>NC_136697.1:18114777-19440089 GCF_947650265.1 Symphodus melops | reverse complement strand
AAGGACAATACAATATAAAAGCAACGATACAGTATGCCTGACAAACCAACTGGTCTTGAGTAAGATAACCACTTTTGACATTAGAGCATACACTTTTGAGGAATATGAAGATCATGCAAAGCGTACTGACCGATGAAGCCATGAACTAAAGTGTCTCATTACCTTCAGTTCTGACTTTGAGCTGCTGTGCATCTCTCTCAACCTCCTGTTTGAGGAGCTGCTGTTTAGGGCTCTGTCCAGTAGTTTGAAGCTCAACAGCTATGAAATTGAAAACAACATTGGACCCACAATTTAGACATGCATCATTGACGTTGCCTTTACAAACATTAAGCATCAACCAACGTAAGAACTTAAAAACCATGGAAACCACAGATGTTGCTGCGAGAATAAAGCAGGCTCGTTTCCCAGCAAGCCGATGGTCATTTCAGCAATATAGCAGGACGGTAAAAACATGAACAGCATTAAAGCATTTCTTGAAGCCAACAAGACATCGAGTGAGCCAATTCATAGAATGATATGTTTCTGACTTATTAGCACCAGCCATTAGCCAAGACATGGAGGGAAAGTCCAGTGTGTGTGTGTGTGTTTTTCAGTTCTTGTCCAAACAAGCAATATGGTGCCCAGGCTGATAACTGCAAATGCAAAAAGACAAAATAACAAGCGAAGCTAAGAAACTTAGGAGAATACCTTTGACGGTCTCATTTATCTCTTGCTTCTTGTGCTTGTCTTTAGCAGCTAGGGGCGGAGCTTCAGGTGTCTTGGCTGCCTGTGTAACTGCAAATGCAAAAGCCTTTATTCTTCTCCAACTAGTTCATTTATCATCTTCAGGACAAAGAATCATGCCAAACACAAGTCAACATTTACATAGAAAGTTAAGTCGATCCTCTGATTGTTACTGCCTACTTAAACGCATAAATACGAGGGTTCTTATGTTTTAAATGAGCCGGGTAGTTCACAGAGAGAAGAAGGAAAATGAAATACCAATCCAGTGAAGGATAGAAGTACAGACACACACAACTGCAACCTTCCAATCTGGTAAAAAGAATGCATTTGCTAATGCTTTACTGGCCCCAAAGCATCCTATATAAAGGTAGACGACAAGACGAAGGCCATTCTCAAGATGGACAGAAAACATAAAGCTGAGAGCCAGCACACGTTTGTACTCCTTTCCCACCTCCCATTGTCAATGGGGTCTTTTCAATTACAGTTTAGTACTCAAAGAAGTAGCAGACTTACAACAATGTCAGCAATCAGCAAGCACCATGGAACGCAAGAACCACCATACAACATGGACTTACATGACTTGGCAAACATGAGTCACTTCAAAATAGGGTTCAGGGTCCAGCAGCGATGCGTTTTCAATATCTCAGACTTACACATCCAACGTGTTGATGCAACACATACAATGTAAAAGAAGTGACTGGCAAAGCTTGATGTTGGACATACTACGAGAAAAGCTGACGTGTTATGAGGCCGCAGAAAGGAATCATAGAAGCAAGGCGACAGAGACGGACACAATGTGAGGGACAGCGAGAGACTCAATGCAAGCGCTTGAGTTCAGAAAAACAGATGAGAGCTATCAATAAAAACAGTTTTAGTTGTACGTGATCAAATAGTACAAATAAAATCTCCTGCAGTTACCAAGATTAAAAAATACAACACAAGTGGAATTTTCAAAATAACAATGACCCATCTTAATATACTTTAAGACAGTATTCCTCCTACCCTTGACTTTAAGGCTAGATGTTGTCTTCTGGTCTCCACACACACAGCTGTAGTCTCCACTGTCTTCTGGCACCACTTTGTTGATCAGGAGTTCATTCACAGATGCCTGTTGCTTCATCTGATATTTGTCTCCAGACTTCAGGACCTGCGTGCCCTTCTTCCACTCCACTGAGACTCCAGGTTTAGAGAGCTCACAGTGCAGAGTAATGCTGCCTCCCTCCTCAGCCTCCTGACTCTCCAGCTTCTGTTTGAAGGTCACTGGTTGGGCTGAGCATTTAGTGTATGGTTAGCATTCAGCTGCATGCATTAATAAATACAACACACGAAAAACACGGCACTGAATTCAGAAGACATTTTCTGATAATTAGCTTGAAGACATGCAGACATTAAAATGCGTCTCGATTTTGTACTAACAAAAAGCGGCTTTATGATTTGTCAGGTGGACTCTTTGAAATTCCTCCTACCCTTGACTTTAAGGCTAGCTGTTGTCTTCTGGTCTCCACACACACAGCTGTAGTCTCCACTGTCTTCTGGCACAACTTTGTTGATCAGGAGTTCATTCACAGATGCCTGTTGCTTCATCTGATATTTGTCTCCAGACTTCAGGACCTGTGTGCCCTTCTTCCACTCCACTGAGACTCCAGGTTTAGAGAGCTCACAGTGCAGAGTAATGCTGGCTCCCTCCTCAGCCTCCTGATTCTCCAGCTTCTGTTTGAAGGTCACTGGTTGGGCTGAGCATTTAGTGTATGATTAGTAATCAGTTGCAAGACATGTAAACAACAAGGTCACATTGATTTCATTGGATCAAAGCACTAGATAAAATACCTTGCCAAAATGACCTGATGCAGGGCTTATAAGCCAGCAGTTTATTAGTGTAAATGTTTTAGATTTATGAGTTTAAGCAAGCCAGTCTCAATAACTGTTTCGCACAAAAAAAACAAAGAAAAAAAAAAGAAGAAAAAGAAAGGGAGCAAGCCTGCCCTCTTGATTCACTTGAACGGTTGGCACATTTGTGCTTTTGTAAATTAAACACTCTCTTTTTTGTAACTCAACAAACACTGATAGGTTTTTGTCCAGACAAAATAAATAACTGAATGATCATGTCCCGCCTCCAAAAAAATTAATGCAATTATGTATATTACAATCTGTTTCTAAAAAATATTCAACTGACAAAATCTTCAAATAATCTTCCTCCTACCCTTGACTTTAAGGCTAGCTGTTGTCTTCTGGTCTCCACACACACAGCTGTAGTCTCCACTGTCTTCTGGTACAACTTTGTTGATCAGGAGTTCATTCACAGATGCCTGTTGCTTCATCTGATATTTGTCTCCAGACTTCAGGACCTGTGTGCCCTTCTTCCACTCCACTGAGACTCCAGGTTTAGAGAGCTCACAGTGCAGAGTAATGCTGCCTCCCTCCTCAGCCTCCTGACTCTCCAGCTTCTGTTTGAAGGTCACTGGTTGGGCTGAGCATTTATTGGTTGGTTAGCATTCCGTGATGTGCATTAACAAAATACATTTTTTTTCCACATTCAACACTGTAAGCAGAAGACTAACACTGATGATTCGAGATCTATAACAAGCATACTCCAAAACAAACATGTCTAGGTTTGAGCAATCAAAAGGCTGCTCAAAAAAATCCTCCAACAGAAATCTTCCTCCTACCCTTGACTTTAAGGCTAGCTGTTGTCTCTTGGTCTCCACACACACAGCTGTAGTCTCCACTGTCTTCTGGCACCACGTTGTTAATCAGGAGTTCATTCACAGATTCCTTCTGCTTTATCTGGTGTTTTTCTCCAGACCTCAGGACCTCCTTTCCCTTCTTCCACTTCACAGGGACATCAGGTTTAGAGATGTCACAACGCAGAGTAATGTTGGCTCCTTCTTCAGTGTCCTGGTTCTCCAGTTTCCGTATGAAAGTTGGCGGTAGCGCTGTACAACCAAGTTGTCATTACTTTCAAATACTAAGTGCGGTTCAGAGTTTTACAAAGGATGAAATAAAACACATTCAAAGCACAAATAGTGAAACTCCTCAAGGGAAATACAACATTTAGAATTTAAAAAACGTTGCTGGAAAATCCATACCATTGACTTTCAAAGTTGCAGATGTTTTTTGGTCGCCACAAATGCAAAAATATTCCCCACCGTCGTCGACCTTCAAGTTCTTCATCTGAAGCTCACAGGAGGACTCGCTCTGCTTCATCTCGTACTTCTCTCCAGCTTTAAGAATTTCAGAGCCTTTCTTCCACTGAATGTTGGAGGACGGTTTAGATGTCTTGCAGCAAAGTGTCACAGACTCCCCTTCGTTTTTCTGCTGGTTCTTGAGGTTTTCAATAAAACTGGCCGGCAGGGCTAAAATTAAAATGAACAACGTCTTGATTACATGAAACAGAACGTTGTATTTTCTGGGTACTGATGGAGAATGAAAAGGGAGTGGTGAAGAGGATGATAAAAGAGTTGTAGTACTCCCGGCAGTAGCAGTATTGGTTCCACTCTTAATTGGACTGATGTTGCTTTTGATAAAGAATTTTAAACATTGATATTACATCAACATAAAATGCACAAAGGATAAGCACCAACAACAAAAGAAGTCTTAATGCAGCAAAATTATCTCGAAAAAGCAAAAATATTAAAACAATACATTTGGCCAGTAAACGGGACACTAGCACATGCTGACAGAGGCTGTTCACATTGTGGCTGTGCAGACAGTTTCTCAATCATGCAAACTGGTGACAGAGGATAGAAAATAGCTCAAAATCCGAGTCACTCACAACACAAAATACTGAAAACAAACTTTAACTTGGTAAATGCAGGAGATAAAGAGTTACTTCAAACTCTCTTCTAAAACTTAAATACCCAGGAGGGATGCATCAGGGTTTGATCTAAGCACCACAGCACATCCAGAGGACTAGCAGCAAAAACTGCCCCCCCCCCCCCAAATCCCCACAACCGAAACCTCATGAAGAAAGCACAACCAAAACCAAGCTATGATGGAAGTCAACACAACGTTCATCTCATACAATTCAAAAACCTTGCACAACACATTCACAGTGGAGGAGCGCCACGTAAGTCCTTCAAAATACAGCATTCAATAAAATGCATCATGTCAAGTAAGTCTCATGTATACAACTCCTTAAATAAAAGGATTAAGCACTATGTGGTTAACAATGACTTACCATGGTCTCTTCTTTGTGTCCTAAGACTTATGGAACATTTCATTTTCAAAGAATTTAAATAAAGTGTATATGGTTATAGTCTGCTACACAGATACTTACCCTACACTTGAATACATGCATACTTCAGTTCTTACCATTGACTGTCAGCTTTGCCATGCTCTTGGCAGTGCCCACGTCACAGGTGTAGATATCAGTGTCGTTCTCCTCCAGGTGTTTGATGGTGAGTGTTAAGACGCCCTCTTTCTGGGACATCTCATATCGACCTCCAGCCTTGAGCTCTGTGTGACCTTTCAGCCATACCACAGCGGATGGACTTTGTGCAGTCTCGCACTGCAAGGTCACACAGCTCTTCTCCTCTGCCTGGCTGTCCTTCAGCACCTTTGTGAACTTATGGCTTGGCTCTGTAAAAGGAGAGTGACCAGCAGTTTTGAGTATTGGAGGAAACTGTAAAGATTAATGGATTGATTGTTTCATATGAAGTTCACTGTCATTATATTTCATTAAAACATCCTTAAGGCTTTTAGGCTCAGAAACAGTCAACGATTAAAGTGTCATGTCATGGAATAAGGTAAATACAGTTTCGTAAGTCTTACCCTTGATTTCAAGTTTGGCTTTAGTGGTTGCACCTCCAACTACTTCACAACTGTACTCTCCAGAGTCTTGAGCAGAGACATTATGGACGATCAGTTTCATGACCTTGTCCTCTTGGCTTATCTCATACCTCTGGCTCTTTTTGATGGCCTTGCTTTCCTTGGACCACTTCACAGTGGAACTTGCCTGTGTTACCTCACAGATGAACACTGCATCCTCCCCTTGAACGGCACTCACGTTTTGCAGTGCTTTGGCCACTGATGAGGCTTTGCCTGGAAAAAAAGGAAGATACCTTCTATGAGTACAATAATATCTTTGTGACTTTGTGCCTCCTTAAAAAAGTAGACATTTCACTGACTTTCAACTGTTAATGTTGTTTTGGAGCTCAGGTCTTTCAGCTTAAAGGCCACCTCTCCGGCATCAGCAGCAGTAACATCCTTTATGGTCAGCATGTACTTGCGTCCTTTACTTGTGATTTTGAAGCGGTCGGCATTTTTAATAGTTTGGCCATTAAGAGTCCAGGAACACTCATCTGTGCTTTCACGAGATAAGATGCACTCGAAGCTACAGGTCTCTCCCTCGTTCACCTCAGCAGACTTCAGCCATTTGGTTATTCCAATGCCGATCTCTAAATGTGGGATGGAGAGTAAAATTCAGTGATGTCAAACCATATAATTGTTGTGAGGTGAAAATCACTTTAAAGTTTGTGTTTCAGACAACAGTACCAACCTCTCACAGTGACCTTTGATTTAGAAACCTCAGTTCCAAGATCACAGGTATACCCGCCAGCATCTTCTTTGGTGACATCCTTGATGATCAGTCCCAAAGACTTGCCTGTGTGAAGCAGCTCATATTTTGGTCCAGCCTTCAAGACTTTACCTTCTTTTCTCCATGTGGGTGAGACCCTGGGCTTGGACGCCTCACATGCCAGAGTTATCATGCCTTTCTCCTCTCCAATGACATCATCTAGAGACTTGAGGAACACAGCACGCTTCTCTGGAGGGGGAAAAGACGGTGAAGAAACGCTGAGGGATGTTTCATCAAGTCACTGTTAGGGTTGGATTGTAAAAGCCAATACCGATAATGGAAAGGTAGTGTATCAAAGTTCTTACCTTTAACTTTAAGTGTCACTGATTCTTTGACCTTACGGACTTGGAAGGTGATAGTTCCGCCGTCCTGAGGTGCTAAGTTCTTCAGAGTGAGTTTGTGAACCTGTCCATCATGAGTGATGGTGTTCACTTCATTAGTAAAGAGCACCTTTTCATTCAGAAGCCACTGAACCTCTTCGTCTGCATAGTTTATCTCACATGTGAACACTGCGTCACTGTCTTCATCGACCTCTGTGTCGGCCAAGTGTTTGCTGATCTTGATTTCACGCACTGTACAAAAGAAAAAATTAGTTTGAAGACCACTTTTGCCTTCTTTCTTTTTTTTACGTCTTGATGTGAATTTCATGAACACATCTGCACTTGCTGTATTTTGTATGTTATTTCAACTTGGTTCACAATGTACCTTCCACAGTGAGGGTGCCTTTGCTCTCAGCAGGTCCAGACTGACAGCTGTACTGTCCACTGTCTTCTTCAGTCAGCCTTTGAATGGTAAGTTGGGCCCTCGTAGCATCTTGCTTCATGTTGTACTTGTCTGACGATGCCAGAGGTAAATGGTCTTTGAACCATTTAACCTCTTTTGGTGAGGCGGTGAATTTGCAAGAGAGTATGGCAGAACTTTTCTCTTTTGCCTTCACATCCTTGATGGGCTCTGCAATCTCCAGTGGACGCTCTGAAAATGACAGTGTGTGGTTAGATTCAAATGCGGATGCCATCACATCATCACGGTAGAAACATTATGGGGCCAACTGCTGTGTTCATGCGACTCAACACTTGTACCTTTGACTGTGAGCTGGGCTGAGGATTTGCTCTTCCCAGCTGTAAACAGCACCGTTCCTGTCATCGATGCTTTGGTCTTTTTGAATGTGAGACGATGCAGAGTCCCCTCCTTCTCCATTTCAACATCAACGCTTTCCTTTAAGGCAACTCCGTTCAGAGTCCATATTGGAGGCTTTACCAGTTCCATACTGATTTCAACCTCGAAAACAGCTGCAAATGGTTCCGTCACTTCTACAGGACTGAGCTCCCTGATAATGCTGATGGACTGCTCTGGAAGGGTTATTTAGAGGGAATGGGTTAGTGAAAGTCAATTATGAGCCCATAAACTAATGATAACACTGTTGTACAATAAAGGACATTTAAAATGTTTACCTCTTATACTTAATACACAACAACATCCATGAACTTAACACTACTGTCTATATGTTGCTGAGTTGCGCAAAAGAAACGCAACGTTAAATGCTTTAACCACTTCCAGGGACAGAGGGGGTCCCCAGTCTTTTGGGGTAGTGGGCTGAAAAGTCTGAAGATGCCTGTTGTATGTAACTAACTGTCTACATTATAAAAGTTTTACTTAACAGCAACACAGTTAATTCAGGAGATAGTCTTCACTGTTGGCTGCTATTAGTACCATTGTCCACTATAATGAAAATGCAGCTGAACATTAAAGAGCTATTTAAAATAGGTTAAATAAACACATCACACAAATCATAAAGACACATATAACACAACTGCTGTACATGCAGAGAACATTAATCACATGTAAATCCACTGCAACGACAAGTACATCATTATCCTATCTTAAAGCATTTGTATTATCATCTGCTTTGGCTGAATGGATATCTCACTCACTGAATGAAAATATCAAACTTGACAATGAAACAATGAGAGCCACCATACAGTACCATGTCTGGACTGTGAAACCAGAGTGATTTGATCATTATATATTTCTGTACTTTTCTAGTGTGACAAGTTCAAATGTCTTGAGTTAAAAATGCCAAATCACTGTTTTTTCACCCATTTCTTTAATAAATAATCTGAAATATCAGTCAGTAAATGAATTAATTTATTGGCCCAAAAATAGGTCAACTTATATTATTTTACTTCCCATTAGTGTTCTACTTAATCACTTCAGAGAGATAGGAAAAGGTAAATAGATCAAATAGACAGACAGACACATACAGTAGATTGAGACAGATAGATACCTCATTGACTACGAGTCTGATGGCTTGTTTTGTGTAAATTCTTTAACAACGCAATCTATTTATTCAATCATATCGACGAACCACCAAAAATGCTAAACCTCACACTATTCTTGAACTCAACCTTTGTCATCTTCCATGATGTTACCTTCCACAAGTAGTTTACAGGATGTCTTGTCATCAGTGGCGTCACAGGTATACGTATCTTCATCCCCGGAATCCACATCGTTGATGGTGAGCTTTCGGTACACATCTTCACTCTTGATCTCGTACTTCTTGCCGTGTTTGATCTCAGTCTTGTTCTTGTACCACTTCACCTTTGCACTGGCTCGTGACACTTGGCATTCAAGATGACCACGATGCTTAAACATCGCTATCTTATCCCTGAGTTTCTTCACAAACTTGACAGGCAGCTCTATAGTGACAATAACACTCAATCAATAAAAACTAGCACGTATCAGGTAACGCTGAAGCCCTTCAATGCAATTACAATAGGCAATGTCTGTTATAGAAAAATATAGCCAAAGGAAATAGTACAAATGTGCAACAGAGAATGTCTGCTATTGATGCAGCATAAGTTAGAAAAGCTACAGCAGATAGCAATTACTTTGTAAAGAAACATTCTTAAACAGGAGGAACTGTCACACCTGTTAAAATACGAGTTGCTGTTTGATTGCAAACAGCTGGGAATTGACAAAGGCAAGAAAACATGAGCATGTTGGTGCAACTTAGAGCAGCTTATGGTCCACTGATAGCAAAGTAACCTGTCACAGTTTGTACCCGAAACAAAAGTTTGACTCTTTTTCATCAACTTCTCAGAAAGCTTTGACCTCCTGTAATAATTCTAAACCTGGGCGTGTGGTGTTCCCTTTGCCATCAGGCCTCAATGAGGCACAACAATGCAGATGCTAATTGCAAATGGATCTTCCATCACATCAATACTGACAGAATGATGCCTGTGTTTCCTCTTTTAGCTGTTTACATATACGTGTATACCGTATCAATTCACTTGGTAAAATTCTTATGTGACCTTTTGCTATTTGCAGATAGAATCCTTACTGTTTATCATAAAGAAGAAGAAAACATCAAAATGTGCAGAGGTATTCAATCATTTCAATTCTTCTGACAGCTTTCACCACAGTAGATAAAAACAATCCATTTGCAACCACATCTGAACATTGTAACATAAAGGTTAGCTTATGCATGCAACAATATGTGCACAGTAGCAGCTTGACGTTTTTTTTTACCTTTCACTTTCAGTTTTGCTGTTGAAGAGGCCTTTTCAGCTGTGAACTTTATCTCACCGATATCTTCTGGGTTTACCGACTTAAACAAGAGTACATGGGTTCTGCCTAGGGGATGAAATACAGATTTCAGTGACAAAATTAGGTCCCGACCGATGTAGGATTTTTGGAGCCGATATCAATATTAGGAAGAAAGAAAATCAGATACCGATAAATCACACGATATCTTTCTCAGATCTACGTTCTTTATCTATTTATCTTTAGATATAGACATACACATTTATTGTGTTGATCCCGCAAATGCAGTTATCAGATGCTTGTAGAAAAGATATGCATATAAAAGGAAGACAAGATGGTCACTCATGATGCTTGTTGTAATCGCGATAGCACAGTCTGCCAGTGTAATATAATGAAACTCAGATAAAATGCTATTTGACAGGTGAATAAATCTAGTAATATCTGCAAATATCTACGAGAAAATTAGCTGACTCCCATAATCCCTTGATACGCTGAAATCGGCCCATATTCTCAGCTGGCCAATCAATCGGTCGGGCTTTATACAAAATGTAATTATTCAGCTGAATACTGAAACATGTCATGAAACAGTTCGTAAATCACACAGGTTGTTTTAGTTTTCAACACTTTACCCTCTTGTCTCATCTTGATGTTGTCGCCAACTTTGAGTTTAGCACTTCCTTTGTACCACTGGCATTCTACTTCATCGTGTGATATTTCACAGACAAACGCAGCACTCTCCTTCTCCATCACCTCCACGTCCTCCAGCCTCTTAACAATCTTAATATCTCTAGCTGCAGGGGGAAAGATGTTTGTATTTAATTGTATTACACTTCACAGTAAATCATATGTGATTGATTTTTGGGCTTCGTGATTTAACTTATCAGTACCATGAACAGTGAGTTTGGCAGAGGTGTTGTCATCACTGGTGCGACAGATGTAGGTGCCTGCATCTTCAGGGGTGCATTTGTTAATGACCAGAGAGCGCTTACGGCCCAAGGAATGGATTCCAAAGTTTTTCCCTGGTTTGAGTTCCACGTCGTTCTGCAAATCAAACGTTTTTTTTGTTTGTTTGTTTTTTCAAAAATAATTCAGCAACATTTAGCACAGTGCTTTAAATAGATAATATTTGATTTGAAAATGATTTCTCACCTTGAACCATTTAACATCTGCATTTGTTCTAGACACTTCACATTCAAAAGTAACCTTCTCCTTCTCAGGAACGCTGATGTCGGTTATGGGGTTTGAAATCATAGCGGGAGGTTCTGGAGAAACAAACACACGTTGAAAATGAGACTTGACTGAATGTTCTTGTTGTGTCGCAGTTCAGAAATAAAGTTGAGCTCTGCCTAATGACTAACCAAGTGGCTAATTTACAAACAAGACACAGCCCTTACCTGTGACAGACAATCTGCTCGAAATATGCACTCCTTCTGCCTGGAAGACAATAGTTCCTGCATCCTCCTTCTTGAGATTGGAAAATGTCAAGGCATGCTTCTTTCCTAGAGCTGTGATACGACAGTTTCCCCCTGACTTTAACTTGGCCCCATCCCTAGTCCAGGTGCCTTCAACATCAGCCTGGTTGAGTTCTACCTCCAGTGTTACTGTCTCTGTTTCATGTGCCTTGGTGTCAGTTAGGCCTTTGATGACCTTGATCTTCTTCACTAGGTAAGGAGAGAAAAAAAAAATGTTTTGCATGGTTCCAATACATTTTTGGAGAATGCTGATCTTTAGTGTTTGAATATTTAATAAAATACCGTGAATGCTACCTTTTTTACAAAATGAAATTTATGGATTACTTACTTTCCACACTGAGTTTGGCCTGGGTTTTGTCGTCCAGGGTTTCACAGGAGTAGATGCCTCGGTCAGCATGAGTCACACTCTTGAACACCAGAGCCTGCTTAACTCCATTCACCCGAATCTCCATGTTTCCTGCAGGCTGCACGACTACACTGTTCTTCATCCACCTCACCTCATCTGATGGCTTACTGAGCTCCACCTCCAGTTTTACTTCACTCTGCTCCTCCACTGTCAGGTTCTCTAGCTTTTTCTTAAAGGTTACAGGCTCATCTAGTTTTAACACAAGAAATACAAAAAAACAAGGTCAACACGACATTAAGTTCCTCAACAAAATTGAGACAAACAATGTTTAATGAGAAAATAAATTATTACGTTGCACTTGTAGATTAGCTTGGCAGCTTTTGCCCTCTGCGTCAATGCTTATCTCTCCAGCATCCTTTTGCGTAACGGAGGTGACGGTGAGTGAGTGACTGCCCCCGCCTTGCTCAATCTTATACTTTGGCCCAGTTGTGACGGGTAAACTGTTGTGGAACCATTTAACGTTGGCATCAGCTGGGTTGACTGCACACTTGAAGATGGCATCCTTTCCCTCCATTGCAGCCACGTTGTTCAGTTTGGTGGTGAGCCTCACAACTCTGGGTGCTGGAAGAAATCAGTCGCACTGAATGAAGTAGGCTGAGAGAAAAACGAAAAGCTTCATACTCTGAAACGGTGATTTCTTTAGTTTCATTAAAACCTTCATTACCCTTTGAGGTGACTTTTACAGTAGTTTTGTCACTTCTGCATTCACAGCAATATTCTCCTTCATCTTCTTTAGTCATGCCTGTCACAGTGAGAAGCCGCTTCGCACCATCTGTCCTGATACAGTGCCTGCCTCCAGGTTTAATCTCACGACCGTCACACCGCCAGACAACATCCCCCGAGGCTTGATTAAGTTCACACACCAGGCTAAGTGTACCGCCCAGCTCCACGGCAGAAGGCTTCATTTGGACGACAAACTTCAAAGCTGAATTAGAAATGGAAACATGGCGGATCAAAACAAAATCTGGCATCTTAAAGGGTGTACAAAAGCAGGGTGCCCGCAGTCATTTCTATGCCTTGCCTTTAACTTGAACTTTAAACTCCAGTTTGTCATCAGCAGTTTGACAGGAGTAAGACCCGCTGTCTCTGGATTCTGTGGATTTCACGATCAGGGTACGAGAAAGGCCTTCTTTTTTCATTTCATACTTGCTGTCCTCCTTGAGCTCGACATCATCTCTAAACCACTTCACGCTGCCACTCTCTGACGTCAGCTCAGTGGTCAAAACTATGTTCTCACACGCTTGGACAACACATGTGTCCTTGACATGTTTCCTCTGAAACTGGACAGCAGCATCTGAAATGATTGAAAAAGATTTTTTTGTTGTTGTTGTGCGGATAATTCTCATTTTTAAACCGTTAAAGATATCTTAAAAACATGCTTTACCCGTCATCTGAAGCTTGAACGCAAGCTTCTCAGAACCAGCCTCACACGTGTACTCTCCAGCATCTTTTTTCTCCACTTTTTCTATGATCAGTTCCCGAGTCTTGCCCTTTGATTCCATGTGGACCGCTTTGCTAGAAGTGAGCAGTTTGCCATCTTTGTACCACTTCACCTCTGCTTTGGAATCAGAAACCTCACAGCTCAGAGTGGCTTTCTGGGAGAGGGTGGCTTTCACTTCCTTCTTGACAGACTCTTTGTTGGAGAAGCCAGCTGGGGCTTCTGCACAGGAAATTAAAAAAAAAAACATGATGTCAACAAATGAAAGCATATAAGTCAACCCAAAACACCGTAATGTTTGAATGAAAACCACAGAAACACCCTAGGAAGAAACACATGAAGCCACAAAGCTAAAATCCCTTCCCTCCTACCTGCCACCTGAATCTTAAAAGCTAACTTCTCGGTCCCAGCCTCACAGATGTACTCTCCAGCATCATTCTTGTCCACGCTGTCAATAACCAGCTCGCGACTCTTGCCATTCGCCTCTGCATGGACTGTCTTACTAGTAGTCAGAAGCTTTCCATCCTTGTACCATTTCACCTCTGCTTTGGAATCAGAGACCTCCCAGCTAAGAGTGGCTTTCTTGGAGAGTGTGGCTTTCACCTCCTTCTCTACCGATTCCTTAATAGAGAGGGCTGACATGGCTTGGCTCTCTGCAAAAGTGGTCATGGAAGAACTTAATGGCGTGGACCACTTTCATATTAACACAACTCATTCAAACACTGATCAGCTCTATTTTTTTTTTTAATGAGACACGCGCCAAAATATAAACAGGAAGTATTGCTTATGTAATCAAAACATCAACAGTGTTTGAATAGGCTGGACAAATGTGCAGCCAGGACCAGCGAACTACAGCTGTATATTCTGAAGCCGCATTAAAGAACAAAGTCTGCAAATCACACAACGAAATACGAATATCTATGATACAGCCGAGGACTGTGACGAAACAAAATCAGTAATGCAAACCCTCATGTGAAGCTGTCATTATTTCACTTCATCTGTAAATCAGTGACAAGCAGACAAACATTTAAACTTCAGAAAAATAAGCACAAATACCACACTCTTCAATGTGTCTCCCCATACCTGTCACCTGTACTCTAAATGGCATTTTTTCAGATCCAACTTCACAGACGTATTCTCCAGCATCTTTCCTCTCGACACTGTCAATCACCAGCTGACGTATCTTGCCCTTCGACTCCATGTGAAGCGCTCTGCTAGGACTCAGCAGTTTGCCGTCCTTGTACCATTTTACATCTGCCCTGTTATCAGCTACCTCACAGCTCATCATGGCTTTCTGGGAGAGAGTCGCTTTCACTTCCCTCTGGACAGACTCTTTGTTGAGGAAAGTGGATTTAGCCTGGAGATCTGTAGAAGGTGCTGTAAAGAATTGCAGCCAGTCATGAAAAGGCGTCCATAGCTCAAACAAGCCTTTGGATTTAGAGGACAAATGCAACCAAAGCTTAAAGTACATAGAGAAAGAATTCGAATATAAGAAGTCGAATTCAGGAGGACACAACGTTTCTCTTTGAAGTTGCAAAGCAAAAGCTATTTGGAAATAAGATGTTGAAACAGCGAACACATTAAAAACAATTCATTCAGCAAAAAACAAAAGACAAAACCCTGACAAGAAACTGACCAACAACAGAACCAGAAGACACCAGAGCTGCCTCAGCAAACAAATGCAACAAGACATCAATGCACAAAGCACGTCCAAATTTACAAGCAACTACCTAGCTGTAAAATTTGAATTACCATCATACAGCATCAAGGGAATCTAAACCAACATTGGAGCAACAGAGATGTTTAAGCATTACATGCCACATATTCCTATCTGGAGCAACCAACACTGCAGTCAACGTTTACGGTCTAATTAGAATCACAAATTTGAGGTAAACAAGAACAAGCAGTAAGTACCAACCAGTTTCACACAGTTTCACAGTTTTAATCCTTTCTATCACTTATTAGAAAAGTCACTGAAATACGTTTTTATAGACTGTTAAATATTGTTCCATAATTGACAAACTTCATGTTTATGACTGAAAACAAATTCAACAAGAACTTTACGGAACAACTCTCAAGGCTTTTGTTTTTTTTTTGTACAAAATAAACCCTTTAAAAATCCCCTTTAAACGTGTTGAGTTCTCTATAAACAACACTGAAAGGAAGGTTTTAAGCTCAATTTTGTAGTTATTGAAAACAGTTACTTTATCTTACCTTCTACTTGAATTTTAAAGAGCAGCTTCTCAGTCCCGACCTCACAGATGTACTCTCCAGCATCCTTCTTTTCCACACTGTCGATCACCAGCTCGCGACTCTTGCCTTTGGACTCTGTATGGATTGTCTTACTGGTAGTCACCAGCTTGCTCTCCTTGTACCATTTCACCTCTGTCTTGGTGTTAGCAACCTCACAGCTCAGAGTGGCTTTCTGGGACAGAGTGGCTTTCACATCCCTCTGTACTGATTCCTTGTTGAAGAAGGCCGACTGGGCTTCTGATGGATCAGACATGACATGGATTACATCAGATGCTATCTCGTATTAGCGAGCACCTAACAAGTCAAGTGATGCCATTTTAGAGAAATCCCATTTTACCTGTCACATTCATCCTGAAAGCGAGCTTCTCGGACCCGACCTCACAGATGTACTCTCCAGCATCCTTCTTGTCCACGCTGTCAAACACCAGTTGGCGACTCTTGCCTTTGGACTCTGTGTGGATTGTCTTACTGGTAGTGAGCAGTTTGCCATCTTTGTACCATTTCACCTCTGTCTTGGTATCAGCTACCTCACAGCTCAGGATGGCACTCTTTGAGAGAGTGGCTTTCACCTCCTTCTCTACTGATTCCTTGTTAGAGAAGGCTGACTGGGCCTCTAATGGAGCCGGAATAACAGGGACCATATCAGATTACATATCAGAGCTATTTAATGAGCAAATACGTGATCATTTAAAAAATCTCTCTCTCATACCTGTCACATTCATCCTAAAAACGAGCTTCTCTGCCCCGGCCTCACAGATGTACTCTCCAGCATCCTTCTTCTCTACGCTGTCAATCACAAGTTGGCGACTCTTGTCTTTTGACTCAGTGTGGGTGGTCTTACTTGACGTGAGCAGTTTGCCGTCCTTGTACCATTTTACTTCCGTTTTTGCATCAGTTACCTCACAGGTCATTGTGGCTTTCTGGGAGAGAGTGGCTTTCACCTCCTTCTTAACAGTCTCCTTGTTAGAGAACGCCGACTGGGCATCTGTAGGTTACATTTATGAGAAATACAGTGCTTTTATGAGATCTATTGATAAAGACTGATTACTTTTGGATGTATCAACAGTACACGTTCTTCAGGGAACTTTTATCAAAAATGAATTATTTACTCAAACTTTATCCTGACATTTGGAATTTGACATCAGAACTTGATCGTGCAAATCGAAAGTTCCTTTTGTGGCTAAATGTTAAGAAACCATAGACTGTATATGAATATGGACAATACACATCCTCACAACGATTTAAAGCTCCCTCTACTGACTAACTGTATCATCGGTGATAAACTCCACAGCACGTTTGGTTAAGTATGCAACAGCCTTGGTTGATAATCCACATGACCTAAAAGCTTAATTATATCCACTTACTGCACACATGGAAAAGAAATTCCAGAGCCCTTTTTTTGCGGGAAAGGTTTGCTAGAGCACCGGTTTTGTTTCTTTCAGCTGAGTTAGCTAGTTAGCTTAGCCTGGACTAGTTAAGCTATATGGGCAGTAACGATTGTCAAGCTTTATGCTGACACAGTTCCAATAAATGTGGGTATTTCTACAGCATCACTTCATTTTTTTTTCCCATTATACATTTATGTTGGCATCACCCTTATGTGTCAACAAGCTGCGTGAGACAAAAACAGACGGCGAGGCAAACTTTTCTGCTCAAAGAGTTCGAACAGCCTGTCGACAGGGATTGAGACTGTGTCAGATAATAACAACAGCTGAACAGTTTTTACCATTGTGTGTAGCGTCTGTTGTATAAAAAACAGGATCGAGGCATCTGGAAAAGTGCCCGACTGCCTTTTAGTGAGTTTGTAATAACAAGCACAAGCTGCAGTTGTTCAGAAATTACCAGCAGGTCATAATCTTAAAGTAAAATATAACCATCATTCGTGTCACTTATTTGTGTTTCTTCCTTTAAGTTATCAGCATTTCGTTCAGTGCTTTTACTACATCACTTAAAATTAGACAACAACTGCTAATACATTTGTTTCCCCTTTTGTACTGAAAAATAACTGATCCAAACACCAAGGTCAATATTGAACCATATATTTCATGCACTGTCCTATTTGTGCTAAACCCTTAACTCTTGTTATATGAGTACAGCTCACTGTTGGACACAATCTTCTAAAACTGATTTTAAAATGCATGATAAGTAATTAATCCTCTGGTCCTACCTGACACGACTATCTTGAAGACCAGCTTATCTCCTCCAGCGTCACATGTATACTCTCCAGCATCGCTCCTCTCCACCTTTTCAATCACCAGCTGACGAGTATTGCCTTTTGTTTCTGAGTACATCGTCCTGCTGGATATCAACAACTTGCCTTCTTTATACCATTTCACCTCTGTCTTGCTGTCCGAAACATTGCAGCTCAGAGTGGCTTTCTGGGACAGAGTTGTTTTCACCTCCTTCTGGACAGACTCTTTGTTGGAGAAGGTTGCTACAGCTTGAGTTTCTGGAAAAAAATGCAAGATGCAGAGGTTTAGTGGTAAGTCAAGTTTTGAACAAAAGCATCAGTGATTCTCACCTTTTATCTTGACCTGGAATGTGACTTTATCTGCTGCTGTCTCACAGGAGTAATGTCCCTCATCACTTTTCTTGGCTGCCTTGATGATGAGTTTCCTTTGCGTCCCTTTGGAGACGAAGCAAGTTCTTTGGTCCTCGGTGATCTCCACCTGATCCTTTCTCCACACAACAGCAGCACTGGCTGGAGAGACCTCACAGCTCAGCTCCAGATCTCCTTTAAGGGAAGATGTCAATCCCATGGTACCTCGGGCTTTGTTCAGAAACTTGGCAGGTTCATCTTCAAGAAAAAAAAGATGGAAGATGAGGTAAATTCATTGAAATGCTCCGAGTAATAAAGTCTATATTACATGTGCTTGGGGCAGTACTTCTTCCACTCGGCAAGACAAATTAATATCCCTGAAAAAAGTGTTACTATCCAACTGTGTGTACCTTTAAGAGCGAGTTGCAGGGACATTTTGTCATCAGCTAAAACACACTCGTAGATGCCCACATCTTCTTCTGTGACATTGTGCACCATCAGAGTCCTCTTCCGGTCTACCATCAGATATTCATACTTCTTTCCCATTTTCAGCTCTCGTCCATTTTTCATCCAAACCACCTGGAGAAAAACACAGAACAGGATAGACACAATGGATTCAGTTCTTGAGGTAAATAACTTCTCAGACTGATGATGACATGGATTGGAACATTCTTAGTGCCTGATTCCCAGAAAGACTGCGAGGCTTGTGCGCCCACTACACTTGTGCACATGTAACAAACCATCACAGTTTATTGTAATGTAACTGTGCTGCAGATCAAAAAAGCACCACTTATGCCTCAGATGTTAAGGCCTATTTGATTTAGCCATTGTGCAAGAATTCAGGGAAAAAATGGCCCCAAACTATACAAATGAAGCTGGTAAATGTCATGCACAACTTTTTAGTAACCAGGTCACAGATTTTACCTCTCACTACCTGAAAAAATATCACCAGTAAATAAAGTCTGTAAATATTACTTTGGAATTCATTTATTTTATTTTTTTAGAATTAGGGGTCAAATCACTCCAGGGCTGCCAGAGGCTCAAACCCGATTGTATTGATTTCCAAAATATTCTCAATGACATATTTAATGACTGTACATTTTGTATCCTGGATTACCAGTCAAGTTAAAGCTAAATCAAAATTATCTGTGGGAGATTGGCATACAGGATTATGTACGTTTCCTTCACAAACCTGTGTATCGTAATCCGACACCTCAGCAGTCAGTTGAGCAGTTTCTTGGGCACTGCAGGTTACCATCCCGAGCTGAGCGGACTTGTTCGTGAACCTAACAGAAGGAGCTAAAAGAAATGTCAGGTAAGAAGGCATTATTGATTCATTTTCACAAAAGAAATTCAAAACCAACAGACCTCAATAAAAAAAATTTAAAAGACAAAATTTTGTATAAAGAAAAGCAAATGTGCTGCTTCATTGCCATTTATTAGAGCATGTTTTGTTTTGACATTGAAACTGAGTACAAAGTGCATACCCTTCACAGATAAGATGCAACTGCTTTGCGAGCCTCCACCGACAAACTTGACTTCAGCTCCATTCATGTCCATGGTCACGAGACGGATGAGCAGAGTGTGTGTGTTTTTGGACCTGGTGATGAGGTAATCGCTTCCGCTGCGCAGGAGACGGCCGTTTATAGACCAGAATCCAGAACAAACAGCCGAGAGGTCCACAGAGATGGAGAACTCCTCCCCATTGATTGCAGTGCTGTTCGTCAAGCCTTTCCTGATTTCAGCACTGGGTTCTGGAGGTGATGAGGAAAACCAGACGTGAGAAAAGAACAGCAACATCACATGAATGCAAAAAAAAAACGAAAAAACAAAACAAAACAAGTCCTACCCAGGTAGAAGCTTCCGGGCACCTCCAGGTAAGCACTCTGACCAAAGTCATTCATAGCAGAGATACGGAATTGATAGCTTGCTTCTTCTGTGAACTTGCTGATGGTGATCTCAGTGGAAACGAGGCTTTCTCCAGCAACGCATCTCTGCCATGTCTGAGTGCCAACCTTCCTCCTCTCCACGATGTAGCTCTTGATGGGTACAGGGCGGTCACTGTCAGGAGGAGACCACTGAAGAGTGATGGAGGAGTCAGTCTTGTTCTGCACCACTGCGTCGACTGGGGGATCGGGAGGATGCTTTCTTGCAGCTTGAGCAGAGTGATAATCGTGTTATTCATGTTCAGAGGAGTATTGAGTTATTGTAGTGAACAATAAGACAGTTCACTTTTTCTCTGTTTTATACTTAAATGACAGTTGGTGACACTTGATGAGGTAACAGCAGCTCACATATATAAGTAATCAGATCAAACAAATGAAGTCCACTTTGACACTTTTTTTTTTCTTTCGACATAATGACAATCAACAGATTGACATTTTTCATATTTTATCCTCACCAGTGACAGAGAATCGAGTGGACGTCTTGCAGTCTCCAGCCACAAAGGCCACTTCTCCAGAGTCATCTGCCTGGCAATCTCTAATAGTTAGTGTGTACTGTCTGAGCACACAGGCAATGGAAATACGTGAATCTTCCTTAAGCTTTTCGCCATTGCGGGTCCAGTAGGCGTCTCTGCAGGGTTGCTCAAGCTCCACACAGAAGATGACAGTATCGCTGACGGGAACCACTGTCCTTCGGGGAAGCTTCTTCGTGATGTTGCCTGGAATAATAAGAGGGTATTTATTTTTTATTTTTTTTAAATACTCTTGAATATATTTTTGAAATAATAGCAAAGCGATACTTGCACATGTTAATAAGCAGTCAATAAAAAGATAAAAATGCTTTAGCCATACCCAGAACTGTGAGCTCAGCCACAGTGCGGCTGCCCTCCTTCATCTCGCAGATGTAAACACCGTCATCATTCGTGGTGACATTGTGTATGGTGAGACGACGCAGAGTGCCTTCCTGCACCATCTTATATTTGATACTCTGCTCCAGCCGCGTTTCCTCCATGAACCAGTTGGCCTGGGTGGAACTCACCGGCACCTCACACAGCAGTGTAGCTGAAGCTTTCTCTTGTACCTCCACGTCCTGCAACTTCCTTCTGAAAGGCACCTTCGGCTCTGACATGAAGAGAAAAAGCCAATTATTTGGGTTGCATAATCTTAGTGAAGATTTCTCATACAGTAGTCGTTCAACTACAAATGACAGAGTGGATTGATCATTTTCAGAAATATCAACATCAATATCTGAGTTTTAACTGATATTTTAACATGAGACAATTTAATCTTTACTGCATGTGTGGTGGATTTGAAGTAACATCAAATGAAGAGCTGATTCAACATCAAGAATCTGCCAGGTGAATTATATGTTCTTCATTGTCAGCTGTTAAATCTTTGGGTTTTTTGTTTCCTTTATTTTCAGGTGTTGGGCTTTAAGCCTGTATTTCATAAAGCAGTTTAGAATGACGTGCAGGAAAGGAGACACGGGTTGGACCTGAACCCGGGCCGTCTGCTTAGAGGACTATAACCTTTGCATTAAGGTCGCAACCTAATTGCCATCGGCCCCCTCTGAAGTCGTAGTTGATGCCAATGTATAATAAAGAAACAATCAATCAATCATCCTGTAGGTAAACATAATAAGATTTGAGGGGGTAATGAGCTATGATGTGCAAAATACAATGATATTGTTCAAAGAGTGTTGCTGAAAATGTTCATATTTATATTATTCTCATGTAAATTAATGTCACAGTTTGATTTCAACACCAATCATGGGAGAATCTTTGCATTGGAGATTATTTGAGATGGGAGACAGCGTTTTGTGAATTTTACCGAACTTTTCCAAGCTGTGTTTTTAACTCTAACTCTAACTCACCCTTTAACTCTTAACACTCCTTGCTCGGGTCATTTGCCTGTTACGGTTCCAAACTACGTCTATATCCATCCCTTGGATCTGAGCCAACAGTGTTAAACATAGGAATGACGTGCACGCTCTGCTGGCAAAGTGACAGTCTATAAAATCTACATGTGCTGAAACGGAAGGAATTCCTTTTTGAGTTATGAGTACGTCCACTAGGTTTAATAAATCACTCAAAGTCAAATTCACTTTGAACACATAAGCAATATGTCCTGTTATGTATCTACAAGTTGAATATATTTACCACATTTACTTCACACAGTGCGGCTCACCAAATTAAACAAAGCTTCTAATTTAAGCCGAGGCTTTGATAAATTGTCTTCAAAGGAATGTGCCTTACTTCCTTTTCTACCAAAACACTGAAATTCACTTTCAAGTACAGTGCAATAATCCATCTTACCTGGCTAACAAAGCACAATGTTTTTGGATTTAGAAAAAAATAGCTTTAAAGCGGGTTTTTTTCCTGTGTTCATTGTTGATGAAGAAATAATGTATTTCATTCAATCAGTATCCACCAATCACCCCCATAAAAAGACATAGATGTTTTATTCAAATTACGTATAAGGGACAAATGTGTGCCAGTGATGGTGTGCTTTAGTGACTGTTATCATAAACATGTATCTTCTAATTAATGTATAGTTTTCTGTTTCTTTATAGATATATTTTGTCCTTTTTTAAACATTGACACATCTTAACACAAACAAACTACAGCAAGAAGAATTGGCTGCATCCATGTTCCTGGTATAAACAAAAAAAAAAGGTCCATCAGTGGCTTAGCCCTCATTATAGGACTGAAGGGAGATTAACAGCCAAACTTAATCTCCAACACTTCAATTTCTTCCCAAGGGAAGTCACAGAAGCCAAAGTGCCAATGCAGTCCAGTAAGTGAGGGACCATCTTAGCAACTGTGAACTTCTCATCACCAGCAGAAAATAGATGCAACACAACACCCCCCTGCAGATGGTGAGCCCAAATCAACCTTGTTGTGAATAGCCGCACACATTTTAAGAGGTTTAAATGGGTCTTTGTTTAGTGGTTTGGACAACACTTACAAAAGTGAAGTAGCCAACAATCACAGTATACTATGAGCTTTATACCTATGTCCCATATGCCAGCAACGTTCATTGCTGTTGAAAATATATATAAGTCACACTGCTGCACTGACATGTTCCTCTGGGCGAACAAAGGCACTTATTGAAAAAATTAGACGTAAGAAATATTTATAACTTACTGGAGTTGTAAATGTTAAGTTCGTCACAAAATGTGTAATCACAATGAGCTCAAAGAAAGGTCACACACATTGACATATGTTGTCCCTTTGTGAGAAGTCTTTGCAAAAAAAACCCCATCAGTGCCCAGATGTGTTGGGATATAATAATAAGCCTGCATAGTTAAAACAATAATTTCCTCTCTTTATAGTTTTAAAAATGTATGCATTTAGATGCATAACTGGGAAATATGTAGGATTCTTGTAGGAGTGGCCACCTTACCTTTGACTGTTACCAACACAGCACTGTAGGTCTGCCCAGCCATGTTGGTGGCATTGCAGGTGTAGAGCCCATTATCAGTCTGCTTGCAGTACAGGATCTTGAGGATGAAGTTCTCAGCTTGGTCCTCATAAATGACGTGCCTGCGGCCCTCGCTGATGTTCGATCCGTCCTTTCTCCAGATAATGTGGGGTTTAGGGTGGCCTGTCACGAAGCAGCTAAGTTTGGCATGCTTGCCCTCAGTCACTGTGCAGGTACGAGTAAACACACCTTTGGGCAGCTTTGCCAGCGCGGATGCCCTCAGCTCATGTTCAAGACTCAAACCATCTCTGATGTTTGTTGTGGAGGATGAAGAATTTGCGGAGCTGCTTTCCGCCGTGCGATAGATTGAGATGTCTTTCTTCATCTCCTCTTTGCGCTTTTGTAGGTGAGAAAGAAGGGAGGTGTTTTTCTCTGCAGCCAAGTGGCGGGAATCCTGAGCATCCACAACAAGAGCTGCTGAAACATGTGCACGACCAACACTGTTCTGGGCCCTGCAGGTGTAGGTGCCGCTGTCTAGGTTACGAACACTTTGGATCCTTAGGGTGCTGCTGTCACTGTCAGAAACAATCTTGATACGATTACTCTCCCCTATGTAGCGCCCATCTTTCTCCCAATCAAAGTTGACTTCAGGGTGAGCTGCAACCCGGCAGAGGAAAACAACATCATCTCCCAAACCTACACGTGCAGAGGTCGGCTTAACAAGGAAACCAGGAGCCCTCTGGGCCATCTCTGTTGGTAGGGCTACTTTTAGGGTTACAGCGGCATAAGCTTCCCCAACATTGTTTTTCGCCCGGCACATGTACTGACCACTGTCCTCCAGTGTTAAGTCATAGATGGTTAGGCGGTACACATTTCCATCCTCCACAGTCTTAAAGCGTCCCCCAGATGTCAGCTTCAGCTTCTCCTTTTCCCAGGTGATCAGCGGGGTGGGGCTGCCCACGATGGTGCAGCTCAGCGTGGCGTCCTTGCCTACACACACTGAGAACGCCTTTGGACGGGTGAGAAACCTGGGGACTCCTCCGAATAAGCTTGGATCCATTGTTTGTACCTGAAATCAACACAAAGTTGAATACAGTACCACGCAGGGTAGAGAAGGAAATCATAATGCAACATAAGGAGGTTGTGTCCCACTTTTCTTCTAAATACTTCTATAATCTAATTATTATAATTATTAATCTCTAATTATCAGTAGGCATACTGTATAACACATATTGCGAGTTTAAATTAGCTTGGAACGGACGTTTGGTTTGAAACACATTAAATGTCTGCAGATTAGTAGAAAAACAAAATAAAAAATATATTATGTTCAAACAAGTGTTGTCAGGTATTTTACATTTTGATCACACCTTACATCACAAAGAGAACAGATTAAAACCACTGTAAGAGGTTACGTTAGTTAAATGTACTCTATAAATATGCTCAGCTATGTAAAAATAGATTAAAAAGCCACTGTTGAGATGAGCATATTTATGGCTTGCAGTTACAGTAAGTGTCAGTAGACGTACCCTTTTCCCTGCCCTACAGAATCCAATCAATACAACTCATTCACGCTCGCCCAAAAAGCCTTTTTTAACGGGAAGGGAGATGAATAAACAACTATGTTTTACATACAACAAGGTCAAACAGCAGCAGATATATGCCATTCACTCCATTCAAAGAGTGACATTTACCAGCTTTGTCACCTTTGTCGCTCGAACTGCCTGTCCCAAAAATAACCTCAGCTGTCAGACCTCGTCTCTGTCCATTGCCATTTGTAGAAGCGAAAGGCTCATCAGCTGTTTGATAAAGCTCCCACTTCAGAAACTCCCGCAATTACTGAAGTGTTTCTCTCTCAGTGTTCATTGTATAAACCGTCAATTAAATGTGTTTAAATACGTTGGAATTTAACGTGTATTTCGTTATTTTTAAAAGAAAAAAAAAGGTTAAACTCAAGTTTACTGAAACATAATAATAACCAAAGGGAATCTCTGACGCTTGCTTAACGATTGTAGCCTCATTGTTAAAGTTGCAGGTGTTACACTGTAGGCTATACAGGTTCCTACCTCGTCTATATTTGAAAGAATAAAAAAGTAGCTTTCTTCTGTCAAGTATTCGGTAAACGTGTTGATGTATTACTTGTGCTACTTTAAGTTATAAGCAGTAACGCAGCTCATTCACCTTGAGTCGTCAACCACTCAGGTAAGGGTTAAAGCAGGCGATGAATCATGTGGTCCTCAAGTTTTCCGGATGACAGTCGACTCCGATTTCAATGTGTAGAAATCCCACAAAAAAAATGTCTCGTTTGTGCTCAAATATCCTTGAAATGGTTGTAAATCCAGGGTGTTGGAACATCCCCCCAGTCTCCTGCGGTGGGCGGTGGACTAGACTTCTTTTTTCTTTCTTCTCCACTACCTCATGATGCCAAATAACTGACGTGCCTACTTTGGCACAGCCTCCTTTTCTAAAATAGACCTGTCATTTAACTACTGTGTGCAGATAGGAGATAGGAGCCTGCCTGCCTGGCCTGTTGGAGAGGAAGGAAAGTTAAGACTGAGCTGGCCTCTGCAGGGCTGCACACTGTTGCAGTCACCATACAATAACTAAGTCGTAAACAACTCAACTCGATTTTTAATAGCCAAAAAAAATTGCTTCCACCTTCTCAGCGGAGGCTTACTGTAGCAGCATTCTCACGTGTACAGGTCATAAATAAATCGAATTAAACGGAAATGATAATCCCACATTTTTACACCAATTAAGCACCTTTTCCTAAATCCAGCCTTGTTTTCTCCTGCTTCCAATTTAATGAGGTCATTCCTTTCAATTCCCCTTAAAAAATATTCCTCCAAAAAAGAGTGTGTCATTCATTTTTGACATTGAAATTATCTTGTTATACTTCCATATGTCAAAGTACAATTATTATTTTTACATTCTATTGATTAAAATGCCTTGTTTCAAAGTCACCTACAACAGGACGATTGGACCATTGTGCTTCACCTAGATACATTCATATACTGTATAGTTAATTATAAATTAAACATACATTAGTGAAAGCACGTTTTTGATAATGATGTACAGTAGGCCTTCAGTGGCATTTATTTAAACGTGGCCTTAAAGTGGTGCATGTATGTTTAGATATGCTATCTATCTTGGTTACAAAAAGAAGAAAAAAGGAACAGACAAGGTGTCCATGTCAAAGTAGGCTCCTCAATCTACCAGAGAGTGTGTGGGACCTGAGCCTGACGACCAACAAAATGAATGTTGATTTATCTTGCTCATGGAATTCCTGAGCAGCAGCTTGAGACTCCATAAAGCACTTTAGAAGTCCTTTCACTATCACGATTCCATTCTGGCGAGGTTTAAAGACGCCACAGTAGCTCAGTCAAAGGGGACTTGGGTGGGGAACCAGGGGGTTGGTACGTCATGCATGTTCTGGTACAGACCAGAGTATGGAATGGAGAGTGTATGGAAAGTGGACAATTGATTTCCCAAGCACTGCCATGTCACCCTCAAGCAAGGCACAAAGCCCCTATCTGCCTGGGTGCTCTTTCAGGTACAGCCCCCTCACTCGGACATTTTTTCCATTAATGCATGTCCATTAGGATCCTGTTTTTGCACGTGTGTGCATGTCTGACTTATGTGTGTTCAGGGAATGTCCCAAATTACAAAGTTCTTGAACATTTTTGGCACATTTGCTTAGCCATGACAAAGGTGTTACTGTTTGCCTATTATAATGATTACAACGATTAAGCCACATTGCAGGATTACATTAGAATAAGAATCTGCTTTGTTTTGTTAAGGCATACTTACCGTGACACAGAGGTTTAATGGATCTTAATCCTCAATTTGGGACATTTTTCACAAAACATCAGTTTTCCTTTAAACCTTAATGTCCTTTTCTTAAGTTTTACTTGAACCTTTAAACATTTGAATTGGCTATAATTTAATTATTTTTCGATTGTAGCACTGGTTGTAAGTCTATATCATTGTGTAATCTGTTGATTTTCAGTTAAAGCTTTTGCAAAATTGAGAATTACATGATTTTCAACTCTTTACAAGGGGAACCCTTCAAGCAGGTTAAAGAGGCCAAACTGTTGGAGTTAACAATTAAATAAAAAACTTTCATGGACAACTCACATTGACAATGTAGTTGCAAAAATGAGCTGATTTCCTAATATAAGAAAGAATGCCTATTTCCCAACAGAAAACCCAATAAAACCAGTTACACAATCTTTAGTTTTATCTTACCAGATCATTCAGAAACAGAGCTACCTGTCTTGTTCTGTACTGCTCAATGGGTGACAGTGTGGAATGAATCATACAAGGCTGTCATGGATCAGGATGGAAGAGAAACTTGCATGTAGCCTTGTCCATTTTATAAGAAACATTTATACATCAAGAAACGGACATACTTAAAGTCCCATCTTAAATACATAAGTATAAGACATACTGATGAAACAAGACAAGCTTAATGTGGGTGCTTCACATTACCCCTACCTAAACAAACTGCCACCAGATTTAACACAGATCAATAACAAGATGAATGTTAAAAAGAGATTAAGGAATGCAGTTTGGTCTGCATGTAACATGAACATAAATGTGTATAATACTTGATTGGCTAAGGTTGAAAAAGTCAAGTTTTAATACTTATTAGGTAAACTGCTGTTTTATGTGCTCATGACAAGATGATATCAGTCCTTGGTTTGTCTGTGAATGTTTTTCATTTTTTCCACTAATGTTGTGAATTGGATTAACCATGTTTTTGTGTTGTTTTTCTTGTATGGACCCCAGGAAGAATAATTATTAATGCGGAAACAACTAATGGGGATCCAATGTAAACAAATAAACAAAGACATTCAGAGAGAAGTTTAACTCAACCTTGACTCTGGCACATTGTATTTCACCTCCACCATGTTGGCAGCTGCTTCTATCAGCGAGTCAGGCCCATAATAAAGTCATGACTTCATGTTACACAAAGGATTTTCAAACAGTAATGTGATAAATTTATCTCCCATTGCATCTTGGCAATGAAAACATTAAGTAATCCTCGGGTCGCAGGGTGTTTGTCCACCACTTTCTATTGTTTGTTTTCTCCGATTTGCTATGATCTTGTTTCTTTTACTGAATGCTTATGATGACTTTAAACAAAGAAATGAGGGATGGAAAGTCTTACCCCTGTATTTTCTGTTCTTTGGCTTCCATGACACTTCCTTTCGGAGTGGGCTTTCCCCCACCACCAATGACTGACAGCAGCAGGCAGCCCAACCCTGATTTAAACTCCCCGAAACTCTATCAGAGGATACTCTGCTGTTGCTGCTTGCCCCTGTGTCATTCTGTTCTGTCTTCAGAGGTTGGCGACCACACTCCTAAAAAAAAAAAAAAAAAAATTAAAAAAAGTTGTCTCTGTTGGAAATCCATCTAAACGTTTTTTTTTTAATGTAATTGTTAATGATTTCAGGAACATGGAAGAATATATCACCTCCTTTTGCCTCCAATAATCTGTTTGGCTTTTTTCCAAATTCATTTCTTGATGTCAGCTTTTTACAGCTTTTGTGAACTCCTTGAAAACAACACAGCAGAGGGCAGTAGAAGGACATAGCACCTTGCTATGTTTTTTAGCAAGCCCAGGGGTTGGACAAAATCCCCAGCAGAACATTTGGTGCCAGTGTGTACTCTCAAATATCTAACTAACATGGCCTTCCAACTGCCCTCTGAGCCATCTTGAGAATAAGGTCATGGTTATATCATGTTCACAGCCAAAAGACACGAGTGTTACCTCAAAGCAACATTTACACATAGCAGATGACAAGTGAGACAAGGACAGATAGCCAAGAATGAAAAGGAGATGGTGTTTACGCCCTTGTGCACTAAGTGGATTGAACAATGATAACTATAAACTAGATGAGGGAAAAAGACGTGGGACATGATAGTATGACGCTAAACATAAACATGTGAGGTTTATTTAGATTTTCATCTGTTATAGAAGATAGGAGGTGAATTCCAGGGCAGAGATGTTCCCAAAGAAATAATGAATGAAAAATCACTTACTATTTCAACAAAGATGAAACTAAACGAAATTATGGATTCGTAATTAATTGACAGATATAACATATAGGATATTATTGTCAGGGAAACATACCATTAAGTCTAGAATATAGAGCAGAAAGTAGCAAGCATTTGGTTGCATATTTGGTGCTCCGACTCGAACTGAAGACAAGAAAACAGATTTGTTTTTGTAGAGAATGTAACATGTGTTTATTGGCATTTGCACAGAAGAGGTGGATCCATAGTGTGAGTGGACACTGCTGATAATCTGACCAGCCAAAAGGACAAGTGGAAGATAAGAAACAAACAGAACCAGAGATAGTGGAGCTCACATGTCCTTATCAGAGCTGCAAACAACCTGTGTGCAACACCGAAATAAGCATTCCTTTTTAAAGACGTGTTCCAATGACCACATTTATATATGTGTAGATTTATAGATGTATACACAAGTTCATTGCACCTTGCAATGTTGTCTATCAGTGTCATATCTAATATAAACACTAGGGGTCACCAAAGTCAAACTTTATTTCATTTTAGGACATCTATTCAGAAACGCTATATGGAAAATGAATGGAACCAGTGTGACCATTCATTCACGAAAGACAATGTACGTCAGTAGAAAACATTACGTTTGTCCAGACCAAATATTGGGCCGACAGAGTAATCAAACACTCCGAAATCCATGTAATATGAATTTAGAAAACGACTATCAGCATGTTGGTGACATGTTTGTCTGACACTCACAGAGAGCTTTGGATGTCGTTACCTGTCGGGCTGACACTGGAAAACAAACAACATAATGAGACAGAGAGAAAATTAAAATAAATTGTTTATTTCAAATAAACGTCACTTAATCAAGCACACATGAAATGATTAAATACACTCAAAATAAGATTTTTTTGCCTCTCTACTCACACACAGAAAACAACAAGTATTGTAAAGCTGTGCCGAAAACAACTTCTTTTGGCATTTTTTAATTTTTCAGCTAGTGTTTCTTATTTTACACAACAACAAAAAAAAAAACAGATGAAAACCTGTGAAACAAACAAAAAAAAAAAAAAAAGGAACAACATTTCAGGATGAAAACTTAGCACCTTTTTCCAGTCACTGTGATTCTCAGACTGGTGTTTAGTGGATAAGAAACCATAGGATGACGCCAAGGTTGGCCATGAGGAGACTCTGCCAAATCCAAGGCAAACTCATGTTTGTTCGGGGATATTGAGGAAAGTGCAAATGGAGACACCATGATAAGATTACGTGTGCTGACACAAGACCTGTTTTCATGCCTCATCCATGGCTTCACTGTATACTCGATGCTACATGATGACTCACCAAGTAGAAAAAAAAACACCACACTGTACATGCATGTGCTATAAAAGATAATCCAATGGCTTCTAAAAAATAACAGCAAATACTAATCCTTAATACTAAGGCACTGATTCAAATTAAATGACTAACAGGACAGTGAGGTGTTAGCTGTGGGGACAGAACACTAAAAACAAGGGACACAAAGTGGAGCTCCAGTGTCTCTACAACATAAACTCACTGCACAAACAGATCACAACACCCATGTAAGCATGTTCCGACAATGTGACAGCGTGAACATGAAGTGATCAGAGGTATTACAAAAAAAAAAAAAAAAAAAAGACCTCATGATTAGCCACAGTGTTTCCAGGTGGTCGGCTGTACATCATGATGATACAATACATGCTGATACTTTTCTTATGTACAATGAGAAGAGGTCATTCAGGATGGAGACTGACTCGGTGTCCCTTTTCTGACGGTTGCATGTACTGTACATATGCACACTTTTAAAAAAATGTTTTTTTTTTTTTTTTTTTTTTTTTTTGTCAGTGCAAAAAGTTCTGAGTTCATGTCAACAAAATAACGCAGGTGTCCAAAAGTATTCAGTTCACCAGCACAGTAACAAAAGAAAGTCTGAAAACACACAGGCTCAAAGACATGGGTACCCTGTGGAGTCGTGCTCTGGACGAGGTTTAGATCCGTTACTGGGATTTTTGAAGAACGCAATAAAAATGGGATGAATGTTTTTTTTTTTTTGTACACAGGATCCTCGAGCAGGTTAAGTTTAGTATTCTCAGAGTTTAACACATTCAACATCATGCTGGCCACGTTATCTGTGCATTATTAAAACATTTGTATCAAGACTTTCTTCATCAACGCTTCTTTAACTTCTTGGAGAGGGGCATTGTGGGGATGCATGTCATGACTTTCATAAAAAAAAGTAAGCTTTTCTGAAGGTGAAAAATTGATCTTTTTCTTTTTTTTTTAAATGAATCATATAAATAATACTTAATAATATTAATAATATATCCATACAATATGTTCAAGGGGGAGAACAGGGAATAAATTAACTTAAAGCTAACTGATGCTAACTATGAACACGCTGAGTTACTTTAGTCCCAATCCTTCAAACCTAAAGCTTCAGAAGCAACAGCACACACTCAAATAAGCCCTTGTGATTAAGTTCAATCTTTTATGTGAACATTTAGGATTAAAAACATAACACACAATACACACACGCACACACACACATACAAATTGTATGTGAAAAAAAAAGATCTGTAAAAGCAAAAAAAAAACAAAACCTGGTTTGTTCAGAAAAAAAAACATATCCATGTACTTTGGACATCAATGTTTGATTCAAGAGTTCAGCTGGGCAAGAAATGAAACAGTCCATTTACACCGGTCATTCAAATCTGGATGCAGGGAAAAGATGCACCTGTACACTTAAAAGAAACCTCTATGTTCTGTATACATATTTACATATGAGTCAATATATCAGAGAGGTAATGATGGGAGTAGAGGTAATACAGAAAACTCGGATATAAATATGTGTTTTATTATTGTTATATGGATGTTAAGGCAGAAAGCTGAGTTTGGATCCAGCTTAATTAAAAGACATCTTACCTCTGCATTCAATTTTTACGCCAAGTGCATTTGGGCCCTGTCATTTCCGTCTTGTTTTTCAGGAGTAGTACTTGAATACTTGATACCTCAGTTGTGAATAAATTAATACTAAGTAATATCTGTATTTAGGACTAGTAAACACAGGCAGCAGCATCCAAACATGCGAATGTCAGGTTTTCAAAAACCTCTTTTGTTGAACCCGATAGGGCTTTAGCCAGGTACACATGGTGTTTCAGGAGTACTTCTACTTTACAGTCAGCGCTTTAGTATATCAATACTTGGTATCTTTCTAAAGGATTCGATCTGATAATACAAATGTGAAGTCTGAAATTATTAATCATAAAAAAAGTGTATTTCCAAAGCACCAGGGTAAAACAGCTTCACTTTAAATATTGAATTCTTTTTTTTTTTTTTCTTCAGGTGTTTAAAATTGTTCAGACAGCTAAATTACATTTGCAGTCATCGCAGCATAGATCAAGAGACCACACTGCGCTATATTCAATAAGACTCACACTAACAAACGTTGGGATGCACAAATACATGAATTGTGCAAACACGCAGATGAGCCTCTTTTTTTTTCTTTTTTGCATTCTACAACAAAAGTTAGCCACACACGCCATCACACAGTGATCCTACGCACGCATTCTATGGTCTCTGTGTATCCTGGCACGCACTTGTTGTCTGTACACGTTTGTGACAAAATTAGGATGAAGTGGACGGAAGACTTATGGTTTCCCTGATGCCACAGTGTGCCTGGTGCGACAGGAGGAGGCATGCAGTGACAGTGGTTATTCAATGAGCCCCTTCCCACAACAAACACTGAAAGGAGCTTTTTAAAGGTCCATGCTAAATTGTCCATGAAGATCATCTAAGGCCACAATGTTCGTCGAGTAAAATGTAAACACTAAAAAAAAAAAAAAAAAAACAAGAAGAAGTCGTCATCATGGCCATGTATCCCTTGTAGGATAAAAGGCCAATTGTTGTTGGATTCAACGGAAAAAAAAGAAGAAGAAAAAAAAAGAGTATGTCACAGGATACAGAACCAAAAAGCATAGATCAGAGACGCGTCCTTTTATATATACCTTATTAAATAAGGCACTTCAACAACTACTCCCAGTGCCCTGCTTTGGAGTAGATCCACTGTTTATCTCCTCCTCATCTTCATTCTCCTCCTCCTCTTCCTCCTTCCAGCCACCAAGGTGGACAGGGGTGGGCATGCCAATACTGGAACCAAGGCCGCTGTGTGCCTGGAAACCTGATAAGAGTGAAGTTACAAAGTCAGTCTTTTAAGGTCAGAATTAAAAGCGAGAGATGAAACGACAGATTTAAAGATCACTCGGATTATTGTTTGCGACCCTTTTAAATGCTAATATTTCCAAATGTCCCCTGGCAAATGTTTATACCAGTCCATGCTTGTGTGAAATAAAATGTATGACTAATCATCTCGAGCATCACTTTGTGGGAAAAAAAAGAAAAGAAAAACAGCTGAAGGATTTGGCTTTTTCAAAGCTCGCTTAGCACAAATACAATGCGTATACTCGACATTTTGATTTTGTAAATGCTACATTTGAATAATCATCATCTCTGATGCAGGAATACATTATTCCATGTTTTGAAATTAAAACGTGATGGAGTAGAAATGTGTAGTTCATTGAAATACTCTTTGTACTTGCTGTCAGTGTGACACGTTGTCAGAGGACATTTAGCTTCTGCAGGACAGAAGAAACGTTTTAGAAACACTAAAGCAGACGTTACTGCTTTAAAGATGTATCTCAAGTCCAGTTCGATTAGTAGAGAGTGATCTGACTGGAGTGTTTTTAATTTAAGTGCGCAGCCTCCTGATTACAACTTCATTCCTTCCATCAAACAGAAAGATTTGATCTAAATGTTCACGCCAATCGTTTTTCAACCTCGAAACCCGTCAGCAATCAGCGTCTGACAAACAGAAACAAGACCCTGTTTTTTTGCTGTCCACACACACACTTTCTTTTCCAGCACACGGAAAAGAAAAGAAAAGTTGCTGATATGCAATTGGTCAATACAGTTGAGACAACAAATGTACTACAAACAGAAACAAGACCCAGACCCATTTCTATGCAGAACCTGTAAATGCAGATTTGTAGTTTTTGTACAGATAAGGTTAAAAAAACATCTCTCGAGCTTTCCTCAGAATGCTGTGCAGCACTGTTCAGACATTTACCTGTATTTGGATGCAGATCTCTCATCTGCACTGGGTTCTGCCACTGACCTGAAGATCTATGAGGATGGGAGCTCTGTTGATGGAGCTGCAGGGAAAAGGACTTGTTAATAAAAGACGACAGGCAGTTGGTTGACTAATAGTGTTAAACCAATCCAAATCTTTTCAGTATTGAACACGGATAGCCTTGAAAGAGGATGTCTGACATTTAAAAAGATGCATACGAGGAAATAACTCCTAATAGTCCAGGCACTAATAAAAAGAAAACAAGAGCTCCATGAACATCAAAGGAATAAGTAGTGACAGCAAATGGTTGAAAACATTACCTCATGCATATAGATGGCATGGAGACTCATCTCTGCTGAAGCAAACTCTGAGTGCAGTGCATTGCTCTGAATGCGGATGTCACTACGTGTCATACTGCGAAAGAAAAACATTAACCAAAGTTGATAACAATCCTTTGCATGTATTTTAATGCCCTGTATTCTAACAGATACTTTCTTGGACATAATTGTGCGCAGAAACGTCACGGGTGATAAGTACCTGTCAATGATGGTGCGGTCGCTGCGGTACATGGTGCTCTCAGGGTGCACCGACGTGGGCAGCAGCCCGTGCGAGCGGCCGCGGCTGGGCTGTGCGAGCTGGGAGGTGGACAACGAGGCCAGAACACTGGCAGCAGCAGAAGCAGCGGTGCTTGGTGGGATGAAGCGATGGTCTCGCCCTTGCAGTCCCGAGGCAGTGAGAATGGGGTGAGCCAAGACACTGGCCAGCAAATTATCAGTCTGGAGAAACAAACAAAGCTGCTCAGTCAAAAAGAACAGGAAGGAAAATATATGACACGAGCAAGTGTTTGAAGAGAGGGGGAAAAAAAAGTGATTTATTGATTGATAGTACGAATTTCTGTGAATACGTTCAGTTTGGTTACACTTTGTAGAGGTGACTTTGCTGTGAGCAGACTACGATCTATTTGGAGAAGCTATGACCATATTTGAAGAGAAGAATGTCTTTCAAGGTTTTCTAAAAGTATAAATGTATGGCCTCAGTTGACAATGGAATGAGGAATTGTTCTTCTAATAGAGGTTTGACATTGTAAGGGTAAAGGTGATGTGATTCTCCTGACCATGTACAGAAGTATCTAAAGTGGGAAGGAATTTGTGACATCTGTTGAACAGTATATAAGGGCTCTGCAAAGAACATTAAAGTGTCTATTTTCTCAGCCTGCACAGCGTCTCAGTGTTGTCTGTCAGAATGGAACCACGGCCGTGACATGCTGCATCTTTATCCAGTCTGTTGATAGATTCAGCTTTAGGGACAATTATATTATTCAACCCATCATTGATAAACAGAAAATAAGTCAGCTCAGTCCATCACATTGTCTTTAACATCTTCCGTCGTGTTTCTTACCCCAGGCCCTGAATCGTTGGAGTGCAGCGAGGTGCACAGAGGTGCCTCAGAGAGCAGCAGCTGTGTGGAGGGGCCGCCCTGTGCATCAAGATGCACCTTTTCCTTAAGGTGGCTGATGAACACTGAACTCTCCTGAGGTGGCTGCCAGCGTGGGTTCTTAATGGTGAAATGCATGAGCGACAACTCTGTCTTGCCATTTTCAGCCTGCTGGTACACAGAAGCCTCCGTCTGGCCCTCTGACATCCACTGCAAGAAAAACAAATATATTACATAAATCAAATGAAGCTCAGCAGCACAAAGTTAAAACAAAGAAACCTCTCCAGTTTGGTAAAGCTCATAAATCAAAGGCTGAAAGAGAACAAACGGTTCTTACTGTTGGGTTTCCGTGTCGTCTGATGTCCATCTGAGCGAAGGAACAGATGTCTCCGACTCCAACCACCTCCACGGTGAAGTTCCTAAAGAAGTCGATGATCTCTAGGGACTTGTTCCTCAACACAAATATGAGAATAAAGGGGGTGACGATAGGACTGAGCAACTCCTCCAAGATGAACACCTGAGTTGGTAAAAAAACAAAAAAAAAAAACAGAAAGAAAGAGTGATTACACATTATCAAATTGTCATATTCATCTCCTCTCTAACAACAATATACTTAGCCCAATGGAGATTCAGTCACACTGTCTGGTCACTGACCTACATTAAATTATAATTACACCATAAACTCATCCCTGTCTTCACTCTGATTGAGACAAATGAGTCCCTGTCCACAAAGTTTCTCCATTTCCTCACCGCTTTGTACTGGAACAGCTGTGCCACCTCTTCACGGGTCTCACTTTTGTTAGCGTTTCCCCTCCAGTGGTCTGGCATGTAGTGAATGTGTGCCAGCATGCACTGCAGCAGCTGCTCTGGACACCACACCATATGCTCATCTGGGATGAAGGATCTGACATGGGGCAGGTAGAAAATATGTTGTTGCTTTTTTTTTCCCTCAACAGTACAACTACTGGAAACAGCATCATTTTGTGCAGGTTTTTGATTAGCTAAGAAAAGAAAAACAATGGCAGTTCAATATCAAGTGTATAAACAGTTGTATTTTCTGCTCATCATTAAATACAGGCATGAGTCGAACTAAACATCTTTCACAAGTTCCTGCCTTTTTTTACACCGACTGATAACAATTCTTGAATGGATCCATGTGAAGCCTGAACCGAAAAATGAACCTCACCTGGTGATAGTGATGACCACCCCCAGCACGGTGATACCAGTCAGGATGTGCTGCACTGTCAGAACATCCTCATCATAGACTGTGAGCGCGATGAGCACAGCCAACACCGAGCCCGAGAAGAAGGCGATGTTCTTAGCCAGCACGGTCAGCAGCGGTGATGTAAAGGAGTTCATGTATTTCGACGTGGGTTTGTAGCCGCGGCCTAATCGCCCGTGCAGCTCGTGGTCCAGCTCGTTGAAGTGTCGCAGGTACAGGCGACCGTACAGGGACCAGCGTCGTGCGCCCAGGCTCCCGGGTTCTCTGCGTATGATTTCTGTATAGCTGAAGAAAGCGTAGAGCACCTGCCACACCAGGATGAAGGGACACAGCAGCAGGTTGGCCAAACCCATCAGCAGGATGATTCTACTGAGCTGCTGCGCCAGCTCCAGCCGGTTCCCATTCCGCTTGTACTTTGGATGCAGGTTCCACTTGTTCTGAAAGAGAGAGCCAGGGCCCCAGAAGAGGATCAGCTCAAAGTTGTATTTGAGGCCCTGGGTGAGGAACACCACATTGCCCAGCAGGGGGAGCTGCAGCTGCACAGGCAGCAGCGATTTGTTTATCATGGCCACCATGTAGTTCTTGAATCGCAGGATGCGGTGATAGATGTCGAGTTCTGTCAGCTCTTTCTTGTGTATGCACATTTGCTGCTCTCGCTGCAGGCTGATGAGTCGGTCCTGAACTTCCTGCCATGTGAAGTTGCATAGTTCATCCTGGGAAAAACAAGACAAGGAAAATAATCTGATGAATACTACAAAGCTGACTCATTTTAGCTGAGCATACATACATTGATTTAAAGGACCTTTCGCTGTACGCTATGACAAAGCTTTCAGGTTCAACACTCACCATTCTGATCTTCAGCGCTTTGATGTAGAACTGCCTGATCTCCCAGTAGCTCAAAACATTGCAGATGACTTTAATGAGTCGGTAGATCCAGAAGATAGCAGCCATGATAAGAAGGAAAATAATCCAGCTGTTCTCTTGAATCCTGCACAGAAAACAAAAGGCTCATTTCACACGTGGCTAACAGCATCTGTCACTCACGGATGGGCAAACGGCATGAGTGTCGCTCAACGCCACATTCAAAAGTACAAGGATATTTCCAGGGACAGCCACGATGTCATGTTATCACGGGGAGACGAACAGAAGAATCTTCGGAGAAATCTCGGACTCACGCGTCATCTCCCTTTATAAAGTTGTCTATTGCCTCTCAGAGCAGCATTTCACTATGAACATGATAAACACAGCTTGTTGCTTTCAGCACATGTTGCAATGTATTACACTGACACGTATCTACAGGTTACAGGTGAGCAGCTGTCCAAGGTTAAGGAATGAAAACACCAAACATACTGACAAACCTATAAAGACACTATTCGCTCCATTACTGACGCTCTCAGTTTCAGTGGTCTTTTCCAGATCAGATTTATAAAAGGTCGCTTTAGATGTAATACACAAAAAGACGAGCATGACTCAAGACAAACACGTGGCTTTACAAATGTGTAATTAGAGTGGTGGGGGGGGTTGTATGAGGAAAGCTGCAGGCCTCCAAACTGTGGAACAAGCTGTTCCCCCAATCAGAATTCCAGGCATTCGGACGTCATTGACTTTGATATCAATGACTCTGTAGCCACCGTTCAAATCAGAAACAAATTAATGACAACCCTTTTAGACTAGCTGTGGAAAACAAGCAGAGGCTCAGCCACATCTTGGGAAAGATATGACAACATGGGGGGGGGGGGGGGGGGGGGGGGGGGTGTACCCTGCAGCCACCTCGAGAGGGGGTTATGTGGTTGTGCAGCCAAGTTGTCAGAAACTCAGCTGGGCAGTTTTACCTCACAGAAGCTATCAGTTACACTGCGCTGTTCCCTAAAGCTGGTCTAAACACGGTACACAAATACCTTTTCTCAGAGTAAGCAGCAGTTAAGAGGAATGTTGCTCAAGGCTTCCAGTCTTCAGTGAAAACAAAACTAAGGGTGAAATGCATTTCCTGGAAAGAGACAATCACTCGTCCTACACGTGTCGCTTAAACTCCGTGAGCACGCGTTCACTCGGAGCCATCGGCCTTTGACCTTCATGATCTACGACAACCACATGAAGTGACATGAAGCCTTGATTTTAAAGGGATACTGAAGAACATAAAACACACAGCGGGTGCATCATTCTCGTGTTTATGAAGCAGAAATTAAAAAACAAAAAACAAAACATGAGTTCAATTAAACAAGAGACTTGAAGAGTCGTTGCTTTTTCATTTCTGTCAGATAAATAATTTTAAAAAAAACAGTAACTGTATTTTGCACTTTGAAGCCTCATATGACACAGTCCAACCAGAAATGAGTTTTGAAAATCTGATTGAAAGTGTATTAAGCAGGAGACGTGTAATCCCTCTGAAGGCCTGGTTCTTAAAGGGCTCTAATAATATAACAATATCAAAGACCACGTCCGCTGGAGAACAAAGACTTTAATCTGACTGGCTGGAATGAGGGAACGGGCACATCCGTGAGCGTCGTTATCCCCCCGTGAAGAATGACACTATCTCATACTGAAGCAGTTTGTCGAGTCGTGATGAACTTGATTTACCTCTCGGTACACTGCTGGCTCGGTAGGATGGCGTCTGGAAGTGTGACCTTGTTCCTATCCAAGGGGTTGTGGCCCGGACCCGTGTGGTTGACCACTCGATTCGCGAACAGGACATCGTACTCCACGCAGTTGACGAGGAAGGTGGTGAATGTGACGACAAACAAAAACTGACTGAAGGAGGAGAGGAGGAGAAAAAAATTATCACACGATGTGGCAGGTAAAAAACAATCAAAACAAGAATATAACCACAAAAACACTGATGAATACTTGTTTACAGATTACTGGAGAAATGATTCCTACTTTATTTCAAACTATGAAGCTTAAGAATAAAGTTGTGTTTTAGATAGATTAATTCCAATTCCCTCATCTCAATATGTCCCAGGGCTGATCATTATTTTGGTCTGTACAATATTTCAAACACAAAACGACATGTGACACTATCAGGCCATACAATTGTGTTTTTGTATCTGGAGAAATGCTGTAAAACTGAAAAAGTAATGATGGCAGTAACACAGTGATTCTCTGAGATTCAGCTTCAGTTGAAATAAGCTGGCTGAACGTGTTCATGATGAAGCCTGAGGCTCACTAAACTGTCACAACAACATGAAGAGTTCGCAGTGACACAGGGAAGCCTTCTAGAAAACAAGCTGAACATTCAAACCAGACATACAAAGACATGACTGTATCTCATGATAGGTTCTCTACACTGTTGAATACTTACAAAAGTTCAAAGAACTCCGTCAGCATCATGCAAGCGAAACCATACTTCTGATGAAAATGGTAGATGTGGACATGTTGGTTAAGGAGACTGACATAAAGCATTGAGCAAGACTTCACTCATAGTGAGTGACAGTTATGGATGGAAAGATTAACCGTGATAAAATGATTCAACAGTCCAGACTGAAATCGGTAATTTATCAAATAAATCGCAATAATAACGTGAGCGTCAGCAACTGCAGACTGTAGAGCAACATTTTCAAATTGAGGACACACCACCGTCTTTTACATCCAAGGAGTGGAAGCATTTTGGCTCCCCCCTAGACAAGAAAATGAAAGACGTGAGAAGATAACAGGCGAGACAAAAACGGTGCGCAAATATTGCAAGAGGACAGGCGATTACACAAACAGCACAACCAACATGATGCAGCGTTTAATCAACAGCACAATTAGAAGCTCCGATCACCTCCCTTTGTTGTGAGAAAAAAAAACAGACATTAAAAGGGACAAACCACACTGGCGAGTGGGTTTGCAGCCCCTAAAGGAATCCTTTTTCATCATAATTTGATGCCAGTATCCTGTATTGTATCGCATCGCGAGTTTAGTGAATCATTACATTATTTGATTGAGCAAGCTTCTGTCATGAAGGGTATGTTGCTTATCTCTATTTACTCTATTATAGCCTAAGGGTTGTTGTATTTTTTCTTGCACTTGAGATTGTGATGAATGTGTTTTGTATGTACTGACTGGATCCCAGGAAGACAAGCTGTCAGCTTGGCATCAGTTAATGGGGATCCTTTTAAATAAACAAAAAAACAAAACATCCCTACTGCCAGTACTTTGATTCACAGGGGAAAAAACCCCAACACTTTAGCAAAACAACATATGTATTAATCAGTCAAGAAGTACACAATGAAAATTCAACATATTCTAAATATAAATGACATTAAACATTGTTTTGAGTTTATGTGCTAAAATGGCAGTTCTGCAACAACAGTTCACCGTTATCAAACCACACGTTTAAAAAAGGATATTCTTTTGAAGAAGTTATCCAGGTTCTTGATATGATGCCATGAGTCTGCAATATCAACAACAGCATTAGTGAGCTTTCACCCAGGCGCATCATTTCACATGGAATGTATTAAGAGACAGCAATGTTCATTTAGTCTATTCTTCTTCTTCTTTTTTATAAAAACAACACATCAGCATTTAAGAAACGTAAGGACATGTTTACCTTTGAGGCCTTCGGGCACATGCACCAGTAAATCCTCCTCCCCTGGTGGAGAGTCCTCCTCAAAGTCCTCAATTCTCTGATACTCCGGGTAAGCTTCAAAGTTCGCCATTGTGCTTCACATTCTCGAGGATTCTCCTCACAGACGAGCTACTTATACTAAACACTTGTACAAACTAATGGACAACCCCAGTAATGTCTGCTGTTAGCTAACTACACCGCAGTTCAACCAAGGGTAATGTTGGCAGCGGCTAACATTAGCTTGCTAACTTGCTAGTCTAACAGACAACGCTCGTGTAACCTTTAATTACCATGGTAACGTGATATAACTGAAAAGCCGTTAAGACTTAAATCATCGTATTGACTGTATATATTTACAAACAAATGTTAGTCTTTGTGTCGGATTACTGTGAAGCTAAAGTGAACTGTGTGGTGGTTGTTTAGCCTGTGAATGATTCAGCCTCTCGTGTAGTCAGGGTGACACGGTTTGTTTTGTTCCCGACTTGCTTCGTCCATCTGCTGCTCTTTATCTTCTTTCTTCACTCTGCTTGGCTCGATAGATGCACACAGGTATGTTTCAATCACGACACAGTGGTCTTTAGTGTCCACAGGTATCCAAAGTTCCGCTCGTTGATTTCCATAAATACACCATCCTGCGAGGGTCCACTGTTTTTGTCTTCCACAAATAAATGTCAACAAACATCATGACGTCATTTCCGCTTTGGCAAACGTCATTTCCGAGTTTGGTTTGTAGTTTTTTATAGTTTCTCACGAAATGTTCTTTTTTTTAACCATGTAGTGTCGTCCAAATGAGTAATTTCCCTCCACTCTGTTACCTTTTATGAATTAAACCAATGTTTTGTCGCTATAAACCAATACACGAGGTTAAAACGACCTCCCTTTGGGCACAGAAATGCACTCTGGGTCATAGTCAATATGGCAGCTTACATGTTACTTGTGGATTACTGTAAAGCTTAAAGACTCATTTCACTTAAAGCGCTTGTTAACAGTGAACAAAGGATATATATTTTTAAAAAACAACATGTTTCAGTTGCTCTGTTGTAGAGCAAGTATCACTGCGCCGGGCCGGTCATTGTCCTTGAACACCTGGTGCAACAAAACAGCAAACACATGGAGACTGTCACGGTAAGCTTATGTGACCGGGGTTATCTGCTTCAGTTTATGACAGCTACAACTATTTTCTGTACAGAGCATGTTTAATATACACTGTAAGAATCGGCCTACCTGAATTTTCTATACAGTATTTATTATATCTTTATGACTGGCTTTCTTAAGCGGTGTTGAAATAGGTAAGGTGAGAATTTACTTCAGTATTTGTGATTGTGATCGCTGATCAGAATCTAAATCCAATACTTCAAGTCCGTTAGTGGTAAAGCCTTTATTACGTAGCTTTTGAATATGTTCATGATAGGTTGCTCTTTGCCTAATTGTGTTCATATTATTTTTTCAGTGGGTATTATAAATCTCCAGCATCTAAAACGTACAGCTCCTCACAGCAGCCTGGAAACACAGTCAGTCGTATTTGGAGCCTTACTCATCGAGCCGCCCGCCAATCCGCAACCCGGACATCCAAACCCCCTGGGGTAGCTCTGAGGTTCATCCTGGGACCAGCAGTACTCACTGTCTCTGCTCGTCTGTTTTGCCATGTCGCCTACTGCGAGGCAGATGAGAATAACAACACCCCTGTGGAAGTTGTCGCCCAAAACCCTGCTCCTGACTTCAAATGGCACATCTTGTGGGAATTTGTCAAACCTCAAATGTTTGCTCTCATTGGTGCTGTGGTGGTACGTCTGAAACTGTCCATTTGTGCTCAGTTTTTCTAATTAAAATTAACACGCTGTGACATTATGATCATTACTTTCTGTCATCAGCTTGCTTTTGGTGCTGCCATCTTGAATATTCAAATCCCGTTGATGCTTGGCGACCTGGTGAATGTTGTGGCACGTTTCCTGAGAGACCAAACTAGGAGTTATGTCCAAGAGATCAAGGGTCCTGCACTGAAACTACTTGGGCTTTATGCAATCCAAGTAAGTTATCATGACAGTCTTTCACGGCTGCACTACATCATAACTCAGAGCCTCGACAAGAAGTTTGTAAAAGCTTTGAATAATACGTTAGTGATCATATGAAGGATAACTAAATAATTTCTTGCAAGGTTCTTCTGATGTTCAAATAATGTTCAATGAGAAAACATTGTGCATAAAAAACATGAACACGTCACAGCTGTTTGGAGAAATGTTCATGAATAACCTTCCTGTGCAGGGACTCCTGACAAGCGGCTACATCATCCTGCTTTCAAGGGTGGGGGAGAGAGTGGCAGCAGACATGAGGAAGACCCTTTTTGCATCCTTACTGAGGTGAATTTTGCATAATGTTGGAGCAAAAGGTTTTGATGCTAATGGCCATCCTGTACACTTATAGCTGGACTACATCCAAGTCCTATTGATAATATTATCAGCATTCTTTTCACAGGCAAGATGTTGCTTTCTTTGATGCCAATAAAACTGGGCAGCTGGTGAATCGTTTGACTGCTGATATCCAGGAGTTCAAGTCGTCCTTTAAATTGGTCATTTCTCAGGTATAAAGTGCTACATTTGTGGTGTTAGATCAGTAGTTATAGTTAAAGCCTAATTATTCTTTTGCCTTCTTTTTTTTTTTTTTTTTGCAGGGTCTCAGGAGTATCACACAGACAGTTGGATGTTTCGTCTCTCTCTACGTCATCTCCCCAAAACTGACAGGTTTGACTGTGGTGGTCCTTCCCTGTCTGGTGGGAGCAGGGGCTCTCTTCGGCTCATTCCTTCGCAAACTATCCCGTTTGGCTCAAGAACAGGTGATACAGAGAAGAGAACTTGTGTTCAGGATCTTGGACAATATAACTGTATGTCTCGATTATAGTTAAGAATCACTGCTTTAAAGGCCATAGACAGTTATACCATTATAAGAATGTTATAAAGTCTGCTCTAAAATATTACAACATCAAGTTCCTTTAAAAGTTTATTTTCTTCTGCTTGCTGTCAGAAACTTTGAACATTAAGTATGTATTCAGTCTGTACCAACAGCATGCACAATTTGAGACACATTAAAATGAATATATTTAGTCATTGAAAAGAGACGTACATTTATTTTTCAGTCTCTGTCTGTTTAATTTAAGGTGGCAAAAGCGACAGGAGTGGCAGATGAGGCGCTTGGCAATGTGCGGACAGTGAAAGCCTTTGCAATGGAGGAAAGAGAGCTTCAGTAAGTCAGACTGTACTGGTGTTCATTCTTTGTAGGCGTAGTGTTTGTAAAGACAAAGTAAACGCTTTGTCAGTAATGCCACGGTTCCATTCTCAAAACCTTTTTTTGCAGGTTATACGCATACGAAGTTGACAAATCGTGCGAAATGAATGAGAACCTTGGTGCTGGAATAGCTGTCTTCCAAGGACTGTCGAACGTCGCGTTAAACTGTGAGCATATTTGAATGTGTAAACCGATAAATGACACATTGTTGAGATGATTGGTGCTGTGTCTCAAGATGTCTTTGACTTGTCTTGGGTACTTTAATCCCAGGCATCGTACTCGGAACTATTTTTGCCGGAGGGACGTTGATTTCGAGCAATGAATTGTCCCCTGGTGACCTGATGTCTTTCCTGGTTGCTTCCCAGACTGTTCAGAGGTACGAATACATTACACACATACAACGTGTTCCATGATGATTGAATGTTATTGTCATTTGCATTTACATTAACCAGTTTTAATGTAGATCATGTAAGGGTATAACACCAGCATTTTCTTTATGCTCAGGTCCTTGGCCAGCATCTCAATCCTTTTCGGGCAGGTAAAGAAATCTATTGTTGAAAGGGTGTTTTTTTCTTACCAATGTAATTTTTGCTGCTTTACCAAAGTGCCCATAATTCTCTGATAGTCTTTATAATGTAGCAATAAGTAAGGTCTTATACCTGCTTTTTGTAAAGTGTCTTGAGATAACTAATAACTTAATTACAAATAAATAAAGATTGATTGGCATATACACAGCATTTCATTACACACACATGTATAGGGATCTATGATATGAATAAGTGAGAAACTATGATGTATGTGTGTAACAGATGGTGAGAGGACTAAGCTCTGGGGCTCGGGTTTTTGAATACCTGGCTCTCAAGCCGACCATCCCGCTCTCTGGTGGAGGACGCATCCCATACGACTCTCTAACAGGAAGAGTAGACTTTATGAATATATCGTTCAGGTTGGAACCTCTTCTTAACTCAATTTCAATAATAAAAAGAACCAAAATACAAGACAGCACCAACTTGTTTTTCTTCTTTTTGTACATTGACAGTTATCCAACAAGACCTGGACATCAGATCTTGGATAAATTCAACTTAACACTGCCCCCGTGCAAAACTGTTGCCATTGTTGGAGAATCTGGAGGAGGTAAATTCATGAACAATAGATTGAATGGAATTGTGTGACTTTTCAAAACATGATGGAGCACCTTGATTTATCTAATTTACTGCAGGAAAGTCAACTGTGGCGTCATTACTGGAGCGTTTCTATGACCCGACCAACGGTGTCATCATGCTGGACGGACTTGACATCCGAACACTTGATCTCTCCTGGCTGAGGGGACAAGTCATTGGATTTATCAATCAGGTAAAGATTGCTAATCACTAATGCGTCCCAGGTTTTAAATTAGTGCTGGGGACAAAATGTAACTTTAATAATATTTTTTAAATATAAACATTTGTAGATGACCAGTTTTCACTGTATCTTTACGGTTTGTTTGCAGGAGCCAGTTTTATTTGGCTCATCCATCGTAGAGAACATCCGCTTTGGGATGCCTGAGGCCACAGATGCTGAGGTCATCACTGCAGCCAAGCAAGCCAACGCTCACGGCTTCATTACAGCTTTCCCAGACGGATATAACACTGTAGTTGGTATGTTGACTCATTTGGGCTTTTGCAAGTACTAAAATCTGTGAGACGGGTTCAGCTTTAGATTGCTCATCCTCAGGTGAGCGGGGTGTGACACTATCTGGTGGTCAGAAGCAGCGCATTGCCATCGCCCGCGCCTTGATCAAGAATCCCAGCATCCTGGTTCTGGATGAAGCCACCAGCGCCTTGGATGCAGAATCAGAGCGGGTGGTACAGGAGGCTTTGGATAGAGCCACAAAGGGTCGCACTGTGCTCATCATCGCCCACCGGCTGAGCACCATCCAGGGCGCTGACCTCATTTGTGTCATGAGTAACGGCCACATTGTGGAGGTGAGGAGGCAGGGTGTTCAAAGAAGTTCTAACATGAATTAACACCACACTGCTTGAATGGTTTCTTCCACCTTTATGTAGTAATTGTAATCCTCAAGTGTGTGTGTGTGTGTGTGTGTGTGTTTTTTAAATGATATCTAACACCCTCTTTTCTTCTTTTAAGGCTGGGACTCATCTTGAACTGCTGGGCAAAGGAGGACTTTATTCTGATCTGATCCGCAGACAAAGAACAGAGGGACAGAAATGAACACACAAAAATGTCTTCACTTTAGATCTACTGTGACACTTAAGAGATTTATTTTCAATTAAATAGGAAAGACTTTGAACAGATTCATTATTATAAACATGTAATGTTAATCTACAAATGCTGGTTGTATGAGAGGCTTTATAATTGATTAATGTAAATGTTTAAGTGGACCAACTAGATCATCCTGTGATAAACAAACTTCACTACTGTACAGTATTTAACTTAAATGGTAATTCTTACTGTTTTATCATTATCTTTAAATAAAAGATAAATTCATTGTTGAACAATAAAGGATTACACTTTGTTTCAATGTGTATGCTGTATTTTTCCTTAATAGGATGATGATCATTTCCACGTTTTGTCACAAAAACAGGGTTACAAGGACTTCACTGGACCTCAGTAATGAGCTGAATCTTTCTTGTGAACAGTCTTAGTTCTTGTAGTTGTCCGACAGTTTAAATTGTACATAACACAACAAAAACCGAATTGTGATTTCCACTCTGGGCTTCAGCTTCTTCCTGCAATCATCCATTCTGTTGTGGCAGCTGAGGAGAAAGTGCTGAGTTTGCACCATTATAAAACTCTGTACATTTTTTTGTATGAAAGGTTTTTTTCTATATCTGTTTCTTAAAACTGATATTACTCCATTTTCAGGTGATAACTCTGAACGTCTTTTATACCTGGCATGTCTAATTGGATATACACTTACAAACTTGGAGCTAAATCTAGAGTCTGAGCCCTTAAAGTATTTCTGTACATGTCAATATTGTCATCACTTTTTTTTAATCTTTTAAACGGGTTGTGTATTGTATCTACTCTATTAGAAAACATATACAGGTATGTGTTTTAGGTTGTTACAGTATAATTAGCCTGTTTGCACTTCATAGATACCCCTACACTAACATGTAGATAGACAACTTCCAACAAGTTTCCATTTGCTGTTTGATATCATATCATTATCATAAATCATATCATTTTAAATATGGGACACCCATTTAAGAAGATTCTTTTTCAGACACCTCATATATCCAACACAAGTCATAAGTACACATACACCATGGACTGTACATAATAATATGCAGTCTATGGCATATTGCTTCACACCTGTCATCTGTCACTACATGTGGGTCGAGTCAAAGATAGTTCATTACTTGGAAAAGACCATTTTACCTAAAAAAAAAAAAACTCCCATTAAATATGCTTTCATTTTCAACCAAAATATCATTATAATATAGGTCGTTTAAGGATAGAACAATACTTGAATGTTGCAGAGTACAGGATTTTTATTTTACATCTTTGGAGTTGCAGTTCCATTTTTCACCTCTAGAGGACCAACAAGCTTTGTTGCAGACCGACCAGAAGCAGCAACTGCAGATAGCTTTCAGCTAACGCTAGCTTTAGATTATTATCCCCATTTTGGGGCTGTTTTAAGTCACTGGTTTGCTAGCTCCCGTAGGGCTGGCTTCACTGGCCAAAAATGCAGAAATACGAGAAGCTTGAAAAAATCGGAGAGGGTAAGTTTGGCACACCGTATGTAAAGTTAATATCGGCTAAGCTGGTTTGCTAATATAGCCTTCATGTAGTTGCTGGGCTAGCTGACGTTAGCTAGATTGAAATACTTTGCCTACCTTTTTAGAAAGCATAGATTATAACATACAAATCAGTGTGTACAGTTTGTACTTACTCTAATGTGTGCCATGAAGTGACTTGTCAGATTTCGGTCAGTCGTGCTTTTACGGTGTTAAATCTTGCTAACGTTTGGTAGCTAGTTAATTCTATTCATCAGTCATTCAACAACATTTTAACATTTGTTGTCTTATCTGCAGGTACATATGGGACAGTTTTTAAGGCTAAAAACAGAGAAACTCACGAGATTGTGGCTCTGAAACGGGTCAGGTTGGACGACGATGACGAGGTATGTTCTGAGAAAAACAACATTCATTTAATGACATGTTAGCAGGTCGTTAGCAAGCTCGTGCTAATCAAAGCTGGGTATCTTTTTTCAGGGGGTGCCAAGTTCTGCCCTGAGAGAAATATGTCTCTTGAAGGAACTAAAACATAAAAACATAGTCAGGTGAGTCTGTGCCCAAAGTGATTTTCATTTGTGATCATGACAGGTAGAATCACTGTCTGATGTGAACCACAACATAGACTCACATGTTTTCTGTCTTCTACAGGCTACATGACGTTTTGCACAGTGACAAGAAGTTAACTTTGGTTTTTGAATATTGTGATCAGGTAAGATAAAGTCGACCCCAACACCCTACATTTCATTGAAACAAGTACCCTCCAATGCCACTGTATGTCATCTCTGATTCACCACAGGATTTGAAGAAGTATTTTGACAGCTGCAATGGGGATCTAGATCCTGAAACTGTGAAGGTGAGAGATTAACGTCCAGATTAACCACAAGAGAGTTTAAGAAAGGGACGAGTCCCTGCGGAGAGGTGTCTTCATATCCTTTTTATTTTTTTTTATTTTTTTTTTAATTTTTATTGCATCCTGGTGCCCTCGACTCCTAAAGATCAACCTTTCTCTCTGTCTCTGATGCAGTCGTTCATGTACCAGCTGTTGAAAGGTCTGGCTTTCTGCCACAGTCGAAATGTTCTTCATAGAGATCTGAAGCCGCAGAATCTCCTCATTAACAGGGTGAGTGTTTAAGTGGACTTTGATTTGAATGCTAGCAAATAGTCTTACCTTCACTTTTTGTTTCTGTCGTGTTGTAACTAAAGATGCCCTGATCCGATATTGATATCGGTCCGATATCAGCCAGAAAACGAATATCAGATTTTATCGGACTACATCTAAAATTTCTGATATAAGCACTCCGATTAGCAGACCATTTAACAGTGGTGATACAATTTGTTTTTATTGGATTTATTGAAGTTATTTTTCAGGGTCTTCTAATTTCATTCTTTTTTTATTATGTTATTCACATGTAGAATACTGTAGATGTTATGTTAAAGGTTAAAATTTATGTCACCAATTGGTTAATAATTAATGGGTCAGTTTTTCTCATGTACCTGTTTTTACTGACTCTGTTTGAGTAACATCATTTGATCAGCATTTTCTAACATTCCACACGACAAAATAAGTATTAAAAGTATGCTTAGTCCTGATATCGTATCGATATCAGCCAATACTCTCAGGCTGCAATATCAGTATCTTATCGGAAGTTGTTCGGGACATCCCTAGTTGTAGCGAAAAGAAAGGCAATCAAAAAAATGTGGTTTACAAATCCAACATACTCTGGCTTGTGTTAAATGTGGAGTTCACTGTCAGCCAGTATTGATGCTGTAGTTCATTTGTTGTGTCTCTGTCTGCAGAACGGGGAGTTAAAGCTGGCTGACTTTGGGCTGGCTCGAGCTTTTGGCATTCCTGTAAGGTGTTACTCAGCAGAGGTAGGTTGGACTTTGTTAACAAGGCAGAGGTGCTTGTACACTTGTTTTAGATGTGTATATATATTATATAACTTGCGGGTAATTGCAGATCTTTCTGGAGTTGCAACTGCAGGTTAGTCAAAGTAAAAATGTTAATATGGCAGAGTGGTCATTGCATTAATCAAATTCCTTTTGCCATTCTGGTTGTCTCTTGTAGCTTGTCCCATTTTTGTAGCCTGTTAAAACTTATTTCTGCTTTCAGTTTGAAACTTGATGTCTGTATTTCTCTGAGGTCCAAAAGTTTCTGCACTGACATCAACACAGGGAGGAAAAAAAGGAACACTTAGCAGTCGAAGTGGTTTGAGATGTTTTTGTTGTTGCTGATGGCGTCGGCTAGATGATGGGCACGTCTCAGATAGGTGTGGTGGTTTGAGTAGGCCGACCTAAGGGCCCGGCTATGCAGTCTCATGAGGGGGCACTTGACCAGCGGTGACTCTACTGATCTGAGAATGTATTAAACTGAAAACCTAGAGGGGGGACAGAGTTTGAAGCGTTGAGAATTGAAAGTAAGGTCATTTGAAAAGGTCCTTTTTATTTCAGAAGATGTATTACCCACAGACTTTTAGTGCGGCTTCAGCAAGAAGAAATGAATGAGCCAATGGTGGTTTCACACTACACAAATAAACAGTATGGAGAATGTGCAACATGAATTCAATAAAGTGACAACTCACGATGACATTGTGGTAGTTTCATATTAATGAAATCCCTTAACAGCAAAAAAAAAAAAAAAACTAAATCAAACTTCTCTGGCTCAGAAAAATGTATTGAGTTGGAATGCAATTTCTTTTTGTCTTACATTTTATCCAGAAAGTTTGCACACTGTTCATATATTCAAAAGTCCTCAAACCCTCCAGGTGAGGAGCGTCTCTGAAACGAGTCCATAAACCATCTCAAAAGACTTCAGAACAAACTCCTGCGTTTTTTTTCTTCTACCTCATAGATTCAAACGAACACAGCCAGTACTTCTGACTGAATAATTCTATGTTTGCAAATCACTTATCAGCGTCACTGCAATTCAGACATACTGATCCATGAAGAACTTCTCTTGTGTCGAAGCATCAGTGTGTACACAGTTAGCATACATGACAGCACAACACAAGCACACACCAGGCTCAGACATATCACAGCCAACTGGCATAGAGCTTGTAGCACATAATACATGCTGCACGAGTGATCAGCTATGAATAATGCTAAGAATGCTAATATGGTGTTAAAAAAGAACAATCTGTCATAATTCAACTTGTCAAACAGGAAAATGTTCAAATCAAATATTACAGCTCATCGACGTCCTTCTGGTCCTCGTATTTAAACTTCTTTTCACTCTAAAAGTGATGAAATGAAACGCGAGTTGTGATTCTTTATCAGGTGGTAATGTCGTTTACATCTACACTGAACCGAACCTTCAATCTTTTCAAACTGTAACGTGAGGCTGTTTTCAGTCCGCCCACACATTTACTCTGGGGAATAAAAACTTCACTTTATTAGACTTTTCCTCTCTGTTCTGTCTGCACTTTAAAAAAAAAAAAAAAAGGAAGGAAGGAAGCATTTTCTCCAATCCCTGGAAAACATTTCAGCAAAACACTTTTCACAAAGCAGCAGTTTGGTACGCTGTCACTTAGGTGTGTGCAGTAATGGAAGCAGATGGCTGAACATTTACTGTTGCGTTTGCAGTGATGCCACATCCTTGCCTTTTGTGTAATCAGTAGAAAATAACAGCTCCCTCCCCAGGGAACGGTCATTATACTAAATTGCCGAACAGTTTCATTAACAGCAGCACACGGTGATAATTGGTCTAATTCTTTCACTTTACTGTGTGATTTGTTCGTAGGTAGTGACATTGTGGTACCGGCCTCCAGATGTGCTGTTTGGTGCTAAACTTTATTCGACCTCAATTGACATGTGGTCAGCTGGCTGCATATTTGCAGGTTTGTGATTGTCCTTATGAATTGTTTGTGTTTTTAATGTTTGTTAGGTCACCTTCTATGATTAGGATACTGCTCAAACGTATTTAGTAATGAACCCTGCTAACAGTGTTTAATATGTGGAGGGTAAGTCTTCAGGGTTTAAGTGTTCTAGTAAACGGTGCAGGTAGAAACGCACAGAGCAAAGTCAAAGGAGAGCCGAGCAGACGAGGTGAGATATTTTGGATGAATGACACTTCTAAATTTTAGTGAAGCCTTTTTATTTCATGACGACACAGCGCGAAGATGGCTGAAGGTATTCAGTATTTCATTCAAAATGTACAACGAGATAATGGAGCAGGAGATGAGGCTCGATGGAAACAAGCCGTTTCATCTGAAATGTTTTTATCCTGTTTGAGTTTGCTCATGTTTGGAGAAAAGTAATTTAAACTTTTCTCTTTTAATCTCAGAATAGAACAAAAGCCTATGTATGTACACATCTGGATTATGTCGCATTTACGTCATTTTTCTGTCTTGTTCAGAGTTGGCTAATGCTGGGAGGCCTTTATTCCCTGGGAACGATGTGGACGACCAGTTGAAAAGAATCTTCAGATATCTTTTTTTTTTTTTAATAAATAAATATATGTATAATTATTTTTTTGATTACATAAGATTTACAGAATCTGAGATCACCTGTTTTTTTGTGCGAGAACTTTTCTTTAAAAAAAAAATGTAGAGAGAGAAAGGGGGAGAGAGAGAGACACCTAACCACCGCCATAGACAATGAATGACAGGTTTAACATGCTAAGTGTTTCTTTAACTGCTCGGTACATTGTTGGGTACACCAACTGAAGAACAGTGGCAGACTATGACAAAACTCCCCGACTACAAGGTAAATGATCGACATCCTATTTTGTCTTAAACAGCAGCTACGTGGCTCTCTATTTCTTAACTACTTGTGTTTCCTCCTGCAGCCATATCCCATGTACCCAGCCACCACCTCACTGGTCAACGTGGTCCCTAAACTAAGTAGCACAGGACGGGATCTACTCCAGGTACGTTCACTTCACTTTCAACTTGTCACTTGTTTTTGGGTCTGCACTTGTGTTTCTCTTTTAGATAAACATTCCTGTTCATGCACACCAACATTAAACTAATAATGACTGAGGCGCTGCATAGCTGTGCCAAAGTGTGGTTACTGAAATGAAACCGTTGTTGCTGTCAAGCAGTTTTTGTTCACCTATTAAAACGTCTCCTTTGCTCTCCCCCAGAACCTGTTGAAATGTAATCCTGTCCAGAGGATCTCTGCAGAAGAGGCCCTGCAGCACCCTTACTTTGCAGATTTCTGTCCACCCTAAATGCTTAATTGCCTCTCCCTGAGCCTCAGCCACCAGAATCAATCATCCTTCACTCTGTTTGCTCATTAGCTCCGGTCTCAACAAACCAAACCCCCCCCCCCCTCGCTTTAATTCTGCTGTGCCTCTGTGTGGAACAAAGTCCTCGTGGCTCTGAAAGGTTTACGCTTCTTTTAAGTGGTCAGTCTGTTTAATTTGGTACATATAGGAGCCTCCCAGCCAATTAGCACTAAGGTGGGAGGGAGCTCTGGGTGTGGCATTGAATCTATTTTCTACCTGTGGATATGGATAAGCCCCTCTGCTCCCGAAGACTCAAAGAGACGTCAGCTTTTTCTTGTTGCTTTTGAAGAAGTGTTGATGATGAAAATAAGCTCTTTGAATCTGTGGTGACCTCATTTGTATCAATTCATTTTTGATCGACAGTGTAGCACACACACTCTGCATCCGACACACACACACACACTGCCTTTCTTTCAGTACGGCTTCTGTTCTCACTGTAATGAGTAACATCTAAGTTGTTTCACCACTTAGATTTTAATATCAGTCTTAACATCAGTGTAGCGTGATGACATGAGATTTTTGATGCCAACACAAATATTGATCTTTTTCCCCCGCCACAAAGACGCGCCTGCTTAGCCTAGATTTTGTATTAGAGACATCTAATGTTGTTTATACTCAAAATACAGTTTGGATGTTTGAGGAAAAGACACGACCAGTCAATGATCTCAAACGTATCTTGTGCACTTCTTCACTGCAGTCCTTGTTACACATCTTAGCAGGTGCTGATCCGTCTGCTCTGACTTTAATGGGGACCACAGATTCCTTGCAAAGCAAATGCCACAGTGATGCTAAATTAAATAAAATGGATTTGTCAGTTTAAGAATAATAGATTGGCTGGTTTTATGTATTGTATTTTATTTTGGTGTGTTTTTCAACACTGTATTGGACAGGTTTTTCCTTTTAAATATTTCCATGTAATCTAGAGATTTTTTTTTTTTGCACTCCTGGCTACGAGGTTACACTTTGTTAAACACAGCCTCTGTTTCCTCTGTAATAACTTTACAGCTACCAACGAGCAGGCAGGAATGTTAATCAAACACAGAGCTGTGAAATACACCGATAAGGGTTTATCATGGGAAACTGATCGGAACAAGGCTTTGTCCCACTAACTGTTACCAGCATGAGAAGATAATTTATGATTATGTTTTTTTTTCCCTTTAATATTTCTCTTTGTTTTGCACACTTTATAACCGACAGTTTAATTTAAAATCATTTAGATAAATATGTTTTTAAAGATGTTGAACACTGACAGCCAGGATTCAAGACAGTTATCAATAAATGGGCCAATATATAAATATAAACCTTATGTTATTGATTAGTGGACCATTAGTGAATACTTTTTTTTTTTTTTACATGATCTTTATCGGTATAATAATGTGTTTGTATTTTTCTCAAATGCTTTTGTATTAGTTAAATTGTAGGTCGAAGAATCCACTAATGATCTGTATTTTTCTATGATTGTTTTGCACCATTAGCTGTTTTCATTTTGTCACTTCTTCTATTAACATGGTAAACAGCTTGCAACGTTGTTTTTCCTCCACATTGTTACAGTGCTATTAATCCCATAAACGCCTACATAATGACTTGTTTGAAGTAGATGTGTCAGTAGAGAGAGGATTTGAGATAATGGATGCATGTATTTATTAATGATGGAATGTCTGCTCGTTTGTTTGCATTCGTTGTAAATGTAGCACCGCTGCATTTCGCAAAGGAACTCTCCTTTTGGTTGATTTCATGATCAATAGCATTTCGCAGGCTGTTTTTAGGAGTTTCAAGTGTTTGAAGGTTGTTTTTCTTTGTGTGTGTGTGTGGATTAATTTATAATGAAAAAACACAAATGGATTGCTCTCAGTATTTCATTCTCTCGTGATAAGCGTTCAGCTTTAGAGTTTACAGTTGAAACTTTGATGTTGAATGAAGAGTGATTTTTGCACTTTGACAGTATCATTTAATCGGTAGAACTTAGGACAGCTGTTCTTCAATGTTTCTTTTCATTTATATTTCAGCCAATAAGACTCGGTATTCAGTAACGTGAACATAAATACTCAAAGTTTGCTTTTTAGATTTGGAAGTTGGCTTTATAACTTGAGATGTGTTCGATCATATGGAGTCATCTCAAGGTCTAAAGCGACTGTCGGGACTTGCTGATCATATCACCTGACCTTTGTTAAAGGAGTTTGTCTGCTGTAAGTTTAAAGGATTGTTGTTAATGTTGAATCAAAAGAGGTGAAACATTTCAATCGGGTTGATTGATGTCTTGAAGCATACTGGGAAATCTAAATTTGCAGCGGTGTGATTGAAAGTTTAAGAGCAGTTAATAAATAAACATTTTATTGAAATGTATTCTGGTCAACCTTTTTGTTTTTTACCTGAACAAAAAAAAAGGTATCCTTTCACATTCAAACTACGTTTTATTCTTTCAGCATGTTTAGTCTTGATGTAGTTGACTTTGGCAAAGGATGTGATTTTGTTAAACGTCTTTTAATGTGATGCACCTGATAGTGTAGTGGTTAAGTTACTGTGTATGGAGGCTTTAGTCCTCATCAGAGCAGCTGTGGTTGCTACACCTCATGCCCCTCTCTCTTCAGCTGTCCCTTTCTAATAAAGACAAGACGACCCAAAAAATAACTTGAACAAAGCTGTTAAAGTAAGATTTATGCCTAAAGCCTAAGAAATTGCGAGTTATGCCAAAAAAAAAAAACGAGGCCTATGAAAAAAGAGCATTTCCATATGTTACCTTGGAAGTTATCGCCTTGTTAAACTTCGCCATAACTTTGTCGTCCAGCCATAAAGTTGTCCAGCCTAAAGTTTACACTATTGCCACATTTTGCTCAGCTGGACAACATTTTTAAATACGCTTTTTTTTGTGTGGGTAAGGAAGATTAGTCAGTTTGAAAGCTGATTAACACAAACTGCTTTATAAAAAAAAGCTACATTCCCCATTGACTACAACATTACCATCTATCAGCTTCCAGCTTGCTTTTAAAGCTGAAGGCGGCGTTACTTTCTTCTGTTTTGTCTTAGAAAAACTAACGTATTTCAGCCACCTAATAAACAACAGTCTCCTTATGAGGCCACACACTTCATGTTTTACATTAAAAGTAATAAAACCTAACCTTGGAAGGTGAAATCTGTGACCTTGTCTTTTTCCAGCCGGGTGTCGCTAGCCCCTGACCAATGATCAGTGACACTTTCACAGCCTTTATGGTAACATGCAGTGTTGGTCGTCTGGAAAGATATTTGAGATCACAAAGTTTGACTGACTACACTTCACATATTTTGTTTGTATTAACTATTTAATGTACAGTTCATCGTTAAAATCACATATCTACAATAAAATGCACATAAAGCATGTGGAGCCATATGAAGCAATCATTTCCCCTTCACATGTTTGAGCAAATATAAATCTTGTTAACCTGTCACAAATTTACTTGAAGGCACATTTACCATTCCACTTCAAGCCTCAGTGTTTCTTCAATCCATTAAACTTGATGTTTTTTTTTTTCCACGTCTGCATTACTTTTTTCTTTTGTCGAGTACTGCAGAATCCCAAGCCTGTTTTGAGGAGAATTTTCTTTTTAAGTAATAAAGTATCAAGATGTATCACACGAAGAGGAGAGCAGGATTATGATTCATTTGGCTCCAAATATACATGTTTGATTTTCCAAAGTATCATGGCTAAGATTATACAAAGAAATCAGAGACAGTAATATACAATGGTCATGCAGGAACGGCTGATGTGACATAAATGATATTCTGTAGGAGTTAAGTAGTTCTAATCTAGGCAACACAAATATATAGGTTACTGTTTTCTACTTGGCCGTAACGATGCACTTAATATCATGAGGATTACTTAATGAGCACAAACAGTTCAGTAATAGTTTTTGCCAGTTCACATACACTCTGCTGTTCTTCGACAGGTAGTAAGGCAAGGGGTGGAGAGAGAGAGAGGTAAAGACCCAGGACATTTTCACAAATCCTTTAGCCACATGAAAGTAAATGCTAGGTCATTTTATGCCCGACAACATGACACACACGCGCACACACACACTCTCTCTCAAAGTCCTCATGGCAATGCAGCATCATCAGAATAGCATCATTGTGTAACATGAATTGGCATTTAATGTCTCATTATTTGGCTGATGATGGTAAATATACAATTTGTCATATCATACATCTGTGTTGCAGGAAGCAGCTGCCCACTCTACATCCTTTCCAGCTGTTGAATACATTATGAATTGAACAAATGGGGATCCCAAATATATTTCTTTATGTTAATTTAATCACAGTTGAATTTGATTCAGTGCATTTATTGCTCACAACACGCCACTGATTTGCCCTTTTGTTTGTTTTTCTCTTCCTGAAAAATAAAAGAACTCAGTTTCGATCCAGTCTCTTTTTGAGGTGATTTTTTTTTTTGCTCCACTTGAAGAGCGCCTTTTTTATTGTGTGTGTGTGTCAATGCTGGAGCAGTGAACACACCTGAAGTAACAGTGTGTTTAGGTCAAACTAAAGCCAGAAAAGGTAGTCACAACCATAGACGTCCGGTCCGGCTTTCAAGCGATGGCTAATCTCCAAGGGTTTGTGCTTCACGTCAACAGTCATCTAATACACACACACACACACACACACACACACACACACACACAACAGAGTTATAAAGCTACAGTGTTAGGAACACCACTTTACTTGATTGGCATTATACTTGAACGTTTCACATAGAAAAGAAAATTCTCTGAATTTCCAGTGAAGTATTTATAGTGAGTATAATGTACCTACAAGTCCATAACTGTGGTGTCAAGGGTTTCAGTGAAGGAGAAATAATAATAAAAAAACATACAGGAAGTGGACTCACACAGAGATAAGAAGAACAGTTGTGTACATGAGTAAGATGGGTAAATATAGAGTTTATTATACTTTATCAATTATACATCACAAAGTGTTATTTGTGACTTATTACAGGTTCTGGAATAATTATAATTAGAGTCATAAAAAGACAATGTTTAAATTGTACAATGCATTTCTGTTATAAATCAACCACGCTGAATGCTGCTGAGGCGACTTTGATGTTTTGAGGCGATTCTCTTCTAGCTTAAAAACTTGGTTCAGTTGTCCGTCGCTCAGCTATCACCAAAAACCCAAAGACATTCACAATCCAATGAGATAAAAAGTCAAAATTCCTCTCTCTGAACAGAAAGATTGAAATACTTTGATGTCGATATATTTCACCAATGTTACATGAACAGCGTAGAATTTCTTCAAGGCATTTAATTGCAGATATTTACAGATTTCCGTCGATTTCAGGAATGTCATCATCATACCTTTTTTTTTTTTTTTTTTAACTTGAATGTGTCCGTAGAGAACTATCACAGGGGATTGTGCTGATGAACACCTTTAAGATACAGTATTCAATAAAAGCTGAGAATTATTTCAAAGGCAAAAAAGGAGAGCCCGATTGTTTCTCTTCTCGTGTAATCCATGGATATAAGGGCCCAACTTGTACAGTAAACTTCATGCTAGCATTTTTTTGTTTTGTGACAGCCCAGCAACGCCATCCAAAAAAAAAAGGGAAAAAAACAATGAGAATTTGAATATCGCTATATAAAGATAAAAACATACAATCAGTAGCCTTTCTTGGCCCCCTTAAACTTCTTTTTTCCTCACTAAGTGTAAAAAAGTGACTACAGTTAAAAAAAAAAAACATCCAATAAAGTAATTTCTGCTGCCGTGGTAGCCAACATGGAACAAAACTAGATACTTGCATATATACAAATAATCAAGTTCCTCTATAGTTTTGAAATAGAATAAGCACAGTCATCGAATGAATGAGACCGAGTCTCATAGGAGCAAAAGGCAACATGAAACACTTGCCTGGTGTTTTGATGCAGGTAAGTATGAGCAGCTCTCTTATCCAACAATCAGCTCGCTAAACAAAGCAGATTCTTCACACACACACACAAAAGCTCTTCTGTTCAAAGTGGTGACAAGTTTAAGGTCACTGAATACAGCATTGGTTAGATGCTGGAGACATAACATTGATAAGAAACTTCAATGCTACACAAGCCAATCCAGAGGCTTTCTTTTCCTTTTTTTTTAGGGGGATTGATGCACAACAGTACTGTGTAACTCATCAACACAAGTCAGAAACTAGGTTTTGAACACATTTACCTTCACTGATTGTTTACTCTAAAGTGACCATTCGGACAAAATGAAACATGAAGAAATCAACACTGATGCCTTGACATGGCAGTTAAACCTGAGTTCTGTTTTGGAAGTGGTATCTTTTTCTTCTGATGATAGTTTTTCTATTTCTATTCAGGCATTAATAAACTCTACTATGCGTTTTCTTGAGTTACACACTCAACTGTTTTTGTCTTAAATACATACATTATTTCACAGTTTGCTGTCAAGTTGCCCAGATGTGCCGCCCCCTCCCACTACCCCTCCTTGTTATGTTGTCAACAGGCAAACTCCTCAAAGTTGCCTAGAGTCGGGTGACGAGGTAACATGTTCGGCGTGAATCCGAGACTGTCCGAGTGACTCCGGAGGGTGTCACAGGTGCTCTGCAAAACAGGGAGGGGGTGGGGGTGGGGGGGGGGGGGGGGAGACGAGTTCAAACGGGTTAAGGAGGGGGAGAGGGGAGGGGGGGAGACGAAGGACAGGGTGATGGTGGTGTGACAATTAGGAAAGCAACAGGTAAAATGAGAGCGAGCACAATGAAGGGATGTGAAGGACACATACAAACAGGATGTTGCAAGAACGAATAGAAAAGTAAATGATTACGGCAACACATCCACAGAAAGGATGAGAAAAGGACGATGATTGACAGAGACAGATGTGGTCAATGATGTTAGAATGAAAACAACAGATTTGGAAGTTTGCAACATCAGCCACATCGCATACGTTTCACAGGCAGTGAAAAGAGTTGAAAGAAAAAAACAGTAAAAGATGGGGATAATATGAATGAAAGGAGGAGGAAGAGAAAGAAAACAGCATACTTTTAGTCCTGTTTATACACTAGCATGGTCAATTGTTAAAGAAACGGAAGTCGAAACATCCACATATTTCTGTATTAGCCCGTATGTGGAAAAAGTGCTCGCTGAATAACTGCAGATATGTGGATAACAACCGTTGGTAGTCGCAAAAAAAAATGGCTATTCCAGAAGACAAAAACATTTTGTGTTTTGTGCAAACTCACTGCATGCAGACCTGTGATAACATCACAAAGTAATGCATCTAGTGATGTTATCTGGCACCAGCCTCGAATGCGTTGCCTCTAAACGGACCTCTCTGCTGCAGGGGAACAAATAGATCTCTGGTGGTTCAACTTTCTTTTTTTTTTTTTCATACAACAGTTCAATAAATACGTAATCTGTTTTCACAGAGGTGCTGCTCTTTATCCTATGGGAAAGAAAGCATTATTATTCAGTGGAAAGAGCAAGCTTTGCATAATGCAGAAAGTCAAATCTCTATGCACTTGGAGAATCCAACCAACTCATGTCTTCTTGCTGTGCAGATAGAGAAACAAACTAGGATTAATACAAATGCTCACTGCTGACGGATAATCACCCCTCTTTTTGTTGACTGTCTACTCAAGCTAACTGAATCTTTTATAGTCACGGAGGAAATGATGTATGAGATGGTTTCAGGTATGTATGAAAGAAAGGGACAGCATGGGAGGGAGCATCTATTATTGATGGGGTGTGCTACCTGGGGGCATGATTAGGCGTGACACCAGGGCTGGTTGGGTTCTCTGGAAACTCCTGGAATAGACATGATGAAAAGAAAGATGGGTGAGGGTGACTGAAATGAAATAAAACACAATGCAAATGCTCATAGTTTAACTTACAAGGGGATACTGCGGAACAGCTTTTCCCACAGTCATATCATTTTGTTTCTGAAGGAAGATAGCTTTTTTCTTTCTTTTTTCATTTGTTGTTTTTTATAAGCAGGGAAGAGACAAAATTGTCATCCAGATGTGCTGATGATCGTTGAAGAGAATTAAAGTAAAATAGCATCAGATGAACCACTAAATGTTTCACTTTACTTTATTTTCAGGTCGTTCAGGGGAGGAGATGTGACAATGGACTAGTTGAAAAATGATCATTGAACATGAGAGAAAAGGAAATACAAAAGGATGGTTTATTGTAAGCATATGGCATGGATAGGGGAAAGTAGAACAAATATCAAATGATCAAAAACCACTAAATGAATGCTTCCTCTGCTGCCACTTCAAAGAAAAAAAAAAACTCTGAAATCTAGTCTGATAAAAAAAAAATAACCCCCTTCAGAGCTTTATCCCCTCTCTCCACTTCATAAATGAAAATAAACAACTTCTTTTCAATCTTTTCTTTTGAATCAGCCATCAAACAAACCACTGGACCCGAGGCAACAGAGCATGCCAGATCATAATCCGCATGCAAAGACAACCCCACGGCTTCTTCACCGATTTAAACCCACATTGCAAAGAGCATTGCTGAGGATGAAGAAGTCTTGGGGTTGTGGGACGAAGAAACAGAGCTTGCATTTAAGGGATTCTGCCAATGGAACTGAATGCAAACAAATAGATACAAAGTACTCAGGAACGAGAGAACTTATCCGAATTGACAAAAATGTGACCTCATGCTTTTCTATGAAAACAGCACCAGAAAAGAGGAAATGCTTTGTTCGTGTTTCCACCCCTTCAGCGAGTTTAACAGAGGGATTAGGAGCTTTGTGCTAGAATTTAGATGTTCAATGTTCGTTCAAATCGCACTGGAAGAAAAGCTCTGTTATCTATCTGATATATATTCAATAAATATGAAAATAACAGTGACATGATATATTAAAGCTCCTCTGAAAAACTCAGGGTTTACTGTACGTCGACTTTGGCGACCCCTGTTGATCCTGTGTGTTTTGTCTATTTGTACGGAAAATTCTTCTTCTGCTGTTATTTACCCTTTATAGGGCACTCATTGAAATACTTTGAAATTCAAAAATTCAACCTCAGAGTGCCGAACTTTATTTCTGTTAAAACATTTTTCAAAAAAAGTTAATTTCATCTCGAAAAATAAACATTGATGAAGTTACCATCTTTGGTTCAAATGCCACATTAGCAGGATCAGTGACGTAGGGTGATCTCTTCTGATTGTACGTCAACTTGTCTTTGTTTCTCATGTGTACGGGCTGCACCACACCAACTGCCCCAAAAGATTCATAAAGTAGTTTGAGTTGAACTGAATAGCTCAGCTGCTCTCACACGTCATGCGTCTACTTGACACTTTTTGTCTTTCAAATATTAAAAAAAATGTGTTTTTTCCATCAGTGCTTGCCATGAAAAGTTCTCCCTCTGCAGCCACCTCTCTATCTTCTGCTCTAGGACTGATACAGCACTCTGAGCTACTTTCTCTGATTACGGATATAAAGAAGGTATTTCAGTTATTAATAATTCCTTTACTGCTCAGTATAACGCTTACATAACAGTCTGCAGGGGAAGTGGAGGTGCCTCTGGAGCCAGTGTGTTAAATGGCCGGGCTCCACAAAATGCTGCGATGTAGGGCAGGACAGAAGTGTCTGGAATTACTCTTCACTTTTCATTTAGAACTTTAAATGTGTTTCATTGCCTTGAAGGCTTAGAAAATGAGTTGATCATGAAATGTTAATAAAATCTCCAGACCGCTTTATCTTATTCTGCTTTCTGCTCGTTCTTCTTTCTTCTCTCATATGAATCCGTCCTGGGTTTAATCACATCGTACTGTCGGACATTAAGCCGAGCAGAATAGGAGCTTTGACTAAACAGTAACAGCACGATGGAGGGTAGCATTGAGAAGCTTCTGGAGAGTGTGTAGATGCTAAACAAGTGTGTTGAGTTGACGGATGGCAGGGGCTTTCACCTCTAATTGTAAGCACAGTTTACGATTCATGATGAAAATGGTAATTGGGGAGCGGGTCAGACACTTTCAGTTGGCCATGACCTGTAGCTAAAGAGGAGGACGAGGAGCAGAACGACACAAAGAACATTTGTAAAGGAAGGTTACAAACTCAGATAGCCACTTTTAGCTTTCCATCTCAAATCTATGTTTGATCTGTGTCATAGAGAGTTCTGCTATGTTATATTCACCATGTAAACAAAGTATGTGTAAAAAAACACATTGTGTGCATTACAATCAATGTTTCGTAATATCATTGACTTCTCCTGCACAGCACATCTTTCCTGCATTAGAACTTGAAATTAAAGATGACAATGTATGGAGGTTTCGCTCTCTCAGGTGCTGTTTATTAAAAAAGCATTTCCTGCATCAGTTGACCTTTTGCCGTCATGGTTGCTGATCTAATGTCACATCACATTTGTCTCATTCAATCAAATGCACAGTGAGGATGAAATTACCAGATTGTCGCTCTGACAACGCTGCGGCCGTTTCTTGCGTATGAAGTAGCCCAAGACCTTATCCTTAAACACCTAAGGGGCAAAAAAAAACGTCAGATCAGATCTTCCACAGACGGAGTGCAGCATTAAGCAACAGAACGACCAACAACTGAGGCAGAAACATATACTTAATCAGAGTTTCATCAAATCCTCTTATTGATTGTGTTGCTGAGAATCAGATAAGAAAACTGATAGCACTTTTATGTCTGTACATTAAACATGAACCTACAAGCCAGCTGCTTGCTGACTTAGCAAGACTGGAAAAAAAGGAGGAAACCTTCACACCAACTTAGTTCTTAAATTAAAATAATACCTTGTATTTTAAATGCACCAAAAGAAACCAAGAGGAAGAACTAAGTGGTTTTTTTTTAGTGAACTTTGTGTGCATATCAGGAATCGAGTTATTTACCTCGGCACTTAAGGCTCATTAAAACACAGCAGGAGAGTCTGTATTCAGAGTTTTATGTGCATTAAAGAAATAAGATCATAAGCCTAAGAGGTGCTGCTGCCAGAAGCTGTACATACATCATACAGAATACACTGAATAAGCAGAACTTCCAAAGTATTGAGTTATTTCTTTAAAATTTAAATGCACATTATCTGTGACTAATTTTAAATGGTCTGAAAAAATGTACACAACATTCAGCAAGAAAACTAAATGACTGGCCTTTATAAACAGTCGATGAAGAATAAACCGAGCCAGTGTTGTGATTAAAAACATCATTTTACCTCGTATAAGTAGTCAAATATTTCCAGTATTGTTAAAACACTGGCTCCGATAAACAGCCCCATCTGACCTCCAATGTCACCTGGAAATAGAGAGATTAATGGATATAGACAGGTACAGTTATTGTACAATGGTGCATGAAACCATTCCCTGTGCTGTCACTTCTCATTCAGTATCTCTCAGAGAAATCTGAGTGGAATTGTCAAAAGTGTCCATCCAGCCCAAACTTCTCATCAGACCCAGCTTCGCTTGCCCTTGCGAGAGCATCAGATTATGAAAATGCGTTCCGCCTGCTTCACGAGTTCAAAGAGGAAACCTCAAAGCACCGGGCGTGAGCACGCCATGTGAATATGTGCGTGTGGGTGGCCTGCTGAGAGTGCTGATACCAGGTCAACTACATCATTCTGTCACAATCAAACCTGAAAGTGGGAGAATCTTACCGAGGAGCCCTGCAATTTCATAGGCCTTCTTCTGCTCAATTTTCTCATAATTCAGAGCTTCAAAGAAGATGTCAAGGACCAATATATTTTCTCTGGAGAGAGAACAGAAGGACACACCTAATTGAGTTTATGTCTGAGGATATCACATAACACCAAATCATTTCTCACATTTTCTGTGTAACTATCTTTCATTATTGTTACATTGAAGGTGAACGATGGAGACCCGGGTCATGCCATGCTACAGTACATCCATCCATCAACAAAAAGAGGCTGAGATCTAATAACTGACTTCTACCACATCATACTTACCCGATATACTGCTCAGTTTTGTTGAATTTCTTAGCCAGATATTTAGCAGATGCCTTACTGGGGATCTTAACCATGGACAGCTCCTTGCCATAGCGAGTCATGTTGCAGGGGGTCTGACAGACACAGTAATCGTTGTCTTTCTCTACCAAAAAGTCTGTGGATGATCAAAGCCATTTAAAAATAGTGTGATCACTGCGAGTAAATCAAACAAACCTGCACAAAGACACTCTGAGTTCCTGCTAAAAATAGCTCTACGCACAACAGAACGCTGCCATCGTTCACTTTCCATGAAAGCAAATAATGACTGAAGCTATATACAGAGGAAGGAAGAAAAAAAAAAAAAGAGAAAAAAGCTGGATGGGATTTATTTGATATTAGCAAAGCACAGACACATCACAATCTCACTAATGGAAATTTAAAACAATAATTCTGCTTTATTATTTGGCTTTAGCCTTGTCTGGTGTTAAAGAGGTTTGAAGTTAAAGCTACTGGGGTGTTACTGAAATCGTCTCATTGCACAATGGTTTAACACTTGGTTGAATTCAGACATTAATCTATCACGCTGTTATTTCATATGTAAGCAGTGAAGTGTGCGGGCTCACCTAGAGCTGGGTCAGCACAGTCTTTGTACTGCTCTGGTGTGCAAACTGTTGAAGTTCCTGTTTGAAACAATGTAAGAGTGGACATAATAACTCATATATTGTAAAAAGAAAAAAAAAAGCACATAAGGGAAGAAGTATTTTTCATATTTCCTAATAAATCAGGGCTGACTGAAGTCCTACCAGGCATGTGAACCATCCTGCAGTTGCAGTTCTCGAGCAGGTAGCGCGTTTCACAGTCAATGCGGCAGGCGGTAATGCTGTACGTGGAGAAGAATTCAGAGTCTATGGGCGTAGACTTGCAATCTCCCCAAGGCGGAGGGAGGTACTGAAGCTGAAAGAGCAAACAACATGTTTTCCCTCAGCATATCAGCACGCAGGATTACGACGAATCACAAAATGCAAACCCGGTGCAGCCGAAGTACAACGGATGGCAACAAGCTGACAAAAACCCAACATGGAGGTCTCAAACATCGAAAAGGAACACCACACATAAAAGAAAAGAAGAGTTCCAACTTGAATGAAAATGTGCACTCAGCCAATATTGGCTTGAAAAAATAAATAAAACAGTCAAGTCAAACCGACATTATTGATCATGTTTAGCAGCAAGCAGACATCATGCAGAACAGTACTGATGCAGGTCTAGTCCCTGGTGGAAGCAGAATACCATGGGAATTGAGAGAAGCTTAATTGAAGTCTGTAAAATGTAGAGTTTCAGACAGGACACCACAATCAATGGACACATTTTACAACCTTGAGATCAGAACAATAAACAGACTACAGTTTCCTGATGAACAATTACATGAACTGTGTTAATAAAATAGACGTTTTACAGAGAACCTGATCTGACTTTACAGTAACGAATGAATAAATACACTTCTTACAGAAGCCCAGTTAAATGACTTCTTGTTGATTGACTATGTAGATGTTTCTAATTTAAGCCCATGAGAGTAACAGAAAGGTGGAGTACAGTCAGTCAGCGGGCTCATTAGAGGTGACGCTCTCATTAAAAGGTGAAGAGCAGGTCATTAGGTTTACGAATAACTGAGAATTCTAAATGAATCCACTAATGAGGAAAAACGAAACGTCTGAATTTTAAGGTTTGGCCTCATAATAAACATGGGAGCCATGGAGATCGTCTCATAGCTCCAGCAATGAGCCATCTACAGCTCTCTTTAACACTTTAAAGCAACTCAAATGCACCCAAAACACTGACATTTAACCACCGTCACGATTTTCTATCTAGCTGCCTTCTTGTTTACAACAATTTATGGTAATGAATGCCGAGTTCTTATCTTCATGACAAAAATGAACCAGTTATTCATGAAGGCATCGCTCTGGCATTTTGAACTTAAAGTTAAAAATAGCTGAAGTAAACGTTTCCGTCATGACAAACTTCTCAGGGAAGTGATGCCGATGTTGTTTCTTTCATTTCCAATCATCCCCACCAGCTCTAAGCAGGCTAATTTGGACAATCTAACGCTAATTTAGTCGATAGAGAGCGACAGAGATGGAGGGAAATTTACTTTGGAAGTGGACTGAAACATGATTAAGCCTTTATTGAACTCTGTTTCTAGCCCACAGACTTTCATATCAAGAGTTACACTCGGGATAAAACCCTGGTGCAATAAATGCAGGACATCTAACTGATGCCAGAGTCCTCATGGGTAATAAAACCTAATGAATCACATTGTCCGCTCCCTACTGATGACATTACGCAGCGGTCCAGTGGATTGCCCCGAGAACACATAAAAGCACAAACGAAAAAAGAAAAGAAGTGTGCAAAGAAGTTTACTTGGCGGTGAAAGGGTCAAGCCAAACAGCAGCTTTGATGAAGGTACAGACTCAGATGAATGGTTAAAAGCTGGAATGAAAGACATTAGCTGCTCTCACTGATATCTATTAAACAGAGAAGACAATGTGGACAAGGACGGACTGCAGATGTTGTTGCATGTCGTTGCTTCAGCCACACAGAAGGGGGCAAGATCCATTCCTCAGGGTGGGTGGGAGGTTTTTTTTGGGGGGGGGGGGGGGGGCAGCAGATGAAAGTGTGCGAGTGTAGCTATTTAACAAAACAGCACTCGTGGCATGCAGCAAGCCCAGACAGTCATATACGCTACCCTCTGCTCTTGGGTGGAAACGAACGTTTGGAAGCCGGGGGCGACCCCGAAGCCCAGCTCGTGGAGAAAAGGAGGCTCTGACTGAGTGTGAAGCTGTACCTTTATGCCGGCCTCATAGGACGTCTCATCTAGGGCGAGGGAGGGGGGTGGGTGAGGGAACATAGCCCACATGATTATCAAAATAATAAGAGGACAAAGAATAAAGAAAGGGAGAGAAAGTGGTTGATCCCATTGGACATCATGTTGTCTGTATAACAACAACACAGCTACAACTCCCAGTTGGGTGTAAAAACTTTGCAGCACTGGTATACAGCTGGGTCCTCCATTCAGCCTTTATATTCTAACATGCACTGAAACTGAGGTTTAACAATGATATCATTTAATTCAAAATGATATGGTGGAGTCTTCTTGGCTTTCTAAGTTCAGCTATAGTCTATTATTAACAGTTCTCTTATAAAAGCTTTACAAATCAAAGTGTTGAGATGGTTACAGCTTCATCCAACTGTCAATTATTTCACAGAGAAAACTGTCACTGTTCTCGCCTGACAATGATTTAAATGAATGCTTTCCAGGCTTTAATGACAGTCTAATTAATTCAGCACATATTTAAGATCGTAAACATGTCTTTCAGCTGCCACCAGTGTGGGCGCACATGCCATTAATATAAATGACAGTCCACGCACTTCAGCTTTCAGGAGAAAACTTTGCGATGGTGATTCATAGATCAGATTCCAGTCTTGGAGATGGCTGAGTGATGATACACTTGGAGCTTCATTTCAACACTTGTACAAAGCAGGAGGACAGAATGAGAGAGAGAGACAGAGATATTGTTCGAAACTGGATCCCCCCCCCACCTCAAATTAAAATTTGTCATCTTTTGTGGTGTCCAAGTGTCTGCATTCGGAGACTCTGCCTCAATAATCCCATGTTATTCTGCATAAGCAAGGCAGGTGGTTTGATCGTTTATCACATGCTCGCAAAGTGACCGAGACCATTAACTTTAGGAGCAAAATCATTGGAATTAGGCTTCATTAAGTTTCTGAAATAATGAAGTTAATTTACTGCTGGAGTACTCATTACTTCAAGACTTCACAAGGAGTGATGATGGGGTAGAAATGTAAATGAGCCTGCAGCACAATGCACAAATTCACTTGATTTCAAAAGTAATCACTGCACAAAGTAAAATGAAATCCTCCGTGGCGCAGGCTCCATTTTCTCCTAACTTACAATTTGTAATGGAGTATTTTTGGATTATATCACTCTACTCTGTCACTGTTTCTAATTGAGAACCATAAGACTCCTGTTTGGATTGTGTGCTTTTTCTAGAGTAGGTACAAATAAAAGACACAATTTGTTGTCTTGGCAACCTCACATTACTGCCGTAGAGTATGATTGGATTTGGATAGGAAATCCATGTGAGCTCAGTGTTATGACCCTGCACACAAATCTTCCAATCCATTCCAGCTCCACTACACTTCCTTATTTTCATCCTTCACTCATGGCAGTTCACTGACAAATAGGAGTAGTGGAAACACACAACACAAGCAGCCACAGGCATTTCTATGTGCTTTAAACACTCATCTTTATGGCACATTTGAACATATTCTTTAAGCAGTGGGTCGTCTTTCTAGCCTAATAAAGATCTCCAAGTGTTAATGGAAAAGAGGAAAAAAAAAGTAGTATGATGAAATCTAGAGCAAGCTTCTTTAAATGGTTTACTCAAACATTAAAAACACGATGATTCTTCATAAGTCCGATACTTTTTGTGGGTCTTAAAGGGATCTATTTATTGTGAAATGCTGCAGCCAATTGACTTGTTTCAACTGCATTTTTAAATGAACAATTTTTGTTACGGGTGTTCCCTTGAAGAATCTCCCATTAAAACTCCTGAATTAAGTGTATAGTACATGATCAGGGTACATTTTTAGATCATGACAGTCTTCTATCCATGGCTGCGAGTTCTGTGTCTTCCTTGTCTCTGACTTCTCTTTGAATGTGCCACCAGAGACAATTTTCACAGCATTCAAATAAGCAGTGTTCTAACTTCTTCCCTTAGTAAGAGAAGTAAAACAAACACTGTAAGCTGCCAGATATTTCTGCATGCTGTGTTGTAGGAGGTTGCTTTGGCTCAGCTCAGCACAGTATGCTTTTATGCCTGCCTTCAGTCATCACTTGGCTCTCCTCTATTGATAATCCCTTCCACTATCATTTCTCAGTTTCATTTACAAAAAAAATATTGGGTGTTTATTTAATAACGAACTGCACATTTTCCTCAAGGGGTTAACCATAGATCTGATTTTGCTCCAGTTTCTGAGACACAGTGGAAAATGGGCATCGGCGTGGGGTGGGATTTGAGGACAAACACAAGGAAGAAGCCGAGCACAATAGGTCGAGGTTGGAGGAGAGGAGGCTGAATATTAGGTACCAGTTGCTGCTGACATGACACAAAAGTTTGAAAACCAGGGGCCACACCAAATCCCAGTTGGTCAATGAAGGGCGGCTCGTCCTGGCTGTGGATCTGAACCTTGATGCCTGCTTCATAGGAGGTCTCATCTGTGGATACAGCACGCCAAAAAAAATGTAACAACAAGCACACTCGCCTATATGGAAACCTGCTGTGGCTTTTTTATGAAGTGATCCTTATCCCCACGTTTAGAGCTAACATAACATAACTTATATGTTAACGTGCTGGACTGGTATTAAACAGATTTACAGCCACAGATTTATTCCATGCGGTATACTTTAAGACTGGGGGTGTTGTTGTCTGCCATAAAACTTAAGACAATATGTCAATGAATCTATTAGACATGTTGTCAGACGCAGAGCTGGGGAAACAATTCAAGATAATGTGCTATTAAACAAGCTAGCAAATCACTCCTTTCTAACTCTTCAGACATTTATCAGTGAAGCGAGGGAGAGGACTTTGGAATACGTATCTTGGGCTCCTGAATTTGTATGAAGCGGTGCACTCACGTGTTAAAGATGTAACAAAGGACAAGAAGAGGGGTGTTCACAGGATTAACGATTATACAAGTTAAACCACTACCATGCAAAGAAAACAGTACTGACCTGTCTCTCCCCAAACAGGCAAGTATTCATCCTGCTGAATATCCAACATGATCTCCAAGCCGTTCCCCGTGCCCCCTTTTAACGTGGTCAACAAAGGGTTTCCGTCTAATCCAGAGTTGAATGTGTAGCATTTTCCGTAGCGTGTGTAAATCTGTTGGAGGGAGAAAAAAAAAAAAAAAAAAAGAGAGAACAGAGAGAACAGAAGAGTTAATGAAAGCCGAACCCTTTCCACTGTGTTGCGCCTGTGTTCAATTTTGCACCTGTTCGGGGTGTATTACATGTCAGCTAGTAATTGTGCAGGACAGCTAATCATTGCAGAGGTTTTGTGATTATCAGAGAGAGAGCATGCCAGCTTTAAACATGCACCTGGCTCGGATTTGAGGAATTAATGAGCTTCCATAGCAGCAGTACCAGTAACAGCAGTAGCTATCAATCTTTACCCAATTTCCCTCCAAATTTCCCCTGAGTAACTTGGAGTGAATGTACTATTTTGCTGCCATTAAATAAGAAACATCTGAGGTGGAAGCTCTCTGTGTGTCTTGACTCAGAAAGTCTTTGAGGAACTAAACCATTGCCAGAAAAGCTCAGCATTACTTACCATCTGATTTGCAATTGCTACATTAGATTTGCTTGCACCAAAAATCCTTCTGGTTTAATAAATCCTGAAGGCTTGAGTTATTCATTTTTACTGGAAAAGTTTGAACTAACTAAAAACAAGTGAAAATAAATCCTCGTCAAAGTTTAAAATGTGATTTTAAATTGAACAAAGTCTACAGCTTTGATTAACCCTCAAATTCTGAATGCAGCTGAAGGGCATCTGTAAATTCAAGATAAGCCCTACCAATTTAAGACGAGCTTATGACACTTAAACTGATTGGTTATGCAAGGCTTTGATGAGCTACAATACACTAGTGACAATGCAAAAAAAAAACCTGCAACCGCTCTGAAACAGTGGCCATATTAGTTTTACATTATATAAACCAGTGTTTCTCAACTGGTGGGTCGGGACCCAAAAGTGGGTTTGTTTTCATTTCAAGTCTTTTTCCAGTCTCGTTTTTGTACCATCTGTGGTTCAAACAGTACCATTTTTCTTTGAACAAATCTGAATGATTAAAAAAAACATCTGAAATTTGGGTCGCAATATTTCACATGCATAAATACACATGTTTGTGATCCATTGACAAAAAAGTTTGAAATAAGGGAATAAGAAATGACTCTATTAGAACATATACAACTAATAGTATTTAGTTTCACATCTACATCACTTACATAGAAAACTGGACATTTAAATTTGCAATAAAATCTATGAAGTATAATTCTTTCGACCCATAATTATAAGATGATAACTTTTAATAGATTTTTTTTTATGTTAAACATTCAAGTATCCACTACAACGTTGAGACTGCAGGGCAGCTGTTCAAAGTCAATGAATTATGTTTGGGATTTCAAGTTTAAATAGAGCCACACAACAGGTTTATAATACTGTGTTATTAAACTCCAGACAATTTACAGTTTAAACTTTAACATCTCAGAAGCCCAGTGGCACTGAGGGTAACTCATAACATAAATTTAGATAGGTTTACTGATTCAAAGTAAGCCCAGCTGTGAATTCATCATTTATCATTAATATGTATCAATTAGCTATTCAGTTGCTATTATACATGATCATGGCTGTACATGTTAGGCAAACAGAAATAGATCTTAGATTACATTAGTACTCCGACAGGAAATTATTGCTCTTTGGCTGATGGTCCATCTTTCACAAAAATATATTCTACATCTGTCTTTGCCACATTTATATATAACAAGTCACAGCAGAAAGAAAGGGGATGTCATCTGTCAATGGTTCCTTTTCACTGCCCAGTCCTGGTAAGAGGGCTGCTGGAAAAAACCCAACCAGCATGGCAAAGCTGATCTCGAGAGATCAGAGCCAGCGGTCCATGTCCAGACTGAGAGAGACAGGCATGCAGCTCAGACAGATAAGACAAAGCTTTGGTCCGTTCCCCCTGCTGGATGTATAATGAGGTCTACAAAGAGGCAAGAAACTGCTTTTTAAAGACTCAGATTTAAGTTGAAATTAAAAAGTGAACCTTATTGGGTCACATCCTGTGTTGCTTATTAAGATGCACACACCAAGCTAATTTAAAACCCCCATTATGAGTGTGATCTGGCCAAGGATACTGGATGGAGAGGCTTTTTCTGGGTTGTGCAAAACAGAGGAGCCAGAATGGAGAGCTGACATTTTGTAGTGTGCAAGACTTTGCATTTCAACCAGCTCGAGACAATTTGACAGTGTAACAGCTATAGGATCTTTTAGACTAGGATAAAGAACCTCTGCAGAGGCAACGTGTTAAATGTGACAAGTTGATGTATTCATTTTACATTCATGGTCCAAAATTAAAATCCCAGAGCTGCAGAAAATAAATTGCTCACTACTCACTGTATAGTTTTCTCCATTCAGCATTTTAAATATGATGTCGTCATAAACTGCCAGTTTTTGATTGAAGTGTTTGATTAAAATTTTACCATTTGAGCACATTTGTGCGACTTTGGTTTACATTTACTTCATCCATTACTTCAGTGCTTACCTATAAATGAACTGACATTAGGATTTTTTTTTAATGTTTCTTTTTTTTTTTTTTAAACAACACTACACCTGCCCTCTAGAACAATAATTAGAGGAGCTAAAATCCTGATTTACAACATCTCAATAACTGATGATCTTTCTTTTTGATATTATACAGCAAATCTATAACTTGTCAGGCTTCATTTCACCTGAACAAGAAACTTATTGCGATACTTAAGATTTTGGCGATTATATGGCATCAAATATCCACCACAAGATGTATTATACAGTATTTGTTCCCTCGAGCAACTTTTTTAAGAAGCCAAATTTGATAAGGAAAGAGCTATCATGTCTGAGACACAGAGAAGGAAGAAACAGGACAGGCTTTTTAGCAGCTTTGAAACAACACAATAAAAACCCCTTTGAGAATGCCTGCTGAAGGACACCTAGTCAAATACTTCCATTAATTATTAACACACCTTGTAAACAACATCCCCGCGTAAAAAAAAAAAATCTCTCTCTCTCTCTGTGTACATACAGTGCTGAAGTTTTTGTGGGTGCAGATTTCCCCGCGGAACCTGCAATCCAGCAGCATTTCCTCCAACTGGTGACCGAGGCGTCCCATCATCTCAGTGGTGTTGATGCGGTAATCAGGGTGGGGGCTGTAGTTGTTAAAGTCCAGCAGGCTGAGGAGACCCTGCTTGTGACTGTCTCTAAGGATTGACAGGCTCTTTTCCATGACGGTGTGATTGTGGTACATGAGGTCCATCCAGTAGCCGCTGTGGTACAGGTCCTCCTTGGTCAGAGTGGAAACCCTGAACACGTTTTTGTTGCAGATAGTCACAGCTGGGAAAGACATGTTGTGAGCCCAAACCATGTAGATCTTGGTGACAGCCGGGTAGGACATTAGGTAGAGGATTCGATTCCTAGACCAGGTGCAAAGAAGACTGATGCAAAGAAAGAAGGCCATGATCCAAATGACTCGCTGTGGTAGCGACTTGTCTGGAGAGAAGATAAACTTCAAACCATGGACCTTGGTCCTCATGACGAAAGAAACGGTGAGCTCTCTCCATGATGGTTTCATTGATTTGGACTCAGTGTTTTTAAGAGGCGTCTCTTGGGCATTACTTTGTTTATTTGGCCCCAGGGCAACTGACTCGGTTGCAGGTGCTTCAGCCATAATAACTTTTGTTAAGACAGGGGCGTCTTTACCGAATACCGTTTCTTAGCAGTCCCCTCTAAACATTCTCAATTTACGCACAGTGTCCTTCTCCATCTCCAGTTTTATAAATCATGAGTCCAGGTAGCACCGACAGGAGCCCTACATGCAGCCGTCCCAATGTTCAGGCTTGTGAAGTCTTTTCCGTCAAGATATAAACAAAGGAAATGAGCTTCTTGGGGGAGGTAAAATTGATTTACATAATGATTCCTTCATGAAGAAAAAACAGCTGAATCACTAACAAAAAGCATCAAGCGTAACCATCACCAGCCCTTCATTAATGGATAAATGGACGTGATAATTGCAGATGTAAGCGGCGACTTCTCTCCCACAGGCAATCACTTTGAAAATCCAGAGAGGCTTACCCCTGTTGCTCAGATCTTTCACTCCTCCATCTCCCTCTCCAGTGCCAGACAATACTTGCAGATTTCGATGGTTTTCTCTCTTTGTGCAGTAGCTTGCCCAGAACCCAACTCCTCCCGTTTTTTTTTGTTTTTTTTATCAGAGATTGAAGAGAAGCTTTTTAGTGTGTTGACTTGCAGCCTGCAGAAGGGAATATAAAGCTTGTTGCCCCCCTACACATACTCTCTCTACAGTCGAATGGAGAATGAGGTGGAGCTACTGGATGAAATTGTTTTCCTCCGGTGATGAAGTAGACCTCCATAGAGAAGGGAGGGGTGGGGGTGGGTTTCAATCAAATTACAAATAATTGTGGTAAAGAAATTCTGGCATAACAAAAAATGATGAGGTTGGTTTTAATATAGGAAGAATTAACAGCCTGCTCGTGGATCAATATACTCTATATTTAATATCTCGAAGGAGGCAGCACGTTGGAGGAAAACACAGCCAAATCCCCCTTTAAAAGGTGCAAGAAATATCCATAATACAGCATTTTGTACCTCGTCTATTCTGCCATTTTAAATATAATTCCCCAAAAGCAGCATAATGAGTGCTGACATCCTGCTGCATGCAGATGTGGCTCTGGCTGATTTTTAAGGTACTTTGCTCCAATTATGTGAGACTGTCAGAGGATTCTGTTCAGCGGAAAACTCGGTTCGTACTGAGACTGTTTTTTTGTTTTTTTTATTAAGTTAGCTGGAATCTTTTCAGTCTGTAATGTGAGCATTGGCTGAGTACACAGATCACAGCTGTGGTAGCATATGGTTGCAAATAATGATCCTAAAGGGTGGAAAAACGTCAAAACAATGTTGGATTACCGTGGTAACTTGAACAAAAGAGTATCATTTGTAAGCTTAGATGGAATTAAATTGTAATAATTAGATTTGAATGTGTTCAAGAATGGGATTGACTCAACGGTATAACAAGGTCCCTGTGTTGAGTGCCAGGATTGATCTTCCACTTCTGAATGCATCAATTCATTATGTTCCTAATTTCATTAAAAAAAAAAAACGTTTTTTTTTTTTTTTTTAACAAAAAAAAATAAATCTGCATTTAGAGGGGATGAACTCCTAGCTGAATGGACTTCCCAATGTTCTCATCTTTTTACTCTATAGACATAGCTACGGTGTGTTTCATTTAATCTCGGAAGTCGGAAATTCCTAGTTGCATGTCGGATACATCATCACGCACCCTGAAGTCAGAACTCCCCCTGAGAGGAGAAACTTCAGTTGCCGGAGCAAAATTCAAAATGGCTGCTAAGTGCATCTACACTAAAATTAAAGCTGTCGATTATACAGTAGTGTTTATGAGCAACTTAGTCTTGTTTTGGGGAATTACATTTTTATTTTTATTTATTGAACAGTTATTTAAACGGGTAATTAACCCATTGAGATCAAGAGCTCTTTCACAAGGGTGACCTGGCCAAGAGGGCAGCAGCACACGTCAAAATAAAAAGACCATAAATCAATCACTCTGCTAGTATTGTGTAAATTGTATCTGTGGACATTATGTCATGTTGCTTTTACACACAAACTATCGGTACTGTGTTGTTATTGATTGGTATTAACTAACTAAACAGAGTTTATCCACACGTCCGACATGTCCATGCTGCTTCTCCAACGTGTTGCGTTGAGTACTTGCTCAACTCGGGCGTGGCATCATTGCCGGCTTTGACAGCCGACTTCCGAGGTAAATGAAACGTACCGTAAGGCGAGCAGGCGTTGTGCATATTGTCATTTTCTCAATTACTGTCGAGTAAATGTCAAGTCTTTATTACACTGTCACTAACATTATATGATTCCCTTCAAAACAAACCAATAAGAGGTTGTCTTCAACAAATGTTAAAGTAGGATTAGAGCAAAGAGTTTCATGACAATTTTTCATTTTAAACTGTCAAAAGGGATCAGTCATCACATATCTTTGTCATAGCTAAACAATGAATTCAGACTATTCCCAAAAAATATTTTTTTTCATTTATTCTGACTTAAGTAGAAAATAGCAAAAGGTCAAAAATGTTAACAAGAAATAATAATACGCTTGGAGTCCTCTGTTCCTTCCAGCAGATATGTTTTATTTTATAATGAATTTGTAAAAACTAAAGTAATAACAAGATTTGTTTAAACATGTCAGGTCGTCTCGAGCCACTTTATTAAAAGCCAAACTGTGAAACCATAAGAATCATGGAGGGTTTCAAATAAAGAACAGTTTTCAATGTGTGCAAAAGTTGTGGTTTAAACAACCTCATAACATTAATAAAAGTCTCACTACTGAATATTAAGGGAAGCCATGGTAATAGCTTTGATGCTGTGGTAATGGTTATATTCCCCCTGTGTGCTTTCTGCGTTTTGGGGCTGCAAAACAACTCAATTAATTGCCTGCATCCAGCTCTCCCAACAGCTACTGTATGTCACGTCTGCACCACGCCTGTTTTTTTCTGCCTTCCAGATAAGGCGGATGCCGTCTGCTGCTTCCTTTGTAGGTTTAAGCTCAGACGTTTTTGTTCTAAGACAACTGGGTAAGCAGTTTTTTTTATTTATTGTTAAATTAAACATTCTTTCTTTGTTTGGGTAAGATCCAATCAAAGACAACAGGCTCTATTTTTGATAACTCCCTTGGTTGCAGGCCTGATAACGAAGCATAACAAAGAGGAGAAAATTACTAACGTGGCATGAGGGGTAAGCAAGTAAATAAGTCCACCAACAGCCCCTTATTTGAGTTACAGCTGGCTTCCTGCTTTCTGCACATATTGACCAGCTGCATTGATTACCTTTAGTTCTGGTTTCTTTGGAAACTTGTCAATAAATATCAGGCACATTCAACTGGTGAGTTAAACGCTGGAGCTCATTTGTGCTATACAAGCCCAGTGGAGGCGTGAGGGGGGCGGCTCTCCTGCTCACTGAATTGTCAGCAGTTTGGCCGAAGCTCAATTTCATTACTCCCAGCTCCAGATGTTCCACACAGGCGACCCATGACAATCACCATTACTCTGTGTTCTGTCTCTGACTGCAGGTCTCCAACAATCAACTCTAATTTCAGCCTTTTTCTCTTTGCTACATTTAGAGGAGGAATTTGTTCAAGGAGCGCCTGCTGGCCTGGTGATTACAGCTCATGATCATACGGAGGTTAAAGTCCTGATGTCTCAGGTTCGACTCTGACCCTCCTCACTTTGCTGCATTTCATTCCCCACTCTCTCGTCTTAGTGTCCTACTCTATCCTCTACAATAAAGATCCAAAAGCCCGTTTTTTTGTTTTAGTGAGACTAGCTACATTACTCGATCTATATACCCATAACAATTTATCCATTACTCCATCGATACAGTATATCTGTTTGGTCCTCTCTCTATGCTTCAATGTTTTGCTGCATTCATGCTTTCTTGCTAAACAAAGCTTATCTCTTTCTAATGACTGAATAACAAGGTTACTTTTTCAAGCATGACGAGAAGACACGGGACAAATCTTAGCGTCTCAAACCTGCTTTGATTTACTTTCTGGTCATTTGAAACAGTATTGACACATCGTCTCCTTTAAGGTTGATATTGATAGTTTTAGCAAAAAGTAGTTTTTTTACACATCCAACAATGCAGAAAACTATTGCAGGGCTAAAATACAGAAAATAGTGACTTTTCAGAGGGAATGATGTGTAAGCTCAAGTAGAATGTGCAACATTTTTTACACATCAATATATCAGAACTCTAGTTTACCCTTTGTTAATATCTCATGGCTGGCCGACTCATCCCCTGGCGTATAGAAGTTGTTTAAGTGAGGGATTAGAGAAAAAAGGTCAATGTACTATTCTCACTGCTTATTTGAATGTCACATATGCCTTTTTAGATGGTCATTCCCTGTATAGGAAATGTGAAGCTACAAGCTAACTAAATGTAGCTGTAGCTCAACAATGCAGGTCGCTACCAGGACAATTTGGTCCGCTGCTTACGCTTAGCACTTTATTACTGTGTGTTCCAATTTGCATTCCAACTCCAATCTCCAAAACAGCCGTTTGTTTTGGTTTCATGCTGGTGCTCAAGGGTGACATCTTGTGGATCAAAAAGTTGCACCTTCTTCCTTTAACATACAGTTGGGCCTCTGATTTAACCATTCAATCACACACCCACACTGACTGTGTTGAAAGAGTCGTTGGAAGAACAAACGTTTAACCTTGACTTAAACTGGACAACCCTCTCTTTCATAACAACAAAGTAACTCCAACAATTAAAACAGTAATTTTTTCGACAAGTAGAAATAAAGTGTGTCACTAAACCTTTGAACGTTTTTTGTTTTCAGCTATGTGCTGAAAAAAAATTAAGAAAGCTAACTGTGTACCTTTGTACAGACAGGTCGGTTGTATAAGAACATAAATGTATATAAAAAGAATACACTATTCAACATATATGTATTCTCAAAAAATCATTGAGTGCATCTACAATGATGTCGAGAGTTCAATCAAAACAAATACATGACAAAAACCATGAAGACAAACTACATAGATTATAAAACCAATAGAAGAAGCCAGTAGAGCAGATAACTACACTTTAAATTTACAGTCATGAGCACTGTGATATTTAATGTTTTTAAATGAACCCATGGTAATTATTGTCTTGAGATTGAATGTGTTTGTCATGGGTTCCAGGTGTGTGCAGGTACACGTATTATAGGAGTTTTCCCAATGTTAGAATTTACTTGTGAAACCCTCAACATTAGCGAGTCATTTGATCTTGAGTGATGTTTATTATCAGCCAAAATTAACAAAGAAGTGATGTATGCTGGTATAGATTAAGTGCTTTATGAATAAAGCAAACTTTTAAAATATGGTGTAATGTTTTCACATTAACTTCTTTGGCACTGAACTGCAGAGTTGGAGAGTTTTAATTTGTCTCATACTTCAGCTTTGCTCTTCTTAAAACTGTGTATTTTGTGAAGTCATATCATCAAATCATTAATTTAATTAAATCACACTGTCCTTGCTGTAATCATTCCACACCATGCTTCAGGCTAAAATTAATGAAATTTCTTCTCTGTACTGTTGCCATCCTCCAAACCCCCCCCCCCCCCAAAAACCACATTTCTGCTGCTCAGACATTTCCATTGTTATGGGATGCAAACACATTTCATCTTTGTCTCAGTATTCAAGCATGTAATCAGAGGATCATGGCGTTATAAAATATGCCAAATTGAAATGAGCGGCCAGTTTGATGGAAAAGACAAGCAGAGGAGATTGTAAGATACGTCTTTCTCTTTCAGATTTGTACTTTTATTGGCCAGTTTAAGACTGAGCCCAGTGATCTCTGAGCCTGTCAGGGACTGACACTAACCATCCTCTCCTTTCATGTCAAAGCCAAGTTGAACCCCAGAGGTCTCATTAAGGGAGGAGCAGTGTTTTGACTGGGTGAAGGAGAAGAGCTTCTTCAAGGACCAGTGAGGATGTTCAACACCAAATGAAATACTGGCAGCAATTAGATGCTTTTAAAAAACAAAACAGCAACGCAGACAGGGCAGCCACAAAGATAAAAAGAATAAAGGCCATATTCAATCTTATCATCCTGTAATTGTCAAGTTGAGCCAATAGATAGATGGACAAAAATTAACACTTTAAATAACTCCCTCATAAATGTAGGTTATCTGATTGTAAGAATACAAAAATTGGTGCGAAACGATAATTTCAATAATATTCACTTTTGATCGTTAACAGAAAATTAGTTGTTTTTTTTTACTAATGGAAAAAGAAAAAGACAATATAGGAATACAACATTAAATGCTGCCATCAGTTCAAACTGCATATTCATGTGAATGTAAAAGACAGATATGATTAGACTTGACTTTGTTCTATCATGGTACACATTGAATACTCAGGTAATCAAAGGCAGTTCACAAAAGTGTAGAACTTTATGAAAAATATAACTATTATCTTAATATAAATATTGATGTCTATTCCCCTTCAGAAAATATTTTAACAATAACAATAATGATATATACACACACACACATACACACACACACACACACACACACACACACACACACACACACACATATATATATATATATGTATTATAACATTTAGCAGAAAATTAGTCTGATATAATATGTGGCAGAGAAACACAGATTAGATTATTCTTATTTCTCTGTATTATTTACTCTACAGGACACATCTCTCTTTTGTGGGCTCTCAATGGAATAGGTTGACATTAGTCAATCACTGAAATGCATACAATAATGTCCAGGGTATGTCAAATAAAACAAGCAGACTTTTGTTATATAAACTGTATTTTGTTTAATCCAGAGAACGTATTCTATCCCTTCCTCAGTTTCTTGTTTGGGATTTCACATGTCACTTGACTCAATAGGATTCAGATGAAAATGTCACAACTCGACTCCCCGAGACCTGAAATCAATGCCAGAGGAAGAGAAGAGACTTCTTGTGTTTTACAGAGTTTTCTCCTGAACCAAACAAAAGTAATTCTGCAGCAGGCAGACAGTTAAGAGAGACAAAGTAAATGGGGATGTCAGTCTAGTGGAGGGGCAGCTTCTTTAGCAGAGGGAGACATCTTGTGGCCTGCCTCTAAATGAAAATAACCTCTCACTGCCTTGAAAAGAAAAACAGCCACTCCGTATGCTGCGCAAGTAATGCAAGGGAAGCAAGAATGGAGCAAAGACAGGCTTTTACTTTGAAATACCTCACATAATAATTCATCAAAAGAGGGTAAATTTTGCATATGATTTGCAAAAACTAAATCAATGAACCCCAAAGCTGTTTTTTAGGGGGAGTAAACCCACTCTTCACTTGTTTTCATATCAGAAAACATTTGCTTTACTTTTGTTTACCAAATAACAAAGTGTTGTTTTCTTAAAATTGATGTTCCATCAATAAAAATGCTTCTGCTAAGTGTTACTTTGAAATCTACAGTCATTGACACAGCACAGGTATAGGTACATCCCACCCAGGCAGAGCTGGTGGAGCACATATACAGTCTGTATCAATAAGAAACAGACGCTGCTGGCTGCACCTGTCATCTTGTTCCCTTGTTAAATTCCAGGCAGAATGTAAGAAAAAAAATGTTAGCACGCTGTCACTCAAGCTTTCAGTTGGTAGCCTACAGCCACACTTTGATAAACTCCCTCCTCAAATTTCCTCTCTGCCACTTTCATTTTTGAGGATAATCTTTTTTTTTTTAAGCATGTTCTCATCTTGTTTGCTCAGCTGGAGGCTTTTGGTATCCATTCCTGAATCCATTTGGCCTGCTCGCCAGAAATTAAGCAAACTAAGCATTTGCCAGAAGCCTAAAAGTGCCATCAAAATAACTGAGTTTCTCTGTTGTCAGGTGAACACATTATGAATTCAAATCATAACCCTAAACACCCGCAAGGCCACACAGATTATTTCTCCTTCCGACATTCAAACTCAGGTCCTCACAGAATCTAAATAACAGAGTTTTGAACTCATGAAAATCAACTACATCATCACTCAAACTTCCCAAAAAATTGTTTGCAGTTTACAACAATCCATCAAACATTGCTTCCTTCCACTCTAAGATGACTTACTGTGGCAAGGGGGATCTCAGTTTACGACATAGATAGAGATACAATCCTTTAAACTGTGTAATATGGATCCCATAAGCCAAAAGGAGAACCAAAAGCTAAATATGGTTCTGACATGTAATTTAAGATCAACAGGACATGTGATATGAAACCCTATTTGCACACTCATTATCTGGTTGAATTATGTAAATCTGGGTAGCACAAGCTTTTATATTTATATCCTACAATGCCAGAAGGCTTGTAATCCATACCATAACAGAACATAATGGCACTATTGGTTTTGGAAAGAGCCACTCTTGTGTTGGGTGTCTCCACCTAACAAGCTAATTAAGTTAAGAGGTTTTGTCAACTGGCACCTCTAATGTCTGCCTCTGGTGGTATCTGCTCCCCGATGTGCAAGTCAGCAGAAAGCCTCCCGCTCAGCGCCCCCGCTATGAATTCCTTTACTATCCCTCTTCAGCGCCATTGATCGAACTGCCGATACTGCACTTACAGTAACAGTGGCTCCCTCACTGGCCTTCACTGGCACTGAGTAATGGAACAAACACATTACGTATTTGCTATCTGGCCTGTCATCCACGCTCACCGTCTCAGATTTGTTTATTTCATTTGTTTGCACCGTGGAGCTTTATTTCACCCCCCTCCCCTTTTCATGCCCTGTTATTTTGTCCTCCTTCACACACCTCCTCCCTTCATCTTTCCTAATGCTTCCAGTTGTGCTTGGCAGCGCTGGCTCGGCTCCAAAAGGGGGTGAATCACAATGATGGTGTCAGTCCTCGGCTGAGTCCCAGTCCCACCTCAATCTGAGCATAAGCACAGCTTCCATTTCCCCTCTCTCTCTCTCTCTCTCTCTCTCTCTTTTGTCTTTGGATTTCACTTTGTCTAAGCTCTGCCCTTCAACTCCGTCTGATGCTTCTCTATATCTCTCTTCTATAAGCAACCACTCTTCTGTCTGTTCTCCTATCTCTTGACAACACCTATTTTCTGCCTCTGTCTTCAGCCAGAGTCATTGTTTTCAGTCCTGACGTCTACTTCCTTTGAACACCTCTACATGTTCTCTGACCTCTAAAGTCGATTTCAGACTTCCAGACTACACTGCAGGGAAATTCAAAAAACACATCCTAGTTCCGGATTCGCAGACCCCTTACAAATCCCTGAACACTGCAGGCAGGCTGTAATGTAATATTTAAAAGGTTTCAGCTTTGGTTTCAACACAAGATGTGATTCCTTAACAGGAACCTCAATTATAAGTCACAAGATCAACAGTAAAAAGATCATTGCGTTAGAATCAAACCTCCGCATTGACGCAAGCCAGCTAAAGCGCTGAGCCGCAGATCGATGGAAATGATATTACGCCAACTTCAGCATGCATCCTGCATATACTACTGACAGATGATTTATTTGTTAGGAGCCAATCTCGCAGGTTTGATCCAGAGCAGCGAGCTGGCCTGTGTTGGGTTGCTTACGCTTTTGAGGATTAATGAGGCAATCAATCACACGCCGGTGCACAGACAGTGTGTGGAGCAACAAGATAGAGGCAAGATATTAATTTTGATAATTAAATCAAGCCTCCAATAAGGGAGTTATTCAGCCCATTACTTGTGCTGAAAGCTGAAAATGCTGTTTTTTTAATACACACAGCGAGATATAGTCTGTTTAAAATTCAACATGTGCTATGCTTCGCTAAGACGCTTTGCAGAAGAACTAAAAAACCCTTCAGTGTAATCTGAAAAAAGCTCATTACCACAGTTCACACTTACATTAATACAGGGACATTCAAGGCTATGCTCCTGTATGTATTTATAGTGCTTGGTAGGAAATTTCTAGCATCCACCATCTGCCAGCCTTTTAATATCTGAGACATGTTCTCCTCTAGTGAATTACTGCATCCTCTCACCCCCCCAAAAAAATATTTCATTGCTTTATGCAGAGGGAATAATTGCACTTGGGGGCTCTGATATTTCCGCTCCAAGATTTCTCAATACCACTGCACCCATATCCAGCTCATTAGTTGGAACAGCTGGTCTTTCCTGTCACTGTAGGCAAGATCAGCGTCTTCAGAAACTTATTCCTTGTCACACACATGCACGGGACGTTCAGGACTTAAACACACATAACTACTCCCGTGTTCTCAAACACAGACAGGGGAAACGCTGAAGATGCTACAAACAGTTTAAGTAGATGCACAGTATGAACATAAACAGCGTTAATCTGTGGGATGTAATAGGAAACGATTACAATCTGGTTATTCTGATGCCTTATTGAAACCCATAACTCTGAAAAGTCAAGTATAAGCAGAGGCATGAAATGTTTTATGCATATTCTCTCCAATCTTTCCACATGCAGAGAGCTAATTGTCAGATGTTGTCTAGACCTCGAGTGAGTCATCTCGTGGTGATGTTACTGAAGTATATAATGGCTATGCTTAATTCCATGGTTTCTCATCTTCTATGTGAGGACCTGCCTCTGAGCCTCCCACGGTAAGATCAGCAGGCCGATGAGGGGGAATTCAGGCAGCGCCATGAATCTTTAATTAGCCCCCTCTATACTTAGGCCCTTCGAGCATCTCCAGTTTCTGACATTTAGCTGAAATTTGCCCTTTGTGCTTGTGGATGAGAAAGAGACAAGGTCACCTGACTGACCACAGAGATATCAAAATTTGCCTTTATAAGCTTACAACGTCAGTTTTGTTTTTTTGGAGTTGCACCTCAAATCTTGTACACCATTTTCCCATTCAAGTTTGGAACTCTTCTTATCAGACATGTCCAATTTGTGTTGGATTAAAAAGCCAAACCTCACCATTGTCTCTAACAAAAACTAATAATGCTATTGCCACTGTGTAACTACTAAGTAATTAGTATAAATTATTTTCATCAGATTCACTGCTGCTGGTTTTCAAAGGAATTGTGAAGCAAGACAAGCCCATCTCGGTGCTGGGCTTTCATCACTCAAATCAATGGGCCATTTCATCGAAATACAATCCTTCCACTGCCTCTGCAGCAGGACGATTACATTCCATCCAAATTCTGCTGACATGATTTTATCGTATTGGTACAAAGCCTGAAAATTGCGGAGAGAAAAAACACGTTTCACAAAGAAGAAAGCCTCTTGAAGTGGGAAAAAGAGCTTTTTGTTGAATCCTTAAATCTAAAAGAGGCATTGTTTCGTTTTTGTAAAATTAGGATTTTGTGAGTTGAAAGATTTGTTCATTAAGTGCTAGTTGCTCAAATGCTTTCCTATAAAGGATGTTATCAAGAAAACAATAACATATTAAAAGCTGTACTGGTCTTGAAAACAGCATATGTTTGCTTCATTATGCATGATGCATGATGTCAGCAGAGATTGGCTGAACCATATGGCAGCCTCCGTTGTTACATCTTTCTGTGGATGCTTTTCAGGAAGTAACACATTTTTCCTTCAAGAAAAATGATTTATTATAGTTATCAAAAAATAAGGAATTTGGCACTGCACAAATGTTACCACTACCAAGACATAAAAAGGCCAGGAAATATGTGACTGTCTGCTCTCGTAAATAGAGATAGAGCTTTTCTTTATTAGTATTCCTCAGAAATGTTTCCCTGTCTTACACCCCCGTACCTGTTGTTCCCTCTGGAGCTACTTAATCCTTCCACAAATAAACAGTTGATTATTTGAAAAGGGAGGATTATGGGACTGTTACTTAAAGAATAATTAAGCCATGACAACATCATTTGAATTAAAGTGACAAGTATTTCACCAAAGATACCTGATGTGCTTGTTTCACCATGAAGAAGCTTTTTTTATTTTGATAAAAAGAACCACTCTGTTAAAGCAGATCTCTGCTTTTATGTCTCCTGGTGAGCATAAACTTAACCTGCCTCATATTTCATGTCACCATGGGCAGAATATAGCATTTAAATCATAGCATCATTATGACTATTAAATAGCTCACAGTTGTTAGTGTTCTTGCCCGAGGCTTCTGTTCAGATCTTGTTTTTAAGCTTTTTGTATTGGAGTATTTAGTTCTCATTTAAATGAATACGTAATTTTAGATTTTGTTATAAAAATGTAATCTTTATTTTAAATAACTCATCCTTCGGGGATAATCTGCAATATTTTGGACAACACTTCCTTTCTTTTCACAACTTACCTCCTATAGATTGTTATAGATGGATCCTATAGATGAGAGTTTTACCTGTAACGACTGAGTTTAAAGTGACTTAACTATAAAGCAGCCAGACTTACTGTTGTAAAGTTCTCCGCACCACAATCCTTGCCTCTATATTTGCAGTCAAGCAACATTTCATCTATGTTGTGGCTAGTCCTTTGCACAAACTCCAGCATGTTGAAGGTCTTGCTGGGGAAAAACTTGCTGTTGTCCGGTGGCTGACCCAAAGCGGCCATGAAGTCATCAAAGTCGCCTTGCTCCACGCCCAAGAGCCCGGCCATCCAGAACATGTCGTTCCTACGTATCTGGGACTTTCGATAGCTATTGTAGTTGCAAAGGGTGATGGCGGGGAAGTACATGAGAGGACTGTCCATTTCATCCAGGATGGTGACATGGGGGTATTGGTAGTACTCGATCACACGGTCTGCCACTTGGTAAAGGAAAATTGAAAGTGAGGAGCTGAATGCGGCAGCCCAAAGCAGCCGTCGGATAGTTACTCCACCAGGCAGGAAGATGTGGCTCAGGCCATGGAGAGTACAGTTTGCTCCGAACACTGTAATGTCAGACGGTGGACGTGGCGCTTCTTCCTCTGGAGCTCCCATTTTCACCAAAAACTTGTGGTCTGTGCTGGGTGTTGTCTTGCCGCAGTCGTGAACTGCTGATTACTGGTGCTAAAAGGGCGATTCACCAAAACTACATGAACGAGGAAGGCTGCAGGAGACAGGGTCTGATTTCCTCTTGGTACCTGAGGGAAAGGAAGGGGTTGGCTATGTGGAGCTGAGACGTAGCAATGGACTGTCATATCAACCAATCCTCGATTAGATCTTAGAGGGCACATTGAATCCAAGAGATCTTGTTTCATTAGGGAAGCAAGACCTGATCCCACAGGGTAGTGGATGATTAAACAGGGAAACAACAAGGAGGAATAGATGAAAACTGAAACATATTCAATTTAGTGACCTCTAACTTACACAAATTATTTTCTCATACGTAAAAATCAACTATCAAGAGGAGATGACACTTTATCCAACTAAAAGGACATTGTTTTGACTTAAGAAAACTTCCATGCAAATGAATGGGTGGACGAACACTTTTACTCAATCAAAACCCATTACAGACATCTCAAATGTGTGGTCATAAAGCTAGTAAAAAGACTGTTCTTTTTGTTTGTAAAAGGTTGACATTTTGCAGATACAAAATGTCAGCAATTCCCCATTAGCATCACATTTAGTTACAAAGCTTGAGCTGCCGTGGACAACCCCATTAATCTATCTATAGCCTCTGAGAAGACTGGGGGGGGGGTTGTTCTTAATGAAACCTTGATGGACATTGTTGTGAAAGGCTAGAGAATTACTCCTGCATGCAGACCACTACTCTCACTGCAGCTTGATTCAGACCTGGCACGCTTCTTAGTCAGAAGCAGGCGTTAACAATCTAAAGACTATTATGATCCCTCCTGATCTTCGAGATTTCTTTAAATTATTACATCATATATGATCACATTAGCCACTCTTGGGATATAAAGTAAGCATACATCTTCTGTAAATGTACTTAACAATTTTCAATCATAAAATCTGAGTCAATGCACGCAGAGCTGATCCCTTAAGTTTGCAGCAGACATCTTCTATCTTGCTGCAGCCTCCCTATCATGTGTTTTGTAACGGCATCAATTATTAATGTGTTCCCCTGCATACATTTCAACTCATGGGCCGAGGTTTATATTGGCAGAGTACAGGCCTGAGGTTACTTCAGTGCACCCTGATGAGTATCAGTCTCGACAGGAATTGATTTGCTCAGAGCAGCATTCATTTTAAATGAAGTTAATAAGTTAACTGATGTTAGGAGCAAAGCAGAGATCGCAGCCACACCTCTGATTGCCTGCCTTGACTACTCACAAAAAAAAAAAACTAAACGTGTTAACCGTTGCGCTCCTGAGTGCCTTACAATTGTTTACCCACCCACCAATCTGTCTTCATTGTCCACACCTCTCCCTTTTTACTTTTATTCCCTTTACTAAGCTTCTGCATATCCAATACCTCTCTCATCAGTCTCTTTCCTTCCCCTCCTTAAATCAATAGTAAACGTACCTTTCTAAGATGTGTTTCATTCAGTTACCGTCTGGAGATCCAAGTAGGTGAAATGCACATTTTATTCACTGCAGATTTCCCTGAGCTGTGTTGCTGTAAACAGAATTACAGTTTGAAAGGGGTCAGTCATAAAGATGAATCTAAAGAGAATGATTACTTCAATTAACACCTCCGCTCTACTTTTCATGACTTTGTTATGTATATAGGGAACTGGCTGGTTGACATAATGCTGCATTTCTCTGCAAAAGAGTTGAATATTTCCCTAAAGAGTTTGTTGAGACCAACAATGCAGAGAATGTCTTTTATTCATCTGTCACATACTTGACTGAGAACTAAGGCTTATGTTGCTCTGTAGCTAGTGTTTGTGTTCGTAGTTTGCCAAAAAGTTCATATTAACTAATAATCAACTTCAAGTGTTCCCCTTAAGAGCCTATAACAACAATTAACCGTTGATTTGATCTGTTTTAGGATTTTTATGAAGATCTCAGTTAATTTTAGAGATTATTGTTGTGTGTCCAAAATGTGGATACATTTTGTTCAGTATTTCAATCTATAGCCTGCAAAAAACTGTTTGCCACCTGAGGGCAGGAAAACGCCTTGTTAACACGCTATTTAGCTAAAAAAAAAAAAAAAAAAAAGAACCGAACAAATATTTTGTAGGGGGAACGTGTCAGGAAACTGTTGCATGCAGAGCCCTTAGCAAACTTGGTGACACCTTACTTTGACTCTTTGCTCAAACAGCAGCCAGCTTTGAGAGAACTGTGAAGATGAAATTAAAGAGCTAAGTCGCCATTATACCAAAACAATCGGCTGAAAGTATGTAAAACACTCCATAGAGCACAAGGTTACCACACAGTGGCAGATTTCAGACTAAACGCTACAAAAGCCCCCCTTCATATTACAAGTAGCCTTTTCATCCATAGTTAATGTGAAAATATTGATTGAAGAAGCTTTAACCGCTCAAACAATACCAAAGGGGGTTGTCATTATGTGGCTGCACACTAAACACTGACTCAGTTATCAATCCGTCAATGAATTGATGCAGGCCATGACAAATCCTGTACCTAAAAGTCAAGCCTTATTGCGCATTCATTTATTTACTTGATACATTTGCCATATGTATTACTGCTTCACAGATATGTATTCTTTTAGATTCACCTCCCTGGCTACAAAATGTTCTGACTTTGTGTACAAAGTGACAATAAAGGAATATATGAAAATATTTACATTGAAGTTAGGCTGGTGGTTTAATGAGGTAGTTATGAAAAAAGCAATATCTCATAGTGTCCCTTAGTTAACTTAAAATCTGTTTACTGCTTGTTTTAATGTAATAAGCAAAAAAAAAAAACACAGAAATATAAATATCTACCAATCTCGCTAGCATTATTAGTATGTCCAAGACCAGGGAGAAAAGGCTGCAGCTGCCTGAAGAAACAAAAAAAAAAAAACACCAAGGCAGCAAGATCTAAAGGGGTTTAAAGTTTTACTTCACTTTTGAAGTTCAATTTCCATATAGATTCCAGCACAGCGGCCTTTCCCTCAGAGAATTTGTTGAGTTACAAGTCATTTGGACAAATGCAGGTTTAGCAAACAAGAGAGCATAAGAGAGACACACAGCAAGTTCAACAATTCAAGCTTTGAATACTTCAGCATCTTTAATCTAAAGGTTGGGGGGCATTAAGGAAATTCATTTTAAAACATTTCACTATACTCACGGTCATCTGAGCATTGATGCCCTGAGCACCATCTTAGATGTTCATTCGCACCTAAATGTAAAATTGAGTTATCTTTCTTCGACTGCAGCAAACAGGGAAGTGGTCAAAGCTCATTCCTGTAATTAATAGTTGCACTCCGAGTAAAGTGCAAGCCACTATACACAGTCGATACACAGTGGAGTTTTTTTCCACATGCTTTAAGTTAGGTGTGCTAGTTAATGCACTGCCGTAAGAAATCAACGATTCAGTATGTCACAGCTTCTCAGTGCCATGAAATCACTTTCTTCCCCACTACAGTGAGGAGAGGCCCTGGCTGCATTCACACGTGGGGAGATTACTGATATCTTCAGAGACTAAGTGCTCTTTCTCCTCAACCACTTTGTACCTATGCTGGAGAATTTTAGAGTTAGTCTGCTGCACTTGACAGAGGACGTGTTATGGATGGCCATTATCGTAATGTTATAATGTCATTAAGTTTGAACCTATCCCTCGATTCCTTAAATTCCAGTTCGCTACCCTAAGCTTTGGTCAAAGCAAAGGGCATGTCACCATTCACCTGGACATCACAGTGTTTGGTTTTCAAAATATAGATTTAAATGCTTCTAGGTTATTTCCTGGCCTTTTATTAGATAATAAGTAGCTTGTACTATTGTGAGGGAGAGTCACAAGTCAGGTTGAAAAGTGCCTTTACAGCTGGAGGAAAAGATGTTTCTGTGGATGAACATTTCAAGTTTAAAAGTAATATCGGACAGCTGGTAGGTTTTTCATAATTCCTCTCACCACATGTAGAGATCGCCTTTCATGTTTTTTCCAGAATCAAATTGGAGGGAAAGAGCCAAGTCTGAAAGTGCTGAGCTGACAAAAAAATAAAAAGACACATTTCACATCAGTAAGCATTACTGAGACAATGACAAACAGGGAGCAAAATAAACTAATTAAAAAGCAGAGATGCAGCAGGATGCTTGGATTCAATTCAAAATGTTTTTTTGTTTTTTTTTAAGTTTAGACCCCAAAAGTGTCCTCAGTGTTAATCTTTCAAGTTCAGCCAACCATCAACTGCTCACAGCTGACACATGCTAAATGTAGAATAATTGTGATATCAACACAACAAGCCACTTTCCATCTCTTTCTGGAGCTTTTTACCTGAATCCAACTGAGAGGGAGAGAAAACTAGGGGTGAAGACGACTGGTTTGTTTTAATGTAGAGGAATTGTAGAGGAAAACTGGTTCGTTAATTAAGCCCAATTACTTAAAGTCTGGGTCAAATTGTGTTTTGACATTTAATTCAAAATCCAAAGAACGATTATAATACCCAAACAAACATATTTAGCAAGCTAAAATAAAGAAAATTTGGGGATACTTTGGTTTTGAATTCAGCAATGAATTTTAAGGGAGTGATACAATCAATGAATCGACTCACTGTTTAAGTGTTGGCTTAAAGCTCTAGTCTAGTTCATTGATCTTTCAGACTTTTTGTTTCTGGAGCAGATAGTAGTGATTTCAGGGATTAGCAACTTCAATGTGTGCCAAAATCTCAAATGTGTATGTCAATATCTTCCACAAACCAAACCCTCTTTAAAAAAAAAAAACATCAAATGTGTAAACTTCCAGCAGCCAAGTTGACGTTTGTCTCTTAAAAGCCCTGCTTAGTTTCACTACAGCTTGTACGAGTCATAAATCATGGTTAGAAGAATTAGGAGTTACATGTTTCATTATGTACTGATGCAAATAAAAAAGAAATATCAATTAAAGTCCCTGAGGGATTTTAATTAACATAGTTTAATACACCCAACATAGTTTAATACCAGCACAGTATTTTCTTCTGTCCATCCACTCCTCTACTTTCACTTCATAAAAGCAGATCTTTAAATGGAAACGATCAGAATCTGGGACTTCGCTGAATGCAGACTGCAGCTGGTTTCTCTCGTGAAAAGAAGGAAATGGCCAATGAATAATTGGGAAATTTAATATTTCAGTACTGACACCCCACTCACACAAGACACGGCATCTCTGATTAAGCGCATATCATACCAGCTAGGAAAACTGCTTCAATTGTTGTTTACACCACAGTGTGAATACAGGAGATTTACTTTACAAAGAACATGTTCTTTGACTTTTGCTGTCAGAATCCTGCCCCAGTTTGTTTTAATACCTAATTCTATTCTGATAGTTATTCATCAGGCATGGGCAGAGGACTTCATACAGCTGCCACAGTAATCACATGCAGTAAAAGGCAGAAAAGCTTCACTGCGGGTACTTCAAAAGGACCTTTCAAAAATTAATTTCTGTCCATCTAAGACGGCTATTAGCTTTAAGTACTGTCGAGAGGAATAAAAGGTGACTTTCTCCCATCCATTAAAAAACGGCAGGTTGGAAACAATTATAAAAAAACTTACCTTGAAAGAAATTTATCAACTTTAATAATTAAATTGTGCATTTCCTTGCACATCAGAAACATTGTATTGTCAAAGAAAGAACTTTTTGGTAAACGGTAAATCGTCTTGAGCTTGTAAATAGTTTTTCTACTCTTCTGACTACTCAAAGCACTTTTACAGCATGTCACACCTACCCATTCAAACCCAATCACACACTGATGGCAGAGGTTGCGATAGTAAGTGAGCATCAGAAGTACACACTGAACATGTTGCTGCAGGAGCTAGGAGTGGAACGCCCCACCTTCCAGGTTAAGAGATGACCGACTCTACCAACTGAGCCCAAGACTTGGAAAAACAATAATTTAACAGGTTTTTCTCTTGGTTTCCTGGTACACCTCTGAAAACCATTTTCCACGAGGGAACCAATATTATACAATTTTAGGACAAATCAGTCTACATTTGTCAATGTCAAACATTATCTGGGTCAAAAATGGAGACAGGTTGTGTAATTTGGAATGTCATTATGAGATAGACCTTTAAGTATGAAGAATGGCTGACCACTCCACACTGAAGGCTGTGTAGGAGATTACCTGGAGATTTTCGAAGGGAGCACTTCAACACTCTGATCGCTGGAGACGAAACTTAAAGACAAACGTTCAATGTTTAATTGAATTAATGGTTAGTGGTTCCTTTGATGGTCGCAGATTTAGATTCATATTCAGACCATGTTATTAATCCCAGAAGGGCAATTCAGTTTTATGTCATACTGAGTCACTGAAAGAAGCCAAGACAATAGGCTATAAAAGAAAAAAAAACACAGTCAGCAGCATTCACACAATTAAGTTTCGTGCCCGCAACAACAAATCAACAGACAAATGGGTCACCAAATCACAAGCCAGAGCAAGAAAATGTATATATACAATGGCAGAAATGTATTTAATAAATACATACAGTACATAAATGGACCCATTTCTTTTTTACTTTTCACCCAGGCTATGTGCATGATAAAGGCTTCACACTGACTTGCTGACTTATCAGAATTTGTATTATGCAGTTTGTTGGAGCTTTTATTCTCAAATCAATGCTGTTTCCATTTAGTATTGGTAGTTTTTGAAACAATGTCTGCAGTGGGGATGCACCAATATGACTTTATGTACCAATACCATCCAATTTATAATATCAATTGTATAATACTATAATAATAATGTATAAAACTGCACCTCTGGACTTGAATCATTCTTTTATTTGCAGGGCAAAATAATACTGAAACATTATCATTCTTACATCATTAAGTATCAAGTATTTGAAAAACTTGATTAAATTGAACTATATGATGCTTCTCAAAGTTGATTCTATTTAGGCCAAACAAAATACTTGCTTCTGTTTTTTTGTGCCTCTTCACATCTTTTCTATTAATACTCAGAATGTCACACATTCTGCATTTACCTTGTAACTTCAGTAAAATACGAGATCAACAACAGTCCATGTTATTAAAGGTCACAAAAAACAACACATATGAAAACTGATTTACAACCATTTTCAGGTAAGTCTTTTCCCAGTGGCTTTGTGTAATTTAACGTCTTGTCCCAGTGTTCACTGAAAATCAACATCCCAGGCGACTACAGCATCCTCCTATGCGTCACTCAAACTGTCAGGACTCATTATACACAATGATGACCTGCTCAGCTGCTACATGATTGCGGTTGTCAAGATGGCAACACGCTGCAAAACCACCCCACTGCAGAACTCAATTTATTGCCTACAATACTGTAAACCTCAATGACTAAAGCCCTAAATACTAGGGATGGATTCGAGCACTCGAGTACTCGCCGCTGACTACATTATTCGAGTTGCAATTTGTTACTCGCACACCTGTGCAAGCGCTGCTTTTGGCTCATACAGCATTATTCTTGTTACCCAGCTTTTTATTTTCACCTCACTGAATATACTAGCAAGGAAAATATCAACGGGATACAAACGTATGACTTCAGCTTTAGTACACATGAGCCAGATGTCAACAAAAACAATAGGCAGCTATGGCAACTCTCAAGGGACAAAGCACAACAAATGCAGAACTGTCTGCTAAACCTGTGACATGTCAGTCAAGAAAAGTGATGACAAAACGATGAAGTGAATGCTCAGTGCAAGATCTGTGGCGTTAAAATTGCATACCATAGAAATATTAGTTTGATGCTTAAAACACAATTGGAAAACAGTGGAGACCGAAACAGGCAGTCTCACGTCACATCATTAGCTAGCCCTGTTAGCATACGTCATTAGCCTGCTAATAACCAAATGGTAACTGGAGATATACTTCCATTAAGTTTTATAGAAGGCACTTCAGAGACCTCAGGGTGTTCGTGGAGCTGGCGTACAAGTTACCGTCATGGAAAACAACAGGTACAAGGCTGTTCTTTCAGAGTGTTCAGCAACACAGCACGAAGTACATATAGCCAATGCTGCTGTCGTGACATGATGATCGCTTTGTTGGCTATTTATTTATATTTATCTTTGAATATTGTATGTGTCTGTCATTTTACAGGAATAACAGGCATTCAGGCATTTGATATTTATGTCATGTTACAGGTATCTCTCTGACGCAAGATCATCCGTCAACATAACCTTCAGTTTCACTGCTACGCCGATGACATCCAACTATACATCTCCTCCAAAGCCATCTCCAACACCACCCACTCCACACTCAGCAACTGCCTCACCGAAATTAAATCATGGATGCAAGCAAACTATCTTCAACTCAACAGCGACAAATCAGACATAATCATCATTGACCCCACATCCCGCACCAAAGTCACAACTTCTCCCTCACCTTTGACAACTGCACTCTATCCCCCTCACCGCACACCCGCAACCTAGGAATCATCTTTGACAATAACTTAAGGTTCGACCTCCACATCAAACACGTCACCAGGACCGCCTTCTTCCACCTCAAAAACATTGCCCACCTCCCTCATCCATGCATTCATCACATCCAGACTAGATTACTGCAACAGCATCCTCCATGGTTTACCATCCAAACTCCTCAATAAACTGCAATACATCCAGAACTCAGCCGCACGCCTGCTCACCCACACCCGCTCCAGAGACCTCATCACCCCCGTCCTCCGTGACCTGCACTGGCTCCCCATCACTCACCGCATACAGTTTAAAATCATCCTCCTCACACACAAAGCACTAAATAACCTGGCCCCACCTTACCTCACTGACCTGCTTCATCACCACACCCCCTCCCGTGACCTCCGCTCATCTAAAGGAAACACCCTCTCCCCACCTACACGGACCAAGCACCGAACCTGGGGAGACAGAGCCTTCTCCATCGCTGCCCCCTCCCTCTGGAACTCACTCCCCAAACCCATCCATTCCTGCACACACCTCCCAACTTTCAAGTCCATGCTCAAAACACACCTTTTTAAACTAGCTTTTAATACTTAACTTCTTCTTTCCCCTCTTCTCTTTCTGTTTCTCTGTCTTTTAATGTTTTTTACTGTTTTTGCTGCTTTTAACTGTGATTTTTACATGTAAAGTGCCTTTGAGCTCCTGTAAAAGCGCCTACAAATAACATTTATTATTATTATTATTATTATTTAAGATTTGTTTATGATAAAAAAAATAATGTGAATAACAATAATCTGTGAGTACTCTTTCATGAGGTTATTTGAGTACTCAAGTACAGAGATGACAGTAAATTGCCATCCCTACTAAACACTAGAGTGACGTAAGAAACCAGCACAAGCAGGAAAACGGCATTTTTAAGCAAGAACTTACCCCACGAAAAAAGTTTCGAGAATCTGAGAAATACAATGCCACCATGTCAGCCGTAAAGAGTAGAATCCCTTTATCGTGAATGCACCAAGAAATTCAAAGATAGATATACTTTATTGATCCCGAGGGAAATTCAAGCATACAGAAAGAGTTGTTGGGGAAATATTGATGTACAGTGCGACATAAGACTCATTGAAAAAAGTGTAAGGTCATATGACGGCCACTGAAGCATCTTAATGACTAGTCATCCAACTTCGTATTCTGTTGAAGGGTGAGAAATCCTCGGACAGCTAAAAACAACAGTTTCATGTTTCCAAGTCCAAAGGCTTCTCCTGCTAATAACGTCATGACAAAAACTTAAACATTGTTTTTTTTGCAAAGATGATTGACTGAATCTGTTAGATCTTCATCACTCATCGTCACAACTAAGTACCATGATCCTTACGATAGATGTGAGACGTTTAAGAGAGGAAGGCTGATATCAAATAGACCAGAGTGTTCCGGCAGCTCTAAGGCATAATAATGGCCTCCCAGCTTGCCCTGACTTTGCACTGCTATACAAAGTCAGCTAACTGGATTAGCAGTGACAGACGAAAAGAGGCACTGGACAGTTCTCATCAATAAAGAATTACTCCCTCTTCTTCTCATTTATGCCTGGGTGTAAAGTTTACATTGAGAACTCAAGCATGTGTCCAACTCACTCCCCCAGCCGTTAATTACAGCAGCTATAAATCGCCTCAGACTAATTAATACACTTCCAGACAGAGCTTGATTGTTTTGATAGCTGTCTGAAGGACGTCTGGAATATGAAACAAAGGATGATGGAGGAATAACTGCCAGGGTTGTCACAGCCCTGTAGTGCTGGCTGCTCCTGTCGGCCCCCAAAGGGAGATTGGCAGGAAGTCCATCTGAGGCTCTGCTGACACCTGTTCAGGCTGGATCCTCAGCTTTATGAGCTGGAGGAGGAAGTCCCTCACTCCAACCCTCCTCTAGTATTTGCTTGTTTAGTTTGGATTGGTTTAGGCTTGTGTTTGCTTCTTTATTACATTGCAAAATATTTCCCACTGTGTCCGTTCTTACAGACGGTAAGTAAACAACTGGACTTGGCTACGTTTTTTTTTTTCTTCAGCTGAATTAAAGAAAGTAGAGGCATTTCTTTTTTGGCACTAATGAGAACATCTCAAAGTTAATGATCAGCTTGTTTGCAAGCTATAAAGACAAAAGGCCTTTTTAAAAGTCTGAATGCCTTAATGGAAATCGTCTCACAGCCACAAAGAGGAAGATACTCTTTTAATTCCCAAACTATATAATGTGAAACGCCGATTTCAAATGCAGAGAATTTTTCAAGTGGTCCCAGATGCCCTCAAAAAGCAGGATAATTAATTATTAACAGACTTGTGTCTGTTCTTCCTAAAACAACCACGGAACCACGACCAAATCTATAGGATGCATGTTTGCGTACGGTAAGGACAACCATTGCAACCCTGTGTCCAAATAGATCAAATGTTCATGAAAAAAAAAGACTACCTGCTTGTTTTATGTTCAGTTGCAATATGTTCTAATTTAAGGTGTTACCGTCTCACAAAGGTGTCTTAGAGTTGCGGTGAGGGGAGGTACAGGGACGGTAATGACTGATAGCGGCAGTCATATCCTGCATCCTGCGAGCTGTCAGGTTAAGGCTTCTCCACTTCTTTCCAAAGATGAGGAAAAGATTGTCTTCAGCAATTTCCCACCATCCACTATCTTTACACTGGCCTGTACTAAGAGTGAAATCTAACACTAACAACAAGTTGTCATCTGTGTTATATAATCCAAAAAGGGATGAGTGTGTTTTATTTGCATGTTTCTCTCAAAATAAGTACACAGTGGCTAATTTGTAATGAAGCTCGCTGGCTTCAAGTTATTTAGAGATGGGATTTAGAAGGCACCAAAGGTTTTTATGGAAACAGACATCTTGTAAAGACATTTTTTTTTTGCTACTCTGTGGCTCCCACAGTGTTCAATGTGACCCAACTTTAAGCACTTTCAAATGTTGCTAAAAAAATACTGCTCCTCTGTCGGACTGTTGTTTTATGTTCCTCGATATCTATTTAACTCCCCTTTACCATTTATATCATTTCATTTTAATTATTCATGTTTTCTCATTCTGTCTTCTCTTAATGTTATCAAGTGTACTTAGCATTTTTCCTTTCAAATGTTCCCATCCACTATGTTTTGAAAGTTCTTTATGGCAATGCTTGGCTTGCGCACATTCATCCTGGTACTACATGCACAGCAACAACAAAGATAATGACATGTTTTGTGTGCAGTCAAGAGGGTCGCTTGAGCCCCCCTAAAAAAAATATCCCAACCTTACACAGGCCCGTGCACGTCTCTCAGAGCCCGTCCTGCACTGAACTGTCCTGGATGAGACTATAGGCAGGAGTCTGATTTAAACCAAACTATTTTTTTTAAATAAGTTAGCTGTCATGATTAATAAATATGATGATTATAAATATCAGAGTACTTTCAGATAAGTGTGTATCCTATCTGAGCCCAGGTAGGCGGTGTGCTGGTCTTGGGCAGAGAGTCTAACCTCTCACGTGGTCTCCTCCTCTGAGCCTTGGTGGGGCAACACTGAAAACAATTATCTTTTTTCTGTACACTTGACGGACAACTTAAAGCTGGGACTAAATAAATGGGCACACAGGTCAGCTCAGGAATCAATGGAATTAAAGTCTGTATTTCTACTGATTGCCTGAATCTTTCCTGATTACATCTGACCGCTGGCCGTGGCAGTGAACTGTCATCAGGCTGCAGGCTCCAGTTAACTAATCAGGCTATTCCGGGGCCTGTAATGGCAGTGTATGAAGCATGAGGAATCCAATTAAAATGGGCAAGTAAACATTCACTCAGCTTCAACCTGCAACATTAATCCATGGGAAAGACCTGCTGAGCGTTACTTTCCCTTATTCCCACAGAATAAACTGCATCAGTCTCTCTGATGGTTAACCAAGCAGAGCAGAAGCGAGGAAACACAGGATCACTTATGTCGAAAAATTAATACACTTAAGCAATGTTTTAAAACTTCATTTTGAGTTCATTAAACAAGCTTTGGAGATATTAGTGATTTGAAATGGGCAACTCATGATATGATATGATACACAATACCTGGCCAGGGTTTACATTTCTGCGATAATAATTGAACTGAAAGACAATCAAATAACGATCACACACATCACTGTATTTGGTCAACTCAAATATACTCAGTGCCCACTGCAATTTAGCGCCATCTACCATGTGTCACCAATCCTTTCACCGCTGTCGGACATTATCCCGCTCTCTGTTGGCATGTTGGGATCAGTGCTTCAAAGATAAGTGCCAGGACAAAAGTGTACTGTATTAACATTTAGATATTTTGTCCCAACCCGGGAGTTATAATAAACGACCCACAACAAAGACAACAGACCATTTTTCCTGGGAAATAACAAACAGTATCTGACCTCTGCTGCTGGACTTCAGATGTTATTACCTTGACTTTCTACAGAATATGTCTGTGAAGCTAAATCTGTAAACTGTGAAGATCAACTTTTCATTTCAGCAGTGCAGACATTTTCGGATTCAAAACAAACAAACAAAAAGCAACAGCATTTTGTGAGTTACTTTAGGGCCATGTGATTTTCTTCTTGAGGAGGGGGTGCTTACATACAGAGAGGGCCCATTGTGTTGTGTTCATGTCTTTTCTCAGAGCACTTCTCTCTGTTTTTTTTTGTTTTGGGGGGGGGGAGAAACTGAAGTGAGAAGCTTCCTTTATCCTTTTTCAGCCGCCTCCTTAACAAGCTCTCCTGTGTGCCTCAGAGCGATGCTACACATCTCTACTGTTCATCCACCTAGAGCTCGCTACCTACAGAGTCCCCACAAACTGTCTTAGCCCCTCCGGGTAGTTCATCTTCAAGACTTTGTCCCTGTTTTTTCCAGCTCAGTGAGACTTAAAATTCAGCAGATGCATTGCCTGTGAAAAATAAAAAAAACATGCTGATAGATCCTGACATCATGATGCTACCTGCCTACTGATATATCTGAAGGTGTGTTTTTAATGATTTGTGCTTCCAAGGTTTTGTGTTTGACATTTTTCCCAGTCAATTAAGTTATCTATTTGGCCATGACAGGGAAATTAAAGTTCTGTCAGTGTACTGAGATAGAGAGAGGCCTTTCAAATAATCCTTTCGCGTCCTGATTCAATTAATAGAGGCTGGCAGCAGGTGGCAATGTTTATTTAGCCAGAGACACAGTACTGAAGTAAAGAGCTATTGTCAGAAACAAAGATTCTTCCCCTCCTTTGAATGTTGTACAATCTTTTTAAATCACGTTATTCCCTCTACATTTCTTAATTTTAGAAAACACTTTAAGCTTGGTGCTCTGAGAAATATCTTTAACTGAAACTATCATTATAATTGCAAATATTAAAACTCTCCCAGAGGTTTCATTTAGCTCTTTATTGGTTATTGTGTATTTAGTTTGCAGTAATGTTGAACAAGACTGGAATATAATGAGGTGTTTAGATTTTGCCCAGCTTATTCACTGACATGTGGACACATTACTGCTAAGTGCAACTTCTGTAATGAACATACTTGGCTGAATATCACTCGGGAAGTTTGACAAAAACAAAGGTCAGTTCTACGAGCTGCTGCCCTCTGGTAAGAGGTTCAGAGTTGTAGAATGAACCGGTTTAAAAATTCATCTACCTCTGTTTCCATAAAACTGCTGAATAGTGGTAAATAAGACTGATAAGCACTGGTAGTGTGTTTGCATGTTTGCACTGGTATTCTAACAAGCTAATGTATTTATAGACTTCATTTTTACAAAATAAAGTTTATTATTTTATGTCTGATGTGAATGTTGTGAATCATGCACCAAGACAAATTTCTCGCTTTGTGAGACAATAAAGTTCATCTTGAATCTTTGAAGTTTTAAGTCTGGTGTTTTGTGTTGAATATTTACATGAAGCTAATAAACTGACAAGTGAGTTTACTTTTGTTTTCATTTCCATCTCAACCCACTGCAGCGGAAATAAACTCAACTCTCGTTCTATAATGAATCCAGCTGGCAGATGAATGTACAGTTTTGAAAACAGAATGACACACACTTTCCTCAGCCATCTGTGTTACGCACCAACAACTTATGAGTCAACTTAGACGTTGAGCACAAGAGACTAATGAAGGGATAATTACTGAGCAGGTAAGTCTGCTAACAATGGGCGAACATGTAGGCAGAGACACAAACATAAAGGATTTAGTGTGTATTCCATCATAGAGCAGCGACTGAGCCACAAATCATTCTGTTCGCGTACACAAACAAGCTATTTATTTAACCTAGTCCAGATCTGCTCCTGTCAGCAGAGTTGAGCCTCCAGATTAGGTCTCGACAGAGACTTGTGAAGTCCGTGTTCTGTGAAATATCTTTTTTTCCCCCTTTTTTTCCAAAATGACTGAAGCCACAAACTTCAAACAAAACAAAATACTAATTCAAACCAAATATAGTCATTTGATTGCACAGCTGAACATAAATAAATTATGCCAGTTGTTCATCTTGTTTTATCAAACCCCACTCATCTAATGTGATGTATTTGTGCCTGGAAAAAAAAAATCACAATAAGCGTTTCTAAGTAGTTAGACTCGCGGTAGCAAGAGGACACTCATACACATGACACCTGAGAATTTAATTTGAGTTCACTGGTGTGAGAGATTACAGAGGGTCTGGGTGCCTGTGAGAGGCGGTGGAAGGGGACTTGGCTTTCCACCTATTGCTCTCAAACCTGCATGACCAATAGCATACAGGGAGGCAAACAAGTCTGTCAAGCCATGATAAATGCTCTATGGGGCAAATCTGTTGGTGACAGAAAAGCCAGAGCCTGTGTGCTGCCATGTGTCGGTATGAGCACGTCTATAATTTAGGCACAAGAATTTTCTGACATCTAGTGAACTGTGAGAAAAGGTAAAGAGGGAAGAGAGGTCTTCCTGAGGTTTTTAGCTGCAACATGTCAGATCTGCATTTATTATACAGGTGTAATTAGGGTATTTAAGTTATAATTATGCACACAATTATTGGTATCTCTATAGTATGTAAGCTCTCTTTAAAGGGAAATTTACAGAATCGAGAGGTTTTTAGCTACAACATGTCAGATCTGCATTGATTCACTATGTGCAATCAGGGTGTTTAAAAGACAATTGTGCACATAATTACTGTTATCTACGTATATAATATGTAGTCTGTCTAAAGGGAAAACACATGTATAGAAAGTGCAGTTGAGCTTACTGATCCATTAACCCTTGAAATCTTTTCTGCAGCTTACACTGATCATGCAGTCTATGTGCCTTCTTGTGTAATCAGCGCGTGAGTAGAAAAACATGCAGGGTTTAGTCTGTTTTAATGCAGACCGGTCCAGTGATGGGCACGTTTTGATGGATGGGAAGGGACGACTTTGGTTGCAGGGCTGCAGCTTTTTAATTTGTGAAGGATCATTAGCTGGAGACGGCTTCTGCTTTGTAGCTGTGGGGGGCGGGGAATCGAATAGATGCAGCATTAGAAAAAAAAGGCACCTCTTCATCCATCCAGTCGCTGTTGTAGCTTCTCTCAGCTGGAAAGAAGAGGATATTATTCATACACTACAATGCAACGTAAAAAAAAGAAAAAAAACAACTGTACGTGGTGGGTCTCTTCATGAAGAAAACTGTTCTGTATGATTATGTGGCTTTTCAAAAACACTGGAATACCAAGTGAGCTTGAATCAAGTACTGTATATCCTTGTCATCCAATCCCCCCTCCCACACACACAGTAATGCGTGTGGGCTCAGAGTGCCAGGCTGGGGTCTCACTTACTGCTGCAGTCACTATGTAAAGTAAATTCATATATGCAAACAGTGAACACAACTGATTCAGATTTGCCCAAAGGGTAAAAATAGATGTTCACCTCTTGATCACTTTCCAACACTCACACAAGCACAGCACAGCTAACGGCTTCATCATCAAGTTTATTTCTGGCTGAATTGCAAAAGCACAACAAGAATTGACCTCACATATACAGTGGCTCATAAAGTCCAGATAAGATACTGAAGGCGCTAATGATGATGTTTGGTACATTTGACGGCATTTCTTTTCCTGCGAGGAAGAAAAATTCCACATGTCATGTTCATATAGTTTTTACAATCAAAGCAGCCATTTGTCCTCAAGTCTTCTCATATTGAGCCTTTTGAATTTTCCCAAAATCAATTGAAAGGAAACAACACGATCTTATGCTCGAGGCCCTCCACTCATTCTATAGAACACATGTCTGCATTGTGATTGTTTCAGGAGATTGAGTACAAACATAGCACACCAATATGTTTATTTGTACACACTGAAAAGGACGACATGAAAGGGACATAACTCTTTCTGGTGGAACATTTCAAAAATGTAAATTGACTGTCTGTACTTACACATTTTTTTAGCAACCTCAGTGCTAATATACATTTTCACTAATAGAAAAAACGACAAAGGGGCAGTGCTTGCACTGTCTGAGTTTTTCCTTACATGTTTTTTCTTAAGCAGAAAGTAATGTATTCACTGTTTCCCTCCCCTCCACAGGAGAGGGCAATGAGGCAGTCAGATAATTAGCATAAGGAATTTCGTTATTAATTATGAAGGAGGTATCCACCCATGTGTAATTTTGCCTTCCTGCCTTCAATGTAAAGGCTCTGTGATGAAACATCCAGAGAGCTACATATAAAAACCTATCGATGGGCAGGTTGAGGTTGGTGATTTAAAGCTGCATAGAGCAAGGTTTTTTTTCTGCAAAGTAAAAAGAGACTGCTCTGCCATGTCAGTCAAATGAGATGTAAATGGAAAGATAAGATGGTGAGAAATAAGCCTGCTACTTCAAGTTAAGAGCTGTATGAATGAGAGGTGATCTTTTATGGTTTTGGTGCCCATGACCGTCTATTACAGCACATAAAGGCGACATGAAATGAGAGATAATGAAGCTTTAAAGGGGACGTACCTAAGCAGCATGTGGCATGGAGCCTTGGAAGAATTCGTCCTGGTCAGGAAATTATTATTATATATATTTTTTTTTTTTTATTGCGGGTTGTAATGCCATCAGCCTTAACAGTAAGTACGATTTAGAGCCAATTTAGATGTTTTATTTAATTCCAGCTTGATCACCTGATGTCAATTATACATTTTACACAGACGCACAAAGTCTCACTGTTAAAACAGCTGCTCCCGATCTGTTGGATTATTTCAGAAAAGTTAGATTTTTGGTCGTACGACTGCACACAATCGCAGTGTGAGTAGAGCCACGGGCAGATTTCCAGACTCCAGGACTTCCCTCTCCTGACTTCTGAACAAACAGACATCATCTGAAATGACCCCGACAACGCCAGACAAGCCCTTTTTATCTGTGCCCCCTTCGATCTTAAAATGTCTGAAATATCTGCGGACCTCCACTTGACATTGAATCTTTGATTTAGCTGCTAGTTAGCTTGTGTTCCCTGTTGAAGCCGATTGTGTGTGCTTGTGAGCTCTGGTCGCTTGTCGATTTAGTCGTACAGTGTAAGCCGATATTCTGACGTGACTTTTCAACTGTCCTACACCTGTCCTGCACCTGGCTGAGGAGCTTTCAAAACACTCCCAACCAGGGAAACAGAATTGTTCAGTGTGCATATTTGTCACCTTCTTTAGCAGGATGAATAAAGATATTCATTGAGAGAAGAGTTCACCCTTCTTATTAACTTCCACCACTGTGTGATTATGCACAATTTATGATTCATTAAATTAACAACAGAATATTAATTGGTCTCTCTTTGCCATGAACTGCCAGTTCCTGCCTGTTCATCTCCTTAACATGTCAAGTTTATGCCGGCGTCTCTCACAGCTCCAGGCATCCGTATAATGAACATCCAAAGTTGTCATCATTAGCCTAATTACGGTGAACAGTAAGATCAAGCATACACCTGGAAATTGATGGATTGTGTCATGTTTGTAGTTAACTAATTTTGGTGATTGCATCATTCAAACCCATCAGGTCTCAAAACACTTGTGGTTGTTGATTAAATATCCAACAAAGCATATCCATCCGAACGTCAGTGAAGCCCCATGACTGTTTTCTTCTACACATGAGCAGGGTTCCACTGGATGGTGCAGATTATTTGCATGGTTTCAGAGGAATTGTGTTTCCATGGCAGACAGAAAGCAGAGCGACACTGGATGAGTGGATCAGTGCACAGTTAACCATCCGTCTGGGTTAGTGTACAAAAGGGGCATTCAAAAAGCATTCAGTTGTTGTTGCATACAGAACTGCAGTCAACTTTGACAGCCAATACAGACGCAGCATGACTCATCAATCCTCAGCCAAAACTTAGACAGTTGTGGTGACTGTCTCTCACTTTCACCTAACCTAAAATGGTGAAAGATAAGCCACACACTACCAGGGTGTGAACGGTAAAGGAACAATGGTGAAAATATGAAAGAAAATTAAAGCTGGTGAATCACATTAATATTAAATGTACGCCTAAAGAGCAACCTTTAAAAATTCATACTTAAATAATTCATGAAAAAAGGTGGATTCTAATTGATCCAACATGGGACACTGCAAAGATCAGACTGAACCTGATGTCACCTTTTACATTCGAGTGGTGGATAACAAACCAACTTTTTCACTAACAAAATGACGACTTTTAAATTCCTGGCAAAGACAAGTGACTGAGCAACGGTGCATTTATTTTTATTTATTTTTTTAAATAACAGAATCACATTTTGTTGTTCAGAAGGAAATTCGGACTATATGTCCCACGTCAGTGCTAAATTGAACTGCTGAAACAGCATCCACTGTCTTGTCTGGAAGGAGAGAGTCATGAGAGTCAGACATCACCAGCTAAGTACTTATATTTACCAACACATTTTCATATTATTAAAGTGAATGAATGTATTGACCCGACCAATATAAAGATATTGAAAAGATCTGTATTTTTATCATAAATGTTTTTTTATTGCAGTGGAGAAGACCAGGCAAAGCTTTATACTACACCATACAAAACATTTGCCCATATGGTGGAATATCATTAAACACATACATTAGCTGTGTGGTTCTGTGCTTTTATTTGAGCTACATATTGTTAGTGACGAAACACCACTTCACAGGGTTGTAAGATTACGTCTAACGTGGCCGACATGCTTACGAGCTTTGTTCACTCATCCTTATCAAGATACCAGCAATACCACACATTGCTCGCAGCAGAATTCTTCAAGTTAAGCTTTTGGTCAAATAATAAAAAAAAAAAAACCCAGCAGGCTCACATCACAGCCGGGGGCAAGAAAGCTGACATTCCTTATATTGAGTGCAATGGGTTAGGTGCTACATACCACAGGCTATTTATACACATTACTGATGTTATTTTCCTTCCTGTACTAAGTCACTTATTTATTTATTTATTTATTTATTTGTTTTACTGGATTACATTTTTGTCAAGCATACTGGTTGAAAAGCTCCTTACATTGCTGTTGTACACATTATTAAGTCAGCATGGTATGTAGCCAACGATAAGTTTTTCATTTTTTGCACAGTTTCTAAAAGTGTTATTACCAATAAAAGATTCTTAGACTCTTACTTACAAAGCAATACCACACAGAAAGATGCACATTTTAATGATGATCCTTCAATCAGAAAACATGCAGTTTGAAAATGAAAGTGGATCATTTAAGCCTTGATATTAAATCAGTCCCGTACAGTGTATGACTGTATATGAGCCTGAATACGGCTGCTTTCTCTTCCCCATCTTTGATCATTACCCGTCTTCTTTTACCTGCAAGGATGATGTTTATGCTGCAAAATTTGTTTTATATTGCAGCATATCTCATATGCACCTTAAAAGAATTACATTATGCCTCATAGTGGTTAAGTGAAGTATCTCAAAGCTGCATTTCTTTCTACCATTTCTTCTGTCTGGCTTTATCTGTCTTTGTGTTTTCTCAGAGGGACTGTGATTTTCTCATTACAGTCAGTGTTGTCAAGAGCAAAAAGTTCAGTATTAATGCGAACAATCAAGGATAAGATGAAGACTGAAAAAATATATTGGCTCTACACAGAGTATAGGATTTAAAGTTCTGATGCAAATCCACTTGAAATAAGAGATTGCATTTCCTTTAAATCAACAACAATGAGTTTAAAATGTTTAATAAATCCTCTGTAGAGGGCTTCGGCTGCCAATAATAAGGCCTTCTCTGAAATCACAGAGGTAGAAGAGATGCTTAAATCAGGCATTATTAGGGAAGTAAAGATGTGTTTTTTTCTGTCATCAGTGAAAAGATCCTTGAGCTTTCGCTTCTTAATGAGCCCCTGAACAGCGTCTGTTTCCTGAGGTTTCCTCTCACAACAACTGCAGTAAATTGGCCCTGGAATAGTTAATGAACACCCACAAATTGAAATCATATCAGTACATATCTCCAGTTATATCAAACCAGGAACACTCTTTATATAGTTAAACCTCATTAAAGTCAGTATTTCAGCAGGACCAGAGAAATTGTTTTTTGAGCCCTTTCTAATTAAAGGCTGGTCTCGTCTTGTCGACTCCCTCAGCACTCATGAATGAAGGTCCAGCAAAGAATAGAAGCACATTTTCTGATACAACCTAATATAGTGCATCCATCCACTTGCTAACTGTGTATTGAGGGAGAGCAGAGGTTTAATCAGGTCTGGTTTAATTAAATGTTGAAATTTAACATTTAGAGTCATCGGGGAGAAAATGAATCATTTCTTTCTTTTTTGTGTCTAGAACAGAGCCAGGAAAGGTTTAAAGGTGTGTCTACAGAAAAGCCAAGGTACTGCTTCAGTGGAGCAGAAATCTGTAGTCAGGAAGTTTGCTTTCAATCCTTACTGCACTACTACATTTCTGGAATTGTCCACTATGCTACAGTCCAAATTTGAATGTCAAGCTCCATACAAGTATTTCAAAATACAATGCAAAACAAAACTGTATACTGATACATGTGCATTGGAAACAATGCTGGTCAGGTACACAGAGAGGGCTGCAAACAGCTTTCCGATGGGGTTTAAACAAAACAGCAAGATGTGGAGGATGAAAACAAAATGAGTTTAAAAAAAATAGCCAAAAACATAGGAGGACTGATTGATCTCATGTATGTATTTTTGGCTTTTTTTTTATCATTGAACAGAGTTTTGATCCATCGTTAAAATCAACCATATATGAATTCATCCCTGATGTGATTTATTACAACTGTCAGACATAGTGGGATGCTGCAATTTCTTTTTAAATATCCCTCGTCTTTCATTTCAATTTAATTTGGACTGACCAAAGAGCTACTTTAAGACCTTGTGTGACAGAAAATTGTAATGAGCCCTTTCTCACATTATTTGACATTTTAAAATCCAGATGTTGATTATTTTCCAATTACATGACAAATGAGCCTGAACTGATGAAAGAACCACCGTTAGCTCCACCAATAAGTGATACTGAAACAACTCTGTATTGGTTCCTTAATACTGAAGATCTCTGTACATGGACAGGCTCACATTTCTGTGATATAAGCAGTATGGTGTTGGGTTCTTTTTTATATAAATATATATATTCCTCTAAAGTTAGAGATCAGACCTGACCCAGAAAGACTTGTTTTCACTGCAGAGCATGGCCATTTGAAAAGAAAGCTACTTCCTCCAAAGAGAGAGTAAGCTTGAAGCAGCCATTTATAATGGACTCCTAATGGCCCGCTGTTCTAAACTGAAAATGGTAATACAAGGTAACACTTCAGGTGTGCAATGCTTGTTACTGATCATTTTCAAAAGCATTCTTCAGAACACAAAATGGGAATCAATGCATTCATGGTTTTCCTGATAGCAGCCAGTCAGCCTATGTAATGCTTATGGGCTGGAACTGACAAAACGTACAGGTGTTAAGAAAAAAAACCTCACGTCAACCATAACAGGATGTGACTAACTAGCTCTTTTATGAGGCAGTCCACAGAGAGCGGATTCAATCTACTTATACCCTGGGTTGATGACTGCTGATTCATATGCTTTGTATAAGGTAGTCTCTAAAGCTGTTGATCAGGTGTTGCGTTAAATCATGCTGAGGGGAAAAATACCAGTGTGGAGGAGGATGACTCAATGCACCTTCCAGGGTAATGAAACTGATGCACAAACACAGGTCTTGACATGCAAATGAGAATGATGGTGAACATTTTGAATCATAAATGGGTTTTGTTTGTACCATCACGGATTCTCTGCTCTTTTTTTGGAAGCAAACAAAACAGCACTCCCAGACTGCTACCTACGTCACACCAGCCTCTAAGCTCCATCATCATTCCTGTACTGCACTGTCGCACGTAATGACATAACGTTTACAGAATGCACTTATGTCCTCTATCATTTATTCAGTTAACTTGATGTCTTCCAATTTAGGTGGACAGGAACATTTGTCAACATCTACAGACTCAGTTTTCCAACATTTCCCAGAGTGAAATATTGAACTCCCCAGCATTGTCTAATTTCTGCTGTCTTAGAGACATGTGATACTTCCAGTATTTATCTTTGCAACAATCACTTAATCATGTCTTTACTCGCTCTCACCCGTGAGAAATGAACCTGTTTTGCCATTTTTCACAAACACTGTATTGAATCTTTCCAACTCCACTAGCTTTGAACTGGTTCTGGTACATAATATTGCTTTGTTTTCCATTGCAGCACATAACTGTTTATACACTACTTTTAAAACAGCAATGTTTTATCACCACCTTACCCCTAACGACAGAGAACAGGGAGGGCTCCCTATAACTCTGGGAAAAACCAGAGTTTTACCAGAGTTTTTTATTCCAACTTCTGACATTGTTTTGGGACTATGAGATTTCAAATGTTGTTTGGTGTAAAGCAAGAATAATTATCACAGTGGCACATTCTAAAACAGTCATGATAGTGTTTTTAGGGTGACACAAATACAAGCAGGACGTTTATATAATGTTGCAGTACATAATCCAATAACTCTGTTGAGCTCTGCGTGTTTAATTACATCTTTTACTTCATATAAAGTCATGGCTCTTGAATTCCCTCAGCCTAATCGAAGAGGTCTGAAGTGATTTATCTCTTCCTTTTGGAATTGGCTCAGCTTGTCTTCACCTTGGCAGAGAAAAAAAAAAAAAGATCAGGGAACCGGGTAGCATCCACAATTTGTGTCAATGGAAAACTGGTAAATTATCAACTTAAAGCAAGGCCAGCTGAGTACAGTAGTATCATTAAGTGAATTAGAGTTAGCTTACATTTTGTAACAAAGATGACTAGTCCATTAACTTTGTTTGTTTAGTTTGTGCTTTTGAAATATTCTGCAACTAATAGAAATGTTCTATCTTATAGTCTACAGTTTATTTTCCTTTAGCATTAAACATGGGCAGGAAATACACTGTCTTTATGTCAAAGCATCAAAACTGATGTTACTAAGACAACAGCAGCAAACAGCTCGGTAGAAAACATCTTTGTTTGATAAACAGTTAAGAGCCCGAGGTCTTAAATACAGCTGACTCTTGAAATCCATTCAAGTTAGGCAGATTAGAGCTGCTTTAACCTCCTCAGTGTCAGAAATCCCAGCTGAAAGAGCTCATTTAAATCTGTGAGAGGACTGTGTTCAATTTCCAGGAATTCTTAGTTGTTTTAACATTGCAACCATAACACTGCAAAAAAAAATCTGGAGTAGGTAGCACTTATCACAGACATTACGCCTTCTTTTTCTAACATCACAGCTTCAGATTGCAAATTGTACATCCAGTTTTTACATTTTTTTGTGAACTCAAAAGTAATAGTAGAAGCTCTGAGAGTTTCTCTCATTTTAAACAGTAAAAACTGAGCTGTAATATTGTTTTCGTCATCCGAAGGACATTGCTTGTATTAGATGTTGGTTGCTTAGTGCCTGGTAAGCAACAAGAAGATGAAGCGCTCTCACACGATGAGGCAGCAATAAAGGCAGGGTCAGTAATTTAGCGTGATTTTAAAAAGTAGCTTCCTCTCCATATTCCCTCACCCCTCCTCTCTGTGCTATCTCAAAAGCTCTGCTCCTCACTTACATGCACTGGCGCCATTGGTCCAGAAGAGGATTTCAGTTCATGCTTTAAGTGTGGGCTCGTGAATGCATGGGGTAGAGAGACTTGATTGGTTTATAAAAAACGAACAGTCATGCAACATTGGTCGAAGTTTTTACAGGCTTACAGCTAATCACACAAGATCTTTGTCAGGACATACAAACAATTTCAACTGAAATCTTAAAAGGTGTATCTGAAAGAAATGAACTAACCTACCTTTAAGCCAGAGAGGGTAGCTTCATTGTACCCTGGATGATTTTCTGGTATCATAGGTACATTTTCTGATAGTCTATCCATGGCAAACATAAAGATGTAAAGTGAAGCTCATTTCGATGCAAATTCAAACAAACACAAGCCAAGTCTTCAAAGTCAGTCTGATGTAACGCCAACAGAGCTGTTCCACGTAGCATAAAAGATTAGAGTCTTATTTTTCTCCAGGATGCACATGGTCACAATACAGACTGAACTGAAACTCATTATGAATCGAAACACTCCAAATTTGAGCGTTTTCTCAAGCAGTAAATCAAAAAACAGTCATTATGAAAGTACCCTTTCCTGTTGTGAATATGAAGTGTGCGTTCTACTTTAACTGGTGGCAAAATATATTTTATAAACAATATGTCTTAAAAACTTTGACTTGAACAACTCAAGTGTCTGAGCCAGAGAGGTGCTCAGGTCTCAAGTACAGAGTCAGAGGAACTGTTTTAAAAAGCGCAGAGATACAGTATGTTGTGTCGAGAGTCCGATAGGCCATTTTTAGGGCAGATACCAATGAGAGGGGAGGTAGACATCGTCCTTTTTTCTCTCTCTTTTAACTGTACTTTCTTAATCCTAAATTAGAGTGTACAGTCATTAAAAGGACAAACCTGAAGTGGAAAACAGCTCAATAAATTTGGTCTTTTCCCTAAAGTCCAAACACCAAAAACAAGCCCCTCAGGTCATAAGGAGGAGGAGAAATGGGATGGAAAACAACTGCGAAGCCACCGTGCGAAGGGGAAACGCAAGCCAGCTGCTCGCTAAATCAGCTTCAGCAGGGGTATCTCACTCCATCACCACCGCTTCAGTGAACACATCACATAGATGGAGAGAGGCTGCATCAATCAAACACCATGCCACAGGGAGCTCCAGCTTTCGAAACCCTCAGGGAAAACTTTGGAGACAGTGTGGAAACACAACAAAATATCAACAAATGAGCCTCGGGTTAGACAACATTCAGAGTGTAGAAAGTTACACACACACACACACACACACACACACACACACACACACACACACACACACACACACACACACACACACACACACACACACACACACACACACACACACACACACACACACACACACACACACACACACACACACACACACACACAGAGAGAGTCCCTGTTGAAACTGTGCCTACTAACTATACCTTTCCATGCTTCAAAAACGGAGAGATTTGGGACTTGTAAAGAGAAAAGCAGAAGCCATAAAAAAGAAAATCTAATCCTGGTTTGTTTTCAACTAAGAGATTAAAAAATACAAAATTAAGATGAGCAGATGGCTAAATGCCAAATTTAGGAGGTGGAACAATTAAGAAGATGTGCATGTGTCTGAAGAGAGATAGAAGTAAACAATAGAACCAAAATAATGATATCAATCAAACCAGTTGGCTCCAGCAAAACCCATTCTGAGTGCAAGTTTTGACTTCAAATTGTTGCTGATTGTTCTCTTTTTTAGAGTTGTCTCAAAGTGAAAGAGCATTGGGGGTTTTGTGCTGACAAAATCAAACATGTTTGAATATCTGTCTAAGGGGGCTCAAAAAGTAGTTCAGACTGCCTCTCTCCTCTGCTCCAACTTAAAGAACAGTTCCAGCATGGCTTCACTTTGACATAGTTTCTCTTTTATGTTTTGCCTGTCTTTAGTATTGAAGATAAACTGACATTCACCCCACTTTTTATATGTGGAAATCTACTATACAGTACTGCGTCACATTTTCAGGACTTTTTTTATAAAAAGAAGATACAACTCTACGTTTGGTTTCTTGCCACCGACTTGTTTCCATTGGCGCCTTTAGAACTACAAAAAAGGGTTGTCAGAAGACGCACAGTTACTTACACGGTGTTCTTGTGTTAAGAAATGTGTGAAGTCACATACCCGGGAGTGATCTTTACATGTAACAAAACACTGCAGACTAGCTTCCTCTTGGTGCAAATTCAAATGTTTTTTTAATGGCTAATATCTAGGCTGCTTCCGCATCAATGAAAATGTTCAAATGTATTATTTTTAAACATTTGGCTTTTTTAACATTTAACATTTGAACCAGTGGCTCTGGTTCTTCGAAGTGAAATTTCCCCATTCAAATCCTCCATTGATCTGTCATAGAATCCTTACATGATGAGAGTAACCAAGACAACCAGCTAACCCAACGCTCGTCATAGCACATTTGATTTGGCGCCAAAATGGCAATAAAAAACTGAGAAAGAAATGTACAAAACTTCCCATCCCACATTCAATTGTGAATGTTGTTGCTTCTTCTTAAATGTTGATAAAGCGTTTAGACAGTTAATACAAATGTTGTAACATCTTGTGTTGTTGAATATTTAAATTACATTCACTGTGGCATGACACGGTTATCAATACGTTTTGTGTCAGCTTACTAACTAGCTAACCTGCTAACAAAATTATCCGAACACAATCAGTGCCGAAGAACGTGAAAAATTATTCATCAATCAATTCAGAGGCGTTTTGCAAAAGATCTTATTCATTGTTGTGAAAAATGAAATAGGGGGAAATGGGATAGGATGCAGGAAGGATTACCATGGTAACAACAAGCTCCACCAATCAGAGACGTTGTTGTGAAACTCTATGCAGGTGGGTGGTGTAGTTCTTTTTCCCAATATTGCAAATTATCCATGTTTTTCTTAATACTAGGTTGATATCAAACAAACGAAGGAGAGGAGCATTAACCATCAGACTGACACACAGGCAGCTCATGGTGAGTCTACCTTGGTTGGTTATGACATTATGGTGATTAATTGAATCCGCTATGGAGAAAACAAATGGGATTTTGATTTCCAGAGCCAAACTGTTTAGCCCTATTCCTGTGACACCTTTGAGGCCAGATATTTATATTCTGGGTAATGAATCATCATCAGAATATCTGAATTTAATGAAAAATAAATTCACCACAGGAACGAGTTGCAGAAACTGGCAATCTCCAGGGTTCATCTCCTCCTGTCAATGCAAAGAACAAGCAGTAGAATGATAAATGGGCACAACTCAGAATAAGATGCCAGTTGCTTTAAATCCAGTAAAGAGTCAGATGGGACCGGTTCAGATATGAGTATCATTTACCAAAGTATGACACATTGTGTTTCTGTCAGATATGCATCTTAATAAACGAAATAAAAGCATTGCACATATGGTAAAAAAAGAATAAGAGTAAGATGAACTTGTGTATCAAGATGTGATACATGAGTGAGTCAACTAATAAAAGCAGTTCACCCCTGGATACTTATAAACTCAATAGTTCACACAAAATAGAATTTGAGCAAGCTACTGAGCAGAGCTTACATTTAACCAACTTCAAACAAAATGGATTAAAGGCATACATCCTTCAACCCCTGTCAGTCATGCACCAATATGAGCACAAATACACACGGACGCCAACAGAGCCTCATAAAAATAATGAAAGGCAATAATGACAGCGCAGGCCTGAATGCAAAATTACTTCCCTCTTTTTTTCTAGTCCAGCCAAGCTTCCTTTTAACTCCCAGGGAGAAAAGAGTGAAGGTTCAAACGCTCTGACGCAGACTTAAAAGACAGGTTAGATTTTCATATGAATGCTCAGGATGCGACATGTGTTTGATGGTATGTTTGTGTGTATGTGTGTGGGATATGACTATAAATGCTATGTGCATGTGTGTGGGAGGCTTCGTAGTGTATTTATGTGTGTGTGTGTGTGTGTGTGTGTGTGTGTGTGTGTGTGTGTGTGTGTGTGTGTCCGCATGCGTCTCTCTGCGTACAAAGAAGTGGGTGGATAAGTGCATGCTTGTGAAGGTGTTTCTGTATGTCAGTGTGAATCTGTTTGTACACACAAACGTTTTGCTCTCCCAGGTCTTGTGTTGAATGTTCACCGGTTGAATTTGACCTTTCAACATCATCCACAGCTCAAAACAGGATAAAGATCATGCAAACTCTGACAGAGATCAATTCCCTCATTTCCCCTTTCATACTCCCCCAGGTGTTCAGCTCGGCCCTTTTCTCTCCGGCCTAATTCAGAAGGAAATAAATCCTCTGAAAACGTAACCCTATAAGCAAAGGTTTAAGAGAACGGCTGATTTACCTTCCTGTGTTAATTCCACATGCCTTGGCAAAATAGATCATACACATGTATGCATCTGTAACGTGAAGTCAGGTTTATGAATGTGAGAAACAGCAAACCGTACTTGAGGATTCCTGTTTGGGTGCCTTAGCACCCAAACAGGAATCCTATTCTCATATGAAGGCGATCTAGTCAACACTAGTCTCCCCTGGAGTCTCTTTCACACTCTTGCATACCAGGACAGGGTGAAAGATAAGAAAGAATGGAGAAATAAATTAATTGCAGAAGAACATTTTCTAGTCTTTTGACAGGTCACAACCACACACTGATGACAGAGGTTGGGATAGAACTAAAGTGGACTGGGGGCGCTGGTGGCCTAATGGTTAGTGCTTGGCCCCATATACAGAGACTGCTTGTGGGACGCCCAGGTTCGAATCTGATCTGTGGCTTGTCATTCCCCACTCTCTCGCTCCCTGATTTCTGACTCTATCCACACTCCTATCTCTAAAATAATGGCATAAAAATATGCCAAAATAAATCAAACTGATGGCAGAGGTTGGGGACAGAACTATAGTATAGATGGAAGAAAATAAGAAAATAAATGGGGGCCAAAACAGCTTGTGTCAGTCTTAGTTCTGCAAAGTCCTAGAGTCTCAGTATGTGATAACTCAAAGGAAATGAATGGAGACCAGAAGTATCCCCTAGTAGACAAACATCTGATTTAATCAGAGTGTTTTAAGAGGGATTAAATAAATGGTGATGTCATAATTTTGTAGCAAAGCAAGAAATACAGCAAAAGACAAGATGATAGATTTGGGAAGAGTTATAACAGCTAATTCCTGAATAAATATTGTGTTCGAGCTGGAACAGAGCAGTGTTTGGGAACCAGATATTTTATTTTCAAAATTAAAATCAGCACTTTATTTTTACTTGATTGGTTTAATTGAAATTGAGTCACTGATCCGTTAATAGATAGATACTTTATTGATCCCGAGGGAAACTCAAGTATTCATACTGTTTGTCTTTTTGTGTACTTTTGAATAAATCATATTAACATAAATGCCTCCTTACACTTCCACTAATCCTTAGGATTAGACCAGGCTTAGATTTGGCTAAACACTGATGTATTACAGATAGCATTGTACAGTTCACCAAAGTCAACTTCCTTGTGTGTGTGTAAGCCTGGCCAATAAAGCTGATTTTGATTGCAAGACAATACTGGTGGCCAGAGAAAACTGTATCCAACTAAACTGTTATATTTTGCATTTGGCTTCAAACAAGATAAACCAAATCATACCATTATGCAAAATAAGCCGAAAAAACCCCCCAACAACATCAAAACAACGGTTTCCATTTAGCAGGACAGCATCACTACAGTGACAGAGAACCGGTTATGGTTGATAATGGTGCCCCTGTCAAACCTGTTTGCAATAATAATGAGCTCATCCAATCTGCCTGTCACTATCTATTCGTTCAGTAAAGGGAAAGCAGAATAAACAAACCTCTGTCAGGGACACACATGATGACCTGTTAAACTTCTGCTCAGTGCCAGATGAATGACTGCACCTCTGTCTTATTGAACTCTGGAAGATATTTTCAGAAACCAGAACATTTTCAGATGCGGGAGATATTGAAAGATTCAGCCAAAGCGTTTTAATACCTAGGCTGTGTACAGAGGCTAAGTCAATATTGCACTTGGTTTTATCTAAACTTGCTGAATGCCTCGGGCTGATTGATAGTGCTTTTTAATCTACTGAAAGAAATTCGAAGCCACCCCAAGGTTCACAGTCTCTGAACTCGAGGACGGTCAGGCAACAAGTCCTAGAAAACTGAAATGACAACAGAGTTTGTGACAGTTACCTCTAGAAATTTCTCTGCACCAGTAGCAGCTGTCAGAAGGTGAAATAATCCCTCACACGCTTATCAAAGCCTGTTTAATAGATCCCTATGCACACGCAGACAAATCTCTCCCAGCTGTCAATCTTGTGAATATAGGGAGGAAAGTCATCAAAAAACAAAATGAATTCATGTCTTATTAAATGTCTTTCAATTTCCTTTCAACAAAGCAACATGATCACTGATGTTTTGGTGTTTCTGTAGTCTCCTACACTTTAACTTAAAGGTTCACGCTTCCCTTTCAGCCGGACACACTCCTGTGTGGAGCGGAGTAGTCAGACGTACAAGTAGCAACAAAACTGGCTACCACAGGGGCGCCGATAGCTCAGCGGCAGCGACTGCGCGCGTAACATGTTGCGAGGCCTTGCTCCTCGCGCGGGCGGCCCGGGTTCGCGTCCGGCCTGTGGCCACCTTCCCGCATGTCTCTCCCCACTCCCTCCCCCTTTCCGACTCTATCTGTCCTATCAATAAAGGCAAAAAGGCCAAAAATAATCCTTAAAAAAAATAAAAAAACTGGCTACCACAAAAAACTACATTTCCTGATGGTTTAAAAAAAAAAACAGCAGAGAATAAACGCAGTAATATCATGGAGACATCTGAGGGGAAAGATGCAGCTTTCTTCTTCAGACTAGCAGACTGTCTTGGCAAGCTCGTCTATTGTTTGTGCTTTTTTCATCTTTTAGAGATCATGTTTGGTTTTTTTGTTTTGAGTTTTTTTTCTTTCAGTCACATGATTGCCAGCTACAGATCTCTCTGCCATCCAGTTTAGAAGTGTAATCTATTTTGGTTGTTTCAAAAGGTGTCACTGATTTAAAAGAAGACAGAGCTTTCAACTGAGAGACATTTGTAGGCATTTGTGGCAAGAAAGCTCCATTTAATCCAGGGAATTTAAAAGACGTGGACGTGATGTAAACAGCGAGAGAGCGAGAGAACGTGAGACGTTGGATTGTCTGGCTGTATGAGTCATTAACTTTAACCTTCCTAATCTCAATACATAAAGCTCATTTTGACACTATTTTCATTCTGTTCCAAAAACTGCCACTTACAGTATTTAACGATATTCACACTGTGACGTTTAAACAAAAAAGTTGTCTTTACTTTTTTTTTTTTTAGGTTTATTTGGGAGCTTTTGATGCCTCTATTTTAGAGACAGAACAGTGGCTAGAGTCAGAAATTGTAGAGATAGAGAGAGAGGGAGAGAGAGAGGGAGAGAGAGAGGGAGAGAGAGAGAGAGAGAGAGAGAGATGATACATGAAAAGTGTAGGCTGATTCGAACCCTCTGGCAAACGTCCGGAGGGCCCCAGCCTCAGCACATGGGGGTGAGCTCACCAGGCCAACAGCGCCCCTTCTTTAATTTCCTTATGTTGTTGCAGAATCTACCCTGGGATCACTTTGTGTGTTTAGGGTTTAAATATTTCCTCTAGCTTCAACATTATAAATTTCAATAACAGTGCCAACACACACCCAGCGGTCACTTTAAAACACATAACCCCTCATTGAGCCATTTTAAAAATGTGCGGTTTTAGGAGCCTCATTACAGAGAGCTATTTTGGTTTCACAGTATTCATCTGATATTACAGCTTGTGTGTGTTATGATCAATGTTTTCGATGTGTCAGCAGTGAACAAACTTGATGTGCATTGGTGTGTGTCTGTCTCTCTCTCTCTGTTCACTGTCTCTCCTCCTCCATCCGTTTACATCAAAGCGTTGACAGCAGATGTGAGCTCTCCCACTACAGCGTGATCAAGCCTTACAGCTCCATCCTGTGTGTGAGCAAAAGTGGAACTATGAGCTTGTACAGTATTTCCTCAGCAAGGGCAGCAATTAGCTTGGCGCCCTGCAGCGCTAACTGCTTTACAAGTCTAAAACTCCAGAGTTAAAGACTGCTGACAAAATATTTCCCCTTGAGAGAAACATTAACCTAAACAATGGCTGCAATCCTGCAAGTGTCGCATTAAAGCTACAAAAGCAACAGAACCCTCAATTAAAGCCCGAGTGGGTTTTTTTGAGACTGAGAGTTCTACTTATACCGAGTCTAGAGGGGAAATGTATCGTGAATTGTTTGACTTGGAATAAAGATAAAAGATTCACTTACATGGATTGCTCAACAAGTTTGCACCGATGAGACTATGCAAAGGTTCTCTCAAGGCCGCTTTCTGAAACTTTAATACAAAAAATAAAAAAAACTCAGTCACACATTGCCAAACAATTCTTTTGCAGACAACAGCCTGCTGAGCTGTGAAGATCTGCTTTATGTGCTGCAAACAGAGCTGAGGGGACTTTAAACCAATGAGCGAGACATTCTCTGCTGGAGGAATATGCAGTGAGACCATTTCTAGATTGTCCCAAACATTGAATTCTAAATTTTGAAAATACATACAGTATTATTATAGACACATTGATCTACAAAGAAGTATCTGTATTAGGCTGATAAAAAATGGCCGGCAGATATATTGGTCACCTTTATATGAAATGTGGAAACGTTTGAATAGATGTGTGCTTTTGTCTTATTCTTCAATGATCTGCACACAAACTATTTTAGCAAGAAAAAGACAGAACAGCTTCTTATCAGTCTACAATAGGTAAAGTACTGGAAGAGAGGGCGGAAAAGCTGCAATGACACTTGATAATGTACTCCGAAATAAAGCAGATGGAACGTCTAACAGATTTGACTTCTATGAGAGACTTTGATTTGTCTGCACACCTGAGTGGTTTGCAAACGTTTTCACAGTTTTTAAAGCGTCTCCTGCACAGACTCCGCCTGAGGGCTCCAGCAGCAACTATCAACAACACACAGACTGAGTACAGGAGAGAGCCTCACACTCGTTCACATCAGGAACACTCACACTATTTTTTTTTTTTTTTCTTCAGCAGAATACATTTTGTAGGTTTGACTGCAGCTATCATATCATACATACTGTATTCAAAACGCCTCCAGATTTTCTGTGACTTTGAATCCGGAAAGCAGTGGAAAATGTTCTGATGCAGAATTGGCCTCCACAAGAAAAGTCAACTCCTCTCCACCTATACTGCATGCATTACAGTAAGCATTAGACTGTGAAGAAGCAATTCAGGGAGTGCATATGCAATAGACTTGACTCTTTAGCCGCAGTGTAAATCTGTGACTGACACTGTGGAAATATTTGGTGTCACCGATTGTGGTTATATTGATAAAAAGGCTTGTGGGGCGCTAAATCCCTTTGCTCATCCATCAACAACTGAGGCAGCTACTCTCTGCCCTTTTAAATCCCATGCAACTCTCACCTCGGGGAATGTGGTGATAGAATTGACAACATTCAAGGGGAAATAGAGCCGATTGAAGATTTGTTTTAAAAATACTCTTGTGTCCCCCCCAACAACCAACAAATATTCAGTGACTTTCTGTGTCCTTTCCATTTCTTGTGCCGTTCTTCCACAGTTGTTTTAGAACTTGTACTACGCTGTCATGTAGCGCAGTAGCAAGCAAATGTCCATGAAACATAACCACTTGACCATGAAAACTCCTCACTCCCTCACTTCAACTGCAGCACAGTTTGAACCGTGCAGCAGGACCGGAGAAGCCTTCCAGAAATCAAAACAAAAAGCCTCCTGACACAGCGGGGTCACTGACTCAAAGAATGTCTCGGTGCTCCGTAAACAGAGCGAACCCTCAGGTCAGGCTGACAGAACAGATGCAACCATTACAACGCCTCGCTGTGTCACAACCTCACACAAATCTCTGTGCTGCACCGCAGTCAGACGGGAATGTGCGCACAACCAGGAAGCATGAAACTGTGGTCACGTCAACATTCGACTGTGTTTGATTCATGCAACACTCGCAGTGGTTCTGCGACTGCTTCTGTTTAAAAATGTAATTTTAAAAATGTGGTTTTTGTCAGTGCTCTTGTATTCCCCTCTGCTATTCACACTATTTTAATTCTTCTCCTAATCCCGCCAACAGATGTTCAGGTAATTACATATGTTCAACACCGGTCCACTGCAATACAGAGAGAGTTTAAGAAAAGAAAAAACAAAAACAAAAAAAACACAAGCTACAGCAGTCTGCCTTAGTGCGACACTACAAAACAAAAGGAAGGATGCAGCTGCCTTGTCATTTGCTCTATCATGTTGCTTCCTCTCTGAAATTGTTCCTGGACGATGACAGCAGGCCGATCCAATGAGGCGCCCTGGGATTCTCACTCCAATGAGTGGGCTGTGTGCTCTATGGCTCATCTTTGATTTCTGGAAACCCAACAAAGGCTTGTGGCACAGTGGATGGAGCTGGGTATTGATTTCTGTGAAAATGCTGTTTGTGATTCAAGTACATTAGGAGTAAAAATAGAACAATTATTTATAGATTAGTTGGTCTGATGACGGCATAGGATAGGATCAAGGCATCTACCCTGGGAAAATTTAAATAAGGACTTTTATCTGGAGTGATTTGTTTGAAATGTGGGGTACATAAAGAACTTTATTAGGCATCCAGCTACTCCATTAATCAAGGAAGTGATCTCTGGGTGCTTAGATCCAGCCGAGGCTGGCTGGAAAGCTGATAGTCATGGCTCTGTGATGGATTGTGTGTATACTGTGTTCCCTGAGCAAGACGCTGTGATCCCCGGGCCGTGCCAGCCCCAGTGGCACACAGCCATGAGAAATTAGCTGAGTGGGTCCAACATTTTTCTGCCTTGACATATATCCACAGATCAACTCTGGTCAACATAGCACACAGTCTGGACAGGGAGGAGAAGAGTGTGCTGTGACTCATCTTTCCGTCTGCTAACTGTGGATGTATTTCCTAATATCTACCTAAGGGAAAATATGCAATGTAACATACAACTAATCTGTTCACAAATTTGAATTAGAATTCCAACATAGACCAACCATAAAGCAGTACATGTCTATAGGTCTGTCAATACAGACTGTACAAATGAAGTTAAAGGCTGCGAACCAATTATTATTGGTGATTGTTGCTCCTCTATCCAAGATTTGATCATCGGTTTGAGTTTCCTTTCCAGCATCATCGAATTAACTTTCCCAGAGAGGCTGAGGAGTGCCATATGTTTCTGCTTGGGGGCGCCGAAGAGCCTCCTGGTTGTGTTGTGCCCAATGCATGGAGGCTAATAGTCCTCATCGCAGCAGCCGTGGGTTTGAATCCAATCTCATCCGTTTGCTGCAATTTTAACGATCAGAGGGTCATCTCAACAGTCCCAACATATTCTCATAGTCAAGCAACACCAGTAAGTAAACGTAGTCGCATAGCTATGTTTCATATCAGGTCAGTACAATTATGAGTACGGAAGTAATAATTGTGAAAAATTGTTGAGAAATTTGATACACAAACTTTATTCAAAACATAAAATGGATCCCTGGACAACAGTTTGGAGCTATAAAAAAAAGCTACCAGGAGATTAACTGTCTCACTGTCGCGGGCCCATCACCGTAATTTCTAGTGGTGCATTTCATCTCCAAACAGTGTTACACACAGGGACCATATTTTCCTCTGAGGACGGTTCGAGTACAGAGTTATTAACATATACTACAGAATCTGTGAATTTTTCCAACTTTCATATTTTTCTACTAAAACTCCATATTGCACCTTTAACTCACGATACAATACCATTGTTGTATGGTTCTAAGTATCCTAGTTCATATCCAATCTGTAAACAAGAGAATGCCTTATTAAACTTTTATTTTAAGTCTTTTCATTCATTTCCTGGTTATTCCACAAGATCACACAGTTAAAGGGGTGAAAGGTTAAAACAGCTAAAAAGAACGATCAACAGCAATAAATGTTCAATTCATTTTCTAGCGAGGCATACAGAAGGCTCTTACATTGATGTAATGCTGTCTGTTGCGTATCTGTGTATTTCTGGTCTACTAGTCTATCAATAGTGGATGACAAAAAAAGGAAGTTAAAGCTAATACTGCTGCTGGGGGAACACTGCGGGTGCATCATGCACAGTAAAATCTTCGCCTGATGCCCACACGTCTTCACACCAGGTGAGGATTCATTACTGTGCATCCCTACTAATGCGTTAACTTTTCACAGGAGTTAGGAGCAGACTTTTCCGTTTGTTAAATTCAGAATGCATATTGAAATAAATGGACAATGGAGGATGGACAATTTTAATTTCATTGACTTCACTTCACAATTTGTTAAATTAGCTGATTTAGATTTAAAATAGATTCTTTGTGAATAAATTATGAATCATCAGCAACAGTTGGCAGATCAGGAGTTTGTGCTGCCGCCCCTGACAGCAGCCTCGTCACCTCCAAGCACAAGACGGATTGGCCGTATTCCCTCAAGCGCAAATTACAAACACAAATGAAAAGCATGCTTTAAACATGCTGCCAATGAAGGCAACCTGCTTTGGGCCATGACTGTTTGATACAGGCAAATGTTATGGCTGTTTAAATATCATACGCCATTTGTATTCTCCCAGTTACACAAACCTAAAAAAAAGAGGTAAAAATTGGTAGGCAGAGGGGAGGAGAGCAGGGATTTTGCTTGCAACGCCTTGGTGCTTTGACGTTTACTGAATCAATGAGATAAACATGAGGGCTGTGAATGTCAGAGTTCACATCTACAAGATTGAAGACTTAAATTTGGTCACTGGCGACTGCTCTTAGGGAATATTCCATTTAAAAAGGTCAGCCTCAGCCCTCCTCACACTGAATAACTAAATGTCTCTGTGCGGCTGCAGTCTCCTGTATCAAAAGCATAAAATTGAATAGCTCTGCCATTGTTTACGAAAAACCAACCATTTATCTAGAAAGCACAGAAGATTGTTTTTCCTGACAACAAATGTCCCTTCCTATACTGTAAATATACAACTTTTAGCTACCGAGTGTTTGATAGAATAAGAGCTATAACACAAACCTTTACATTTCAAAAAGTCTCTTGATAAGTGCAATACTCTCCATCAATGACTACCTCAATTGAGGAACACATTTTAGCTGATGGTGTTAGAAGTAAATAATTAATTTCTGCTTACTCAATCACACCTAAACAAAGAGGAGATTAGCTAAACACTTGGCAATGCTGCTCGCTTGTGCACACGTTGTTGCCTTACGGTGGGACTACAGCTTCATAAGGAAACCGCACCGCCACATGAATGTGTCTCATACAACGGCAGACCAGGTGGCACTGCAGTGGGGGGGCTCTTGGCAGGAGGGGGTTTTAGGACACTTGAGGGGACTGGAGCACCCTGCCAGAATATGCCTGCAGTGTGTGGGACTTTCACCAAGTCTGGGAGGGAGAGGCTGAAGTTTGGTACGAGACTTTGGTGCCAAAATAACACTTTTTATTTTTTATTGTATTTATTATGTATCCTATTTGGTCATGTTATTATTGATGAGCATCTTTTTAAAACTCTCTGCATAAACGTCTGTTGTTTTCTTACTAGAGTTGACTCCGGGTGGGAATCACATGGTTATTCACAAAATGATATGAGAATTACGAGGATTACTTGGCACACGATAGTACTCGTCAATATACAAAGATTCTGTGATTAACCATCAATTGTGAGGACATAAATAGAATGATACATAATGATATCTGATTAACTGAGGAATAAAACATGCTACTAAAAAGTTGAAGTGCATGGTTGATGTATTTACTCATGCACTGCATCTTATAAAGCTTTATTCTTAAAACAAAAAGCCTCCTGACACAGCGGGGTCACTGACTCAAAGAATGTCTCGGTGCTCCGTAAACAGAGCGAACCCTCAGGTCAGGCTGACAGAACAGATGCAACCATTACAACGCCTCGCTGTGTCACAACCTCACACAAATCTCTGCGACATGGAGGCTGGCAAGGAATCATGGGAGTGATTCTTTCTGCAGTTCCACAGACATACGGGCGAAATTGACATGAGGAAAATAATTTAGCAATGATGTATCCAAGTATAATTTACATGATGTTTTTCTATCACAGCAGCAGATACAGAAACAGTACTGTACCTTTCAGTAGCGATGCTCGCTTCCTCATGCAGCGGTCTTTGACCTAACATCTAGTGTTTCCACGGCAATGATAAACCTGTCGTGTCTGTCATGGCGGCTCTGACGTGGTGGCTGCCATGAAAGATGCGAGCATTACAACTATAAATTTAGGATTGTTATGGTTATGAAACTGAGAATTAAGAGGTCATGTAAGTATTCAAACTTATATAACGTCGGTTTAGTAGATTTTTAAGAGATTTAGATTGTGTGAAAATTCTACAGATTACACCTTTAAACTTCCTTTCACAAATGAATATTCTAGCACCAACAGTGTTCGCATGCCACAGTGTCAGGCCCCAGATGCCTTCATGTGCCCAACATGTCAGAGGAAGTGCCCTCACACTCACATGATAGACAAGAACATGGCATTTTTCACATTGGCTCTGGTGTGCAGGCGAGAGAGGAAATTGGTTTTGTAAATGAGATGGGTGTGGGCTGTCGGTGCAGGACGGAGAAGTCATGAGTTTGAGTGAAATCCTCTTTAAAAAAAGGAGAGGAGGAAAGATAGTCGACAAGCCTGAATGAGGACCGACCCAACCTGGAAAATTAGGAGGTGCAGCTGTCCAAGAAAACATTTCCGCTGCTTAAACACTGACTCAAGCAGATGTGTCTGTTATGATGGGTAAATAAAAGAACATATGTGGAAATGTGCTGCTTACCAGTGAGTAATTCTCTAATAAAATCTTCATCCAAACATTATTTGTCTGCCTTCAACTCATTTTGTTCTCTTCGACTACTTTCTGGAGAGAGAGAGTTCTCACAGTCCAATTTCAAAAGCTAGTTGAGACTTTTTGTCTTTACTTTGAGGATTTATTCAGCAGTCCAAAGTAACACGAAGCATGTTGAACCCTTCCATGTGTGGACTGTCCTGTGGACTGAGAGTTCCCAGTTTGAAAAACTAGCTGTTCCCACTTTTGTTTCCAAAAAACGTCATTTGGGTAGATTCCCAAGGATCTAGCTAATCTTCTCATGTGTTCCACTCCATTGTTCAACTAATTTCCTCATTGTTTACTCTTTTACTAATTCATGTGGAAAGATGATCTGGCTGATGAAATCCACCCACCCTGTGAAGCTGGAAACAGCAGCATTCACAATGACAAATGACAATTATATTGTTTGGAAATAAGACTAAATGTGCCAATAACCATGTCTGTGTATCACCGTTTCTGTAACATAAACCCCAATATAGAACTTGTGTTAAAATATCACTAGCCAACAGCTTCCAATCAGAAGTCAATTATTACAGCCATAATGAGTTCATTATGATAATGAAAGAGCCAAGGCCGAGTTTCTATACTGCATCTTAAACTCTTGTATTAGGTTCTCCACAAGCAATTTAGATTAGCAAACACAGACTCAAACTGCATTGAAAGAGATTAAGCATTGCTATCTGCTGCAGAACACACAGAGGTTACCGAATATTTGCATCCAAATAAATGCTCAAGTGATCAAGATGAACACAGGAAAGATTATTGGGCTCTGTGCTGTGATTCACAACAACATGAGGGACATTTAGACCAGCAAATTGGGATTTTTAAAAGACCAAAAACTCTTTAATAATTACAGGTTTAAAAAACTTGCATAATGATGTACACACCAAAAGAAGCTCTATTAAACACATAACCTTCATACTGAGCCCTACGATTGTTACTTCTTTTTTTAACTGTAATCCAAACTCATAAGGACATTTTAATGAATAAAAAATAGACGTTCTACAGAAGCTATTCAAAACCTTTCGACAACCACTTTCAAAAACAACTTGCAGCTAAGGTCATTTCTCCAGATTTGGAGCGTTGGTTTGTTTGAGTAGAAACTTAAATTCAAGACGAGTGTGCAATGGAGATGGACTCTAGATGAACTGTTGAATTTTAGTGGGCAGAAGGGCAGGCTGAAGTGTAGGGAGGCAGGACAGCACTCCGGGTGTTAGATGAAGCCGTATGGCAAAGACCATGAGCTCCCCGGACAAAGCTGGTTCACTGGTATTCGGGGTAATGAGCGGAGCATATGCAAGTGTTAACAAAACGCAGCACTCTGTTTCACCATATTCCACCCCACTACAAGCTGACATTATCACATGTGGATGTGCAGCCAGGAACAGCACACACAAGAATGAAAGTTGCGCAGTAGCAAGCAGGGTAGTTTTGTTTCAACCGATTGGGCAGTTGTAAGGTTTCCAAAATATGGCACATATATGCAACAAAGGTGTTCCTTTTCGACTCTAATCGGAGGATGAAAGAAAAACGGATTGGCAATAAAACAAGAATAATTCAATTGAAGCACCTGTCATAAGTTCATGACTGTGGACATTACTCATCTGCAGTTTGAAACCTGTGAATGAGTTGGTCTCTCCCGTCATTACCCAGTGTGAAACAAGCATCACCTCTCAGTGAGAAGTTTGAAACAGCACCGAGAAGCAAAGCAGATAATAAAGCATGGAGGCTGCTATCTGCTTTCATTTATATGCAAGCTGAGAGTGATCTGCCTTGAGCGTGTAAGGCCTGACTAAGCAGAGTGAGAGAGAGAGACATTGACTTGTCTGCAGAGAGCATTCCCACGATCCACTGAAGAGAAATGGTACTGGTTAGAGACGCTACACTGACGTATGCATGGTTCTTATGTCCGTGTAAAGAAATCCTCACATAATGCTGACTGGATCTTACAGTAACTCTAAGGAAATAGCTCAAGGTAAACAGCAAAATAAAGACATTTCTTGACAAATTGCAGCATTATCGAGACTCTACATGTGGGGGAACATATAGCCTGAAACCAGTCATTACAGGGAGCTGGTTCAGCTACCAAAGCAGCAGTTTCTTGATAACAACCGCACTGTTTTAAGTGATCACTGTGAGGTGCCTTAAAAAAAGGCACGATCCCCTGTGGCTGTCAGACTCCTATTAGACTTTATCGACAGATATGAGGGAGAGGCAGACACAGGGAGGAATATGGAGATGAAACAAAAGAGGGGATGAAGCAGACATAAGGACAGAGTTAGCCTGAGAGAGAGAGAGAGAGAGCGTCTCATGGCTCTCTGGGGTACATGTGTTTATCCAACTGCTGCATTTGTTATACGCAAAATAGGATGCTCTAAGTACAGCACTGGATTTAAGTCATCACTGTATTCGAAGGCACCCAATATCAATAAAATAACTGCTCTTTAATTAGAAAATGAAAACAGACCTATTCAAAGCATAGGCATTTGCAGCCAAATGGGTTTGAGAGGTCTGAGCTAATGACACAAAAACAAGCACCGATTTTGAGGTGCACAATACAGATATAAAGTGCACACTTTTCATGTTTGTGACTGGCATCATAGAAAAACATATTGCATGTTTTGTTCAAGCTCTGCTCTTTGGATTGTGTTGTTTTGTGCAAATTGTGAATCAGCAGCCGCAGAGGTTTACTAATCCGCGCATACAGAGGCAGAGACGTGGGGGGGGGGGGCAGGAAGGTACGAACTGTGCTGCAGAATAGAGACACTTTGAGATAAGCGGAGTTACAGAAAAATGCAAACTAGATGAGTCACCACTCTTCTTTGGCGGATCAGAACAACACATTTCAGGTAAGGTCATTACAATTACAGATAACAATACAGTGGCAGAATTCAGTGCTGTGCACACGGTGCGATTGTGTTTCACTATCTCCTGCGGGTTTAGCAGTTCTGTCAATGTCATCCCCATCACCCCTTCAGCTCACTAAGTGGGAGCTTTGGTCCTCGTTTATTCTGCTATTGTTGAAACCGCACTGGCATGTTGGTGACACAGACACTGGCTGATTCATGAAGCTTTCTCAACATTAGAAGGAGTGCAAGCTTACAGAGCACATTTAAAACACCTACTGGGCATTCTGTCTATGCTTTGCAATAACACAAAGGCCACTTTTGATTTGCCCTCCTCCGGTGGCTTGTAGGCTTCCAATCAAAGCCGTTAATAGATGAAAATCATGGTAAATAACACCAAACTCTGATCTCAGCCCTTGTCACATTTGGATATCCATGACAACAGTCAATTTAGCACCTTCATGGGGTGTGACTGTGAATTTACTCTTGACATTTCAGTGTCCACATGGCGAGCCCGGATACATCAAGCAAACACACAAAGAGGTGGAGTTTTACATTCCAAAATTGGGTTTCTTTTCAGTAGTTTGTCCCCAGTGAGACCATTATTTTACAACCTCCGGTTCCACAGCCTCAATAGGCCTCAGGGGAGTGCATTGTAATAACAAGCAGACTCCACAGGAAGACAGGAAAGGCTTGTAAATTGGGACTTGTTTCAACTGTCAAATTATGGATCAATAACCAAACAAGTGTATGCAGGGAACCTTTTAGAGCACCACTCTCGCTGTAGTTCATTTAAATGGACAATTATTTCAGAGCGATGTCACTTAGAAGGAGAACTAGCACGTTATTGACTCACATTATTTAAATGAATGCGTGCAGATGTATCCACAGTTTTTGTACAAAACACTCAGGGATAAATTATTTGTCAAAGGTCCAATAAAGAGGAGAAAAGAACTCTTCAAAAGAAAATTAAATGTCTGAACACAATACTAGTTTTCATTCGTTCACCAGTCCAGCTTTAAGAATCTTCTCTGCCCTTCTTTCGTCTTTTCTTCCAGAGTGTATTAACTGAATACTAAGCCTGCATGTAACACCCTTCAGTAAAACTGTCGATAACGTTCGACGTTGATTACTTGTGTGGCAAAGGAGAGTACTGAACAGAAAAATGTGATGATGCTCGCGTAAGATGGAGTGAGATGCATAAAATAAAAGTACCAAAAAAAGACGGAGGTGGTAACTGCTCTCTCAATCTCCGCAGAGCTAAATGATTTAATAATACGTCAACACATCTATTGAATGACTTCATACATAAGTAATAGTGATATTAAAAGCACAAGTGTATTCTCTAGTGACTCACAGAAGTCTTTTACAAAAAGACCTTCAGAGTCCAATCCCTGCCGTGATTTAAGACTTTCTGAATATATCCCAGGGAAAAAAATCTCATTGTGTTCATGCTGACTCATTAATTCTCTTGGGTGAAGAGTGTCTCCTTTCTTTATGGTCACTGATCAGATATATTGATCAGCAGGGTAATGAGATGTCATTTTGCTGTCAACATCGTCAAACACAAGTGATCCACTGTGCTCTGTACAAAGAGGTAACTGTGGACCAAACACAAAAGGACTGAAAATAAAAGGATAAAAGGACTGATGGTCACATTGCACCCTGTGTTAAGCACAGGAGAAGTTTCATTGCACCTTAAGAGCTGGTTAGATGAGTCGGGTAATTGTGCCGAACGTAGAGTAATGCAATTCCTGATAACGGCATGAGAGCATGTCTCACAGACGACTGCCATGGCAACAGACTGGCCCAAGGTAGCAAAGGGGGGAGATCTTATTTCAGTTCACACACAGAAATGAGAAAACAGGCAGATTATATCAAGCTTTGATGTATTTGAGCAGAACAAAAAAAAAACAACTAAATACTAAAAATACTGGACATATAACAAAAAAAGAGTTTTAAATGAGCTTAGACAGACGTGAGAAAAACAGGCTTCCAATATTCATTTTTTACCGGTTTGATTGGATGGATGGTGCCGCGATAGCACTCATTGCAGAGCAAGGGAAAGACAGTTTCCATTGTTACATTGTTATAGCCAACGTGTCTCAACAAGCTCATGATATGATCAGTTATAAAATCAACTCATAGGTAGTGAAATCTTGTTCTATTCATTTCCTTTTTGGACGTTAAATAGTTCCATGCATTGTGCATGTCAGATATGAAAGTCTGTTTGATGGTCTGGAAAATCACTTGCTTAAGCTGGTGTGTAATAATAAGACCTCAGCTGGACCAAAGCATTGAGAGACGGGAATAATTAGAATTCTTTGAGTTTTCAAAGGGCAGCCACCGTACTCCCTTGTCATCGCAGTGATTTCCCCTTTGGCTACATCCTTTGAAATTTTGGAGCTAGGCTGAAGAGTGATTAAAAAGGAAAAAAAAAAAACATGCAGGATTGGCCATTGAATCATCAGATACTGTATTTCTCAGATACCCTGCTAAGCTTGTATGATGATCTCCACTTGAAATGCTTCCTTTTTCCTTTCAAACTTGAAATTTACCCAACAAGAAGATTTTACTTTTTTTTTTTGTAAAATACCAAATATTCTCTGGTTTCTTCCTTCATCAATGATAATATTTTATTTTCTTTGGCACTGCTGCTCTTTGGGTTTTCAATAATTTGGACAAAAAAAATCCCAAAACAATTTTTGATATAAGCTCTTGACAAAAAATGTTTGTAATGATACATTTTTCATTCAATTTGAAATGTATAAGAGATTGAATACAATGGATTTAGTTTATAAATGATTGGCTAAATAATTGCTTTAGCTGTTGCCAGTTGAAATAAGAGTAATAATGCTAAGCATCAAGCAGAAGGTAGTATCCAATCATGAAATATAAAACATCTAGCACATATAATGCTGTGGGTGCTGCATTACTGGGAGAGAGCGCGCCACTTTCCCTGAATGAATGTATGAGGGTAAAATAAATGAACACAGCCAAACATTCATCTCAAATCCCTTCTGGCATCAGTGTACCAAACAAAAATTCAAATGTCAGCTCAGATGGTTTCACACTCAGAGGAGGCTGAGGAGTGCTGGAGTGGTATGTTACTCTCATAGCAGAGGTGTGACCTTCTGTCTGGTCACTGACCGCAGGGCCATCACACCATCTTACGAATTTGTATCTGTAACATGAGCATGTTCTGAGCCTGCAGACCACAACACTGAATCGAGAGAAACGCATTCAAAACCTATTGGGGACTCTATCTCTATTTCTGGCTACGACACTGGAAGATTGGATTTTGGCAAGTACTAAAGTGTTAGAGGGCCACTGACCTATTATGTTGTACTCAATACAATTCCATAGACACTGTGGAAGGCAGCATGCATGGTGCTATACAATATGCAACACAGGAGCTGTAAGATTAAGAATAAACACATTATGCTGCAACCTGTGTCTGGAGAAAAGGGATGCATTGGTTTTAGCACTGACCACAAATTAAATTATTTGTAAACATAATTGTATTGATTATGCTTGTGTTAAGGGACAAATCATAACAGAGCACATAAAGTACCAGGAGCTAACTAAAAATGATAGGCTCAGAGGCCCACACCAATCTGTCCAAGATGAATTTCAGTGGCAACAACACACCAAGCCATTTCATATTACAGCAAACGTAAAGCAGACAAAGAGCCTGGAACTTTTCCAGTGGTTATCTTTTCAGGTCAGGACTATTCAGACTTTTAGTTCGTAAATACTTCAGCAAATGTTTCCCATAAACAGACTTGACTGATGTTTGTGTCTCACATCAATTGAGTTGTACAAAATAGAGGGACATAGTAACATTGTCCACTTGACGTACAATATCTTGGTGAAGACAAACAAACTACCAGAGCATGTTAATGTAGATGTGTTATTCACTGTAACCTTGTTTATGATGATACAATAGAAATCCCAATCACGGTAATGACAGGTGAAATGAATTGCAGCACACTCCTGTCTCAGGTTATTAGTGCTTCAAATAAACAGTGTGAGGAACTTAAAGGAGTCTGCTTGTTTTCAAGCTCAGGGCAAATTTTGATGGGAATTAATAAACATTCTGAACATGTAGGAGGCAGAATCGATTTACTCTCAGACATATTCATTTGTGCTTCCTCATTTTGTTGTTGTACTTTAATGGAAAAAGCACTGATGCAAACAGAAGGTGAAAATGCTCACTGTGGCCAAGCCACACCGAAAACTACAAGCGCTTGTTTTGCAACATTTTTGGTCAGTTTAGGTCTCTTGTTCGATACTGGCAAGTCAAGATGCTACATTAAACCAGCTTAACCTTTGTTTGCATAGACTGGCTGTGCATGCAGCACAACAATATACAGTTCTAGAAATATTTATATCAATGCGAACAGGAGATTGTACCGATTTAGAACACCTACAGCTTTAAGACAGTTGAAAGTCCTTTCAAAAATTTAAACTGCAATAATGATGATACAAACTTTGTAATATGGATCAATTGAGCATTACAATACATTGCATAGCCATCTGATTTTTAGACACCTTCAGTGTGCTTCATTTCATCCGTCTTTGTTCTCTTCCATTGGTGGACTCAGAAACATCCAGTGCATGGACCATACTGTCACTGGCTGTGTTAAAGCTAGCAAAAGAAGCAAAGCCAATGTGAGTAAATCTCTTTGTGTGATTTTGTTCAGCTGGCCTCTGACCAAGCTAAGAACTCAACAGGGGCATGAGATCTTCTCACAACTTCCTGTGTACTTTATTTTCTACTACCTCTGTCCCTGTTTTCTTTATGAGTGTAAAATAGATAAATTACCTGCAGAAAAGCAAGACGATAATATTATATCAAAAGATTTCCAACTGGCATAGATGAGTCTTGGCTTTCATTTTTGGTAGTGTTGTTTCCCGTATCAGTTCTTGGCATTGCACTGCTAAAACAAATAATCTGAAAACTCTAAGAACATTTTCTAAAACAAGTTCACAGTTTTGTTTCTTTATTTTTAAAGGGGCTACATTGGCTAAAGTTATAACTGGTGGGACAGTAAAGAATTGCTTACAATAAAGACAACTTAAAAAGTTAAACAATGAACCAATTACTCATTTTGTACCAGGCATTCCTACCAATTCCCCTCAATGTCCAGATCTTATAACGATTGTCTCTTGTGACATACGGCTAATGAATTTTATGATTTTTTTTAGTATGTGCACATATTTGTTTGTCAAAGTGCTGCCATGGCACTTATTAGAAAAATTGTGATAATGTATCAAATATGAGTTTTTCCTTTACCACCCAGCTCTTTTTTACGCTGACTTCTAAAGCAAGGAACAGAAACACCTGTTCCAGCGACAGGGGAACACAAAGGTCATGGCTGCAGTTATTTGTTTAATATTGTCGTGATGAACAAAGAATATTAAGCCTGTTTTCTTTTGAAAACACAGATTTATGCATAATGAAAACTGTCATGCAGTAATGACAAACAATTATAATTCCTACTGGAAATTGCTTTTTTTCTAGCTTCGGTCACTTCAAACTATCTTTTTAATTATTACAGGATAATTTAATGTCCTATATGAATATTGAAGGGATATTAAAGCAGACTCATTTGGTTTCAGCAGCAATAGCTTGTAGTAACTAATGTCATCTACTGATGTCAAATGTGAACACTGACATAAGGCAATCTCAGGCAGAGATTAGACTCATCCCTGCCTCCCTGATATGAATGCAGATGAGGGCAGCCCATTCAAGCTGAAGAAAAATGACAACAGTTGCAGTCAGGTTGGAGAGATTCAGTTATTCTAAGATGACACTGAGAGACTGTCATATACCTCTGCTACTGCAAATATTCTACTGCTGATGTTGGGAGATTAAGTTAACTTTCAAGAACTTGTCAGTCTCCAATAATTGTCTTGTGAAATTCTGTAGATTTGCTGTATTATTAAAAACCACTAGATACCACACAAAACCTAACTTCTATCCAGCAAACTTGGCACTCAGATCAATGGATCAAAATGTTACTACGCCCAAATTATGGCAAAACACCATCAAAGCACCAGAGGGGGGGGGGGGGGGGGGGGGTGCTCTCAGGAGGAGTGGGAGAAGCCATGTTTCCATGGGCTTTGAAATTTTGCACATACATGGACAAGACACATAGAAAACATAGTAAAGAGCATTTATAACCAGAAAAACATATGACCCCTTTAAGAATGCATTACTGTCCATTGATGTAATGAAGTTATTATGTTTGCTTTTTTTCTTCACTAAAAGCCTCCTCCTGGTACACACATTTATTATTAGATCTTCTTTGATATACTCATGATTAAAAGTGTCTGTCTGTCTGTCTGTCTGTCTGTCCTTTTACCACTCATACACAGAAACTGTTCTCACCAGTTGCATCTTTTCATGCCGCACTCTACTGTAAGTAATGGAGACCACACTGTCACAGGCAAGGTTGAAAAACATTAGCAGGAGTGATCCGTGCAGAGAAGCTTAAAGGTCTAGTCATTTAAAAAGACTGAGGACTGACGCAACTTTAGCTTAAAAACATGTCCTACAGCAGAGGTGAGAAAGCGTCCTTTATTTCTAATAAGGACACATGCTGCTCCCTCTCAGAACACACTTCAAAGTGCAGCTGAAATGCACACATTTTCACCCATGAAGATGAGCATCTCCAAACTGTTGCTTAAAGGCTGTTAGACCCTCACCATTAACGTTGACAGGTTTAATGTGTATATATAAGCTGACAGAATAACTAACAAGGCATGTCTGACAAAATATGTCCCCTGGCCAACACACATTTTTCAATACATTTTTTTACAGGATCTCTTTAAAAGAAGTATTTCATTTTGGCATTAGCCTTCAAACTAAATTACTCTCAACAACCATGGTGTGCAAACCCATAAGGAACTTGCAACATTAAACGAGTCAAATATCTTTAACCCAGTAAATGGTTTAAAGCCATTAAACCACTTTAACCCTTATTTAAATCTATTAGCATATCATAGTCAGTTCTTGTGTGGTATATTTGAGAATGCATTTACAGAATGTGTCTAACTTTTCAAATATATCCATGTTTTCTATTCTCCCCATCCTCCTCTGTTTTTGAGATTATTCAGAATGTCTGCCACAATCTAGGTACTCACAACTATTGAGAAACTTTAGGGACTGGAGCGTCTTGATCTTTTCCTTTATGGCTCTGTCCAATGTCGCATCTATTTACCATGTTCACATAGACTGCTGTTGCAGAGCAGCTGGTAGAACAGCACAGCTACATGAATGTATTATTTTTCCACAAAAACTTACCAGCTTAATTATGCATATTTAAAGACTCTGTTCCCACCAGCTGGATTTTGAGGATAGCTTTGTTGCATAAAGTCAGCCCACGTACCCATTTAAAAAAGCCTAGTGAAATGACTACAGTAGGCTCATGCGGTGGCAGCTGGAGAAGAATGTTGATTTGGTATTTTACAGTAAGAGTTGCTTTGTGAAGTGTTGCATGTGTTGCTGCGCATATCATTGTATGTATAAGCAGTTTCAGTTGCCATGTTCCTGACTGCAGGCATGCCTCTGTGTATTGTGTCTGTGTGTGTACCCATGGTAAGAAGATTTGTAAACAAACGCTGAGCATGTGCATCGATCACACCCTGACTGGTGTTGGACTTAAGCAGCCAATGCCAATATTTGTCAGTTTAAATGTCCCAACAACAATGCGTAGACTTTTCTGATAGTGAGCAGAGTAGGACACCGAAAAGGTGGGCATTTTAAAAATTAAAATTTGTTTTACTGACCACATGTAATAATTAAGGGGCCATATGCATGATGAAGCTCCAGAGAGTAATCACCCAAATGTGAGGCAGCTTGGTGGCAGAAAAACTTCTGATGCTCAAAATAAGAGGCCATTTACTTCTACTCAAGCACTTATGGCAGACCAAAAAAATAAGTGAAAAGTAGTGAGCATTGGAGCTAGTTAAGATTGGATAGATGGATGGATGGATAGACCTTGTGAACAGACAAAAACATTTAAGAGAAAAGTCTGATTTAAAATCACCAGACTGTTACATAACTACAATATTGTACTTGATATTGGATGTGAATTGGTGAGTGTGCTCAAATGATATATGCTTTTTATTTAAATTCCAGGCTCCTTGCAAATTCAGCTATTATTAGTGATACAGCTGTGTTTGACAGATCAACATTTCCTTTGTGGGAAATATCTACTAGCTGATAATCTTAATTTGAATTTTTTTTCCTCAAGGAATCCCACATTGTATTCTCAGAGTGTTGGGACAAAGACAAATTTCACAGGGTTTCCCACAGCTAATCATTATAGTTATTATTAACAGAATCTGCATCACCATCTGCTGAACTGTGATAATTTACTCTGCCAGGCTCAGAGTGTTATCAACAAGAGGACCTACTCTACAAACAATGAAGTTAGATGTATTGTGTTTATAAGGCTATGTACTGTCTTTTTATGCCAGTCAACCGCCATGCACACCACTGCTGACATTCAGTATCTATGATAACACAACTGTATTAAGGATATCATTTTTGGCCCTGGAATCAATCATTAAAGGGGGAAAAACAAGCTTCAGGATGATGAAGACCTCCACATAAAAACATCGATGTGTAAATCCACAAGTCACATTGTGTCAGTCTGAGAATCATCTCAACTGTAGCCATGTTTCATCCTCTTGGCACCTGCTGTCATCTGGATAATAAGATGAAAAGCAACTCATCTTAAAACACTGAGACTGAGCAAAATGTGATGATGAATACTGATTTAACACACTCCAGAAGAAATGGACAAAATTGAAGAACGCAGTGCTACATCCACACTATCAGATTATGATAATCAACGTCTTGTTCAGTAGCTGAAGGCAATCATCTACTGAGGTGCCATTCCCATACAGTGTTTGTCACAGATGCACATGCAGACTGTCAGAGCCATGACAAGTAGATAAAACACATAATGATAAAGGTGAGAGCCACTATAGGACTAGTGTAATCCTCAGTGAGTTCAAATTACTATTTTGGTGGATTATATATATATATATATATATATATATATATATATATATATATATATATATATATATATATATATATATATATATACACACACACACAGAGAGAGTAACATGTTGAATTTCAATTCATGATGAAATTAAATTTAAATTATTCTTGCTGTAAACTTTAAATAGGAAAAACCTTTGTCGAGGACTCAGGATTAAAATTACAGTAGGGATGGAAAGCAGCATCTGGGAGATTTTGGGAGCAGATTTGAACTCTGAGTCACTCTAGATATCAAAGGGGTACTTTTTTTTTTTTACATCTCAAAGATTTTGAGATGTTTCAGCCGACTTTGGAATAAACTCACTGCGGGAGATATTCAAGCATAAGAATCCAGTGGTTACAGAATATCCTCATCTGAAAGAGATAACAATTCAAATTCTAATTTAGGATAATTAAATAGTTAGGGGAACCTGTAGGGGAGCTTACTTTGTAACGTTTGTGTTTTAACAAGTTCAAGAGCTTGTTTTTAATGTTAAAAACATTGGTAATGTAAACCATACAAAAATAATTGAAATGGACTACAGCTGTTCATGAACTTTGAAATAGAATTTGCCATTCTCACATTGCCCATCCATCTGTACAATGCAAAACATTTTGAATGCTTTGTTTCCCAACTGCATCATAACCAAGGCTTAATGGAATTTTCCCTTCATTTATTCAAGGTCAAAGCTCATCACTCCCACGGTCCTTTGCATTGTAAATCTGCCTCTCAACACGTCTGAGGAGGAAGTGAGTAATTGAAATAAATATCGGTACACTGCCAGTGAATAGTGATTTCACATTTGGAAAAGAAAACAACATGAAGACCTTTAGATAGATTTAAAAAAACCAATACAATGCTATATTAGAAACCTGGTGTTTTCTGTGTTTGCTGCTGAGGATTTCTAATAAACAATTGTAGGTTATGACCTCACTTACTCTATTGGCGAGCAAGCCTAGAGGTTTGCAGTTAGTAGTGTGAGATTATTATCAGGTACAGCACCAAACAGAAAGCTAGATGGATAAGGTGCTTTGGCATTCATCCAAGTCCTGACAACACATTCCTGCCTACTGAGAACATAATGCAGCCTGGTGTGGCTCTGCTTTAACCACTCCGTCCTAACAGCAATACAATGATGGATGAGTATCAACAACACGGTTCAGATTTAAGGAAAGTAATTACCGCCAGGTTAAAGTTCACAGTTTGATGAAACACCGAAGACAAAGAGGTAAACATACCAGCTCATTTGAACCAGCAAGATTTTTCAATCAAGCTATACAATGGCAATTAGATTCCCATGGATGATTTCAATCTCAAGACGCTAGAATGCTGCTGAGAGGATAACACACAAATAAAGTCATCCTTAATTCACTGGATTCTTAAATGTGTGTGACACAGTAGCTGTATTTATTTATTTTTCATTCCCTACAATAGCTCAAATCTTGAGATGTTACAGGCAGTCATTTATACTGCTCTTCTTCAGGGATTTCTTTCATAGTTGATTAAAGATGCTATGTAGATAAGAAACTGTATTTTTGAGAGTGGATAGATAAATGTAACTGCATCAAACCAGCACTTAAATAGGTGGAATATATATAAAATATTGCAGATATATTTAAATAAAATAACCGGCAAACCAGAGTTAACCATGAAAAGCTTCGTCTACTGCTTTTTTGGAGTCTGTAATCCTCCTAATCAAATGAGCTGGTCGTAATGAAAAGCCCAATTAAACCAAAATGTTTATTCCTACTGCAGAAAGTGTGGGGGAAGTAAATAACATTTGGAGCTATTGTTTGACGCATCAGACAGAAATTTCCCATGATCATGGCTTAATGTTGAAACTCATTCATCTAATTTTTGAAAAATATAACAGTGAAGCATCAGCTGGCCAACCGGTAAATATCACACCCAACAGAGGTTTTAATCCTTGAAGCAGGTAGCCCAGGTTCGACTAAAGCCTTCTGTTCTGCACTTTGCCTGATATCATCCCACACTTGCCCATCCAGGCCACATCTCATAGCTTCCGTAGTAATGCAGCTGCCAAGTGTCAGCTATTAGTATTTAAAGCATGAAACCACTCTGGGATCAGGTTCATGTTATGTCTATCTTAAATAACTTTTAAAGCATGCCATTAAACAAGTGGCATTTTTCATCAGCATTGACTTTCAATGATTCATTGTTGACAGATCAAACCAAAGGGAACAGTTTAGTGAACTTCATTCATACTGCGTGGTGAATGAAGAGTTCTGCTTGGTTGGATACAAGTGGAGGGAAGAATGAATCAAAGCAGCGGAAAATGTCATCGAGGCGATAACTCTGCAACGTTGCACCTTTTCTGAATGGTCTTGATACAAATCTTTAAAGACGTATCGCTTCTGTTGAGACATTTGAAATACACTACTGATAAATACTTTGAAACAGATCATTTGAAGCAGTAGTGCCATAAAATAAATAACAACAGGTGGCACAATGACCCCAAGCTCATAACAGAGCAATTATCACTCGGATTTGAACAATGTTTCTAAAGTATATCACATTTATTAGAACTAATTCTTGTGTGTGCAAGCTTTAACCTTATTTTCATATTTTACCTTATAACAACATGTCAGGCAAAAAAATAATCTACATCATAATAAAAATTTCCTTTTTCTTGAAAGATTTTTTAAAGTCTTAAGAGATCACTAAGCAAGTCGATGTTTTTCAAAAAATGGAAATGTGTTTTTCGTAATTTCACATTAGGACCTTGTGATTGCACTCTGAAAAGCATCAACTACAATCCCCAATGCAGCACCTACAACAACAGCTTTTCAAGCATCGACAGTGAATAAGAAATAAAAACAATAGCATAAACACGGCCCTATTGGATTTCATAATGTATTAAAACCAGGCATGAAAAACCAGGTAAATAAATTAAAACATTTAAAAAATAAAAAAAAATCGAGCTCTTGTGAGCAGGATAGCTTGTCATCACTTTCAGGAGACAGAACTGGAAACATACTTTGCTTCGTTCCAGCATGTAGAGGTAAGAGAGCGTGTGTGAAAGCTTTACTCACTGTGGTGAAGTTCACTGCGTAGCAATCCTGTCCTCGAAATGTGCACTGCAGTAGCATGTCGTTGATGTCATGACCTGTGCGGTTATAGAAATCAGTCATGTTGAACAGTTTGGGCTTGAAGTTCTGGAAGTTTGCCTTATCCTTTAGGGCAGCCAGCACTTCGGGCTCAGCTAAGTGTGGGTTGGCTATTTGGTAGTTATTATTGAGGAGGGCCAGCAGCTCCCCCACATGATAGAGGTCATTTCTGGTGATTTTGGAGAAGCGGAACTCATTGAGGTTACAGAAGGTAACGGATGGGAAAGTGAGGTTTGTCGCTGCCACCTCGTCCAGCTTGGTGACGTGAGGATACTCCAGGTAATACGATACTCGATCCATGCAGACCAGCATCAATAAGCTCAGTGAACCCAAGAAGGAAAGAGTCCAAAGAAACCGACGGAATGTCATGTGTCCATAGGCAAATATGTGACTCATGCCATGTAGGGTGGAAATGTTAGCAAAAGCTTGCAGGTTGGAGGGCCTGATGCTTTCAATGCTTTCCTCTGAGTTTCCTTTCATGGCTGTAGAGTGATGCTCAACACCGTCTCCCCAAGAACTTCAAGTTAAAGACTTTGCTTAGCAACAGCAATAGAAGAATCCAACCTGCAGTGCTTGTTTGGCACACCGCTTCTTTATTCCCCTCAGAAGTGGTAATGTTCTCAATAAAAACTACCTTAAAATGGTTGTCAGTCTCTGTAACAGTTTTCTTTTCATTACAATGCACCTTCCCGTGGTCGTCAGCTGCTCCTTTAGTGTCAGGTCCCCCCTTTCCTTTCACACTGCTATTTTATTATCTCCAAAAAGCTGTCCCTCTTACTCCCTGCTCAGCTGTCCTTTGTAGCGGCACCAAACACAATGAAAGCTCCAGAAACACCCACTTCTACCAAAACGCAATGCCCCCTGATTCCTGAGTGGTGTGAAAAGGGACAAGGATACGAGGGATAAGAAAAGAGAAAACAGCAGACGTAAGGATAGAGATGAAAGCCGGGAGGAGGGAGGGGGGTGGCTGCAATGAAAAGGGCTAGCGTTTTGGAGAGAAGTGCTAAGCCTCAGCAGTCAATGGGACCCTTCCTCCTCTAATCGTAGAGAATGCCTCTACATCGCTGTGATAATGGGATGCAATGGTTTTGTGAATGGAGATAATAAAGAGAGAAATGGCTCACTGGTCCCTCGCTGCCACCTTCGCTTTTCTCTTGTGTCTCTTTGGCTCTTCTTTTTTCTTCTAGAAACAAAAATGAGGGGGGGTCAGGGACCTCCGACCAGCCCACCACTGTGCTTGACAACGGGCGTTCCAGCTTCCACGGGTCGCACTTCCTTTCGTGCACAGATCCTCAATTAACAGGGAAGACCACCTCTTGATGCTATATGGTCACACCCCCACCAGCACAACCACTACAGTCGCTTTAAGTCCGGTTAACATACAGATTTATATTCTGCCGTGTGGAGCCTTTCACTCTCTGTCGCTTCCTCTCTCTCTCTCTCTCTCTCTCCCACCACTCCCCCATTTCTTGCTCTCTCTCTCTCTCTCCCTCTATTTCAGTCTCTCGCTCTCTCTCTTCCTCTTTAGTAGTCAGGATCCATCCCACTGCTGAATGGCTGCTTTGCCTGCGTGTCTGTGCTCAGAGGGTAAGTCTCTCAATCTGGACACACCACCTTCAATGTATTATTATTAGTCTCCTATCTGCTCCAACAGCCTACGCCGAAAGCATGTTGGATTGCATAAGGGAATTCCACAGGTTGCATGTTTATTGCACTCATAAATGTAAAGGATTTTCTAGTAATGTCCAAAGGTTTTACCTTTTCATAACAATGCCAACATAATAAAACAAATACATGCCTCAAAACCAGTATGTGAAATGTCATTGTTACATAAAATGAAAAGTCATAATGAAATATTCTTGATGTCTTTTTTATTCTCTTGTGAAAGTATCAATAAAATATATCCTTAACTAGTTTCAGCCTTGACCAGTAATGGAATGGCTGATTGTATTGGGGTTAAAATGTAACCACACCATATTTGAGGAAACCTTTTTAATCTCTCCTGAGTCCAAACAAGATTTCCACTTATTGGCCAACCAGGGATGTCTTATTAACATAACAATAAGCTACTGCCAAGGATATGGCCGTAGCCCTTGAGGATTAAATCAATATTCTGCCCTAGTAACTAAGCACAGAGACCATAGCAACCATTTGACACAAAGGTATGGAGGTATGCAATCCAGATAAAAACACAAGCACCGTTTCATTGGTAAACTCCAGAGAAATGTAATGTCAACAATACATTGTCACAGTCGAAATGCAATTTAAGAACGGCTCACATAACAGAAATGCAACATGACGGCTAAACTAATAGACTCCACCTAACATAGGGAATGCAAAGACAGTTCTACCAGAACAATGTCTGGGTAACTGCAGTTTAAAAACTTCAAACTAGAAATGGGTAGAAGATTAAACAGGAGAGAGCAACTTTTGTAACTTGTACATCATGACATCTTTAGGATACCCAATATGTGTCCTTGTAATGCCATTGACTTGGTTAAGGCGTTTGACACAGAGCTATCTTATCCACTCTGGTATCTTAAAATATATTCAATTCATTTGTTCTCTTCCACATTCACAGTCAGGGTTGATAATGATTAATGTGCTAAAAAACATTTAAGAGTGATGGATGATGCCGTGCCCACTTAACATACGAGACCTTCGCTGAGTTTTATGTCTTGATTCACAAACAGTTCACAATGCCGCTGACAAACTACAAACCCCTCTCTGAGGAGTCACCTTTGAGGTACAGAAAGTAACATACTTGTATAGGATATGGACCACTAAGGTGATTAAACTACATGTATTGAGTTCAAAATGACTGTGTAATATGAAACCATTATTTGGATTTATTTGATGAAAAATACTAAATTGTTTTCAGAACTTGAGAAAATAGTCAGTATTCAAGTGTGTGATTTTTGTCTAAATGTTAGCATTGACTTAAATTTGAAAATTAATATCACTTCGTATAACTGCATGTCGCTATCAGTAAATCTTAGCTACAAAAAGGATGCAAATTTCAGTCATTTTCCTTAAAGGGATACTTCACCCATTTACATGAAGCTGTGTATCAGCCTAGAAGTTTTCTTCATGTGATGCATTATGACGCTTTTTGCATCACATGAAGAAAACTTCCAGGCAAAAAAAAACAAATTTTTCTCGTCTCAGGGAAAAATGAGGGTTGAATTCATGACCATTCAACACTACTACCATGTTTCTAATGATACACAGCTTCATGTAAATGGGTGAAGTATCCCTTTAACCGATAGTTGAACACATTAACGATCAATTAATCATTAATGAGCGACAAAATGTTCACCTTTTTCTCAGTTTGTTTTACTGAAACCATTATAGCAGCACAATAGTTACTTGAAATATGAATTAATTCAATACAAACTGTTTGAGAAAATAAAACAATGAGGCTAAATATCCAACTGTCCTTATTTATTGACGCTGCTAACAAACCAATGCCAATCGGGCACTACTGTCATTTCTAACAAGGCTGACCGAATTCAACTCCTTATAAACATCAAAATAAAGTGGATAAAACCATGTGAGCCTCTTCATTCTACCTCTTCCTGCATCTTGCTACAACAGCACATAGAAAGTCAATGGAATGGCGTAAATTGCATGTAGGGACTCATTGTGCAACGAAATGGACTAGAAATGGTGCGCGAGGGAGGCGTAATTTCTGTCTATCATGGCTTCACGCGAGTTCAAAATATCCAACTTCAGCTAGGCTGACGTCAGGAATGGAGGACAACGTAATAACTGGAGTCTGTGGAAAACTGGAGTTGCGAAACTCTAGTGGTCAGTCACTTAGCACTGAAAGCGGCAGTATTTCGGACCCAGTTCCCCGCTGTGGCTGATTATACAAGATGGAGACGAAAACAAACATTGGTATCTATTTGAAAAGGCCCACCCCCTCGGTTTGTTGCTTCAGGGTCAGACGGGAGAAATTTTGCTTCAATAAATTTGATTAACACAATGAAATTTGCACAAGTGTCTCGAGATTTGTACGAATTGGCGCTATACAAATAAATATTGATTGATAAAGATTGATGTAGAAATTGAGCAATAAAACTGCAAATAGTTGTTCAGCTGCATTTATTTGTATTGTATTTACATTTGGGTTATGTTTATGTTTGGGTTCAAGTTGAGCAAACTTAAACTTGTAATTCATACTGACAGGCATGTCTGTGTTTGCAGATTACAGGACGAGTTGGATTTTTCTTCAGTAATTGGGTTTCAAGTGGATGGTAGAATGAACAACATAATGCAGGGAATATTAATAAGCTAAAGCAATACTGAGGCACTACGAAGCATTGCACTTTGTTTTTTGTGTGCAGGCTTTAGATTGAACTTTGAGATGTGAAATTACTCAATAAACATAAGACATTTCTTTAGATTTATAGGGTTTAGGTTGGTCCATATCAGTCCTAAAACCCAAAAGTAAGATAAGTATGATCTAAAACCAGATCCGACAAAATACCTCAGCTGTTAGGAAGAACACCCTGCAGTAAAGCAGTCAACGTTTAAGAGGACATACATCAAGCAGCAGCAGAGATGCAACTCTGCACTGAACAGAGCAAGCCAGTGTGAGGAAGAAAAAAACACAACCTCAACTACAGATCCAAGCAAAAGTGATCTTTTGCAATTCTCCCCACCTCTGTTTTTCTACTTCAGATAAAATAGCAGCTGGCACTGCAACTCCAAAAGTCAATAATTGGGAGCTTTAAGTTTAAATGTAATAACTTCAATGTAAACCCCAAGTCTCTAGTCCTTTAAGAAGTGTGGTGCTCATGTTTAAATTAAAAATCATTTGGTTCGCAGCGATAGGTAATCCAATCAAAAAAACTCCTGATCTTTTTTGTATCTGCACCGCAGATCTAGTTCTTTTATTGCCAATACAAACCAAATAAGCATTGTTTGTGCAAAAGGTTTTTAATGACTCACTCCATAAAAGATCAATAATAAGCCAAAGGTCAACGCATAAAGACAAAAGGGATAATAGGATGATTTAAACATCAACTTTTTAGGCAAAATGCCTGTCTGAAACATGTACTCTTTAAAATGTAAAATCAATAGACACAGAGTTGACCAAAGGTGATGACACTTGTTGATGCATATTTGTGCTGGTTGCATTCACCTGTAATTAACCATACCCGGGTATATTGATTTTGAATTCTTAAGAAGAGATGCCTCAGATGTGCAAAAGCTAGTGTTTAAATATCTTATTTTGTTCATGTATTAGCATACCAGCTTTATCTGTTTTTTTTGTTGTCTTGCAGCCCTTATGCTGTGCTCGTCTCTTTTTGTGATTCAATAAGCAGCCTAGCTTATGAATTTGTGCATCAACAGAGTAATCACTACAGGTATCAAGTTTTGTTTTGTTGTATTAAGGAACAAACACTGCAGAGAAAAAATAAAGCAAGCACTTCACATAGCCTTTAGCAATATGTCTATATGACAGACAGGTTGTGATAAACATAACAGCCAACTATTTTCTTTTTCTGTGACTGCACAAATGTAAAGAAGCAACAGATGTTCACACGACAGACAGACAGACAGACAGACAGACAGACAGACAGACAGACAGACAGACAGACAGACAGACAGACAGACAGACAGACAGACAGACAGACAGACAGACAGACAGACACCTAAAAGCAGAAATCTGCCAAACAACAGAGAAATACATGGCCTTCCTCATACACTCAACCAATGGTTGCTTTTTCAGAAGCTGCAGATGACCTTGCATAAACACAGCCTTTGATAAGAGCCTTTTCGCGTTATCTACTGCTCACTATCCGTTTGGAGAACTCAAATGAGAGAGGAGATGCAAGGGTTCAAGACCCTGGACACAGAAATGGTAAAATACAGTGAAAAGAATCTGCACTAATTAAATATTCAAGTTGTAACACCAATATGTCATTCACTAGAACAAATGTGGCCTTTACTAGAAAAACAGATAAGTGTCATTTAGATAGTTAGGCAGGGACTTATAGAAATATGTTTCCTTTCTTTTTGTATGCCAAGATATTAAATAACTACACCTTGCTAAAGGTTTTAAGTAATCAGTCCAGAGCTATTTTAAGAGCTTCAATGATGACAGTATTATAAAGTGTTGACACTTAAAGCTGTTTGCCTTAGCTTAACTGTCAATTTACTTCACAACTTGCAGTAAATTTCTCCATGTTTACTGCTCACCCATAAGATGATTTATGGTATGCATGCATCTCAAAATTGTCTGGAACCTCACCGGTATGATTAGATAAATTAGCATGAAATAGTGCTTTGGAGGAATCTGAATGTGTGATAAAAGGTTTTATTTGTAGTCTGTTTCTTAAGGTACCTCAACTCTCATCAACCAGGAATACAGAAGCTACAGTACATCATACAATACATAAATGCTCTTTAGACAAGATGTAAAATCATTTTATGATGTGCCGTATGGGTTTATACTGTCATTTACATGCCAGTATTGGAGAAAATCATCAAGGAAATTAAATACTATTAAAGTAAGAACAAACATGGGGGATGAAACATATAAGTCCCTACCTGTACCATTAGTTTAATCAGGTATGTGTTTCAAGATCAGTTAATGACAAATAATTGTGTATTTAAAGTTGGTGAGCTAATGCAGTATACAACATGACTAGAGCTAGAGATACGGCAAATTTATAAGTGAAATTACATAGGAGAAAACAGCCAGAAAACGTAATGTAAAAGACATGTATGTTTGACAAAATAGAAGCATGAAAATCCTAGGTGTGCATGTGTGAGTGTGTGTTTTAAAGAGTCCAGGATTGGAAAAAAACCTTTCATCTATCTCACAAGACAGGTGCATAGGAGAGAAATATGTCGATGAAAAACCTAACAATAAACTCCTGCACACTGTTTAAATATGTCTAGTACGGAAACAGACAGTGACTGAAAGAGTCCAGGACAAATGGAGATGTAAACAGGGGCGCTCTGGTAACTCACCTGATACAGCATACCTCTAGCGTAAAGTTGCTGGGTCCACCACACATCTCAAGTTCCTTTCAAACTCTGGGACTTTTGCTGTATGTAATCCCTTCTCATCTCTCCCCATGATGTCTTCTTCTCGAAAGCCCATACTAACTAACACATGCAAAAAAGACAGCACAAAAAAAACAGCAAAAGAAATGTAGCACTTCATAATTGAATAAAACATATGGCACCACTTTAACAATCTGCCACCACAGTGTCGCTAAGTTAAATTTCAATGCACATCCACCACTGTGCACTGACGTGTGCAAATTTACTGTGATTTCTTTATAATGGTATTTCAAGTGGGTTTTTTTTGTTTTGTTTTTTAATATCTGATGAGAAGATGTGTTTATCAAAATGTGTTAAATAGTCTAAAACCAATCAGGAGTAAAAAAAATAAATAAAATACTGTGCTTCAGCGGGTAGTGCCAAATAGGAGATTGTAATATGGATTTAACACAGAGCAGCACAGTATTTTTAAAAAAATGCTTTCAGACCACAGATGAAAACAGAAGAATTCCCAAACACATCTGCATTTTGTCCGACAGCTCCATATTTAATCAGACAAAATGACAGTGGGGACATTGAGGATGGGATACTGGGGCCTGTTTAAATCCAGTCTATGTCACAATACCATACATTTTTAATGAGCATAGCCTCACTGTGCATTCATCAATCTGCAAAAAGCACAGGACTTTACGAAAATCAAGAGTGAGCTTACAGAAACATAAATGCTGGTCAAAAAAAGGGTTTCCCTTTTTGTAAATGTTATGGTATTTAGACATTCATAGGTCATAAATATCTCTCAGACTACAAGCTTTAATGAAGATCACAATGGATTTCAATTGAAGCAACTTCAGGAACATAACACAGACACCGTTTCATGCAGTCCAAAAAATTGTTTAAGTGCGCCACCAAGTGGCCGCTATTGTTATGTGCAACAGTATAATTTGCATTGATATAATTAACCTAATACACTTTAAGAAAAGCCCAAATATATACAGTAGGCTATATTACCTGCCTCAAAATAAACGTGTAGTAAGCCGTCTAGCGTTAGTTTGACCCCTTCCATGATTTTAACGTGTACCCGTGATCGTAATGTGGCGAGGAAGAAAAACAAAGCAGGTGAATTTAATCGATCACTAATTAAGGCCAACTACATAAACAGCTTTGCACGAGACAGAAAACTCGGATTATAATCTTCTTGAAACGGGATTTAAAATAGTTTAACATTGTCGAAATTCAAGAACTTGAACGTTTAAAAAATGACTAACGATATACCTAAGAGAAAGGGGAAGACCCCAGGAGAGAAAAGGGGCAAAAGAAAGGCCAAAAGAAGAGAGACTTACGCGATGTACATCTATAAAGTTTTGAAACAGGTGGGTAAAAAAAATAATAACGCGAAATAGCATGAAGTGCATCGCTTTTTTTCCCCCCTCCTGCTTTTCAAAAATACCACTAAAAGACATTTCCCGATGCTTTCACAGGTTCACCCGGATACAGGGATTTCAAGCAGAGCCATGAGCATCATGAACTCCTTCGTGAACGACCTGTTTGAAAGAATCGCCACAGAAGCGTCCCGGCTGGCTCAGTACAATAAACGCTCCACCATCACCAGCAGAGAGGTGCAAACTGCAGTGAGACTGCTGCTGCCCGGGGAGCTGGCCAAACACGCTGTGTCTGAAGGCACAAAAGCTGTCACCAAGTACACCAGCTCCAAATAAATACCGTAACTCACACCTCGAGTTATTCTACACGTTTCAAAACACCGGATCCGTCACTTTGGAACCCGATACATGTCAATAAATGCATAGAAAAGATGATTGTTGTTGGGTTTTTTTTTACATTTTAATCCCCTACTTGTTACTATCAAGAGGGAAAGTAACACGACATTATAACCACTAGATGGTGTATTAGCGCATTTTACATAATAAAAGTGGGACACCTCAGTCTTTGAGTAACATATATTGAATATGAGCCCAAAAATAATGGATGAGATATAATTTCGATGACAATTATAAATGTGGATTATTACAAATCAAATAAACAAACGTTAATTGGTTAAAATAAACTGTTTCGCGTAGCAAATGACACTACATGAGGTCAGTATTTCCTTTATCTTTCATACTGTTTTTCTCATCTTTAAATATTTGCCTGTGGGGTTATGTTTTGCCTTATCCCTTTAACAACCCCACCAAGAAAACAAGCTGTAGAAACATTTTTGCTTGCAGTTCTTATTGCATTCTGTGAGAATGAGGTGTTTTTTTATTCAACAGACTATTTAGTTTATGAAATATTGACCTCTAGCAAATGGTTCAGATGTCAGTTGATGGTTACATATGACATTACAGACAAATAACATCCAACAGTAGTTAAAGTTATGTAAAATGCTACCATAGAAGGAAATTAATAAGACAAACATATCCAGGGTATTGGACAGTCTTATTTCTCTAAGTATGCCAAAAAAATGTTTTTTAAAAAATAGAGCGATTCCACATCAACAAATGAAAATAGAACATCAAACAAGGAAATACTGCATTTTTAGATTTTTTATATTCACTAAATCCATGTTGTAGTGCAAAATCTAAATCCTCAGATTCACTACACTTGCAATTGAACAATATTTTCAAAACATTCATTTTTTTAATTCAACAATTAAAGAAGGAATAGGGCAACATTTGCATCTCTTCAACATTTCTTCACAACACAGCTCAACTTTTCAACTGTTTTCATAATTTAATAGGACATTACAGGAGTCTCTTGGAGAGCCTCCAAGTCTCTCAATGTCACACCCCCACAGCCTAGTCAATCCTTAGGCCGACTCCAGCTGGCTTTGGTTTCAACATACAGTAAATACAACTCACTGTATGCTGTCAACATTATAACTATGTAGTCTGTTGTTATTTTGTACTCTAGGCTATCTCACCAGTAGTTAACTTGGATCACAAAAAACACAGATGAAAGAAATTAGAGTAGGCCTGTTGTAGAAAAAAAATATGTCATCCCCTTCGCTTCCCAGGTTTGCATAATAGGACTACTTGTGTACAAAATTAGAAAGGTTAGTTAGTAGGAGAGGTCGCCTACAGAACACACCATAGACTGTATGTACCAAGCACACCTACTCCAACAGGTGCCTGACATAATTTGAGGGACTGAGATGTAAGAGCTAAATAAATGCAACTGAATTTGTTCCATATTTGTTTTAATGCTTTCTACTGAGTGAAGTCTTCCTCAACTTTACAGACCCACCAATATGATTGAAAAATTGTTTTGAAGATACCTGAAGCTACTTTTGGGGTAGGCCTGTATTTATGTATTTATCGTAATCCTAATGTAAATCAGTGGCTATAAACTATCTGTCTTTTGATTAGTGAAATCATCATCATATGTGCTCAATGCTAGGATGTAGACATTAGTTTAGCTAAAGGGACCAGGAACAAGTTATCATGCCAAGTGTAGATTAAAGAAAGTTTTTTGACTTCACTTACTGATGCTTGGACATATTTTTAGAAACCTTGAAGTCTTATCAAACTGCACATAAGTCCAATTTTGAAAAACAAGCAAACACATAATTAAATAACTTGTTGGCACTTTCCACTGTTCAAGCAAAGATGGCCATTGTAAATGACACAACCACTTTGTTATAGGCCACAACATAATCGATAAGCTACTGGATAGAATTTATCAGAATTTCCTGGATATTTGTTCTGCACGAAAAACGTTTTTAATTAGATTTTTAAAACAAAAATCATACATGTATATAAAACAGATCTGAACTGAACTACAACATAAGAAATTGAAAAACAAAAAACATAATGTGTCTTGTTTAAAAATGTTATTTCACTTCAATAATAAAAAAAACTTTGGTTCTTTGTAAATCCTCTTGTAATATAGGCAATTTGACTGGTGTAGACAGAAGTGTCAAAACCTCACTCTTTATGCACTTTTTAATGCTGTAAACTAATAAGTGTGCTCCAGTCTGCATTCAGGCCCATTTTAAACTTGATAAGATCCATTATTTACTTATCTTAAAAATAAATGTAGCCAGGCCTTTTATAAAGTGACACAGGAAATAATGCAACATTGTATCCTCGTTGTTTATTCTAATCAGGTCTTGAAAAAGACAACACTGTCAACTGAATACTACTTGATTACAAGATAATGACACAGTCCAATCTGCATAAAACGCAGGAACTGATAAAGGTCTCTCTAATTAGGATGTTGTTTACATCCAGTTTTATATACACCTATTAGGCGACCCTTGTCAACATCCTAAGCCGGGTTCACTGCAATAATGCACTTGATGTGACTCCCACCAATGACTGTTATTGTTGAGATACCCATTTTGGTTATTTCCCAGTATTCTTGGTAATGATATGAAATCAACCGATGTTATTATGAGGGGGATACAGTCTTTGATGGCAGTGACTTTGTTCGCGATTATCATGGCCATTTAGGTTTTGTATCTTGCAACCTTCCCCATATCCCCTCATGCCCATGCCAAGTGGTAGTCATTGCTGTCTCCTTTAGGCAGACTGCTATGAACATATTATAGATGGGTGCATTAGTGAGTGATGCAGAGCCCAGACTTGCTTGCCTTGTTTTCGTGTGAGAGTGCATCATTAGAAAATGTTCCACTTGGCAGGGAAGCGCGTATTAACTGCAAGCGCAATGAAATGAGGTTGTGATAGATGGTTAAAGTTATACACGACTATTAGGTTGAAATATGAACCTCTCAATTGTCATGATGAAACAGAGGGCTATTTGCGTGGTGATCAGTGCATTAAGAGACAATTGGAATCTGCAAAGACCGATACAATACATTATAGGTAGTGGGCTCAGCACTGAGAGAGTACAGAAAAAGTAATCATGTCCACAGAGTAGTTTGGAGCTACTGTTCAATTCAGGGCTCCATAAATTCATTTAGGTTATCTACCAACATCTTGAGCATTGTGATGAGACCTGGGGGAGATTTGCAAACAGGGCCCTGAGTTTAAACCATAGTGTGGACTGTGATGAGCCATACATGTGGAAGTAAACCAGTGTTGATTGGCCATAAAAGAAGCGTTGTGTCCTTATAGAATGTCGAGGTCAAAATGATAATAAGAAAAAATCTGAATAAGCTAAAATGTCAATCAGGAACAGTAGACAAATGCAGCCTCTAACTCCCCTTCAGTTGACGTCATTAGCCAATTAAGAATGCTCATCTCTTCCAACCATGGTGACCTTTCGACTATATTTCTGTAAAACTTCCAAGATGTGAGATGATTGCACTGCAACTGCTCTTACAGTAAAACATTGTACATTTACTGGCCTTCATTTGGACTCTTCAGATCGAATTAGAAATCAGCTACATATAACTCATTGTTATATAAAATACCTGAAGGATAATTGAGTGCTCTTGCATACTGGTAACTCTCTTAAAACTTAGATTGTTCTTGGTGTGCACTGACTCTGTCTTAGACTAACAACAGATCCAATTCCAAATCCATTAGCATTTAATATTACTGTAATTACTGTGTACATTTCATTATGTTCTCAGTATATTAAATGACTGCTCAGTGTGGAGGGAAGGCTATAGTTTAATCTTTTTCTGTATTACTGAGTGCCACAGTACTCAAAACAGCATTAAGAGGCACATAATCAGAGGGAACTAATTGCCTCTGATTCCATAAATGAAGTGCTTCTCTCTCATCAGGGCTGTTGCTGATGTCCAGCCTCTCACTGCCTTGGGAAGGGTTGGCAGTTGACCACCAGAAAAACCAAGGAGAGACGGCTACTGGTGGGTAATGTGAGAAAACCAAAGATTTAATATGTCCACAGGGGGGCTGTGAGGGCAGGGGGTGTTACTATTGCTGATGTTTTTTTTGTTTTTTTTTGTTGCCATCAGAGTTTCCTCCGCTGCTGAGAGGAAAAAAAATAAAAGAGAAACACGAATGCCCACCATTTGAGAAATGAATTTATCGAAGTCGCTGTCTTTTTCCCCATTAGTAAGTGTTTAGTTCAGCGTTTTAAATAATTGCGTTACCAGGAATGATATTTAAAATACATTTGGGAGTCAATGAGGCGGGAAAGTGCCTACATGTTTTGCTGATGACACCCGGGCCATTTGGAAGACATCAAAGTAGAGAGGAGGTAGCCCAGATGCATATTATAAACTCATTATGTATATCATTTAAAAGGATGTACTCCAGCCGCAAAAACAATATTCCTAGTCTCTCTCTGGTAATGTGTGTTTTCAAAGTTGAAACTCTTACTCGCCTTCAGTTTAATGTGGCATCTATTACCAAACTGTAACATAAAATAAATGACCTTGATTTCCGTACCAGAACAGTCGTTAAGGTATAGATGAGATGCAGGGGTGCTTTTGTGTGTTCAAATGGCAAAGAAGGTAAAACCTCTCAGCAAATATTATAAAAAATATATTTCTCCACCTGTGGTGCCAACCTGGTTTTCCACAGAGCTTACAGGCACCTTGATGGACTCCAACACAGAGGTGGATAAACAGACATTCAAATATATGCATTTGATGCACTGCATATCCAATAAAGAACAAACAAATCTAAAAACGAAGGTAATTCTTAGTCACACTTTTCGGCCATGAAAACCTAAACTGGGTGTAAGGAGTAAAGAGATGGAATCAGTTTTGTTGAAGTGTTCCAGAAGTACTGGAAAATGGTGGTCCATCAGTCAAAATAGATGTTTATCAGAAGCTTAGCGAGTAAGCTTAAGAGGCTTAATTATGTACCATCCCTCCACCGTTAGAACTCTACACGTAGGGCAGAGTGACACAGCGGTTGCCAGTCATTCAGCCTAATGTTCTAATACAGGGAGTCATGTGGATACACAAAATCCATTAAGGCTGTTGAAAAAAAAAAAATCAGAGCAGAAAAAGACATTTTGCAAACACATTCTCACAGGGGCTTTTAGGGCATCCATATCTGCTCTTCCTCTAAGACAGAATTTGACCTTCAAAATCACCCAAATGTTAAAGTCGGCTTACTTACTGTTATAAGTTTATCAGTAAAAAGCGCTGTTAGGAAATGCATAATTTGGATATAACAGGGATTTAGCCTTTTGTATGGACTTGTCTTGCTCCGTAAATTTAAAGTAAACAAAGAGTAAATGCACAAAATACAGTATACTTGAAAATGAAATCGAAATAAACCTCCTATTTGAGGTTGTTAAAGGTAAGTTCAATAAGATTATGTGTATTTAAAATGCTTTTTCATACCAAAAGCAGAAGTCGTGACCACATTTGATTATCAACTCATGCATGGCTTGCAGCCTGACACAGAAACATTTTTATGGCTGTAACTCTGCTGGAGGCAAACAGGAGAGGCTCAAGTGTCTGCATGTGAGGCATAAAAATAGCATTAGTTGTCACTCTGCAGTGAGGGTCACATACTGAATATCAAAACAAGTCTGTGAACCAACCCTGCGAACAGCCGGCAGGCACATAGTAGACATTAGCCAGAGAGAAAGAAACAGCAACAGAGATAGAGGCCTTTTCAGAGTCTCCTCCACTTCATCATACACATTTTACAAAACCACTTTCCTCGTTGAGAGGCGAGATATCAGCATGTCGCAAGGCAGCTTTGTCTTCACACCCATGGCCTTACGCTCTCTTCAACTTGATGAAGACATGCTGGAGAGACACAAGTACAAGAGGCAGCTTGCTTCCCACCACTTCAATAACTACATGCTGAAAAAGAAGCTCAGGGACAGAGCACAGCCGAGGAACAGCACCACTACGCCTGCAGCCATCTGCCAGGATGTGGTCGTCCAAAATGCTCTGTACACCGGAGACCTGGAGGCCATGCAGCACCTCTTTCCTCGAGGATCCACAGCAAACCTCATCTTCGAGCCGCAAGGAGGGGAAATGCGCTGGGTCGCCACGGGAGAAGGTAAGAGATGACATGCGTCTTCATTAGGATTTAATTTAGCAATTCTTATGATTGTGCACATCATCATTGCTTCGTCTTTTCCTGGAAATTAGCATACATCAATGAAGAGCAATGTGTAACTGGTGCATCTTACTCTGAGGCAGCATTAAAAGAAACAATGATGCCCTATTTATAGCCAGAGACTGCAGGGCAATATTTATACCATTCACCTTTCACCTATGGCAGAATAAGCTGCTTGTCTTTTGATTTTGCAGAGGACTTACATTTTGTGTCCATTTTGACTTGTTGAGTGCCTCGAAATTATCCCCCCTTACATCAAGTTCAAATGTTGGATTGATACGCTGTGCAAGGTTAAATACTACCAAAATCATTCTGTTGTCAAAAACTGTTTTTTTCTGCTTATTTTAATGATTTGAACCCATAAGAGCATTACTGATTTACTTCAGTGGTTTAGTTGAGTCAGTGTAACACACTGATCATTGGCTCCCATATCACTGCACTGGAGAGGTTCGTTAGGTCAGCCAAAATATCATATAACGCCACCCTGAAATAGCACCGTGTGCACAAACAACCAAGCATAAGTGTTTATTTCCTTCATGAGAAAGCACACAACATAGCAGCAGAGCAAGCTTGAGCATGGCATATGTAGCTCCTAAAATGAAGTGGCACAAACAGAAGAAATACCGGAGCGATGTGATCGCCACAGCGAAAGCCAGTGGCTGTGTTCTGCAGTTCTGGAACTCTTTGCTTGTGGGCGATGAACTAACGGTGCTCAGTATCGTGGACGACGATGAGTATTGCCACCTTATTGATGCAGTTTATGACACCAGCAACATAGATGAATGGAAGAACTTTAGATTTAACTACAGAGGCCTGAGTAGGTTTGCCAGACAGTTGTGCTGAAAAGTCATGGCCTTCCTTTTTTTTGGCTATTGGGCTTTTTTTTTTTTTGCATTATTGCATTTTTTGATTCTAGTTATTTTAAATAATTCTATAATTAATGTTTTAGATTTCTTACATGTGGCATGTCAGCTTAGTGATTTAAAAGGAAAGGGTTAAACATAAAGCCTGACTTGATTTCAACTGTTCTACTTCTTCAGGACTGTGGTCCCTGAGTTATGAGCAGGAACTGACCACACCACTTCACATCACCGCTGGCCGAGGCTTCACGGACTGTCTGAGACTCCTGCTGCAACGGGGGGCCAACATAGACCTGGCACCTGGAGGCACCACGGCCCTGCACGAGTCCTGTGAAAACTGCCAACCAGAATGTACTAAACTGCTTCTGATCCACGGCGCCAACGCCAATGCTGTCTCAGAAGATGGTCTAATGCCTCTGCATGTTTGCACTAGCCCTGAGTCTTTTGAGTGAGTAAAGTAGAACAAAAATAGAGGTTTAGGCAGTCAGTCTTAGCCCAGTGTACTTGTGCCCAAGAGGGTACAATTCATGATCTGGTGAAAAACAGCCAAAGTGATGGTGCTCAGCGTCTTATCAGATAAATGCACAAATCTTAGCAGGTGGAACAGCAGCTCATTATGAGAGTCAACAATTCAGTAAGACAGTTTTTAACATTAGCTGTCACATGCCTGGCCTACTGATCATAGAACCATTTCACCTGTTAATTGCTGTTTGACCCAACTTTTTATAAGGAAGAGAGACTTTTTAGCATCATCAAACTAACCATTAGATAATTGGATTGCTACACCAAGGAAGTAGCAGCAGAATCCCTGGTTGAAAAAAAAATAAATAAATTAAGCAAGGGTTTATTAATTGCTAATCAATATGAGTTTTCTTTCGATAGAGATGATCGTTAGTCACGTTCTCACGTACTTTACCATCATTGACTACATACTGGAGGAGAGTCACAATCTAGCAGGGAGAGTATTGAAAAAATATTGCTAAAAGTGCTACATGAATAGATGAAACATGGTGCTCCCGCTAGATTCAACATCACAGATCCCTTGAATTGCCCCTTGGGGACAAATAAAGTTTTTTTAATTGAATTGAACAGTCTTAGTCTCAATATCCTATTCTGAATTGAAGCTATATTACTTCATATTCACATGAATTAAACATTGCAAATGTGATAAAAGATTTTGAGTGAAATAAAACTTCCAGGAGAAAATTACAGATACTTGCATTGAAAGACAACTTGTGTTAAGTTACAAAACAAGGTTCTATGATTCTGTCTGCAGATGTGCCAAGCATCTCCTTCAGTATGGTGCAGCTATTAATGGTCGCACTTTAGAGGAAGGTGACACTCCCTTACATGTGGCAGCCAGGAATGGCCTTCCTGACCTCGTCGATCTCTACCTGCGCTATGGAGCTGCTGTGGACAAAGTGAATGACGAGGGTCTCACCCCATTGAACGCAGCTTGTTCACAACCCCAGGAGCTGCAGGAGCTTCAACATTACTTTACAGTGTGCCAGAAGCTGCTGGGGGCCGGGGCCAACATCCACACCATGGACCAGGACAAACGCAATCCTTTACACATGGCCTGTAAAAACGTCAATCCAGACATAGTGGATCTTCTGCTGGCTAAAGGCGCCTGGGTCAATGAAATGGACTACGGTGGTGAAGCTCCCATGCACAACGTCCTAAAGGTGGTCTGCTACAAGGTTTCCCATCAGCCTGAGAGGATTGTGCGTGCTTTGCTTAACCACGGTTCAATACGAGTGTGGCCTGGAGCTCTGCCCAAGGTAAGAAATAAAAGTCTGCATGTTATCTAGAATAATGTATGGAAAAACATGTGCACATACACTCTGTGAGGAGTAAAGCATTCCAGGATGGTTTGTAGTAGCATAATTGTTTTTTTTTTTCAATGGGAACCAATTATTCATCAGGGTGGCTCATTAAGTATAATTAGAAACTTCTGCACATGTAACACCTTGAAATTCTTGAAACACTCAAGTCTTCCTTGGAAAATTCCAGACTTCACAACTTCACAATTTAAATCATTCCCATCTCATGACACAACATGAAGTGTTGCACTCTCTGCGGGGAACAGACTACAACTATCAGTAAACCCACGTGCATGAGACAAAATGCCTGGTTCCTAATTAGGCAAGTGTTAATAGGAGATTAATTAGCACTAATTGCATAATTTCCAGTTAAACCCCTGGAGGGAAGACCAATCTGTTCATTTCACAAGTGTTTAATTACTTTATTTCTTCAGTTCTATGGAGTCACAGGCTCACTCAGGAACTTCAGTGATGATTATATGACTGTGTAGCCGTGGTCTGTGCCTAAACAAAGACTAACACTGCTATTTCATATATGGTTCTTCTAGGTTTTAAAACACTGCTGTGTGTCTCCACGCACCATCGAAGTTCTTCTCAACGCTTACAGTTACCTTAAAGTCACAGACACCTGGGTTGAGTCTGTATCACCGGAGGTGTTAAAGGCAAGCTTGTTAATTAATCAATGAATATAATTCTACCAATGTGACTGTCTTAATACAGCTTTAGATTTGCATTCCTCTCTCCAGGTTGTGTAAGTTGATTATAGCTGTAGTTGGTCAAATTTGACCTTCACATGATCAATATATTAATGCAAGGACATAACTCATTTTTTTTAACCAGAATGTCTTGCTTTTTTTTGTACTTCATTGTCATTGCTTAGTAATACAACAGCTGACAGTAAAATCAGACAAATGAAATCAGTGCTCATTAAAGGATTTCATATTCATCTTTTTTATCCAACAGGAGCACAAAGACTTCTATGAGTCTGTCTTCTCTCTGGCAATGACTCCTCGCTCCCTGCAGCACTTGGCTCGCTGCAAACTCAGAAATTTCCTGGATGGCCGAGTTCACCAGGTGGTCCCTAAACTGGATCTGCCCACCTTTATCAAGAATTACCTGCTGCTGGAGTACAGGGGTTATATCCATTAAAAAAGCACTGTGGTGAGCTTGTAGTTAGTAAAATGGAGACGGGGTGCTGTAATGTTTGAGAAAGAAGAGGCTGTTCACATTTTAAACGTAGTGATAAAAACACTCGTGACATCAACCGTTAGCACTGAACAATTGAGACACTTTTTGATTGTTTAGTTTTTTCTTCTTCCATCTTTCGGCACAGTTACATGTTTGATGTTGCACCACAAGAGGGCGCTGTAGGCTTGAGTGGATAAACTATACCGTATGTGATATTGTGTTTTATATTTTCTATTTAAGATCACAGTTTTTATTGTAATTCTGCACTTGGTAGTTGAAAGATAGAATAACTAATAAAAGATGTTTGTATTTTTATAAATAAAGAATATCAACATAGTTTGGTATGTATGCACATTAAGAGGATTGATTATAGCTATCAAATGCAGGCATAAATAATTACTCTCACTAAAAATTACTTTAGTAAGGACTTTTATATAAAATAAATAATCTTCATATCAGAATAAAACACCTCCGTGACAAACTTTTTTTTTTTCTCCTTTATGTTATATTGCCTTTCTTTCCTCGGTCCTCTCGTGCTTCGGCTTGTATCCTGGTGTTTTTATGTCATTTTTCCACATTCACGGTGTTTTGTTCAGAAGAAATAAAACAGTTACAAACACTACTTTAAATAAAATCCTATTAATCCTTTATATTTAAACAATTCAATGTGAACAGATAGCTAGCAAATCAACAATCAAACATGTGTTACCACTGCATAAGACGCATTCAAAACAAATTATAAATGTACTCTACTCTGCACGAGATTCCGATGCTCTTCTTCTTTAACCGAACTATTTAAACTTTGACACGATAGGAAAACGAGAAAGAGAAAACTAAGGGTAGTTAGGAAGTGGCACCTGTCAGTATCCATTTAGTCATTCGTAGAAAAAAAAAAGTTCTCTTTGAGGTATAGTTAAGGTTCCATTTAGCACATTTTGATTTACCTGCAGAACTAACTGATCAGTCTACCTTATACTGAAGACAACAGTGAACACATTTTAAGTAGTCTATTTTCCTGACATAAATATAAACATTGATCATGTTGTTGGAACATACTTCAGGTCATCCAATAGAGTAAGACTTTTGGAGCAAGAAAAAGATCCGAATGATTATTATTTTATTTGCATGTACAATTTATTATTATGTACAAAAAATTGGACTAATTGTAAAGTGTAAAGATGGTTTCACTAGATCAAATAGTGCTGCTGCTGCTGCTTCTGCTGCTGCTGGAGTCACTCGCAATTATAAGAATTAGCCTGGCCTGGCCCTCCACCTCTAATCAGAGCCGCTGGTGATATGTTTATGTCCTCGTGCAATCAGACGACCGGTTGGAGAGCCTGGGCACCCAGGACTCAATAGGGCTAATCATCATCAGTTCCCATTGCCATTTAAAAGGTGAAATGATCTGCGATTAAACCAGTGCTTAAAGGAAAGAGGAGAGTGATTTTTTTCTTCTTCTCCCTACATGCATTTTTGATCAGGGATGAATTTCATCTTCTTGAGCGCAGAAAGTGATTTGTGCATTATTTAATGCAGGAAAAAAAAACTTTACGCATGATGTAGGCCACTTGATATATTGTCCGTTAGAAATGTTAACGTTTAATAAAAATTAAAAAAAAACTTGTTGAAATTAATCTCCTACAAAAAAGCGAAAACACTTCGATTTGACTTTGGCCAGTGTCCACGCACTCTGCCGTTGACCTCGCATAAACCTCCTTTATCTGAATCTAATTTCGCACAGAGTATCTCTCTCCAGGGAACAATTGTTGCAGCACTTCTCTTTTTTTCCAAAGCCGCCTAACGCATTGTTTTTATCCGCGGAGAAAGGGCCAGAGAGTGAAGAAACATCTGCCTCTCCTCCCTCCTCACTCTGATGCCCATCGGCCCCAATATTCCAACAAAAGGCTCCGTTGTTTTACGCTGTCCCTTGAATCCAGAGTAATTACTTATCATCAATCAAAATTAATAATAGCTGATTGGGTTGGTGTGGTCAACGATTATAGAAGGGGAAGGGCTGGAGCAGTCTCTCACACCGTTTTGCAGTCAATGGTGAACCTGGCAAAAGGGGAGGGGGGGGGGCTTAAGCGAGGGGGGGCGACCCGTCTATTTGGTGTCCACTGGGAAACTACCGCCTCTCAAGACGGCCAAAAAGTCAGAGGCTGAATAAGGAAATGAAGCGTAATTTGAGGAAGATGGATGAGCCCCCAGGGAAACACCCCCTTTTCATTCCTCTTGTATTGCAGATGATAACCAATGCTCTCTCTCCCTCTCTCTCTCTCTGCGCACACACAGTCACATACTCGAAGCATGGGAGAGGGGCGGAGGGAGGAGTTGGTAGATAGATAGAGAGCGTGTGTTTATGTCTCAGTGTGTGACAAATAAGAGGGAAAAGGTAGCGACAGGGCTCACAACAAAGCGCAGAGAGAGATAGAGAGAGAGAGAGAGAGACAGACAGGGTGCAGAGATCCGGAGAAGCAGCAGTCCACTCACTCCCAGGAATGACAACGCGGCGCAGGATCTACTTTCTCTCCGTTCCGTTCTTACACTGAAAGTTTTACGCGTCGCCGAGGGAAAAGGGACACCTGCTTTTTAAGTTTCCACTCGCAAGAAAATACTTGCCTGCAACATGCAGAGACCAGGCGGCCAAGGGACAGCGTTCTCAATCGACTCACTCATAGGGACCCCACAGCCCAGACCGGGACACCTGCTCTACACGGGTTACCCCATGTTCATGCCGTACAGACCTTTGGTTATCCCACAAGCTTTATCCCACTCGCCTTTAACGTCTGGGATACCTCCTCTCGCGCCTTTGGCTTCTTTTGCGGGACGCCTCACGAACACGTTCTGTGCCAGTTTAGGACAAGGGGTGCCGTCCATGGTCGCGCTCACCACCACAATGCCAAGTTTCTCGGACCCACCGGACAGTTTCTACCCACCACAAGAGCTCCCAGGCCCGCGTTTGAGCGCAGCAGATCCCGGGGCGAGGAGGCTGGAGAGTCCGCACTCTGAGGACCTCCACAACCGGGACAAGAGCTCTGAGCTGCTCAACTTCTCAGAAACTTTTCAAACTATATCAGGTAAGCTTGGCCTCATTGTTTATTCAGTGTATTTAGTCCAAACTAAACCTGACGGTCGTTGCGTAAAAAGTGACCACTGGGCGTAGAAATGTGTTAAAATGACGTTAGTGTGGTCAAAGGGACCAGTTTAAATAGAATTGGGCGATCCTTCATCAGTTTTTTCAGACCATGGTGACAGTGAACTAAAAAATCCTTGTACATTCTTGTTTTTTAATAGCAGGCTTGATGTAGGCCTAAAATATTTCTAAATTGGTCTTTATATGACGATTTTGAGAGCATGCTGAACTACATTTGAAATAAACGAAAGTTTGGTTTGAAGGAGAACTTAAGCCTGTTTCAAATTGCCAAAACCTTGCAGAGCAACAAAGTGTTCACACAATTTTCAACTCTTAACAGGCCAATTCAAATCCAGTTGTTATGCTGCTTATTCAACATTTCAAGTTGTTTTTCGCGGTTTCTTTTAACAGCCTGGAATGTGCCAATGATTGGTGCCCTACATCAAAAGAAACTCATTATCTTACGCCTTTCTTTTTTCATCCGCATTTTAGGTGAGACCAAACTATACAGCTCAGACGACGAGAAGCTGGACCGAAAATCCGCAGACACCGCGTGCAGTGACCGGGAGGACAGCTCCGTGGACAGCGAGAACGAAAGTTTCTCTGACGGGAACAACTGTGGCTCCCTGTCCCAGAAAAGCAAACTGAAAGCCGGCTCTCAGGAGGCGTTACCCACCGGCAGCTCTGCGGGGAAGAGCCGGAGGAGACGAACAGCTTTTACCAGCGAGCAGCTGCTGGAACTGGAAAAGGAGTTTCACTGTAAAAAGTATCTTTCTCTGACTGAACGCTCGCAGATCGCGCACGCGCTTAAACTGAGCGAGGTGCAGGTGAAGATCTGGTTTCAGAACCGCAGGGCCAAGTGGAAACGGATCAAAGCCGGCAACGTGAATAACCGGTCAGGAGAACCGGTAAGAAACCCCAAAATAGTGGTCCCCATCCCCGTGCACGTCAACAGGTTTGCAGTGAGGAGTCAGCACCAACAAATAGAACAAGGGACCAGGCCGTGAACTCAGAAAAATCACAAATCTTCAAGCAAGAAAAAACACTGACATGTTGAGCGCATGAGGCAGGAGGCGCAGGAGGAGCCGATCATCCTGCCTGAGAGCAGAGAATTAAGACGAACAATTATTTGGCATAATGCTGTCATTTTTATTTATTCTTCTGTGAATATGTAAATATAAATGGACTAAAAATGGTACAAAGGGGCACTATGAGAGGAGGCTGTAAAGATTTTTTTAAGTATTTATTTGTAGGGCCAAAATGTTCTGTTGTGCATGTCCTTATTTGGTGGAGCTGGATTTTTGTTTTGTGTTTCGTACATTTGTTGAGCACATTTGCATGTCATGTTTTACGTTTTGTTTGGAGGCTGTAGGTTCCACAGTTGACAGCAATTTGTAAAGAAAAAAAAAAGAGATGTGAAGGAAATAATGACCAAACAGGGGACAAGTGTAACGTATATTGACCTAATAAATCGCTTTATACGAAAGTTTGAATCTTTTATTATTCAGAATACAGAGTAACAATGGTTTTGTTTTGCGTAAATATATCTAATCAAACTGACAGAAAAAAATATGGCGTGGAATTAATTTCAACCAGGCGCATTTGTATATGTTAGAACTAATTTAAATGAAATTGATCGTTACTAAAAATCCTATGGACAAAATTTTGAATTTGTAGTTTTGAAAGAACGCTAACAAAATGATGTGATGTGGGATATTTACAGGATTAATTCAAGCATTTTCGTCCTGCAGCTTTTAAAGTTTACTACAACAATGAACGTTTTACGGACATTTATTTTAGCTTAATTCTTACAGTTTTTCGTATAAATAACCGGATGCTATAAAAAAACAACAACATGTATTTCAATTTAGAAACATCAGCGTCTGAAAGGTACATAGTTAGTTTTTAAAAAACCCATCAGTGATTGATTTGTCTTTAGGAGGCCGGGTTGTCTCAGTTGGACTGATGGATCATCATTAGACTGAATACATTCAACACACCGTAATACAGGTACCTGTCAGTCACTGTTCAGGGAATTTTAAACCCACAGCAGCTCTCATTGGCAGCTGTTTTTGTTGTTGTAAAATCCTAAAATGAAGTGTGTGCAAAAATATATATCCCTATCATTTCACAAGACATGTAATAAAGAGGCTCTAAATCAAATTTAAAACATGCAACAACAACAACAACAAAAAAAACAAGTTGTACTTTCTGTAAAATATTCCAGTGTGTCACATAATGGATCCAACACTGTATACTTGAATAGTGTCATGTTCTTTACCGGATGTTTTCCAGTGTCATTTCATCTGATGTTCACTCATATTTTGACACCTGTAGATCATTTTTAAAAACTAATACTTAAATATGATCATATTTGATCAGCTTTGATAAGATGATTATAGAAACCTGCAGTTGAAAATATTTTCCCACACGAGATTAATATTTACCACCTTAGTGAAAAATGAATGGAAAGCTCCTGCAATTACTATGGAAACTTAGATTGCTAAAGATCAGCACTTTTAAATAATATGCAGTTAAAAGAATCTGACCACATAGCTCTCCTTACAGAAAAAGGCGGAAACATTTCCTATTGTTTTTATGCAAACTTTTACATTTGCATGCGTCTCTCCTGGTTTGGTTTTCTCTGAACTGTTTCCAGAGAAAGCTCATGTTGGAATAATTCAGTTCAGCTCAGATGAGACAAAGTGATTAGTTGTTCCAAAATAGACTCATGCCTGGAGCCATGTTAAACCTAATGCAGTAGCACCTGTTGAAGTGAGAATAGGGCCGGATAATTCAGATTTTTAATTAGAATGAATATTTGATCAAATTAACCTGCCTCATTCTCAATACACATTTAGCCAAAATATGGTGTTTTCTATTCCTGAATAGAGCAGAGAAACACTTTGCTATCTTTTTTTTTTTTTTTTTAAATTCTCTCATGGATGCCAACTCTGAAAAATTAATTTATAGTTTGACCTCAGAGTGTACACAGACATTTGGTGACCTGGGTGTCCATGAGTAGTAAACTTTATTCCACTGTCCACCTCATACATCAAGACTGTGACACTTGGATGGGGATTGAAGGGGAGATGATGGTGTGAGGGAGCAGTCAGTGGAAGTTTTATTAAGTCCAACAGCTGACTAATACAGACGGTTCAATTCCACGACGTTGTGACAGAGTGCAAAAGACTATTTCAGTGTTTATGAGCAGCCGGGTGGAGGTGACAAGGAGCCATGACACAGCACTGGGGTCATGATTGTTGTTATTGTGGACATCCTATAGCTGAAGTGTTTCATTCAAGATTTTCTTCCAAACTATGTTCTGCTCACTAATAACCATCAAATTCTAATAGTTTAAACATATGCTTACACACTGACATACACATATGAAATGTCACACCTGTATACTCTCAAACCTTTGACAACATTACACAGTTTTTTTGGTGTTCCTCTTTTCTTTTTAATCTTGATATGACTTCATACTCTTGCATTACCTTGTGACTTCCACGCCGGTCAAGCTTAATGAAGAGAATTAAACTGAATTGTACACACCTGTGTAAGTACAAACAATATGTTTCTTCCCTGAACAGATCCAGACAATATTTGTCTCATTCTGCAATTCTTCTACGTGATTCACAAAGTAAAATATCAGAAAATCTCTCCAGCAATGATGTGAAAACATTTTTACATTCCTACCTAGAGAGAGATGGAGAGAGAGTAAGAGTAAAGCCATGAACCGCATTAGTGTCTGTTTCTGAGAGTGCAGCCTGCTCAGCGCTGACTGCAGGCCTGACTTCTTGGGAGGGTCCGGACGGCAGCGGCTACAGTGATGTATGGGCAGATGCATCAAATCGCACAAGATAAACAAGCGATGAGTTTCATCAGGGCCATCATAGCTTTAATTTGGCTGCCTAATGAGTCAGATCTAGTGGCGGAGATAAGAGTTGTCAGAGGCCCGGCTCTAATGAATTTCTTGCCACTTGTAATCAAGGTTGCCTGTCTGAGGGGGGATGATTAATGGAACCCTGGAGGATTCCCTCGGCCCTCAGCCTTCATTACAGCTAATGCATTCTCAGGCAAATTAACAGAGAAACGCAGGCGAAAGCCAACGGGGAAGAGGAGTGAGTGAGAGAAATAGAGAGAGAGAGGAAAAGAAGAAAGGGAGAGAGGGAGAGAGGGATGGGAAGGGAGTGTTTATGTAAGACAATAGGAGAGAGAGGAGGTGAAGGAAAAGGTGGAGATGAAGCAGCGATGCGCTGAAATCCTCTGATAAGAGAAGAGTTCAAGGATATGTAAATGAAGGAGCGCAGACAAGAGTTTGGGTCAGTCAGAGAGGGCAGGGGGCAACATGGATGTACTGGTCAGACATGATGGAGCTGAAATTGATAAATGGATGTTCACATCTGCATGGAGAGATGGTCAGATGGAGGGAGCAGGGTGGATGTAATTACTGCTTAAAGAGGTTAAAAGGGTGAAGGGAGGAGGAAAAAACATTGAGCGACTGTAACCTCTCCAAATCAAGACACAAGTATGTGAGACCAGAGCAACTTAAAGCAACATTTATGTTACAACCTGCCATGTCTGTTAAAGTGGCCCAGCAGCATGTTATGGAAATATGATTTTAATGTTTGCAAATATGGTCTCGTCAGGTCTTTGTGTAGCTATCCATCAGCCTCAGACCCACCTCTGCAATCTTGGAGGCAATTTGTCTGAGAGGAGGTGGGCGGCAGAGAGCCCTCCTCACTGTTTAGCAGGCCCTGATGAAATATCAAAACACACAGCAGTGCAGACAAGCGCTCCAGAATCAACACAACAAACACGAGTGGCTGGGGTCTGCAGAAGTGTGTGGCATGGTCATAAATCACAGGACTCTTTCTTTTGGTCGTATTTTTCATGAGATGTAGAGTGAAATGACTCAGTTTAGTAAATGTAAGTAGGTCTTTAAATAATTAGAGCACCTGAACACTAAGATTTAAAACTTTAGCATGTATGATTAAATATTTTCACGTAAAAACAATGGATTACCATTTATTGTTTTATGACTTAAATAACTTTTGACAATTTAAAAAAAAAAGGGTTGACCTAACTCTGCAGTTAATGTCACAGTTAAAAAAAATGGAAGTGTTCTTGTCTCTATTCATAGTGAAGAAGTGTTATCCACTTACTTTTCAGTGAGCATTCCCACAATCCCTGCAAAAAAGTCAGGACACACCTGTGCACTAAAGGTCATCTACAAATTCTCATTACACGTCTTACGTTACTGCATTCTCACTTCCCAATTTTCGAGTCAGACTGTAAACAAAGGTGACCAATGTCCTTAATTGCTAAGCTGCGTCTGTGCTGGAAGCTGAAAAAGTTGTTTGTCACTCTCAGAAGCTTTGCACAATGAGTTGATGGGTTTCATGATTGTTATTGGACTAATGTTTCTCAGGGGAAAGTTAGAGGACGGACAGCTGTCAAGGCCAGTAGTCAATTTGTTTATGATGTGTAAATCTTCAAGCAGAACCAAAACATCACAATATATTCAGTATAGGAATTTGATTGGGTTGATACAAATGCTTGTATGGGTGTTGGATCAGCTTCTAATTGCCTCTCCATGAATGTGAGTCTGATCTGCACTTAAATTTAATTGTACACTTCCACCAAGTTTCATAAAAATTTGGCCTGATTATTGTTTGTAATCCTGCAATCAATTTGACAATACAGACATCCCTTCAACGGTGGTACTGGTAGCTAATGCCATAATCTCTATCTGCTTCGTATATTAATTAGTAAGTATTCTTAACGAGTTTGCTGTAAATACTTTAAGGTGGTGATGAGCCAAGGTTGAGTTTGCATCTTGAGTCTACTGTTAAAAAGTGGCCTACATATCAATTAAGGGAGGTTTTAATTTTTTTTTTTAAGTCAAGTAAAGGCCAAACATCATAAAGAAACAAAACTAAATGTATAAACAAGTTAAAATGCTAAACAACAGTAAACGTTCGAGTAGACACAAATAAATAGGTTTTTAAAAATGACTTTAACTGTTCAGTTGTGGCAGCTGGTCTTATATTAAAAGGTTGTTTATTCCAGGTTGGAGCAGCAATAGAAAAGACCATAGTGCTTTAAATGGAACATAAACAAGTTCCCTTGGGTAGTGATGTGCTGAGCCATTTAATGATTTGACATGACTAAGAACTGTCAAATAAGCTACACTTTGAAAAGTCTTTCTCTAGATATAGTTATATTTAAAACGTATACTTACGTGTTGTGTTTTTGTATGTGAAATTATCTTATTCATTTACAGTAAACAAACCGGTAACTTTCAACAGATTCAGATTCGAGTTATTCTAAACCCAGATTGTTGCAGAGATATTCAACATCAGATTTTTCTAGCCTTGCACACGTCAAACCAGTGAGAACAGTGCACAAGACTAAAAATAAATCTATTTATTTATTTGATGTAATGGAGCTTATAGCAAACTTTGATTGACAGTTGGTTCATTTAGGGTTCCATTGCTACCAGAATGAATGTTAGTAGAAATAAGTTTTCAGGGTCTTTAAGCATGACTTAGTGCATTGTGGCTCCATGTCTACCCAGCGTGGAGGGAGGAAGAGGAAACACTGGAGATAAACCAGGTGATAAAAGCTTAAACAATGGCAGCCAACAGAGAGAGGAAGGGGATGAAGATATGCTGAGACAAGATTAGCAGGAAATAAGAAGTGGATTAGTAAGGGCTTGACTCCTCTGAACACCGAGACCTTTCACTTTTCCCCACCGTGTTGTGCTGCCTGACACTAAGCCTGGCTCTTTATCTTAATCCTCTTTCAGCAACTGTTGAAGAGGGGGGTACCACAAGCAGGAAGTGGAGAGGTTGATTTACTTACCTCCAGAATGGCTTGGCTGAGTTTTCTTTGGATTAACAGAAGTGTGTTTCTTCCACAGATGTTGAATTTCTCTGTGAAGTTTGACGAAGGAACATGAAAAAATGGATAACATAAAATGGCAGCGGTTGTAGCAGTGAAAAGGAGACTTTTAATCTGAAAGCGAGTCTCACCTTGTCAGTTCAGCATCAGCAGAAGCGACAGGATTGTGATGGACGATGACTACACAACACATGAACAAGACAAATGTGTTGATTTCCCTAAATTCAGGGAAAGGCTACATCATTTTATTTGAGTGTTTATTAATAGGTCAACAGTCAGCCAAGCATCCAAGCACACAACAAGTTACTCTTTAGCTTTTGCTTTGTTTCACGTTCTGAACGTTAAAGGAATTACAATAGGAAAATTAACTTGAACAAAAGAAAAACCATAAAACAAAAATATATTTACATACTGCATTATAAATATGTCAAATGTACATCATTATACACAAGTACCAAAGATGGTCAGTTAGTGTCAAGATCAAACTGAGAGTAAAAATATGCCTGAAGATCAAAAATAACAAAATATGGTTCATGGGGTCAAAAGGACTGTTGACCTAAACCAGTTTAGTTTATTTCTCTAGGAGGAGCTCTTCTTCAGATAAAAGCATAACGCTAATATGTACACTTCATGTTTCTATTGGGGGGGAAACAGGCAGGTTTCTAGTGTTTCTTCAGCATCTACAGTATGTAAATAAGGGTTTAGGTAATCACTGTACACATTGAATTCCTCTCAGTTATCCAGTTGGACACTGAAATGTTGTTGGTCAAGTAGAAGTCAGAAATAAGGCCAGAAACACTGTACAGTACAAGTAAACATGAAGCTAACGTGGTTGAATTTGTGGCTGAAAGGAAGATGCTGTATTTTGGAAAACATTTTTAGTGGCTTTCTTTCTGATAGAGGAGAAAAAAGAAAACACTCTCATAGCTGATCATCAAAAATGGCGGTCTAGTGAGAAGGCATTTAGCTTAGTTTGGAAACAGGGTGACACAGTCCGCCTTTCTTCCACTTCTTTCTAACATACATATCCTTTTGTTTGATTTGCTGAATAAACAAAGAAATGGTGTACATTTACAAGAAGTTTCATGTTAGATTTTGCTAAGTCATGCTAACAGTTTGCTAAGCTAGCCTTATCGCCTGCTCTCTGTCTGTAATGCATCGATATAAGAATGGACTTGATCGAGAAAGCAAATAAGCATATTTCCAGAAAATTCGGACAATTCTTGACGATAGATATCACCTGGCTTCATAAACATCCTCTTTTAACCACAAGTTCATCCACCATGGGCTATGAAAACAGAAAGACTGTAAAGAAACATCAGAATAAGGTACCAAGTTTAAAACTTGCTGTAAACATACATTATGCCTTTGTAAACCATAAAATCAAGACATTTAAAAGCTCAATAATGGCAGCTGAACAAAAGGGAAAATACACTGTGGACATAGTGCCAACTCCACTTGAATTCTTTTCTTGCTAAAGTCCTATTTACTATACAAATGCGTTGGCTTATCATGACTGGAAAACTGTACATTTGTATTAAAGCAAAGAGAGTCACACCAAAGATAGTTCCCTCAATAACACTCATTGCTTATTTGATTCCCTAAATGTTGCTTTTTTCTTCATTCACCTGAACTCAGTTTGTTAGTGCCCTGCTTTTAGGCTGACAGGTTGTTAGGACAGGGGAGGTCACATAGTTTTAAGGTTTTTTACCCTTAACGTCAGAGTTAGTTCATTTAACACAACTTTTTATGTAAGGATTAAGGTGAGGGGACAAAAACTACTTTTTTACAGAGGTCTGTACATTAACACACAGTTATGTCCTCAAATAGATTTCTCCTCTCCAGTGTCCAACGAACACAAATGCAGAGTTGCTCTCTATGCACACAATTACAGACACACGCACATACATGTCATACAGTTACCTATGCACGCACACACTGTATATGTAATTCACAGCAACAAAAGAGTAAAAAGCTCTCAGGAGTACCATTTTAGTAAAGTACATTCCAGTAGGGTTTATGGTTTGAAACTGTGCAAATGTATGTCATACAATTATCAAGACTAGGTAGTCAATCGGAAAATTACTCCAACAAAGACATCATAATAGTACAATTTCATAGTTTCAATCAAACCTCTGAATTTGAATGAATTCTGATTGAAGAGGCACTATTACAAAGCTCTGTGGCTCGATGGCCATAAAACATTAGGCCTCTTAATTCCTTTATAGTCACGGACACTTTTGCAGGAAGATCACGATAAGGGTGGCGAAGGAAATGACTCACTTTTACCAGACAGGAATTCGGCAATCAACTCCTTTATGATGATCTGAACCCATTTTCCTGTGAATTAAGTCTCTAAATCATTTGGCCTCTTCAAGTATAATTGCTTTGCCTTTGTATACAGATAGTATGTCAAGAGTTTGATAGCTGTGTTGAAGACATGCATCATTACTAAAGCTGTAACAGCAACTGACATCATGGAAGATTTACTTTCTTTCCCACATCATTGTTTTGTCACTTGTAAAACTATTCCTCACATCTTTTATGTTATTATGCTCCGGCTTAGAAATTTAAAGGAAATTTTTCATTCACGCTCATTATAAACTCTGCTCATGTCGCAGACGGGGAAGACATAAAAGGAAATGTTCAAAGCATTAAGGAAATGCTTTTCGTAAGGGTAGGTATGAAAGTGAGTCATTTGTTTGGTTGAGGCTTAAAAAACAAAAAGCTTAAAGCTGATCATGATCATTTCAGACCGAGACTGAATGAACACAAAAACAAACAAAGATTTAACACAAAACAGATACAAAATAATATAAAACAATAACATGTACAATGTCCAAACTCCAAACGTCACCTTTTTTTGGTGTAGTGGAATATAAACAATATGTCCATCACTCCTGACATCTCTGTATTGGTACTGATTCTGGGTTACACTGTGTGAAACAGAGGAGGAAGTGATGGGAAAAGACAGGGGGAAGTTTGTTTTGTTTATCTGTGGCTCCTCTCCTGCTCCTACATGATGCTGATGCTGCGGTTGAGCTCACACTGGGCATTGTTGTTGTTGATGTTGGGGTTGGGGTTGCGGCGGCTCATGTTGGGCGTGGGTACAGACGTCAGGCTGCTTGTATCGTTGGGACAGCCGTGCTGTAGTAAGATATCGGCACACTCCTGACTGCCGGCTCGCCGAGCATAGGACAGCGTAGTCTGACCCCGAGCATCCCGGCTCTTCACATCAACTCCGTACTAAACAAGTAAATGATGGGACGTAAACAAAGATTACATATAAAACCACAAAAAAGGTTTAACACAAACAACAGTGAACATTGTATTTGAAAAAATTTAATGCATCATCTCGTAGCTGTATTTTATTAAGTTTTATTCAATGCAGTTCATTTTGTTCAAGCTGTGTTTGGGAAGCTTAAAAACTTTGTTTCTTTTTTTAGCTTTTTGAAAACATCAAAAGATCTAATGTCAACTAAAACTTGAGAGACATGTAAAAAGAAACGTCTTAATGTTGATGTCCATTTCACACACATTGAAAACACAGATAAATCTCAGAGAATTCTAGTTCAGATTTAAAGCACTTGGGCATTTTCCACAGCAAAATCAAATCACACTTTACACAATATCTAATCACAATGTCTAATATGTAGACTTTGGTTGCTAATGTTTACCACAAACAGCCAAATTGGCTATAATTAACAATATTCATCCACCACAGACTGGGCCAACTCACCCAGATAAGCAGCTGTGTGATGACGACGTTGGCCATTGCGCATGAGAGGTGCAGAGCAGTGCGTCCGTCTCCATCCCCGTAGGTCTCGTTAACCTCCTCCTTGGTGCCGTGGGCCAGCAGCACCACCACCAACCTCAGGTCGTCCTCCACCACTGCCCGAAGTAGCTGCTGCCCCAGGGGCACGTCGGACTGGGGCAGTCCCACCAGGAACAGCTTCTGCTCGTACTTGGCTCGTATCCAGCGTTCCTTCTCCTCCCTAAAGAGAAGAAATGACAGGGAGGGAAATCAAGGTCAGGTGGGGTTAAACATGGTGAACACTGTTTAGCAAAATAAAACCTAAGCCACACCACTTTCTGTACATTTCATGTAATTCAAATGCAGCGATTTAGAGACATGGCTAAAGGAACAATGTAGATACACAAGGGAAGTATTAGAGTAATTGGCCTAAGAGACACTGGTTTGAAGTGACATTTATAATTCATTAGAGCAAAAGAAAAACCTCTAGCCTCCACTATCACAGTGGGAAATGATAAAGTGAGATTGACTGCAGAGATGAGAGAATGCCAAAGGATGATGCTTTGGGCAATATTCCACTTTTTAGTGATTACGGTCGGCAGAGAGACAGTTAGAGTCTGGCTGGCTTTCTAAAGGTTACACATCTTGAACAGCATGTCTGTTCCGGACAATACAGGAAGGAGGGGGACGTATTTTTATCAGCTCCGTCGGCTGTCAGTCTGAACTAGTGGATCCCCTCCACAAAAGAGCCAGAGTGTCTCTGAGCCCCTGTGTCCCTTGGGGTGGCTGGGCCCTGAGTCAGATCGATGGGGCTGAATGGCAGCCAGAGAGGGATTCTGGGATGTGGGGCTCCGTCACTCCAGTTTACAGCAGAGAATAGAGACTGAGGGGAGGCTGGAACGAATTATATCTATCGCTCTTCATCTTGACCTACGTTTCATTCTATGCCAACATATAAACTGTCCACATAAGAAAGCGGAAGAAAAATCAATATCAATATGTGGATGACTGAGCATGCCCAGTGTGGCAGTAACCTCATGACCCTGTCAGCCAGGGTGATAAGAGGAGCAGAAAGACGCTGTTGTTTGGGTTTGTGGGTGAGTGACAGAGAGGAGAAGGTTTGTTCGGATAAGTTGAATTCGGGACGCGGACTGGAGTGACAAGGCTCCCATGGGACTCACTATCAACGGACCAAGGCTCCCTAACTGACTCATATTCAATTAAATTCTATTTCATCAAAATCACAAAGAAAATAAACTGGAACGGAACAACTATATTAGTGAAATCAACCCTAAGTGATGGGCAACAGTACATCACATCTATGAAAAATACAATGTAATAATCTATTATATAATCTATAATCAGATTTAAATTAATATAAATTGTTTCCTGAAATTTCCATTTTCAACCTCAATACAATATATATTGATGTACTTTTTTTTTGGTTCACAGGTTTGTAAAATGTAAGATTTTATTTTTACTAACAAAATTATCTTTGTGTACAACTTTACATAATATACTCCAAGGAAAAATAAATTAATTCAAAGTTAGAGCCAAACGGCAGCTGTGTCTGGTCGACTTTATTTCTTTTCCAAAGGCTTCTCGAAGAAACTATAGTAGATATTGCCTCCAAGTACTTCAACTAATTTTCCTTATGAATGACCTGTATGACCGAGAACCTAAACATACAACCAACAATCTTACTTCTGACAATAGTTTCCAACTCGGTCTGGAGTAGTTTGACCTTTCTGGCTGGACATGTAAAGGCTCCACAATGTAAAATGTAACATTTATTACTTTAAAGACACAAACAGCTGGGTGATGTCATTTTTACTGAAAACAAAAAAAGTCATTTTATCAGAGTATATTTCCAGCTCTGAATGAATACACAATTGGTGCACAAATCATTTTGATGACAAGACGTTGTATGTTGGTTTCACTTTAATAAAATTCCGTGCGTATGTTAATTGTAATGAGAGACATGTCACCCTGTGCAACACTGAGGCTAATTAATGTGATTTTAATAGTTGGACAACAATGTGGCTCTATGGCACAGTTTAGAAAGGAGGATTACAATTTAGCCACGGACAATGTTTTAGCAGGAATAATTCATGTTGGTTTTGGTCTTTTTAAAGGATGTGTTGGCAAAAAAGTTTAAAGGTTAGGGTTGTCCAGCTTTATCTTTCAAAACATTAGGATTATTTTCTTTATTATTATTTATATTTCATTGTATTGTATTGACCCCCTATAATGGGAAATTAGGCGTTTACAGTCTGGTGACTATGCAACACACTCATAGGCTGAAATATACTCATGCACAAACAGGATCCTCTGGACATGCACTGACGGAGAGACGTCAGAGTGACTGAAATTGCCCCTGGCAGGCGCTCTGGAGCTGATGGGGGGGGGGGGATTCAGTGCATTGCTTAGGAAGTGACCACTCAGGAAGGACCCTCCGGTTCCCAACATACTGTAAGTCCCTAAGGACTAAGCCCTCAAAACTTCTTCCTTTTGAAATAATGCTGTGGATATAAGCCACAGTTATCTGCAGATCTTAGAATAAATAGACACAATCTGCATGCATTATTGCAATTAGCAAAAGGGTAATAGAAAAGCTGTTCCTCTGCAATTTGTGTGAACTGACCCCGAGTATACCCCGAGTAGCACTATTTCAACTACAGCAGCAGTTTTAACAATAGTAACCGGTTCAACATTAGTCACTGGCTTTTATTACGACCTTCACAGCTAGGTGTGAGGGCAGCCAACTCACCACAGACAGCAACCACTTTCAGACTCATATGTCAGCTGCCAGGCTCACTCCACAGAGCAGTCTGTCTTACACAGAGGAGGCTGGCAGCAGCCCAGACTACAGGAGTTAAGGAGGTGATGGAAGATGTACAGGTCTTTATCAGGGCTCAAGCACAGATTGATTAACTGTAAGACACCACCAGAAGCTCATTAAGTAATTTTACCCATATTCTTAAATAGCCTTAAAACAATCATGTTGATAACCATATGGGTACATTTTTGTTATGACCTCAAAGAAACTGTAGGGGAAAGACTCTTTTACCCGGCGACACCACAAGAGAATCTTTTCTTAAGGATGAGGGTATTATGTTTGCAACAATACTGCTCTAATGGCAAGCAATTGCAGCGGCCCAGAGTTTTATGGTGTAAGACCTCCATCAATCCCTACTCAGTCATTATGTGTGGACAAGCCTGTTAGCAAATCAATTGGCCTTAGAAGCAGAGGACTGCTCAGAACAGGAAGGGGCCGTCCTGCCCTCCCCTCCTATTTCCGGTAGACTCTTTGAAAACAAGTTTTTTTTTCCCTTACTGCTTAAAAGTTAAAGTGCGTAAAAAAAACAAAACAACAACAACAACAAAAACCCTTTTAAACCCACCATAATCCTCAAGGCAAAAATAATCATTCTTTAAGAAAAAAACTGAGTGTGGTTAAAAAGCTTGTTGTCCAAAGTTAGTTTCAGAAAGCTGGACCATGAATGAGATGCTGATTCTGTAGAGCCCAGTGAATTGATATGAGCTAAATGAGGCAGAAAGTTAGCACCAAGACGTGAAACAAAAAGGCTGAGGAGGAGAGCCATTAAGAACACGTCAACATCTCAGAAAGGAGCCCTGAGGACACTTTGTTATCCTCCACTTTAAAATCAGCCCCCCAAGAAAACGACAGGAAAAGGCCTCGATCACTGCTGATGCTGAGTTTTAAACTCAACCACACTTCTTTTAATGCGGTCAACTTTTATGTTTATACATATAAAAAAAAACAACAACCAAGAAGTGATTTTTGTAAGTTTCAAAGCTGCTGCCACTTGAAAGCCAGAGTGTGAAAGGAAGTGAAATGGTAATCCCGCCTCTGTCTTTTGTTTGAAAAAGAAAAACAATCCAAACAGAGGTAGGGTTAAGACAGTCAGGGGGGAAAACTGAGACCCTTGAAAAGGACACTTCCTCACCACAGGAGGAATAAAAATAAAATCAGCAGATTTAGCATGTCAAAGCGCCAGGTCAGAGCGCCAGGGTGGGGGGCGGAGAGGGTAGGAGGGAATTTTCTCAGCATGGGGGGATATTTAGGAAATTGAACTGATGGTTACTCTTATATATATACACACACACACACACACACACACACACACACACACACTCCAAGGCATGTGCAGGAACAGACTCCGATTTCCCCACCCTGCCATGAGCACATACTTGTTCTAAATTTCTCTGTTGCTCAGGGGACAGAGGGGAGCTCAAGGTTCCTAATAAAAATGCCTCTGTCCCTTTTAACTAAAAAAAAAACAAGCTGGGTTTGCTTCGCCACAAATGTCTATTGTTATTCAGAGTAATCTCAAAGCAGATAATCCTTGTTTCACTTCCTATTGCTGATTTATTTAAAAGAATCGTGGGCAAACATCAAAATGCTAACTGAGTTTAAAGTGGAAATGGGCTCCTGTCCAGAGCTGGTGTCCCCTTTCATTTACCCACGCAGATCCCACCTAGATAAAGGCAGCCTTAACAGTAGAGAAAGGCCTCTTTTATAATTCTATTAGAGCTCTGTCCTTTCAGCTCTCCGTTGAGCAATGGATCCTGACCCTGACTTAATTAAGTGGCAAATGGCGGAATGATTCTCCTAAACCCAGCCCACAGAGTCAAGAACACATGACTGAATTCAAATAAAGAGGGACAAACAAGGATAATTAGTCAAGCCTGAAAGACAAAGGCGAATGGGAATTTATATGAAGGGAAGGGAAACTGAGACAGTGGGGGCGGAGCCAATGGTGGTGGAGCACCAGAATGACCAATCTGACAGCCTGCAATAAAGGTGCATTGGTCCATAGGAAGAGGAGGATGTCCGTCCCACCACTCACCCATCTTTCAAACACATACTGAGTCCTCCTAAACAATCAAAGCTTCTTCAGCTCCTCCTACTCTTCCACGAGGATCCAAATTCACTGTGGACACATCAAATAGACGCAGTGAAGGGTAGAAATGGTGTTGGGAGAGTAGGATGGGGGGGGGGGGTCCTTGGAGTTTGACCGGCCTAAACAGACCTCGCAGTGGGGGTGGGCGACTAGTATTGGACCGATTCCCATGCAGACAGCAGCTTCACTTCCACAAACCGAGGGGAGGGAAGAGACAGAGAGCAAGGAAGAGGGACAGCAGCAGAAAGACAGAGAGGGGGCTCCGAGGGAAAATGACTGAGATGAAAAAAAAAAAAAAGCCAACACAACAGGGAGAGAAAGCTGGGCCCCAAAGCATCAAAGGTTGCTAAGCAGGAGAAATGAAGGAGGATCACAGTAAACGCTGCAGCAAAAAGTACTAAATAATGCCCCCTCTGGTTCAGCGGGTACAGTGTAGAGTCGACACGGTATGCTCTGCACTGAGAATAACAGCTGCAAACGAGCTAATACAAATATTTTTCGGCAGAAGAAAAGATGCCACTTTTTTTTCCTCTGCTTCCACAGCGAGGTCTGAACAGATGACCAGAATTCAAAAGGTTGTTGTGTCGAGCTCAATAGAGAGGCCAATAGGACAGCATCTGTGAGCCGTAGACAGGCAGAGGGATGAGTTGAATATATTGTGACATTAATGAGGTTGTCAGACTCCTCGTGATGGAGTGGCTGTGTTTTTGTGCCAGCAAGACTAACACCCTTAAATGCTCATGCTGTTAACCCCTGCTGAACCCTTGCCTCACAGACAAAGCTGAGGGGACGATAACACATGCCCTGCTTATGTATGCAGCCTGTGTCACTTATGTACGAAATTTCAGTGGCATAGACGGAGTGTCCTGGTTCCTTTTTGCTTTCATCAGACAAGAGCTTTGGGTTATGGTTTAGTAATGCTAACAGTATTGAAGCTGAATTGAACTGTTAAGTGGACTGAGCATTAATGAATCCTACATCTACCTGGCTCTGAAACCCTGTGGCATGTGGGCAATTAGCTTCTGTGGTACCACATCTCCCACACAGGGCTAATTACTGACCTGTGGGTTTCATTTAGAGAGAGAGAGAGAGAGAGAGAGAGAGAGAGAACATGGGAAGACCCAGTCATTCATTTGTCTTAATTACTCTTCCTCCACAAGGGCTCCTGGCAAGGCCGGCTATTCTAAAAGCTCTTTTGGGAGTTGGGCGTTTCAGCCCTCCTAACCTGTGAGTAGCCCGGAAGTTTAACTCTGTGTTTTGGGCACTCTTGTTCAGAGCAGGAGCCACTTTGGACAAATCCTAGAACTGAAACTAATGGCTGCTGTGCCGATGTTGCAAATGCAACAAAACTGCACATGAGCACGAGGCAAGATGCCAGAGCCGGAGCAAAAGAAGGGGTTAAAAAAAAGACAGCAGGGGCCAGGTTTGGAGAGGTTAGCAATGTGATTCATTTTTATTACCACGCAGCCCCTGCAGGCGGCAGGAGTGGCAAATTATTTCTGAAACAAAGTGGAGGGCTCTCATCAGAGCTATTACCTGCCTGTGGCCCAGGGCGGCGCGGAGCCTACAGAGGGTGACAGTGAGAGGCCCGCGTCAGTGAGGGATAGCCGTCCACATCCGTCCACGCTCCAGGACATCTCCCCCAAATGAGAACTGGTGTGTGTGTGTGTGTGTGTGTGTGTGTGTGTGTGTGTGTAGGCTTGTGTGTGTCTGTGTGTGTGTACCACCAGTAGAAGATAAGGGTAAAGGTAGCTCTTTGGACCCCTCCCACCCCACATAATCCGTCAAAATAGTCTGCAGTGTTTTCTATCACGAACATGCCAAGCAATTAGAGCCGGCGTGCAAAACACGACGACTCCCAGGTGCTAATTAAAAGAACAACTGCCCTCCAACATGCTGACTGCGGAAATCAGCCACAATGCACGGCTTGCATAAGTGTATTATGACACATTTAAGTGTAGCCCACCCTGGTCAAACTTCCACTTTTAATGCATTCTGTGCTACTTTGTAATCAGGAATCCTTCAGAAACAGCTTCTAAAACTGTGACTAACGGCTCTTTATGAAGACTAAATATTTATTAATTACTCTTTATAAGCGATGAATTAAAAATAGAACATAGGTTGCCAGGTTGTGAAAAATCATGGGTTTGTTTTAAAAAAATCTGGACTTTTTTTTAAACATAATTACTGACAGAGAGAAACTTTAAAAAAGCATTTAAAACACACTATTTATCAGAATAACCCCCCCCCCCCCCCCAAAAAAAAAAAAACAGAGTCTTTTTAAAACCTTAAAATCCAAAAATGTGTTTCAATTCATGGATTACAAGTGATTTAAAAATCATCAAGAAATTGTTTCTGTCATTAGTAACATCTTAGATATATAAAGAGTGGCTTATCAGACTAGAGAAGCATGTGCTCTTCTGTAAGTTCTAAAGCAGATTATTAGATGTGATACACATACATATTTCCAACAATGTCGTCTGTAATCAGCCTGATGTGAACATTTCTTGGTTGTTGTGCGCCTCTGAGGACGACAAATCTATATATTGTGTTCTTTTGGATCCAGAATATCATAAGCTTAACCAATCTTGTGGATGAATGCCTTTAAGTTAAATCTCAAAAATGCAAAGGGGTAAAACTAGTCTTGCAGGCGACATTCAATCAGACACTGAGTTGATATTCAGGTAGTTACTGAATCGTTTAGATTAGGTGTCACTAATGTTTAGTGGGACTCGGGAGCCACAACCTGCTTGCCTGGGTGCCATCACAAAGCTGCTGCATGTCACTGAAGTGACACAATTAAAAATTCCTCTTATATGGGCATTGTTCATGTTATGAAGAGAATACATAGAGAATCAAATCAGGATTTATGGTGTTAAAAGAGATCAATCAAAAAAAAAACTACACCCCATTAAAGAGGACAAAATTCATCTTCAGCAAGAGAATTTGATAGCAGCGTTTATCCCACAAGGGTACATTGTTCTATGAGCGACAAATAATCAGGCTCTCAATAACCAGTGGCCATATATGATATTTACAACTGCTGGTTTTTTGGTCTGTAGATTAGTTATGCTGCAAATGAGATTTATGGTTTGACAGGAAAAACTAATGGAGGTGCTGCTGCGGGATAAGATCGGATTTTTTAGACAATGAAGAACCTTCCTGCCTGAGGCGACGTGGGACTGACAGTGGTAGGGAGAGGAATCAACATCAATAATCTTTCATCAAGTCCACAGTGGAGCACTTTAGCACGGATACCATTCAATAAATAACTGTAGGCCATCATTCAGTTCTGAACTGGCCGGAGAGCGCAGGATGGATTCAGGAGGATAAGGCCTGAGACTACAAGTAGAATGAGGAAGACAAACAAACAATGTTCAGTGCCAAACTTAAGCAGCATTTTCAAGTATATATGCTACACATTCTTTAAGTTTAATAGGGTTTTTGTATGCCCTAATATAGAGAGAGGTCCAATGACAGAGCCAGAAATTGAGGAAAGAGATAGGAGGGAACAACACGCAGGTTAAGGAGTCTCAGTCTGGACCTGATCCCGGGCCGCCCGCTTAGAGGACCACAGCTCCCTGACATGGGGCGCATGCACCAGGCACCAGCACCCCATACAAATATTTTTTCAACAAAGTAATTGAGATGCATCAGAAATCCCTCTGTCATCTCTATCATGTCTCTGATATAAATCATTAAGTTCTGTAAAACATGACCTTTAATCATTTCCTTGGCATGCAAATGTCAATTCAAAAAAAAAAAAAAAAGGCAAAGTTCGTGTCCTGTTTTGTTGCTTCTGTTGAGTTTAGTGTATGTCAAAGATGGATTGGCAATTGCATATTATTATGTGTTGGCTAACATGCTAAGAACACTTAACAAATGAGCATTACATCAATGTACAGTATATCTGCCTTAAAGAGCTATGAAGCCTCCGACTTTGATGTATTTAGAAAAGTAAAGACATCTAGAAACCTTTACAATCTCATACTATACGACTTCTTCTTCTTCTTTTTTTTTTTTTTTAACAATTTACAACCTTAAAAAAATATTATGAAATAACCCTCCACATCTCTCCCAGGCCCCTAAAACCCAAAATACCCCAAATCTCCACATTACTCACCATTGTAACACCATCATTAATATCTGTACAGTAACCAGGGTTGTTTTAGCATTCAAAAGAGACAAAATGCTTAAAAACTGATGAATTATTAAAACTTGTTATTGCGCACTTCATGAGTTTTTATTCTTCTTGAACCCACTTGTAATAGCTGATATTATCGGAGCAGCTATACGTGCATTCTGTTTACATGTGCTACAGTCAACATGCTTCTACTTTGATGGACACTTTCATATTGAATCCGTTACTTGTTTCGTGGCCGATGGCAGACTTCTAACCGGATTAAGTGATATCTGGGGACCATTTTTTTGTACAGATAAACACAACAGGACCTGATGAAATCAATATGCTATCAGTAATATGTCACAGCTTAATATTGTATTCATATTATAGTTGTATAAAACTTTGTCCATAGCAGCTACAGCAGCAGTAGTTAGATAAAGTAAGTCAGGCAAGCAGCAACATTTCTGTTTTTGTGGCACTTTTTTAACAAAGTTACAAAGCTGTGATGTTAAAACAGTCTAATGCCATCAGCCAGAGCCCACAGACAGTATTTGCTGTGACAGACAGAGTGATGACCCGGCCTTGTGTGATGGATATGTGACACGGCAGCTTGAGGCCCCAGGGCCAGGCTCTTGGGGTGGGGTTTAGCCATAATGGTGTGCTTAATTACCTGCACAGCCACACAGCAGGTCATTAGTCAGACTGGGACGCTAGGTCTCACCTGTCACCAAGAGATAAACAATCCTCCTACCAGATCTGGGAACCTCAGAGGGAAGGGAACAGATAGTTGTTGAGGTAAGTTGGGGCGGGCGGTACGGGGAAAGTAGCAAAGTCCAATATAAGTGGTATATTTAAAAAAAAAAAAAAAAAAAAGAGATAGAAATACTTTTAGGTACTTTTTAGGTTTCAGGAAAAAGGGAGCTTTTGAACAGTCCCTGCTAAATATTTAACCTTCTTTGATGTAAATCTGGAATATAATGGGGTTGAGATTGAGGATGTTTTTTTTTTTTCTGATTAGCTGACTTGACGTTCCTGATGGATTTGGAGAGCATTGTATTTGATAAGAGCTAAATGATGTCAGACATAGCAGTCCTTCGGTTTTCAAGTCATGTTAGGAGAGGGATAGGGGTTTAAGAAAACAGATACCCAAGTGGAAATAGAAGATAAAAAAGGATACAATAAGGAAACAGAGAGATAAAACAGAGGTGCTGTGATTAGTGTGTACATGGTGGCCTCAAACATAAAATACCACGCTCTGGTTCAAGCAAGCTGACATTTATGGACCCCTGTTGCTTCTTATGGAGCGTTCTCTACTATGAAGTGCCCATTCTGTAATGTAGCTGGCTAATAAACGGCAGCTAACGGAGAGAAGACAGTGTTTTCTTCTCCGTCTATAATCTCTGTTCGCTTCATTGAGCAGCACCTTTATCTGTAGAGGGACTCGTACCTGGTGCTGTCGTTCCCTGGCTTGTTGTAGTTCTCTAAAGCGCCCTCCCACACGCTGTTGGCCATGGCATTACCTATGGCCGTCATCACCATGCTGAGCTCCACTGGCCAGTCGTCGAGGTCCAGGGAGCGGACACGGGATAAGTGGGTGCCCAAGTTTCTGTGTATCCCAGAGCACTCGATGCACATCAAGGCACCCAGGTTCAGACTGGCCCAGTCTGGGTCTATATGAGACGAAAAAGAACCATAAAAGCTTTTGAATGCATAGTCTGACCTACCAAAAGCATTGTAATGTTGATACTGTAATAAAATTCACCAGGTATGAAATAATCACTGAGGGAACATTTAGTTAATGTGTGACCATCTTAATTGTAGTAAAACTATATAACTATATTTCCACTTCTATCTAAAAAAAATCTAAGATACTGGGGGCGACGCGGCTTTAGCTCAGTTTGTAGAAAAGCGTCCAATGAGCAGAGGCTGCGGTTCTAGTTGCACTATTCATAGCTTCGACTTAAAGCCTTGTGATGTTTGGTGCATTTCTTCCCCCTCAGTCTCTACCCACATTTCCCAACTATCTTCAGCTGTCCTGTCAAAAACAAGCACAAAATGTCTCCCCAAACAATCTGGTACATAAAGAAATTTTAGGGTGCTGAAAGATGATATTCTATGAAGTATTATGTAAAGATGAAGTTGTTTCAATAATGTTAGTATTTTTTAAAGCTAATGATAGAAAATAAAAATGTAGGTCTGTTTGGAAACATGCCTCAATTAGAGAATGGTTTCACAGCCTATCACAGGGAGGGATGCAGTAGATGCTGTTTGCTAATCCAAATTAAACTGCACCCAGTTGGTCCAATTTGGTTTTTCCGTCTCTTTTAACTGTCAACATGAGAGTTAACTAGCAAGTGAAAAAGTCGACATAAGAACCAATTCTCATCCATTTTAACACAGGAACTGGTGCTGAAAATGCTCGCTTTGACATATTTGGCACATTTTAAATGCATTTATTCATGGCAAAAGTGGAACAAAGTCAACAAGTTCAACAAATACTACAGGGAGTTAACAGATGTAAAACATAGGTATAGTTTGAGGATGTCTTCAAACAGACCTCTCTCTTTCGATTTACAGCCCTTACAGTAGAATAAAAATCAGCTGTTCAGGTGAATTGTACTCACTGGGAGCATCACAGTCCACGCAGAAGCTGTTCCCCCTCACGTTTCGTATGGACTGAATGGCCATTGCGTCACTCTGGCTTCCTAACCGAGACTGTAAGAATCAAGGGAGAGAAACAAGTCAGCAGGAACTAATCATTGTGAGAGTTAGAGAAGGCAAACAATTATAGCTGGACTCAAAACGTAGACAACCAGCGAGAGGAGGGAGCGGGGGAGAGGTGGTTTTACAAAGTGTTAGGAAAAGACTGAGGCAGAGAAAATATGAATATGAAAATGAGGCCGTTTCTCCCCAGTATGCTGACACAAGCCGTGTTCTATCTCTGATGTCTGTCAGTTCTAATAAGAGATCCCCCACACTGCGGTGCACCTGTCTGACAGCCTCCCACATGTGACAGCTTGAAGTGGGTGAGGAGGGGCGGGGGAGGGGGAGGCCACAACACAGAATCGAAAGAGAGGAATGTAAATGAAGCAGCAGAATTGTAAGATGATGACGGTCGTGGATCGACAGTCCCCTTCCATGTTGTGGATATTTGTCCGTGACCTTTCTGTACCTTGTTCTTTATGCTCTCACAGGACTGCAGACTGGCAAAGATCTGGCTCTCAATGGCTTGGACCCACAGTTCCCTCTCCTCGTACGTGGACGCTTCAAAGTTCCATGTCTGACCCGTCAGCGACACAATGACGAACTCAAAGGAATCTTCTTGCTCTGGAAAACAAAAATTAACGAGGAATCAGTACTTTTGCAACATGTACATGGATTGTTAAACCTTAGCGACACAGCCCTCGAATGGGCAGTGTCTAGAGTTTTAAGACCAGGGTGGTCCATCTGGGGCACACTGACTTATGCACTGTTGACATAACATTGTGTGCACATACAGTATACAAATTAATAGCATTTTATGATTTTTTAACTTTTAAAAAGTGGCACAATAGAGTAGCTGTGACACACAGCCAAAACAGTTGATTTGAACCTAATTCCCACCTCTGAAAAGGTAAAAAGTCAATCGTTGTTATGGATTTTGGAGTGGATTAGATTTCAAGGGGGGCCCATTCCCTCTCTAGACACGTCCCAGTCCTGCTTCCTTTGTTTTTATGACGCATTAAAATTTCAAATCATATTTAATCTAAATCAACAGCAACACAAAACATCCCCCACTTTCAAATCACATTTTTGTCTCTGAGCATCTGCAATGATCTAGCTTTTTACTTTCTTTAATTACCCCCAAGTTTTAAGGATCTAAACTACTTTATTATGCACAAACTTAACAGAAGCAGCACTGACAAAAGGCATTTTCTTTGTAATGATTTCAACTCTTTTCTGAGAAATTGTGTCTTTTGCGCTATTTGCCACGCAGCCGAAGAGCATTAGTTTCTGTCACCATGGAGAAGAGAAGCAACCAGATCGGTCAATCAAAACATTGTGAACAATATTATATATTTTATAGGTTGAACAAATGTTCAGGTCAGTCATTGGATGTTCCTTAATGAAATGCACCTTGGCAGTTTAAGTTTAAGTCAAAGTTTTTATGTGCACAAGCTTCGTACCCTGGATTTAATCAAACAATGGAGTTGTTTTTCTTTTGTTGTGATGGATCGAACAGGGTTTATAGCTTTGAAGAGCAGTAAATCACCTAAAATTGTCTGTAGGAAAGATGAAGGGGACTTTCACTTCCAGAACCAGGGGCGCTAAAACCGTCAATTCCCACTTTGTAACTCTTAACTCATATGAGTTAAAAAACCTTTCCTTTCATGGTAGCCTTCGCTCAGAAAACTTTTTTCTTTTTTTTTTAAATGCATGACATTTGAAGACACCCCATAGAATTTGAGTGATTTTGGGGTTTGTGTAATAAACGGTAAAGTTTTTACTTATTGATTTCTCATAAAACTTCAACAACAAATGTCATTGGCATTTTGAGTATAACGCCATAACGACCGGAGCCTCTTTAAACTTCATAAAAACAGTTTCAAATTTTCTGGTATTGGACTTTTGATCTTCAATCTATTAGCATACAGGACAATGCTACAGTTTGGGTATTTGTTTATGTTCCATGGATTACATTTGAATTCTTGTCACAGCTGTTAATAAGGGGAAACCATTAATTATCTTCTTGTTTTAATGTCAATTATCTCTTTTACAATTTGCTCTGGGTATATCTTTGCATTCATACAAAAATAGACAGAGAGTGGAACCTTCATGCACTATATTCGTGCACAACAGCAAGCATCATGTTCGTTGTTGTTTTCTGATAACATGAGCCCTGTTTATTTCCCTTTAAAATGAGTTTAACATTTATGAATCTGCCGTGTTACGCTCGCCTCTTTGTGTTTAAAGGAGATTTATGGAAATGTCACCTGTCATTCTCAAACAAGAGGTCTGACACGACATATGTTCCAACACATGCTATAGTGCCTCTGCTGCTCAGATGCAATTCATTAACCGTGTACTGTACAATGTAACATCTCTGGTCTGTGCACATGCTTGAGCTCATAGCCAAATGATTTGTAATTACCTAATTATGTCTATGCAAATAGTCAGCTCATTTGCATAAACCATGTTTGGAGGACTGGAGGCAAGTAGACACAAGGGAAATGTTTCTTTTTCCTGCGTAGCTTTGTCATTAATTTTAATAGAAGTAACATTAAAAAGATCAAAATGTTAAATGTACAAAAGATATTTATAATTCTAATGTCTGACTTTTGATGCATGAGTAGATACTTAATATTAAATTAACTCTTTATGGGTTTTAAATGATGCCACTATGATGATGATAAAATCACAACACAGACCATATATTTACGGAAATGTTGACACTTTAGTTTCAGAATCAATTCACCCTCTTTGCCGTGTGGCACATCCCTGTGTCGTCTCACAGACGCCACTAATGTAGCACTCCCTGAGCTGTGGTGGAGGATCATCTCTTCGGGGTGAAAGCAATAATCCAATTAGCTCGACACCAACTTCAATTATCTGATTTAGTTTGTGGAATCGACTACAGGTCACAGAGAATCAATAAAAGGCTGAAAATTCTCTTCATTTAGACCCACAGAAAAAGTCTTCATGTATGTGTTCTAAAGCACCGGTGCTGATAACACTTTATATCTCTGACTTATGAATCAAAACTTCAAGAACCCCCACTACCCAAAAAAAGGATAAGGAATAAACGGGAAAAAACAAGATTTATTGGACTACATGCAGCAAAAATCAATATTTCTTCGCCGATATATAACTTCAGGTACAATAACTAATGCATTTGATATTATGTGGTTCCCGGACTCAAAAGTGCTTCTACTTGTGTTCTCATCTTTTTTAAAAACCTGAACAAAGCTAATTATTCTGTTGGCTGCCCAGGCAATAAATTGGAGGCATTAAAACACTTTCATTATGGAGATTAAAAAAGTGACGGATGGCTGCTTTCTTAAACTGATGAGCATACAAGGGAAAACAAATCTAATTCTCCGTGCCTAGTAATGCACACAGGAGACATACTGTAGCCACTAAAGAGACAGAGGAACATGTGCTGCAGGAATTTTATGTGTGACCGAGGTATTGTCACAGTACTCTTACATCACTTTTTAATGCTGGCAACATTGAAGCGATCCAGCGCTAAAAGCCAGTTATTATACATATGTGAGCGGGTATAGGCAGCAGTAACTCAGTCCGTAGGGACCTGGGTTGGGAACCGGAGGGTTGTTGGCTCAACTCTCCAGCTCTTCTGGCAGCTGGAGAGGTGCCAGGGCACTGCTGACGTGCCCTTGAGCAAGGCACCGGACCCTAAACCTGCTCTGGTGCGCTCCCTGCATAGAAGTAGTTGGGCTCCATTCTAACATCTCTCTACCAAAGCAGGTCCACAGGTCCTGTTTGTGCAATAACAGAGTGTAAACCCACACTTCCCTCAGGGATTAATAAACTACAGTATATCAAAAAAATAAATATAACAATAGAAGCATGATACTGGAGGTCAGTAGTCTTCTCGAGGACAGTAAATCTGAGCAAGAACAACGTCTCAAAGGTGTTGATGCCATCTTACTGGCACCTGCCACGATGAGCTTGTAACAGGGCCATTAGTGCTTCTGTTATTACTCAACGGCTGCAGCCAGCACGCAGCAAGCAGAGGAGCGATCACCTTGTCACATTAACATGAGCATTAACCTCCTGACCAAATCTATCTGCGAGCTCACAATCAACAAGTTCTTGCCAATTAGAAATAAATTAACGCAGCTCTGCTTGTGGGCGGACAGAAAGAACACAATTTAAAGCCAACGTAGGAGCGTGAGGGATGAGCCAAATATGATTTCCCTTAATTAACATGGCATAATAAAAAGGAAATTAGAGGATAATGGCCACAGAGGTACTAAGAGGAAGGAACAGATACAGATATGAATCTTAGTTCACCATTTACACTGATCATTAAACTCTCTGCAATCCCCTCTGTTATAAATGTTATCCATCAGATACATGAAGGCCTCTTTCAGCAACAAAGCGCCACTTTTATTGCCAAACATAAGTAGTGGATTCTGTTTGCAAAAGTAGATGTTAACTACAATTCTTAAACCACTCTAAATCACTTCAATGTATAGAATCCTTCATACTTTTCATGTGACAGCAATAGTTTTTAGATATACAAATTATGATGAACTTTATGAATACGAATCACTGCTGAGGATAACAAACAAAAAAGATTCTTATCCATTGCCCTTTTAATCACAAACAAAAACTCTGACTAATACAAATATTTGCCTTTATATCAATGCTACATGTATTTTTAATGGAATCACAATGTCAACAAAAGAGCGAAGAACAACACACTGGTGAACTGAAAACGTAATGCAGCCGCTTAATTACTTGCACAGAGATCGTAGCAGTCGCATGCAGACACTCTGTGCACCGTGCAGCAGTCACAGTGTAGAAACGTCACTTCTCCCTCCTATTGGCTCGAAGTGAATTCTCTGGAGAATATCCTGCTGCATTCTCACTTCAGCCCACTCGGGCTTGCTGCTCAAAAAACATACTAGGGGTCTGGCGGGAGAAACTCCAGATGAAGTCTGAAAGAAAAAAATGTGGCTGTTCGCATTCATACATCCAGCTCCACCGGCTAGTGGAGGAGATTTTCGCATGTGTGAAAGCACAACATATCCTGAATGTGTCCCCTGGTTTAAATATATTTAACAGTGTATATGGTATTAGCGCCACATGAGCCTGATACATTGGCCAAACACTACTTGATGGATGAGTACTAACAAAAATAATGAATTTATGTTTAATTATATTTAAATATTGTGATACTTAAAGTATCACAATTATGTATCCCATAATACGTTTGTAAATGAGGTGGATGCTTCTTCTGAGTGCAGTACCTCGACTCATGTTAAAGTATTTGAACAGGTCCGGTTCTGTATTTGATATGAATAAAAGATCTGAGTACAGAAAGTTTTCCTGTGTTTAAACTTGTTTAGAAGTGTACATCGCATTTAAATACCATTAAAGGGTGCTAGTTTGACCTGGAAATGAAAGTGGAACACGGAAGAAAAGAGGGTGACCTGAGGACGGTGATTCCTCTATTGCTGTGCCTGCGCAGCTGATGCACCACTGAGGACCTGTGGACCAGATTAGCACCTCGGGGGTTTAATGCTGAAGCCCAGCTGTGCTGTCTGTACAGCAGGCAGCATCTATTCTTTCTAAGCCTCTCAAAGACCTCTGGAGAATGCTCGGACGAACCCTGAGAAGGGACTTACAACAGTCTTTAGCCCTGAGGTTTCCCCTTTTTATCCATTTGTGTGAACAGTTGGCTGAAACGATGACGAGGTGCACAAGGTGAGCTATTGTTTTGTTGTGCCGCGTCGTATGCATGCATCAGGCAGTCACTTAAAGAAGTGCTTGCCGTTCCTGTGAATTAACGAGCAGTTGGGAAGAACAGGCCAAGGCGGTGCCATCTGTAAATGTCACAGGCACTGCTTGCTCATTTTACACATCATTAAAGCCAATATTCCTAACCTGTATCAGAGCAATCAGGAGCAGGCCATTACTGCGACAGGGGCCCCAGGGGAACCACGACCAAACTCCGAAAGAAGAGAGCAGGGGAGGAGGGGGGGTGGGGGGGGGGGGGGAAATAGAGCGCACTCTTCTCTTATCTATCTGACACGCATACAAACGCACGCTCCTGCACACACTTTCACATGCGCACACACGAACGAAACAAGGAGCACGACACACCTTCCAACAATAAACAAACACATGAAATCAGCACCAATACAGCTACACTAATAGCTAGTGCATTTAACAACAGTGCAGAATGAAAACAGGGCCAATTATACATGTATCTGTGGGCAGTGTGTATGGAGCCCAAATGAGAATCTTGTTATTCCTTTCCCTCCGTACTGTGGCGCTCAGAAAGCTAAGCCATTACAACAGCAGAGGCTCCAGGGACAGCTTTCGGAAATGAGAGCGAGTCGGGGAGTGACAAAACAAAGTATTGAGATAAACACCCACCATTAGCACAGGCAGTTAAACCTCCATTTCCTAATCCTCAGCTGGACTCCAGAGGATATTAACCCTTCGTTTACAAAGGTGCGGGACAAAAGGTTCCGGATTAAAGCAGCCTGACAATGTATAGGATCGGACACAGTTTGAATTCAACAGTTAGTGCTGGTTAACATGTTGTGGACATCAAAAGGACCACGATCACTTGTTTCAGTTAAGGTGAAGATGAGATAGAAACAGCGAAGCACTGTCTTGGTTGGACTCAGTCCTACTGCTTTAAATTAAAGGACATATAGGAAGTCAGACATGAACAAAGCAATTAGGGGGGAAATAATCAACATAAAACGAAGGCAATAAAACAGTCTCTCAATCTTTAAAGCTCCTGTGAGGAATTTTTTGTTTGTTTTCATTTTGGTGTCCGCAGTGCTCAAAGTGATACATGATATCTCTGCTGGTTTTGTCCTGAACATCTGTTAGTTTTTTTTTTTTTAAATTTTATTATAAATAGCCACCCAGATGTGGTGCCGGTAGCCTAGTGGTTAATTTGCACGCCATAACACAGGCTATAGTCCTTCAAAGCAGGCAGCCCAGGTTCAAATCAGACCTGTGGCTCCTTTTCCTGCATGTCACTCCCCAATCTCCCAATCCTTTAATTTCTGACTCCCTTCTATCTCGGAATAAAGGCAAAAAATAAAAATAACACATGGAAAACATCCTACTTTCTTTAAACGGTCACATGTATCACTCATTAAGAATCTTTGCCAGTAAAAATGTAAGAAAAAAAAAAAAGTATTTCACTGCAGCATGATGTTAATCATCACTGACACCTACCCCATGGCAGCTCTTTAAGACCTAAAGAGTAACTTACAAACAACAGTTCAGCATGATGGTCATATTTGCTCCTCGCAGGAGCTTTGAAGTTTTGGTTAATGTGAACTACGTGCATTTATGTATAAAAAACGCCAATTCTGATTATTACATATGTAATATTAAAAACAAAACTATTACATTTGGAGTAAATGTAGTGGAATAAATGTCATTTTACAGTGGACTAACATCTCTTCTATCCGAGTGTTAGAGATAGTTCTGAATCTGAAAATCTGTAATTATTCTACTAAAGCTCTTCATGCAGGTGTAAAAACATGTCATTCATGTAAGTTAAGTCATCATGTGCAGTTAAAGTCTTTCACATACTTTGTGTACATTACAGTCAATGTTTTGCTCTTCTTGAACTAATTAGTACTACTATGTCTTTTTTATTCCCAGTGATTTCCAAAGTGCATATCCCAGCAACTGTGACAATGAGTTAACAATTAATTTCCCAATCCTCCTCTAACTGCTATTACAACCCAGTAGAGGAGTTCTTTCAACCACTTTAAACTCAATCAATTTGAACTACAAAACAACAGCTAGTTGATTAAAATCTGTTTTTTGAACCTTTCATTAGAATAAGTGGATTATAAACCAATTCAAGACAGATTTGATTATAAAATGTAACCATTCAAAATGAAGAGAATTGATTCCAGTCCTTCACAATACCAGTTGAAGCGTATTTGAGTTCATTAGAACTCACTGCAATTACAAAAAAAACAAAAAAACAAGAACGTTTTGATTTCATGTCGGCCTATAAGATGTTTGAGATCAGATCTTTGCAACGTAAAGAACAAATTCAGAGCCTTTAAAAGCAAACACGTGGCTCTTGTATTCCCCCTGTTTATCTGTGACCTTAGCATGAGTAAACATGTTGTTCCATAAATCTTGAAGAATCCAGAAAGAGCCTTGTGTCACTATTTCTTTCCATTCCTGCAACTGCTCCTCCACGCTCACACGAGGATGAGCTGAAACAATGAGTGTTTGATACACTTTCCTTAAAAGAGAAATACATTAATGATGCTCTCTGACAGTCTGCATTAATCAGAGGGGGCTCCCCCTGAACACAACTCTTTATCGGCCATCGATTTTCCAGTGGGTTTATGGCGAGCGACACACCGAGAAAGCTCGTCGCCGGGCGGCTGCTGGGAAACACATTACGGGGCTGTCAGTTGTCTCGCCATGCATCCTGCATCATTCTTTAAGCACATGAGAAGTTCATTACACTGCACAGCTCTGACAGTGCATACCATATTAGGGACCGTGTCCATTGTGCATATAGTGAAGAACAGAATAGGTATTCTTTTTTTTATCTAAATATAGCTTTAGTGTGATAAACATTCAAGAGAACAGATGAATTTAGCTTCAGCATTTCTGGAAGTTTGCTGAAGAGATATTGTTTCTCTGCAATAATTGTCTGTCACGTAGCCTCTTATACCTAAAATAATGAAGCTGGTGCAACTTTCGTCTTGGGTTTTCACCATTTTCAGCCACCATTTAGTTAAGTCATGCTAAGTACTTTTGTATCATATTTGTAAATAATGATGCAGTAACCGTTTTCTGCACATCTCACGTTGACCAAAATGATTCCTCACCTTAAGACATGCACGCCGTTTTGATTTATGATGCTTCACAACTACTAAAATTCAATTTCAGCCTGCATTGCACACTTCTGATTGCCCCGTAAATGAGATAAACTGATAGCAATTTATTCAAGGATCCCACCTCTCCTCCTTTTTCCTTTCTCTCCAATAGGAGACACAACTACCATTCCAGACTTGGATGAATCCAATATTTAAGCAGCGATACGTCTGTATTGCAGACCACTCAGCAGAACAGACAAGGTGATGCTAATAGAAAAGCTCGAAGAGAAGCATGAAAGAGATAGAAAACAGTGTGCGTGCTTGACGACTTGAGACACATTTAGAATCTGCCTCCTCTGGTCTTGATTACCCTTAGATTTTCTCCTCATGAAGTCCAGGAGCAATTCGACTCCATGGCTGTGGTGCGAGGCGTTTATTGATGAGATTTGATGCTATTTGATAATGCCAGCCATCACTCACTCTTGGCTTTAATGTGGGTTTGTAACTCTGCCACGAGAGCCCCATTAAGAGCTAAGTAATGCCAAATAAAACACAAGTAATGGCTATACCGCTCAAAAACTGTGCTGCTGCACACAGCTTCTGTACCTGAACTCCTCAGGTTAGATCTGAGAGTAAAAAAAAGATCAAATCTGGGATTAACTTTCATCGGTATTTTGAAGAGGAAATACTCCAACACTTATCTCACAGCACTTATCTTGGAGATGGTGATGGTGATGATGTTCCCTCTGAACAACAATGTGGTCAACAGACCCATTCAGACTTTAAAGAGAAGCTGTCAGAGACCATGATAAAAAAGTATAATGATTATAAATGCTTAGCCCCATTTAGGAGGCGTCAATGCCATTGTTGTTGTTATCCAGCGTATCAATCTTGTTGATTGATCATCCCGCTCTTGTGACATCAGTTTTATGGCCTCTGAAATGCGTCCCAGTGTTTTCACAATGCCATCCAATTAGGGTACTCCATTCATCATTGGGCTGGAGAATCATTATTAATTGGGTGGAGAGCTGACTGCCACTCCCCTGCTGAGGAGGGCCACGGCTTCTGGAGATCAGGCCATTCAGACAGCGGTGAAAGAAATGGGGGCTGAGGGTGTGCAGTGTGCAGGGGGTTCACATACAGATACAAAACCACACACATTTTGGTACGGCACTGCAGAATATACAAGACTACATATCTGATTTTTGGCTGAAAGTCATTGGCCATCCTTAAGTCTGTGTGTGGATATTTTATGACTGCACACCTTTAATTCAATCATATATGCAACATGTCGTTTCAGAAAATAACTAACTCTAATTACTATTATTCATCTCTAATTAGTTGCTGCTTAAGACAGCTACTTGACTCCTTACTGCACTAAGGATCCTTAACTTGCGTCCCCCCCGCCTCCCAAAAAAAAGGAGCCTATCGTGTTTGTTTCACACACACACACACAACACTTTTGCGCTCTTAATACGTTTGCAAGTGTTCATGGGATTTAATCCTTAATGAGCTCAGTTCTCCAGATAAATTAGGCTTTAATAATCCAAATGTATGAAAAAAGTTGACTAACTTTTGAAAATTCTGCAAAAGAAGAGCAAATTCATGCATTTGTCCACCCTTTACTGTTTTTTTTTTGAATGTATGTGTTGACAATGAAACATGTTAACACGTAAGTATTGGTCATTAATGACCTGTGAAATACTGAAAAGCAACATCCAATAAAGTGGTGGATATACGGTATTTCATGTACATATTTGAGGACCATTAGTTGCATAGAAAATCTACCCAAGAGCTGTTGGATCAAAAAAGCGCCTGCAGGTAAAGTTTTGCTGGTTGTTCACTTGTATATGTCATGGTCATCTGTCTTTGTGTTAGAACATTTGGTATGCTAAAGCTGTATCAGAGTGACTGTGCTGTACCTTCATTGCCTGCAGATAAGCCATCTGGCTTAGTGATGCCCGTGCTCTTTTTCCGTCTGTGTTTCTTGCGGTTGGCGTGCGGTGAAGGAGGTGGTTCAAGTTTAGGACTCGTAGCGCTGCCCACACTGGAATTTGCAGGATCACTCATTCCATTGGCTGAAGAAGACACAAAACGAGAATAAAACATGAGTCCTTTCTTTTATGTCTAATTAAAAAAGAGTTTCATTGTTACGGCATCAGCCTGTGAGCTACAGTCAACACTGACCGAGTACAACTTTGCAATCCTCATCTATGGACAAAAAATAAATACAGCATGGTCTTTATATATTCTAATTATTCTGTCAGTATAACAGGGACTCTTCATTTTGTTCAATCCCACAACATCATAGCATCACCTCAAAGTTTCAAACACTAAACAGTATCGAGGTAGATTTATCAGTGAAGCATCTAAAGAAATGATGCTTGAAATGATAACGTTTTTAAAATAAATGGAATGAATACTACCAAAAGATCATCACACTGTTTTACTCTGAAGAGCGCTTTAACTTCAAACCATGGGGAGGAAGATTACAGGAATAATTTAAAAGTAGAAATAAATGTCTGCTGGTTGGTTTAAGTGCTTTGATGAAGCATCAAATAAACATGAAGACCTACAGGAGATTGAGTAGACGTCTATTCTAATCTAAGTCTATTATTAATTACACATTGCTTTCATCTAAAGCTATACGTGTAACATAAAGACAGAAGTGTATGATATTTCAAATAAACATATTTGCATTACATGTGTAGAATATGAACGGCACATTTGCAAAACATGAAATTATTCTTTTGAAACAAATGAATCATTGAAAACTGACAATGAGCAATGAATAATAAACGATGTAGTCTTTATTGGAAGCGTCATGCAAAGTCGAGTTAGACTTGTCACATCTTTAAAATGTGTTTGTCAGAGTTGGAAATGGCTTTGAGTGCTCCAAAAGTAAGCGCGTTGCTCTGGTTTTAGACAGAGTGAAGGACAGGTACGAGGCTATCAGTGAACAAATGGTTACCTAAGTTAGCCTGCAGCAAAGCTCTCTATATGACTGTCTGAGAGTGACAGGGGGCTAAGAGCCGGCTTTGTTTCTTGTAAGTGATTTTATAAATGTGATATTAACCTGTGCTACCGTTGGGCAAAGGGATAGGAGGGATGGGAGGATAGGAGGGGGATGTCAGCTTGCCATCTTTCTGATTTCCTGACATTTGACATCACTTTCCCTTCTTTCCCCCTCCGGATGCCATTATGAATCTGGGAGCGGGGGCCAGGGGCCTGGGGGAAGCAGGGAGGGAGGGCCGGTAGATGGGCCCCATATTGCTCTCCTCTTACCACCCTGTGTGGTGCTGGCAGCCTCCTCCATTGTCTCCCATCAAAAGCTCATTGTAGTGTGGCAAACTCCATTCATTTCCCTGTGCACCGTCCCAGCCCCAGGGGTGGAGTGCAGGAGGACAAGGGGCTCAGGGATTATTTCTGTTGTCGTTGCCAGTTGCACATACTATAATGTGCGGCACTGTGCCATTAGCCAGTGTACAACATTAGGCCTAATTCGGTCATTACCTTTAGGGAGATGGGGCTGTCTTGGAGGAGTAAGATGGGCTCAGCGGGGGATTGAAGATGCTAACGTGGGCGGAGGGAAGGGGTGATGGTGGGGTGGAGCTCTGAGGGCCTGGGGATGCTTTAGCTTGAGCGTGGGCAAAGTATAGGAGACATCACCTGAGACAAACAATGTTTCTGTACTCAACTTAGTGATTCCTCTTAATGAGGGGGGTGTATACACACAATAATGTCACGAATACAAATTAGTAACAACAGCTTCCGTGTTTAATTTGCAAGAAGATAAGTGAAAATTAAACACCTACGAAACAAGTCATCTGAAGATTTTGGCATTAAAAAGCTAACTTCTACTTGGAAAATAATAAAATACCTATTAATAAACACAACACTGGGGCTTGTGCTAGCCTCCTCACATTAGGCTTCTCTGGTGTGTTTTGAATGGCAGCACGCAGCCACACATGTAGCAGCCCCTAGTCGAGGCGTCTGTTTCAATTTCCCTGCTCTCTTACAACAGCCCCCCTGAGACGAGTCATTAGCTGGCTCAGACAGCTGGGGGCACAGGGGTCCTCCATGTGCCTCACCCCCCCCGCTCCCCCCTCCCGCTTCCCCCCCCCTCTCCATCCCAGCGTCTGTATCGCCAGCACGGCTCCGTATGGCGCAGGGAAGACTTGCGCTCCAACCTGCCTCCGACGTGACAGCCAGCATTTGTTTAATGTCGCTTGAGGTTAAAGGGGAGGGCTGCCCCTCGGGGGCCCAACCGTGTCATAAACACCTCTAATTATCAATTTCTGCCCTTAATGTTGTGGAAAATGACCCTGGCTCTGCTCATCGTGCACCTCCTGCACCTGAAACATATATTGGGAGGTACTCTTCCCTTAGTTAAATTAGGCTTTAAGAATTCTGGAACATGACGGCATAGGAGCAGAAAATGGATAATACTACAGTCCACATCTCTGAGGAATAATATCAAAGCACCTGAATCCTAATGGTTTTACAACTCACAGTCTCCTGACTCTATGAGGTTTTCAGCACCAAACTATACAAGAGTATATTTCTTAAGTAGAGAATGATCAAGTCAGAATTGGACTTGTTCTGTGTTCACTGTGGTTATTAGCGAACTGTTAGTGTGTATGAGAGCCATCAGGACCAGGCTGGGTAATGAAGCACCCTGGGGATCAGGAGTCTCTTTCCCACTCAACTCCCATCACCTGGGCAGCTCAAAAGGTATGAGCCTGACCTGTGATTACTGCATATTACACTTCTACGAGGAGATGACAGTTTAAACATGATTCAGGATGAAGTCTTTGGGTGAGACAAAGAGGGGGCTGCTAACAGCTTCCTGCCTTTACCAATGTCACGCTGAGAATGAATGAGAATGAAAAAGGGGTGAGAGAGAGGAAGAGAGAGAGAGGCTGGGGGGAGGGTGTGTGTGTGTGTGTGTGTGTGTGTGTGTGATGAAGAGGAGGGGAGTCATTTCATTGTTATTCAAGAGGCTCCGGGTGAGGAGCACTATGATTCCACCAGGCCCCTTGACATGGCAGCCCTGCCTGTCCTCAATCAAAGCCAACGGCTGCAATTAATGGCAAAAATTAGAAACAATCACCGCCTCCCCCTTATTATCCTCAATTAGAGCGTACTAATCAAGGCCTGATCGCGCTCTGCTGCTCTCTCCAAACTAAATGTCAAACTTCATTATGGCCTGGCGTAGAAATCAAACGCCCCACATGCTATCACCCTCACATCGGGAGGCCAAGGTGTAAAGCATAGTGCCACAGGAAAAGGCTATCTGTGCATTAACTACACGCGTCCTGATACACAAACTTGAGGGGAGAGAAATAACTTAGCAGAACTAACTTAATACTACTAAGAAACAAGCAGGAGGCCAGGAATGCAGGATATGAACATGTGTAGAATGATCCGTTTGTAATTTAGATCAACTTCAAATTATTTTAGGAACCATTTTTCCCCCCAGATTCTGTCCAGAAATAAATGTAAATAAAATGACAAATTAAGCTTCCCAGAGCCTGAAATAATGTTTCTAATTAAAGACATAAAGTTGATGTCCAACAAAGAAACACAGCAGTTACCCAACCTGTCGTGACTCGGACCAGAAAGTCTTTCTTTCGGTTGACCTGTTGTCTCCTTCTGTTCAACACCTTAATCAATCTATTGAATTTGACCTTACAATGGGTTTCAGCACGAGAGCATGAAAAGCCCCAACAACAGGTTAACACTGATTTAAATATTGAATGAGGGAGCACACTGATCCATTGTAATCTTGTGCCTTTGGGAACGTGACATTACTCACACTCCGAGCAGGATTTGAGTTCTTGTCATCAGCGAGCCGCTCACATTGTTCACACTGTCTGTTTGAGCCTCGCGCTTTTAATTCAGGTTCAGAGATTGAGGTGTACCAAGGAGAGCGGAATCTAAACAAGCACCCAGCGCATTAAGAATGAGTGTTCTTATGAATGCAAGCAATAGAAAAATTGGGCCGGGATTTAATCAAAAATCTGCGCTCAATATTCAAGAGACATTACTATCTGTGCTTCTGCCTTTGCTCAATAGGTTTACAAATGAGGACATTCTTTAAATAATATGGAAATGGTTACCTGGCTAAGATGCATTCATTCACTACTGAATCATCAATCTACTGTTTATGCATCTCAGAATCACATTTTATGTTAACCTGCAACCTTCACCAAGGATAATGGAGTGATTGGTCGTGGTTCAAGTCAATTCAAATGGCAAAACATGAGCACCCTTCACTGAGGAACACCCTCTATTGATTATTGAAGGCACATTAGATAGGAAGACAAGAGAGTCGCATTTCAATCAGGCTTGTGTTTTTGGAGAGTCAAGTCACATTTCACACCGCAGACAACTCGGATTTTTAAATTGTAAAGAGACAAAAAGGAAAGATGTTCAGAGAAGTTTTTGATCCACAAAAGCCGTCTTCACTGACTATGCACTATGATTACAGAGAAACTCCTTCCCAAAGACGTGCAACATATCTATCATTTGACGCAATGTGTCTTGCCATTATTTTCAGCTCATTTGCCTCACTCAAGCTCATTTGTGGTTACCTTAAGAGTAGCACGAAAATAATTGAAGAAAATAGAATAATGGAGCAAATTGTGGATCTGATTTCGTTGAAGACTGGATGCTGGTTAATGAGCTATGATCAAATCGAGGGCTTTTCAGTTTAGCAAACATGAAAATGGGGAACTTCTAGGCTTCCTTATTTTCCAAACAAAACGTTCAGGAATCCAAACGTGTCCTGTGCAGCCAAACGCACATTTACAAACATCCGCTATGAAACCCTTTTCTTCTCCTGCATATACATTTTCATATAGAGGAGAACATGATTTGCTGGGGAAAAAAAAAAAATCACATACAAATAAAAAAAAAAAAACAAGAACACACACACATACACAACACACACTTATGCTCATTTATTTGAGGACCCCACGAATCTAAGTAATTCTGCTTTGGGCATGCCGCTGATGGGAGACAGGGGTAGGGGGTGATGGAAGTGCCTGCGTCCAGGCAGAATTGATCGTTTGGCAGCTCCAAATGAGAGACAGTCTTGTCTGCGGAACCACGAGGGTCGTGCAGTTGGACTCCAGCAGCGCTCGTAAAGTGCGCTCTTTAAACTGCCGGGGCCCCTGGGAGCCCATGGGGAGGGGGGGAGCCGCCGCCGCGCTAATGAGAACTACCAGAGTGCAAACATGCATGGAAATGACTGTTATTCTGTTGATGTGCATTTAAGTGCTTTTTTACTGCCAACCACAAAGAGAGGGAAATAACTGGTGATGAATGGTACCCCCAAAAAGCATTCATTTTCCTCTTCAGAAGAAAAAGAGAGGAAAACAGAGGAGGAGAGGGGGGTTAACAGTAAGATGGAAGGTAAAGACAGAGAGACAGGGTGGGAGAGGGGGCTGACATGCATGGTGAATATATTATCTTACTTCAGTCAAGAACAGTGACAGGGAGGCAGTAAGCAGGGATGCATGGAAAGCAGAAAGTTAACATTCACTCTTCTTCTCCTGTGAACAAGGTGCCGCTCCTTTAAAAGAGCAGCAGCCAAGAAAGGTCACAGCGATCAGAGCCCTGATCACCTAATTATGAAAATGAGGCTTCATCCGTCTGTCTGAAAAACGTACGAAAATTCATTTCCATCCCACCGCATCTCTGCATCAGATTCCTTTATTTCGTCTTTTTTTTTTCCGGTTCGCATATTTGATTTTGGCAGCTAATGTATAGTGAGGTCTTCGGACATGATTAAGGGAAAGGTCTTACGGGCTCCGCTGCTTGTACTGGTGTTGATGGCTTCATTCCACTGGTCGGCGCTGGACACAGAGAAGGAGCGTTGGTGCATGCCATCTTTACTGCCGCCAAACACAGACCCGCCCGTCTGGAGGGATGAACTGCTGTTGGAGTGAGGGGCACCTGGAAAACAAGCGACACACATGAGAAAATGAATCCTGTATCCTTGTGTTTCCTCACTTAACCTAACCTGGTACGACCGTCTTCTTCAAATGAAAAATAATTCTTTCATGAAGGTTATAAAGTTGTAAATGAGTTAACAGCTCTGGAGGTTTCTGCAGCACTGCTGCTGCTACCTTATTTGTGCACATCCCTCTGTCAGAGACCCCCCTTCACACAGTCACACACACACAACCATCTCCCTCCACCTCTGCCTCTAATTAGCCCTTAATTAACAAGATACACTCTGAACGCTAATTATCTCGCCTCATCCCTCTGACTGCCACATCGATCTCCACTGGCGTCAGCAGGCGTTCTCTCCCTAACTTCCAATCAGGCGAGCCACAGACGCCTGGCACTCTTTACTAATTCATGGGTTAGGCAGCGCCATGTGGGGTCCTTCCCAACTGTTCGCAAGCAGTCGCTACAACACATCCTAACTACTCTGAAGAACTCATCGATACACTTCAGGACGAGTGACGGATTCCAAAGCGGATCACCTGCTTAAGCTTTAACATGCATCAACTGAACTGAATATACAGTATGTCTCAGAATTAAAAAAAAAAAAATCTGCTTGACGTTTTTTCTTGGAAAAAAAACAAACAAAAAACTTCTTACTTAATTTAAAACATTACTCAACTTGGAATATTTTTTAATGACCTACATTTTTTTTAATAATTGTTTTACAATAATCATTTTCCATTCCATTTTTATCTGAGCTATGACACAATAGCTCATTTACAGGCTTCATATGTACTTCATAAAAAACAATGTGATTAAATTAGATAAATACAGATGGCTTCCACTCTCAGAGGTTATGTTTACTGAGGCATTGTTTTTTCAAAAACAAGCCATATCTTTGATTCTGTCATCAATGCTTCCTCATCTTCCAGGTAACACACATCAAGGCCTTTTATTCAATAATTACAAGTAAATATCACTTTCTGATTGAGGTGACAATAACAGAAAATACAGAGTGTGGGTCGTGTGTAAAGTAAACTAAGCGGCACGGGTGCTTGTTAGGATAATATGTCCTACTCATTATCTAGAGTAATAAGTGTATCAAATTCACATAATCATGTCTAATTAGTATCAGTAATTATCTTGTTGGGCCCAGGAATATTAATCTTCAGGTCCCAGAGGGGAGGGAGCAGAATCGCAGCAAGAATGGCAGAGAGAGCGAGGGAATCATGCTGAGGAGCGCCGACTAAATTAGCATGCTGAAATCAGAGCAGAGGAGGAGGTGGGAGGAGGAGGAGGAGGAGGAGGAGGAGGAGGAGGAGGAGGAGGAGAGGTACTGAAAAGAAAATGTAAAACTTTGTTTTACAGAGAGTGATGAATACATGATATTTAGAATAATCTCATCAATCTACTGTTGTTTTTTTATGGGTTAGGAATTATCAACAACATTAAAATAACAGAATATTTCAAAATTCTTTATAAACACACAATGTGCATGTCTTTTTTGGTGTAGCAAAGCCCAATCTACAAAGCTAAATACTCTATCACCTTGTTGCTATTGGGCAATTCCTACATTTCCACCTTAGATACCATCATCTCACTATTTCCAAAGTTTGACTCTTGGACGTCTTAAAAAGACTTAAGGAAAAATAAACTGTTAGATAACTACACTGCAACTTGGATATTTAAAATTCAACAATCAGGTCTAATTGTCAAATTGGATGCTAATGATGAATGAATTATACATGGCTGTATCCATTAGTCCCCAGAGACCACTCCTGCATAAAGGGGAGGATAATGTAATTACAGTGGAGAAATAATCAGCTTGTGGCATTAAAAGAGCACTGTACCCGCAGCTCCAGCCAGGCCTGACTCCAGTGTGTTTTACAGCTTCAGAGGAACGGCGCTGGACTGACAATGACCTGAAGACAGCACACTGAAGTCCTAATGATTCCATTTGATAATGGAACAGGGGCCAATAAAAACTGTTCAAATCAGATACATTTAGCATGGCTCCAAGTGAATTAAATAAACTCACAATAACTCAAAAGACATGATGTATTCAGGCTGTTAACATTAAAGTGCAAAAATATTCTTTTCATAAAGACAGTCTGCTTGAAAAAAAAAAAAAACAGAAACATGATTTTAAACATTTCCTGACAATTGTCGAATATATCAAACCTTCATTTAGTGAATACAATTAATGAGCACTGATTGAGAGTACAAATACAAACAAGTGACAAGAATGCTTCACTTTTCTATGAATTCATTCTTCGTTTTAAATACACAATTTTTTTCTGAATGGGAAACAAAACAAACAACACTGTTTTATTTTTGGAACACCATCCATTTCTTTAAATTAAATCCCCAATAGCATGAAGCAGAAAATGTTTGCACAATCTTGGTCAGCTAAAATATTAGCGTGTTCATGCATCAGTAATGGTGATATGATATTTGACTACACATGAGTAACTGCAGAAAATCCATGGAATTAAAAGCAGTCGTAGTCTTAGTATCCAAATCTCATTTTGATAAAAATACATTTAAAATTATAAACTATATCTTTACAGAGATTGTTTCTACATTGTGATTTTAGCAGTTAGCAGCATTAGCAAATAAGGAAGTATTACATTGAAAAATATTATCAATGGATTGCTTTTAACATGAATACTTCTGGAAACAAATCATATTATTGTTAACATCTTTATTAAAATTAATGAACACTTTAAAGAGCAAAGTACCATTATGGATATTTCTTCCTCACTGTGTATAAAGTGAAAACAAAAGCCATAGCGTGTGTTCTGCAGGCTATCTGGGGTTCGGGTGTTAAGTAGAGGCGATGGATTAGCGGGGAGCAGCGCTGCCTTGCTTCCTATTTCTCTTTAGGCCGGGGCCGTCAGTGGGTTGATGAGCCGTGACAAGGCCTGACCCCTCCGTGGAGTTGTTGCCATTATGTACAAGTAGTGGGATAATGAAGCATTCATGGTAATGTGGGCCGGGCAGAACATCATCTGCGGCTGTGTGTAATCCACTATCATCTTCCTCACCGAGGCCCAGACAGACGCACCCCTCCACCTCTGATGCTGCTGCGGCTGTCAAGCCCAACACAATTCACTCAGACGATCATATATCAAGACTGTGCATGATATATGGTTTTAATAAAAGTACATGTTGAAACAACTTCTAATTAATCTCTTTGTACAGCTGTACCTCTGTATTTATTTTCTTGCTGAGGTCACTATCTCATTTTTTGGCCATGTCTAATGTCTTCTGTGGACTTCATGTAGGCCTGAAAAATGTTGCTTCTTAATGTCAAGATAAATTATTCCTTTATTCATCTCACAATGTAGACATTTACATTGTTACAGCAGCAAAGAGCAAGTATTGCTAACAAAAGAAGCACATAGTGCACACCGTGCACAATTCAATAAAAACCAAAAATATAGAAATATATAGATATTTATATATATATTATATATATAATAGCTGAGAGCTGATAGTCAAGGGATGATTTTAGATATTTCCAGCCCGTGACTACTATTATGTAACACTCTGACATTGAATGTAGTCAACTGTGCCATGTTATATACTAAGAAATAAGTGACTTAGATGAAATCCAGGTTAATCTCTCCACAGATAAAAAAGAAATACACAAACTTTATGTGTAACCCAAGCTGTACTCATACAGTTGTCAGAGGTCATGGAAAAAGAGAGGAGTAATTTAGCCTATAAAAAGGGGAAATCATCTTAAGAAGAGGGTTAAGTAGTGGAAAATGCTTCTAATTTGGGAGAAGTACAACATACACGGCCATGACTAGATTTCTACACAATGACAAGGGCAAAACAGCCATGACTGGTTCACATTAAACATAGATTACTTCTGAATGATAAGAGTGTGTAGGCAGGTTACTGAGAAAAACAAATTGCGAACAGAACGGTGGTTTAATGCCGGCACAGGGCAGGTATTTCTGATCAGAGAGTACTGGTTGTGCTCTGCTTAAGAATAAAGCTGGTAACAAATTGTACTATAGTACCAACAGGGAACAAGTTAAACACTTCCTCATGCGTCCCTCTCTTCAACAGGATAGATTCAAAGTGACTGAGCCCATTAACACTTTGATAAAATGTATCTGTCGCCGGTGACACGGCAGGATGTGTGTTAACACGCAGGATCATATTTTAAACGGTTCCGCTCAGCACCCAGCAAAGGAATTAAACCTGGCCGCTCGTGGGCGCATGCGTTCGCTCATTTACTCTCTGTCTCCTCAGCCTCTGCTCTTCATCTTCCCATCTCCCCTCATCCACCCGCTCCCTCCTTCTTTCCGTCCCTATCCCCCTTCTCCCAGTGATTATAAAGGTCTTTAGATCTAAGGAATGAATGAATTACCAAAGGCGCAGACAAGGCTTGTGATTTGGACGCCATGAATGAAAAATTACTCCTTTGTTCCCTTCATCAATTGCACGTCTAATGAAATCAAAATCCCGATCACATAATCAGAAGAGGGTCCTCCACCCAGAAAGAGACGAGATGTGAATATAACCTTTCTTTTCCGTAAGTGGAGATTAAGGCAAATCTCTCTCACATTGTTCCCAGAGGCCCAAATGGATAGCAACTGAAAATCTTGGGAATTTTGTCATTGAAGAGTCTTTGTCCAACAAACACATGCAAACCACATAACTGAGTTTGAAAAAAATGAACAAAAAGAGAAAACAAACCAGTTGATGCTGGTTTAACTAAATATGGTCTGGCCAAATTTCTAAGCCATTGTATGTGTGTCCCTTAACCTACTACACAACAGTTTGGGAGTTGAAAAAAAAAACCCTCTATGAAACGTCCTCTGTTCTGCACACTCCTACATCTTTCTGCTTGTGACTGATTAACTTGTTCAGCAGTGGCAGCACCTTGGCCAGGTTTACCAGTAACCTGTCTGGACAGTGTTAATGGTCCCTGCTGACCCATCTTCAGCTCTGAACCCACTGTCAGCCAGTTAGCCTTAGCTTGTGTGGTGGAAACCCTCTGCCCATTTTACAGCCAATGAAAGGTCCCCGCCTCCCTCTGGGGATAGCTTTGCTAATTTGAATTAATTACTCTTAACTCTAACCCCTAAATCCAATCACTGGCTTCCCCTCTGTTAGCCTGCCAGACTCTCTTGCAGCCTCCGGTGGCACAGCTCGCTGGGAGAAGAGCTCTATTTTTAAAACTTGAAAGGTGGAAACCCTCACTCTGAGCTCAGGACCAAAGTGATTTTGTTGTTGTTGTGACCCTCCTTCTACCAAAGAGGACAACAACACAACTAGGTCAGTGTCACAGTGGCAAAAAAAACCCTCACCTTTTTCAACCCCCCCCCCCCCCCCCCCCCCCCTTTAAATATAGGCATAATGTTTATACATCCTTTCTAATTCCCAGCAAAAGTAATTTAGAGAATTAATAGATTTTCTCATAGACACTCATTAAGTCATCATTGTGTATACAATAAGGAGGTTAATTTGCATGAAACAAACATACCATAAGTAGATAATTAACCTGTTGGGACTCATTTGTGTGATTAATCACAAATTGAGGATGTAGAGAATGAGTACAGTAATGAAAGACTCATTGAGTAACCATTACATATCATACCTGTAATGGGTTTCCTCTTTTGGGGCTACGCAAAATATGATCAATCCCTCTTTGCTCTCCATGTCCATCATCCATAAATGTACTGCCATGAGACGATCTGATTATCATTATATTAGCTATTCGTTACAACTACTGTTAATAAAATGGAGAAGCATTGTGCACAGTGTCAGAGAACGACAGGAGGAAGAGGAGGTGACTGCAGGGTGGTTCAAAAAGTTGAACTAGGTTTTTACAAAGTGACACAGACATCCTCTTCACAGGTCTCTAGAAATGAAGATAATGTTGATACACAGAGGATACACTAATGACTTGAAGTCAAACAAAGTCCTGTCTGTTAACACACATGTTATTCCCTATTGGTATACAGTTCTATGTTTTCACATATTTGGACAAAATATTTTGTCTAATATTACATTATTATGAGCTGGCTAAATCATTAGAAAGAGTTTAAATACGATACTGTACACGTCCATTGTTGTGTTTTTTGTAGGTCATTCCAGATGTGTATGTTCACCACCTTATTTGCCTCTATGAAGGTTTATTCTCTGATGGGCCCACTGCCCAACAGAACTGTAGTATTGCTTAATATGTAAATGATGTAATCTGAAATTTGTGTTTTTCCAAGACACATTTTGGCCTACTTGCCTTTATTTGATAGGACAGTGGATAAGAGTAGGAAATTGAGAGAAAGCGGGGAAGGACGTGGGAAAGGAGCCACATGTTGGACTTGAACCTGGGCCACCCACTACGCACATGAGGCAAACTTAACCGCGAGTGCCTAGATTTTCAATGGTGTGCGCCTCTCCAAAAACACTTGAAGGTTTAGAGCCCAACAACTAGACCTACCTTGATTTTAAAGGAAAAAAAACAATCCTATATTCTGATAAAACCAGTGTATCAATCTCAGTTTTTCAGTTTGTCGCAGATGTTCCATTTTTCATAAATATCTATGTTAGCTCATTTGGCTAAACAAGTGAACATTTATTTATCAGGTCTGCAGCCTTATACAGAGGGCAGGTAATCTTACCTGTGTTTCCTATGCCCAGTTGCAAGGTGCTGCGGTCCTTGGTCAGCCCATTCGTTTTTGGACTAGCAGTGGGGGCAACAGTGGCGACCGCTCTCGGAGGTCTCTTTCCAGGGATCTTGACAGTTGTCCTCAGCAGGTCGATCTCTTTCCCATGCACATTTTGCATGTAGTCCTATAAATGAAGGAACATAAACACTGTTGTGATTGATCTGCTCTCTGTTCAAGCATTTGTCTGAATATTTCCTTTAACCCTGAGCAGCGATTACGCACAGTGGACAGACAAGAATCCGGGAATTATGAAGGAAAAACAAATTAAAAGACAATTCAATCTCCGTCCCCATTAGTCACAACTCATCTCAGAGAGTCCACTAGAGGTGTGTGATAACGAAGACGTGATTGTAAATTCATTATACATCACCTGTGCCTACACTGTCTCTCCTAATAGCGAGAAGTAAGGCTTAATGAATGCAAACAGTCTCATTCACTTTCAATTTGGGCATCTGATTTGGTTTAAAACGACTACTGCCCAAATGTGGGAAGCCAAGGTGAAAATCATTGGGCTCAGCAGAAAAAGACCCAGATAGAGGCGAGCTCGGCCTTTGCCGTCCCCCCAACGGCTCCTCTGCTTTATTACCGTGTCATAAAGCACTCATTTCTTTCCCAAGCCTCCTCACTAATTACCCAGTGAGCGCTCTCATTTCATTTTATTGCTGGAATTAACAGCCAGATCGAAGCGTGCAAAGCTATTAAGATGTGTGATTAAGCCACATTCAATTAGTTTCTACAAACAATTTAATTGATGTAGCAGATAGAATTAACAGAAGGTGATTGTGTGGATGGCTTGGCTGACTGCGAAATTAAAGGTTCCCCTCTTCCACTCTTTTTGCCTCCCTCCTTCTTTCTTCCTCCCTCAATCTCACTCTCGCCCCCCGTTTTCCCTTTCTTACTCCTTCTCTGCTCCGCTGCTCAAAATGAGCTCGAGCTGTTCCCGCGCTAATGCAACTGTCTCCCTTATTTCACCTCTCTCTGTAAGTCAACAGATTCATAGATTCATAGATTGCCCCGATGACCTGTAATAGCTGTAATGATCAAGAGATAGCCTGTTCAGTCAATTACATACATCACTGTAGCACAGCACTGCTCTGCTAATAACCGCTTGTAAATTAAACTACTAACACACTGTCAGTGCAACACAGCCGCACACACAAGGTTCAAATCTAACCGGTGGGCTTCTGCTCAAACTTAGAGACAAGATGCGGCTGAAATCGGTCTTTTTTTTTTGGACCAACCCAATTGCGTTACAATCGGAAAACACGGGGCTGAAATACATAGAGAGTGATGGGAGGAATTTTTGTCGGGGAGAGACGGGCATTTCTGACAGTGGCACAGGGCTCCTGAGCTGTCTGCTGCCAGCCAGCCGAGTGTTTAAGAGGTATTAGCGGCACAGCAGGATTCTGACAAAGATGGATGTGGGAGGCTGGTCAGGCTCTGCTGCCATGCAGTGAGAACCGTTATAAATACAAGCCAGCGTGGAGTCTAGGCGCGGCAGGCACGCAGCAGCGCAGCCATGTCTCCATTAGCGGGCATGGATGATGTGCACCGCAGGGGGAGCAGAGATGACCACTAGGACGCACTGTTTCTTAACACTAAGCTCAAAGCCAAGGGTTAGCTAATACAGCTATTATATACAGCTACATGTCTCTGTTGAAATCATCAGACTATATGGTTGTAATCTAGTTTGCTGCAGCAGTGGTGGTAAATGTAATCGCGTCGAGTGAATTGTGCTCAGTGGTTGAAAACATCCTGCATTAAAACCTCCAGTAGTACCCTCAAGTACAAACAGTAGTGTAACAAACACATAAAGACGATTGGAAAGGAAATGGGAGAAGAAATAAACGGGGGTTGGGGGGGGGGGTGTTTGGACTTACATGTAAACTGGGGTGGTAAGTAAGGACGCCATTATCACACAGTGTGACATATTTCTTTTTCCACTCCTTGTTGAGGGATTTGCCACTCCGCTTCAGAAGGATTCCCTGTAAGAGACAAGACATCACGGTGAGCATCTGCTCCTCTCAGAGCAGCATGGTGGAGGATATGAGCCATAATGGATGTTAAATACCATAAAACAGCGTTATTATTGTTATTACAGATTTGTTTCGGCAGCTACAATGAGCATTTACTTTGCGGTGAGTAATAAAACAAACAATGATAATTTCAGGAGACAATTAAGAACCAATATGGAAGTCGTTATGTGCAATATAATCCCATTAAAGCTTTTTTTTTTTTAAATATTATTTGTTCTCTCATCCGTTATCTGTGTCTTTGATATGTTAGTTTTTCATAGTGACATCTGAACCTTCGAAATTTCTGTCACAGAGACTTCTCAGAAAGAAAGAGACAATCCAATTTGCCAGACCTCCACCCTCCATTCATTCACATAACATGCTGAACTCTGGAAGACCTTTCAATCCAGGGATTAGGGAGTGTGATCTCCCCTCTTCAAAGTCCACTCAGCTCTTATTTTTTTCTACTTTATCTTCCGGGGCCTTTTAAGGCTTCAGATGATTTCCTTATCTGCTGAGTAAATCCACTGGTAAACAATGCAGTTCCTCTGCTGGAGGTGACCAAACGCTGCTGAGTGCAAGGGCCAGGAGGCTCTCTGGGGTTAAACAGTGAGGAGGGGCTCGCTTAATTAGGGGATTAAGCCAGGGCAATGTTTGTGCTTTTACAGCCAGGGCCTGTGTGAGTGTCTGTGTGTGTGAGCTGAAAAGGGAGGGGGGGTTAAAGGGATAGTATTTTTGCTAGCCAGGCCCATCCTGCAGGCTTTAATCCTGATTAACACATCAGGGAGAGCTGACCCTCGGTGACCCGGGCACCAGGCTGTTTGCCGACAATCATCCTAATCCAGGCCCTGTTTCATCTGGACGGGGGCGAGCAGTGCATGCTGGGGCTAAAAATGTTGCTTTTCTTGGTATCTAATGAATATTCCTACCTGTAATCACTTTATAACAGGAGCTGGACTAAAGTCATAAATGTACACAGTATACTATCACTAATATAACCTCTTAAAATGAAATAAAGTTATTTAAAGGCCCCTATTTGAACACATCAACACCAAGGTTGTCTGTGTATCACTGAAGACCATAAACTAGTTTGGGAAATATATATTTTAGGCAGTGCAAACAATTAGTCAAATCAATTATAAAAAGTCATAAAAATTCACAACAAGACATAAAACATTAATTTATTCTCATTAACTTAATTTATTAGAAGCACCTGATCAAACTTAAACACAAATTGAATAATGTCATTAAACAAACCCCTGGTTAACTATTTTGTAGCTGTTGATTCTTAAAAAAAAAAAAACCCTGTCCTTCAATCGATAAGTTGCTGACTGCTCAGACTCCTCTCAATTTAGTCAATAAAAGGAATGTAAACACTTTTTAAATGGCTCCCCAATCATACAAAGTAAATGACCCAGATGCAGGGCCTCCGGCAACTTTATAATGTATGTTTTACAAGCAGATATGTTGCTCATCTCGTGGCCTTACTGGAGCAGAAATAAATCTATACATGCAATCAGTGCAGAGATTCATATATTCATCAGAGCCTTGAAGCAGATCAATATAAAATACTTTGACAATAATGTGCACATCTTTACACCTGGAGACTCATTTTTCTGTTGGGTTTCATTTAATCCTGTGATCTTTATGGCCGTGACATATCGTCTCAATATCAGTAATTAGAGGCTTGGTAAACACCTGAAATTATTTATTGTAATTGTTGAACTGTTTTCCACTTTGGATTTTCCTCTTTATGTGATGGTTAGACGACAAAAGGCAGCATGTGTGGATCCATTTAACACTGCCTGAACACACACACACACACACACACACACACACACACACACACATAAAGAGACGTTCAGCCTGTGCAACATAAGGAAACAGGCCGCTGGTCAGACACGCTCTCTGTGTTCACACAATTGTGATATCTCCACTGAGGAGATCTCTGTCTTTCTTGTCTTTTGTCAGTTGACCAAGAGAAAAGCTGCATCCCGCCACTGCCGCTGACTGATAGGCCAGCCCTTTGTGACGGACCGTGGAGGAGAAAAAAAAAAAAGTGTGTGTTGGGTTTGGGGGAAGGTCTATGATGGGGCAAGAATGCAGTCCCCGCTGAGAAGCTGTTGGCTGCTTCTCAGCAGTGACAGCATTGTTATCCTCACTATTTTTATAGATGGGGGGGGGGGGGGGGGGTAATTTGGCCCTGTGGGGAGGGGGTGAGGGGAGTGGTAATTAAGCACACATTGACACTTTGATCTCCTTGATTGTGCATTTGACTGGCCTGTAGATCAGCTGGTCACAAATCCCAACCAACCATCCCTCCACACATCTGTAAAGCCAAACTCCAGTCCCACCACTACCAAAATAAAAGCCTTTGTAGATAAGGGAGGGGAGGGGTGGGAGGTAACTTGTCAAAAGTTGCCATGATACCCAGGGAAACTGGCCCCTGCCTTTCGAGGAGGGGCTCCGCAGAGTGTAATGGATAAGAATGGGGGAGTTTACAGTAAAGACTGCTCTGAGGGGATTCTTTCTAATCTGTGAAAACCAACCTCCTGCTCACCTGCACTCATCAGATCTGCCCTTTTCTGCAGGGAGTGCCACTCATCTGAATGCTCTATAGACATGTTCACTGATTGTCCACCGCAAAATGTTATATTGCTAGATTGTTTTTTTGGTATTCTTGAGCTTTTTTCAGGTACCGTTGAGCACAAATAAAAACATAATTGAAACTTATATGGGGTTAATAGAAATGACTTGATTTTAAAAGACATTGAAGCCCGATTGAAGTATTTTAATTTGTTATAAAATAAACCTTTTTTCAACTGCTACATGAACATAAACCAAAAGTGACAGATTGGTGGACTGAGAGATACTGTCTCTGCTACACCGTTTCCCTGAAGCGTTATTGTCTGATTGAGCGAGGGGACTTGGAAGCATCACCCTGTCATTATTTCAGCTGGACTGAAGCCTTGGCAATTTTCCAAAGGGAATAAGAAGGTCTGGTTCATCATTCTAAAAAAAGGAGGACATTATCTTGTATGATTTACAGGTAAAGAGGATAATATAAGGATGCTGACCCATTTACAAAAGCCCTCGTATAATCACGAGTGATTACTAACCAATGTGTCAATTACTTCTCCTTCGCTTTGAGCCGGGACCTTTAGAAATGCTCCTTTATGAGACGGGTAATTCAGTGCTCTCCTGCTTAAAGCAATGCATGAAGATATATGAAAGAAAAAAATATGACTAAAACCATTTTAAAAAATAGTAGGTAGAATTTTTTCAAATGTTGAAAATCTCCTCTAACAGGAAATGACCCTGATTAAGGTGTGTAGTATTTTATATAATACTGTGATCATGTGTTTTTAACTGCCAAAACTACAATCATAATAAACCGTATAGGTTAAAAATATTTTTTTTTCCAAGTGAATCACACAAAAAACACCCATTGAATCTGAGCGATGATAACATTTCAAAAAGGACCAAGTTTTTTTGTTTTTTTTTAAAATTAGAGCTACAACAATACAAACGCAAGATTACAAAAACATCTCATAAATCTATTGACAATCCTTAACATAAAGCAAATGACCTTCATGAACAATATAGCCTTCAATTTCCACTTGAAATGATTTGACTTTGTTACCAATGGATATGTTTCAGAAGTGTCCACATTTTCAGTTGAGGTTATCTGATAAATACCTTCTTTTTTTTCTTTTTTTTATTAAATCATCCTAAATTGAGCTCTTTGATTAAGCTTGTGAAATAAATCGCAATCTTTCTGGACAAAATTAAGCTCAACATAAAGTTTCGATACCAAAGCATGTTGGATTTGAAAGGAAAGCATTATCTATGCTTATTTATCAAATCTTATTTTAGCTTAACCATCCGCATTCTTCTCCCTTGTACCTCTGCTCAGCTGACATTAAGGTAATTTGTTACGTTGTCTTATGTCTCCATCTAGTGGTTAAAGAAACACATGACTGTCCACCTTAAAACTTAGACCCATTATCTGGGCTTAAAGTGAAAAAAAAATCCTGAGCCTGAAAATTTTTGCTTCAAGGACAATTGGCAATAACAGCTCTGAAATTGGTGGAAAATGTCTTTCTGTCTGGGTGATTTCTTAAAATCATAGTACAAATCAGAGTATAATTCTCCAATTTCCGCCTTACATGGGTGCAAAAGAACCTCATGTGGACAGTGTCTGAGATGTCGAGCAGGTGAGGGTTGTTTTTCCTTGCTTGCGTCTCTTGTCTTGTTGCCCCTCATCACAGCACAGCTATCCATTTCATTTCTTGAATGAGTACTGCAGCATTGGCAATATTTATAAATAGAAATAACGGGTTCTTTTCTATTTATTGGGTTAATTATTTAATCATTTCACGCCACATGCCTCACGCCTGAGTTAAGGCACGGTGCCTGAAAAATTTAAGCCCTGCATTATTTAAACAATAAACAGCACATCTGCTGACAGGAGAAACATACTTACCCAGATATCTATAAGAAAAGAAGGGTAAGAAGGAGAAAACAATGCTTACCTGTTTGATAGGTATGGCCCTTCCACTGCCTATGCTGTCTGTTTTACTGTCAACGCTCTTTGATTGCTCACTGGCTTTCCGTGACTGTAAAAAAAACAACAAGAAAATCAGTCAGTTACTGCAGCGACACACTGATGGCAAAGCAGGGAGCTTTTGAGTGTGAGAGGAGTTTTGGGGTGTAGTTGCGTGTGTGTCTGGGGTGTGAGAGGGTGAGGGAAAGAGAGGTAGAGACTGGGGGTCAGAGGTGGAGGTGAGGGTTTTGTGTGTTGCAGTATTTGTGAAGAAATTCGACGTTGCAAAACAAAAAGTCTCAAAAGAAGCTTGAAATTAACAAACAAGCAGACCAGCGGAACAAACAGCAGTAACACCGACGTGCAAGTTAAAAAGAAAATAATTTAAAAAAAGACCAAACCAAGACCACACTAGACACATCTCAACACAGAGGAGACCAAAGGACGACCACACATTGAGTCATGACTCAGCCCTGAAACCCTTTGGGCGATCCTGTTCCTCTGTTTGAGAGCCAGAGCAGGCCCTTAGTTGACCTGCAGACCAACAGCTAGTATATCAGCATAGCTGCAGTGTTGCCTTTAGCATAGTAGCACTGATAAGGGCTTTGATTGCATGATAAGTACGTTAAAGTGCATACATGGTTAGAGGGAAAGAAGGGAAAATTGTTATTTTACAGAAGGCTTAAGAAAAAGATCTTCCTCCAACCTGCAAAACCTGGTGAAACAACACATTTATTTTGAAATACCAAACAAGTTCAGTGACAACAAAGCAGGATCACATACATTTTTCATGTATCTGGTCATTCCTGTTCAAGAGGGAAAACATGTTAGAAAGTAAACAAAACCTTGAATATGAACCAAACCTTAAATTAACAACATTCCCACCCCAAAACAAATAAAGATGAGGTACAGGTAGGGACAGACATGAGTGTGTATGGTCTCACTCAGAACATGAGAAATGTCCAGTCACCAATGAGGAGGAGAGGTAGAGTCTGAGTTCAAGTAAACCAACTCTGGCCTTTCAAATTTTTCCAACATTTTATTTTTTTTTTAATGATGACTTGTTTAGCTTCTATACAGACACCATACAAAGCAAGTCACAAATTCACTTCAAAATATTCAACAGATTGAGCCAAACATTGCAGTTCCCACAAAATATAGGATGGACAATAAAGGCATTATTTCATATACTCCTTATATGTATGTACTTTGTATAGAGTACCAATGTAAATAAAATACAATACAAGATATACAGCAGTCTATAGTTTGTCAATCCGTTCATGATAGAAAAGCGATTATGCAAGAGTTCATAATCTCTGTCCCAAACCTAAACTGAGAAAAATGAAAATAAATAAATAAATTAAAAAAACTAAATGTGCAAAAATAAATAACATTTAATAAATAAAAGGGAAACAAACGTTTAGTTTAACTACATTCATACAAGTCGGTGCAAACCCAGTTTCATTTGATGGCATCCTTCAGTGTAATATCTCTCTGTAATCTCAACGCCCTGACTACCCTAGTTTTTATGAAGGCCTTCATAAAATAACCCCAATTTAACTCTGCTCTAAAATACCTCTGTTATAAGACATATAAACCACATTTTAAATTCATTCAACTCTTCAATACTCCCCGGTGGGGGAAAAAGTATTCAAATAAAAACGGACCAAATAAATGTAGGAAAAAAATCTAAAAGTAAGAACAAATAAAAACAACTTGGCACCTCTAGTCCTTGAGTCCTCATTTATGGCAAAAGGCAGTGTGATGTCATGTAAGGAAAGGTTGTGTCCTTTGGGGTGGCTGGATAACAGTTCCAAGAGTGACTTGACTGTACAGTGTGTTTCTGTATAGGATTTTTAAATGGGAGTTTGGTGGGCAGGGGTAGAGTAGGGTTAGGGGAGGGGGGGGGGGGCAAGGGATGGACGGGGCATTTCCGGAAGAGTCCCTAAAATCAGTCTCACTTTGTGACATTTGACAGTCTAGTTTGAGTGTGCTTGAACACTCAAATGAACTCGTCTGTAGGCTGCGTTACACGCAAAGTCCTATGGTTTCCGTTTAGTTCCACTTCTTTGCATTACCCTCAATGCAAGAAAGCATAGAGGGTAAAGCGGTAACAACAAGCTTCAAGTCCTCACTAAATATTCTCTTCCTCTATCAGGATTGGCAAAGCAGGGGGACTCTTTTTTGTTTATTTATTTTTTTTAAACCATCATGCTCTTCTAATTCGGAAGGATGTGGAAAGCCCTTTTTGTTGAAGAAAGGTTGGAAACAGAAGCACAAATCTGCAAATATTGAAAAACAGTGTCAAATGGTTATTTTTTTGTTGTTGTTTGTTTGCCTTTTTTTTTTTTGGTAATGTTTTGTTTCATACGTTTTCATACGTTCCAGCATCAAGTCAAGGGACTAAAAACGTGATATGGACACACCAAATGGCGGACGTAAAAATAACAATGTCTTTAATGGAGATGGAGGAGTGTCTGAGTGGGATGGAATGAAGTATAAAAAAACGCCGCATTATTCATCTAAACTCCTTAACAGTGTGCTTTTGAACACGAAAAAGGGACGGACAGCCTGAAGACATCAGGAACCCACAGACACATTAGAAAACAGATTGTTTAGAGTTATTGACCATGGAAGCGCTAGGAAAGAATAATGTATACTGTGGTGACACCTAGTGGCCGAGGATGGCGATGTTTAAAACCGGCTTGAAATGATTGTGGTTGGTGAAATAGATTTTGTGAGGGCGGTGAATAGATGGAGAGTGATGAGATCCTCTGTAGTAAAGCTTTGATTTGAGCTCACTTAAAAAGAAACAATATCTCGTCAAAAAACGATTCACCTCTTTGAAAGGGGTTTTTATATAAACACGGTCTTATGTCTCTGCTATCAATTCAATTTGACACAAAATATCTTAACTAAAAACACTATAACTCAGTAAGCCGCTCATTGCAAAGGACTTTTTTTTTTTTAATTTAAAGAGTCCCAATGCCAGTGCCACAACCGTGACAAACTTTCATTTGATATCTCTGGATTTCTGGACCTCTCTCCTTAATATAACAACAAAATATTTTGTGTGTGATGACTAAAGAGAGTCTGTCAAAGCTTGTCAACTAATGACATTAAGGCATTTTTTTCCTTCAATGAGTCCGTCTCTTAAATCTTCCAAAATGAACAGAAAGTGAACTACTTACAGATCTGTAGCTAGAAAATACGGCAGGCTTGTTGAATGGTCGCCTGCTGTCTCTGAATGAGCAGGTCTTAAAGAAAACTAACAGATTTATTTTTGAAAATGGAAAAAGCTAGGACAGGGGACATCCTCGATATTGGCGTGTCGATGAAATATTTTTCTCGTTCTGTGGGTCTGTGAAATGGCAAAAAAAGGTCGGCACTGCGAGTCTTCCTCTCCTGAGCCCATCTCACTCTTCAAGTGTCACTGAAGAAATGTCGACATTGCCCCCGTTTACTTTCCTCCTCCTCCTCCTCCTTTGCTGCCTTCTTTCCTCCTCCTCCTTCTCCTCCTCTCCTCCCTCACCCTCCCTCCTCCCACCCTGGGCTTGCTGCTCCTCAGAAGGTCATGAGCTGAAACTCCCGCTCGGCTTGCCACTCCGGCACCCACACCGGGTAGGTGGCGTGCTTCGGCATCTCCATGACGCGGACGGGGAGAGGCTCATTTCTCTGGTGGACATGGTTAGTCACTACCTAGCAGGGGGGAAGGGAGACAACAAGGGGAGCTAGCACACAGCCTGTACTGCTCGGAGGCCACAAAGGCTGCGGCTTCCACAGCAGCTGGGGTAACAGAGTGAAGAAAGAAGGAGAGGTAAAGGAGGGGTCAGAGGGGTAGATAGAGGCGTTACAGAAGGAGTTAGTTGGAGAAAGATGGGAAGAGGTAGGATGAGGGTCAGAGGTAGGAAAGAAGAAAGAGGGGGAGGAAGGGGATAATCTCGCAGAGCCTGATAACTGCCTCATAACGTTTACAAAGTTCTGCAGGAAAATGAGAAAAGCTCTGAAAAAGCTGCCGTAGCTTCTCCGTTTGATGTAACTTTAAAAGACATGCTGGCCTTTTTCAAGAGGTCATAAACAGGGCTACAGTAGTCCACTCGTTTGAGTAGTAACAAACCCATTTTTGGTAGAACTTCTACAGACCTCTCTAAACCAGAGGAGGGCAGAGGTCTGGCTCAGCGAGGTTAGGAGAGGCTTAGCAGCAGAGAAGAAGGCTGGTGTAGGAGGAGACAGGAGAAAGGAGGGAAGGGGGGAGCAGGCTGGGTAGAAGAAGAGGGCAGAGGCTACAAGTAAAAAAGACAAGCTTAGGACAGCTAAGGAAATTAGAGTGGTTAGTGCACACATATGCTATTGGTTAGAGAAAATACGACAGGACATGGGGGATAGAGAGCAGGCAGACAGGGGTCAAGGGATTCTGGTGAATCTTGGTGCTCAAGGTCAGATTTGGGGTGGAGTAGCAGCACGTAGATTGAGGACTTGGGGAGTTATTTAGACTCAGCGAGACGGTTAGAAGCTTGATGAGCTCTTGTATCTGGAGCTGGGGTGTTGTTGGAGGGGGAGGGCATGAGATATTAGCAGCGTGTAAACAGGGCATTGGCTGGCTCGGACTTTTAGTTTAGCTTGGTCAGGCAGGGCAGGAGAGGGCAGGAGGGTTGGGCATTGGCGGTTTGTTGCTGCCGTTTCTCCCAAAAAGGGAAATCACTGCAAAGAAAGGATCTAGTGAAAATAAGAGGGGTGGGGGGAGGGAGGTCAAAGATTTAGACAGTACAAAGGGCCTAGTTTGTTGTGGGTAAGATGAGAAAATTAATCCATGTGTCCAATCAGAAAAGGAAACGGACATGAAGTTGTTGGGTTTTTTTCCACAGTGCTTATTTGATATTTGCTTTAAAGATTTTTTTTTTCTTTTTTCTTTTTTTTTTTTTTGAAAGATTCGGGGATCTAACATAATTTTCATTTCGTCTTTTCTCCTTTGCCCATTGTGCTGTATGAACAAGACGCTTCCTTTGCCTGCGTGGGAGGCAGGAGAGTTGGTTGTGATGCATTTCGAGCTACCTGTCTCCCTCTGGTGGACAAAGTTTGCCTGGCAACGTGCCTTCTAGTAATGTGAGTGGGTGTTGCTTTGCATCAGCTGTCGCATACTTACTGTGAAAATATTGGAGCGGCGCTTTGACTGTTTGCGGATGGGCGTGGGCGTGTTCGAGGCAGCGATGGTCTCAATGCGCATCTCCCTCTGACTTATGCTGGGGGTGGAGGGAACGGAGGAGGAGTAGTCGCTGAACGCACCCCCACCATTTGCCGCCTGGGGAGTGAGAGATTGAGAGCAACGGAATCAGAAGAGATAAAAGGGAGGAAAGAGGTAGGAAGAGGGTAAAGGAGACAAAGAAGGAGAGGGAATGAAACAATAAACAAGCAGGTAAATTTAGGATGGCATTGTTATATCAAGGGCAATGTTCATAACAGTAAATAAGATGATCCTGAAAAATATGTAATGGAGAATGTTGAAGACTTCTTTATAACTACATGACATCAAAACAGAAATCTTGTATGGTTTGGATCTTACCTGGTTAATATGAACAGAGGGTATAGATGCAGCGGGGACTGAGGAGTGGCTGGGAGAGTTAGGGAGAGATTTGCATGGACCAATTGAGAGCTGCTGCTTTTTCCTCATGGCCACAACCTTCTGGGCAACTGGAGAGAGAGAGTGAGGGTCAGAGTAACAGATTGTTTAAAAATACTTTTTATATCCATCCTGCTTCAAGCAGAAATGATTTCAGACAGGGCAGCGGTTCATCCAAGCGCTTCAATTGCGCCCCCTGTGCACAAAGGCGACAGAACTCTCACCCATGGCCATATGTCACACGCGATTCCTCACTCTGTCACCCCTGGTTCGGACTCTAACCATGTGTGTCAATAAAGGCACGAAAAGCCTTAAAAATATTCTAGAGTTTTAAGGGACTTGTTAATGAAACAATGATCAGACATGTGCTTGAGCTGCTCCTTAATGAGACACGCACACCGCTTTGGTGAGCAACAGAGGTTGGTTTTAAAATCTTGTATCAGCTACATTCAGTCTATATCATTAATAAACAAACTAGTTAAGGGCAGATTTACCAAACAGTAACTTGTTATCAACCCACCCTGAAGCAAAAATCCAGTATCCAAATAAAAAGCTGCCTCGGTCAGTTGATTCTTTGTCACATCCCTTTTGCTAATCAATTTACATCAGCAATCAGTGAAGATGGATTAAGAAGAATAGAAAACATATCTAGCTACGCTGTGCCAGCACAGAAAACGTTCAGTTGTTGTATGTTTGCACAGTAAGCGTTATAAGCGCGATGATTTCTTCCTAAATGTTGTGCTGTTCAAAGTGCTCGCAATTCTGTAGGTTAGGGTGTAAACACAGCGTGAGCGCGGGTCAATAAAATCCTTGTCAGTTGGTTTGAAAAAAAAAAGAAAAAAAAAAAAAAAAAAAAAAGCAGAAAGAAAACACATTTTCTATTGTTTCTTCTTAAATCAAACACAAACACTCAGTTAATCCTATAAAGCACAGTGAAGAAAATGAAGCTAATTCCAGGTATATGAGCACATTATCACAACCACCTCGGGCTGTTTGTTTTTCCAGTCAGGTAATAAACAACAAACTGCGAGGTGGATTAAACATATCTCCTGGGGAGGGGGGGAGGGGGGGGAGGGGGGAAGCTTCCTCTGTTTCCAAGAAAAGTAATCATACACAATAATACTTTTTTTTTTCTTCTGTTGTGCATGTTGTCGTCAGAGTGATGGAAGCCGAATGAGACTATTGTCACCTTCTGAACAACCTGATTTGTCATGCAATGGGTGCAACCTGTCATCTAATTCCTGGCACATTGGAGTGGGGGACTTTGTGAAGCGTGAGTGGAAGGGAGGAAGGCGATGTTCATGAATGCGTGATGTAAATTAGCACTGATGGACAGAGAGATGATTTGAAGTTGTGATGACAGCTGGGACCATAACGCCCGGCTAACTGCTGCAGCATAGCAAATAGGGAAGGAAAGAAAGAGAGTGATGCAGGGCAACTTCTGTGGGCAGAAAACACTCCTTCATCTCGTTCAATTATTTCACTTTGGGCTTCAGGAAGCAATTAAGACAAAGAGGAGGACGGCAACGTGCCTGTGCATTAAGCCACTGGAATGCAAAGAGAGCGGTGTGTTATGTATTCAGATGTTTGGTGAAGGGATGACAGGCCTTCAAAGGAGCTGCAGCCTCAGGAGATAACGTGCCTGGCAATGAAGCTGCCTTGTTTCTCTCTACAACATTTTCCAGGAGCAGGGAAAAACTTTGAGATATTTTTAAGAGACATAAAGGGGTTTTAACCGTTCCTACAAAATGAAATATAAAGTGCTCTCTGGATAACATCTCAACATTGTAATAAACCTTACATACTTGAATTTTTATTATGATTTCTTGACAATATTATGGGGTTTTATTTGAAATACTTAATAAAAGGTCTTTAATGTGAGCCTGCTAATGACAAAGTATACGACACACCCCTGCTGCTTGGCACAATAAAAAGAATTGAATTTGTAGACACTAACTCTGAAAATGAGTCATGATGACGAGGGTTTTTCTGAATGTTGCAATTAATACCCAATCAACAACATGACAGTTATCCCCTCATGCTTTAAGTTATTTCATTTAAAAAAAAAAAAAAAAAGTAGACCAAGTGACGAGCAAAGTAGCAAAATTGTTTGGCCAAAGTTTTCAGAGTTGCCTTAAATTTTGTTACTGGGCATTACCTCATTGTTCCGAGCTCAAACTAAATATTTTTTTTTGTTCCATCAACTGTCTCTACCTTCTCTAATCCATCATGTTCAAGCTGAAACTTCTATTTCCAGCCACTATCATCTGATTAAATGTGTTTTCGAGCAGCTCTCTCACCATCCTGGAAGACTCTCTCCACATTCAGGCCATAGGTGGAGCAGGTCTCATAGTACGTGCAGCGCTTCAGATCGTTTGACAGCTTTCTGGCCCGTGAGTCATCTATCACTCGGGGGTTTGCGGCACTGATTGCATCTAAAACAACAGAATAAGACAAGATACAATTTACACAGTTCATTCGAGTCATCAGGGTGTTTTACATACACTTTAAAGATGTGTAACACAGACTCAGCACTTCCAAAATGAAAAAAAAAAGCAGTGTAGTTTTTACAAAGGGTACTTTAACAGGAGCACATTGTTGGGGACTATTTTCAGATGCGTATTAAATTACATCTAAGCAAATGTCAATTACTTCTGGCAGCAAGAAAGTGTAAACACCTTCTCAATATAATCTACTTATAGAGTTCTGACAGACGTCACCCACTGTGACTATGTGGCTAAATAATGAGTGTTTTTATAGCTCTTGGACATTGGGGTATTTTGCATCTAGAAATAGTCTTCTGTATATCAGGTTTTAGATGCATACACACATTTGACAATATAGTCAAGTACATTCAGACAAGACGTGTCCTTTCTCACATCATCTAAGAGTAAAGACAATGTAAGAACACATAGTCTTTTGTCTGTGTGGAAGTATAGTTTGTAGTTCTAATATTGCAATAATCCTGACGAGACAAATGTATCAGATGGAGGGCAGCACCTTGTGTTCCGACGAGGACCATGGGGACCTCAGCTGTGTTCCTGTAGCTGGATAGGCGCAAGAAGTAATTGTAGACCGTCTGGAAGCTGATCTCATCCTCCAGGCTGAAGACGAAAACCACCGCGTCCACCCAGGCAGCGAACTGAGGACAGGGCAGAGGTGGAGTGTTGAAGCGCTGTGAAAAATGAGCTGCCTCGCTTGTCCAAAGAACTCTCACACTTGTTTCCATCTCAGTTAGAGTGTTGACAATGCAACTTCAGGTTCACTTCACCTTTAAGTAAACCTTAGATAGGAACTATGTTAGTTCAGAGATTCACAAGGAGACCTTTTTACCCACTGAAAAGGTTAAGTAACTCCGAGCTCACCTTTAAACTGAGTTTCCGATTAAAGGATTAAAAAACAGCCCCTCATTTGGAAAACAAACACAGTCCAAAGCTGCAGCTTATACAGGCATGATGTAAAAAAAAAATGATTGGTAGACAAACTAAAATTGAACTTTTCAAGAAAGCGGTCTACTGTTTGCACTTTGAAGATCAAATCGGCTCATATCTCACGTAGATTAGCAAACCCTGCTAATCTCTGCACCTTCTTTAGAATCACTCTTCAAAGCCGGCTTTATCAGGAGGCTGTTTGATTGAAACATGTTTTATTTCCCCATATTCTTATAATAGAAGACTTGTGTTTTTACTTTTTTAATTTCTACCTGAGAGGCACTTGTAAATGTGATTGAAAAAGAGTTTTACAAATAACTCATCATGATCACGATTAATTAATTATTCTTTTTAACACTTTTAAACATTTGGAGAAAAAAGATGACAATGTCAGATTTTTGATTGTGGCTGAACTTTTGTTTAAGTAATACAAACAGTCATTTAAATACTTTCATGCCACATTTGTTTTTATTATTTAGTAAATTTGCTCTTTCAATGGATACCTTAACTTTGTTTCACTTGCATGTAGACAATATGACTGTTGTGTTATGGTTCCTTTTTTTTAACTGTAGTTCAAATATTCAGACAGAAGGGGGCAGAGTAGGCACAGGCATTGTAACAACAGCCTTGTTTTCATGCACAGTATCAGCAGGTGGAATGACAGCGAATGATTTAACACCATCACTGCTTCCAATCTATTTTTCTGTATTCCCACTGTTATCATAATCTAAGAAACTTTTGTATTATCTGCGTCATATTCATCCATAATCGTGGAATACGTCTTTGTTCGAACGGGGCAGAGAGGCTTCCCTCGAGTGTAGGAAATCAATCCTAATCACCATCCATTATAGAGAAGAGGCTACACCGAGCCCACAGAAGCACTAACAGAGACAATCAGGTGATGACTGTCCTCCTGTACGGCCCTTTTCTTCATTCAGATTCCAAGTGTCACACAGACCCCCGAAGGGAATGAATAGCGAATCAAGCCTCAAAGCCTCAGCTCTGCACGGCCTCCTGTGAGTGTGAGCATAATGGAGGCCTTTAATTACGACACTAATTATACAGGCAGCTGACAACTGAGCTGAACTCGACTCCATTCGCTAACCTCACCAAGCGTAATGCAATCGAATTCATGATTTTGCCAATGCAAAAGGCATGGTTCATTTACACAGAGCTTACACGTTACTAAAAACACAGAGTCTTGGGAATGAAGCTGCAAGCAGCTGGGTTAGTGTCCTTCAGTGGAGCGTTGTCTTGACTTGCGAATCAAATCTTAATCAATTTGGTAACTTTATTTAGGTTGAATTGACCCGAAGCTTTAAAAATCAATGCATTCTGCATAACTGTTGCGATGTCTTCCCTTGAAGTGAATTTGATAGCTCGTTAGCTAGTTTCCCTTTTGAATATCCAACCGATACAGGGAAGCATTAGCGTTAATATGTTGTGCTGCTAACACCAACAAAAAAAAAAAACGTCAACTGCACCTGACAAATGACTGACCTGGTGTTTAGCTCCGGGACAAATGGCTCTCTTCAGCCGCATGTTTTTCTTTCTGTCTGACCACCCTTTGGGGAGATTTCATGTCAAAACCGTCTGTCTGCCACATCTAAACATGAGACCCTTTCCGCTTCACAGAATTTTTGTAGTAAGTATTTCTGATGCTGATTCTAAAGAAACTGGATCCATTACTTATGTAAAAACATGGATCCGAAAAGCTTATACAATCATTTCTCAAATAAGTTTCAATGTTAGTTGTATATTCTTGACACAAAACAATGATTACCCGAGAAAATGTAATCAGTGGATCTGGGTTCAACACACGGCAGCGTTCATTATACACGAGAGTCTTCACACTGCTTGGAACTACAGGATAACATAGATGCTATGCAATCATGCAAAGCTGAAAGTTAAGAGGAATCCTTGAATGTTTGTCTTCAGACAACTCAGCCTGGATGAAGTGGTATTAAACACAGATTCCTTTTCTTCAGCACAATTTAAGTCCTGTAAGAGCTACAAATGGGAGGTAAAAACCCAACACTGTCTGTTAAAACATGGTTTAAGAATAACAGCGGATAAAAGCCCGATGTCTACTCTGTCACAACACAAGGCTGGATTACTACAAGGCATTTCCTCAAGAGTTTCAGAGCATGAGGTGCGTGTTCTCGTTTAAGCCCACTTAGAAGAAGCATCGGATCCATTTCTCTTCATCTTTCACATACTAATAGAAAAATTAGATGCTGCATTGTTCCTTTGACCACAAAACGATTTTGGCCGAGCTCACTCATTGATCTGTTGTTGCCCCTTAAATGCTTCTTAGTAGAGCGACTACAGAGTGCTGTCGCAGAGCTCCTGACAGTCCTGCAGGGAAGCAATGGTCCGTGTCTGAACACTTCCTGTCTGCATGACAGTTTTTAGACACTGCTTTGTCTGATCCATCTCGCAGCTTGAGAGAGAGAAAAGGAACATTTTAATCGCTTACCTGCAATTCTGGAGGCCCTCCCTCATCTCTGATCAGAAGTAGGTAGCTCTGTCCATCCACCACTATTTCTTTCTTGAACCGTCCACCTAAGGAAGACACATTATCACACTTTAGTTCAAGGTCATACTTTTAACACCGAAGGCTGGTTTAGAGATGGTGCAGGATGAAGCGCAAAGCGTTCCCCAAAGTAGAAACAGCCTGCAGATATTTTAGACTCATTGTAAAAACAATGACAACGTACCAAAGAACCCACATTTAACATGAACACAAAGCTTGGCAACAAACAAACAACAACAAAAAAAGTTTGGAGAGATGTGAATCTGTTTGACATGCAGTTCTTTTTTAAGGCCTCCTGAATGTGTTGCTGTTAGGATCATATGCCGACAGGAAACCAGGTCTCTCTGGAGCCAATTACGTGGGCGCAAAATTGCCATTTAGCGTGTCTAATACACAGCTGCTGAGGGAACAAGTTCAGTGCCACCGCCACCAGTCCTGGAAAGGCTCAACTTTCACTTCACAAAGATTATCAGACTGCATGTGTGGGTTTGAAGACTGTATTTTAGATAATGAACAAGACAACGTATTCCATTTTGCAAGGGGACTAAATATAGCAAAGGAACTCAAAGGAGATAAAAACCAGAGTCAAAATGCCATTGTTTTTATTCTGAACTGGTTTGCCTCAGGTCACATCGAATCCCCAAAACAGCAGCGAGGAGCTAGCAGTTAACCCAAATGCAGCCTTGACTTTCCCTCCCTCTTTTCTTAATTTCTTTTCTAATACATATCCATATTCCTTGCCGATAGCAAAGCTTTCTGCAGATAAAAAAAAAGAGACCGATGGCAGAACGACGCAGTAAATTAGATTCTGCATGTCATTTGGGTGGTTTGCGATCCTGTGGAGATTAGAAACATTCAAATGAGAAAGTTGCTAGGCTAGAGACGTCCCTGGGAGAGGAAAACGAGGCCTTATGAATACAAATATATGCAAAAAGACTATTGTACAAAATTGAATAATGCACACATTTGAGAAGGTCGAGGAATGATCATGAAATGTACCGAGTAATAAATGATGCTGCAGACGGCAGATGTTCCACGACGAGTAAAAGTGCACCTGTTACACTTCTCAGGTTCCTGTGAGTTTCATAAACAGACAGGTTGGCTTAGATCTTCAAATGATTAGATAACAGAGTGTCAGGGATCACCATGTTCAACCAGCATATTAAGAACTCCAGATGTCACATCACAGAGGAGCTGTAAGGGCCATACAGAAAACAGGAGCTTCCATTTGCATAGATGGACAGTATCCCTGTCTCAGCAAGCAATATATATCCACTTGAGCCATACTTCCACCCTGTTGAGTCCACTTCAGCCTGCTTGGCAAAAAGGGGATTCTCCCAGCCTTTAGCACAGGCTCTTGAGCCCTGCTGGATGCTGGTTGTGTAATACAGAGAGACATTTGCATACTTCAAGCCAGCTTCTTTTTCCTTCTCTTTTCTTCTTTTTTTTTTTTTTAAACTAAAGTCACAGAGCTTTGGAGATTCTGACAAAGGACTGAGAAACTATGCGTCTGTGTGTCTCTGAGGGGGAAAAAGAAGATGAGGAGGATCTCATTACATAGCGCGTAAAGACTGGATCAAAACGGAGCAGAGAAACCAAAGATTCATCAGAATGGTTTGTACAGAGCTCTGCAAGCATGTTGATATGCCTGTAGAGATTAGGGAACGTCTCTCTGAAATCAGAATCTGTACTGACAGCACACTGCTCTGGTTAAAACATGAAGTAAACATTTCTGTTACATAATCGTCCAGGATGCTGTCGTCTTTATTTTAACATGAGCCAATACGGCGCATGCATAGAAAAAGATTAAAAGCCTGTGCTGAGGATAAATGCTACAGACTGCTCTCTTCAGCATTTAACACATTCCTTCATCATGATTAAAAGCGATTAAGAATTATTTGAATGTTAGGCTCATCCTGTAAAGAAGCGACTAAAAACCTTGCAGAGAGACGGTAAGTTGGTAGGCACAGTTAACACGCAGTAAGCATACTCTGCTTACACGGAGGCTTAGACCTTGACACAGAGCCACAATCCAACAGAGCTCCATCCGGTGTTGCCATGGTAACACACCCCAGTACCTTTTTTTTTTTTTTTCCTTCAAGATATCATAGCAAAAGCCCAGGAACAAAACACTGAAGGAACCATCGCTAAACCTTCATCTGCCGGGCAACGCTGCTGCAAAGGAAGCCCGGTTGAGCACATAAAGAGCAAAGGTCGCCCGAGCGGGTGCTAATCATGAGACAGGTATGTTGTGTCACAGCAACACGCAGCAATGACAAGGGGACGAATGCATATTTCATAGCTGACATGTTTCCTTGATTACAGCAACAGTTTTCCTGCATTTCCACCATTGATTTCTCAAAGACTAATTAAGCAATGACGATTTTTTTTTTCCTCCCTCGGTGCAGCAAAATGCCAAGAACTAATTATGTGCTTCATGTCTCATCCTCACTATAATTACACTAAAATGAAACACTGCACAGCCCTCAAAGATCAGCAGTTAACTCTGGGTTTGCCAACATCTTTGTGGACTTGTGATAGGAGGACTTGCCTTTCTGACCAGAAGGGGGCACTCTCATTATGACTTTTTCTTTCTTTTTTTTTTGGGGGGGGGGGGGGGGGGATAAATTGAAGGATATCTGATGATTAAATCTCTGAGAGAACATTTTCTCCTGAACACAGTCCAATATTTTTTTTTTTCACTTTCAAGGCATGCTGGAAGTAATCTGCTATGATTGCAATAAAAAAAAATAATAATAATGGGGTTCAGTTTATGGCAAATATTTCTACAATTACTTATTTTCACAGTCCCAGTTTACAGGAACTGTGAGCTGTGTCATTAACTCATCAGTTCCATTGAAGGTAAAAGTGTCATCTGGTCAACAATATTCTAAATTAAACTATCATAGAAAAACGCTTGTAGGAATGAGTGTCACTGCTAACAGGGGGTGTTTTTCTTCTGAAAGACAAAAGAAAACCACTGTTTTCTGTATTAATTTCCCTTTTCAGAAACCAAAAAAAGTGTCTACCTGCTAATATCAACAATAGTAGCCTTGCTTTCTGTGACGCTGATACTATTCCCCTTCTTCACTGGACTCGCTATGACAAGGTGTGAGGTAAATTAGCAGCTTGACATAAAGGTTAAAAGAGCCAAAGCAAACAAGCCGCGTTAATCTAAATGTCGGAGTATCTGACATGTTTCTAACCACCTCCTGACCCACCCTCTCCCCACAGCAGACTCTTACCTTCAGGAGACTCCTCCTGCACATATGTGCCTGTCAAGTACCGGTGGACCAAGGCAGACTTCCCACTGGAGAGATTTCCAACAATGCCCTGCAAGGTCAAGAGCAAAATGCAGTGATTATTTCTGACTTGTGTTACATGGCAGGTACAAACCACAAGCATGTGTTGACTCAAAGGACCATAATGGGGACCTGAATGGTAATTCTCAGCACAAGGTCCTTTAACTTTGTGTTTGTGAAGCTTTCAACCTTGCTTACAAACTGCACACGCTGGTTCAGCTACACGTTGTGGTGTGAAGCTTGAGAAATACAGTTAGTCGCCTCCCGTGTTGAATTCTTTTCTGTAGTTGTTTTTAAGGACAAAAATTAACCATCCTGCTGAGTAGAGTTTAATGTTAATATTAAGTAAAGCCAGGCCGATAAACCAGCCAGCCGATATTAACTGACAACACTATATTAGGATATCCAGTGACTATCAGTATCAGCTAATTTTATCGCAGATACGTGTATATTAAAAGATTTATTCACCAGTCAAATGGCATTTTGTTTGTTTACTCTAGCAGAGTGTGCTTTATGAATTACAACAAATATTCTCACTCCCCAGAATGTCAAGCTATGATTCACTTACATCCATAGTTACTTTCCAGTTGAGTAAACATCTTGTCTACATTATATATCTGTAACACAAGTGTTTGATAAAAATAAAAAAAGAGCAAAGGAAATTACCAGCCGACATATCCGATTTATTTATTTTTTCCTCCCCAATATCAATATCGGCCCCAAAAAGCCTGTATTGATCGGGCGCTATAGTAAGAATGTTTCCTTATTGTTTTATTTTTAAGCTTACAACATGATAACAAAATAATAAAGTAATAACAAAAGAGAAGCTAAAACACCCTTTTGGGGAAATGTACTTATTACAACTGCAGAGTGAAGTTAGAAATAAATGCAATTATAGGATCATAGTTATTCAAATTCAAAGTAAACTTTTCATTAAAATTTACATTTGAATTGTTTTTTACTTCCATGGATAATATTAAAATGTACAACAGAAAATGCTTAGTACATTTTTAGAGTAACATTAATTAGCACTGCTTATTTTAACTGTTCTTAAATGCATAAACTCAGTAAAGTCTTTCAAACTGTGCCTGCTCACAGCAACATTTCCTGTAATGTGAGTAACCTACGAAACAAATGGCAGACACAGGCTTGTATGTGAGAAGGTGGGTAACATTTTTATTTATCATGTATTCTGAAAGGCGTCTGTTCACTTGTAAGCATCAGCTTTGAAATGGTAAATGGACTTCAGCTTGTAAAGCTCTTTTCTTGTCTTCTGACAACTTAAAACACTTTTACATTACAGGTCACACCTACACATTTACACCCATTCACACACTGATGCCAGAAACTGCTACTGTATGTAAAGTGACTATCAGAAGAAGAACTTGTCCCATTCGTACACATTCACACTCTGCCGACGAAGCAGCAGGATGATCATGCGGTTATGCGTCTTGCCAATGAGGACACATCTGGCATGTGGCTGTAAGAAAGGGGGATCAAACCCACGACCTTCCAATTAAGAGACTATTTATGTGATGATGAAATGTAATGCATCTTGATTACCTAATTGTACATGAGGGAAATGTATAGGAAATGGTGGTCAGTAATATGGGAGAACATAATGTTTGCAGTTAAGGAAGAAATCCTTGAAAACCACAATATGCTCCTGAATGTGTTGAGGCTCTGTGGGGCTGAAACATTAGGAGGAAAGTCCTCTAACACTTGGACTTTGCTTTGGTTGCAATCTTTCTTCTGCTTCCTGTCCCTGGTGTCTAGACCAGACCTAACAACTCTGCCTTCAGGGTGATGCATGGCTGAGGGTGGGCTGATGATGCCAGCATGTCTGGGAAGAACAAAGGCTATAACATACTCCCATCTCCTCCCTCTTCTCCTCTGCTTCTACCCACCATCGCCATCTTTTCCTTCAGATCGTTAGTGGGTGTTAAAGCCAGGTATGGTTCTAATTATAGGGAAGTTTGCAGCACAAGAGAGGAGATCTGTTTAAGGCCTTTCCCAGCCGACCCTTTCTATAAGTGAAGTGTATATATAAACCGAGAGGAACCCCTGTGGAATAAACTATTTATATGCTCTCAGTTAGCTGAAGTTGTAGGCTGTGTGCAGTAAAAGCTGTGAGTCAACGAAAATCGACTTTAAAAGCACCACTGAACCGGTGCTCCTGCTGTTTTAACGGTGGGGCTTTGTGACCCACTAGCATATAGGCCTCGTGAAAACAGAAAGCTGTATCAGCACTATTACAGCACAAGACTTTCAGTCTTTCTTTTTTTTTTTTTGTGGTAGATGTTTGAGCTTGATCTGGAAATATCAAAGAGTGTGGATCAGACAATCAAAAGATGCCAATAAAATAAAGTTTTAGTTCCCACCCTCAAACTATAATAGAGTACAGCTCAAAGTGAGCAGTTTCCTCGCCGTTTTAATCCCAGAAAAGTCAAACTGCTATTGCTGTTATGTTTAAAAATTTTTTTTTAAAAAAAGGCTTGTGAGAAATATGACAAGACTCTTTTAGTTTGACCTTGTCCCTGAGCAGCAATTCTTTGAAATGTTTGAAAGGAATGATAGATATTTCCAGATATTTAATTTAGTCTTTCCAGGTCTATTTAACAAACCCCCGTGTGGAAGCTTGCTGCCAATTAACACCTTAGAAACATTCAAAAGGAATCAGCTGCGTTTAAAGTGTTTGAAGCCAAGAAAGCAGGTTTGTCTTTGAGCTCCCCGTGAGTTCCCCCCCCCCCCCCCCCCCCTCCCTTTCTCTTTCCACTGAAGTTTTCCCTTTTGCAAGGCGCCACATCAATGAATTCACCTAACATGGAAGTATTATATTAACTGTCAGAATGGTGGAGTGCAGTTTTTTCTTCTTTATGGGTGCAAGGCATTAAAGCGTGAGGATGTTAGTTGTGCACTTGGTAGTAGATGTGTATGTGTGTGTGTGTGTGTGTGTGTGTGTGTGTGTGTGTGTGTGTGTGTTTGTGCTTTACTTGCGGGTGGGATCAGACCCAGGATGTGTCACTAGTCTAGCCCAAAACTGTCACTCATCTCGGTCCGACTGAAAGCCACCCGGCATCTCCATGCCAACGCATCTCATTAAAAATCACCCACCATGAGCTGGGGAAAAGTCCAGCCAATCTCTCTAAGCTGATGCAAAACCAGTATCACATGGTCAGAACTTTCCCCAGTGACATTTAAAACCAGTAAGATGGGTCCCCTGATGAGAAATCCACACAGGGGCTATGATAGAATATATAATATGTAAAATGTTACCCACCACTTTCAGCTCTGGCACTGATCGACTCAATGTCCATTCCTGGCTGTTGACAAAAGAATCTGAAACGAAAAAAAGTAGGAAAAGGAATCAAGACAAGCAGAAGTGAAATCAATATGTTTGTGTCCCATTTGACCCCAGCCACCGATATCATGATTGTAAAAGAATTTCCCCACTGGATGACTGAAAAGAAACAGAACCCGTTTATAGACTTTCTGTAGGGTGTGCAACAAGTTTTATGATGGATTGTTCAGCAGTCACGGAGATATGACTAATCCTATCCACAGTTTGGTCAGGTGTTCAAGTATTCAGAGTTGTTTTCATAGTATGGCTTTGAAAGAAAATAATCGTCATTTCCTTTGGTTTTCTATCCTCATATATCTTATATGCTGGCGCTGCAGACACAAAACTCCACAGTTAATAAGTATGCGTGCATTTGTTAGATCATGTTTTTCAAAGTCTCTGAGGTAACAAGGCGTTAAAGGTCTAAAAAAAAGTGACACAATGTCATAATTATTTATGCCTTGAGTAAGAAAGCGTGTACTCTGGTACCTTTAGGGACCCACTTTGTCATTCAAAGCATCTCTGAATAATACAATTGGCAGACTAACTGAAATTAAAGTAACTGTTGGTTTTTGGCCTGTAACAGTTGATGAGCTCATGAGCATGTCCAGTTTTGCTCATGAATTTCCAACTGAAAAAGGTGGAACTGAAACACACCTACACCAGGTGAAACACCTAATGCAGCACAGTGAAATCTATGACTAGATTAAGCTAATCCCGTATGAGTGACAGCCATTATCAGGCTAGATTCAACTTGTTTGGCTTTCACGGTGACATTTGGAGTCTTTGACGTGAAGATCATGCTTTGAAACAGGGCAGTGGGAAAGAGCAATTTGAAGAACAAAACAAACTCTCAGAACTTAAACACAAATAACAATTCAACACGCTGTGCCTATTTCCCACAGAGATGGAGTACACATGTGAGTGTCATAACAGCTATTAGAACAAAGACCACCTTCCTGCTTTGGATCACGGCTTTCTCACTGTCTGAGCCCCCCCACCCAAAGAAGCAGATACCATCTTCAATACAGGATCGTAGACTCCCTGTCTCCAGGCAACACAGTGTCTAATACCAGGTGACCCTTCCCTCTCACATTCCCTCCCCATGTCTGAAGTGTTCACGCAGCAAACAGGGAGCCATCACTAGAGTTAGCCTGTTTATAGCAGTATATTTTACGTCAAGAGCGACTCTAATATGATACAATGACAGCATAAATAGAAAGGTAACCACTGTCACTCCAAGACACGTTTTTATCTTCTCTCCAAAATGTTTTCTAAAAGCATTCATGACTCATACCGGAGGAGACCAGAGCCAAAAATTCTTTTACCACTACAATTAGATTGAAAAGACACCACAGCTAAAACGTTTGCTTATTTTTGACCTCCATTTACAAAGAGCCTCGTGCTGCTTTGGATGTCTCACTTGTTGTGGGAGAGGAGTAAAGTGCACCCCCAACAGAAGGGCCTTTCATTGAGCATTGTGTGGAGCAGAGCAGTCTTTAAACAGCACGCCTCATGTTAAGCCCTCTCCGTGTGGGTTTGACATGTCAGGACACGAGCAAAGACACCCATCTGATTCAGTCTTTTTTCTTCTTTATTTTCCGAGCAGGAAACAGAACACAGGTCTCTGAGATGATGTCAGTAAAGATCTTTTTTTTTTTTTCTAAAATGTTTTGCCATTTCAAAAAGAAACACAGTCATAACCACCAACAAGAAAAATACATGGAAGGTCCCAGTCATAGAGTCAATGATAAAAAAAATCAAAATAAACAACAGGGACTACGTTTTAAGAAACAAACAGAGAAAATGTGATGCATAGGTGTTTCCAACATTTTGTGTCTAGAGGTGGACACATTCAAACAGAGGCCAACACATTGATAACTGAGCAGGAAAATTACACATCAACAAAGGCCTATGTAGAAATTGAGTTCCTGGCTACACTTGTATTATGCATGATGCAAGACAGACAAAGAGCTTTAACACGAAATTGGACAAAAACCCAATCCCTGTGCAATTTTCAGAACAATCACTGAAAGTCTTTTTTGGAAACATATCTCTTCTAACAGACCCACCCAAAACAAATTGCAGCACAGCGATGATACCCAATCTTTGCCAGCCTTTGAGCAAATACAGTACAACCAGTTTGGTATCCTGCCAGGAAGAAAGCCATAATTGAATCCATGTGCTCTGTTACGTCATGGTTTAAATATGAGCATCCCCACATTACTGTGTCCCAGAATGCCTATGGAAAGAGAAAGCCCAAGCTTTTGCTTGGTGGGACACCAGTGTCTTTGTCTCTGCTCGGGGAAAAGTGCTCTGCCAACTTGTTTGTTAGGTTTTTCACTTCACTGATCATGTCTACTCAGATAAAAATGAACAATCAGTCTGTGGGTGGGAAGCACAATCAGCCCACCACCCACTTTATGAGAAAAGAAAATGCAAAGAGAGCCAAATCTCTGTGCATATTGTAGTATGAGCGTGCGTGCACATATTCATACATGTGAGCTTTTCTAAGTGCAGTGAATTTGAAGTGGTTTTTGGAATGAGAGGACAACCTTGAGGTCGACATTTCCACTCTAGCCTTACTGGCTTTCCAGCTATACTTTCCCACTGTCATAAATTACAGAGTAAGAACTAAGCTAGCAATTAGTATTTCTACTTCCCCTATTTGCCAACCTCATGACCAACCATCGCTCCTTCTCAGACTACTTTATTCATGCCCATCTTAAAAATTGGTCGTCATCGTTTTCTTGTCAGCTCTCCAGATCAATTTGCTCATCAAACATCAAACTTCAGTACTTAATTCTGCTCTCTGGAGCTCCCAAAGACCAAACTCTTCTATCAAAGGCGGTAGAATGAAAAACACAATCATTCAGTAGATAAAAATGTGAAAGTCTTTATGCTATCCAAATGTAAAGCTGTTAAATGTCCTGGCCTACTTAAGAGTAAGAGCCTTGCAGCACTATCTTGATCACATCCAAGAAAATAAATTGGGCCTCCTGGTTCAAGACGATTCTCATTCAATTTTTAAATTAGGTTTGGTATTGTCTTGCAGGTTGTTGGCTAAAGTGAACTGACTGAATTTGTCAAGTTGACAGAAAAGGTGCCAGGTTTAGCTTCTCTGTTCTGCTACCCTATAAAAGTGCAAGAGAAGAAACCAATGAAAACAAATAAACCCTGAATTAAAGAGAAAATCTCATGTAGCGTGATGGAAGACCTAAACATTATAAAACTTGATTCAAACTTCTAACAACTTGTGGGAGAAAAGTGAACTTTTCACAGAGCAGCAGGATGAAGGCTCACTTATTGAACTACAATCCTGATGAACAACATGCACACAGGCTGACATGTGATGAAGCAGATGTTCAAATATGAGTCATGTTCTGTTATTAACAGGTTTGTCTCTTCTCAGGATCAGACTGTATCACTCAGGCCTACATCCAGGCATCTTGCTGTCTCCCCATTTCCCATGCAGCAGGTGAGAGTGCATAAACACAGTGGTACCAATTTCACAGAAAGTAACTATTTGTCTTGAACATAGATACCCGCTGGCTAATCTACCCCCTGCTGTATGGAATGAAGAATAGAATGCATCTTTTTAATTCATTAATATGCACACTTTTAAGCGTTACGACTGACTTACTGCAAATGAAAGGTAAGGACGATAGAAGTACTGTTTGCAAAAATTCACATTAACTTCTATTAAATAAGAAAAAACAACTGAAAGAAATAAAGGGAGATATATCCTCATGAATACATTTCTTATCAGATTCAAGTTGAAAGAAAATGGATTTTCTTAAAATGATTCCTGGGTAGTGGCAAACCAAGGCAGGTAAGAATAAAAACGCATCACTGAGCACTCCCCTGGATACCTGACATAAACCAAAGCTTATTACAGAGTTCTATCTACAGTTCTATTCTCCCATTCTTTAACATTCAACGGATGGGAGCACTGCGACCACCTAGGCCTTGTGACTAGCCACCCCTCCTCCAACATAAGACCACCAGAGAGTCCCCCATCTTTGCACATGGTTCACTGATCATTCATGCCTCCACTGTCATGACAGAGTGGCTTTGTTCATCCACAGGTGGGGGTGGGGACAATGTCTGCACACCTCACACACCTCTCTCTGCATCTCCCTTCCCCCAAAACTCTCACACACAAAAATGTAGAGTTTGTCTTGTCACTTGAACTGAGCGTGTGCATGTGCGTGTGTGTTTGATGGATCTAATTTAGAAGCAAACACTTAGGCAGGTAGCTACAGGCGCAGAGAGTCCCGCCCAAGGCATTGAACACCTAACTATACTCAGGCTGATCGGCACACCTACATTCCTTCTGCCTGACTTACTGACTCTTCAGTGGAGTAAACGGACATACAGCACTTGACACTCCACCACAGGAATAGGTATCCTTGGCAACATGGTGTGAGATTACAAATAAACAACAAATAAAACACATCAAATTAGAATAAAATATCTACTTTTACCTGTTATGGGGGGATTTTTTGAGCGTAAACATAGGTACGTGTGTCCTGACTCCTGACATTAAAAGCATTCATGGAGCAACTAATCAGTACTTAAAGCAAAGGAGTGACCAAACAAATCACAGGTAGAAATTCATGAAGTTGCAAATATTTGCATCTCGTCTGCTATCCAAGGCAACTCGACAAACACTCTCCGGTGTCAGAGTTAACCTTTAAGCACAGTGCTAAAGTAATCTCCCTTTCTCCCTATCATTATACCATGTAAGCTCTCTTAATTTAGCCCTGCTAGACTGCCAAACACATCCCCCATTACAGCCACTAACTGCTTTAATTCTACTGCTTTAAGCTGTGTCTCTGTGCGGCCAACAGTAGGCATTATGAAGGCTCCCATGTCCTGCAGTGTGGTAACGTAGAGATAGAACTGGGAGCATGTTATGCCATCGTTTAACCGCTGTTAAAATAGCCATTATGGTCTGTTCTTATCAGGAACTGGTGGTTTCCTTTTACTGTTCTTACCCACTCATCTATTGAACTTCAAAAATGTTAAGCAAGGAAAACTAATCACTGTGTAAGGGCACAAACACATAAAAATCAGTGCAGAAATAAGAGCACCAGAATTAGAAATTCCAAACAGACTCTCTGGAAATAGACTTTTCTGAATGCCATCCAAACTTACAATTCCCCATGTGTTTTTCATTTGCCTGCTGGTCTAAAAAAATGGAACCTTATTTGTCTCGAGCTGTAACTTTTGTGCAGTCCAGGAAAGGCTACAAATGGAGAACAGAGCTGAGAAATAAATTCAGCAATCATGCAGGTCTTACCTTGACCTTTGTGGGAGTCAATGCCTGTGTGAGTCTCTATAGCGACTGGCTGTGACTTATTATTCCTGGCTAGGGGAGACTGGCTGGTGTTGTTGCTCTGGGGCTGCTGGGATTCAGAGCCACTGGGTTGCTGCTCTTTCCTCCTGAAACGGTTTGTTATAAGTTGCCATAAGCTCGGTTCTTCCTGAACTGGTTTGGAAGACAGTTTTGCTGGACAGAGGGGTACCTCCATTACCTTGACCTTCCCCCTGCTATGGTACTGAATATACTGTATGCCCCCATCATCAATCTGCTCACGAGAAGTTGGAAGCATTCTTCCTGTGAGATAAGAGAAAGGTCGGGTTGACTCCATTGTTGATTCCTCAGCTGTATTTTTAGTCTGAGGGCAATCCTTTTCCTCCGTTTCAGACACTAAAGTAACTTTCTCTCGGGACCGAGTTCTTCTGATGCGCAAACTGAGGCTCCGTCTTAACGAACTCAATGTAGTTCTTGGAGAATCAGATTTGCTTGATTTGGGGGTACATTTAGCGTCTTTTTCGCTTTCCCTATCCTTGCTTTTATCTTGAGGTGCTTTTCCAAAAAGCCTCCATCGGAAGCCCCCTCTCAGAAAGCCTCCTCCATCATAGTCAGTATGGCTGCAGCTCCTTTGGCTGTCTATTTCATCATCAGAGCCCCTCTTTCCAAGCTCTAGCACTGTCATACTGACAGGCCTGGGTCTCGTGCTCCTCTTACGAATACTTCCGATCACTTCTGCCGGAACCGAAGGCCGCTGAGCCACAACAGGATTGAGGCCATCCACAGCCCTCAACTCAGCCCTTCTGCTCCTGTATGGCTGGTTTTCTGAAACTCCATCCCTATTGCAGGGGTGCTGGGTGCGGGTGTCTGACAGGACTGAGCCTGGGCCTGCCAGCATGCAAACACTCCTGGGCCTCCGCAGCCGTCTTTCTTGTTCAGGCTGAGAATCTTTCTGCTGCTTGATTGAGTCTCCATACATGCTCACCGTCTTCCTACCCCGCGAGGCTTGTTCGGGACGTGGCTTTCGCAACACGGCCCGAGGCAGAGAACTTTGTCCTGCAATAGTGCCATCCTCCCCAGAAAAAAGACATTTAGTATAAGCATCGGGTGCTGCGCTTTGAGTGTGTTGCTCCTGGATGTTTGTCGGAGGGACTATCTCTGCCACGTCTGTATCTTGCTGTGAGGAGTTACCTGGGTTCTTACAGAGGTGATTCAAAAACCTGTCTGTCTTCATTTTTTCCTCCACCTCCTCAACCTCCTCCTCATTCTCCTCTAGAACAACCTCCTGTCTTTGCCTCGCAGCTCTACCTGTGCTGCTCAGGGAGGGCCACCTGCTGAGCTCCCGCTGTGCCTTGCGCAGCCTGGGGCTTTTCTCCAATGGCACAACACTAATCATCTTCTCTCCCGGCTGGCAATTCTCCACAAGGGTGTGGGTGACCCGGCTGATTCCCAGCCCTGACACCGGTCCATGTCCAAGTGATTCATTCAAGATTACCGAGATGTGGTAAACAGTGTTTCCCTGCTGCTGTTCACAAATAGCTGTACTCCTTGGGGTCGCATCCACGGTCCCACTGCTAAGGAATAGCATGGCACTTCACATAATAACAAGACAAGCCAGTAACAAATTAATGTTCACATTCGGCCCATGAGTTATGAAGATCCAGCTCATAAAGTCCTTCATTCAGACTAAATTCCTATGCCAGGCATAATCCTTCACCTTTGACATGGAAAAAAAAAACTTCAAACAAGTCAGAGCAAAGCCATGCTGCCACCTGCATCCTCTGGCTCCTTCACTCAGGCAATTAGATGGTAGCTGCTCTCTCTCCACACTTTGTTCTAACTGTTCTGCACGGACAGACGAACTCAAGAAAAACAGGTCGTCCACTTCTTGTTTGCCAACAACGCAATATCTGTTATAGCTGCAAAAACTCCAACTTAAAAAGCACTGAATCATCCTTCCTCCTTGGCAAGTTATGAACTGCAAGAATGTGTGTTGTTAGCAGAGCAGACAAACCTCTTAATCTCTGAGCTCTTGCCATGCAGAGCATGAGGGAGTGAGGCTCTATTTGAACTTTCAGCTGCCTTCCAACCCCCGGGACACATGGAAAACAAGGAGTGGATCCCACAAGTATTAAACACGCCCTTGTGATTTCTGCAGAGCTGTGTGTAGCTCCAAGGGAAGACTATGCTGATTACACAGTGCTGTAATTGAACATTACTAATAGCCATGACTGGGCATTTTGTGTTACTCTTACCAATGGCAAAACAGAAAGTGGGATACCCTTCCATGTTTATCAGAAACGCAGATTTAACAGTCAACTCTTTTGTTTATTAATAAACATTTTGGAGACAACAAAATATTAAAGTTCGGGGTCAAATATATATTAGCAACTACATCCATTTGTTAACACTAAATGATCAATGAGATCACATATACCAGTGTAAAGTGTCTTTTTCACATGGAGTATCCACATTACTTTACACCACCTCTCACAGTGGGAGCCAGGCTCAAACATCAGACTTCAGCCTTCAAAAGGTGGGAAACAATGTTTTAGAGAACCCCAATCAATCAGTCAGATATGAGGCCATGAGCTGTAAAGTCCACCATCTCAATCAAGCCAGAGTTTACCTGTCCAATCCTCAGCTCTGCAGTTACTGTGGGGTAATAGCTAGAACACTGCCACCTTGTGGTTACAAATTTGAGAAAGTTTGACCTATAATCTTTGAAACAACCCCAAAACAGCTTAGTTATATTAATTAAGCATGACTTTTAAGAGAGTGTTTTTGCAAAGAAAATAAAAAACAAAAGGTCTTTTTTCAAGGCTTTTACCATTATATATAATTGTTGATTGAGTGCAGATATTGGAGGTAGTTCTTGTTGTAGTTTTCCTTTAGTGTTATGATCAAGCATAGTGTTAGAATGAAAGACATGGAAAATATTGAAGGTAATGTGTATCTAAAACCCTGAGCTTTATATTTTAACAATGCAAGTTACAAATGAAGTTTCTTCACAGAGACAGTGTTGAATATCACCACTAATGTCAAGATGCTTTCATCTTAAGCTGTCCAAGCTCACCATGCTGGCCTTTACCTGATTCAAGGAAGCAGGGGTTTACAATGATCTCAGGCTCATCATAGAGCAAACAGTCTTTATCGCTCCATTGGATGTGGTGGTTTCGAGTTCGTCTGCGACCCCCAAAGCACAGCAACATAGTCCCTTTATTTGTCAGAGGGATCCTTTCCGACTCAAAACAAAAACTGCATTCAAAAATAAAGAAAAATCAAATAAATTTGCCAAAAAATATCAATTGTTAAGCTATTGGTGTTAAAATTTTCTCTCCGACTGTGTACAGGCTTCTTTTGGGTTTTTTTGCAAATCTCTCCATGGAGCTCGGTTTTCAGCTCCGGCATATGTACACGTTCTTTGCTGTATTTGTCAGACCAGCATGATTTGAAAAAAAGAAGAATAAGGGAAAAAATAATTTTTTTTGGTCCGCTTCATCATGCTGTGGTCATGATGTTCTGTCCCAGCAGACCTGATAATGCAGTTACCCGTGTCGTGAAAGTAGCCCAGAGGAGTGTCACGGTTGGCTTGGAGTCCTTTCCTGCTGGTAATTCATAATCCAGGTGTTGGTTTAACAGGGTCCCGACATAAGACACACACATAAGATTCAAGTTAATCCACTGTCCCGTTGTCTGGGTTGCAGCTCGGTTCACAGGAAACCTGTGTTGCGGTGTGTGGTAAACCTTTGGATTTCAATGTGCTGACAAGGTAACAGAGGCTCTCTTGTGTCCAACAGCTAAATGTTTCTACCCTCTGTAACCGTATCTTGATGGAAGCTGGGAGGGTTTCTCAGCAAAACTGGATCTGCATGTTTTGAAGATTCTAGGATTACCCTCCTCCTCCATATCTCTGTGTTTGTGTGTACACATCTGACAGATATACTGAGATCGTTGGCCGTTGACTGTATCCATTCACCTGTGTATGTCCCCATTACAAACATTGTAGTCTTGTTTTTCTTTCATAGCTGTGATTTAACATTCTCCTTCACTTTTCTTTAGTTACAGTCCTTACTTACATAAATTTTTTTCGATTTTATTACCAAACCAAGCAACAGTTTAATAAAGCCATTTTAGAAATGCAAAAATGCATTATTAAAATGTCACACATTAATCTATTTTGAGTAAATTTGAATCAAGAAGATATGTTATCTCTGCTTCTAACAGGAAATAATAACCCACATTTAATTTAGAGCAGTTTGTCATGTAATGTTAGAGTAAAATAACAATTCAGTCACTGATGAGATTGTCTGTGTGTATGCATCATCTTCATTATGGAAATAAAAAAGGACTTTTAGTCAGTGGAGCTCATTTGAGCCAGTGTACTTATTGCTCCAGTGGGGGGCAGTCACATCACTGAGGAACTGTTAAAAATGTAATCTTTAAGTTTTGTGAAGCCCCAAATACCACTAAAAGAAGTTTAAGTTTGAATTAACTTTTGAAATGTAAGAACTTTACTAAGTTGTCCCCCTGTTGCAGTGGATTTCCCAGCATTAATAATTACAGTCATGGCTTAAGCAATTTCAGGGGTTGTGATACCTTTTGAATACATATTAGCAAAAACCACAGGATAGATACATTTCAACAGCAGACGTGACAGACTGGCAGCTCTGGTGTGTATAAGGACACTGACACTGTGCGCGACAAAATACGCGTGTTGTCTAGCAGAGAGCGTGATGAATCCGAGCCATGAGTCGAGCCAATAACCCCTCGTCCATATTCAAACATGAGTCAGTGTTAGCAAGATGATCATGCACACATGTACACTCTCTTTCTGTTGAGACAGAGTGCATCCTCTGGCACACAGGGTAACATGAACAGTCAGTGGAGGCAGCTCCCTGATTCCCGATAGGCAGCGTGCAGCTGGTTGGTGGTTGTGGTGAAACGCTGCTCCCCATTTTTTGTCAATAAAGTTTTGCTGACCTCATTCACACTTGCTACCAGACAAGCAATCTGCATACCCCAGTACAGCAGGGAAATACAAGAACCTCTGGTGTTATCTACTTTCTAAAAGCACACACACACACACACACACACACACACACACACACACACACACACACACACACACACACACACACACACACACACACACACACACACACACACACACACACACACACACACACACACACACACACACACACACACACACACACACACACACACACACACACACACACACACACACACACACACACGTGTATCTGCCTTTTAAGAAGTGTTAGGTGACAGCTCTGCATGACAAATCAGTGTAAAAGCTTGCAGCAGTGACTCACAAGGTTAAATGAGAACAGGAATATTCGTGACAGTTCATATGTGTTGATGTAATGGGTTAAATATAGCCTCATGTGAGAATGTGAGGGTAAATGAACACACTGCACAGGGAGGCCAACATGGAGAAGACAGTACAGAAAATGATTCACCGCTACCAGAAAGAGTCCTTCATTAAAAAGATGTCTGAACTCCCAGGACAGAGTGAGAAACAGTGATTAGTATCATCACAGAGCAGACACGAGTTCTGAATTGCTAATCAACCCCTTCACCACATTCTGCCTGAGGCTTCAACCAAAGCAAAAGACTCCTGGTGCCATGTTTTGGAGCTTCATTTCAAGCAAAACATACAACTAACTGTGCTCATTTTGGTCAAAAGACACCAGTGAAGAGAAAAGTAATTTGTATATCATGCTTCCAGAAATGATATACCAAAATCAATATAATATAATGTAGTTCTTATATCTGTAGGACTACAAAATAGTATTATGTTGAATTAAAGCATCTGGAGACGTACTTGTTATGTTGCAAGTTGCTTTGTCTGGACTGAAAATATACGTGATGAGACTTGGTGTAAAAAGTTTCCCTCTGGGACTTCTCATTAGAGCACACTCAGAGAGGGCTTTAACCACAGATACATAATTGAGTCTGTCCATGAATCCATAAGAGTTCATTATGGTTTATTATTATTTATTTATTGCTTATTGTTGTACTTTGTGGAGTGTTTTAATTTGTCCAGTGGGTTTTTTATTTTTTATGTATTGTGAAACTCCGTGATGTCTGGTATTCAGACAATATCAAACTTCAAGCCCTACAGTGGATGTCTAAAATTATCAAAGGAACATTTTATCAATACATCCTATGACATATGTGTGCACTAATTTCTACTAACAATCCCACAATGCAGTTCTCTACATTTTGAGTTTGACTCACAGGAGCAGATGCTAAGTTCAGATAGTTGCTTATTGATGATTTTATAATTATAAAAACATCAAAACCCAAAAAGCAGCAGTCCATGACATATTATTGATGCAGAATTGAATTGAATTGCCCCCCGGGGACAAATAAAGTTTTTTGAATGGAGTTGAATTGAATTGAATTGAAACTAGAGATGCACACATTGCAATTTCATTGGCACATTCAGATTTCTTATTTTTTTATGGTCTGACCTGATGATCCAAATTTTGGCTGATTCCAATTTCAGTTCAGAATAGACACTGACTATTATTTAATAAACCTCACACTGCAGAAGGTTACGGACAAACAGACGTCGCCCAGAAAATGTTTAGTGTTCAGTCCTTTATCTCTCTCTCATTCTCTGCTTTTTTCATGCTATAATTTATGGTGTAAGTGCCTTTAGTGATATGAGTGACTGACAGCTATTTCCTCATTATCAGCTGTTGTTTAATATACAGAAAGTCATTAATAAATCAAATACAAATGGAGAAGTTTACTGCTTCCATCTCGTCTGCTTCCCAAGAAATAACTCAAGTAGTGACGGATACGTCTGGCTATTGCTTGCAGTCTCCAACCTGTCTGCCTCTCAGTGTCTTGCTACCTCAGTGAAAGGTATTTGTGGCTGCAGAGAGAATGTACTTATCTTGGGTTATATCCAATCATTATCAATATGCGTCTGCTATATTTCCTGCAAAGTGATCCGTCTCTAAGCAGCTCTAACTTTTACATCTCCTTCTCACACGCTGAGCTTTTGGAGATTATTAGGGAATTTAAATAGACGTCAATCTACTCTGTAGATACAGGGATAGGCAGTGGGAGAGCATACAAAACTGCAGACAATGCAGATGAGGTGCTGCTACCAGCTAAGAGGAGCAAGTGTTGGGAAAAGATCAGAGTTTCGCCTCTGCTGATTGGCTCTTCATGTCCACACTGCAGACAGAAAGCACTCAGGTCCACTCCTTTCTAACTACGGCGCAAGTGTAACAGTTTTGTGGGCGTGTGGTTACAGTTACTTAAAATTCATCTTTCACATTGTGATGAAGTTTATTAACAACCAGGTGTTCCCTTGCAATAAAACAAGGGACACAATGACATCAATTAAAATCATGCCACTATTTCTAGCAAACCAGGAGGAATAAATGATCCGAATTAATAAGAAGTGTTAGCAGTCATAAGGGAGTTCCCCAATAAAAGGTATTAAAAGGTTTGGTCGCACAGCTAATTCCCCTTGAAAGATCTGGATGATAAATGGATGAAACACACATAGTAATGGCTGTTCTGACTGACAAACTTTTATTGAATTTTTCTTCCTTTTAATTATTATACACCAGTCCTTAATCCCCAATGAGAATCAGTAAAAGCCATCATGCAGACAAGCTGCAGAGTAGGTGCAGCATAAACCAATCTGTGCATCCGTGCATGAAGAAACACAGAGAGGGTACCGGTCAAAACACATAGAGCAAATAATATGGAAACGTGTTTCTTTGATTCCCTGACACAGAGGTGATAACAGCAGCAGGGCTCACACAATGAACCACCCATTTTCAAAAGAAATAATTTAACAGAGCCCTCCTCCCGTTCCCCCCCTTCTGCATCAATTCTGAATTAATATCTGCAACTGAATAAGTCAGTAGAATCATACACAGAGACAGAAGGGCTTCAGACGGCAGGGAAAGTTTATGATAATTATGCTTGCAGTAGCGGTATTCAGCGTGGGTGTGTAGAGCTTTTTAAAATTCAGCTGCACTGGCGACGAGCATACGTCACCATTGCTCCACTGCAGAGAAAATGATAGGTTCGAGGACGTCTGTGGGAGGTTGTGGAAAAAAAAAAATCCAGACGCTTCTGTCTCTGTCTCTAAAATTCAGGTTTTGACAGAGAGCTTGTGCAGTTGTATAGCATGTGTGTGATGGAAAGAGAGACAGAGATTGTATGAGAGTGATTGGGAGACAGACAGGGGCAGAGTGTGTTAGGAGTTGCATAACCTAAGATCTGTCAGCAGTACAGAGCCTTTGTTGAAACAACCAAGATGCTCCCTGCTTATTTTTCTGTGATAGAAAATAATATGTGAATGATTAATGTTTGTTTAGTGCGCATGTGTTTGTACTGTACCTGGAAATGTACTGTACATGCATGGGTGGATGAATAGGCGGCAATCTTGACTTGTTGACTATTTGTTCCTGCAACCATCACAAACTCTCTGCCAGCTAATATGTTTTTTTTTTAATTAATTCAAAGTCAGATTAAGAGCCCAATATGCAAAAAAACAACTAAAAAAAACCAGTGGGTAAAATTAGCATAGAGGGAAAGCAATAACAGAATACAGAAACAGCATTTCTTTTATGAACTGGAGATTAACAGGGAAACACAGAGGCAGAAACTGGTTTATAGAAGATGACAAAATGACCATTGAGAGAACGTAGGAGGAAGCTACAGAGATATGCACAGGTTTTTTTTGTTTTGTTTTTTTACAAGCAGGTTTGTGTGGGCTGGTGGCTCCCGGTCCTCCTCCTCCTCTTACACATTAGTTTGCAAACCCCCGCTCGCTTCTGGTGTCATCTTTCGAAAAACTTGCCTCCAAACTCACGTTTATGCAATAGCTTTGATGTGGTACTGCGTTATGTAATCGGTATTACAATGTAGGAGGAGTAGTAGTAGAAATAATATCAGGGTTTTAAGTGCTTATATTACCCTGGAACACAGAATCATTCTGAAAGATCACGATTATGGAGCATAATCGTGATAAAATACGCTTCACTTAAGTGAAGAAATACACTGAAAGTGATTATGACAGCTCATATGTGGTCAATGTGTTGACATCTTTGTAAAGCACCAGTCTACAGTGTTGATACCTTTGGAGAGGTCACAGAGTGGTCACACTTGGAGCTTGGATTACTGGTGGTACCTTCACGTAGCTATGATGCTGCCTGGGTCATCCTTGTCTCCCTCTTATAGAAACATGTAATCTGGCCTTCAGCTGCTTTATGTACGTCACACCCTCCTGTAACAATCCTGCACATTTAATATAAATTGAACTGCCAATCACAACATCAGTCGACCGCGCACTGACGCCATCTTGATTTCAAACAGAATTCTTTCTGGACTATTTCATCTCGCTGTATTTTCCTTCTGATGTTTACATTATGACCAGGCTTCCTCATGAATATCTTAAAGGGGAAATGTTGTGAAAAATCCACTCTGACAGTGTTTTTGAACATTTATTTGGGTAACCTGAGTGTCTACCGATCCACAAAATGTGAAATAAATCCATCCGGTCCTTTTTTTGTGGTCTGCTTAAGTCTTACAACATGTGTTGACTCCATCCCCAGCATTGAGCAAAACTTTTGCGCAGGTATGCCAGTGTTTTTCTCACTAGCAAAGGAGTGATGATACTGGGTAACTCAGGGGGGGCTCATTGCATTTAAAGAGACACACGCACAAAAACGGGGCGTTTTCAGAGAGCTGGTTCATACAGTGTCTCAAACCTCCTCTGCTGCTTGATTCCTGTTATATGTTTGACCAGGGGACGGTTTGAAAAGGTGGAAAAGGGGAATAATACGTCCTCTTTAAGATGAAGGAAGAGAAATATATTGTCTAATTCAGTTCACTTTTACTTTCCAATCCTTTCATAGTTTTTTTTTTTTTTTTTTTTTAATACTTTCCACGCTGTTCCAAAAAGAGTGCCAAGAATAGCGGCACATTTGGGCACAAGCTCCCATGCAATTTCCCACGCCTTTTGTCCCTGTTCTTGTGCCGCCCATGCATGCTGAGACAATAAGCTGGGAGCTTGGTGATGAAGCCGACAACTCCATTTTACAAAGAAGTCAGGAGGAACACCATCATTCCTGCCGGTGCAGCCCTTGCAACAAGTGCTAATTACACGCAAATACATTAAACCAGCCGCTGACTAACATAAAGCAGAAGTATTTATTTTAGGTTTACTATATATATATTAAAAAAAGTGTGTGAAAAGACGCAGTGTTCCTCCCTTGATACACAGCCATTTGCTTCTGCAAACAGTTATGCAATCAGTTCTCAACAGATAATGGCTCCAGGATAGGGACTCATCATCTATTCTGTATTCAACGTGGGATTAATGGCCGTTATGTTCATTTAAGTAGCATATCTGTGACTGATGAAACTTTAAAACCCTCAGCCGCAGGGAAATAGCTCTCGGAGATTTAGCTCCAAAAGGTGACTGACAACAAAGCTACGCTCCACCGGTTCAAGGTAAATGGCGCAGAGTAAGACGGGCACCGTGGTAAGTTGGTTACTTACATTTAGCATGGTAACTCAAGAGTGAAGGGCACAAAAACAAAGACAGTAAGATAAACAAAGGTATGTGCAGAATAATTCATGTACTTTTAATAGCTCAACATTAAAGAAAAAAAAAACAAAATAATTGACAAGATCCCCTGCTGCTATAGGCCTGAAATCTCCCCGAGGCGTCAAATCCAGGGCTTTAGCATGAAATTGAATACCTTTGAATTCATATGTATAATAACAGTCTTGAATCTCTATCAGAAATGACATGTCATCAGTATTCTGGATGAGACTAGTCCTCACTCATACTGCCAGACTCAAAGGCTTAGTTCCAGCTCAGTAGCCTTTAACAGCGTCTCAATGACAGAGACGTCGAAGCTGAACAGGCCAAACATCTGTATCCTTGTTGGTGAAGTTTCACGACAGCTCTATTTGTCAAAGTCGGTATGGAGCAGTTATATTCCTATGCTCCTCATGACATTTTTAGGTGCCCTTAACACAATGACAAATCATCCGATCCCTGCCAGGTACATCAGGGGAGAAACTACTTCATCATGCTCATCACTTCAGCTCAGTGCTATGAGGGCCCGAGCAGCAGGTCGAGGGGAGTCCGAATACCTAAGAGTTATTAAACTGGATGCTGAGACACTGAGGGATGACGCCTGCCTATGAAAGTATACAGATATCATGTATCTGAATATTTTGACTCTGAATTAAACGCGTCTCCAATCCTCATTGTTTTTTCAGTGTCCACAAATTCAGAATAAAAAAAGTTAAAAATTGAATTGACCAAATTCAGATTTATAGATCTGATTAAACATCTGGGAAGCAGAGAGTTTCTGTTTTACCACAGTCTTAGTCAGTCAGTCACAACTGAAGACTTCTAAAGCATGAACAAAGTATTATCACTGAACTCTCTGCTGAAAAAAAAAAATGCACCTTTATTATCAGACAAAACGAAAAGCAGACAAAAACTATATAGTCCGATTTAAGTTGGTTTGAGGTAAAATAAGTTGCAAAAAGAGGGTTTGAAATGTAAAGGGAAATGTTCTTAGTATTTGGCCTGAAGGGAAACGAGGAAATATAGAATATGCTTGGTATTCATATTAACTGATCTTAACTTTTGCTCAGAGTAACTACAAAAGATCCTCTCAACTTGTTAAGACTAACATCCAGCCTGGAGATTGAATTCTTCCAAATGCTGACGCGCCATCTTTGTTAGACGAGAAGGAGTTTTCCTTCCGGGAAGTGTCAGAATGGAGCCGATGTAATGGAGGAACATGTCTGCTGAACCAAAGAGATGTATCTAATAACTTCCTGCAGCTCTGTGGAGAATATCCAAGCTAGCAGCTTCCATTACAGGTGCAGTTTAGACCTTGACGCTAACAACCGTGGGAATGATGCAGTCATCACCTCCGCACTGAAAGTGATGAAATGCCATGTTCCTGTGCATTGTCGAGGGATGAAAAAGTGGATGTTAATTCAGTAAGTGGGAAACGTGCCTTACGTCTCTCCACCTGAAATCAATCTTTAGAGGCAAAGACAATTAAATCGAAATTGCAATAAATAGGCATTTAATGAGTAAGATTGAAATATGCAACACTTGAAGCCACTTTTATGGAAGAATATTAAATGCAGAGCGTTTACCGAGAGCATTATTATTCAGCATTACTGCCTTGTTGAGATTGAAGTGTCAAAACGTTCTACACCTCCAATCCATGCTGACTTTTCAGCAATTGATTATTTCCCCCTGCCTGAGGTTGAGTGTGTTTGACTGTGATGCACACACGCACACACGCACACACGCACACACGTGTCCAGAGTGAAGCAAGCTGCTTAATGAGCTGAGAATTTTGGTTTGGGCAAAACAAAAGCAATTCTCCGCAGCAGAAATGACACAAAAAAAACAAAAAACCTTCGGGTTCTACTCCACCTCCTCTTCGTCTTTCTCCTCCTTCCTACTGCGTCTCTTCATCCTTAACTGCATCCTATAATCCTCCCACAACCCTCCAACCTCCCCATGCAGGATGAGCACAGCATCAGCAGCAAACCCCAGGAGAGGGCAGACCTGTTCTTTAACCAGACCCTGACAAATAACTGCCACTTCAAAAAGCAGCCCAGATGCACCAGCTTTATTCGCACCCACACCTTCAGGGACGATGCACTTCTATAATGTGATTCTGTGTTATGTAATCCTGCATGATGAATAACTGCAGACACTCCAGGATTAATGAAATTCAGGGGAAGCCCACCCCCCACACTGCACTCGCTACAGTACTGCTATTTTTACTCAGGCTTCTCCACAGGTACTATAGTTTCTGAGGTCACATGGCTGCCCCCCCCCCACCCTCCCCTCTGAGACACACACTGCTGCAGTGCACTATTTCTGGGCTGGCGGCAGGAAGAGACAGGTGTGAGCGCTTGTGGAGGGAAAAACCTGCTGAAAGGTGCTACAACACTCCGCTGCTTCAGGGCTGAAGGTGGAAAGACGCCACATGGCGCAAAATATAACGAGGGTCTTAAGCCTCGCCTTGTTTTACCTCTGTTGTACCAGAGTAGGTATAAACAGTCCAAAGAGTCAAGGTCAACGTCTGAGGAAGGTAAAGGCTGCTGTAGTCTGCTGTTATTCTTGACTGATAGGCCATTTTGTCTGTATTGAGTCTGAACCAGCTGCATGGCCGCTGTTGCTGCATGCCAATGAGACAAGCAAAGCAATGTCAGTTTTGTGCCTCATCATTGAGACAGCTGCAGGATGGTCGGCATTATGCCGACATCAGTCTTCCTCTCTCATACCACAAGCCTCGACTATCTGTTGAAACAGGACTGCAGGCTTTCAGTGGGCTGATAGATCACTTCAGGAGTGAATATACAAAGTAGCTAGATAGTAGTATGTGAGTTGACCTTCTAAGATAATGGATATCAAAAATGTCGCCTCTTAGTGATTTTTGTAGAAGAAAAAAAGATATCCAATATATCAGATTTTCGTTGTCTGAATGCCAGCAAAGTGCTGAATACAACAAGCCGTCTCTTCATGAGCAGAAAACTACAAAAATACATTTGACTTGAATGTCGATCTGTTTTTAGAGAAGTAGCTTTCAAACTTTTGAGGTTATAAAAGAAGTGCTAGCTGTAAACACTTGTTGAACTTGAGACCCGAGCCTGCCTGATAAAAAAGTGAAGGTAGCCTACATGACGTAATTTATTGGTTTGGTTAATAGGCTGTAATGTTGACGGATGAAGAATTAGTGATGTCACCAATCCTGGGTTTAAAACCCAAAGGCTTCTACGCCTCTTGATAATCTGTTACATCGCCCCCACCTGTCAATCGATCAGGAAAAGCTCGCCATTAAAACCTCTTTTAAGGTTAACTGTCAACAGGTTGGTCACATGAAGGGGGATAAAAATAGCCGAGTCTGTCTGAAGTAGAGTTGGGGAACTCTGTGAAAGACTGCTGTCGCTAACAATGCAACTATTTCAGAAGAATGTTTCTCCACAATAAAGACATTTTTGGATTTCATCATCTTCAGTACATAATATCATGGAAAGATTGACAGAATCTTAACAATTCTCTGAATGGGGACAGTATGAACAGTTTCATATTGAACTGGGGCATTCGTGCACATGGCATCATGGGTACCTTAACATTTGTGAAGGCATCATGCGGCCTGATGCTGAAACCGATAAACAGGTTTTAAAGTGACAAGGCAATGTGAAACACAATTTCTTTTTCAGGGAAGGCTTTGCTTATTTCAGCAAGACAATGCCAATCCACAGTCTGCACGTATTACAATATGGCACGCTGTAGTTAAAGAGACTGGGTCATAGACTGTCCTGCCTGCAGTCTCAACATGTCATTCATTGAAAATCTTTTGCTCATTATAAAGGGTAACGATCAACAACAGAAAAGTACAGAAACCTGTCTCCTCCACTCTCAAACAATAACTGAAATGATGCACAAGGTGACACTGTCCTAAACTTTTTTTCAAACATGCTGCTGGCATCAAATTCAAAATAGGTAGAATATTTTACCCAAGCTCATCATATGCTGTTTTGGAAACAGGGTTGGTTGGGTGCATGCTTGTTTTATTTGCTATAATTGGGGAATTGTATAGTGCAGTCTCGCTGGGGTTTGAATTGATGTTTTAGTCTCCTACTGTTAATCTTTAAGCCCCAAAGGTGGGTACATGGTTGGAAAAGGCTCGAGCAAATCCCACGAAAAGAAATCCTTATTGTTCTGTTTCCCGTTGTGTCTTTTTTTTTTTGTGATCAATTATTTATTTTGTACTTTACACTCAAATGCAAATAATTTTTTTTACAAGGAAAAGAAAGAAAGGCAATAACAATAAAAAAAGGAGGCACATTTAAAAAAATAAAAATAAAGTGTTTGTGTCTTTTCATGTGGTGCTCCTTACTTTTATCTCGCACCTCATGCTGCTTTGGTTTGTTTTTGGAACATTAAACTGACTCTTGTTGGTGCTTCAAACTTATGAAGCAGGTAAATGGTCTCAAAAAATGAAGTGGATTAGCCTGGTCAAATTCACTCGGGCACGGTCAAAATAAAAGAAAAGCGGTCCTGGATTTGGATTTGGGACATTTTGGGAAAATGATGCAACAGGAAACAAACTAAAAATCCTGTAAGAAAAGGAAACAAAGATTTCCTAGAACTCCGTAACAAACATGTCTCTATTTTTTAGATGCTATAATGCAGTGTGTGTGTGTGTGCGTGTGTGTAGGTGTGTGTGTGTGTGTGTGTGGTGGGGGGGGGGTTGTCTCTGCTTATCTCTGAACAGAATCAAACCCATGATTGAAGTCCTTGAAAGCCGATAACGCTGCTGTAGTTTAAATGGAAAAATGAGTTGGTGCAGGCTCTTTTGCAGTGTGTAAAGGAGAAAATTGATACCATCTCTATATCACATGAGGCCTTTTCATTCTGACTGCGGCGAGTTTCATTATCAGCCAAGCAGCACTGGAATGACTGCATGCGTGTCTTCAGGTGACATCACTGCTTTCATCTGGTGCTGACGTCAAAGTGATCATCTCTCCCCTAACAACACGCCGAGGTGTCTGTCACAACGAGTGATCATCTTAAAGCTCATCAGCTCCATCTGATGTACTACGGCACAAAGGTGATCTGATTAAGTCAACGTCTGATTCTAATGCATAAATTAAGGTTGGAGGTTTTGGGCTCACAGTTCTCAATCTGCCAGAGATGAAATGATTATCCTGGAGACAGGGAGTCCTTTTACTGTCCACAACAATCACATATTCTGTAAGTTCGTTAATGCAGGGCAGTTTTTGTGCAACAGACTTCTAAATAGTTTCAAACTTGTGATAAGTTATCGCAAATAAAACCCTGGCTGGGAGATAAGTGTCAACATGGCAAATGTCTGGGGAAACAAGTGATTGTATACAGTCTCAATCTTGATGCTAATTTCCTGCTCATCCAAAAGCAAATTAACTTCCTGCGTAAACTGTGTGAGAAGGTAAATACATGTTTGCTCATGAAATACTTGACAGATAAGCAGCTGCTCTCGGGATTCAGCGTGATTCGCGCCGGCTTTCACTCTCTCCGAGCTAAGTCGACTTTGCTTCGAAAGCACTCAGAGCAAAAGTCATGACACATGCACATTCGGTATGAAACAAAACACCGCCGAGAATGCAATGTAGCTCACACCCAGGCCATGCTTGCAGGGAGCCTGTAAGGAACTGACTGTGAACAACTTCTTCCTGACTGTTCTAATGTCTGTTCTATTAATACCAATATGTGGGAGAAGGATGGCTAATTATGCTCTTCACATGTAAATAGCTGCCCAGTTTGCTGTAATGGTGTCTCCATATCTCCAATGATGAGTCAACGCTGCGAGAGATCTTAGAAACATAGATCCATCCTTCAAGGTATCTCACTCACCAGTACTGTCACCACACACTTCAGTAACATGAGCATCAGGATGTCAAAAAGGACTGCTTGTCAAAGAGGAATGCACTGCATACTTCAAAGCAGACGTGGTTTATGTAAAGAGCAGCAGAGGTGCTGGACTCATTCTGAATAATGTCCGTCGCAGTTAGACTTTCCCCACATCTCAATCGGAGCATCTGTGTCAAACATAAAGAAGCTCGAAGGCAAAGTCAAACTTTCCACTTGAAGTTCGATCATGAATGTATCTCCCCAGAAAATGTGACTAAAAATAACTCTGCCACAGAGAATACCTAGTTGTAAGAATTGAGAGATGGACGTCTTCAAACGTGTCACATGGAGGTCAGCTGGGAAAGGTGCCTTTGATGTCCTTGTCCACTCAACCGAAGACACATAATAAATGAGAAATAAAGTCAGTGGAGGGATACGGACAGAGTTTCACTCTGGCACAGTTGCCTTTTTGAGATACTCCAGAAGGAAATCGGAGATTCACAGGTAAAAAGCAAACATAATAAACATCTGTGTGCGTCCCCTGAGGGAAGGACAGCTGCAGAGAGTAAACAAATACCTAATCTGACTTCAGCCAACATCTGAGCGCTGCTTTGACACAATAAACGGAGCAGATCTGTCTAAATCCCAACATAAGCTCTGCCCACATACAGAGCAGAGACAAGCACAACACAACAGACACCCCTCTATTTCTGTTCCTGCGGGTGCTCATGGGTAATACTATTTGTTGCTGGGACTCTGTTGGAGTCTCACTTCAGTTTGATGCAGTGAAGGTACTTTGTTTCTCTTGCAGTTTTCTCAGAAGAGGTCAAAAAGAGAACTCCCCTGGTGGGCATGTGGTTGCAGAGCGTCACCACAGGGGGTCACTGTTGCTTTATGAAAATGCTTAATACTGTATAATGCAGCTAATCAATCATTTAATTATTTACAGCTTTAATCTCCATTTACTGAAAAAGTCTGAAAGGTTATCTGGGAAGCAGAAAACAGATTTTTTTTTTTTTTGATTGTGGATTTCAAGGACAACCATCAAAAGATCCGTTCTCTTCTTTCCCAAATAATCCTGTTAAATTATGTAAAAGGATATCAAAAATTTAAGATTAATGTGCAGACATTTATGCTTTGAGAATAAAAAGAGAGAGAAATGAAACCCACAGGAACACCAAGAGCACAATCTGCCAGCTTGCACACACTGTGGACGATCCACCACCAGCATGCACAGAGAGGTTGGAAGACGGATATTACATAAGAAGCTCATCAGTGGGGTAGTGGCCCACGCACTCCGCATCCTCAGTGGATTCTCTCGCTGTTGATCGCCCTCTCACTCAAAGTAAGAACAAAATGGCTGAGGTGACTGGCTGAGGGGTTGTGGTGGTGGTGGTGGGGAATGCAGCACGGAGGCTGCAAATTTATGTGAATAATTAGACAATAAAGAGGCGCCACTCGATGCAAATGAACCGGGGCGATTATTTAAGTCGATAGAAATGGCAGCATACGTCCCCATCCGCTCGACATATTTACACACAAGATGAAATGCTACAGGATGCAGATTCTAATTAGGCTCCCACAGCAAAAACAAACATTATTCATGCACTGCATTCATACAAGCACCTATGGAAACTGTTGTTGAGTCAATGTTGGCCCCGCTGAAGTCAACACACTGTATAAAGGCTGTCATTTCGCTCCACAAACTGTAAACAGACAGCACTGTGCGGTCACAGGGGTCTTCACTGCGGTTACACAGAGCAGGAATGTAAAAACCTCACCATCCTTAACCTTTGATACGAGGTCGGTGGTTTTGGTTTTTATGATTTAGACCAGGGGTCTCCAGCAGGTAGATCGGGAGCTACCGGTAGCTCGCGGGCAGGTTTTCAGTAGCTTGCCTATAAGTTGACCGACAGTTAAAAAAATATATAAATAAATCCAACAACAGTAATTGCACCTCTTCCCACTATTTACATATTTGACCCATAAAAACAGGTGTAAAGTAATCTTTTCTTCTTGGACATAGATGTGAATTTTCAGTAGCATAGCTCACTGTGCGGCACAGTGTGTGTAAACTACTCATTTGTTCTTTTCTTTGACTTTGATGTGAATTTAAGATTATTGATATGCATTGTCTTAATGAAATTTTACACATGTACAAACAGCAGCTTCATTCACCTGATGTGTGCCATTTGAATAAATGCAAGCAATGTGATTTAAGTAGCTCTTGGCCACTCTCATTTTGCCAAAGTAGATGAAGAAAGGTCGGAGAGCCCTGATCTAGATCAATTAGCGCCTTTGACAGGCTAACCCGGACTGTGGTGCTGATCAAAGTTTGGACGCATCCCATTACTGAATTATCGTGCAAAACATTTACTATTACCAATTCATCAGCTGATAATTCAATCAACAGACTGAGAGTTTGAAAACGCTAAATGCAATAGTTTAAGGCTAATGTACTGTTATAAAGCTACTCAGACAAGCAGAGTCCAACAGGTTGAGAGTGAAAACACTTTTTCTCATGTTTATGTGATCAATGCCTGATCAACAGGGAACTATTCCGATGTTTGATGACAGATCTGGTACACAAGCGTTCCATTTCTACCACAAAGACAGCGATTTAAAAAGCAAAGACAGCTGAACGCGACAAATCCTCCTCCAACAGGTGTCCCCCTCGTTGGGCTGTTTTCACAAACCTCTGTCAGCTTCCATCTGCAGCAGGTGTGTGTGTGTGTGTGTGTGTGTGTGTGTGTGTGTGTTTGTGAGCACTCCCCACATGTCACATTGTTGTGACCCTCCTCAATTCTCGGCAGATGGACGTTGGGTCAACACTACCACTGTCAGATCATCAGCATTGAGCTCTCCATCTGTGTGGCGTGTGCTGCTCTGTTCCAATCGCCTGCCTCCACTCTTACCGGCCCACAAACCCCTGTTGACTCCACGCCCACTTGCCCATCCATTGCACAGGCAACCAGTTGCCTAGGCAACCCCAAAGCTCGCCTGTTTAAAATTGTCAGGACAAATTCTGTTTTACATTCCACTTGCAACAACAACAACAAAAAAAAGGGTAAATTTTTCATTCATCCACCCATTCATGAATTTATTTCCACATCTGCCCGTCTCTTTCTGTGAGCAAACCAGACACTAAAATTTCAACTCTTCTGTCTCCAAATGAAAAACACCGGAAATGGAAACAGAAACAGAAACGTTTGTGTTACGATGACAAGATTGTAAAAACTGCCTCAGTCTCTTCCATGTTTACAAAGAAGACCATGAGCAGTGGGAAAAAGAAAAGTGAAAATCAGCTTTAAACAGCTCCTGTTGATGAGCATAATTTTATTTCTAATAACTGATATTTCCACCAAAGCACAAAGCTTACATTTCAAACATCCACAGATATCAAAATCAATTATAAAACATAAAACAACCAGTGAGCATCATGTCACCAAATGAAAAATGAAAAACCATCTCAGTTACGTAACAGCAGCAGGAAACTGTCCTGTTGTGCAACCCACCTGTTAAGAATCGGCCATAAACAAAGTGCCCAAAGAAGACTGTAACAATTTAACTGTATATGTATTAAACCAGGCTATGACTGAGGCTGTTGTTTTTTTTGTTGGTTTTTTTTTATAAGAAATGCCCTGCAGACACATCAGCTTGAGAATAAAATGAAGATAAAGCAGCAACAGCTCAGTTTAGTAGTATTTCTCAGACACTATGTATATATTATTCCAGCCTACAGACATTTTTGCACAGTCACCTATCACCCAGGATCCCTGGCAGCCTCGATTCCCCACCCCTGCATACTCGTCCAGCTGCCCAACCCCATTCCTTTTTCTTTTTTTTTTTTCGTTCAGAAAACAACACTGGTTGGAAAATTGGAAAAATGTCCATCTCCTGTTTGGTTTGTGTCAGAGACAGAGAGAAGCCAGAGAAAAAGTTGCAATTCAGTTAAGCGCAGCTGCTGTTGCATTCATCAATGCCAACGCTCTGGGGGTGGAGGGGTGACAACACACACCACTAAACTGGTTAAGAGGCACATGCACACACGGCCACAGCCACACACAAACACATATGCAAACGCGTATGGAGGCTGATGCTATACTCATCAGTGTCACTGTAGCCGAGCCCCTGGCTGCACAAATCGCAGCAGGAGTACAGACGATGGACGGAAGATGACGCTTACATAAAAGCGAGCATGGCAACAAAGGCTTGCTAGGATACAAACATCTCCGAGCATGAACATAGACAAAATATAGAGTAAAGAGAGAGCAAGAAACAAACACTATTTCTGAAACCGCTGTGAAACTGGAGATTAGTATTCAAAATCAGCGAGAGGAAGGCTTTGACTGCCAATTACAAGAAGTCTCGCTATATAGTCTTACTCTAAAAAACTATACGCTAAACAAATGTCCAATTCACCGCCATAAATACAAACAAGCACCTTTATCTGGACTGGCTCAGTGTTTCCATGGGTGTTGTATTTCTTTATTCCTCATTTCTAGTCTACATTCAATAGAGCACTGCTGTCATGCTCTGTGCAGCCGCCCACGTTCACCCTTGCAGAGTGTGAGAGAAAAGAAACAGAGAGGGGGGGGGGAGGTTGGGAGAGAAAGGAAGAGGGAAAGGGAGAGAGTGGGAGGGAGGTAGAAGAGAAAACCTTGCTTTCACAGTGAGAGACCGACGATACGTTATGGGAGGACAAACCATATTGCTCCATGCTGTGTTTTTTTTTTTTTTACAAACCACTACATGACCAAACAATAAGCGACATATTGTACAAACCCAAGGCGGCACGCCAGGTCTGGATCACTACACTGGAGAACTGGTTGCAGGCCTATAGTCATGATAGAAAATCTAAATCTGCAACTAAAAAACTAAGATTTATGTTCATTACATAAATGGAAGCATGTTTGCCACCCCCTGCACTTCCAGATAAAAATATTGTGAATGGAAAATTCCTTGTTTTATTTGTAAAGTCAATTCCAAAGAACTATGGATCGTTTATCTCCGAGTTCAGAGCAACATTGATTTTTATGGAGGGATGAACAACTCCGACGTCTGTTTTTCTTACGGCGTCAAATAGTGGATACTGGAGCAAAATTGTGAAAACTGTGTTTCTGAACAGCTCTCGTTTTAACAAGCAGAACAAAGGCAACTAAACGCAGGCCTGCGATGTAAGACAAAGCAAGGTGTTGGAAACTTAGGAGAAGTTTCACTAATTACAAACGTACACAGGGAGTGTATTTTCATGAGTCGATTATGACTTCATACAAACTTGATATTAAATTTGTTAAAATGGGACAACTTTTTTACAGAACGACTACGAATACAAGCTTCCAAATTTCTCCCGCATGATTTTTTAATTCTAACAGGAAGGGAAGGCCAATTAAGTTGCCATGACATCATAGGTATGATTAAGTATGTTAATGTCACATGGGCCTTGCTTTGAAAGTCCCTTATGAGCCCGTAGCTGGTCCAAACATTACAGAGAAGTACTGAAATTGAAGGTGTAAAAAATTGAGTTTGTAATTTCCTGGAAAGCATAAACAAATATTGACGACTCCTGGTAGGGACAAAAAAAGAAAAGAAAACAAATGAACAGCATTTGTTTGGTGTTTCAACTTAGCAAAAAAAAGGAACAGAGTGATGAAAAAATTAACAGTTTACCAAACAAATAAAATGTAAAAATGTTCAATTAAAAAATATTTATTACGGACCCTCTGGGGTTTCTGGCGCAAGAGCTGTGCAGGCTTTCTAAAATCCTGTCTGGAAGCTCAAAACAAAATAGCATTAGCCTGAGAGAAAATTGGAATCAAATTGGACTTGCCTGATTTGTTAGGATCTAAAGATCCCTCGTGACTGTGACCCATTTTACTCCGATGGAAAAGGGAGTTCAAGAGTGAGGGTGAGCTCGTTTGCGGGGATGAGTCTCATGGCTCATATTCAAGACCGGCTCATTTTGTGCGCGTACACAAAACACTGCCCTCCCTCAGGCGGCCTATTATGACTTCCTGTCCTCGTCTCGTCTCCCTGCAGGCTGCTGGGCTGACAGGATATGAAAGGGGAAAGTGAAGCTGTGGCCACCAGTTCATTACCAACAGACTGACAGGTGGTTATGAAGAAAAAGAGGTGTGGAAAAAAAAAAAAGTCAGATGTTTTGGCACCAACACTCCACATAGTAAACACACATGTTCCTTAATGAAGCCTAAATTCCATCGAGCTTTCCTAAACATGCTGCTGGAATCAAAGTGTTCCTTACCGTAGCTTGCTAGCATTAAACCTGGTTACTAATGGGAATTACTTCACTCTCCATCTAAGCTCACATCAGCAATTAGCCAACCTGTATTGAATCAAATGACAAGAGGGTCAAAGCTAACTGCATCTGATGCACTCTCCATTAGCAGCAGCAAGAGCAGCGTTATTAATAAAGGACTCCAGTACATGGCAGGCAATATAAAGTACAGCACACAGTCTGAACATATGCCCAGTGCTTTATCCGCTCCTTTATTGATGCAGGTCGGTAGCTAACATTCTCATTACTAGGAGAAAGATAGCTTTCTGCAGTACAGTGCTCTCCAAGGGAATGAAGCTTAGAGGGACCAGGGCAACATTCCCACAAATTTGGCCCTAACTGCTTTATTTAGGTCATTTATTAAATTAAACCTGCACAGGGAAAAATATAAAGGGAAGAGCTCACAGAACAACCACATTGATGTAGGGTGCAGCGTGGCCTGTGTCTAATCCGCGATGCTGGGATTTGTTATGGGCATGTTTTTGGATGCCAGATGAGCTAGATGTTGTCTTGTTGAGAGGCAGTGCAGCCTACGTCAGCACTACAGGCTGCTGTCCAGCACCACAGAGGGAGGACGCGGGACAGACAAGCATGAACTGCAAAAAAAGGGGCCTTTTCCCTCCAGGATTTTCCTCTCGAGCCTGGCAGAGCGCTCAGCCTGAGAGTCTAATTCTGCCACCAGGCCAGTCCCTGGCATCCTCTCCAGATGGCGGTGAACGGGGGGGTGACCAGGGAGATTAGGAAGAGAGTGATGACTGGCTCCTGACTACACATCCGGCTGCTGAGTCCCATTCACCTCCTCCTCTTCCTCTTCCTCCTCCTCCTCCTCCTCTTCCTCCCCCGTCATATGCCAGGCATGGCTACAGAGACCGGATGCTTCCCTGTCTCTCTTCTTCAGCAATGTGTTAAGCTGTTTATTAGTATCATGACATGATGCTGCTGCAGTCAAGCAATTGCACTACAAACACTACGAGAAGCTACAACCAATTACGATAGACAGTGGAGATTATGATGCGTTTACTTCATGTATTTATTTTTATGAATAAAAATAGTGTATCAAGTTTGAAGCCAGACAGAGGGCTTGTACAATTTAAAAACAATCCTATAAGGAAACTGTACCGGCTAAAAGCAGGAAAATAACTTTTCACAGAACATCCTCCACATGATAGCTAAAACAGATCCCTTTTAAGCTTCATTGCAGATAGTTAATTTAAACAGTGAATCATTCCGCGCCTGAGTTTGACTAAAGCTGCGCACATATAAGAGAAAGCCAGTGGAGAAGAGAAAGAGTGGTGGAGAGTGTTTCTGCCGTCTCCATTCATTTTACACACGGAGCATGAAAGGCCATAAGAGAGAGCTAGAGGGTCACAGCTAATTTCACACTCAAAGACATGGCAAAGCGAGTCATCGGGGCGCAAAAAACGCTAAACTCAGCTATTGTGTAAAGTGTTGCGACGGCTTCCATTTTCTCAAAACTTTTAAAACACTTTCAAGAGAAGAGATGCTCCGTCCACAATTCTTTATGTGACGCAGAAAGAATGCAAGGAAAGTGTGGAAACAAAGACTAGACAAGGAAAAAGTGTCAACTCTTGCAAATTCTTGGCACAGAGTACACAGCAGTGAGTAAATGTTGGGAGAAGCTGAAAAAGTATTGGACACAACATACTTTGTCATTTTAGCCAAATTGCTATCATGTACAATATGCGTACTCCCAGAGGCGTGAAGAAAGAACAGTTAAAAATCATCAAAACTGGTAGTGTTGTAAAAAAAATGCTACCATCACCTCCTTCTCAGTCACCTTTAGATTACATAAAGGAAAACAGAGAGGTAAATGGAGGACAAAGCACAAGACAAGATGAGAAGCACTCAGAACAACTCAGGCAAAAGTTGCTGTTGATGCGACTTCATGCTGATTTATGACTCTCCTGGCTGTTTAAGTTAGAGGTTGCAGATCTGATGTCACGCAATCCAACTGTGTAAACCAGGAGCCACTCTACAGGATGGCAACAAACAATTCCTGCACCGCTTGTGCCCCTGTTCTTTTGTCAAATTCCTTGATGGTATAGTCAATACAAAACAAGACTGGTGACTTCAGTTTTATTTAGCTTTTTTTCCAATCACAAAACCCTCCAATCACCAGAAGCGTTTCTCGACCATCACATTGATTACAACACAACAGCATTTGATTTGACAAAGACATTAAATACACAAAGCACACCCAAAGTGGTGTCCTCCTTTGATCTGAGACTGCTAAGGAGCCTGCTACGTTGTTAAATGAGTAGAGTAAATAAGATCATTGTCACAAGTAGTGCTTTAAACGCTGACAACAGAATTACAAGATGCATGCCATTATAGGGCTATGTGGTATGGACACGTGGTTACATAAACACGTTTCTCCCAAATTTGAAATCAGAAACAGCATAAGTACACGTGGTGGATAACAGGGGAGGACTGAATGACTGAAAGAGAAATCAAATGATGTTCTTGTTACAAGTAGATCATAATTTTTTTTACAGTAAATACAATCTGCCATGTATTTAATATATTGGACTTTGAGGAATGTATAAAAAAACATAAAAGTCAGCTAGGAGTCTCATATATTTACACAGTCAAATAATCAGTAAATTATCCAGCTGCACGTATGCTGGGTGCTTGTAAATTCCTTTTAAAGAAATTGAGACTGGAAAGTTTCAGGTTACGATTTTCAGTCTGGCCATTTTTTAACATCTTCAGCCCTGACCAGAATATTAGAGTGAGCCTTTTTGAGCATGAATTAATGTTCCTATGAAGTAATTTAATTTGAATAACTTTAATAAACCCTCAGATGTTTGTGCCAACATCATGTGAAAATGTGTCATGACAAATAGACCTGTTTTATTCCCGGGATGTTAAGTCAACAGAAAATTAAAAGCAAGGTTAGCGTTAGCAACTAATGTTAGCTAATGATACACCTAGCAACTGGCAAATATATGAATAAGCACAAAACTAAGATAAAGAGAAATCAAGCATTCCACTTAAATTGATCCAGTGATCGAAAACACAACTCCCATTAAACAACAATGGTTTGTCTTTAAAATAAACAGGGAATGTTTGCTATCATCCAAAATATCTTGAGGTTGCTTGCATCTGTAGGCTTATTTAAGGTTGTCTGCCCCCTATTGGTAGGGGTTATGAATATGTGACATATTTAATATGATAATCTCAAAATATCAGTTATATCACATAATCTTAATATATGTGAATATGAATAAACAGATGAAATGCAGATGAAAATTTCAGAATGATTTTTATCTTCGACACAAGGCTGCAAATTAATCACAGCAGTGATGATATTCATACATCACTCCCTCATGTGATATTGCTAGTGAGATTCACTAGAACATTTTTACAAAGAAGGGTGAGGGTTAATGATAAGTGAGTGGTGAATTCCAAAAAAACAAAGGCAAAATATCATTCAATATCACTGTTAAAAAAATAAAAAAAATATTGTGGTATCTTTTGAAAAAAGACCATCAAGAGAACAGAAGACTGGGATTAATTGAAAAGAACCACTTTGTCATTAGTAGAGGTTGAACACACCTTTTACACCCATGTCAATGTGATGACAACAAGCACCATGACTAAGCGTTTTTAACGAAGTCCAAACTTTTAGCAGGTGACAAACAGAGCTTTAAACACAACCCCACACCACACACTGCCAACCCTGACTGCAGCACGACCATGAGGACCTCTCAGTCTGTAAAAACGTAGGTGGTGTATTTCAACTGACACATCACACATGAGTCAGTGTGCATGATAATTGCTTGATACTGATACCATACCTGTGCTAATACCAAACACTAAATGGCAAAATATGGACACAAACACTGGACTCAACTGCATGAAACAACCCTGTTAACATGAATCAATGCAACAAAATTATAAAGTTAATTCCAAAGTTGACTCTGTTGGGATATCTTCCTGAGTTCTTAAGCGTATTGTTATTACCCTTACAAAAAGATTAAATAAACATGAATGGACTTTGTTTTGGTGAGCTTGAAGTTAAATCCGGTGTGACAGATGACTCAGCCACTCTGAAGTTAGGTCAGATTTCTAGCTTGCAGTACTTTTCTCATACAGTGGGGTTTCCTGTTCAGTTTTAGGTGATTACTGCTGACGTTTTGTGTAATAGTCACTGGCATGATTCAGCACGCCATCCTGCCTTTGATCATATGTACGCCAATAGCATCATCAGAGCTGGAGATACCCGAGCTCACCCTCAATATTGTGTTCCTACATGAGACGGTTGCTGCGGCAAAAAAATCTGTGCTATTGAGCAGAATTGATAGCACCGTATGTGTTGTAATGCAGGTAAAAAAAATAAATAAATGGAATTCTCCTCCGTTGAGTCACATATTGCCCAGCTAAATAAGAAGCATCATGGTGAGCATTACATTCCTGTCACTCCTGACATGCCAGGCCCTGACCGCAGAGCATTGTGGGATTTCTCAGCCATAGGAGAAAATCTCTATGTAAGACAAGTGTCTTCCACTTCAGCAAGGCCCAAATGCACACAATAATTACATGGCTGGCTTAGCAAGAGAAGATGCACGAGCAGATTGGCTAAATTGCTAAGTGTAAGGAGTGGGAAGGAAGTAGGCCAGCTGAGAGGATGTCATGCCCATCTGGGATCCTCTGTGGAGGTTATCTCTACGAGCAGTCTCAATGCTCCACAAGAGGGAAAAGATACCCTGTGTTCCTAAGACCTTTTAATAGATCATTAGTACTGCCCTGCTTATAACCTGCCCTGGGCTATACGCCCCTTTGCTTTCACGAAGCACATGTCAGAAATAATAACACTGAAAATCTATTGAGAATCAAAAAACAAAGGATTAAGTGGCCTCCTTTTTGCTCCTAACTCGACAGATTATGAAGCAAAATGTTTGATCAACATTTCAAAGATCTTGATTGAACCCCTAAACACGTCATCTCTATTCATCAAAATGTAATACTTTGCTTTTTAAAAGCTTTTTAAAAAGTCCCCTCACACAGCTGAGATGTTTTTCTTCATCTCTGCTTTCATTTCCATATGCAAATATCCTGCCCTAAAATCTTAAGCCACCCCTCCACTGCTCACCTGCAGCCTGATTCAAGTTTGCACATCAAAACGGTGAAATATTTCATGTATAGCTCGGTACAAGCCCTTCCTCTTGACCTTGTTATCAAACAGCTAAAAATGCAAATGACAGAAAAAACGTGTAATTTCCAGCTCTGACCAATTCATGTCAAAAGTATATATTTCATCCCCTCAGCTTATCCCTAGATATCCTTTGCTTGTATGTTGCACCTCCCTGCAAGATGTCCTAATTGGTTCTTTTTATACGTGACAAGTCTGTCACTAGTGCACTGCAGTTTCAAAACTGAAATACTCAGCCATGACTGTTGAGTGTTGGTCCTGCTTGATATGTCTTGTAGCATATGAAAATACCACATGGTCATGTTAACAAGGTTAAAAACTTGAATTTCATTTGAGGGGGGCTGTAAGAGGCTTATGGTTAGATTGGCTGCCTGCACAATGTAGAAAAAAAGCCTCATATCTACCCAGGCAGGGAAAACTCTTAAGACATTGGAGCTCATAAAATGCAAATATTTTGGTTCTTCTTATTCAGCCCTTATTAAGTCTCCTGACCCTCAGTTTACCTGCTGTTACTCACAGCATCCAGATGGCCGTGGCCACAAAGCACAGCATTTCAGATACAGAGGTACTGTTACACAAAGTTTGACAGCTGGCTTGTAAAGACTGCTGGGGGGTAAAAGGGCAAAGAGTCAGGTCTTTGTCTGGCTTTAAGGATCCTCAGACCAGACGGGGGGAGGTCAGTGCAGTGTGCCAGGCTAGCTCCCACTGAACTCATGAATGAGCAAACGTCTTTCAAGAAACAAGCATTAAAACTAAACATTTTAATGTCTAACAATGTGAGCGCTGCTTTGTGTTTAGACATACCTGCGGAGTTGCATGATGTTGGGATTTCACCGAGGTGGGCCGAGGCAGCGAGGGCATGAGAGAGAGGAAACAAAGGAAATCAATGAGAAGTTCGATAGATGCTAAGTTGCAGATAAATCAGTTGGTTAGATCTCAGTGGGTTACTTAATAAGGTCTTGTCTTCCATTATGAACCCATTACATCTGTTTGCCTTTATGTATAACCCAATCTAGTTGTACATAACCCCTGAGAGTAGTTACCGTCACATCCTGGGCATACATATCAAAAGGATATGTGAGGCAAAAAAAAAAACCATTTCATTTATTCCCATGCCATGAAATATCCTGCTAGATAACATTTCTGCAATATTTTGACATTTACCTCTTAAGGGTCTGCTGTCAACAAATATTTGTGTTCACGTCACTCTTTATTCCAGCCCGTTCCTTTTCATTCAAGCCAATATATTCCTAAATTTGATACCTTTCAGAATACATTTTCAAATCTTTCCCTTTAAGTTGTGTTTCATTAGTGTAATAATCAGTGAGGACAATTGGCTTTGTGTAGTGCTGACACTTTGTTTATACTTGCTTGTGACACTGCAATCTGTTGTAGGTAACTCAATAAAGGCGTTGAATAATATCTCCCAAAATTTTGAATGAATAATTCATGAAGTCAAGGCAGATAAACACAAGTTGTCAGGACAGGCTTTATCAAGTACAAGTCCCCATAATGCCGACATTGCCACATTCCTGTTCGTTGTCAAGAATAAGCCTCAGACATCACAGCTCAGTGACAGATTTGACTTTTTCATGGCACAGGCTTGGTGCAGTTGTGTGTCGGATCTGAATTGCTGCACTAAATGAAAATACCAAACAGACATGTTTTGGGGTTGGTTTTTTTTAGACAAACCTTGAGATTGTAGATGTCATTCCCATTCAGTGACATCACATCAAAGTCACCTCAGACATCAGAGATGCTCCCTATTGAATAGAGGGTTGTGCTGCTTGACAAAATCTGCTAACGTCCAGATGCTTAATTGAGTTAGTCGACACTCTCATCTCTCCATCTATCCAAGCACCCCTCCCCACTGCTTCTATCTAAACTGATACAGAAAAGACAGACATAAAAGGAACTCTCACTGAACAGACATTATGGGGAAAGGCACATTTCTTTCTGTCACCACTTGTATTTACAGTCATTTTCTACCCATCTACAGCCATTAAGGTCTGACAGACTAATGCAGCACAAGTTCAATGTGACCTTTATCTAAATAATCACATCGGGAGCTTGGCTTTCTCCCACAAGTACACTGCTACATCTGATGCATGAAATTGCAGAAGATGGTTGATATTTGGTATTTTCTGACATATTTTCATATTTCCATTTTAAACACAGTACTCTTGGAATCCTGCATAGAGGCCTTCATAAGCAAAGGCATCCAACAAAAAGTAAGAGATAGAGTGGGTGTTTTTTCTCTCCAGATGGACACTAGAGGACCAATTATCCAGAATGCTCAAGTCCAGCTCCGTGGAAACGACCAAACAAACCGAACTGCTGTCATGTAAAGGGAAAAAATTATGTGTGTAGTGCTTCTTCTGAGGAGGACTCCATGTCCAATAACTCTAAGTCATCAAAAGGCACTCCATGTTTGGTTTTGCAGAAGAGTTCCTGCTCCTTGAGTCTGTGCAGGCAGAAGTGTTGCATTGCTAAGAGCGGGTCATATGCGACCAGAATAATTTGCACTGAGTCATCAGCATACCACTTAATTCACACAGATCATCATATCATAGCTTACTCAGATCTTCCTGCACTCAAGTAAATATCTGTGTTTTCTGAAACTGAAACTAAAAAAACACATTTACAAGAAAATGTATGCAACAAGCTTTGGAACAAAAGTAAAAGTAACTAACAAATATTCATATATCAACTCATGACAGATGGCTTTTTTTTACCAACAAGTCTGGTTATGCTTGAGGTTTCAGTGTTCAAAGATCATTTGTTCTTGTCATTGTTGCCAAGGGCTTGCCCATAATGGATTATTTGTTGGGTTTCCTAAATAGCATGAAGAATGCAATTTGGGCCTGCTCTTTACGTTTAGGTTTAGGGGAATAATTGATTGATTGGTAAAATACTTTTTGGCTGCACTTATTGAATAGTCTGCAGACTATCTCCTCAATAAATCATCATACAAAGGTTAAAAAGTGTGAAAAATGTTGCTGAATAATTGAAGTGCTCAAGATGATGTCTTCAGATAGACTATGCTATTTAAACAGCCATTCACACTTCAAAGCTCCATATTCCACCATTATGTTGGGTATATAGCAAATTAAAAAAAGTATAGAAAATTCGAACATTTGTGACATCTATAGGAAATGTGTTGATGAATTATTGTCTGACGACTGATTCATCATTAATGCTACTAAATGTTGAAGCTCCAACACGTTCTCTCTGAGTCAGAGAACATGCTGATTATACTGAGTGGGATTACCTGCAGTGACTCTGGGTGCATTTCTCTGCAGTATGTGGTCGTCAAACATTTTTGTGCTTTGCACACTGTGAATGCTGCGACGTGACTTCAAGCTAAACTGAATAGATTTTGAATTCATGTTTAAGGATGACTTCGAGGTTAAAATCTCTCTCGAGTGCACTGCTGCAAACGCGGATGTTTAAGGGAATACATTATGTGCTGAAGTATCCCATCCATCCAAATAAACACAATACAGCAGCAGCTCATGCTCAGACAATCTCAGGCTGACCTGTCCTCTGGGGACTCTATCTGATGAGATCTGATCCCTCCTTTGTCAAAAATAAGGATGTCTGGTCCCGGAGCACTTGCAAACAAAAGGGTCTGAGCCAGCAGTCAGGGCTGAAGATGGGGTAATTATCTGCAGAGGCTATAGAGATATTGAGAGGTCAGAGTATAAAAACTGGTTCTAGAAAAAAGGGGGAAATGAGGCTTCCTAGAGGGCAGACTCACTCTCACAACCCCGATACCTCAACCTGCATCACAACATGACGCCGCTCCAGCACCTTGTCCCCCCCCCCCCCAAACTCCCATTATATCCAGCTCCTCGGGGGGAATCTCACTCCACCATTAAGGTCAGAAGCAAACGCCTGTTTGCGGCGAAATTCACACATCCACATAGTACCACATGCACACAACAAACACACACACTCACACAAAGCTACTCCAGCCACCTACTCCTGTTACATAACACACGCACACTGCCTACCCATCCACCGACAGCTCTCCACTACAGTCAGCCAACAACGAAGCATCTAAACTGTGAAAGTACGACAGTACACTCCCCAATTTCTCATTTCAGACACGAGCACAGTTCCTCTGGGCCGCTGACGCTATACGACCTTTGTCTGTGCTGACAGTGTAAACTCCGAATTCACTCACATGGACTTTTCCCAAACGTGATATCTGAAGAATCCATGAGTACGAGCGTGGATTTGTTTTCTAAAGTGGACCACTAATCGTGCCCAAACTCACTCCCCAGCCCACTAAATGTAGGTTCCTATTTTCTAAAAAGCCCTATTGGCATGCAGAGAACACAGGAAGAGATTTGTTTTATTGTCTTAACAGACAAAATGTTGCTTTGAATTAGCTTGGGCCTAAATTGGCATCATTTTTTTTTTTGGCCAGTGCCAGATTTCATGCCAGATTCTGACACAACAAAAGACACCTTTGTTTGTTAGTCGAAGGTCTTTTGATGCCAAATATGTGCAAAGCAACACATTTTAGTAGTGTGAACATTTTCATAAGCCCTTCATAAATTTGAGAAATTTTTGATACTCCTTGGTTTTTTGCATGTTGTTGTGCAAGTATACTGAAAATCGTGAGACGACAAAAGCACTTAGCAGCTAACAAACCAATTTGTGTGGTAGTAAATGTCCTCTAAATGACTCACAAAATGGATACAAATGGCTCACTATGCTTTAACACAGCAGCAGGGTGCATCTCCGGACACCAGTTGGTCCAATTTCACAACAGAACACACTGTGTGGCAACACAAGTGTCATAATTGCTCCATCTTAACTTTACAGTGATTTATTTGAGGTCCAGCAGTTCGTTCCATTGCAAGAGCACCAAATAGAGGGAGAACTCATCTTCTGAGAACAGAGTCAGGCTGCTGAACGATGCACTTTTCACGCCAGACACCTCAATGAGGAAAATCTCATCATCCAAACAGGAGCTTTGGAGGAGCTGCACTGACACAGCCCTGAGCAAGACTGAACGGCTTAAAGGCACAGCAGAGTGTGCGTTCACACAGAGGACGCGAGAGTTTGCAAGATTTACTCATTTCAGAAACGCTGCATTTTAACAAAAATAAAGGACCAACTGGTGCTGGGTGAAAACTGTAGCATTCTGGTATTTTTTTCCTTCCAAATCACCATAGTAACACTGCTCCTGACTGGCAAGCTAGTCAAGTAGGGACTCGTTAGATTTAAATCTTAGGATTTTATTCACTTTTGCATTCTGATGCTTGGCCTCTTGTGTCATGACATTTTGTGGCCTCATATAATTTAGTTAAATGTTGGATCTTGTTTCCGGGCTCCCCTCTTGTTCCTCATAATTTATGCACAAGTACACAAACACTAAAGCTAAAAGTCTTTGGGCTTCTTACACACAAAGTGATATTAAGCATCTGCCCCTGGAATAGTAAGAATATTAAGGCCTAATGTTCAATAAGCTAAGACCCCTAAAACCACACAGGCATGATGCATTAGGGAATGATTTGTGCTCACCGCAGGTCATTATAGGATCACAGAAGGGGAAAAAATCTTTCCAGACTTTATAATGTTCCAGTGTTTTAAAGTAAAACCTCATTAATAATGCAGTTATCACTTATCTGGTCTACTACACACCACTTTTAAATGGGTGCATTTAAACCTGAATGTTAAAGCTACAGTTGATAGATCACATAAGAAGAGGGATTCAGCTAAAGAGTGCAGCAGGAAGTAAATCCTTTCAGCCTGAATGGACTGTGCACTGGGAGGTTATTCTGAAACCCCTTCAGATGTCGGGTCCAAATTAGGAACGACGATTGTGTTCCTAAAGGGGTTGTTGTACATGCAGTTCGCATACCCCGCTGCATGACAGGAGTCCTGGGTCACGGCCAGGGGGATTCAGTCGTGGAAAAGCTTGAGGTTATTCCAGTCGAGGGGGGGAAAAGCAGGAAATGGGGGTATAAACAGTAAATGGGGGTCACGTTACACTTCCTCTCCAGTGATTCCCACAGAAAAAAAACGCTTAGTTTAGATATGATTCACAAAACAACTGACCAAAATAACTCTGCTGATCCAGACTTAAGCTGTGGAACAGATGCTTCAAACTTTAAAAGAAAAAAAACTTTATTCAAACCAACTGTCCAAGAATGCGGCCTTATTTTCCTAAAAGTTAGAGCTATCCCAAGCATTTCACACATCAAGCGACAAACCAAACTGGAAAACAAGCAACTGGCATGTTGCCTAAGTGTGCGCTTTGAAGGCTGCAAGCACAAGGCCAGAGGACATGTTAGAACAGCATCAAAACAATGACATCTCCAAAAGGAATGTAGGACCTATGAGATAACGCTCAGCTGGCACATGTCGAACAAGATGCACTGACTGGGGGAGCTAACCTCAGACAAGCAGTTCTGGAATAGGGGAGACTGTTCACTGTCAAATTAAAATAAACAAAGGAGAAGTGATGGGATGTTCAGGAAGAAACTTATATTCATATAAATGTAAAGCTGCTCCACACATTTAGCCTCATTAAAAGTACTCCACATGAAAGAGGTCAAGAAAACTTTTGTTCAAAATTCTGCACTCACAAAATATCCTTTTAAAGCTCCTGTGATGATATTTTACGTAGTTATAAAAGTGACAGAAATTAACACTGAAGCCTCTATATGATCTAAAAAAGCAAACAAACTCGCAACCAACCAGATTGATGACTTTATATCGTCATTTTTAGTGTCTGAAACCGCTGCCATCGGGTAGGTGTCAGACAGAGACGATGACACTTCTATAAAGATTTACATGGAGTAAAAGGAATGGCTGCTGAAAGAAAGCAGGATACATTTTTGGTTGAGACGATCACACATTTCCAAGACAACACAGCAGAGATAATGAAAGATAAGCGGAACAAGTTTTTCCATCGGTGTGAACAAAATTAACACAAACTAAATGTACCTCACAGAAGCTTAGAATCCTTGTTTATATCTCTCACTGATAGGATTCAATGTTGGTTTATGTGAATGACTTTACCGTCCACATGTGGAGACAAACAAACTGAAAAATGTCCTTGAAGGCTGACTGACACAGGAAAACTGTGACATGCCCCTGAGCTATGCAAGGAAATTACATTGGCTTTCCACTGTTCTGAAGCCTCTCAATAGTGTGTTCTCAATTACATGGCTTTCCGAAAGCAGGAGCAACTGACTTCTAGCTAGCCCTGTCAAACTCCACAGCATTATAGGCTTTCATTCTGGAGGGCACACTTCCTTTATCCGGCATTTTTCTTCTTTAGTGCAGAAAATTTGCTCCCAGAGGCCAAGAAAAGTCCCTGTGTGAGATTTAGCTTCAAAGAGAATAGGAAAACAGAGATTACTTTCCCCCCAAAAACGGGAAAACTCAAACAATATCACCGCTTTCTCTTCTAAATGGTACTTTCTTGAAAGAGTTAGAGGGCCAGATTCGTTCTTTACTATATTTCTCATATCCATTAAACAAGACCTAAATCCTATACAAAATGCATATATCATAAGACAAAGTGGTCTCAGAAAGCCATTTTTCCTTTCTAAGGACACTTCATCCTCCAACATGATCCTCCATCCATCCCCAACCTGGATGAGGCCACAATCTTCCCACAGTTAGTCACGGGACTGCTGGCAGGCTGAGGGGACTTGGAGGCATATGCGTCTTTCCATCTGTTGCTCACTCACTGCTTTCCAAACCCCTTCCTCTGTCAGCAGCCATCTGTTTACAGCCCCGCTGGCAGGAAACACGAACACTTCCACCATAGGATACGGATGATGCACATTTTGAAAAAGAAAAGAAGTAGAGCCTATGGCGAATTTAATTGACCGCTGTTTCAGCCTCAAAGCAAATCAAGAGAGTGTGGATTAAGGGATTTATAAATATCACAAGACATTTAGAACTTTAGGTTTAAAGCTGCAACAACTATTTTTTTACCTATTCCTATCCTTTCTGTGTCACTGAATCAAAACAAGTGCATGCATTAGTTGATAGCCAATGCAACTGTATTGAAAATGCATATATTACTTCAATCATTTTGAAGCTCAAAGTACAAAGTATTTATTATATCATTTGACATTGTTGTCCCAAATGTCTTCAGTTAAGTTATTTGTTTTATAGTCTTGCTTTTTTTTTATTTAAATTTGTCATGTTCATTGTTTTTTTTGTTTGTGCTCTTTTTTATGCACTTCAGGTTTGCACTGCGGGTTGGGGGGATTGCAATTTCATCTGTGCTGTATGTCTAACATGGAGCATATTTGATTTTTTTTTGTTTCGTTGATAAACTAAGGATAGTGAGAACAAACAGGATTATTTCTAGAAACAATAAGTTATCTGAAAAGTAAATAACTGGTGAAAAAACTGCTTTTATCTGACAAAAATATTGTTTGATTCAGCGTGAAATGTGTGATCCTTGCATAACAGTTTGTCGAAAAATGTTGAAAAATCGTAATGTACTTTTTACTGGACAATAATTAAAATATAAATGCAAACTGACAATTGAGTATCCTGAAATGAACCTAACTCTCTCATGTATTTGGCTTTAAAACCAAACAAATGACATTTTATTGTACATGTTTTTAAATCATTTGATTTTTTTAGTGTGCATACTATGGGGAATTTACAAGTGTTTAGTTCATTATTGCAGCATTCTACCTCATCATCAAAACCAACAATAATGTCCTTGCAGCAAAACCCATAAAACATAGACCGAGAAACTATAATTTCTTATTCTTTTATTCATTCAAAACCATTGAGGCAACCTAAATCCAGACAACCATTGATTAATGTATGGTTGAGACACTCTTGGATCGCTTACAGTCTTATTCTGTAGTAAAAACCCTTATGATTCAAAATGAACTCAGCTTAGAAATTCAATGGCGCTCCCCTTCAATAAAACATTAGATCAAAACTACTCCACATAGCCAATAACAATGTCAGAAAATGGCAGACTCAAACAAAAAAACAAGTCTCTACTATCAGCTCCTAAGAGCTTGGAATGAGTATGCCCGAAATGTTCCTTTACGAGAAAAAAAACCAAAAAACATGACAAGCTCATCCCTTTACATTCAGAAGACAAGGGGGAAAAAAGTAGCTGCCCATCAATGGGAGAGAGGGAGTCTTTGTTCAATGGCACAATGGAAGACATTATGCAGGGGAGGATAGCGTCACATTCAATAAGCTAATGCTAAGGTGCTGCAGCCCACAGAGAGGACAGCGGGGCTGATGCAGAAATGACACCCTCGACCCGGCAGACCTCCCAGGCGTTTTGATTGAGGCTCTGTTTACAGCTCATCACTGCTGACCCACGGTCAAGAGTCAGGGTGCAGTGTCAAAATGCATTTCAGCGTGGGCGTAATAAACACTCAAAAGCCGCAGATGATACAAACTGTACAGACTAATCACCAAAACAGGGAGCTTTTAGAGAGGGAGGCCTGTGCAAACCCTGTTATCTGCTGTGCATCTGTCAGGGGTAAAGTCTGTTACTACTGCGCTCTCAAGAGTAAACCTGTGACGTAGAAGTGTTTCCTCAACACTGCTCTTGAAGATTAAACATGGCTGAAATCAGATACCTACTTAGTTGAACATAGAGGCAGATCAGTTGCTACAGATGCTGCAAAGGACCAGACAACATCTTCAAGTGCACAGGAAAATGAAAAGCATACTTTTATCAGTGCCCGCCTGGAAGATTTGATATGTTAACTGCATGCACATTTCAGGTGTGTGGATTAATCCATGTTACATCACATCCAAAGGCTTGACTGTGAGCTTGAAAGTAATGCTTGGACCTCTGAGACCTACAATACAGTGAAGGAGCCTTTGCCTCGTTGAGATGCAGGATTTTTCTTTTGAAAAAGTGTAATGAATATGTTCAATGTAATTCTGTGTTGCTCACAGCTCACTGCCGGAAAAATTTAGGATTTTCTCAAAGCTAACCAGTCAACAGTGCCTGAGACTCACAGGTTGTACTTCTAAAGCGTCTGTTACTATTTGTTTTTAAATATATCTTACAAATGGTTAAAATGAATAGTTTAGTCAATAACCATATTTGTTATTTTACCAAGAGTTTGAGGAAGAGATTAATGTGTTATCTCTGTCATGTTGGTGCATTAATTGTAGATCTAAAGAAAGCATTTAAGCTAGCTAAGATTAGCAAACAGACTTAAAGCAGGTTAGGAAGAGATCAACTAGCAGAGAGATTTGTTTCAAGCTCAAAGATACATCAAATTAGGCCTAACATCACGTTAACATTTACTTCAAGCAGCGAAAAAATGCAAATGTTAATATGAGAAGAAGTCATGCATTGTAATGGTTTCATACAGTGGCATAGAGATTTAATTTGTACTAATTTTCTTTTTGTGAAAAGACTAAATAAAGAATGAAAAAAATGTGTTCATTTTCATTGTGTAAACAGGTTTTTAACCTTGGATAAATGTTTGTTTGTTTTTTTCATATACTTTATTAATCCCGCAAGGGGAAATTCGGTTTTCACTCTGCATTAATGGAGAGGTCTCAGAGTGAGGGGGCTGCCCACAGAGAGCGCCCCAGAGCAGTTTTTGGGGTCGGTGCTTTGCTCAGGGGCACCTCGGCAGTGCTCAGGAAGTGGACTGGCACCTCTCCAGCTACCAGACCAGTTTCCGGACTTGGTCCGTGCCGGGACATGAACTGGCGACCCTCCGGTTCCCAACCCAGGTCCCTACAGACTGAGCTACTGCCGCCTGGTTAGCTTCTGTATTTATTTTCAAATGCTAACAGTTAATACATGCTAAGCTAGAATAATTGCTGACTGGCTCTAGCTCCCCAAGCCACTAAAAGGACAAACCCTCCACATTTGAGAGGTAGCACAGCAGTGTATTTCATCATAGGATGTTTAGCAGTTCTTTAAATGATAAATGTATCCCATTTACATTCTACAATGACTATAAGGTCAAATCCTGTGACCTAGCCTATTAGTTAAATGTCACTTTCTGTAGTGTATTTTGGTTTTGTGGAAGTAACATTAAAGACTTTATGCGTCTATCCAAATGCTAGCAATTTGAGGTGTTACAGATAAAAGCTCTGAAATAACGGTAAAATAATAAGTATCTCCAAAATACAAATGTTACAGATCTCCAGTTAAGCTGTGTTTGACGTGTGTTTTTATGAGACTCGATACTTCAAAAAAGAGAAAATAAAAGAGCGAAAATACAGGCCAGGTTTTGGGCTGCTAAAGGCGTCACAGATGTATTTGTGTGTGGCTTTATTTAGGCACGACATCTACAACTAGAAAATAGTGAGCTACTCCATAAACAGTAGCATTCCACATTAACAGCAGTTTACATTGACATACTGTGTTAGATTCACAGCTGGTGGTATTGACATTGACATTTCTAACTCTATAACAGTTTCTAATCCATATTCACAGATACAGCTTTAAAATATAATGAGCACATTGTGAAGATCTCACTTGCCAGAACAAGCGGCAGCATTTTGTTTTTCTGAAACAGATGGCCCACTGTGACCACTGTAAACCCAGTTCTTGAAATCAATTTCAAACCACACAAACCAAATCTTAAGCTTAAAATTGTTCAAACTAATTGGAAAACAATTATAAACTAAATCCGCATTTTCATGTGTGATATATAGGCCCTAACTGTTAATAAATCAACAATCATGACTTTAATTCAGGCACAAAAGCAGTGTTATATGTAACATACAGCCTGACAGCAATGTGGTCAATAATAAAAATGTTAATTAAGATATTCCAGTGTTTTCCATCTCAGAGGGGGAAATTAATCGCACTGCTGCTGCAGTGGAAAAATGCATTATCATCTTTCTCTGCGTCTGATTTGCAGATGAGCTCTCATGCTCATGCTCTCCCTGGCAACTTACTACAAGAGAGACACAGTGTGTACCAGGGAGCTGCTTATAGGTGCCACACAATGCCAACAGAGGGCTATGAGGCTTCAGTCTGTTGGCTTTTTGTAACCCTCAGTGTCGTCCCTATTGCTATCTGAGCACACAATGTCCTATTGTGCAGACTTATTAGCCCTTTCTTGAAATCCTGAGCACCCCTCTTGAGTAGCAGTGGATTTAGGGCACTGCCCTTGCTTTGACATTGGACTATCAATAGAAAAATATAAATGTCAGTATGAGCTTGTGCAGCTTTCTAAAACGCATTTGTTGCTCAAGACACAAGATGACATTGCACAAATGTAAAATAGAAATGGCCGGCTCAAGGAAATCCCTTAAAAAATACACAAAGGTCCACAACCTGACACTGAGAAGGAATAAAACCATCTTCACCACCATAACCTGATTATTTATTTTCATTTTGCTTTATTACTGTAACAATCTACGGGGCTCTGATGATTTTTATACTATGTTCTCAACAACCAAAAGAAGATACGTAGACAATAAAAGATCATTTCAAAACTTTGGCAAGACCATAAATTAGAGTAGCAATCAGAGCTCCCTTTGCAAATAGGACAAAAGACAAGTATTCCCAGGGCTTACTCTTGTTAATAGAACACTCCTGCACATTGAGATGAAAATCTAAAAATATAACTGAAACCACATCACAGATTCCATCTTTGCAGCTGTCTCTATATCTCAGTGATCCAGCTTTTATTCGACTTGCAAACTCTCATGTATTTATTCCCCCAGATGAAATCCCTGAACTAACCCAGGATTCTGCTGTAGTTCAAGAGTTCAATCTGGTTCTGATCCAGTAGAACAACATTTGCAGATAATATTAGTTTGTTCCTTTGAATTAATGATTCTGAGACAATTAATTATGCAGCAAGGACACAGTGTCCAGTGTCATGCCAACTGCCGGTTGAGTTTTAATTAGCCTGGCTATTACAGTCTATGATCTGAACTGACTCTACTGTATTAAGACTGTTTAAGCCAAAGTTTAAAGTTGAAGTAAGGTGCATTGAACTTTGCACTGTATAGTCATGTCAAACACATTTTGCAACTTTTCTAAAACGTCTTTATTTCCTTTTTTCTCTCCATGACAATGTGCATCTCCACTCATTTGATGGAGTGTAATCTTTGATCAGTTGATCATTGCTGTGGCGCAATCATCCTTCTCGGTGTGCATTTCTTGGCTGACAGCTAAAGAACTTTCTACATCAGACTTTCATTTCCTGCTCTATCGTCCATGTTTCTTCACGGTGAGGCTTACAGATGGCCACTTGCAACAAGACCGTCCTGTTTAATCATTTCATTTTCAACATGTCACTATCAAGAGAATTCAAAGATTAGGCTGTCAGTAAAAGGCGACGCTCGGCTTCAAACTGCAAGGACATCCTCTGATTTAAAAAGAAAATCAATGATTACAGTAACAGTCAGTAATTACATTGTGGTCATTATGTGCATATCTTTTTCATCTCAGCTTGAATGAGTCAATCTGTTGGTCAGTGTGTCCCAAAAAAAAAAGTCTAAAAACTACTGATTATGTTCCATCACGGGACACAGTTACAAAGAGGATCATTGAGCTGTTTTCTAAGTAAAGAGGCAGGGCATATTTCTTTTAGATATGTGTGGGCCATTCCAGGTCTTTTTGGTAGGACAGCAGAGAGAGAAAGGAAACAATGGGACTTTAGCCTCCACATATGGGGCATAAGAAACAACCTCAGAGCTAAACTAGCACCCAGAGATAGGGGACAATTTCAGACCACAGATAAAGTCCTACTGACGATGCCACTGAAAACTCTAAAGTGCCAAATCACTATCCAGGAAATTGGCCCTTTTCAGTTAAGCCTGATCAATAAAGTGTTGGATTGCCGTGCTAGCTATTCACCATCTAATCCTGAGGATTTTGGAGTCATTTTAGCATTACATGAATTGGGATTTTAGTCATTGAGGTCATAAGTCAACAGCTGCTTTAGCAATAGCATTTTTTTAACAGGCCTTTCATCAGCTTTTCACAAAGAGACAGATAACCCAGAAAGTAGAGGTTGATTTCCGGCACTCTATGCTAACATTTAGTGTAACCCAACATGAGAGTTCATCTCCAGAGTTTCTAAACAGTCACACTCCTCAAACATCTTCAAGACTCACCAACCACTGAGTACTTCTCTATAATTTCCCTCTGCCGTTTTGCCTGCCTGGCCTCGCCGTTGGGCTTATCATGAATTACATGCTTGTCTAATCTAAATCACCTGTTGTCCTGCAATAACCATCACTGTTTTCAAACAAAAAAAAGAGAAAATATTATGTTATTTGGAAATGCAACAGGCAGCACCTTTAATATCTGTCACTGCCAACAGACCGCTGTGAGGCAAAGAAACGCATCACAAACAGCCAGCATGGAGTGTCATCAGTATAAAGATCTTATTAATCAACAGAACAACAGGAGAACCTTAGCAAGGATGGGAATTCATTTCGAAAGAGTCTAAGGCTGTAATTTCTATTCACTCTTTCCCTTCAGCATTTTCTGTTAAATGCACGAGCAACTGGTTCCTTAGCAACAGACTCTGCAATGATGCAAGATTGAAGAGGAACGGCTCTGCAGCTCCACAGCGCAGGTGAAGACAAGTCGGCCAACGTCTCCTGTTGCAGCTCTTCAAAGCTTTCTCCGAGTTGAACTTGTGAAGGTGACTGCATCTCATTTCACAGCATTAGAACACACCAGAATGTACATCAAAGCTAATGCACTGTTTGTGAGGGAAGAACACGAAAATGGGCTTTGCCTTTTGACATCCTGTGCTTACAAATACTATCACAACACAAAATCTCATGTACTTAATGTTCAATTTTACCCCAAATATGTTAACGACAGACAAAAAAGATAACATTAGTATCTTTTTTAGAACATGAATAGACCATTGCAGGGGCCATGGTTTGAATTAGTGATTTGCTTTCAGAATAGATATTTCCTTCACATTTTGGATGTTACCCCACTGGTGTGGATGGGATAGTAGCAATCTCTTTTTTTATGCACTCAGAAAACCATCAGTGTTATATCCTACTGAGACATGTTGTGTCTTAAACATCAACAACAAGCCTCAGGTTAATAAAAAGCACTTAAGACTAAGAGCATAATTGCTTTTTTTTTTTTTGCTAACATTGAAAATCACGAGTCACAAAACTGTGGCTAAGAGGTCACAGAGGTCATTATCTCAACCAACAGATGGGGCAGTAGAAAAATAATGTTGTACACTTATCCACTTGTGTTTTGAGAAAATAAGTATGGAATAGTCTTTATGAACATGTTGGAAAGCAGGGGGACAATGCTTACTCTGTCTCATATGATCGATGTTGCACTACAAAATTGTACAACTACCTACAGCTTATAGGAGAAAAGAACACAATGAGAGTGCATCACTCAAAATTGCTTTGAAATTATACGGCAAATAACACTGTAAAATCATAGTGAAATGTTCCCAAAACATTAGTATCATAACAGATTTGTGAATGAGGCAAGTAATAACCTTTCTATTTTTAAAAGGGGTGTCTCTCAGAGAAAATTCATAAAAGGCCCCATTGTTGTCCTATCATGACATGAAATAAAGACATCCTCATTGAGACATTATGTAACAATCCTAAGGCAACAGAATGAAAGGGAAAATCTTCCATTGCTCAAATGGTGAACTGACCTGCTACAGACAACCAGATGATTAAACACATGAACATGAGTTTATTTTTCAGACCAATCTATTAGAAACCCTTGAGGGCCAAATTAACACAATAACGTGCCCCTGGGCAGAAACATTCAAGTGCCCTTCCAAAAACCTGCCGCCCACCAAACAAACCAACACTAAAGCCCCCACTACCACAGAATCAGAGGATTTGTATGACAGCTTGCTGTGGCACTGTGTGAAAAGCTGTCGTGGCACCAGCGGAGAGCTGTAACCTGATTTTTTTTTTTTTTTTTGCTGATGCATTTACTGTCTCTACAGATCTCAGGCCCCTGCGCAATTGCCGGGTTGCCGTAATGGTTAATCTGGCCTCGTTAAGAATCTGCTTTAGGTTTGATGTTGTTGGCCTTCACAGTGGTTGGTGTAGAGATGTAAATGTTGACTGTTTATACAGTTTTCTGTCAATGTAACATTGTCAACCTCAACAATAACCTCCTGAATTTCCCTCGGGATCAATAAAGTATCTATCTATCTATCTATCTATCTATCTATCTATCTATCTATCTATCTAATCACGTAGTATGATATCCTTTATATATCAGTTTAACACTTCAATCAGCATGTCTGTCTTAGATTAGAAATAGGTCTACGTACCAATTTTTTTAACATTCATCCATGAGCCTTTGCCATTGGCTTAAAAGGCTTTACAGGAAGTGTACCCTCGGTGCTGCATGCTTACAAAAATTCAGACCAATACACTGTTTTGTTTTGATTAAAAAAAAGAGTCTAATAGAGTCGCCTCCCTTCTACATTTTGGATATTTAGTTAACAAACTATGTCAAAAACAGTTCAATAGATAATCAAACATTCACAAGCGCAATCTTTCACTGCCAACTCATGATTGGTGCCAAACACAAAGCAAAACTGGGTCCATTTATAGTCCATATTCTTTAAGAAATAATGTTTGCTTAATTTTATCTTTACGCTTTGATCAATTTAGACTTCTTGCTTCTTTTCCTATTTTTTTTTTTAATAAATTGCAACTTATTTCACTTAATTTGTAAATATTAAATGGCTTTAAATCAAGATAATGCTTCCAAAGTAGACAGTATTGGAACCAAAGCTGCATACACATATTTTCAGACAGTTGCTATGATATTCCTGGAGGACCCTCTGACAGCTGAATTTGATGGACAGCTCACTGACTGCTGTGTCACTGGATGCATGGGGAGGGTGAGCAGCATGGGAAAAAAACACATGAGAAACCTCTACCATCATTTATGACAATGAAATGACAAATGACAATCATCCTCACTTAAATCTGACACACAGCAAAAGCTTGTAATATAGGGGGGGTCTGTGGTACAGTCATCTTCTCTGATCAGATGATAACATATAGATGTGATTTCCAAGAGTGTAGCTGCTAATTGGCTTTACAACAAAACCAATTTTATCCACCACACCAAATCAAGAAGTACATTTGTCTGCCTTCTGAGTATAAGAACTCTGTGACTTAACATTGTGCTGCACAGATATAGGCTTAGATTGAAAATAAATCTCAGACATTGATTTGAGGTCACATTTGGTGCAAGATCAGAAAACCGTGTTCAATTTGGAAAAAGTCATTAAGGAGCTAATTGGAATGGCTCAGGCTGCCTCATGTCGGTGAGATTAAACATCTGATGGTTAACACTGCAGTGCATTTGGGGGGCAACTCATTCCTTCCTTTCGCAGGACTATGAGATCGACTACGCCCCCAGACTCAAAGTGCGATTGTTGACACTGTGACAATGTTACCAAGTGTACATAAAAGGAAGGGAAAGGAAAAGACCCCCCCCCCCTTTCCAAACCCTCAATGAATGAAAAGACCCAGAAAAGCCCCAGTATGATCCCCTCTTATACTCACCTTCAATGGAGATTACATGCTCTCTGATCTGGTTCTGCAGGGCCAGGTCATCAATGCGCTCGATCAGGTCGTAGATGGCGTAAATGTTCGGGTGGACTGACTCGAACCGGTGGATCTCTGCCCTGATGGCCGCAGAGTTGGACAAAACAAACGGCGAGCCCGCTGAGCCGGGTTGTGAAGCCTGGCCTGAAACAGTCCCCGAACCGAACTGACCGGCCCCTGAGCTCGCGGACGATCCGGATCCGTACTGGGATGGGATGGACTGGGGCACTGGGACGGGAACTGCCACTGGGACAGTACCTGGAGTGGGCATAGCCGGCTGAGACTGCTGCGAGATACCAGAGACTGGGACGCCCGACTGGTAGTTCATCTTGGCTTTTTTTTGTTTTCTTCTGCTTTAGGATCTTTTCACTCTTTGAAACGACAACACGGATCTGCAGACTAGAATTTGGAATAGAGGCGACGCTAACAAAAGAAGTCCGCGCGAACTGATGGTGTGGAAAACGATCGGCGCAGAAGCATCAATAGTTGGTCGCCAATTGCATCAAACGCGGCTCTAGTTCATATTAATACAACTTGACTGTGATTCATTTTCCGTTATTGGCCAGATCTATCCAGGGCCCTTTTTTGTTTCTAACAAACCCGCAGTGCCTACCACTGGGACACTCCTCTCTTGCCTACAACGCTGTTTTGGTCAAACCCTCCTCCTCCTCCTCCTCTTTCTTTTTCTTCTTCTTCTTCTTGCCTGGTTGCTGTGTTGGAAGCAGACAATGGGCTCGGCTTCAGCACGGCGCCCTGTTCCTCCGCTGCCGTCAATGCGTTGTTTCTGCTCTGAAACCAAATAGCGTTTAGTCCTCTTTGGTCCAAGTGGTCCCTGCCCAGCGCCCTCCTCCGCATGCTCGAACGTCACCCATCACGTAATTGTACTCGAGATGGGGGAGGGTGTGATCGGATTTGTTCGGAGTGTGTGTGTGTGGGGGGGGGGGAGTCCGCAACGTGCACATCATTATGATAACCTACCTGACAGTTATGCAACCGCAAAAAAATGCGCAACACTCACAACAAGATGCAACGATTAAGGTGAATTAATTGTTATTGTCTTCAGTACATAAACTGTAGGCCCACAATAAGGCTACGGATCTCTTTGCAGACCTCCACAATCACACTTTCACACGTGCGTGCACGCGCACGTTGACGCGCGACTACACACACAGATCTGCTCTCGTGGGACTTTTTTTTCGCATCAAATGTTTATCCTTTTCTAACTAAAATACTAATTGTTTGCTCCGACTCTATGTCTGATAACAGGCTTCAGGGGGATTTCGGGCTACTGTTCATTTTTAAGCTTGAGCATTTGAGGTCAATTGAAACTCAAAGTAAATTAGTAAACGAGTAAATAGGCCGTTGCTATAATTTGTATAATTTTAAACCCAAACTTGTATCTTATAGGCTACCAGTCACCACCCCACACACCCTCCCCCCTCCCCACCACCACATCGAACAACATGCATCATCAAACATTCTTGTATGTTTCAAAGGCAAAACATGATATATCCTTTTAATAATGAAAAAAAAGATGTGATATGGTTAATGGGATATTTTTTTTTACATATAAGGGAGAAACAGAGTCCCCTGGTGGTTTCAATTCATACTACACCAACAGCTGCTCAAGGCCAGATGACTGTCACAGTCAGTCAAGGTTCTGCTGTTTTTGTGAGTGTGCAAATAAAGACTGACCAAACACTGCCAAAGAGCCACAAATGTAGGCTACTTTGATGTAAAGTTCAGTTCAAGTGATTTGACTTTTTTTCATATAATGATAAAGAAAACTGTGCCAAAATGAAAAAGTCTGAGATTTACAAAAAAAAAGTAATTTCACTGTAATAGAGGAAAAATTAAAGCATTACAGTTCTTGAACCCTCTGGCAGCGAGCAGCTCTAAAACTCCTTCCTCATACATTAATAATACAGAGTGTGATAACTATTTAAAATGCATTCTGCCCAGCATAAATCACGGCTCCAGTCTAGAGATGAATATTGGTTTTACCACAGAGAATTTCCAAGGGACATGAATGAAGATGATTCAGGAAAGGGGGGGGAAGAAGTTTTGCGTGTTAAATTTCCAGGAGTTTACACAATCTGAAAGGATGTAATGGCATTCTCTTAACAAGATCATTATGAAAGCCAGATGTTATCCATATTTATGTAATCATCTTTATAATTCCTTATGTAACCAACCTGTTATGACGAAGATGAAGATGATCATCTCTGAACAGCATTGTGACGCACAACTTGACTCTTCTGTGCAGCAGCATTGTGTCTGAGAAATTAGAAATTCTGTATAAAGAGGAAAATGCTGCAGATTACAATCAGTGTTGATACTTTTCATGAACTAATGCCCAATGTTGCCAAATACACATACTGCAACATGACCATAATCTTCATTTTGTGCTTTAGTGCAAATCAGTTTTAACCAGAATGATTGTTATGACGCTTTTGATGTTGGCTTAATATTATTCCCTGGAAATGTATTGCTATACAATGTTTGAATAATTTTAAGAAACTATAAACCAAGTATTTTGTTATTTAAATATGATAATGAATGAAGTCTGCAACATAATACATAATGTTATTTTCAGCCCTCTGGCTCCATCTGTTGGCCAAATGTAGAACTTTGCTGTGCGTCTCCGATTTGATAAGAATAATCTATTTATCACTTATTTGCACAGACATCACCTGTTTTGTCAATGCTCTCTTCTGATAAATATTAACCAGGAAGCCACAGATTCATTTGAAGGTCCTAAATTCACTTGATTTCCTTTTTCACATTTCCTGTAACTTCATCATTCTGACAGTCTGCAGTTTATAGGCCTCATTTTCTTTTTCTTTTCTTTTCTTCTCAATCTTTTCTTTTTATGACTTTTTCAGTTTGACTGAAACATAATGTTGGCAATATTTTTATCCTTCATTCATACAGCTGTTTTATATGGATATCATTGCTAGTGGCTTGTGATGGAAAGTACCTCAATAAATGTAGATCACAGTGTAAAGTATTGAGGAGCACTGTAATGTTACTTCTAACAGACAGCTCCACTGTATTTCAGAGGGAGACAATGGAGGCTACATTTTCAATGGTATGCATGTGTTTAAAAAACTTTACACAATGTTATTAAATAAACTTTTAGAACATATTCTGTCAACAAACATAATACTCCATTAACTCTTGAGAGACACTTTAAAGACTAATTTGTAGTGTACTTTAAATTGATTAAACCACAAATTGATTGAATTAAAACATTCATGCATGAACAGATGTCTCTTAATAAAAGTGACATTAGTGACAGGGTATTCATTTTTGAAATAATAGTCATCTTAAATTGGCTCTTAAGGTATTTGTGGGGCACCTGTAGTGTTGTTATTACTGTGTGTGCTCCAAGTACAGAGGCTATAGTCCTCCAAAAGGATGGCCCGGGTTCAAATCTGACTTATGAATGTCTTTCCCCACTCTCTTGCTCCTGGATTTTTGAATTTATGCAATCTCTACAATAAAGGTACAAAAAGCCCAAAAATATATTTTTAAAGAATATGTTATCTTTAGATGCACAATGTCTAGTGTCATGCGTATATGTAGATGAAAAAAGTGAGAGAGGATATAGAGTGAAAACTTTGGGTTTAACTCCTCCTGGCACTGTTTTAAGATTGCATAAAAGTCATTATCTAAAATTAGTTGATATAAAGTTTAAGTCTATTTCATGATAAATCCATTATGAACTCAGACTACTGAACATTTTATCTCCCAATTAACTCGTCTCATTTCTCACTCGAAATGATCTGTGAGAGCCCCCGAGAGCTGACCCCGGGACACCAGAGGACACCATGAATACCAAACAGTTGAGATCACTCACACTCAGAGAATAAAAAATCTGGAGAGCAATATTCACGAAACCTGTTTGAATAATTAATTACCATTTCAAGTTGCTGAGATGGAAACTTTATAAAGATGTTGTTGCTGATTTTCTCCCGGCTTGATAACGCCTTTTGACCACACATTTCATGTGAAGCTTTACAGAGGCCTCTGGTTAAAACATTTTTCAGCACAATAAAGCAGAGAAGCTTCCACATACTTCTAACTATGACTTCATCATCTTATAAACTAATATCTTGTGTTAATACTACCAAGAACAGGGGATGGTGTTGTGTTCTCAGTAAGGTTAAAGTCCTATAAATGTGCAGTTTGAGTGTGCAGGCCCAGTCACATGTCCATAAGTGAATAAGTTGACTCTATTTTGTAATTAAGTGATGTCATCACTAACAGTAGGCACATATAAGTCAAACAATGATGCTCTGTTTCGTTTATCACACTGGGTGTCTTGTCATTATTTATGAGTTGGGGTTTTTTCCACGCCTACAGTGTCCAGACACAAAATACCTTCAAAATGTAGTTACAAAATGTCTATATAAAGTTTTTTTTTTTTTTATAACAGCTTGGTGGAAATGAATACATGCAATTGTGGGTTTTATTTTTTTACTTTTTTCTTTCTGAACTTGATTGTTTTGATTACATAGCCAGTACATATGTGTTAGGTTTGATTGATTTGGTTTTAAAGGGTTTTACATGACTTGATGTATGCTGCACAACATGTGGTTTGATTCACACACAAAAATACACATCCAGTATTGTTAAGGGTTAATAGCTGCTGTTGATGTCATTCCATTTAGTTTTACTGCAGACTGCAAAACCAACATTTACAGCATTAGTCCCTCTTTTAAACCTCAGTTTTTACAGAAGAATACAAAAGCAGTTATTTTTCAGTCAGATGTAGTCACACACATGACGTGGCTTGTTTCCCATGGACATGCTCCTGAATAAGCCCTGTGTCTCCTTTCTTGTGAAACTCTTACACAGGCTTTATTGACAGTACACCCGTAAAGACAGTTTCAGTAAAATAATAGTCACATATATGCATTGCAGATGTCCTGCAAAAAAACTTTCAAAATATATGAAATATAGAGAATCTGAAGCATAAAGGTAAAACATGCAGATGTCTCAAGGTAAAATCAGGTTTTCTTACATGCACGTCAGCATAGTTTCTGAAACAGATGCATCTCCATGGATTCTCTTTAGGGTGGCATCAAGATACATCAGGTTTATGACCATGTAAGGATGTAAGCAGTGCAGTGCAAAGAGTCATCTGACTTCATAAGTACAGGCCTCTCGGAGATTTCTGATAGCTGTTTCAGGATCAGTGACCTTGCTTTGTTATTGCAGTCCCTCTCTCTCTATTCCTCAGGTTCAAAGTATTAAGGCATTTGATACCAACTGAACAAAAGTCCAATGAAACAAGGTCATCGTTATAAAAGCACTTTAAAGGAGTTTATCTTCAGCAAGGAAACTGGCTTTACCTGTTATAAATTGCTTTTGTGTCCACATTATTCCCATTGATAGCATTCAGCATGAGTCACTAATCACCATTGCTGTTTGGTGTTTGACTCTGCAATTACTTGATTAAGTTCACAAGAATGACTGATTATTAGCTCGCCTCACCTTGACATTCAAAACAGTTGTGGTTCATTTTAACATATGAACTTAGAAGCATTTGATTTATAAAAAAAACCTGATATGCAATCACAACTTAACATACAGATTGATTTGACTGTGGAAAAGTTGAATAATACAAGCAGAAAACAATAAGCTAATGTAACCAGAATACTAGACAACCTGCCCTTTTTTTGTCAACAAAGTGCGTATTAAACATTGTCTGGCTCTGGTAGGAGCTATAGAGCAGAGATTTTCTGGCACAACTTCATGGACGGTGCATGGACAGTAAAAGGCTTGAAGAGCAAGCTCCAGCAACACTTGTACTTTTTCAGGTCAACTTAATTAACTCGTTAGATCAACATTTTTTCAGCTTGTGGCCTTCATCAGGGTCATCCTGGAGCTGTGGAGGACCAAACACAACAAGACGAGTCACAAACATCCAGCTGTTTCACTGTGTGCAATCCATTCCTCCAAATCCACTACAACATGACCTTTTTTAATATAATTCAGTCACAATTGGCTTTCTTATACAGTACATCTACACTATTTATATATTTCCTCCATAAAGCTGATTCTGATTAGCATGCTTTTACCTCTTTTAATTTATTTTAGTTATTAAAGTTAATTGTGTATAGTGTTGAGGTTGTTTTTATAACATTTTGAAGAAGTATACCCTCACAAGACTGACCCTTAAAAATGTGTACTGTGAGTAACAATGTTGTAGCCTACTTTTCAGCAAACAGGTTTACATATTTTATATTGTATTAAAAATGTTATGTATGACAAAGTTCCTTAGAGTAAGAACAATTAAATGGCACTGTTTTGTGCAAACTCAGTTTCTGTGGGTTACATGGTTCTGTTAGGCTCAATAAGTGTGCTGTGAGGTCACCCTGCACAGCTACTTGAACCACACAAAAAAATCTTCCTTAGTAAACGGCAGATGGCAGCATGAGAGAGGCCATTACCACAGTGATGTTGTGTTCTGTACACATGCTCATTGATTTAGCAAACTTGACTTTTTGTAAAGAGGCTATAACTTGGACTAAAGTGAGCTATCATGAGTGATGAGAAAAGAAAGAGAAAGAAAACATGCACATATTTTCATTCCATGTGTTGGTTGTGTGGGTTAAACCAGTAGATCTGATTCTGTGACCTCTAGGGATCCGTACTTATAGACCAATACAAGGATGTAAGAGACATTTTAGTTTCAATAAATAAAATAAATTGCAAATTGCTCCATGGTAATTTGTTAACAGTTGAAACACAAACCCTAAATAAACAGTTATTATATTTGGGACAAAAGTCTAACCTTATAATTCCTCAAAACACTAATTTCAGCACAATTGAGACACTGATATTTAACTACTTTCATCTTTAAGACATTTAATTGATGTTTTGTCTGTCAACAATACAAAAATACACTGGATTAAAAAGTTGAATGAATGACAGCAGTGCATTTGTGCATTGATTCTGGTCTGTGAAACTAAGGGCACGTCAGAAAATAAACATGTAGACTATTGACATTTGTAGGGATCTAAATCAAAGATTTCAATTATTAAAGTCCTGCCTTGCAATTTACCAGGTGTTTTTTAAATCTTGACTTAATCCCTGTCTTTTTGTGTTCAATAATATTATACATGACTCTAAAACTGTTGAACGTTTAATATAAAAATCACTATAAAAGTCGAAAACCCAATAACTACTTTCTCTCTGCAGCTACTTCATCGTTCATCCACTCATCGCAGCCTCTCATTAACCACACCCCTTCTCATGTTGCAGCAAAACACTCGACGTCGTTTTTTTCCCCTGTTATTTTCCCAGAATACATCTGCAGAAGTGCAGTGACGAACACGCATACCGAAGGGGAAATTCGACACACTTTCAAGAATCTACCTTTTTGTCTATATTATTAGCATCCACAGCTTCATCAGGCAACTAACTTTGAACAACTCCGTTATTTTACTTAATAAGCAACACAACGTTTCAACCTGGTGATCATATCAAATGGGTTATATAATGCCTGAAGTAGACCTCTGGTATCACGGTTGTCATACAAGAAAGTGTTTTGCGTGGCATTGAGCAAATGTCCAAGCATAACTTCTTTTTCTTGCTTCGGTTTATTTCCATATAGGACCGAGTTGTATGCATGTAACCCAGAGACTGTAAATACAAGCTTTAACCAGCCTTTTACAAGCAACACATACACAAAAAAGAAGAAAAGATAGGTTTAAGAAGCGAAGAAAATTGTTCCAGAACAGAGTAAACCTGAACGGATTAAAAAATAAAATAAGAATATAACCTGATAATGTCTGCTCATAAAATATTGGAAGAATCTTTTAAAGCAGAACAAATAAAAGCAGTTATTTAGTAAGAAATGACAGCTTCATTCAAATGTATTTTACAACAAACCTGATAGTCTTTTAATAATGTAAGTTAAAGTATGAAGTATAAAGTAAGTGCTATGAAACGTTGACGATTTAAATAACAATATGAATATTCACAACAAATTTATTTCAGTATTAAATATTGACTAAATATCTGTTTTTATAATATATAAGTATTATTTTAAAAAAAAACGTTATGAAAATGTGTCCCGTCTTTAAATAACTTTGTTATATTAACGCCTCTTTAGAAAACAAACGCTATAGGCTAGCTGCATGTTGAGTCCTTATGAACTGATCGTCCACGGACTCCACACCAGCAGATGACAACAACAAAACAGACAGAGGGTATAACAGTTAGCTTACCTGAGATAAACAACTGGTGTTTTATCACGCGTGTAACACTAACTCAGCTGGTGATTACCAAATGGCAACACTATTTAAAAACAATATGGTTTGTTAGTGCAACTAAACATGGTTGTTACGTACTCTTTTCTAGTTTAGCCTCGCTAACGTTAGCTGACGAGCTTGCTAGGCTAGCTCTATGTATGCCAAGCTAAAACAGGTTAGCTAGCTAGCTTAGTCGCTAGCTTGTAAAGCTAGCCAAGTCGCCTAGACAAGGTGGATATCAAGAACGGGGAGATGCGAGCTAAGTGAGGTAAGACCAACGGAATAATGTGTTAAAAAACAATGTGTGGATTATCGTAATTGTACCAAGTGCATCTCAGCTGGCGATGGGGGCTATCTTGAAGAAGCCTGTTACATTTAGTCAAATTCATCGACCTTAGACTTCTCTATCTTGCGCTAGCCTGACAGCTGTGTTAGCTAATAGCCAGTTAGCGCAGTCAGTGGGTTATTATTGACCAGCTAGCTTACCAGCAGCTGCTGGTGGCCCCTTCTCAGGCACAGAAACCAAGACTTACTGAAGGCCTCTTGGGTTTTATCAACGTTAAAATGTCCCTGTTATCGTCATACACACACAAGTCAACATTGTGTTCACGCACCCTGAATAATTAGAGGCGGACAGCGAGAGACTGTAATAAGCGATAATCAGCGGAAACCCAACTCGGTCATTAAGAGCTTTTAAAAGGTGTTTGTGCTGTTTTTATTACCACGCTGACAGATTACAGTTTGTAGTATTAAGTTAAGGCTACATATGTTTGGATTCATCTTGGTATCTCATCAGTCCACCCAGATGAACATCAAGAAATGTTAACTCTTTACTTAAGAGCGTTTTGAAGTTCAACTTGTCTGACAGTAAACCAACATATTAGATGACCTCATTCATATTAATCACTCGTCTGTAACCACAAAGACAGTGAGTCAGACAACATAAGAGTTATTTGGTGAACAGGACATTTCACGGGCTTTACAAGTTTAGGTGGAAGAGGATGAGATTTTAATGATTGTTAACACTTGATAATAATATAATAATATTAGTAATAATTACAGTTTTAAAAAATGAGTTTACAAAGTACTTAGACACGTGCAGAAGTAAATATAACAAAGCAAAAGAACCCAAATAACACCCAAAAACCATGACAACAGTGCAAACAAAAACAGTAATAGAATCCAAACAGAAACCCAACCAACACCAGAACACAACCAACACCAAAATTCAGGCAACATAATAACTTGTGATGATAATTCAGGCAGCACAGGAACCCAGGCAACTTAGCTTGAGGCGGAGAGGATGAAGCTGTAAGAAGATTCATAAGGAAGTACATTGTGTATGTATACTCTAGAAATAGTGTAGTAAGAGAACATCTTTTACTAATGTTTTGTGTAGTGGTTTAAGTTAATGGAAACATCACACGCTCATTTAAAGAAAAACAAAGTGTGAAAAGAGTTAAATTGTTTTCTAATGTTTAAGTTGTTTTTTTTCCGCAGAGTGGCCTTGAATGACTAAATGAGCAAGATAAGCACGAGCGAAGAACTCTGGGAGATTCAACATGAAGTTATATGTGTTCCAGGTCAACAATGGCAGCACATTGACATTTGATACAGATCTTGCTGTCCAGACGTAAGATATTGGATTATTCATAAATAGAGATCAGTACATCTCTTCTGTTGTGACCTAATTACGTTCTTCATCTGTCTCAGTGTACTGGAGCTCAAACATGCCATCCAAGCCAAATACAAGATTGCAATTCAACATCAAGTCCTTGTTGTCAATGGAGGGGAATGTATGGCTGCAGAGAGGCGGGTCTGCAGCTACAGTGCTGGCACTGTGAGTGATCATCATCATGTGTTGTTAAGTGTTCTGAAAATACAATGTGATGTTTGGATTTCAGATGTCTCACTGTCTTATTCGTACTGCCTCACTTTTAGGAAACCAACCCCATATTTTTGTTCAACAAAGAGATGATCTTGAGTGACCGGGATCCAACGATCCCCAAAACCACCTTCTCGATAGAGAGTGAGATTCAGGTTAAAGTGGAGGAGTCTCTTCTGATGCCAGCTGTCTTTCACACTGTTGCCTCACGGACACAACTTGCTCTGGTAGTTAACAGTTTTTCTTTTTATGACATCTTTCTGTCTTAAGTACTACTCTGGTCTCTGGTACTACTTGTTTATGTAAGATTTATTTAACACTTTTTTTTTTAAATAAATGAACTATAGCTCAATATAACAAAACAGCCTAATCATGAAGAAATTGGCTTACTTGTCGTAACACTTTCATGTCTTTGCCTCTCCAGGAAATGTTTGAAGTTGCCAATAAACTTAGTTCTTTCTGTGAACGTTTGGTTCATGATGAACACCTTCAACATCAAGGATGGGCTGCGATTATGGCCAATCTGGACGACTGCACTCTGTCATATCAGAAGTTGCTTATGAAATTTGACACTTCATACATGAATTATCAACATGATTTGGAGGAAATTAAGGTGAAACTTACAAAGTAAGTAATGGGAAAAAAGAACTTTTTTTTTACTCTTGTAGTCTTTTCTAATTGTTTTTAATTAAAAGTAATATGACATTATTGGTAATTAATATGTGCATATTGTTTTATTTTTATTATATTGTAGTAATTTTGATTAATTGATTAGATAACGGTATTGATGTGAGTAAACAAAACCAGTGTTACCTTTATTGTAGAATAAAAAGAAAATGCTGAACGTGTTGTTATGATTGCAGGTTAGGGACAGCAGTTGCTGTCATGGCCAGGATACCGCTGCTTGAGTGTTTAACAAGACACAGCTACAGAGAGAGCATGGAGAAGTCCAGCTCAACTCCAGGGAAGGATTCGGATGAGACGGAAGAAGAGAAATCCACCGACTCTGTTCTCTACACTGCTGGTGCACAAAAGCCCTCCAAGTTTTCAGCCTCCCTCTCGGCTTCTGGGACGCCGACATGCGAGCAACCTGGAGACCATGAAACAAACACGATGACTGACAGTGGCGGTCTGAGAGCTGCGCTCTTAGACGATGACACTCCAGAGTTTGCAAACCCGTCCTCCTTCAACGTTACACTATTAGACTGGATCAATGTGCAAGACAGACCCAACGATGTGGAGTCTGTGGTGAGGAAGTGTTTTGACTCCATCAACAGGGTGAGTCCGAGATGTTTGAATCCACATGGGAAATCTTGTCGTTTCGTGTTGTCATTTTGGACGTTGAAGTTCATCTAAATATAACTTAATTGTCGTTTCTTTCAGCTTGACCCGCGGATCATTCAGCCATTCTTGGCAGATTGTCGTGACACCATTTCCAAGCTAGATAATCAAAACATGAAAGCCATCAAGGGGCTTGAGGACAGGTTGTACGCTCTCGACCAAATGATTGCAAGCTGTAAGAAGTTGGTGAATGAACAGAAAGAACTAGCTCAGGTGGGTAGGCTACGAGGAGAAACATTCCTCAATGGCCCTCTTTGTGTCCTGTGTTTTTTAATCCATTTGTACACGCACGCTATCCGCTGCAGGGATTTTTGGCCAATCAGAAGAGGGCTGAAAACCTGAAGGATACATCTGTTCTGCCTGATCTATGTCTGAGTCACACAAACCAGCTGATGATCATGCTGAACAACCACAGGAAGCTGCTAGACATCAAGAAGAAGTGCACCACAGCCAAACAAGAACTTGCAAACAACCTTCAAGTCCGACTCAAGTAACTCTAAAAAAAACCACATGTTCTCAAATATTTACTGCCTACTCTGTTTTTTTTAAATAAACCACTACTTTGTATACTTCATGGGTTTTGTCAAACTCAAGACAATTATTTTTACAAGTTTAACACTGATGATTGTGTTTTAGATGGTGCTGCTACGTGATGCTGCACGCAGACCAGGATGGAGAGAAGCTCCAGGCTCTACTCAGACTGCTGACAGAGCTGATCGAAAGAGTGAGGGTGGTGGACGCCCTCAGCACGGTGCCCCAGATGTACTGCTTGTCAGTGGTGGAAGTTGTCAGAAGAAAAATGTTTATGCGTCACTACAGAGAGGTCAGTGCTAAGTGTCCTTATTGGGCGAACCATCTTCTTCTTTGCACACAAAGTTTACAAAGGGGGCAGGCAGGAGAAACTCTGGGGTGAACATTTTGGCTGTTTGTGTTCACGCATGCAGCTCACCAGGAGTTTTGTGCAAGTGTGAACAAGGCTTAAACGTGTGGCTGTTTCTCAGAAATAACAGCAGGCTATCATTGAGAGGTTGTTCAGTAAGGTCGGCCTTTGTGGGTTAGTGGTGGCCTGTGCTTCCACTGTCTTGTACCTTCCTCAAACATGGAACCGGCCTCAAGGTTGTTTCATGTTAGACATCTTGCTAGCTAGAAGGATAAGGACTGAGTTTGTAAGTTTGGTGTGCTGCAGTTGCACTAGCATAAGGCTAGAAACTGAATTAGCACTTTGATTCTTAGCTGACAGTCCCTGCCTATAAATATAGCTTAACCTATAATCACTGCTGACTCATGAATTGTTGTCTAAAATGCACGAATAGAATGGGAATTGTTTGATGCAAATAATAGTATCATGTAACTCATTGTTCTTTTTTTTTTATTGTTGGTGGATTTTGTGTTTTTATCCTTTGTTCATATTTTCTTTTTCATGTTTTTCTCACATTGCAAGAAACATAATTAAAGCTCTGTTGTTATGCTGGCTTTACTAAATCTTAATCTTTTTTTTTTTTCCAGTGGGCTTATGCACTCGTGAAGGACGGAAAACTACTGTATGAGGCAGAAAAGTTCAAAAGGGAGTCCTTTGGGAAACTCTTTAGTAAGTATTTCTTGTAGACATTAGAGTAGACGCTGTTGAGCACAATGTCCCTTTGAAAGAAGTCACAAACCACCCATTCAGGAACGAGACGTTTCATTTATCTCTGTATTTCCTCTCAGGGAAATCTTTCCTCAGAAATCGTTTGTTTCGAGGGCTCGATTCATGGCCTCCTACATCCTTTTGTGTAAGTTGAAATGTCACACTATGTTTAACAAGCCCATGCTATCTCTAGCTGTTCATTAACCTGACACACACACACACACACACACACACACACACACACACACACACACACACACAAACTTTTGTTTATTTTTTTTTTTTTATAGACACGAAAGCCCAGAAGGTTTGATGATGAACTTCCAGACATCTCAGTTGACGACCTGCAGTACTTGAAATCTTGTTGCCCCCTAGAGGTGCAGCCTTTTCTCATGTAAGTCTCTCTCCTCAGGTTTTCTCATGGTTCAAGGTGTCACCTTGTCTGTTGTCGTTATTTTAAATGTCAAATGAAAATATACAATATAAGATAAGATGGATAGATCATTAGGGCCATTGCTACAAAATACAAGACTTTTCTTTATGGAACAACATTTCATTTGTTTGTGTGATTGAAAATAATTCTGATTGTTGTCGAGGTCTCAGATTAAACAGAAATAAACTCTTGTGGCAGAAGAGGGTTTTTTTAATGACTTTAAAATGCTTACTTATACTTACTATGTAAAAAATAAGGACTGTCAATTGATTTTTATTTTTTTATTGCTGACTCAATAGTTAATCATGTTTAATTCCAGTTTTTTGTTCCATATTAACAATATGAAGCAAATCTTTCCAGTGTCCCCGCAACCACAAGTTCCTTATGTTCTTTTAAAATAAAAGCAGTCTTTGTTTCCAAACAGGAAGTAAAGTAAAGTACCTGCAGCTCATCACGGTACAAATTGAAAGGATAAAAAACTTTTTTTTTTTTTTTTAAATGTAAATAAATGGAATATCAAACATTAGAATAGAAAATGTCATGTATTACCCTAACCCGAAATGAAGTTGTATATTGACAAGATTAAATTGATTTGACAAACTTGCCTCAACATGCCCTAACTTGCAGAACGATGCTTAGAATGTTAAAGATAAAGAGAGTAAAGTTTTATCTCCCTTCCTTTTCTATCTTTCTGCAGGGTACCCACAATGTGTGACTTTGAGCCCTTAAATCGACACATTGAGACGCTTCAGCAGCTGGTCCAAGCGGCACAGAGCGTAGACGAGATGTCCCGAACCATAACTGACCTGCTCAGTGAACAAAGGGTAATGATGATGTCACTGCTAACCTTTTATGTGTTTATTTGGTAGGTTTGAATCAAAAATGCTTCTGTTCCAGAGCATAGGACGAATTCTGTTTTCTTTGCACTGTATGGTTTTAATTTATTCTTTATGTTTGATATATCGATTCTTTTTTCTTTTTTTTCCTTCACCTCTTTGCAGTCGTCCTGCTGTCAGAGCGCTCAGAGATCCACTGTGTTGACCCCACAGTCTGAGACCACACCCGGGACCTCAACACAGACGTCCTTCAAAACCCCGTCCTCCCTTAACCTTCAAGGAGCTGTTCCTGTCCCAGCTCCTCTGGAGGACTTATCCCCAGACAGTATCGACGCACAAACATTTGACTTTGAAACCATTGGCCATCCCAACATGGATCCAGTCCTGCAGCAGGGCTCCCTGGACTTGGATTCTCTCGCAGAGAGCCCTGAATCGGACTTCATGTCTGCTGTGAATGAGTTTGTAATTGAAGAGAACCTAACCTCTCCAAACCCCATCAGTGACCCGATCAGCCCTGAGATGATGGTCGAGTCACTGTACTCTTCAGTCATCAATGCTATTGATAGCAGGCGTATGCAGGACACCACAATACTAGAGCGGGAGAACTCACGGATCGCCGTCCTCAAACAAGCTGTTGATAAGTATCGATCGGCTGCAGAGGAGTCCCATTCAAACTTGCAGAGTGTTAAGGACGACCTGTGTCACTTAAAAAGCCTGGTTTTAAAAGAACAACATGACTTCTGCTTTGTTTTGAAGAGTATGAGCACAGAGGTGCAACACACGGTGGACAACATTTCCCAGACCCAGGAGCTAAAATTAAAAGAACAGCATCAAAGTGAGCTTCTCACCCTGCGACAAGAGCTGGAGACGCAAGTTCACGCGCTCACCGAGGAAAATCAAGTCAACCAGAATATCGTCCGAGATGTGCAGCGTGCGACGCTGGAGCTCGAGGGGCGAATGGAGCGCAAAGAGAAAGAACTTACTCAGCTGGAGCACGAGAGAGAGCAGTGGGCTGAGACGGAGAGTGAACAGACGGAGCGGATCAAACACCTGGACCAGGTGATTCGGGATCAAGCTGAAGAGGTCGAGTCACTTTCAGTCTCAAAGGACACTCTGACCAGCCAGATTGAAAATCTGTATTTTGAGATTGAACGCTGCCAGCAGACGGTCAGGCAGGAGTCGGAGGTTGTGGAGCAGTTGCACTTAAAGGAGCTGGAGGACAGAATGAAGCAGGAGCACAGGGTGGAACTGGAGGCATTTACCAAGAACAACCAGGAAGCCCTGGAACGCCTGGCTTCTGAAAGTAGCGCAAAGTTAAGCGAGGCAGCTGAGCGCCACGCCTCTGCGCTTCGAGAGAAGGACAACCAAATGAAGGACTTGGAGGCTCGTGTCACCGAGCTCGCAGAACTCCGCTGCAAACTGGAGGTGGAGCTAGCCCTCAAAGAGTCGGAGACAGAGGAGATGAAGCTCTTACTGGAGGAGGCCAAGACTCAACAGGCTGAGGTGCTGAAGTCCCAGGTAGAGGCCGAGACCAAAGTCCTCGGCGAGGAGCTGAACGGCCTCAGAAAGCAGCTTCAGGTGAAGAACGAGGAGTACGAGGTGGACCTAGCGGAGCTCAGGACTCTCATGAGGATCGAGAAGGACCACTGCATCTCAGAGTTGGTGGAGCGACATGAGGAGGAGACGATTTTGTTGCGCACCGAGCTCTCCTCCCTGCAGCAGCAAGCCCAAGACGCTGAGAGGAAGCACGCTGAGCGGCACCAAAGTCTGCAGCAGGAGTTGGAGCAGCGCGTGGCCGCTCTGAGCGAAGAAAAGGAAAAGCAGCACAGGAGTTTCCAAGAAGTGGAGCAAGAGCTGAGGACTGTTGTCAGCAATTTGCAGGCTGAAAATGACCTGCTATCAAACAAGCTAGAGCAGGACAGAGACAGACGAGCAGCTGAGAAAGATTTCGAGCGACAGGAGGCGTCTAAGGTTGCGTCACATGATGCTCTAAAAGAATTAGAGCAGCAGAAGGAGGAGATGGAGAAGAGACTTTCAGACAAAATTAGACAACTTGAGAATGAGCTTCATGAGAGTCAATCCTCTAAAAGGTAAATATTTAATTGCAGTAGAACCTGACTGTTGTGAATATTGATTTAAATCTAACCTGCTTGTATTTGAAACGACACTTAAAGACAGTCTGCGGTTCGATAAGTCAATAGTCTTTAAAACTGGATATTTAGAATCAACAGTCTTCCGTTCTCGTCTCGTCTTCGTGTTCGCTTGTCAGCCCAGATGTCAGAATTAATGTCGGTGTTTGCGTTTCAGCGAGGAAGGGATGCCGCTGCGTGCTGTGGGCCATGCAGATGTTGGAGCACCTCTGTCTCTGGACTCGGCACTACAAGAGCGGCTGCAGCAGGAAAGGGCCTCCCTGCAGTCCCAGATGGAGCTCCTGGAGAAGAAGAAGAATGAGGAGATACAGAACCTTAAGACATCACTCATCGCTGAGCAGCAGGTCCGTGCGTTTGGTCGTCAATAGATGGGACAAATACAAGTGTCTTCCAACGCTTACATGTAGTGATAATGTATCTTTATTTTATTGCAACAAATGTAACAGTAATGGTTGAAATAATTGCTGAAGTAGAAACAGATATCAGATTTAGGTACTAGCTTTGTTCCCCCGCTTTTTTTTTTTTTAACTAAAGACTTTATCCTCCCATTTATAACATCAGGTGAAAAAGGCCAATTTGCATGAATGGTAATATACTGTGTCGTAAAAAAAACAAAAAACATTTCTGGAAATATTTTCATTGTTTGGAATAGTTCTAAATATTCAAATTGTCACTTTCAGCCATTTATGTCAACCCACCGCTTTACGTACCAGCAAATCAGTGTCACACTCGGGAATTAGACACATTCTCGTTTACTCTTCTGATGGCGTCATACAGACAGATGACAAAGATCTTTTCCATCTTTACAGATGGCTCACTCGCCACCACAACGAGCAAGAACTTTGCAATGCTGTCACTTCACTGATCGCCACATTTCTATAGATTGCTGTTCTGAAAACATAGGAGCCCCATTTATTCCATCCGTTACCTTTCAGTTTCCTTTTGTTTAAGTTGTTGTTAAAAACCCCAAAAAAACAATTCAATCTCAATTTTTACGATCAGTGGCATCAAAAAGCACAGAAGCTTTAAAAAAAAAAAAGCTTTTCCTATAAATAAACTCAAATCTTTTATTTGGTCCATTCAAATTCACAGTTCCACAAAGGCGATGTTTTTTTAAGTCCTTATGGCGTTTAAAGTTACATTGATGTCCTTACACACTTACAGAGAGGTCTGTTGGTGACACTGTTTAAACTGCACACTTAACATTGCCACTGTATTGGTTCAATATCGACAGTTTGCAGGAACTTGTCAGCGTTTATTGGTCGTTTAATAAACTACTTATGACCAAATGTTGGGTGTCTAGGACTTGTTACCATGCAATCAAAGCTGGTATCAGTGTCTATTGAATTGTACTTCTACCAGATCAGAGTTTAACATGCTCCTATGCTGACAATCCTACAGTGAGGTTGGGCTAACAGATCACTGAACTGAACAGCTGGACCTCTCAGGGCAGCCAGCTGGTCTGCATTGGCAGAACTTTGTCTCATTTATACCTTGGTATAGATGATGTCATGTCACCTCTCTGAAGCGTCTTTTTCTTGTCCTTCTGTAGACTAATTTCAACACTGTTCTGACTCGAGAGAAGCTGAAGAAGGAGCAGATTATCAAGGAGCTCTCGGAGAAGTTGCAAAAAGTCACCCAACAGCAGGAGAAAGACAAAGGTGAGTGCTGTTCACAGCCTACCACGTTTTAATGACTGCTGAGAAAAGCTGCTCGTATCTGTTGTGTCTTTGAAGGGATTGAGGCTATTATATATGTATATATTTTTTTTTTTGGACATTGTGTCATCTAATTTGAATAATTATCTCGATTTGACCAGGTCTGATCGAGACGCTCTCCGAGGACCGAGCGAGCGTCATGCAGGAGAAGAAGCACCTGGAAGAGGAGCTCAACCGCCTTCGCAGCGCTGCTCTGATCTCCTCCACCTTCTTCACATCCAACCCCGCAGCTCAGGAGGTCACAGAGGCCGGAGCAGCAGCTCGAGCTCTGCCTTTTGCCGGCGCTTGTGCCCCGGAGCCCGTGGCTGATACTGACAGACTGGCCTCTGTGGCAGCCATCAGAGATGACGAAAACGTTGATTCAGCGGTGGAGGCCAGCATGGTGACAGTCCAGTAAGCGGCTTCTCCCCAATAAACATGGTGTTGTCCACAGCTTGAGATACATTGTAGTGATGTGTAGTTTACATGCACACAAAAAAGGGTCATCAGGAACAAACGAGGTTGAGGCAAAGCTTGATTTCTGATCTTTACGTGATACAGGTCTTTGCTGACACGTCTGTGTTCCTCCGACACCTACCGGTAATCTTTGTTATAAAATGAGATCCTTGATTAGTTTGATGTGTCGCTGAATCCAAAAAGGATTCTCTTTGGGTTTGATTGTGATGATATACTGCCCTTCCTGCAGTACCTTCCCAGTTCCTTAAGTTTTGTTGAATACATAAATAAATAAAAAATAAAAACTTTTGCACACATCCTGTGCACATAACCAAGAAAGCAGTTTTTATAAGAAGCAGTCTAACTTTGGTACACCAGATGAACTTTTGTTCTTTAAGTGTGAACCGATTTCTATTTCCTGTTCAGGCTGAATTCTCTTTGCACTCAGTCTTCACTTTGACTCTGTTTTATAGACCAGGGATTTCTGCATTGACATACTTATATAATCAGTTATAAAACATTATTGTAGACGTTCTTTGTTCATTCCAAGTTTCATTTAAAAGCATTTTAGTGTGTAAACAAATATGAAACTGAAAGTTAAACATGAAATTGTTCAAAATGTATGAGTTACAGTTACTAGCTTTTACTCGTTTCTAAAAGTGATAAAAGCTTATTAGGACTTCGCTTCTTGAAAAAGATTGACATTTTTCCTTCATCAATCATAACATGAAATATAGCAAGCTAATGTCGACCTGGAAATAGGCTGCATCTATATTCAGTACAGTCTTTTATTAAGAGGACATGGAAACAGGACGTATGGAAGAAAGATTTCAAAAGACCATTCATTGGTTTAAATATGGATGGACTGAGAGGACATTTGACAGAGGAAGGAAGAGAGGCAGGCTAGGAGCAGAGAGTGTAAGTTTGCTCTTTTGTTGTATAAATATTTTTGACAATTTTTAGATTACCGGTATTAACAAAAAGAAGTTACAAGACAAAAAAAAACAATCAATGAATGTATCAGTCATTTTGAGTTTTGCTCGTGCTTTTTAAAGAGCATTTGTCAATAATGTAATTGTTCTCCTTCATAGTGATAACATCTTGATGTCGGAGGAGAAGCAGCGGATACTCTTACTTGAGAGGGTAAATACACAGTGTGTTTTTCATTTCGCAACAAGAGAGCATCCGACCGTGTGTTTCTGAATATCTGTTTGATTAATCGACCTGATTTATGTTTCAGACTTTACACATGAAGGAAGAAGAAAACAAGCGCCTCAGTCAAAGACTGGTCAGTGTCTTTGTTGTGTCTGAGGGCTGTGTGGTGCCTACTCCACTAGGTGGCAGTAGCATCAAAGAGTAAAATCCTGAATTAGGAGGCCAAAGACCAAAGTGAAGAAAAATGTTTTTTTTTTAGGCTGAGTGTCATCAGAATATTTACAATTCTGGATTTAAAAGATTTTAAATGCTTGAAACTGAAATGCATACGTTAAAATAATTACAATACAGGTTTTTGTAAAAAAAAAAAAAGAAAAAAGTAAATAAGATCTCATTTATTTTAAAGGATGGAATAGCTGAATATAGATTTGAGTATTGTAATTAGTATAGGTTACAAGTGCAAATACTTTCCCTGATCTTTTAAAAAAACAAAAGAAACGTTTGAAATGTATCTATCACCATTTCAGCCAACATTGTGAGTCCCCCTGTGTAACACGTGTAACGTTGCCCTAATCCTTTCCTTTGTAGATGTCTCAAAGCATGTCGTCTGTGTCTTCACGGCATTCAGACAAAATCGCCATCAGAGAGTAAGTGAAAGGAGAAATAACACACGGCCTAAACGTGTGCTTGTTGATGTGATTTTTTTTGTTTTAGCTTTTTTTTTTTTTTTTGCTTTTAGCTGAAACTCTGACCACAATTTTAATGCAGTATAATTATACACATTATTGTATAATTGCCATTAATGTGTTGTCCTTTTTGTTATTAGTTAGCAGTACTCTGTGTCATCATCCCTTTATCTTTCTGTCCATCTTTGTGTGCTGCAGTTTCCAGGTAGGCGATTTGGTTCTAATCATCCTGGATGAAAGGCATGACAACTACGTGCTGTTCACAGTCGGTCCCACCCTGTACTTCCTCCACTCAGAGTCTCTCACTGCACTGGACCTCAAACCAGGTCAGCTCCACACACACCTTTTGTGACCGTAATCAGAGCTGTGCTGTGGACATTTTTACATTTACTCATGAAATAAATGTGACACTGGTCTTTGTAATTAGATTTCACATTACAGGAAAATATTTTTTAATAATGGTACCGTTACGTATGTGTTATTAAAAATGGGCAGTTTATCCTTTGGTTTCTGTAATCTTGAATTTACTTTTCAAACTTGATGCATGTGTACATTTATTTAGGGTTTACAGGATGTCTTTGTTCAACAAGTGTTCTTTATGTTCAGCATCAGGGACCTCAAGACGACCGTGGGTCCTCGGAAAGGTGATGGAGAAGGAATATTGCCAGGCAAAAAAGGTATTTAATAAAGCTGAACTTTTTACGTCTTTACACGTTAAACCCCAAGTGTTAAACAATTTTTTTTAAACTTATTTTATGATTACATATTCAAGAACCCTACAAAATTGATTTCATGTAATCCTTTTTTTTTTTTTTTTTTTGGGTAAAAATCCATCTTTAGATGAATACATGAATGTCTGCACTTGATCAGTGTCATGCTTTCTGCTCATGAATGTGCAGTCTGAACCTTCTTTCTTCTGTCTTCTCCTCCTCTAGGCCCAGAACAGGTTCAAGGTTCCTTTAGGAACCAAGTTCTACAGAGTGAAAGCTGTTCCATGGAACAGAAAAGTATAATAGCCAAGTAATGAGCTAAATGTATATTTATATTGCTTAATTTTTGAACAGGAACTTCACGTCATCATTCATAACTTGAATATTGAAAGACCTTAAAAACTGAAAGAATTACCTTCGTCATCATGCTCTTTTCAGTTTCAATTCAAAATCCCACCTGCTACCACATCTTTGGTTTTCTTTCAACCCAGATTTGTTATCGTGGACCAAATGCTATTAACTTTCTTAGGGCATTGCCCTATACACTGTGGCATTATGCCATCTGACCTGTGTGTAAAATTGAACAAAATTTGGATGTTAAATATTAGTTCTCATTATCAGCATTTGTCCTTTTGTGGGAAATACTGTGTCATTATCAACATAATAAAATACAAATATACATTTATTCTAAATGTTTATGGAGGAATGTTCATGGCATGCATATTGATATATTTTCTTTGATTTACTTATCCAGATAAATGTTGTAGTTGGAAATGTAGTTAATGCTGTTTGTTACTCACAAAGCAGTGTGGCCCTCTGTCAATAATGAGATGTACATTATGGCTGACTAATGAAAAAAACAGTCGTTTTTGCAATCCTTGAAATGCACTTTCAAAAACAATGCTTTTGTTGATTTGAAAAGGGAAGTTAATTGAGCTGTCAGAACTAAGTAAATATATCTGCACAAACTTCTCACTATCATAGAATATTGATATGTAGAAAGGAATATTTGTGACTGTGTTTCATTATCAGAGGACATTGTACATTACCCATCAAATCACACATGTAACAAGAAATGACTGTATTGTAAAAGATAGAGTTTTGAAACAATAAAGGATTGATCCCAAAACGTATTCTGCTGTTAATGATGGCCACTTATTGTTCCTAATATGAGATTATTTATGGAGCTTCCTGATGCATTAAGACCAAACCGTAACATATTTATCAGAAGTTTACCAAATAAGGATTGGACAATAATAACAAAAATGTACCACAACAGTAGATAACTTTTTTCTCACTCGGTCTCTTTCACCTGCTGAGATTTTTTTAACTAATGAGAAACCTTTTATTTTTTCTCTTTTTTTTTTTTTAATTATAAAAGCCTGCTTATATTACACAAAAAAAACCCACTACCTTTTAGGATGTATATGGCTTTTTTTTAATTTATTTATTTATTTTTATAATGATTCTTTAAAATTTTCTGGGGGATTCAGAAGTCGATGTGGAATAGCACAGTATAGTGTTTTCATTTGATTTAGCATTTTTGCTTTTGTGGAAACATTAATGTTGGCACGCTGCTGCAGGAAACAGACTTCAAAAAGGCTTCAAATCGGGGCCCAAGAACGATGCGGCCCTCATGGAGAAGGAAGCCCACCAACATCACTTTCCCAGTTCACAGCGGGGAGCATAGCAGCTCGCTGCCGAGCACTCTCTACCATGTGGGTCTAGGGGTGTTTTAACAATGTTTAGCTCTATTTTCTCCATTTAGCATAAGCCTGTTGTCACATTTGGATGGCTCCTTCATAAATTGATGGTGTGATTCCTACAATTTCGGGACAGGCCTGAATGACAAAATATGCAACACAACATTCGATACCGAGGTGGCTGGCAAGCACCAACCATGTGCACTGGACAGGCTCTTAGTGTAAATGTTTACAACCCCCCACTGAGCTCAGTGCTGCTGGGAGTCACTCTCATCAGGCTGAATGGGATTTAACATTGCCATGTGTAGTCTCTAGCTACATCCACCATTAAAACTGCCTTTGACGTGCCATCAAACTTCTTTCTATAACACTCGACTACTTATCCTCAGGACTGTTTCATGAAATTGGCTGGTTTGGGGCTTTATGTGTTGTTACCTACAATCAACACAACATGTCTTTTTTTTTGGATGGTTTATATGTTGATGAGCAGGAATGTACAATTTCATTAAATTAATTTTTTTGAAATACAAACTTATATTTATTATGTTTTAGAATACATAAAGAATAGTAAGCTTTGCAGCTCATCTCAAAGATGGGGACTTAAAGGACATTAAAAAAGAAGAAAAAATAAGTTTAACAAATGTGGATGATCAAAAAACCCAAATAAACAAATATACCAACTTACATAGATCCATAAATGCATAACCGTGCAATGTACATTTTCTGACACCTGTAGGTAAGAATAATTTAAAAGAGGATAATTGTTTTTTAAACATCTCAGTTTTTACATAATAAGCACACAATATTCTTAGTTTGGAATTGATAAAATACGCATCTATTTATTAATGTTCTCATAAACAACACCATAGTTTTTTCTATTACTGAATCCTTTATCGCCTTTTTTAATAGGAAATAACTTTACATTTGAGCACAACTTCATTCTGCCTTTAAGACGATATTTATTTGCGCGTTTATTCAAATTCATCACGTTTATTGCAAATGTGCCAAAAGTTCAAAAGCAACCTGAACTCTTTTACGTCTTAAAGCATAAATTCATCACACAGCACAATCATTGTGTGAGGACAGGTTTATTAATGCAGCTTTCAAATGCTATCAGCTGAAATTCAAAGACACATTATAACAGCCTTTCTTTGCGTGTCAACATGTGCTGCAGGCACTAAATTAAGGTTTAGATGAGTAAATGTGAAAAATCAAAATGATGTCAGAGACAACTCACAAAGAATGTCACACAGTCTCAGATCTCGCCCTTTGTCACTGATATCCTCTGTATTTGAAGATAATACACAAGTTGTATTTGATTTTCCAATATCTCTGACACTGCGCGAGATAGACGGAGCTGCAAATAAACAAGCATTATTTGTGGAGTTAATATATGCATGAACTTCAAATGATGGATAAATGAAAATAAATAGGAAAGCCTTAACATAACATTTATATTTTCGAAAATCTAAATGGAACGAGTGTGTTGAAGAAGAGCCAAGAGGCATTAAGGCTGAAACTGCAAACCAAGGAGTAAATCGACTTAATGCCATCACATTTCCACCCTATTCATGCCTAAGAAAAGGGTTAGGGAAAGAGATTAGGTTATATATCTGCTGTCAGGCACTGAAGACACCAAGAAGAGAACTTCACCTAAACAGAATGATGATCAAACAGACATGCTTTAACAGACATGCTTCATAATCTCATCCTGCATTGTCCTCTCTCTGCCTTGAGTACAGGTTCAGTAGAAAATCTTAGACAGGGGCAGATTAAATGAGTGATGAAATGTCTGAGAAATATGTGAGGATGCGCAATATAAGGATGCTTGATTTTCTACCCACATGACGAACATAATCACTATTAGTAACACATATCCACATAAATATGATAATTCAAAATTTAAACACATTTATTGGGTTCATATTGGAAATCATCACGATCTGATGGCATAGTTTTATGGATAATTACCGCCATAGAGATAATGCAGCATATGAAAGGAAAGCTTTGAGGCTTCTCCACTCTCTGGGAGGAGAGTGCGTAGGTTTACTTGTGCATCTGAGCTCTTCCCAAAAGGCAAATATGTGGAAAGTTTGGTGACAAGCATCCAGGCGTGTGGTTAACAAGATTGCATCTGCCAAGCAGAAAGTGTAGGATATCACTTAACTCCGTATTTAAAGGGCAAATTATTTTCACATTAAGGTCAATGCCGTCAGTAATCCTTCCAAATATAGACAGAACTATTTCATTTGCAGGAGAAAATAATTATTCAAACACCCTATAGTGCAAATCCCATTAATTTAGTGCATGACACAGTTTTTGATTTCCTACCACAAGACAAAGCTGAGAAGAATCCAGTAAACATTAAAATCTGTTGTCTTATTTTGGTAATCTGGCTGCTTACAGACAAGTAAATAATCAATACAAATAGTTCTGAAGTGTCTGAAAATAGACGGGCGATTTAAACTGTAACTAACAGCCATGCATTTTCCAGCTGCAGTGCAGTATTGAGGAAATGACACCAGCTTTGATGGGTTGTATAGCTTTTGAGATGAGCCTCTTTATGCCGCTTGCAGTTCCATTATGGCTTTGTTCGAAAGCTTGTTTACCTGCTGATAACATACACTGGTGGATTCAGGAGCACCGATCCAAAATCTGCTGCCAAAGTCACTCAAGTCTCATTGTACTGCAGGAGGGGAAGAATGAAATGTTTATGCGGAGGGGAATGCAAATGCTAAATGTGAAATCAAACTATGGGACCAATAAGGGATCAGAATAACTTTGCCAGGTTTTATTTTTAGCCCAGTTGCAATGCTAGCTTTGTGGAACACTCTTTCAGTTTAGCCTCTGTGCATCTGTGTGCTTAGGTTTTACTCAGAGGAGAAATGTTGTTCCAAATTTACAAAAATGTTTCAACTTTGGATTATATTTTTTTCCAGATAGGCTGAAGAGAGCATAACCTGATTCACTCGTGCTTCACATTACTTTAATTAAACTGACAAAATGTGTTTGAAGAAAATCCCTGAATATGCTACTGTCTGTTTCTGATAATATTCAGTATCAAATAACCAGCAGATCAAAAACTGCTCATCAAATCTCCTTGTGCTACATCACTTGATTTTTTTTGGATTTCACTGTTAGAAAAGCTATGGTCTCAGGTCAAAGGAATAGACCCTTGGTTTGCATATTAAAGAGGATTTGCTAGACCTCTGTTAGCCATGCATCCCCATGCAGGCAGGTCTCCAGGGGGCCAGCAGGGCCCCACAGACGGGGAACTAGGGGGCCAGGTGACCCTGTCTCTGAGGTTAGCAGGAAACACTAAAGAGGGATGGGCAGGGAGCTGAGGAGCCACTGAGTGCGAGTGTGCAAGGCTGGTGATGGCAGCTGTCAATGGTTTGGAAGGAGAAGCAGACAGATTGTGCGTTCTGTTGGTGCAGCCAGTTCGCCACCTGGCAGGCTTTTCCTTGTTAGAACTTCTTGCTGTTTCTGTTCTCATCAGAGAAATGTTTTTCCTCTTATCCTCTGTGTTCAGGGGAAGTTAAATTTGTCAAAATGTTTAAAGATGTTTACAGAAATGCAATTGTTTAAAGTATGCTCTGTGCATTCTACACAATTGCTGCTGCTCCTGATTTTGATACAAACAGATTAACAAAAGCTGTATCTCTGAATGCAAACCCTGCTTTTGGATGATGAACAAAAACATGAAAAAAGCAGACACATGATATGAGAATTTAAAAGCTATGCCTTGACCTTGTGTCACAATATTTTACTGTGGTTTTTTGTTTTTTTTTAAGAAACTGGGTGTGTTTTTAAGGGGAGGATTTACTTATAAAGAATAATCTGTAACTTTCAAATCCCATCATAGCTGTGAATACTGCTCCATGCTGTTCAGTTGTTAAGAAAAAAAGCGAACGTAAACCATGAACAGCTTAAAAGTACATTTAAAAATCAAATTTGGCAGTCAGTCCTTGTTCCAACAGGATTAAAAAAAAAAAAGTCTTTCATTTGATATAAATATATGCAAAGAGAGTGGTGTGGTGATCTGGGTGCCAGAGGTGGCGCTTTACTCTGGATATTCTGGCTTGGGCCTGTAAGGGACATAAATTAACATGAATTAACACATGCATGCAATAAGAAAATAATTAATTCAAGTTATCAGTCACCTCTTCCATTCCAGGAATCTGATTGACAAGATAAAGTAATGTGCAAACTGCTTTTCAAAGCTAACAGCCTGGAGCACCCCTCCTATTAGTTAGTCATTCCCTCAGTATCACACCCGGAATCTGTCATTTCACAATTTTCTCCTATAATGCATATGTGCCGCTCTCACCACTCCACTACAGCAACTGCCATCTAACAAGTTGACACAGAGAATGATACAATTCACGTCCAGTATTCAGTTCCATATACAGCAAGCATCTGAGGCAGACGGGTCAAGAATATGGTACATTCTGTTCTCTCTCAAAAATGCTTTTCCAGGACTCTAAAGACGCTGGAAAAAGCTCCAATGATATCCTTTAAACACCTAAGATGAGTTTTTAGCACTTGATAGTGTTTGTATTAATGAAATTATACAGTATCTTATTTTTAAAGACCCAGAACAGCCTACTTTGCAAATTTCTTTAACTTATTCTCAGCAGTTTGGATTTCACCTGTTAATCTCTCAAATCTCTACAAAATGGTTAAAAGATAACATGTTAACTTAACCCTTAAATGTGTTTTTATCTCTATCATTTTGTTGCATTCTTGTTTAATGGGATATCAGTAATTAATTGAAATTCTTAACTTTTAACAATCGTTGTAGTCTCCTTTTTATGGTTCTGAAAAAAGTCAGGCTTTTATTTTTATAAAAAAACAAAAACAATTATTTGTTAATTATTTCAAGTCCAGGGTGCAAAAAGTAGGACATGAAGTTTTAAGGAATGCTACAGCTAAGCATAGCTGGCAACTTCATTTCACTTGTTCATTTATTTTATTTTTTTAAATCACCATCATGCATCAGCATTTCAAAACTGTAATAATATTATCAATCTTCACACATGTAGCTCAGTTTGTGCTTGAACAACTTCTGATAAACATAACAGGAAAAGTATTTCTATCTTTTAACTCATAAAATGTGAAGACAGTGCTAGCTAATATATTGCTATGTTAGCTAGCATTGTCTTCACAGTTGAAGTGAGTAAGATTAAGTAAAGACCTGGCTGTGTGCGGTATTTTAACAAGATGACATTGTTGATGAAATACATGAAGAAAAAAAAAGTGGGGGGAAAATGTAGTCAATACAACTTTTTAAGAATAGCTTATTTAGCTAATATCTATATTTGCTCTGAAAGCTAGGTTAGCTTTGTACATATGTTTAGCCTGTCCTTCATGGTGTTATCCATAATAAATTGTATAAAAAATAAAACTGTAGATCAATAGGCCATTTAACAAAGTACATTGTGCAATTGTAGCTAGTTTTTTGCAGAAGTCATGCTGCTTTTTATTCTTAAAGATTTTATTGTTTAGCCTCTATTAGTCTTTCTGTAACGTTTTGTTTAACAAATTGGTGACCTTTGGTTAAAACAGTTGACCTGCCTTAGTTTAGTTAAAGTAAGATGAGTCAGCAAGCGCTAGAAAGGAAGAAAGCTAATAAGAGTCAGTTTTTGTAGCCAAAGCCATGTATTTGTCTTTAATTGTGTAATGACTTCCGAGAAAACAAGTTAAATGTTGAGTCAAAAACTCACAAGACAAGCAACAATGCTCATGATACAGTGATGATAAAGAAATAGGACTGTTTCAAGAGTGTGATTACTTTGTTATGATTTAGTTTGCTGAAAGTTTGTCAAGTTGCCACCCTGTATAAGCAGGACCAAATGTGCTGAAGCAAAAACAAGCTTCAAACCAGAAAGTACACTTGTCTAATTTGGGTAGAAATGGGGGAAGCTCTAGAGGAAGATAGTGTGCACAAAAGTAGTTTTGTAGGCCTTGAGTGTGGTGTCAGCCGGTCCCAGTCACTGCGGCCCTCACCGTGCACTGTGCAGTCCTGACGGGAAACTGACCGCAGCTCAGGACATGGCCTCGTTTGTTCACGGTCCCCTCTCTCTGAAAAGAGTTATGCTGTCTGTTTTGAATGGACAGCGTTTTTCTTTGTGTGCTCGATCAAAACAGAGGGCAAAGTTAGTCAGCAAGTTGCATAGCTTCTGCATTCTGATTCTTCAAGCCTCTTTTGTATGAAGTTTAGCACAATGTTTTACACAGTGTGTGACCTGAATGGCATGCTGGAGGTAGGAATTGTTTTTTACCCGACTACAAAATAGAAAGGGTTAGAATGTATTTTTGATATTCAAAACTACTCATTCATGTGTGTACTGTTGAAGTAAAGCAGTAAAAGGCTCGGATGGGGTAAAAAAACTCAGCTGTAATACACAAAATTACAGAGTGCAGTATTGCTAAAATATTTATATGCTTTTATCTGATCTATTTCCTAACCACAAGGTATTTGCCTGTGAATCCCTGGCACTTTTGATATTACCTGAAGGCAAATGGTATATAGATTTATACAAGTTATTTACAACAACAGCCAAGCCATTCCTCTGGAAACTAGGCTGCAGATCAAAGGATTGTTTTGATCTCTACTTAGCATATTTGTTTAACCTAGCCAGTGATTCTGAAAAGTGCACAAGCTTTTCGGTGATATGCAGAGCACCCTTTATCCGTCTTTTTCTTCTGTTAGCTCTGGATTTAAGTACTTTCTGTATTTAGGAGACAACTGGATTTGCCAGCTTTTGAAATTTAGTTGCCCACTGCTAGCAGTCTTGGCACTCAGAAATAGATAACTAGGTATGTTCCACTGCTAATCCTGATCGGCCTTGTAATAGTATTTGCGGACTGTACAGCACTCAATTAGGGCATAATGTGCTATTTTTATTTCCTTTAAGTTGGATTAAATGTGAAAACATGTTTGTTTTTTTCCGTTCTCCTCCACTGTTTACTGTGTGGGTACTTCGCAAAGTATTGTTTTATACTGTTTCAATCAGCAGCACTCTCCAGACAGGATTGCAAAATGTCAGGAGAAAAACAATGTCCAAACGCTCTCTAAAAAAGATGCCAGGGCAATCAGGAAATTTTCTGGAATGCTTAAGAGAATGCATATGCACACAATGCCCTAATTCTCCCTTACTTTGGGTTTGGGAAAGATGAGCCCAGGTTTATTGAGAGCCAAAAAAGGGGGCAGATGGCTCACAAGAGGGATAAACCTGGGAAGTCATGCTGTAAATGTGTTTTACAGAAAACAATGAAAGGAGCGGACAAAGCGATTGTGGCAAAGTCCTTTGGAAAATGGAAAAGCAGCTCTCTAAGGTCCAGGACCATGGAGAAGCCGGATGAGCCGTCCGAGGAGAGTAAGGAGGAGAGCCTTTCCAACTGCACCTGTGAAGCCCCCCAACTCGGCAAGAAACCAGTTGGTAAAAGTAACATATTTCCTTATTTCGATTACATTCATACGGCTCTGTGTCTTGGCTTATTTTTCTTGTGGCAATGTTAATTATTACTGTGGTGACTTTTTTTTCTTTCTTTTACGTCTGACTCTGTGGCCTGCCATATCCGGTGAACAAACAAACCACATTGTTGGGCAGGAGAATTCCTTTTGAGGGAAAGTGTGTCTCCGATGATATAGTGTTGCCAGAAAAAGACAAAGCAAAAAATAGCAAACACAAAAACAGTCACAGGTGCATGGGAAAAAGAGAGAAGCGAGTGAATGGTCACTGCGGTCCCCAGGAGGTCTTTCAGTGTTAGCCAGTGCGGTGGGTGGACTTCTGACAAGGACGTTGGTTAGCAGCCAGGTGGAGTGTGTAACTGAGAATGCCTCTGTTTATTCTTTTCACATGCTAATGTGGCTCCTATGTGACTTTAATGCGGCAAAACTTTTTCTTGGAGTTAACACTTTTGTTGTTGCGATACCTGCTACTGTATCACAGCGGTGAGCTGATTCAAAGGCAAAATTCTCTTTAATATGGGGTTGGGGCTGTGCCAGGGATGGCATAGGCTGTATGTATGTAAAGGTTTTATGTCAGTGGAATATTTTCTGTGCAAATCTGTCTTTTTCTATCCTGAAAATGAGAAGGGTTAGGGTTATAATTTGAGGCTTTTTGTGCAGTTTAAGCATCTGCATTGACATTGAAATTGACAATGAATATTTCGAGCAGCCTGTCCGGATTGTTATGTAGGGAATGGTAAGTGACAAGGCAAAACCTTCTATCAAAAAGGACGTATGACTTCAAATCTATGCTCCATATTATTTTTTGTAATATGTATTTTCTGACTCTAATCAAATTTGCTGCCTTTTATGTTTCACACAATTTTAGATGCGGACTACCATACAATATAAACAAAGAAGTCAGGCTTCTGACTTTTTAATGAAAGACTGCACGAGATCCTGAGATCTGAACAAATGCACCCCTATGTGGACAAAGTAAGAACAGTGGGGTATTTAGATGAAACAGACAGGCCATGCAGTATTTATCAGGTCACCTTCTTGTTAGTGTAATATTCCATTAAAATTGCAGTCAAAACACTCAAAATGTATATCTTAAGCTCTCATTAGTGGTTCATGTGGCAGCCTCATGTCTAATCCAGTAGCACAGAGAAGAGCAATATGGCCTCACGCAATGGGTCTTTCTATACCTTGTAGAGTACAATCTGTAAATAGCATAAAGGCATTGCATCTGCCATCTGCACTTCTAGGAACTCTTCTGCATAGCCATTAAAACAAGCTGTCTCAGAGGACATCATTCGTATTTCAGCCTCAACCCTGAATTACTGTGTGTTCATTATAATTATAAGGGAGGAGTGTTGCCAGGCTAGCCCGCAGAATGCCAGGTGCACACTTCCATAATCTACCATTTTAAACAACTCAGAGCATTAACAACAGTATCTACATGCTATTCAGCCATTAGTTCACTCTGGCTTTCATGCTAAAACTCACATCAGTCATCCGAGCATTTTGTATGCTGCAACAGACATCATACAGGAAGGAAGTGCAATACTTTGTAGTGTTCCAGTTTCCTAAGCCTGCTTAGGTTATGTGACTGAGCCATGCCGCTGTGTGAAATTTTATCCCGATACTGGCACTGTATCCTTGTGAGGGAGTCTTGTAAAATAGGTTTACTTAGCGCCTTTGCTGGCATTTTCCGAAGATAGCAAATGCACAAACACTGTCCATGATCGGATTAACTGTTCAACAAAATGATGTAACTCTTTGTCTTTCTTGTGTGGCATAGGTTTCTATGCTTAAGTTTAGTGGTCATCCAGCAGAGAATAGACACATTTGAAATCCAGTCACATCATTATAATCCATAAATTGTGAATATAATAGATGACAGCCCTGGTTAGTCATCCTTATGTGACATGTGACTGCCCAGAGTGATTCACTCATCCCCCCCCCCCAAAAAAAACCCACTAGATTTTTTTTCCAGATTCTGCTTAAAACTGCGCAACAACATTCCTTAATTAACACAAGTCCTAATTTGTTCGGCATTTAATTTTGAACTTAGCCTGATGTTCCTCTCCAGTGTTGAGGCGCAGGATTTAAATTGCAAGTGATAAGTGTGAAAGATGTTTTTAAGCAACCATGTACAGTATAAAGTACGCTATGCCAAGTACACAGTGAACATGAATTTGCACCTGAGGACATATAGCTATACATCCAAAGTCACAAGGTATGTCAAGACAAAATGTTAATTACACAATTTATGACAGAAATCTTTTGAAATATCTCCACGGATCTTGCATATTTACATTTTAATTACTACTATTACTTATTCTTATTTTTTGGATGTGACCATAGCAAGTCCAATTCCTCCCCTACACTAGAAAGAAGCAAAATGACTGTTTTCCACTGGAGGTTTAGATGCTTGTTTATCACTTTTAAATACCATCATCTTTGCTGAAATCCCCTCTCAAAAGAACCTTTCACTTGCTGGAATAAATTCAAATTAAAATTTAAATCCCTCTTTGCATTTCTTCAGCCTTTTTTAAAATAGCTGCCTCCTTTTAGAAAGCTGTTTATGTAGTGATCTGTTCATAATCCAGTTTGTTTCTCAACAGCGAAAAACACAGAAATCGTATTATCACTATCTTGGAGAGATGATGCGAGAAATCAGGAAGTATAAATGTCTGGATCTGGGGAAGTTTTCAAAGTTGTAAAGCTGAAGAATATGGCAAAAGCCTCTCAATAAAGTCGTCTGTAACACTGCTATTTGACTTGCAAATGTAGAGAAAAATAAAATACATTGTGCCCTGATAACTTCAGCACGTTTCTGCAACCTTTAGCACGGCTTATACAGATAAACAATATGTGCGCATTCAACAAATACACAACAAGTAGTGCTTCAGAAATCATGTCGACTGTGTTTTTAAATTACAGATAGATGTTTAATCAGAAAGGCTGATGTGTGACACGCTATTGTTGGTGTGAGATGTGGAAGACAAAATGTCAAAATGTTTGCACTGTGGCTGACTGGTCAAGTCTGTAAAGAGAAGAATAGGTGTTCACCTTCTATTTAACAGAGACAAAACAATATCTAATCAGAAGTACACCCAATATAAACACAAAAACAGACATTTACATGCAATCCCTTTTGAAAGCAATCCATTTCAAATCTAAAATGACGCAGAAGAGGCAATAGGGAAATTTAATTTGCCAGAGCTAGATTGGATTTATTGTTTGGAAACAAATTATAATTGTGTCTCAACAAAGTTAACCAAGATCTAAACAAAAGGAAATCAATGACCCACCCCCATTAATCACTCAAAGCCAGCTACTTGTGCTGAAGAAACTTACTTCATAATCAATTTCTTTGTTTTGCTCGAAGGGCATTTGCATTTTAGTTCATGTCAGCAAGCTTCCTGTATCTGGCGCAATCAAAAATTGCAAGCCATCCACATTAATGGAGTTTTTTTTTTTCTTCCTATTTATTCAAGTGCATATCTCTGAATACTCAAGATGATTTTAGCTTATTATGCAAACTACCCTACAAATATTTTCAAAAGACAAAAAAAAAAAGTCTGTTGAGTGGCAGGCTTAACTTTTCTGAGGAGTCTTGTGTTTTCAGTATCAAAGTGATTTTTTTTGTTCTTTTAGTATTAATAACCCGAATCCACCAATCTTCTTAAGATGTTGCATATGAGCACCCTCAGGACTTTTGAGACCAGACTGAAATGCCTCCTGTTATCTGTGTCTAGACATACTATTACGGCCACCAAGGTCATTATCAAAGCGCGCATTATACACACCTGTTACCATTGTTTAGATGCTTGCTTTTTGGCTGAACATCCAAGCTCCTATCTGGCCACTTATAGGCGTGTCTGCTTCATTGTCTGCCTGCCTGAGTGGAAAAGATGGGCAGGGACCCCCAGAGACGCCCAGATCTGGACCTAACCTCTCAATGACACAACACAATGGGTCCACGGCCTCTGAACTACAAAAGGCACACATTGAGTGACCAGTCAGGCATTGATTTCTTAGATGTGAGGTATCAGATACTGTCATTTGATGGCAGTAAATGCAAGAAACCAGCAGTGACCATTAATGACAGATGCCTTTATAGTTGTTATTGATTGAATTGATGATTTAAACACTTGGTATAACCACAAATATCTTAGACTTAGACTGAACTTTATTGATCCTTTTGGGATGACTCCCTCAGGGAAATTTAGGTTCCCAGCAGCATATAAGACAATAATAAAATGTAGCAGGTAAAAAAAAAGTAACAATATAAAGAATATCTGAACCATTTGAACCTTTTTTTTGCCTGATCGAAGCAGATTTACAAATTACAGGAGATATTTGTATTCCTGAAAAATCAGTGTTTGGTCAGTTGTCACATCAGGTAATACTAAATCTTTAGCAACATAGCCTCAATCATATGCTTTTATTCTGAGCCAGGGAGTACAAAAACGAAGTAGTGACTAACAGTGACTGATTATTTTCATTAGTGTTAATAATAAGGTAGATCGTTTATGCAAATAATGTCTAAAAAATACAACCATTTTAATCTCTATCCTTTCTCAGTCAGGACGAAGTCACTGTTAGTAGCCTTTAATTCGCATGAAGGCCACAAATAGCATCATTTTGACTTTTACACTACCAATGTCTAACTGGAGTTTTGGCCTGTGTGTCTCAATTATATGCTCTAATTTAGCGAAAATGCAGGGAAGAAGAAGTGACTGAAAGTTCTCATTGTAGCTGATAAGGTTTGTAATTCATACCTACGCTTATATAAGTAAAGAGGAAATAGAAGCATGTTAGTCACTGGCTTTCAGAGTAGTTTACATTTTAGGAATCAACTATAGCCTCTCCAAATGCATTTAAAATACAACCCTTCATTTGGATTTCTACACAACAGTCCATGTTTGGCCACCTGTCACATCAAGTCAATCCGTATCCTTATCAAAATTCTAATTTTATCTTTTATGTTCAACGTGAGTATGTGTTACCCTCTCAGAGGAGCACTTTGTGAGTTTGGAGAAGGAACTCCAATATAACGGAGCCTCACTTCCAAAGGCATCAGTTCAAGGCAGAGAAAGAAAAGCTCCTATATTTGTCCATAAAACATTTGAGATGTTATTGAAGTGTCTTCAAAGGACACTGAATATACATATTGTAAGGTTGCCCACGGTCACACACAAATCGCCCCAAAGGGGATTGCTGGGAAGTAATCTAATCATTTCTTTTAACTGAGACACAGTGACATGCAGTGTAGATAATGATCCCCATGAAAAATGTACTGTATTTTCAAAAGAATATTCCCTGTCTGTTGACATTAACATAAAGATAGTTCTACATCCTGGAGCCATATCAACAACATGCACTTATGTGTGGTTCCTTGTATTTGCATATGCAAATGTTTCTTATTTTATTTTAATTCAGTCCTTTTATGTGACTTTCTGTGATGAACAAGCGGCATCAAGTGGTTGCACAATGAGGGTTCAGAACCACCAAGAAGAAGCGTTTGTGTCATTTTAGACCAAGCTTAAAGCATTATAACCACAGTTTAATATAGATTTGTACACGTCTATCATATTCAATGGCACGTTGTGAATATGCATTGTTGTTTGGCTGTACGGGCTGCCATGCGAAATTAGTCGCCGTGCTTTGTTGAAATTACGGGGCGGGGTGTTGAGTGAGGGGGTTTGTTGAAGTTATACTGCTGACATTATGATCCTGCGCTGCATTAGAAGAATTCAGTTAAACATATTTGTGTAGGTTTACAGGAGTAAGGTATAGTGCTCAAAACAACAGGGTGCTGCGACCCTTCACTTTGCTTACATAATTTGCAGCAGAATGCAAAAAGCTTTTAGACACAGATGTGACCCATTGTAATACCCTTCTAAATGCAATCAAACACTTTCTACAAATATGAGCAGGACTTTTTAAATGTGAACCCTTGTTTGACATGTAATTTTGTCCAACCCACTCCTCTTTCATTTCTCCATCAGCTCTCTCCAGTTATGCCCACATTTTCAGTTGATGAAATAGCTTGACAAAACAGTAGTTTATGTTGCTCTGAATGAGGTCTCTCTCTCTCTCTCTCTCTCTCTCTCTCTCTCTCTCTCTCTCTCTCTCTCTCTCTTTCTGTTTTTTTTTGTCACTAATTTGAACAGATGTTAGGGCCAAAAGAAAATGTTCCATTTTGTAAAAGGCATGTAGTGTATTCCTCAATATGTTGCTCTCTTAAAATTGTGTAAAGATTGCTTTACATGAGTTGATTCTTTTTTTGTGTTTCCTTCCAAAAGAACTGTTGTCTGGCTCATGACATGAAATAATCATCCTTAGAACAAGCTTCCTGTGTCCTCACAGCGAGATTGTCCACATCAGCTAACAAAGAAACATGTTATTTGATAAGATGCTTAGATAGACGGCTCTTTACTTTCATATGTTTGTATGATTATCAGGCACAAACAGAGAAAAGAGGGCAAAGCAGCGCCGGCCTGCTCTTCTTTGTATGTCTCTTTCACAGTGTACCATGAATTGGCTCTTGAAGACAGTTAGAAATTAGACTTTCAAATGAGGCATTAAACAAGGTGATGATCAACTGCCAAACCTTAAGTAATGATATTCTCCATCCTCAAGTCCCCGGCCTTGCATAACCAAATGCACAAATCACAGAAAAAAGAGCTGAAAATACATTATTATTACATATTGTGTTCACACGTCTGTCCCAGGGGAGCAGCGGGGACATTGCCGACAGATAAGCATGTTTGGGTGGCCCCTACCATCAGCTGGGGGAAAAGGGGTACGCTCAGATCTTAAAGGGGAGGGGGGCTCCCTCATGGGTATCACTTATTTTAAATCCTGAAGCACACCATCCCTGCCCCCCACCTCTTTTTTTCCCTTTTGCCCCCCTCGCCCCAGGCTCCACCCAGAAGTGTGGTTGCCTTTGTCATTGTAATCTGGCCCTGTTTGCTAAACGCTTGCACTGTTTACTCTCTGCTATGGGGGCTTGTATGAACAGGAGTCAGCAGGATGCAGGGTGACATCACTTTAGCTAGGGGGGGTGTTTAGAAAAACTGCATTTGTGATTTTCTCGGGGCCCCTCTCTTCTTCTTTTTTTTTTTTTTCTTCTTCTCTGTCTCTATCCAGGCCTGTCTAACGCATGAGCTAACTCAGGAGGCTAACATGGCCTACAGGGAGGAATTACACCTAATTACTTGAATAACTGCTAGGCAGCAGCCTTCCGTAGTCACCAAAAATCATTTCCAGGTCTCTGCCTTTTACTGATAGCCAGACTTCTTGTGACAGGAAAAAGCTCGGACAAAGCTTTTACATTCAAATGGGCCAGGAGAAATGAAACAGGCTGACAGGTACAGACATTAAAAAAAAGGGGGGAAATCAAATTAACAGACAAGGATTTCATATCATCTATTTTTGTTGTTGCCGTAGCGATAAAGTCGCAGACATTGAAACTGGTCTGTTGAGCCATTGTTATCATCCCTGGCCATCTGCTGCTGAGGAGTGACATTCCCTCTCATTTGCATGATGAGTGATGTATGAGGAGCTTGGGAGGGCATATGCCCCGGTCTTATGACAAAGCAAGTGAAAGTTTTTTTTCTCTTTTTTTTTTTTTTTTTTTTTTAAAGACGGAAAATAAGGATCAATATATGAAGAAGGCTGGATCAAGGAGTATGAAAAAAAGGAAAAATCACCTGTGAGTGTTTTTTTTTTTTTTTTTTTTCTCTCTGCATGTATGATGTATCTTCACTAAGCGCACACAAATCTGTGCGCGTGTTGCGTGTGTGTCTGTGTGTGTGTGTGTCTGTGCGAGCATACACGCGCAGGAGTAGAGGCTAGTGCGCGCATCTGCCTTCTTGTGTGCCTGTTTGTGTGTTTTGCGGATGTGGGAGTAGAGAGAGGAGGAGGGGGGTTGGTGGCTGTTGATGTGCAAATGTGCATCATGTTGAAGGGCTGTGAATGGGGAGGTGTGACGTAAAAAGGGACCCGAACGCAGGTGCTTATCTCGAGGCTGTCAAAGGCACAGTATGTCATATTCCTGGGGACTACCTTTCAAAGCCACAGCACCAGCTCAGCTATCAAGAGACTGGGAGAAAATCAAACTTTTTGGATCACAGCACTAGGTTGGTGTCAAAGTTCTTTTTATTTATTATAATGTCAGTTTGGTCAGCGTTTATCAACACCGATACTCTGTATGGTGTTTGTGAAGGACAAGTCCTTCAGCTTTTGTGCTGTCAGGAAAACGTAAAAGAGGAGCTGAAATTGAGAAGTGTTAGAAACTTATTCAGATTTACTCTGCGATTTACTGAGCAGCTAAGCTTGTGTTTGTGGATTTTACAATATTACGTGAAATAGCACTATACTGGCAATCATCCTGAGCTGTGTCAGCGAGTATTTAGAAAATATCGCAGCGGTGATGAGCATTGTTTGGTGGTTACAAATCAGTATTCTTAAAATCTTTGCTGGAAAGTGAGCGCAGCTTCAGTCTAGGTTACAGACAGTTTGAGAGGAGATTAAATGGCTCAAACTGTTTTTTGAGATGCATGACCTATTTTTGATCATGCAGATAGCATGAGATACTGTCTATCGAGATTAAATTCACAGCATTTGTGTGGAGTTTAAGCTTGTCTTAGAGGAGCACATGTTGGTATTGTGTGTAGAGACAAAGCATTGTCAGGTTGCCTGTGGCTTTGACAGTGACAGCTGTACATACAAGACCACTGAGCCTAATGCACTTAAACATTGACTCTGTGTTCCAATAACATATTTGAACAGTCACTGAAGTATTTTATTGCATCCTGTACTGTTTTTTTTTTTTCTCCTGTGATTCATGTTGTACATCTTCTAAAGTTTGAAAACAAATCACTGGAGTCAAATATAACATGCTTGTTAAATTATTATTATTTTTGAAATCTTCTATTTGTGTTTATGGAAGATATTTAAATAAGTTTTAATTCAGCTGGGATAAAGCATTACATTCTGATCAGAATTGTTAGTGTTGGAAATGTTGCTACTATGTGGCAAAGTTGAAAAAAGCGAAATGTTAATCCTTAAAGTAGTTTGATCGTAACAGTGTCCAAGTGAACTTTTGTTTTAAATGCGGCTAAGTGTAAGCGTTGAACAAACGCAGAGGGGTCAAAGCACTCCAAGGTCTCCAGAGCAACTATTGATTCAGGAGGACGGATGCTGCTTAGAAAAGTTCATCATTGACTAGTAAGTTACGGCTGAGATTCTACTCCATTACCCAACTTTGAGTTGATCACTGTTAAACCAAAGTGGGATTTTTTTTTCTTTGCACATGAGCAGCGTTCGGGCGTTCTCTTGATTTAAAAAAAAAAAAAAATGTAAAGTCATTTTTTTTTAGATTTTGCCTTTTGTTCCCTTGAACAACTGAAAATGAATTATATTGCCTAGAGTCAAACATATTCATGATAACTGCCAACATCTGCTCTGTCTGTCACTCATGTCTATTCCCTTGTCTTTAAGAGACAATGTACTCTGTAAGCGCTGTGTTAACTTATTTTTTTGTTTTAGGTTTAGAGAATTTTAGTAGAAAAATTGGGAGAATCTTCAGGGGTGAAATTCATTTAAATGCTGGTTGTAATTCTGCCTGGTAGCCACTATTCAAATCAAAACTCCCATCTGCTTGTTTCAAACAGCTCGCATCTCTCAACAAACAAGAAAAAAGAGCAACAAACGACATTAGATAACACAGTGTTATGAAACAGAGTCATATTAGTATGAACCTTCTCAAGGTATTTCACAATAAGGTATAAGACAGAACCTGCGAGTAAGGTTATAAAGTTTCACGTCTCCTTTTTTTTCTCCATTAATTAGAAGAGCAGCCCAGGCTTTAGCAGGGATGTGATGGAAAGCAGTGAAAAGTAGGAGTCATTATTCCTGTGTGCTCCCCACCCTCGGCTTCAAAGCAGGATGTTAGTTGCTACACAACACATAAATGTAACCTGTGGTCGCCTGCAGGAACTGTCCATGGTATCTGCTGCCCAGCCAAACTGCACTCTCAAACTTATCCACATAGTTGCTACTACCCGAACTTCTGTAATGGAAAAAGGAACATGTCCGTGTTGTGAAGAAATAATTAAAAAGAAAGTTATTCAGGCCTTTAATTTCAGGTAGCTTAGCTGATTTATTAGTCAGCTGCCGCAGCATGCACACGTTGTCGACGACAAAACCGCACGAAAAAAGCTTGGCATACACGTGAGTCTGATAAATATTGTGTTACCTGTTCTGGACCAGACTGAAACTTCAGTTAGTTAATCCAGGAAAATGAATTATGTGGATTTAAATCAACAAGGTCTCAGAAATGATCCATCTGCTGTTGAGCAGCTGGTCAAAGGATAAATGTAATTAATTACTTAACTTTTGAACACTATTCCAGAAAATACAGAGCTGTTTGTGTTTGACCTGATGGAGAAAAATAGTAAGGCGAGAGTTTATTTATGTACCTTAAATTCACATTTTTCTCTCACACTGTGTATTTAAAGTAGTCACTTACGGAAAACCTCTAAGTTTAAACTTGGTCTTGTGGGAGTGTATAATTAGTATATTTTCAGATATAATATATTACTTATAAAAATATAATCCATTATATTATATAAATCAGAGTTAGGCCTATAGTAAATTAAATATTTAGTGTTATATAATTAATCAAGTAGCTTATACATTCTATAGACGTAGACTGTCATTGTAATTGATTTTTTTTTCTGGTAGCTTCTTTAGTAATGGATTGATCCTATCAAGACACTCTGAAACTAGCCATTAATGAACATCACAACATTAAATATTCACAAAATATTATTTGTTCTATAAAAGCAGTTATACGTTGTAGCTTAGGTCTCCTATAAGGCAAATGTATCTAAAAATGTTGAAAAGGTTTTTTTTTTTTTTTTTGAAAGATAGATGGAAAAAAAAACACCTAAAAATACCTCTATCAGTCAATAGTTATTTTTGCTTGACAGGGCAGGACTATGAAATGTTCCCAATTAATATTACATGGGATTTCTTTTTACGCCTTTTCTTTAAAAAATATATATTTCAGCATTTACCTTGATAGTAATGTACCTCATTGGCTGTGGTTTTGTTTGTTGGCCTAACTATAAAGGATCTGCTTATACCCTTGTGGGTTGGGAAGAATTAGGATTTATGAATTTATTTCCTCTGTTGTATTGTTTAAACAGCTTTGGTTTAGTTTTGATCCCTTCCTCTTGCCTTTGAGGCTGTTCCACGGTGTCAGCTGTTGACTGATAGTAAGAGAACTGCCTCACAGTGTGAATGAAAGAAAACTAGCGGTTGGTAAACACTGATAAGGGATAAATAGAAAGCGGTCAGGCAGAGATAGTTCTGTGGGAGCCCAGATTGTGTGCGGTCTGTTAAAATGAGATTCTGAGCCTGTCCTTTTTATTCTTCCTCCCCTCCCCTCCCCTGTGCGGCGTTTGTCTGGAAAATCTCCAGTGACCCGGCTCGGCAGTCCCAGGCTGCAGTATTCTCTTTTTCTATTTGTTTTGTTTTCTAACAAGGGTCAAGTTGGCCAATAGACATGTCCCTGATGCTTATAGACAGCTGTCATGACTTCAAGTGCTCACAATAGTTCCATTTTACACAAATTCATGTTTCTGCACCACTAAGCACTGCAAGTAGAGATTTGCTAAAAACGAAGAAAAGCATGCTATTTAAAAAAACAACCTGTTTTAATACCTATTGTTTTGATTTACCTCAAAATTTAAAAGAGCAGAGCAGTGGCACTCTTCATATATTAACCCTCACATATATGCTAAGGGTATATTTTCAAGTCACAGCTACATGTCTATATCACCAGTGGTATTAATTACAGTCCCATAATAATGCATTTACTCTCTCTTCTCTTTGGACCCTGAGGAGTATAAATGTAATTCCTTAATTGAAATCACTCTACTGTCTTATTCAATTGTTTTCTTAGAAGTAGCCCGTTCCTTTCTGTAATCAGTGTTTTTTTTTTCTTTCCGGGGTGAATCTATCTTTTATGTGATTAAAAAGACCTTCAGAGGTCTTACCTTGAGGATCTCCACGTGGTGTATTTACACAGAAAATAATTCAGCCTATTGTAGCCCGGCAGCTAATGAGATTGGTTGTTAAGTGAATGACACAAAGGCTACCAAAAAAAAAGAAAAAAGAAAAGAAAAGCTTAGCGTTTCGGGTGAATATCACAGTATCCCTGCACACACACACTCACACTCACACTCACACACACAAACCAAACACACTCTCTCATCAGGCAGCAAGGCTCTGGACTGTACCCCGTACCCCACCTCGATATCCTTCTGCTCCGTCTCCTCCCCGACGTCAGTATGAGAGGCAAAACAAAGGCTAAAAGGGGCATGGTAAGTCGAGCTCGCCGTTCTGCCCTGTCGGACATGTTAACATGAGTGAGTGTAGATGTAGGAGACAAGTGATGCTGTTTGTCTGTGCGAGGATGTGCTGTGCTGTGTAAGCCTCAGGCTCAGATAAGTGCATTCATTGAAGGGTCAATAACAGTGATGCTGGTTTATGTGACTCAGAAGAACCTCCAGGTTTTTTTTTTTTTTCTTTTCTTTTTTGACCATTCTTAACTTCTGGATTGCCGCAAAAACTTTTCTTGTCTTTTTTTGCGTGCGTTTCTCTCATCTTCACTTTATGTTATGGGAACTGTATGTCAGAGCTATGACTGGGTTTTTATTCTCTAAAGTGTAAAGGTTTCTTTGTTACGTCTGAGACGTAGTTTAATGTTGTTGACCCTTGAGAAGTGGTTGATTAAGTGTTGTTCAAAGATTAATTGAAAGATCACTGAACTGTTAGGAGGGGGAAAAAAGCATGAGAGGATCTTTTTTTTTTTAAAGCCTCCAGACTTTATTTGGATTGCTGCTGAACAGTTATGTACTAGTTTCAAAGTGAATAGAGGTTATTTTTGACACATTTCGAATGCTGTGCAGATATCTGTTACCATCCATCGGACTCCTCTTCTCTCTGATCTCTGTGTTGTAGCATCGGAGCATCGTTACTGATTGTTGTAATACTAAAATTGTAAGTGCATTAGCTTATCATGCTCCACTGTCAGGCTGGAAAAGTGTGTTAAAGTCCATCGTGTATATTAAACCCTGGACTTAAGTCAAATTTACATTTTGTTAAAGATTACTCCTTTTATTGATGCACATAATCATATTCATGGACCATCTGCTGATTTGGCAAGCATGGATCAAACTCACAAAACAGCTCTGCTAACCTCTTAAGTACAAAATAGTCTGGCTTAACTCTGCTAGCCCAGAAGTGTGTGCGCACCAGTGTGAGAGATTGTATGGATATTGGATAATACTTAATTTAGATCCTCCCGGCTGCTCATGCCATATTTTATTTTATCATGATCGCTTTGGTGGCAGACCAGCGCTCGTGTTTGAACAACTGAGCAAATAATGTTTGTCTGACAATAAGCAAATCAGAATCTTGCTGTTAGGAATCTGATTAAACTCTTGACCACGGCGTACATCTCGGAGTTGATATCTGTCGCCATGGTTACGCAGATTTCTTCGTGCAGCCTTGCACACTTCCCACCTGGTTTGTTGAGCTTCCGTGCGGGCCTCACCTCTCGAGTGTCGTAAAAACGCTGCTTAAGGCGATCCTAGTTATCCTGATGACTGATTTCACCCTGAACTATCTCGCAGTGTGCGTTTCAACAGAAAAAAGGAATTCACTCATCGGGCATCCTTACTGCATGAAATACTTATGTTCAACTCATTCCAAACAAAGCTTACGCAGATTGAGAATTCATATGCCAGAGGTAAATCCGAGTTAACACGGATTTATACTGGCATGAGTTAAAGGACTAGAGTTTGTAATCCAGGTGGCCAAGGGATTTTACCATACAGTGGCAAAAATCACTTAAAACTCCCCCCAACATCCTAAGCCACTGAGCTCAGTGAGCAGACAGATTGTTCAGAATTGATGACAGCACAACTATATCAGAGCTGGACTCAGAATCTGTGTGCGTGTGATTGTGCGTCTCTACGTACACCCCGTGTACGCTCATGTGTGCGCATATGTGAGCATGTTTGCTTCCTATATATACTCAATTAGTGCTAAAGGGGTTGTTTAGAATTAGACCTTGACAGATTGGTATTATTCTGCTTCAACAGGGTAGGGGAGGTGTTTGGGGAATACTGCCTTCTATCTGCATAAACATCAGTAGCATAAATACAAAGACACCAACCCCCCATTTCAACGGCCTCTGACTGATGAGTAAAGTGATCAAAGTGGCTCTAATATTCAAATGATCAACATTTTAAAGTCTCTTCTTGATATCCAGTACAGAAAAAAGCAGAAGGCAAACAAAGGTGCGTCTTTCTAAGTGAATGGGTGAGGACGTGTTTGAGTGAACGTGCGCGCCCATGTGCACATGTGTGTGGAGGACAGAGGAGCACAGATAGAGTGGGGTTGTTTAATGACAGGAACAGCTGACTCATTTAGAGAGAGCAGTGAAAGGTAATTAACCCTGGGAAAACTACAGCTGCCATGCGAGCTGTTCACTTCAGCGCAATCTGATTAGGAATCACTGCTCGAGTCCCTGACTCCTTTCAGATGCTGTGTTTCTAGGTAAACTTTTCCTCTTTGCCCCTGAGAGCCCCGGAGCACTGGAGACCTGCCTTTTGTGACGGGGGGATTAGCTGGAGCGGTTACTACGTTTCTCCAAATTGCAGACCACCTGGTAGCATTCATGCCACCTCCTCCATGAAAGGGCCTCCTTGGGCAGGAACAATGAGCAGGATTACTCTGCTCATTGTTACACCAGGGCTGGAACTTCTATTTCCCCAAACACCTGTCCCTAAATTAGACAGGTTTGAAAAACCATGTTCATGACAGAATTCAAAGATTCAAACTAACATGAGAGTGGTTCGGCCGTCTGGAGGCTTGCCAATGGCTGAATTGTCTGCCACTCTGTTTATTATGCTATTGATTCACAGTGTTGTGTAAGAAGATACTAATTTTATTTGTCCCGATATTTTGGTGTTCTTAATTGGATTGAAATTCACAAATAAAATAGCATATCATCTAGGCCCCTTTCATACGATGAGGGAACTAAAAAGCACGAGAAATTTGGTCAAAAACAGAAATTGGCTCTTTGATGTCAGAAGAAACAATCTGGACTTGGTGCCTCCGTGTGGTCCGGCTCCAGATGAACTCAATTTAGAGGGAAGGCTTTGGGATGACTTTGGAAAGCGATTACAAGATTCATAAATCACCTCGGCAAAGGTGTCACCATCTGACTCTTTTATGGGACTCTTGCTAACTGCATCCAATAACAAGTTTCCCCTGTAGTTATGCCATCATAACAAATCATTGAAGCGATAGTGGCTAGCCAGGCTCCTAATTGTCTGTTAAGAATTCTGTGAGCTGTGTTCTTTTATTGAAGCATCTCTGTCTTGGAGAAGTGATAAGATGCCAATACGCTCCTCTATAAAAGTACTCTTTGGCAAAAGGCACAAACACTTTGCTTGGCCGTCAGGGTAGCTGTGAGGCTGTTATATCTGAAATCGCAGTTGACTTCAAGATTTTTTACTGTGTATGCTTGAATCCAGAAACCCCTATAAGGCGGAGGAATGCTCATGAATTGCCGGCAGAATAATTTACTTTCAGATTCACAATTTGTTCTCGGTTTGATTTGAAAGGGTACTTTATTTGAAAGGGAAACATAGTCTGCCCAAAGTTTTATATCACAGATATTTTGATTAAACCAAATAAATTCATCCAATCATTTTATTTAGACCTATATGAGAGAACAGTAATCAAAAAAAAAAAAGTTTAGGGTCGATAGACTGACAAACATTGACCGATAGTCAAACAGTAATAAAAAAAAAAAGGACCAAGTTTTCACCTTAAACCCTCTTTCCCCCTCCCCCCATCCAAAATATATCTCCGCTATTATTCTAATGTCCAGCTGGTATTTAGGCACAGGGCGTCTGATGGCTCCCTGGCCACCTCGCAAAAAGAAAAAGTTGTTTATCTAAATACTCTCTGAACAGAAGTTGATTTTAATCTCTGTGCAGAGCTTAATTTAGTCCCCACAAACACATTTGCATGTCAATGAAAATAGAAAAAGCAATCGCCTGCTTTTTTTTGGGTTGTTGTTGTTGTTGGTACAAAATTTAACCTGCTTTCCAGCGACAGAGGCGTTTCCAAGCAGGTATATTCCTGCCAGCTCACCTTTCGCTTGAACTTTGACTATTTTTATGTTCAGCCAGTTCTTCGCAGTGACTAAAACTCCCCATGGGGTAAATATAAATTATGATCAGTTCACTTTATCCTGAGACATCCATTACAAGGGAAAATGAAAGTACAAGGTGCTATCTCCTGCCGTTTGCTCTTTATTCTACATAAACAGAAAACACTTAGCATGTAAAATTAATGTGAAAATTATTCCCGGGGTAAACTATAAACACAGAAGTTACCCCGCACATTTACCCTTTTTTTTCTCCTTCCCCTAGATCAGAGTGTAATTGCCAGTAATCAGGTCTGTTTGCTGCTGATAAAACCACTCTGAATGCGAGGAACCCTCTTTGTGTGATGACTCAATTATGCCAGAAGTGGCTCATCAAACCTGGCCCATCAGCTGCTTTAATAAATAAGGAGGAAAACTTGCTGCAGGCGCATTATAATTCCATTCATTCCATAATTAAATCCATTCCAGTTTTAACCCTTCGCTCTGTGTGCTTCTGGAAGAGGAAACAAAAACAAGGGGAGAGGGGGGGGTGGGGTGGTGTGTGTGTGTGTGTGTGTGTGAGGGGGGGTGGGGGGGTAAGTACACACCAGACAGTGACCTTGCACAGAGCACCCATCCGTTCTCTATAATTCAAAATGATACTGTTGAAGAAAGGTTAAGAGAAGGCTTGTGCAGAAAAGGATGAGAATCAGTTAAGACCTGGCTTCTTCTTTTTTTTTTTGTATCATATGTGCATTGTTTCCATACACAGCCTTACACAGTAATTATATTAAACAAGTAATCTAATCATAACAGTTGCTTGGTTGAGTGTGCAGCACTGACATTTTGAAATCTTATTTGGTGTAATCTCATTTGCCTCTATCATCTCGCCTGTACCCCTCTATCTGAAAGGAAATGTAAATAATGTAATTAATTTTATGCTCTCCAGAATCTTACTTTGCTACTCCGGCCCCTTTTTATTGGCTTCAAGATGAGGTATCAGCACTGTGTTGTTGTTTTTTTCTTTTTTTTTTTTTTTTTCAAACTCCACCACAATAATGTCTGTGTTAATTACATGAGAGCGTCCCAAGTGCACGGATAAGCTGGGAACAAGGGGACACAAAGACTCAAGGTCAGTGATGAATCTCCACAGCAGCTGCATGGTATTAATAAGGCATTATATGAAAAATAATCATAATAGCATCACTTACAACAAAATGCACGAGTGCATCGGGGTGTTTTACAGATATTTCCTCTCCACCGTCTCAGCTTGGATCCAGCCTTTCAGAGAATGGTGCGAGGCATTGGTTATTCATGACTGCTGGACTGGGAAGGTCTCCCTTTTTTTTTTTTTTTTTTTTACCCCCAGTCGCAGCCCATTCTCTTCCTCTGTGGTGGGAATGCTAGCAGATGGGGTTAGGGGGGAATGGGCTGGGCTCAAGGACAGCGAGCATCCAGATTAACACATAGAAAATCTCATAGACCCCAAGCATCAGGCTGCCTCCTTTCCCCCCTGAGAAATCTGCCCTAGACGCAGGGAAACCGTCCTCTCTAAAGCATTATTTGTGTTGGGGTGTGTGCACCAGAGGAGAAGTGGGGGGGGGCGCATAAATATGATTCAGCAGATGACGAACCAGCTCAAATAGTGGAGTCTTTTTTCATATGCTAATGAAACTGGGTGAATAACCCCCCTTCCCTCCCCATCGTTTCCCCCTCAGTTTTTTTTTTTTTTTTTTCTGGGGAAGTGCTCTGTGAGCTATAATTAAGAAGATGTTGTTTTCTTTTCTTTCTTTTTTTTTTTCAAAGCTAACAGAAATAAATAATTCCATAATAAGATCTGTGAAGTGAAGAGGCTTAATGTACTCATTGTGTTCATCCTTGTTTTCCCTCTTGGATGTTTTGTATTAATTAGAAGCAAGCAATTTGATCTCTGTCAAGCAATCAATTTGCATTGTGCTTCTGAGTCCATGTGAGAGTATTAATGCTCTCTTACAATCTTTTTCTGACTGCATGGCTCTGTGTTATGAAAGTACAACACACAAACTCTCCAGAAAGATGCAACAGAAGTTAATAAGTGACTCTATTTCATATATATGTTGTGTTTTTTTTTTTTTTTGTTCCAGATGATGAATTACACTATCACCTCCTGAGAAAAAACAAGTGTGAGAGCATCAACCAGACGGGACAGTGCGGATCGGGCGTCTTATCCTACAGAGTGCCCGGAAACCTACGATCAAAGGTAAACACACCATCAGCTCGTAGATTTTTTTTATTTAAAGTGACAGTTACTTTTTGTAGGGGACAAAAAGTATGTTGTGATGAATGATTGTGCAACGGTGTTTTGGATAAGTAGCACACTAAGTGCTGGAGTGTCACTGCTCCTTTGACCACAGTGAACATAAGCAGAGATTGTTTTTTACTTATGTAGAGCTGTGGGTGGTTGGCAGATTATACACTCTTTAAAAGGCACAGCTGAGTCAGCCTTTTCCAAAGTAAATGTTGCCTGTAGTTGCTGGGTTTTCTCACTTGGGTTTGTACCTGATAAAACTTCCTCATTACAACATTTTGTGAGACGTGTAATGAGGTCTTTATGTGTAAAGGATAAAACTAGTGTTTGAACTATGTTAATGTTTACAGGGATCGGTTTCTTCATGTCAGGTCTCACCTGGAAATAAATCACTGCTTAAATACAGTTGGTAGTAGTTATAGTGAGTAATGCTTTTATCAACCCTAAAAAGCGTACTCAGTGAAGTCAACCTGTGTGTTTACTTTAAAAAAAGTTATCCTTCAACAATCCCAACAATGTTCTTATAACACTGTCATGAGTAGTTGGCTTTTACACAGAAATGTAATGTCAGCGAACAGGCTGGGAGGGCAGGGGGCAACACACTGTAAATGGGAAACGTCCTTTTAACACCCCCTGACATTACTTTTAGTTAAGAAACTTAATTGATAATATGAAATGTGTGCAAGCAAGTATATTAAGATAATTACATGGTTGCATTCACATGTTAATAATTCAAATTGTTAGACTGATAACAGGAGTTCAAATGAAAGTTATAGCGTTCATCTTTCATACATGTGTGACCAGTGTATTACACCGATTTTCTCAGCACGCTGCATAAGAAATGTCCCTCTGAGCAGTAGAAATGTCATACCATAATAGTAGTTTGGGTACTTCCATAGACAGAGTGTATATGGAAGTCATCTAAAATCTCCTGTTTAAACCCTGAATGTATCTATTTGTTCTGCTTTTGTAAACACTCAGCGTCACATGTTTGTCCATGTTGTTGCCATGCCAGGATTACCTGTTCGTACGCCAGAGTATCCGGCGAGGCCTCCACTGATGTCTTGTTACTTGTCACTTCGTATGTGAATTAGATTTACAGTAGCCTGTGCTTTGTAAAGATCAGGTTAGTCACTGTTGTGTCAGGAGAGCACATATAACAGACTTGATGAGTGGTGCTAACACAACAAAGGTTTGGGTTTGCTTGTCAGACTCAGACTTCTTTAAAATGGGAAACTGGGAATGCAGCTTTAAAAAAGAAAGAAATATGAAGCCATCATCAGTTTTGAAGATTAATTCATGAACAATTTGTCAGCAATTATGAATTACTTGTTGAGTCCTGTAGCATTGAGTGTTCTTAGTCTATCACATATTACCAACATATTCATTTATAAATCCAGATAAATACATAAACAAGACAAAGTATAAAGTATTTACGATCTGTTATACATGAAAAGGGCGCTTCACAAATGTCAAGAATAAAAAAAAAAAAAACGCCCTGGTAACAAATGTGTGTGAGTCACTGGTGATATTTTAGTGCACTGATAACATCATTTGAACTTTGATTAATGTCCGTGCTACAATCTCAGGTTGGAAAAAAGTAAGAGCAACATTTTGTTTTCAGAACAACAAATTTATAGGAAATGTTGAAGCGTGTGTGTGTGTGTGGAAAAGTGCAACAAACTAATGAGGTACATTGGTTTTTACAGAACGTAATCTATAGTGTTTGTGAGTTGTTTGTCTCAATAGGCTGTAGTAATCAAAAGTAATGAACCTATTATGAGCAGGACCTCTGAGGGCCCGGCGTGGCATTAAGAGTGTGGCACATAAAAGGTTTATTAAAGGAAATTAAGGTCCATCACTGCCACACCTGCTCCCCTATTATAAATGTATGACAGGTCAGTGCCTTCAATCACAACAGCAAACGAGAGAGAGGAGTCATGTTTCCCATTACCAGGGAAAAGTAACAGCATATCCTATGACTCACAGATTTCACTGGCCTGTGACCACTATACGCCACCATCAGCCTGGAATAATTATGTTTAATAGGTTTTATTTGGGACACACAAGCAACAGCCCGCCGGAGTGGATGGATTTTAGCAACTATTTCTGTCTAAAAACACGCAGGGCGCTTTTGTCCGTACTTTCATGTCATTTTTTGGTGTCATTACATTTTGCTCACCTTAAAAGTTCTTTTTTTTTTTTTTTTTTTTTTTTAATCCTAAAATTATACTTAACATGTTTTGCATTTTTTGAGAGCTTTGTGTTTTTGAACGCAAACCTGATTCTGAAGCTCACAATCTATAATTGATAGACAAACAAATAAAAAAAAATAAAAAAAATCCCCGCTAATCTTTTAAATGTTGATACTTGTTTCATATCAAATAAAGAAACAACATTTAAAAACGGGAAATCTGTGCGGTTAGAGGATCATTTGTATATTTCCTTTACAGATGGATTCTGAAGGCGAAGAGCAAACATTGAAAGTGTGTAACGGTAGCGCAGGTGAGTACAGCTATTTAACTAAATGCACACACGCATATTCCACTCACCGCCATGGGCTCGGGGTATCAGTTCAACAATCCAACTTTATAACTGTCAATTTTATGTATTATCTTACCGGTCTGAAGAGCACTGCACTGCCATTTCATTATTCAGAGGGGAATAACTTCATTAAATTGAAACACTGGCTCAAATTAGTTAAGGAGTGTGTCTATATTGTGTGATTGAAAACCTCTAGACTGGATATGTCATTATGTGAGTGTTCAGGGCCTCCGAGGCCTTTCACTATCCACGCTGCAGCTATTACTACACGTGTGGAAATTCATGGAAAGTGTTATTATTATTGGTCGTGCTTCATGCGAGTAGGGGTAGAACTTGTGAATGAGATGTACGCCGAGCCTCTAGGAAAAATTGATTTAGCCTTTTAGATCATGTTGTCAATGCTGTCAAAGGATGAGCGACTGTTTGTGTCAGACTGAATGAAAAGCTTTTCAGATCAATGAAGAGCCCTCTTCTCCATCCTTATACTGATTACACCTGATGGCATTGGACAAGACAATAAAAAAAAAAAAATCTATGATTAAAAAGCTGCACAGAACGATAGAAGCCCAGGCGATGTTATCTTCAACATCAATATTTACACATAACATACAATCTAAAAGTAGTGAGCTGCTTTGAACCTTTGATGAAAACTAGGTAGGCAGATGTTGTACTACAGTAGTGGAAATGTAAACATAACTTTTTATATGCTCTTTTTCTGTTCTGTTTTTTTTTTTTTCATAGTGCTTGCTGACTGCATCTCTGATTCTCACAGGTAAACACTTTGAAATATCTCGTCTTTTTATGTTTTTCTTTCTGTCAAAAATAAATTACAGTTTTTCCTCGATTATAATAGTAATTTAGAGCGGTTTAATATTATAAAAAAGCCATTTTAATTTAACCAGTTAGAGCTTGGGGAAAAAAAGCCAACTGAGGCCTTTGTTGACCCTGCTGGGCTTTTTGTCCCTTCCCCTCTTCCCTCCAGCCCATATGGGTCCATGGCGAGGAAGAGGAGTGCTCAGGAAGGGGTGCAGGGCGCCCCCGTCAACAAGAGAAAGTCCCTGCTGATGAAGCCCCGCCACTACAGCCCCAGTGAGGCATGTGAAGAGGAGAGCGAGGACCTGGCACCGCCAAAGGACAAAGAAGAGCTGAGGAACATTGACACTCCAGCAGGTAAACAGATGTCCTGTTGTTTTGTCTGTTTTGATGAACAATTGACGCTGAATTTTAAAATCCCATCTGTTGCATTCATATTTCCCTCCCTCTGCCATCAGCCAGCAGCCGCAGTCATTGTGCAGTGGAAGTGAAAGACTACACTGCTGGGTCCACATTAGTTGTGTCTCACGTCCACAAATTGAAGTTTTGACAGCTGATCTGCCATGATATTTCTGGCGTGGCTTTACCGTCTCTTGATGGGGCCAGATTTTAGACCCCCTCATCTGTCCTTTTTCAATAGCCCGTCCAAACCCATTGAATCCATAGAATGAAACACTGAGAAAGAAAGGGAGCACCAGTTCACTTTGATTTAAATTAAACTTCTTACATCCCTTTTAACTGAATTTTTATTGAAGTCCTCTTCTGTGAAATACAAACAAGCTTCAGCGTCGCTTGGCTGATGCTCTGATGTTTGACTGTTACATTTTTACAAAGACAACAGCACAGGAACATTTCATCGACAACAGTTAGAAATTATTTATTTTCACTTGTGCCACTGGCCTTTTTTACAAGCAAAAATGTTTTTCTTTTTTCCCAATGAATTGAATTTGGTGCATTTTGGCAACAATGCTCGTGGTGTACATGTGCATTCTCGCCCACTATAATCTGCGCTGATTTGGTATATTTTTAACGATGTAACTAAGCAACAAACGTAATTGTCCCTTTCAAAAGCTTTTGTTAGGCCCTCTAACACAGTCTAATACATAATTAGGCATAATGTCTACGGCTCATTATAGTACACATGTGTGTAGTTAAATGGACCAGGAGAGTAGCTCACTGAATTGTGTGGATTCATTGGAAATGGAATTTATTTGTTTCCTAGGTTCATATTACATTACAATTATCCAAGTAATTCACTCTGCATCATCAGTTTTTCCTTTTGTTGATGTGTATTTTAAATACTTTTCCTTTTTATCATCCAACAGTGATTGACTGCTGTATATTTTTCTGATTTGAACCTGATATTCAGCGGCGCAGCTTTAAAACAAAACAAAATGCTGCCAGAATGAAATAAAAAAAAAAAAAAAAAAAAAAAAATCAGAGTGTTAAATCATCGTGGATATTGATAAACAATTTCCGAGCATATTTTCCTGTTATTGTCAGTTTTGGGGGGGATATTTTCTGTGTTAAAAAAAACAACAAAAATTGGAAAAGTGGACTGGAAGCAATAAGATTTTTTGCTGTGGGAAGCTGGTCATATCTGCATTTTAACAAAAAGGGAGAAAAATAAGCCTCTCGTTTGGTTGGGCCACACTGTGTTCAACTCCAGCCAACTGCAGCCCTGCTGCAGAGTGCTGGTAATGGCTATTCTGGAGTACAAACTGTTCACCTGTTCCAACACACAAACCACCGGAGGGATCCAAGTTTTTTTCCTCCATCTCTTTCCCTTTTTTTTTTACTGCACTTCTGTGTCTCTGGGTTTCTATGTGTGTTTGTGTGAGTGTGTTTGTGTGTGTGTGTGTGTGTGTGTGTGTGTGTGTGTGTGTGTGTGTGTGTGTGTGTGTGTGTATACGTCTGTGTGCCTGTCTGACTGTATGCCGCTGTGTCAGGCCGGGAGTCCATCTGGATGAAAGACAAAACCCTTGTTGCTTCCCTCATAAATGTAAAGTGCCTTTCTTTTTTTTTCATTCAAAAAGGTTTGTCTTAACACACCTTCATATCGTTTAAAATATATTTGAAACTCTATCTTCTACTGCATTTGATACTGTAAAAAAGGACACACGAGCAAACAACAGTTTGTCTTTTTATTAGTGCCACATAATTGATGTTAAAGCTCTTTTAGTGGGGATTAAGTTTGGGGCTTCTCTTATGAATAAGTAGTAGCTGTCTGATAATGTCTCTTTCTGTGTGTGATCTGATTCTCACAATCCATCGCTATCTATCTCCTCAACACATCGAATCCCACTTTTGGGATTCGGGTGTCTAGCCACTTAAGAGGATCTAGTTCCACAGAAAGTAAAAATCCTCATGTGCAAAGAGCCTTAATCGAGCATAAGTTTGAATGGTTTTGGAGGATCAAGAGAGATTTTGTTGAATCAATCCAGATGATAGCTTTCCATTGTTAATCACTGACCATGACTTACTATATAATCAGTGGTGTTAATAAAGACTTGTCTCAGATGCTTTTTAAGGGATAACATTAACCCTCTTTGTCCACTGATCAGACTTTTTGTATGGAAGGCTTTGCGATATCTTCTGGCTTTCTGTACATGTAGCGCAGGATTTCTGGATTTATTTGAAAAAGATGGACGGCTCCGGGTCAACACAAATTCAATTATTTAGAGCACTTGGAAGAATAAGCTGGAGGAAAGAGATTTGGAAGAAATTAGTGCAGAAATGTCAGGAATGATGTGTACACATTTTATTAATTTTCAGTTTTACTACTGCATTTTTCATTTATGGTGTCATATCACACCCTGAAGAATGTGAAAACCACATAAATGTAGCGCGTCATGAGAAAAGTATATATTTCTTTGTGGGAAAGCATCTTCTCACCTTGCAATGATGAGTGTTTAATATTATCAGATGACAAACATTGAAATTGATCTTGTGAGGTGCATTGATAGCCAAGTGACTTTTTAAATCATATTTCATATTTACACCATTTCTGTTTTTTTATACATCAACAGTTTTACAAACACTCTTGTCCTTTTCTTGAACTATGTATTTCTATGTTTAATTGATTTTTTTTTTTTTACTCACTAAGCAAACTAAAACTGTTTCTTTGAACCCTACTGTGATCTCCTCTTTTGTGGCTCAATCTTTTTTTCTTTTTTTTTTTCTAATGGAGGTATGTAAACAAGTTCTTCCACACAGGACAGCAGCAGCAGCAGCTCAGAGATTTCTCTCCTTCATCTTCATGTTTATGCTTTTTCTTCCATCCGTGTCTTAAGGAATCCTCTTCTTTTTCCTTGTTCTCACCCCCCAAAAAAGCAATTATGTGTTTTTAATTTTTTATTTTTTTTTGCAGATGACAACATGTTGCTGCTTTGCTTTGCACTTAAAAATACACATAACTAAATCAAACAGTGATGTTCAGGGTCCAGCGTACAGTAAATCCCTCCATAATCTTGTCCTTAAAATCTATTTTGAGTTGTTGCTCCAATTGGAGACGCAGAAGAAGAAGAAAACAATTGTGTTTCTCATCCCCGTGGTTCATGTTCAACTAGCGCAAAGAAGAGTCAAAAATGTTATCCAAAAGATTCTTGAAATATTGGAACCTTATGATCACATTGCAACATGTGTTTATACTAATCCTCTCGAAGGTTATGAAAAAAACATGTTTTTCTCAAGATTTTATTTGTGAAAAAGTAACAGAAGAACTAAAACCTTTAAGGGATTTATGGAAAGATTAAAGAGGACATTCAATCTTATCCCGGATGTGACTGAAGGGTCATAAACAATAACTGTTATGTCTTGAATATACAAAAATACAATAAGTCCTTTCCTGTTGTTTTAGATGAAAACGTGACTGCAATCAATGGAGTTGACCACGAAAATGGCTGCTATGATGCAGCAGCAAAGTCTAGCGATTCTATCGGATGGTCAGAAGTTACATCTGACGGCTCGCCACAGTGTGAGCCGGACACATCTGAGCGTCTGCTGGATGAGGATGATGAGGAGCTCCTTAAAAGTAATCTAGAAGACCAAAGTCACGACAGGATGAGCCGTACGTCGTCCCCGCGGAGTCCTTACGAAGAAGACATGAGAGAGGCTGAATGGGAGCCGCTCTCTCTGTCTGCCAAGGTGAACGACCCCGGCTACAGCCCCTCCGGAGCCTCTGAAGATCGGAGTGGCCTCATGAAAGAAAAGTCTCACCCAGAATTTGGCGGATTGCTGGCGAGAGCTAACCTCTTTCAGGCCGAAGCTCTAAGATACAGGCCGCTTCAGACGGAGGAGGACAGTGAGGGGGAGGCGGAGGCAGAGAGGCCTCCTCGGCTGGATGGCTGGGCTCTGGGCCTCCACGAGAGAGGCCTCGAAATGAGTCAAGGGAGGGTGAACTTCAGCCTGTTGGAGCAGGCCATAGCGCTGCAGACGGAGCAAAGACAGGTCCTGCACCACGCCTACAGGGAGATGGACCGCTTCCTCCTGGAGCAGATGAGTAATGAGAGAAGGCACCACCGGATGATGGACATGGACGGCAGACTCAACTATCATGGAGGGAAAGGTAATGAAAAATAGAGTTTATCTAGAGACAGACGCAATGCGAAGAATCAAAAGTTATCATATTATTACTATTGTTTCGATAATGTACCTTCCTGCAGCGTAAATCAGATGAACCCATTGTGATTAGGCGCTCCAAAAACATTAAAAGGAATAAAAGAAGCATACGCATGTGAAGGGGGGAGCAAAACAGAGGGGGGAAATCCTCTTAAGTACTAAAAACATTTTGGCAACAAGTGAAGTAATAAATTAACAGACTAAAATAAAGAAGAACAAAAATTGTCTGATGGAATTGCTCCTACTCAGAATATTGGATTTTGATAGGAATCAACTGGATATTTAACCGTGACCATAAGTCTTAAATCCTCCTAAAGTACCTCTCATGTTTCCCTCTGATTCTTCAAATGACTGCAGCTAAATGTGTAATCCGAGATGTAATCTTTCGATGGATGGGCATTAAGAAGTGGATGCTCTGTGTTGAACTGCAGCCTTAACTAAAATGACAGATTAAGAGATGCGTTTTGTGAGAGAAAAAAGTCTCTGGCTTTGCATGATATTTCAATCTGTTGACCTCTGTACAATATGTATAAAGGAAAGTGCATTATAAGAAATTTTCCTCCTTTTTTTTTTGTACATTTCTTTAATGAATACATGTAAACACAAAAGAGCTTTGGAAGCAGCTTAGTGTTTGTATTATTATTTTTTATGTATTGTGAGATCTTGTCTTACTGTGTCCACAGACTCTCCACGGACAGACAAAAAAGATATAAAGTGTCCCACTCCAGGCTGCGACGGCACTGGCCATGTTACCGGCCTGTACCCACATCACAGGAGTTTGTCTGGGTGTCCCCATAAAGTCCGAGTTCCACCGGAGAGTAAGTCACACGCAGTTTGTGTAACAGAAAGTCATTTATACTTATAATGCTGTCAGTTTTAGGACTTACTATCACATTCATTGAAATCCTCTTTAGCACAAACCCAAAGACAAAAAAGACCTGCATACACATTCACATCACTTCAATTCAAAGATGTACAACAAACTTTTCAAATACATTTAAAGGATTTTCTCTCCCTCTCATTTTCTCATAATGCGTTGTAATATATGAATGTTGAATTCTCCCCCCCCCCCCACCCCCCCCACCCCCCCCACCCCTCCTCACGTTGGCGATTGTTAAGTCATTTCAATATAACTCAACAAACATTCGACATTAAACAGTAATGTTACAAAAGGAACAGAAAAAGTAATTAACTTTTTCAAAAAAGCGCGTGCTCTTAGTCTGGAGGCAGTATTTGCAAATCAAAGGGCTAGCTAACGCTGCATTCAAAAATAAATAGACAACTCCAACAAACTAATTGGAGAATGTGCACAGAAAAGAAGTTTCTAAGGATACAGAGCGGACCTTTAACGACGCGTTTGTTTTGAAGAATATAATCAGCTGTCTTGTTACGCTCCTCTTTGCACTAAGCTATTTACATTTCAGCCACATTACAGAATCCCTCACAATGAGGAAGCCTTTTGCTTTTTTCTCCTGTTTCTGTCTCTGTAGGATCTCTGCTCTATAGGCTCTAATGCAGCAGGCACCAACATAAATCATCATTTAGTACATGAAAATGTGTTTGTTTTATTTCCAGAATGCTCAGTATATGTGCTTAAGCTTGATTACTTATTACATTCTCCTAATCTCCTTTGTCTCTCCGCGTCCCCTCAGTCTTGGCGATGCATGAGAACGTCCTCAAGTGCCCCACCCCTGGGTGCACAGGAAGAGGCCATGTCAACAGCAACCGTAGCACCCATCGAAGGTAAATCTACAGGAGATCATCGTTAAAAAAAAATCTGCAAAATATTCACAGATGAGAACTAATTAAGAATTACGGTAAAAGGCTAACGTGTTTGATCTCCCCCTCCAACCAGTCTCTCAGGCTGCCCCATCGCTGCTGCAGTGAAAGTCTCCAAACCTCAGGACGAGAGCCTGAAATGCAGACAAACACCTGACCGCTCACCCAGGTACACACTGCCAGATAACATTGAGGATTTTCACTGCTTTCAATGTGGTCACATGTGTTGGAAACTAATTACACAAAGAATCCAGAAATAGTTTTTAGCTCCGTTGTGGACTTCAGTTGTAAAAGCAGAACTGAGGTTATGGGGAAAAAAAAGAAGTGATAAACACTATTATTGTTGAGGAGAGTGTGGGATATTTGTATTCCCTGATCCCAGCAGAACACACACAGTCTATTTCCAGCTTTCCAAGCAGACATAAGCAACGGTTGCTGGTCCTGTGAGTTCCTCTCTATTAGAGATGATAAAAGAGCAGAACTCTTTGTTCCCTGTGGATATATCATGGGCAGCTTGCCCACTCCTACTATATTAATTAGTCTGGCAACCTGGCTGTGGATCTACAACACACATCAGATCCCAGACTCTATGTGTACAAAAGCACTGGCATCCCTGAATGCTTTAAAACAATGTCTATGCTTAAGTGCTTAATATGAGCCTGTTGGGCACTTGTTATTGCTTTTTTTATTGCAGGGCACCAGTTTTTGACAATAAAATATATATTTATTTGTTTTTTTATTTTTGTATTTGTCTCCTTGTAGAGCCATGGGCCTGATAAAGAAGTTTGAGATGAACCAATTGAACTATAGGCTCTCTCACCCAGTAGCAGCCTTGCAAACGAGCCTGACAAAAGACATGGACAAGTACAGCAGAATCCGCTTTGATTATGCCAGCTTTGATGCACAGGTCTTCGGGAAACAGCCTTTAATGGGGACCAACCAGGACCCAGAAATGTCACATTTCCCTGACTGTAAGTGTTGTGTATTTTATTTTACTACTATATCATGGCTTTTGTTGAGCTTCAAGGATGCATCTGTTTGATGTGTTTTGCACTACTAAGTTTGAGTAACACCTGGTGTCTCAGAAACTAAATTATTCACTAATTATTTGTCTTTAGCACCACAGCAGTATCCTGGCTTCCTTGGAGCTCCAGGTGGCCGTCTGCCCACCTCTGGTCAGCACAGCCCCCCGAGTCAATTCAAAAAAGAAGATGGTCTCCAAGCGGCAGCAGCGACTGCTGCCATCCTTAACCTCTCCACTCGCTACCGGAAGAACATGGAGGCTGTCGCCGGCCGGCCCTTGGCAACCTCCACAAAGGTAATCAAATTAGACCACTTGGAAAGGTATTTAATGTGGTCATTTTAAAGGAACTCTGATTTGTGTATAAAAAGGGAAGACATCAAAAGATAGAATTTGGCAAAGGGAGCTGGGCGCTCTGGTGGCAGAAAAACAAGGAGGGTTCCACTCTATAAAGCTTTAATGTACACAAATGAAAATTTGTGTAATCACACGAAAAGAAGAAAAAACAACCAGCCTTCTTTCCCAATTACAACTACTTGAATATTTTTTTATTAAACATGTGGTAGTGTATTTTGTTCGACATCAGCTGGCATGTAAAAACCCTGAACTGTTGTCTGAAACTGCATCTTGCCCACTGCAGATGGCAGAGGATATTTTGCTTAGTTATATGATCCAGCATAGGCTGTGTGTCTACACACGAACGTCTTTAAAAGCCTTTTAATGGATTAAATCAATCAGCTAAAGGAGTTAACATCTGAAAAGTTTAATTCACACTAAATCCAAACTCGTCTGCTGTCATTATCTCGGACGATGTGGCATTGTGTTCGTATTTCTCTTAACTCTCTTTATAATTAATATTGATTGCATTCTGTGGGTTACATACATGCATACTGTACTGTAGATGATTCAAGGTTTCCACACCTACACAGCACAGATCCTTGTCTCCCAGCTTGTTGAGCTGAGAATGTGGCCTTGTACCAGGTACCAGCCCACTGAATGAATAAAACAGTGTTAGCAAGTTAATCATCTGTTCTCGTTTGCAGCTTAGTTGTCATGGAGAGACGTACAAAATAAAGAACAGCTTTCAGGTCTGAAAAAAGAGGGGCCATATTTAGAGTGTTATATGTCGTCGGATGCTTTAACTTATCTGCATATGTATATGGCATGTTGAAATATCACGCTGAGAGGGCCACATAGCTCGCCTTTAGAGTGTAAATTCAAGCTCATTTTATTTATCCGGCGCTTCCAATACATCGTTGGGTACTGAATCGTAGCAAAAGTAAACAACTTTATCCTGAGTTTTTGTTTTTGGATGCAGTTGAAAAAATCAAATTAAAATAAATGACAAAAAGTCGTTCAGTTTTGCCCTGGTTTAATTTTAACTATGTGCACACACATCATCAAATGGCTGGATAATTAAAGTGGACAGCCACATCCAACGTCCATGTAAATGATCCCCTTTAATTAATTTGAAAAACTCCCCTTTGTTACCAAAAAATAATGATGTATAGGGTTTAATGAAACATATGCGTTGAATAATTGGTTTCGTTTATGGAAAAGGGATTCCAGCATTTAATGAGGTAAAACTTTTAATACCATAAAACAGCCATAAGTCATCATGCGATTGCGTTTCAGCGCAGAAACGATAAACACATCTGTCAGCGGGGAAACTTATGCCACATTAAGCTTTTTAATTTTTCCTATAATAACGATGACCTAAAACCAGCCACCAACCCCCCCTCCCAACCCCCCCAGCTGCCATCTTGGTTGTGTGTCCTAGAAAACAGATGACACAGCTGTCACTGAAAAACTACACACCAGTGATTATTTTTTTGTGTTCAGCAGAATTAACGCTGGCTTAGTTTGGTACTTTGTCTGGTGTGAGATAACCGCTGTATGTATTATTTAAATGCATTGTTTGTTTGTACTGCGTTTCAAGACCTTTTTTTTGCATGTTTACAGAGAAACGTTGTCTGGTTCAAGTTTAACATATCGCGCCTGTCATATAAATGATACATCATGCTGTTTTATTTACATTGCTTTAAGTGTAATGAGAAGATAGGTTCTATTTCTATCCCCTAATTCATTTGTTTTTATATGGCAGCACACACAAAGCGTTCTCTATCTATTGGACACGTTTACAGTGTGCTGTGTAATCATCAATTTGACATTAAGAATTTAGCGTCTTTGTCCTCAGGACATGCTCATAGAGGTGGATGAAAACGGAACTCTGGACTTGAGCATGAAGAAGTGCAAAGAACATGTCAAAGCAAAAACACCTCTGGAAGACCCGCTGTCCCCGTCCGAGCCCTCTGTGGCCAAAGGGGGGAGCATGCTCATCAGCCCCGCCTTCTACCAGCCACTGTGTGAGAGAGACAGCTGGGAGAGCCCCGTCCCTGTCAACTTTAGCAAAGCACACGTTTTACAGGACCCAGAGGTAAGGGGGGAAAAAAACTAAACAACTGCCACATAAGATGTTTTTAATACAAATGTCAAATATGCACCACGTGCTGGGAAATGTGAATGATGAAGAATGAACATTTAAGAAGGTTCATTTCCAGTGTGACCAAACAAAGAAATTTCCTTTTTTTTTACAAAGCAAAAATAAACCAGAGCTGCTCACTGATAGACAAATGACAGATGGACAGTAGAGCCCTGTTTCTGGTGAGCAATCCTGGAAACAGTAAATCAGGAATAATCATTACCTTAGTCCCCGACCTCCCCCTGGATTTCTCAGATTTTAAAATCAAACTGATCAAACCAGACATCTTATGTGAGGTTATTGTAATATCAGATAAAAAATTTTATGTATATATACAAAAGTTATCTGAGTTCATTTGTCACCAAACACTGTTTTAAAGCCCTATCGTGGTTTTTTAGGAGGTAAAAAAAAAAAAAAAAACTCTCCTCTTGTTATTAACTAGTTTATGGCCTAAAAGTTGTCTTACAAACACTAAAAACAATCCACTGTCTCCTTAACAGTAGATTTTAGAGTTTTAGTTCAAAAACCATCGAATAAAGGAACTCAGTGAAAATAGAATTGATTCAGAAGTGTCCGCTGTATGTCTCTTTATCATAAATATACCAGAATTTTCCTCATAGTTTAGTGACATATGTAAACCCCCTTAGGTTTTGGAATCAACAAACGTCTAGACCAAATACACATGTGGGAAATTAAAGGTTTTACCCTGAAAAAAAAATACATGGAGAATATTTATGACATTAATTTTAATTCTTTAAATATTTTATTTATTTTAATTTTATTTTGAGTACAGGTGTTGATCGGGTCTCCAGAAATCACTCTTGGTCTGAAGATCTCCTAATATTCTTTATGTCATGATTTCTCCTCAGTGGGTCTTCATCTGGGGTTTATATCATGAGTTATCACACTACATTTGACCTGCTTTCAAAACATAGACAACATCTGGTGACTGCACAATCTTGGCTGTTAAAAAAAAAAAAAAAAAAAGGAAATCCATACGTCATGGCTATACATGATAAATACTATGTGGATTAAATGTGACTTTAAATGGATGTATGGTTTACTACAGTATAAGTATCCTTAAGCATAATCTCTCCGCTTTGCACTCTAACCTCAGGGTTTGTGTTTTAAGAGTATTATTCAGGGCTTTTCATTAATTATTCACTTTTAGGTCATTGCAGATTGTGGTCAGGCCCCTGATAGACAGTTAAAGCCATGTTTTTACTTGTTTCTTTCTCCGCAGGAGGATTACGATCACGTCTCTTTGGAGGACCAGCACTATCAAGGAGACGGCAGCATGCTGAGTCCCAAAGCCAAGCTGCTGTTACGAGATTCAAAGAAAGAGCTTTTGAGGTATGAAGAATGGAAACATCTAGAGGCATCTTTATCCAGTCAGCTGTGTATAATGTGAGCCTCCCTTCTAGTTGGCAGATGGTCCGCATTTACCAAAGGAGTTTAAGCCAAAGAGAAAAAAAAAACATACCTTTGTTTCAATAGGATAGTTTGATAAAGTGAGTGAAAACACAGTGAAACTCACACATGGTTATAACTGGTTTCTGCAGGTTCTTGTGGAGCAGAAATGTATCTATTTGAAGTGAGTTTCCTCCCTGTATGTCCTGTAAAAGCTTACAACTCTTCACTCTTGTAGTTAGAGTGCATGCTCTCCTGGGTCGCCTCTTGAGAATCACACTACAAGAAAAAGTAGGATCCTGTAGTTTCTGCAGCACAGCAACCCCCTCAGATCTCTTCAGTCACCTTCAAAAACATTCAACGTTAAATGTTGAGCAGAATCATTTTTCTACTAAACTTCCCGCTGTACTAACTCTAATATTTGTCTGTAATACCAATGAAAAGGTTGTCAGTGTGGAAAAAAAACACACACAAAAAAAAAAAAAAACAGTTCAAGCTTGACAAAGTCTGTGGGAAGTGGAGTAATCTGTGCATTAAATGCTTTGTGTTCTTCTGCAGCTGTCCGACCCCAGGCTGTGACGGCAGCGGCCATGTGACGGGGAATTATGCATCACATCGGAGGTACCGTAATTAATTACTTTCTCATTAGAACAAGCCAGCAGATATAAAGACAAGAGAGGGGGAGGAGGGGGGGAAACAGTGCAGACTGTTGAAGTGCTGTTGATTATTACAGTCGCAAACTTGTCACAGAGCTCGCAGAGTTTAATATCAAACGTCACTTTTAAAAACATGCTGACAAGAAAAAGCTTTCTCCTGACAAGGAAGTGGAATTGTGTTTTCATATAATGTAGTATAAATATGCATTGGGACATTGTATTAAGATTACTCAATTCAAGTGTGATCAAAGAGTGCATTAAAATGACTGTTAGCTCTTTATCCTCTCTAGTGTGTCTGGATGTCCCCTGGCTGACAAAACACTCAAGTCACTGATGGCAGCCAACTCTCAGGAACTAAAGTATGTGTTTTGAAAACTGTTATTGTTGCTAAAGGATTTATCACGTTAAACTAGGCAGCTTGTTTTTTTTTTTTTTAACCTCAGCTTTGGGTCAATGCATTCCTTTTTGACTCTTTCCTTTCCTTTTCTACTAACTATTATGCGCCAATTTCCATGAACTCCACATGAAGTTGTTTTTGCTTTTTCTACTCTCTTTCTGCATATTAGCATGAATCCAGCGCTCTGCTCGCAGTCTTTTGCTGTAAAAAGCACCTGGTCTCTGTGTCTCTCAACCTGCAGGTGCCCAACACCTGGTTGTGATGGATCTGGACATGTGACTGGGAACTATGCTTCGCACAGAAGGTAGCACAGAGAAATCGTCGCAACTGAGCATGAAATACATTTATCAGATGCATGACATTCAAACAGATGGTGAAAGTCTCACTTTATGCTGCAAACATGCTGCACTTTTTGGTTTCTTGTGCTTATTGATTTACTTGGCTGTCTCTTCCATACATCCTTCTGATGAATTTCTCTGTACATGGTTTTCTGAAAGTGCGCTCCGATTTTAAACTTAATCATTAAAGAACAGGTTTCTTTTGGCTAACACATTGACTTAATGATTCAACTTTTGTTTTTTTATTTATTTTTTTACATTTTTGATCAATTTAGATTTGCTCAAACATGTTCAACTCAAAACCTGACATACTTTCAAAGCTGCCAGTAACAATTCAGCTGCTATATTTTTCCTCACATTAACCCGTACTGTCTCCAATCGTCTTTAGCTTGTCAGGATGTCCACGTGCCAGAAAGGGAGGTTTGAAGCTCACACCAAACAAGGATGACAAAGATGAGCAAGAGCTTAAGTAAGAGATTTTTCCCCCCCCTCATCCCATGCTGTCATGTTTTTTTGTTTGGAAAATAAAACAAGAAAAACATTGTGAAAATGCGTCATGTGTTTGTGCCTGTGGCTTTATACCTGGAGGCCATTAAGTTAAACAAAGAAAATAATTCTTCTCTTGCTGTAACATTAGTGAATTATTTTCTGAGGATTAGCAGTGTGTTTTTGTGGGATTTTTTTCCCCAGGGTTTTTTCTATTTTTTCTATTTTCTGAATGGACTATCTTGCTTATTACTCCTCCCTGAGTGCTTTTTTTGTAATTATACTATATTAAGAAAATGTTGAATTGCCCGCTCTGATGGCATCGCTCTCATTTGCAGCTTAATCACTGTCTAGGAAAGTGTTATTGAAAAAAGAAATAATGTAATTGATTTGCAGTTAAATCCAAAGTCAGATATATGAGCCCTTGTTTACTTATACATCTGGACACAGATTTTTCTTTTTAATTACTAATGCAAGGCCACAAGCTTAGGAATTAGACTGGAATAGATCTCATACACACTAAGAGAGAAAGGGAGAGAAAGGGGGAGGGAAGCAAATGTCCCTAGATTATTGTAAATAGTGGGCCATATGGCATGGCTCCATTGTCCTGGTGCCTTGCATCAAGCTACCTACCTGTGCTGGTTGGAAGTAATGGGACTGCCGTTGTTTTGTCCTCTAAGTGCTGCGCTGCTGTCGAGTAACAAAATGCTGAAACAGGCTTTTTGCAGCAGCACTCTGCAGCATGTGTGCTATTTGTATCATCTCAGGTGACCTCTCACCTTTATCAATAAGGGAAAGGGTTAGCCACCCCCTAAATTATGTTCTTTCGCATGAGGGGATCCATGACAATTATCTGTAATTCATGTCACTCCATTACTGACCTGCAGAAAACAGGCCTGGATTCCAACTGACAAACTCTTAATGATATTCAGAGTTATGTTTTCAAGCACAAATATCAGCAACCTCCAAATATACGCACTGAACAGAGCGCGTGTTCCACCCCAAGTTTTAGTGGATTAGTAACTTATAGTTAATGCGATTATTTCTAGTTTTGGCGACTTTATTTTTAATCAGCATTTGGCTGGATTAATCAACTTAATGGTTAACAAATCTTCCGGTCCAGTTATTGAAAGAGAGATTTGTTTTTTAATGATGTGGTGATTTTTGTCTGAGCAGTTAAATGTTCTTGTTTTTGTCTGCAGCCTCGAAAAAATATTATTAAAATGCAAGTTAGTCATATTTCCCCCCCCCCCCCCCACCCCAGTGTGAATCAGCTGCGTTTGCAGGTTTACAGCATGCATCGCTCTTTGTGTGTCTTTCTCTGGTAGGTGTCCAGTAATCGGATGTGACGGGCAGGGCCATATATCGGGAAAATACACATCTCATCGCAGCGCAGGCAGTTGTCCACTCGCTGCCAAAAGACAGAAGGAGTCGTCCGTCAATGGGCTGCCCTTTGCCTGGAAGGCCAATAAACAGGAACTGCCCCATTGTCCCTTGCCTGGCTGCAATGGCCTTGGACATGCCAATAATGTGTTTGCCACTCACAGAAGGTGAGGTCGCCTGTCCTCCATTTTATCTTAAAACAATACAGCCGGTCGACATGTTGCTTTCTTTCAATGGCAGCTTCACTCTCATTAACGGTCTCTATTGATGCTTGACTTTTGTGATATCCTCCGGCCTAAAATATTGTCTTTTATGACCTGCTCAACTAGCTTGTCGGGCTGTCCACTGAATGCACAGAGTATCAAGAAAAAGCACTCAGAGGAGGAGATGATGACGATCAAACTGAAAACAAGCAGTGGTAAGTTACTCTGACGTTCCTTGTGGGATTAAAAGATCCAAATACATACCGGCGTTGGCATCTGTGTTTTTGGTTTGAACATGAAAAATGTAATGTTGTGCTTTTTTTACTCAGGTGTTGAAAACAAAGAAGATATTCAGTATTTGGATCATGAAATTAATGAACTGAATGAATCCAACATGAAAATAGAATCAGATATGATGCATCTTCAAACCCAGGTAAATATTTACTCTGACAAGTTTCCTTGTTTAAGGGACGTAGGAGAAAAGTTGGAGATCTCAATTTTACACTCCTGTCTTGTTTTTTTGTACCCGAAAGCAGATCTCGTCTATGGAATGTAACCTGAAGACAATTGAAGAGGAGAACAAGATGATCGAACAGCACAACGACAGCCTCCTGAAGGAGCTCGCTCGCCTTAGCCAAGCTCTCATTAACAGTCTAACTGACATTCAGCTGCCTCAAATGGTACAGTAAACCCTGACCACAGACTACACTGCCACTCATTATATCTAACCTGTCCTGCAAAATATTCTATTCTATAAATTGTCTTTTCTGCTCTGCTGTTTTCACTAATAGTCACACATGTTTTTGTTGCAGGGACCCATCAGTGAGCATAATTTTGAAGCCTATGTGAACACATTAACTGATATGTACAACAACTCGGAGCACGAATACTCTCCAGAGTGCAAGGCCCTCTTGGATAATATCAAACAAGCTATTAAGGGCATCCATGTTTAAGCTGCAGAGCTACCAAGAGGTTTCTTTGACTTGGGATAATGGCACTAGATAGCTCTATTTTACTGAAGAGTGCTGGCTTGGCTGCATGTGTAAGACGAGGCTTTTGGAAATGTGTTTGGCATTTCCCCGGTAAATACACTGCAGAGAAAATGACCAGCCGGATTTGTAATGCTTTCTCTGTTTCTGCATTCACTTGATATGTTTATCCTGGTGAGATTTTTACCCCCTCTTGCACTTAATTATTTTGTATGGTTTGCTTGATTTTAATCTGTATGTGTTCATGTCATTCTTATATTATTGCTATTTATTATTATATTTGTTCATCAATGTATTTATTTCCTTGATTTTTATTTATTTCTAGAATTGTAAATGATTAATATTTAAGAAATCTGTTTCTGCACATTGTAAATTACATAGAAGCACATTCCAATTTCATGGCATACTTACGCCATCTAGTGTTGAGAACGTATATTATTATTATTAATTATGATTATTATTATTAGACCCTAAGTTTGATCTCCCTTCAGAGTAAAAAGAAAAAAACGACCAAAATATAGAAGCTTCAATATTTGTAAGCATTGCTTTTGCTTTGTTTATTGGAAACTGAATGTAAGACAAAGTGACCACTGGGATTCAGAAAATGCAATGCAAATGTACTGTACCTATTCCTTCTCAAACAATAGCAGCTTAATGCAACACGAACGTGACAGTGAGCAAAAATGCAACATCATTTAGTGACCTGAATGTCAGATAACGTGCCACAAGAAGAGTGCAACAAAAATCAAAAAGTCCACTTTGTCAAGATGTCTTTTTTTAAAATATAGATATTAAACTGCCTTCTGTGCACACACTTTGGAGTGTGCATATAGTATGTGCCTAAATGTATATGAATCCATAAAAATATACGAGTAATCTGTTTTGTGGTAGGACAGTATTATGTGGATGGTGTCTAATTTATTATACAGTACAATTATTTTCATAGGAGGAAACGTTTCTGATGACTGTTTGAAATACTGTTGTCTCAGTAGCTGTAATCTCAGAGTCAGGTTTTGAAAAATCACGACTGAGATAAAACACAAAAAAAATCTGGTGTTTATTTCAACCTTTGCTAGCATCAAGAGGGGAAAAGGAAAAGAGTGAACTTTGAAACAAATATCTACTTTTTTTTTTTTTCTGTTGTACTGCTTACAAGCCTTAACATCTCAACAGTTCGTACACTTTGAATATTAGTGTAATGCTTGAAGCAGATTTGAGTAGTAGCCGTTTGAAAACCGAGCTCACTACTACCTGAACATTTTAGTTTCAGTCAATAAATGCAAAAGAAAAAAAATACAAAAGAAAAAAAAAACACAATGAAAACATAGACAAATGATAGTTGTTGGCTAATCAGTTGTTTGTTTGCATCAATTGCACTTTTGTATTTGGGTTATTTGAAATGTTTTGTTCACCACACTGCCCTTGACTTTAACAGAACAAGGGGAAAGAAACGCTGAAGTCATGTCATCATACATTATGTTTTATTTCAAAAGAAAATAAATTGAATTTATTTGAGCCATACACGTTTTATTTCTTTAAATAAAGAGAAAGAAGTCAAACACATGTAGCCTAGGACACTTCAAAGAAAAACAAAACAATGTAACAGCAAAAGAGCCAAATTACAAAAAAAGGACCCTATTATATCCAAATACCCAAAATGTTTTAAAGAATTTTAATCTTGGAAAAATTTGAATCACATTCTTTAAACCTAACAATCTTTTATTTATTGATGATTTCTTCTATTTAATTCCTCTACCACACATTGTTTGCTCAGGAAGTTTTGTGAATAATATTTATTTTTCCCTTAGTATTTGATGTTTTGTAATGTGAAATGCTTTTTTTGTGGAACGATAGTATGATATGAAATTGTATTGTATTTTCTTTCTTTTTTTCAGTTGAAGTAGTTTGTAAATTGAAACTTCCTATTACTTTTACTATTTCATAATAAACAGATATGCGCTGTGTTGTACAGTTTGTGTATGGTAGAAATAAACTTTTCAAATGCTCGTGTGCTCTTTAAGTTTCTTCTGTTGGTGAACCACAAACCCAGTCATCTCTTAAATATAAAGGAAAGTTTGAAATTTGCTTTGGTACTAGCACCCCCATGTGGTTAGTTCATGGTATCACATTGGGGAGTGGTCAATGAAGTCCAAAGCAAGGTTAGACATCAAAATAAAAGGCTACATCTTTGACCTTAAGGTTTTCAAAAAGTGCAAGATAGAACGAAGAAAAGTGACAAAAGACAGAATATGACATTAATGGATATTACCCTCTTCTTTAATTTTGATGCCACTTTGAACGTTCATCCACTGCTATGCTAGAGAGGAAATGGATTTATTTCACTTCAATTATCTGACACCAAGTTATTTGAAATGTAAGATTCATGCAAAGTCAGATAAAACATAACTCTTTATACTGGTTCGTCTGCCATGATAAGTAAGTTCATAGGAGTAATACAAGTATTTTGATTTAAAATAGAAGTGTTAGAGGGGGGAAGTGGAAACTTTAGAGCATCACATACATTTTCTGTGTAACATTTACATACTTTAATTAGGGTAACATTTTCAGTGCATGACTTTAACCCCATGGTTCCCAACCTTTTCTGGGTTGTGACCACACTTTGACTCCACATTCATTTTAGACCACAATAAGGCTTTTTAAGGTGTATAATTGTGGCTGGGGCAACAAAGTATGCAAAATAATGCTGGGCACATGTAGCATGGATGAGAGATAGACCTTGCTAAATTGCATAATGTCTTGTAGTTTAATTAAGGCAGACTCCATTTCAATACGTTGTAAATTTTAACCTCACCGGAAATTTCTTACTTCATTGCATTTTAGAACAAATGTTAATTCCTTTGACCTACAGCAAGATAAATGTTTAATCAATAACCAAAATGTTTGCTTGAAGAATAAATCAAAATATGATTTACTTGTTGATTCAATCAGTCATTTATTTTATCTTACTTTAATACACACAACTCATCCTTACTAAGACAGTACTAAGCTGACCAAATGTTTATCTTAGGTGTAAAAATAAATAACTGAAACAATAAATAAAAGGGCTTTTCTAATCTTCACCCGACCCCTGAAGGCAGTAACTATAAAAGTGACAACCAAAATAAAAAGAAGAAGAACAACATATGTCTCAAGAAACAAGTAATTACACCATGTGTGCCATTCAACAAACCTGAACCTGTTGGAACCCTGTAAATCTTCTTTATTGATTTACCTAATTTTAACACTAGGTGGAGATAATCGATAGTGGTGTAACTGGTCAGCTGGTATGGTTGAGTGTTTATAGGACATGGATAATATTAAGTTGTGACATACCGTAAACTAACATATTGACAGATAAAATTAACTCTGTAAGGTCAACTTTTACGATAAGGGTCAACAAAAGATCTAAACGAAAATATAATCTACCCTGGTTAAACACAAACCTATGGAAACTTGTGAGGAGCAGAGATTTGGCACTAAAAAAGGCAATGAAATCTAACAGGAACACTGACATTTTGATTTTTATTTTTTTTTTAAAGATTTATTTTTGGCCTTTTTTATAGAGACAGGAAGGTGGATAGAGGCGGAAATCAGGGAGAGACATGCGGGAAGGGAGTCACAGGCCGGACGCGAACACGGGCGCCACCAGCGCCCCCACATTTTGATTTTTAAAGGCCTAAGAAACAAGGTTACACAGGAACTAAGATTACCCAAATCCCGTTTTTGTCTTGATATAGTGTATGAAGCAAAAGGTAATAATAAATTAATCTGGCAAAATCTTAATAAACTTATCAGGAAGGAAGGAATTTTAGTTTTAGACAAGAATTCTGTTGCTGCCACTTTTAACAATTATTTTCTTGAATCTGTAAGCGAACTTCACAGAAAGGGAACTTCAAATTGTTCCTATAAATATGGCCCATCAGGTTTTTGATATGGTTTAACAGATGTCACAGAAGTTAATATAATCATGAGCTCCATAAAAAACTTCACACAACAGAAAATTTTCCCTAGTGCCTGGAAATAAGCCATAGTGACTCCTGGTCTGGAGTCTGGAGGCCTTCATGAAGCCAGCAATTACAGACCTATTAGCATACTGCCAGTATTTTAAAAGGTGGCTAAGAGGGTTGCAATCAAACAACTAACAGCATATCTCAATACAAGCAATACACCCAATGCAGTTTGGCTTTCAACCCAATCCCTCCACTGAGACAGCTACATTACATCTGATAGAGCAAATAAAATCTCAGCTAGACAAAGGAGGGGTTGTTGGTGCTTTATTCTTAGATCTGCGCAAAGCCTTTGATACAGTGAGTCACAATGTTCTCATCTCAAAACTGTCCAGATTTAATCCACTGGCATGGATGTCTTCATATTTGTCTAATAGGTCGCAGATTGTTAAACATCTAAAGTGTGTAATGGGTGTGCCTCAAGGTTCTGTGTAAGTTTCCCCTTTATATTAATGATCTCCCAAAAGTGTGTCATGGAAAAAAAACAGCAGCGCTAGCATCTAAAACAGTTGACAGTTGCCATGAAAAGGATCACAGAGTAGCTTGACCAGTCATGTCTTAGCCTTAACATAAGCAAAGCAAAAGGTAAGTGTTCTTCTCTCAAACCAAACAGCACGTTGATGCCGAGAACATTGAACTAGTTAACAAGTTTAAAGATCTTGATGTAATGCTGGATTCAAATCTAAATTTTAAATCGTGCAAAAAATTATTAAAATCATTAAATACAACCTGTCAAATTTGAGACACATTAGAGGCTGTCTCTCAAATGAAGCTGTCAAGGCGTTCACGCACACTATGATTCTCTCCTACATGTCATATTGTATTACATGTTGGGGGCAAGCTGGGGAAGATTTTGACAAAAAAAACTCATGAAACATCCTCACTGCAGGATATGGAAAAGCTTTTTTTTCCAAATTTGAGTCTTGTGTATAAAATTGTAAATGACTGCCTTTACGTCAATTAATCAACTTCCGCTCAGTGGAGTCAATAAAATCTACAAGAATATTTTCGACAAGAGTTTGTCTTGTAACCTTCCGTCGCTCTGCGTTTGGGCAATCAGCTTTCTGTGTGAAAGCATCGACTCAGTGGAACGCTCTGCCAGACGATATGAAGAACTGTCACTCAATCAGCAGCTTTAAAAACAAACTGAAAAATCTGCTGAAAGACGCTTTATTCTGTAACCACTGATCTTGATTCATACATTTCAGTGTGTGTGTGTGTGTGTGTGTGTAAATAATCTGTTTGTTACAGACACGTTTTATATGCTGTATTACTATATGATGTTCTAATCGCAAACTGCCGAGGAACTGCAGATGTAAACTAGCTCTAAGCTAACTCTGATGCAATACATTAAATGGCAACACTTACATTGTACATGGTCCCTTATACAAGTTTAAGTTAAACAATTAAAATCTCGGCAACAATCATTCACCATATCATATCTTCATCATAGTTTGTCTGCTTCAATGGAACCAAAGTCATTTCATTGTGTATGTTTTTTTTGTTTTTTTATATACGCTTTAAAGACCCTTACTTACACCTATGCAGATAACCAAAATTAGAATTTAGAAATGTGGACATTGGATAACCACTATAAGCCCCCCTCTCTATTTCCTATAGCAGAAATAACACCATTTTTTAGGAGCTGCTGTTCTGACAGACTCTTAATCCTGTCTCTTTCCCCAACAGTAATTCTGCTGTTCTAGTGGTAAAAGTTATGCAAATACTGTCTTGCAATATAAATCTCAGAATTTTTGATGTATCTTTTGACCTTCACTCTCGTGAGAAACAAAAGTCAGCATATGCACATGCAGTGCAACTAAAGCAAAGATACTGTATATAGTAACCCAGATAATAAACCACAGTTTAATTTGTGGTGTGGGAACAACTCAGAATGCAAAATACAAGGCAGCTGGCTCACACCCAACACCACCAACATATTTTCCTCTATGCCCCACAGGGACTGGCCGTAATGTATATTCTGCAGTGTGTGTTCCTGGAGGGGTGAGGATATATAAAGTACCTTGACAGTGACATACACTCCTGGGGTCTGACCTCAGCTCACCCTGCTGTAGTAAACAAAGTCTGTTTTCATTTATCTAATGAACCAACAGGTTACAAGGTTTTTACTTTAATGGAACAAGCACGTGTGGGCACATTTAAAATCATGCTGTTGTGTGCTGCAATCGCTTTTTAAAGAAATATTCACCTTTAAAAAGGCTATAGATTCTATTAAGGACACTGAGGTCGTGTCCTGATGCAGGTGCCATAGGGACCTGGGGAGGGGTTTACACTCTGGATTACACAAGTAGCACATGTGTTTTCAAAGTGATATTTTTAAGTTATCATCTTTTAAAAAAATATTAACAAAACAAGGAGTCTTGTGTTTCACATTGTTTTCCTGACAGAGTGGTGAAGAAAACATGGTACAAACTTCAAATGTTCAGGCTTTTTGGGTGGTAGTTCCAGTCTTTCTGCAAGTGGTTTAAACTCTTTCCCCATTATTTCTTATGCCCCGTTAACAGCCCTGATTTGATGCATAATAGCTAATTATGAGGGTAAAATGAGGCCATACCTGGAATGGAGATGCTGAGAAGCTATTATGGCCGTGAGTGACTTGAGTAATGTCCCTGAATGAGTTGCTGCCGACGGTTTTCAATTACTAAATGATTGCCTGAAGTCTACACCATAGTCTGTTTTGTTGTCATACACCCAGGGTGCAATACCTCACTGTTATACAATAAAAACAGGAACACTGAGGTAGACAAATGATTTAGCTAGGAGGAACTGAAGGAGAAAAAAAAATCTCATCTTTCAAAAAAGCAGTCCTGAGCATAGAGAATACTGAGGAGAATCCAGAAAATTAATATTTAATATCTTTATTGTTCAAATGTACATTGTTTCTGGAAGTCCTCAGACAGCAGACTTTAAGTAGCTAACATAACTAACATAGATATTTACATTAGTAAATACATTGTGAATATAGTTTTAAATTGTATCCTGACGTGAACCCAGATTTTGCACACTAGAGTTACTAAAAAAAGAACAGCATGATCAAGAGATGAGGTGAACTGAGGCCTAGCCTGTCTGTTAAGAGGAACTATACAGTGAAAGCTGACCATTCCAGATCTGAGTGTGTCTGCTGAGCACGTCTGTGTCCTTATTAAACCTGATCATCATCCTTTCCCACACTTCCAGAACAGGCAACAAACCAGCTGCAGGCTAAAATTAGGCCTTTCCTAAAGGGAACTGTGTGAGGTTACAAGGTGGGTGAAGCTTTCCACGATCTTTCCAAATTTATACTCTCTTGTTATTAGAGGGAATCATAATGACAGTCTTGTCAAATTGGGCCAGACACAAAGCTCCTGAACTTTTTCTTACTCTTTATGTGAATCAGACTGTTGTAGCAACACCTCTTTAAAAGCAGAATTGACACCTAACAACTCTAAAATAATAATAAAAAATACACATTATCTTTATGTAGAAACATTAGTATTTACAATGTCAAATGGCTCATTTGTGTATTTCACAGGATAACAATTACTCACAGAATCATATTTCTTTATGAGTTTTATGTTGCAGCTGATGTGGGATTATTATAACTTCTATTTATACTGTGGATTAGCTTTAGCTATAATTATACTTAATATTGTGTATTAAAACAATTGTCTTTCAGGAAATTAGTTCTGTTAATCTGTTAATGTGGAGTGAATAGTGCAATATTTAATTGTTAAATTAAAAGAACTGGAAGAAGTGGTTTAAAATGTAAATACCATACTATATAAAAAGTCATTTAAAATTGCATGAATGTACAGTTGGATCAATAGATTGATTAATCAGGGTAGTACAAGTAGGCTAGTATAACTTCTGTCAAGACTCCGATCTGAAGTTGAAAGTCTTATCACACACGTAGATAGATAGATAGATAGATAGATAGATAGATAGATAGATAGATAGATAGATAGATAGATAGATAGATAGATAGATAGATAGATAGATAGATAGATAGATAGATAGAGCGCTTCCCTCTGTCGTCATCACTTTCAGTCACGTGACGTGTGTTTACATCCTCCTCAGCTGTTTCTTTCTTCTTCCACTTCGACATAGCGGCCCACAGTCACTCACTTCTTTGCCTTTCCACTCAAGCTGCAGGTCTGTGTTGTTCTGTAGGTAAACAGTGTTTATCATCAGAAGGAGGCTTGTTGGCGTCTGAAAGGACTGTCACTGACCGACCGTCGCAGTGCACAGCCACATACAACGAGTGAGTTAATGCGACACTGCATTGTAAGTATTATTTTTTTTTCTTTGATTACAAACATTTCTTCATCCTAACATACGTTCATGTGTAGTTAGACAGTTTGTACTTTTTGCAGCTTTAAGCCACGTCGCGTTGCTCTGTGTTGGAGCATAAACAGGCGAGCTTACCTAACCTCCTGCTTTGTCTCTGTTCAGATGATGGCGCACTCAGGCCCACACAGCTAGCGTTAGCCTGCTTCATGGGCAGATGGCGATGTCTGACACTACACGGACACTTAGAAATACTTTGTGTTTAGTTTTTTTTTTTTTTAAACGTTAATTTATCAGTCACTGTGACTGACGGCTGTGCAATGTGCACCTAGTCTTCCTGGGTTTAATGTTACACATAGATGGATACTTTTCTATATCTTCATACAGAAGAGGTTCAAAATATACATTATTATTTATTGGTTTTTTTGCAGTGTAATCCAATGCTCTTTCTCTAAACCTGGGATATTTCAGTCCTTTAATAACAAACCGGTTTATCCAGTCGCTACTAAAGATTGAGGTTAATCGCACTGCAGAGAGCTGGCTGCGTTTAACTCGACAAGTGGGAACAAAAGCTGAATGGTGAATGTTCAAAAACACACACAGGCCTTTTCTTAGTCTTTGTCAGCTGTGCTGTGTTGAAGTACTCGACCCGCCGTGTAATTTCTCACAGAAATGGACTGGCAGGAGTTCTGTGTTATTGGTTTTATAAGGCTTGACAACATTTCACGACAGCGCTGCTGTTGTTGTTTTGCTCCATCGTCACACACGCAGTGCGAGGAAAAGTGTTCAAGGCCGCCGATTGGCTAACAGGCTGCCGTCTGTGTGGCAACTGCAGCACGTGACCAGGAAGAGCGCTGATTGGCTTCATCGGGTGTCAGTTGCGTGAACATAAGACACATCTGCGAACACTCGTGCATGAACAGGTAGTGAGCAAGAACATAGAACAATGTGAGTGAAGTCAAGACACACACAACAACCACAAACAACAGTGATGACGCCCAACAGGTCCCTGTCAAGTTTTATAAATCCACTGAAAAAGTTGTCATAGTGCTTTTTTTTCTTCTTTTAAGCTAAAAAAAATCAGCACATCCTTACAGATCAAATCATATAATTATTTATAACTCGTCCGCATGACAGAGAATCTGAGCTGCTAGGACCACAACCAACACTTACTGAAGTGTAAAAGTCAATATAATGTAAAAGTCAATAAAATGAAAGAAAACAATCCAACAATATTTTTCTGGGCCTCAAGGTGGCACCTTAACATGTCTTTTTTTTTGCCCTACCGTCTTTCCAAATCCAAGTATGATAATTCAGTAATATACATGGAAAGAAGAGCTGTAAACTTTAACTTTTAGAAGCATAACTCAAAAAAAATACATTTGTGCTGATTAAAAAAACCAAACATTTATTTTCTCTGTTTCTGCTAATCAAACCTGCAACAAGCTGCAGCTGTAGTCTAAGTGTACACGTCTGTGGTTACAACAATTAACAACAGTTAAAGTCTAAAGCATTGCTGACAACCCTGTTCATATTTCTTACACCGGATTAGGAAAAACAAAGTCGATAGCAAGATGCAAACAGTTGCTGGTTCAACTGCAGTGCCACAAATTGAGACGACAACAAAAATCACGCTAATAACAAAACTCTGTGACCTCGTTTCATTCTGAGGCGACAAAAACAATAGACAAACTGGGGAGCAGATGAAAGAGAGCTAATGGACTTGTTCATTATTTTATTCTTACATTGTCCTGTTGTTCGACTCCACTGTCGCATCCCTCGGCTGTTTGGGACTAATTAACACCGAGTCCAGTCAAACTGCGTTCACACAGGGAGAGATGACCACTTTTTCATCGAGTCTGAAGATTCTTTCAAAAAGCCCGGGGATTGAGTGAGAGACAAAGGTCTGAGGATGGAATTGAGTTCATTAGACCCCAGAATAACTTAATATTTTTTATTTGACTAACCATCAACATAATCACATACTGTTTATTAGAATAAGACAGACCACTCAAATGACAAGATAAGATATTAGATTGAGAATGTTTATAGAAGAAAATTGTTTTAGGTGGAGAATTTAAATACTGTCCTGTCCCATGGGATGGTATACATAATGCACCAGTGTAATACACAACAATATGCAGGCTACATCCTAAGCAGTCATAAACTAGAAACGGAGAGAAAACAAAGCATTAAATGTATGCCGTGTCATATATTTCTGTAAAGATGACTATTTTGCTCCTCAATTAACTTTAATGGGAGTGGGTAAACAGCCATGATGGAAAAGAAATGCTCTTCTGCCCTTTCAGAATCAGTAATGAGAGATTATGTGTGAAAGATCGTATTGAGATGACACAAGAGGAGGTTTAAACATTTTTTTTTTTAAATCCAAAGGTAGTATCCTGCTGGATCCTCGCAGCAAATCTGATGCTCTTCCACTTTTCACATCTGCAAGCAATATGTCAAACCTGACGACTGAGTGTAACGATGGAGCAAGACAAAAAAAAAAAAAAAAGCGGTCATACGGTGACCAAAAGCAGAGTTATTTGTCTTTTTTTTTCGTGCTATGGCTGAACACAGAACAGGCTCATGAAATAGTGTTGAACCAGTGAACCTGCTGGTGGCAGTACATCAGCTCAAGGCTCAGCAGACTGCCTGACCAAACAAACCAACTTCCCCAGAGCCACACCATTAGACAAGCTGCATGAGTACATATATTAGTAACAGTATAATATAACATATATTTACCAGTAAGAAGTGAATTCTGTGCTTCTTTTCTGAAGAGCCATGGAGAAAACTCCGCTCTCTGATGTAGAGTGATTAACCTACACTTCATTTGGTGTTTGACCTGTGAGGAGTTTCTGATGTAGACCGTAAAGAAAGAACATATTTCTAATGTTGTTTGGAAGTCGTACATTTATAGAGCCAGATTTTACGTGGCTAGTGCACAGATACAACTTTTCATGATAGCTCCCTCTGTCTTAATGAAAGGTCATTGGACTTTATAATAAATCCACTTCTTTCGCAGACGTTTCCCTGCTGTGATCCTTTGTGGTACTGCAGAAAGTGCAGCGAGCAGTGTCACAATGTGTTCATATTAAACCCTCATAGACAAACAACGCCATTACACACGGATTATTAATCACTCAAAGCTTTGTTTCCTGTAATACCTGTTCTGTGACACAAGTTTTCATACCGGCCTGTGTGAAAAAAAAAAAAAAAAAAAAAAAGTATCACAAACTGATGACTACCTGACTGAACTATACTGACTCCCGTGCACCTGGGAATAAAACATCTGCGTTCATCGAGCATATTGCCAAATATGTTTGCTGACAACAAAACGTTCTCCAGCACAGAGAAGACTGTAGCTCCATGTGTTTCCTACAAAGGCAGATCTCAGTAATTACACCTCTCGAGCATGTCATCGAGTGTCTCCTCCTTGGATGTGCACATGCTCACATTTATGCCGCAGTGAATCCGGGACAAAACACGTTGGCCTGAAGAAACGGGAAATCACTTGCAGGATTTGTACACTCGCGGAAATTGTTCATCGGCTATGTATTTTTCATGGCCGTCGTCGCTAAAGGTGGAACGCGTTGCTTATTAAAAAAAAGCTGTCATCTGTCAAAACAACATCACATATTAATTCTGTTTTCTCCTGATAGCATGTGTCAGACTTTAAAGATTTATCACGAGAATGATGTATAATTTTCCGCCCATCCAGTTCCATCTCTCAGGTATTTTTGCCACAGTGGTCTGGAAATAATTAATTTTGCTTACAGAGGTTTAATTAAGCTGATAAGGTTTCTCATTCACACAGGGGTAAAGCACTGTGGTTATCTTCCTTACCTCACGCTGCGTGCTGATCAGCAGTGTGTGGACACATCGGTGTGTGTGTGTGTGTGTGCTGCCCATGCAGGAAGTTCCACTGAGTTACAGCAGCACACTTGATATTGAGTTGCATGTTCGGTCACCCTGCATGGTTCAGAGGGTTATCCCTCACCGGGTCATGACGGCACGCCGTGACCTGAGATGTTGGGTCAATGAAGGCCAACGGTTGTGTTTAGATGATCAAATTCTAGGCATAGTTTCCCCTCGAGCAATACTTTTCATTACTTGCCTGGTCCTTTTTGATTTCTGTTCAAGAATTAGCAACACAATGTCACAGTTTTTTAAAATTATTTTCATTTTTATTTTTGATGGTTAAGGTTGAAAGAGCTTTGAAACTTTGAAGAGAGTCAACGCAGAATCAAGAAGGCAAAAAAAAAAAAGAAGAAAAGGCAGAGTTCAATTTTTGAATACATCCTCATAGTTGATAACCAAAGGCCCACATTTGTGCTGTTTGCAGTTTTCAGGCTGGTTTCATTCTGGCAAAACATGTAATTTTATTCATTATTAATTTTCTTACGGCGCCAGCTTGATAAGCAGGAGCAGTAAAATGTAGCTGAGCAGTTACCTCAAAAAGTATGTTTCTTTTTCACCTCACCTTTTTATGCTGATTGGCACAGAGCTTTTAAAGAAAATCTCTGACAAGCAACTGACTGACAAGTAATGTGCATCCTCCTGGAAATGGCTGTCATGATATGAGTGTCTTGAAGTCAGAATGTGTCTTATTGGCCAGGTATGTGTTCACGCATGCAAGCAATTTGACAAGGTTTCACTGGGCTGTCAGTGTGAGAATAGACATTGTGTCGATTTTTTTTTTTAAAACAAGCCTCAAGTCTGAGGCAGAGCACGTTGGCTCGAGACGCCACTTATCAACAAGTCCTTAAAACAGGAGCTTCTTAGTGTGCGGATCTTGTTTTGTGTTTCCAATGAAACAAAACCAAAAAAAGGTGAACGGGAACATTCAAAATTCCGATGAGTTTGCTTAAAACTTCATTAAAAACAAGAAAAATATAAAGTATTAGGTGCGTAGGACTTCTATTTGTGTTGAAGTTAACGGGTATCAGTGTTATTTGAATTTGACCAATATGGAGTTTATTTTCAACAACCCTGCTGTGTGCAGCTCAACGAATACAAATGTATGTGAAGGGGAGATAAGATTGTATTTCAGCAGGCCTTATGAAACTCCCCCCCCCCGTTTGACACGCTATCTTTGAAAGTAATTTACCTGAAGGATACCCCTCCTGACCCATTTTCCGGATTTGAATTTCCACTATTTCAAACGACTGTGCATTACAGAGAGGGTAGAGGGAAAAACTAGGATGATAAAAGTTCACTGCTGTACAATCATGGATGGGGAGCGAATCAATAATTCTTTTTGTATTATTATTATTTTTCATGTGAGAAAAATCAGATGGAAAAATGACCTACTACAGAGTCACCTCTGAACACAATCTCTATTAGCTGAGTCAGGTGTGGAGATGCTGAATAGGCACAGAGGGAATTCAAGACCTGACTCCCTCAGCTGCTGTATCTATTCACTGTGGGGTGTTTTAGTTATCAAAGCATCTGTGAAATGTTTAAAGAACAGCATGTGTCAGAAAGTTCCTCTTTATTGCTGCACGTTGGTACTTCTGAGCATAGTATTACACAGTGAAGTCAGTAGCTCAGTGCTTAAAGAGAAGGTTTCAAAGCACCAGAGATCAGTGCATCTTTAGATTGATCTCTTCCATTAACCTTGCCCAGAAGTGTTCTCAGCCTTTCAGCATCTGCCGCCCTAAAAACCAAAAATCAAAGACCTAAAAAGCTTCAGAGTGGAACTTAGTGGTGAGCAGCTTAAAGCATATTTCTGTACGTATTCAGACTGTGTCATTCTCAGGAAAAAGAGTTTTAATGGTTACGACTTTTGAAAGAAAACGTCGAAAAAACAAGTGAACTAATTAGCATTGAAGTCATTTTTTCCAAACAAAAAGACACATCTTCACCTTCCAGGTCCCCAAACAGATGGACTAACTTCCTTTATTTCAATAATATATGTAGTAGAGACTGACCAATTAATAGGCCAGCCGACAATATCAGCCAATATTGACGTATCCAGTCACTATCGGTTAATTTTACGGCAGGTATAGCTAGATGCCTTCACCAGCACAGTGTGCTGTATAGATTACAATAAGCATCGTCACCATCCACAGCATTAAGCGCTGATTCACGTACGTGCACAGTTACTTTCCCGTTGAGTGACCATCTTGTCTTCATCATATTTGATAACAGCATTTGATGGATCAGCGCAGTAAATGTGTACATCTAAATCTATTTATCGTTAAAGACCCAACAAAGAGCTCAGACAGATATTGCTCGATAGATCCTTATCAGAAACATCGGTATTAGCCCCAAACATCCCATATCGGTCGGGCCCTAATATTTTGGCGTTTCAGACTTTTACCCGTACACATGACATCACCTTGTGCTCTGGAATATGAGACAAGACATTTAATTCCACATTTTATTTGGTGGCGGTCTTATGTATACCTCAACAATTATCCATCATAATGGAAAATAATTAAAATGCCAAAAGTAGTCATTTTCAGAAAAGAGAAAAAAACCTCCTGTGTTTAAATGTAAATGATGATCAGAAAAAGTCTTTGACTTTGTCCAAAGCACGGCCCGTGCATAGAGCTGGGGTTTTGAAGGTGTTCCTCTATTTTCTGGAGTGAGGTTGCAAGAAAGCAAAGTTGTTCCGTACGCTAAAACCTTCTGTTGTAGCTGGTTCTTTACTATTCATGTAAGTGACCTGTTTTGTTAGTTTATTCGTATTGTGGTCAATCAATAAGTGAAGTGAATTTTTAAGAACACTGTATGGTTTTCCAGACGCTTGATCATTCGATAATTAACACTGATTGTGTACTAAAACAATAATTGTGCCATGATCGGGTTTTCTTAACCTTTTTTTTTTATTTATTATTTTTATTTTTTTAAATGTTCCAATTATTGGCCTCTCCTAATGTCAGATATTTATCAGCTAACCTGGAACCCTCCCTCTGGACAGAGGAGACTGTACAGACGTAAGCACAGTGTCAGCCACAGATGGCTTACTCCAGGTTTATGTTGCGACACTACGAGCAAGACTCGAATAAGTGAATTAAATTCTCTTCTAAAGTAATTTGCGCAAAAAACAAAAAAACAAAAAAAAGGGCTGTCGTCATAGTAGTTGAAAAAATGTCCTGGAGGGCCTGTTGACCTTTCAAATCCCCTGGATTGTCCTTCCAACAGTCTTAACTTAAATATGTAGACACTTAGTCCACTAATATAGAAACAAATAACTTTGACTTTTAAAAAGCTGGAAGCATTGAGTTGCTGTCAGTTTTCTTGAAGTAGTGGATTAATGTTCTGTCTTGTGACGAATTCAATAAGGTAATTGATTCAGCTCTAAATATACAGCCCGGGGAACTACACGTGAAGGCCATCGGTCTCTGTTAGCTCTGTTGTGACTCATACTTCATTTCACCTCTAAAACACGAGGAATAGAGAGCTTCTTCACAACGGACGGTTTTTAATATGTTTACAGGAAAATCCGAGGTGTAATAAATGACATCAGTGAAAGCTCTGATCCATGCAGCTCGTGAGCTTGCATGTATTAAATCAAGGCCTTTGCACATTAAATGAATGTCCCCCATCATCAAGGTTATTAATTACAGCTGTGCTCGTTCTGCATTACAATGTCAAAATGTCTGGGATGAAAAAAGTTCAAAATAAACACCAACAACTGGAATAGAAAGCGTCATTTGTTCTTTGTCTAAATGAGGCCATGTATTATGTAGTCAAAGATGCCATTATGATAGATATACAGTGTTATTAAGTAGAAAGTATTAAACAAAAAAGCAGTTCTCAACAATGGCGTTGCAAAACCCCCAAAAAATTTTATATTGTACATTCAATACAAAGGGTTTGTTAAAGATACATAAAACTCTGCTTCAATCAGAATAGAAACTTTGCATTTGACTTTTACAAAGTCCATTATGTTCCTTTGCAGCCATATTGCATTGACGTAACCTCTATAATTTTTCACAGGTTACTCCCTACCTGGACATGACGGTTATCTGAGCTGACACTCGAGGAGTCACAGCATCCTTCAGCCACCCGTTCATCTCCATGCCACTCTGAGGAGGACGAGGAATCACTCATCCTGAGTAAAAGTTCTGTCCTTGTGTTAGTCTTCTCTTTTGGCCATGGGGGGAGCGGTGAGCGCCGGGGAGGACAATGACGACCTCATTGATAACCTGAAGGAGGCTCAGTATATCCGCACAGAGAAAGTTGAACAGGCTTTTCGGGCCATAGACCGCGGCGACTACTACCTGGACGGCTATCGGGACAGTGCCTACAAAGACTTGGCCTGGAAGCATGGCAACATACACCTGTCTGCTCCGTGTATATACTCGGAGGTGATGGAGGCCCTCAGACTGCAGCCAGGACTGTCTTTCCTCAACCTGGGCAGTGGGACTGGCTACCTGAGCACAATGGTTGGGCTCATCATAGGTAAGCATGCATGACAATCTTTTGACTCGGCTTTGATTTTTTTTTTAGTTGTCAGAAGTTCACAGTAACATCATAAAATCCAGTCTGAACACAGAAGTGCACCATTTGTCACAACAATTCAGAACCCTCAATCTTTTCAATGCAAATGTAAATATAAATACACATTTTTCAATTGATTGCTGATTAATGTCTTGATACTTTTTTGGTCAATATAATTTAAGAAAATATTTAGTGAAAGATGCCCATCTCAATTTCCTAAAGCTCAGGGGACCATCTGCAAATAGCTTTTTTTTTGTTTGCCCGTTTCACTAAACATTCAAAGAACAAATTCATGAAGCAAATCAAATCTATCATTTGACACTCGGCTATTTCAGCTCTTATGAAACCCAATCAGGTATTAAGTGATGCTGTAAACATTTTTTTTTTTTTTTTTTTTTTTTTAGGACCGTTTGGTGTGAACCATGGAGTTGAACTTCATAAGGATGTAATTGAGTATGCCAGAGAGAAACTGGATGATTTTATTAAGAACAGTGAAACCTTTGATAAGTAAGTACACGCTTGTGAGGAATTTTAGAAAAGATGCTACTTTCATTTAATTGTTGAGACTTAGAAGAACAGCCTTGATACCGCCTCCAAATGTATCTTTTACAAATGAACCTGCAGCTGGTTAGCTTAGGGACATAAACAATAGCTGCCACCATTCACGTTTAAGACGCTCAGTCTTTTCATTATCACAACATAGCTAGGTGTTAGCTATGCTAAGTTTCAGGTTTTAAAGCCAGCTTTTAAGTAAGATCACCTTTTCTTTGACACAAACGTGACGCCTTCAATTCAGAGGCACAAACATCTTTTCCCTCATTGTTTAATGTACTGTATCATTCATTCATGATGTTTTCACAGGTTTGAGTTCTGTGAACCCGTCTTTGTGGTGGGGAATTGCCTTGAAATCTCAACAGACAGTCATCAATACGATCGCATTTATTGCGGCGCAGGAGTGCAGAAAGACCACGAAAATTACATGAAAGTGCTGCTCAAGATCGGAGGCATTCTGGTGATGCCCATAGAGGATCAGGTAAGTGCTACAAGTAGCCACAAGACTACGAATTAAACACATCTTGACTGCTACTCGAGATGCTAACACATGAGGGAAAACGTGACAAAAAACCAAACTTTGACTGGTTATGCAACTGTCACATGCATTATTAAGACACGACTGGCCCTGGATTTAAGGGGCCGTGTAAGGAGAACACAGGGCTGTAGAAATACATTTGTTATTTAAAAATGTAGATTTGTGAATGTGAGTTGGCCACTGGGCATGCAAAGGGCATCTAGAATATTCTGGGGAGTTGGTGGGGAAAATGGTTGACAGGAAGCTTAACCAGCAACTAGGCTAGGCAAGTTTATTCATATAACACCTTTCAGACAGCTGGCAATTCAAAGTGCTTCACACTGGCACAAAAAGCATTTCAAACCTAGATAATCCTAAAATAATCTAAGAAGGCGATAGAAGTTGAGGTAAATAAAGAAGATTGAGATACTAGGTTGGGGATCGTGAAAGCTATTAACCAAAGTGATGTCTCAAGAGAACTAGAACCATAACTTTCTGACAATTTTACCTTAAAATTAAACTGCACGTTTAAATCCTGCATGTACAGAGCTTGGGTCTGTTCAAGTTGGCAATGCTGTGAGGGTTCCTCACTGTCATCCTTCTTATTAGGGGAAGTTCAGCTGTGTTTCTAAAGACAGTAAAAGTCATTAGTAAGAACAAAACGGTCTGTAAACTAATGAATCATGATCAAGCAGATAATTAATATCATCTCCATCAGATAATTTTATTTGTGTCAAAACAACACATCCCATATCCACTCAGCTCATGGAAACACCAAAGTGAGCGATTTCCAAACCACATCTTTTTAGTCTCTTTGTTGTGGCATTTCATCGGCACCAAGCCTGTGTTTACCAGAACAACAAAAACCAAAAAGGCTTTTTGAAATGTCTTCCAGGAGTGGAATTGCATGCAAAATACCAATGTTGTGTCGGGAGAAGACAGACTCTTGAAAACGCTGACATGCTGTGTAATTGGCGATCCTCGAAGACTGAGCTTTTCATAAATGTGAAGCTGCAACATTAAGAAATATCAAGTAGTTTTTCCATTTCCTGTCACTTTGCATCTCTACTCCACTGCATTTTCAGAGAGATATATTCTACTTTTAACACCACTATGACATTTTTACTAAACAAACATTTAAAATTCAGGCAGTACTGACCTATTGAGCTGTAAAAGAAAAAGATTCAGTCCCTGCTGGTATTAATGGACCTGTTGTGTGCCACTTCAATGACCCTAAACCATTAACCCTCCCCCTACTAGATTTACACACACCATATTACACACATGGTGAGTCACAAGCCTTATGTGCTTTATTTGTGTTTTGATGACTTTGGAAGGATAATTACATGTTATGGCCGGAGCACCCAGTTATCACTCACATACCCTGAAAACCATTTGTGACATATCTGACTCCTCACACCAGCAGATATGTAGAGCATGTGTCTGCTAGTGGTGTGTGATCTGTGTAATATCACTGCAACGACTGGCTGAATCATTCCTGAGACAATCCACAAAATTGATTGCCTGTCCTGTAAATAAACAAATAAGTCTTTGCTCAAGACAAACATTACTTGGTCCCAGGCCATTGAGCACACAACTTTTCTGTAACCATAGTAACCCAGAAACTTTTTCCTATAAACCTACTTTTTTTTTTTTTGAACGATCAAAAAAGTATGAAATTAATCAAGAGTTTTTGTTACCATTCAGAGATTTACTGATCTATTAACTTGATGGAAATTATTGCACATATTTTTTTTTTTATTCTATAATTATGAGCTGAACTGCAGAGGATTGAATATCTTTAGAGTTAAATGAAATCGAAGTGATAATAAACTTTACTAATTCTTTGTCATCACGGAGATAATGAACGTGTGTGTTTTGTATGTGTTACCCTAGTTCTGGTTTCCTCTGAACTCTCTTTTGTGAACATTTGACCTCATAGTATCACATTTGCTCTATTCAGACTGACCAGATAAGAAAACAGATTTCTAAACTTGCGACCATGTATCTATTGATTTCCAGATTTAAAGCAATGATTAGGCATCACAGTTCTGAAATATTCATTTTAAAGAGCTTTGATAAAGGAGTTTTACCCTCCCTGGAGTCTGGATATTTTTGTTGTACACCATGGCCATTGGCAGTAATTTATTCTCACAGAAAGGCAAGTGTAGAAATGGAGTTAATATTTCATGCACCTATTTGATATAGCAGAGTATATATGCAAATGTCAAGGAGGCCCCATTCCTCCTCCAGGGGTTCATATGTCTCTGGTTACACAGTATGTTTATCTGCCGGCCCTAATGAGCACCTTTCATATCTAACAGGATGATCACAAGTCTTGAATGAATGAACTAGCAAATAGTCTGCTCAAACAGCATGTCACTGGTAACTGTGCTGAATGAAATAGAAATACATCAGAAAATAACAGATGGGTAAAATATACACATGACCAAGATTTCAGTCCACAATGCTAAAAAGTAAAACGCAATGTACAATAAAAAAAACAAAACGGTGCTGTTATACTGTCTTCTATATTTATAAGTGCTCAGTGCTGAGTTCAGGTTTTGTCTCTTAATCCAGCTGACCCAGATAACCAGGACTGGGCAGTGCACATGGGAGAGCAAAAACATCTTGGCCGTGTCCTTTGCCCCTTTGGTCCAGCAGAGCAGAGCGGATGGAGAGAAGCCCGACACTGTGCAGCTGCGTAAGTTTCCAGCCTCTGTTCTCAACGAAAGGCTTCTGTTGTGTTTTATTGTTTCAAGGGGCCTGCAAGTATAGAGCAGGCAATATTTTACAGTCACACAGTACATTTAATGTGACGTGTGGAGATGTTTCCTGAAGCAATATTTAGTCTGAAATAAGAAGCTCACCTTGAAGTGGCCTCATAGAGCCACATCTTTTGTTTGTATGAAAAACCGAGAGCCACTCTTCTCTTGAACAGTCTCACTTGTTTATGCTGACCTAGTTTAAGAAGCGGCGCAGTTGCATGGATTATTTTTTTTGTTTTTGTGGCGCATCTCCCTGAAGGACTGTGTCATCTCTCTTTGTCCTCAGCGCCGGTGACTGTCCGCAGCCTTCAGGATCTGTCTCGGATCTACATCCGCCGCACGCTCAGGAACCTGGCCAACGAGGACAGTCAGGGGAAGGAGACGGTACAACGGGTTCCCCAGAAGCGCAAACGCAGGCGCTGCCGGCGACGACGCATCAACACCTATGTATTCGTAGGTAATCAGCTGATCCCCCAAATGGTGGAGAGCGAGGAGGAGGAGCACAATGAGGAAGAGCACAAGGAAGTGGAGGAGGAGGAGGAAAGAGACATTGGCGATATTGAAATCCTCAAGCAAGTGAACATGTTGAGAGACCAAATAATGGCTCTGCCGCTGCCTGAGTCATTGAAAGCATATTTGCTGTACTTCAGAGAGAAATGACTGAGTCGCTTAATATACACTCTTAATGGGTGCAGCTTCGGCTGAAATGTTTTTTTCACCCTTTTCAGTACAAATGTTGCATTATTTCCATTAAATCTTAATGTTCAAATCTGTAATGGAAAAATATGTCATAGATATTGGATTATAATGTTATGGTTGTTATGAGTTCTTTGATTTTGTTGACTTTTTTTCTTTTGATTTGTACATCAGAAAACTGTAAAGAAGTATTCTCTTCGCTTCGGAAATCTGTTTCGCAAATCAGCTTTTTTTCCCAATGTCAGGTTTTCTGCAGAAGTGTGCAGATAAAAAAAAAATGTACAAAAATAAAGATCTTACTATATTTGTTAAAATATGATCATGCTAAGATAAAGACTTTTATTGCGGCTTCTAAAAAAGAAAAAGGAAAAAAAGCTTTAAGTTACTAAAGAGCAAGAGACACCGAGAGGCAAATTTGGACCAGTCGTCCCATCTTGAGTTTTAAAGTAAGATGGTCTTGCATCTGTCATGACTGGGACTCTTAGGTCATCACTTATCTTGATACTTCACTTTCAGTAGAAAACGTTTGTACCTTCCTCTTACAAAAAAAAAAAAAGAAAAAAATCAGAGACCAGAGTGGTTCATCATTTTTTCTACAGGGCACCTTTCAAAGTCACTTTTTCTACAGGGTGCTGACGTATTGTGTTTTCACACTTTGAATATGACTAACTGATATCCTGGTCGATATATGATACGGTATTTTAAACCCTCTTCTCTTTCCAGTGTTGATTCAAATTGTAAAATGGGAAAATAAATTGTGCCGGAGGTTCAAGGAATTGATAGTCAATGAGGGTCTTTTCTTTTGAGGGGATTCTGTCTGAAGAGGAGATGTTCGTCTATAATGAGTCCATGCATGAATATACTGTGTATGTGTTGGGTGTTCCTGACTTTGCTTCACTTTATATGATTGGTCACTGGAGGTGATGTCCCAGGTGATCAAGTTTGAAAATGCTTTGGAAAAAAAAAAAAAAAAAAAAGGATGAGGAAAAAAAATCTTATCAATTTGAAGGTCTCGAGACACATCTATAATTGTGTATAGTACTGCATCCGTTTTCTATTAGACAACAATGCAAATCAGAATCACTGAGGATTTTGAAGCCTTTTTGTATCCTGGACTGAAGAAGTGTCCGATAAAGCACCTTATCATGCAGTCCTCAAGTGAAAAAAGACAAAAGAAAATAGGTGCCATTTTGGCTCTTTTTTTATTTTATTTTTATTGTGGACTGGACTTCTTGTCATGTTCATGCTGTTAAATCAAAGTTCAATTTGCTTGCACAACTTCCCTGATAGTGATGGCCTTTAAGTGCCAACAAACCCCATCACTTTAGGACTTCTGTGAGTTCCCTGGCACAGTACATGTACCTTCCTAAAAATTATGTACAAAAAGAAAGAAAACATTCCACATTGAGAAAGAAAATAGCACATCAACGATAGATGACACACTTTTTTCTTCGTGCGTTAACATCACAGACTTGGAAATTTCCTTCATCTTACTTTGAATGCATATTTTAGTATTCCAAAAGCTGAGTTGAATGTTGTTGATATTAATTCTATTCAATATAAGAAGTGATGATATAGATGTATTGTTGTCGTATGATTCTGCATACTGTTTAAGTTGCATTTGGTTTGTTGTAGCGCCCTCTTGTACTGTATTTTGACACTGGGAACTCTGTAGATCAAAACTTCACTGCTGTATGTTCAATAGATAAGACTTTTTTTTTGTTCTGGTGTAATGAAAAAATACTTTGTTTGAAAATGAGAGGGATTATTATATTAGTAATTTTGTGTGAATATGTTTTTCTGTCCTGTTTCATTTTCTTTCTTTTTTTTTTTACATCCATCAAAAGGCTTTCCAAGTAAGCAATAATGGAACAATTTCTCTTGTCATTACCCATAAGAAAATAGCCCCATTTAACTTGTGTAGCATCCATTAAATTTCAAATGACCAATTACAGGCATGCAGCAGTTTGTGCACCATCCTTTAAATGTAATAGCTAATTAGAGAGCACATGAAGCCTTGAAAGCAAGGGGTCAGCCACCTGGACTCTCAGGTCTTTCCTTGCACCAAAGTTAGCGGGACTGCTGTGATTGCGTTATAATGCGCACAAGAGTCAACTCCAAAAAAAATTGGCACCCAGCACAGACCAAGTCATATCCAATCTCGGCTTTATATTAGGTTATTTGTCAAGAGCATGAACAGATCTGTCACTGTTTATCAGGCTTATAGGTTCATTTCTCATAGTGTGCTGTTCATTTTGAAAATGTGTTGTTCTTCATAAATGTTTGGCACAAAAATAAAGGTCACAATCACATTATGCCTTTTCTTTGTAACTGCTATGTGTAATATTTTATTTGGTTCCCAGAGTAGGTCTGATGTGGCCCAAGTGTCACATGAAGTGCCACTCTGCTATCTCTGCAAGGCTTGCAATGACCTTTCTTGTTTTTGTCACCTGTGTTTTATATTGATCACACAGAGAAGCCCATTTTTTATATGCCTGGAGCCTTTTTTAAAGTTAATATCAATCAATGAATAAATATATCGACAGGCAATGTGAGCGTAATGCTTAAAAGCACATTACTTACATGTTTCTTTCCAGCACTTAGATGCTCATCAAACAGGAAGGAAATATAAACATCCTTTGATGGAAACAGAAGCTGCTGTGAATTTTACTTTTAACACTAACTGCTCAACCTGACTTTTTGAGAAAATATGAAATGTTGAAGCTAAACTTTGTCAAAAGGAATTGACAAAACTTTGAGCTTGTGTTGATACATCCCATAAAAAGATACAACAAGAATTTGTGGCAAGAAATAGCAGGTCAACCACCTAAGACACAGCAATTAGATGTTGCATGTGTTCGACCACCAGAAACAGGTTGACCATATTTTTATAGTTGGATATTATGTCCATCATTTTAAACACTTTAAAGAGTGAACTATTCCAGTCCAACACTCTTTTATTCTGACTTTATTTCAGCATTTAATCTGGTAAAATTATTTTTGCTGCTCTGTCTACCATTTGACTCGAATATTCCCTAAATTAAGCAAGGAATCAGTGGTTCTAGTTGAAGTATGGTCTTGAGAGTTTAAACTTTATTTGACTACACAGAATGAGTTTGTAATGAGTGACCGGCCATTCAACCACTGCTTGTAAAGAGGATATTACTGATGTAAAACTCCCCCTGCTTTGCCGACAGAAAACAGAGGTAATGGCTGAAAAATGTTTGATGGGTTTTGTGAACCGTGCATTCATTACAAAATCTAGAATGATATATAATGAAACTCACGAAAGATATACTTCACCAGATTTAACTATACTATTATAAAACCATAACTTGCACCACAAAACACTTTTTTGGAATAATTATGGATTTTACCACTCATACAAAGTCTTAGTTAAAACTTTTGTGATGCATTTAGTAAACTAAGAAAATAAAGCTTGCATGACGTTTTAGTGACGCAAGTAAATGTGACCTGTCTCGGCAGTTTGAATTGTGGGTACATTTCTGTACTTGCCTGTTTGCATGTGTGACAACATAAACCCTCAGTTGGGTAAAATACAATAAGCTGCTGGTAGTTGTGGGCTGCGTTACTTCAGTTTAATTTAAGAGACGGGTGAAGAGTTGAACAATAAGGATGCAATACCGTACTGGAGACTTGTTGATGTTTCCCATAGACTGTATAATTATTTACGGTTTAGGGTGTTTCCCCAGATGAGGGATAACGAGGACCGCGAGGAGGATCAAAGGACTTTCAGACCACGCTGCATTAATAATGTAAGTTACAGCGTCATGAGTTTAAAACTTTTTTAACTTCTTCTTTGCTTTCGGCAAACGTTAGCTTTTGCTAGCCTCCCAGGAGTTGTTCCGTTTCCATCTAATATAGTTTTTACTAGCCTACACTTGTTTTGTTGTCTGAGATAAAGTTTTAACTTGTTGACTTTTATATTGAATTGCTTTCTGTATTTAATACTTTTGTACATATTTAAATTGCTAACATTGTACAGAATTAATCCTACATTATGGCTAATGACATGGTAAGCCAATACAGTGATACGAAGGATACTCATATGTTCGGAATTGTTTGTTGCCACAAACATATTTGTATATTTAAATGGTGTTTTAAAAAAGGTACACCTCGGTGTATTTGATGCATTTCAAGGAATTCTTCTAATGGGAGCTTGAAGATGTTTTTTTTGGTGCAGAGCTTACTTTCCCCCAGTATCATTGTGTTTAGTTAAGGTCATTCCTGGTTCCAGCTTCATATTCAAGGCACAAACATAAGAGTGACTTCTCCTCATCTACTATAACCCTAAATTAGAAAGCAATGAGTATTTATCAGAAAAAAAACAGTTCTTTTAAATGTTGGCAAAAGCAATTTCCAGCTCAGTTCATTTTATGCAACTTTCAGTGCAGAAACATTACACACTTTGAATGCAGGCTTACCAAGAATCATTTTCAGAACATTCAGTGCCCACACATAAAAAATACAACTGACCACAAGTGAGCCATGTTATAAAAGGTCTCATTTATTAATTTATGACACAGCATATTGTTAATAAAACATCTGCTAAAAATAAAATAAACCTCACTCTTTAGATCCTGTGTTACAAGGGTATGGAATCGTGATCATTTTAAATCACAAAAGCTTCACTCAGACCCTCTTTGCATAGACTGCACCACCATTAGTCTCTCCCAGACACACACATCAGCTCAACAAGCCCCACACAGTACCAAGAACGAAACTGGCCTCATTTAATTTACTGTCCTCTGGAGTTTACTTACCCATGGGCCACTTGTGTTTGGATTCTACTATGTAAATGGAAGGTAAGAGCATGACTAATTACACTAATTGACCTGAACTCTATTTGAAAATGATAGTTTAGTTGTCACCCCGCTGCATATGCCAACTATTTAACAGAGAGTGCATTTTAAAGAGTCACCTCAAACTTTAAGAGGACATGACGCTACATATTTCTATTCCCTCCTCATGGTTTGTTTTTTCCCCATCAATGAAAAGATATTCTCCATATTTACAAGTTGAAGTCAAAACAAATAAAATATTCCAAACGATACACCATAATAGATTTATTTTGTTTCCTTCTAAATTGGTCCATATAGTAAATGTTGAAAAGAGCACAAGGTTATGAGCTATCTAGCTAGTCATCTCTGTTGCACTTCAAATTAACAAATGCAATAATCCCTACAAGTAATCCCTCAAGTAATCGCCATAATTAATCCTTCTTTGAGTTCATTTGAATGTCACTGTTTATTTACATAATCAAGTTTGGGAGAAAATGCTATAAACATGATGAAGGTGTTTTCTAATCGTGTGGTGAAACTGATTATTAAAGTGTCCCTCTCTTCCCATCATACAGTTAAAACGACACTTTCATTCAGCTTTTCTGTCCAGTAACAATAAATAGTTCCTATGACATGGGTGTTAAGAATATATTGAGAAAAATATGAGGTCACTCTGTTTAACCGTCCACCCATGTGGTGTTGACATTTCTTTTAAGTTTGACTAAAGTGAAAAAGAATTAATTCAATACTATTTGAACGTAGTTAAAAATTCCACCTTATGAACACACATAAAACTGGAAATATAGAAAGCCTCCTCACATCTCGTCGTCATAACCAGCGTCTGGATAAGTCTTTGCAGATGTTCAAGTGATAAACTGTTGATGTGGCACAAAAAGGTGAAAATCTGCTCTGTTGAAAGTCTTGACTAGAATTTCTTAAAAAGGGACAAGAGCTTCACGTTTCTTTGAGTTGTGTTGGTTATAGGGATGTCTGAGGATCAAGAGAAGAACAAAATCACTTAAAAACATTTGCTGATTGGCACATTTTGTGTCCATACAGTCTTTTTCAGGAAGTTTCTCCAAGTCGAGGTACTTCTTTAGGTCCACAGTTATTCAAGGAATCTTAAGATATCAAGTATGTCGCTCCGAGGGAGCTCTCTTATTTCACTATGGTCTACAGTTGTCCTCCACAGTGTCATATTTTGAACATTTTCCACTTCTCCTGTCCACCCATTTTAGGCCACAGTCTCGGCTAAGTGCAGCATCCCATCAGAGGGGGTAGAGCAGTGCTTGTCAAGTGGCGTATTTGAGTTTAGGTGTCTGTGAATTACATGAGATAGTGGAAAGAGAAGGAAACCCAGTGGTAGTCGCAGTGCCTTGGCTTTCCACAAACATGGGGTCCAGGCACGCAACTTTGGCAGCAAAGAAAGCGTGAATACAATGAAGGACGGCAAAGAGGTTTGAAAACTCCAGCTCCTGAAAGAAAGAGAGAGAGAAATCAATACGCAAGTCATACATGAGCAATTCATTTTCTTTGACCTTGCTGCTTTGAAATTCTTGTTGAGTAACTTTTCTCTTGACATCCAGCATTACATATCCCTCAAAGTGCTTTACCTTTGCTTCAATTGATTTGGAGTCTTGGTTTTGGAATAAAAACTTGATCTTGCTTTTTCCATCATCCGACGATCCTTTCAGCTGGGAGAACTTGTATCTCCACAGCACCGCCTGAAATGTAGAAATAACAGATATTGTGAGGCTGAATTTGAACTGTGAAACACCACAGTGCAACTATGAATCTTTATTTACTTTAATCTAATATGTGAATTCCTTTTTGTCATTTTTCCCATGAATAAATCATGTCTACGTCCACATGGATCCAGTGAGAAATGGAGAACGTCAGCAGATAGCAGTCCTTCTGAGATGTGAACATGTTATGGGAAATTTAACAAGCCACAGCAATTTCACCAGAAATAGCAGAGCTTCAGTGATTCAATTAGTGTCGAAGTGAATAAACAAAAGCTGCATGCTGAGCCAAACGACAGCCAGCTTCCAGACGGACTCCTCAGGTAGACAGCTGGCCGCCATGAATATGGATCTGTTTGATATGCTGCAATACTGTACCTGTAATCATTACGCCAACAGCAGTCTCATTAATAATACCTCAGGAAGTCATGTTCAACATACCATGCATATGACATCTCATGGTGATATGGGAGACAAATAGTAAAGTCGATATTCACGAGTGTCAGCCTCTCTTATCAGACTCTGTTCCTCATTATAGAGGTGATGACATCACAATCGCTCTCCTGTCAATCATAAGCACCTCATTTCAGAAAGGTTATTTAAACTTAATGGGGGAAAAAAAGTTAAAAGTCAATTTTGCTTCTTTGTGAGGTTAAATTTGAACGTGATAATTGTATGATAATTTAACGGAGATATAATTACTTTGCAACTTATAATTCATTTAAAAATGGCATTCATAAACTAGTTAGATTCCCTCCATGCAGATACAGGATTAAGACTTTAGCAAAATGCACATAATAAAATCTTACATTATTCATATTCATACGAGTTGTGCATTGTGGTATCAACACGTTTTTTTTGTTTGTTTTTTTTATTTCCCAATAGCAGATTTTAATTACAGAGTTATCCTGCCCAGTGTATTGTGTTTGATTTCAGTGTACATATGGATCTTGTTCTGTAAACAATACGCTGGCAACATTTTTACCGTCCTTGTGGGACATTGCTGCTTCACATTGCAGGAATTAGGGCCAAAATCTTAGAGAACAATATGGCAGCGCTTGTGTCCTGCTCATCCACATAATGTGCACCAGCGGAGTTGTCTGCATGGCTCGCAGACTTGGGGAAAGGCCAAAATGTACTGCAGGCCGGAGTGAGAGGTTTGTACTGGGGGGGGGGGGGGGGGGGAGCCGTCAAAACAAATGTGCTCATTCTCTCAAAATGCATACAGTGCAGAATAAGTTAGCAGCAGCAGAAAATAGAATAAGTGAGGCTGAGGCATTGTGATTGAAGTCCTCTCACTATGTGCAAAGGAATTGTCTGAAATCTCCCACTGAGAGGACGGTTTTTCCATACTCATATTGATGAGGAAGTCGCACACTCACCTTTGAAGCTGCATCAAAGCACACAAAGCCCATACTGAAGTCAACGGTAAGTCCCATGAGGTGGCTCTCCATGATACAGGCGTATGTTTTACACTGCAGAATGTGAGAACAAGATGTTACCCCCCCCAAGGACACAAAAGCCACTTTTGCTCAGCTGGAAAAGTCATATGAGCATTATCAATCTCTGTACTGAAACAACTGAGCCGGAACAGTGTGCTAGATTAGAATCGTCACTGTTTTCCTGCACATTGTTAAGACGCAGACCTGTATCCGCTCCACCTCCAGGAACGTAGCCATCTGAAAAGCCTTTTCCCAGGTCAACAGCTCGCTGTCCAGTTCCACGCTGAAGAACAGGTCCTCCCCTGTCTCCGTCTGGACGCTGAAGCAGTGCTTTCTCTTGTCCAGAAGGTCATTATCCTAAGATAAGACAGTGACGCTGGCATGCCGATCAGGTACAGATTGGCAGAGTGACAGAGAGATAACAAGAAGCAACAGCAATGCACTTTCTTGAAGCTAAAGCAAGCTTTACTTACTTTGACATCTAGCCAAGACTGATTACTGCGGCTTTAAGAGCATTCTGAATTCTTCTTCTGTGTTTCCTCAACCTTTACATTAGCTGAACCCCAAAGCCCTGATGTTTTTTTTATCTCGCTTTATGGAACCTGTGTAATAGGTATGGCAGTGCAGGTCAGCTTATGTCTAATTCAGTACATGAATCTGTATGAATAAGTTCAACAAAATGAGTTTCAAGATAATGAATTGCAGATAGATTCCCATCATCCAATTCCAAGTGATCTCGACCCTGCAGAAACGGCAACAACACAATCTGAACCCTGAGTATGTCAGTGGGAATAAAGGAGAACCAATTCAAACGAATCAGTGATTTATATAGATTAAGTATATTCCCTTAGTTGTTTTTCTCTTTATATTCTCCCCATGTAGCCAGAGTGAGGGTTTCTTATTCAAATGTAAGAAGGTATTGATATAGGAAAGGCTGCCTTACCTTTAAGATCTTGCACATTATCTCATACACAGTAAAGCTTTTCTCTGCCCTGGTCCAGTCCCATGTTGTCACCTGAAAATGTTTCATTGTTTTTAGTGCAGATAAAAACGCTGATATTGTCTTCAAACTTTGATTCTCAGGTTGTTTTCAGGCTATAAAAGGAAATAAAAAATACACTATATACAATTGTGCTAACACATGATAGTTGAATTCCCCCCCCGGGGGACAAATAAAGTTTTATGAATTGAATCGAATCAGCATATGGAAAAATCAAATTCCAGTGCTTGTCATTAATAGCAACTTTTGCGACGCTGTAAGTGGACAATAGTTTGAGGTTTAGCTCACAGTCAAGTATTGATGAATGGCTGTTGAGTTCAAAACTGTCGTCTTGCCGCATGAGAAAGAATATGTCTTGTAGGGAACTGTAGTCTTCAGTGATGAAGAGGTTTGTCACGTCGTCTGAACAAGCAGGCTGCGATATTACACCATCCACTCTAATTAGCATATTCCATTTATATCAGCATATTCAAGTTGAGCGGGCAATTTCAGTTATCTATCAATCTTTTCTCATCCCAAGTACCATCGACAGCATATCCCTCTAGTCATAATCACTTAAGTGGCTGGCAGAATGTAAACAGATTTAATGATCATCATCAATCAAGAGGAAGATCAATGCAGCACAAATGATTATGAGTGAGCTGCGTCCTTTTTTTTTCCAACAGGAAAGCATTTTATCCCGAGATAAAACATTAACATCAGATGAAAAATCTCCCGCGGAGTTGAATGACAGCTCAAACACAGAAGTTCAATGGTTCAGAGAAGTACGAAAACTGAATCCAAACTTACAGGAGGTGCTGAAAACTTGAAGAGTGATGAACCCCTCAAAGCGAGGAACTTTGGTGAATACATTCGGTCCTGAACGGAGTCCTGCTCCTTCTCATCGACCCAGCCCATATAGATAATCTATCGAAGAGCGGACAGACAGATGTAAACATGAGGCATGTGGTCCGTAAGAGCAGAGAGCAGGGATCATGGGAGACAGTGGGGATAGATATTGAAAAATGTGATATTCAGTCAATGTTGGGCTATTTCCCTGTGATTGACTGGTGAATTGTGAAGTGACTCTATAACAGCTGGGAAGTCAACAGTAAAGGCTGTGTATCGAGGATTCTAGCGCTCTTACTCGTCTGCACGACATTGAAACCAGATTTTGCAATATTTACCATCCTGTTTTTCTGCATTTTTTTCTTGGCAATGCTCATTTGGAAAAAGTGAAAAATAGTCTCTGTATAAAGAAGTTGTGCTAAATGTTCGGGGTTGTTAGCTTACATTCCAAAGCACGTCAGCCCAGTTTAACCAAAAAACGTCCAAGTTTTTCTTTTCCCCGATATGAAGTTTAATGGTTGCCTATTTAGTCCAGACTACATTTTTGAAATGTAAAATAAGCAGTGAGGAGGTTTTAAAGGTTAAGTATGCATGTGAGTCTGTTTTGGGTTCACCAACTATGCTAGATTATTACACCGATGCAAAAATCCAGTTTTATCAGTCAGCTCTGTTCATTGATTTGTAAAATTGCCCATGATGGTCTCCTGTAAACAGAGTTACATGTAGAAAAAACATCATGCAAAATCTTGTTGTTTCCCAATAATTATAGAAATGTTTCCATCCCCTACACAAAGTCACACTGTATTAACATTTTGGCTGTTCAGTATTCAGGAGGAAAAAAGAGACTAAGCCAGCAGGGAGGTGAATAGAAAGAAGGGAAAGCGTCAACTTCAAATGCTCTGAGATTTAAGACATCAACTGAATCTCAACATCAGCTCTCATTAAACTCAGGGGTGATTGTAGCCAAACTAAAATGTTCACTTGTTTTTCAGTTTTTTGACTGACGGCAAAAAATAGCAAGTGAAAGATTCGGGGCAAGTAGAAACCCAGATAAATATGTAAGAAAAAAGGAAACCCTGCAGTCACATTAGCTTCACATGTTTAGACTGAAAGATGACACAGCCAGTTTAATGACTGAAGTTATTTTTCTGATCATTTCTCAGTGGACTTTAATGATGCAAAAAATCATACTCGTGTTGCAATAGTTGGTAAGACATTTACGTGTCCTTTCTCTGACTGACTGACCTGGTTGCACTTACCTTTTGATTTTTAAGATAGCCACAAGATTCAAGAATAATAGTCAAAGTAAAAAGAAAATTACCTGCTGGTTAACTGGGAAGTTCCGGTTAATCTTCTTAACCTGTTAAATTTAACGAGAACATCAATACCTCGTTAAAGTTTCTCCTGCTAACAATGACATAATTACTGTAGACTTTACGATCATTGTTTGATCCAGTAGGTAATCACTGACAATCCATCAAGGGACGAATAAACTGAATCCCAGTATCCACGCGAACACGTTAACCACAGCACAGAAGGAATATTGTTACTTCATTCAATGCCTGCAAATTAGAAAATGAGATGGATAGACTCATTTTCAACAAAGACCTGGGGCTCTTCTTTTAAAAAATCCATTTAAAGGACTCCATTCTGCGTGTGTGATAATAAAAGCAAATGGAAACTACAGAGAGAGCAGCCAGGCTTTAAATTAAAACATTGTGCTCACGTCACAAGGTATCGCTGGCTCCTAATCCACACTATACCATCAAAATAAGTTGTTCTTAGAAAAAGAATTCCCAAATTAAACTGTCTGGACCTGATCCTCTGCAATACAAGTCACAACTGTTTACTTTGAAATGTTACTGGAGTTTGTTTCAGATGGAGAGAACACAATGTTCTCTCAGAGCAGAGGCTGAGAGGAAAATACCAGATAACTGTCAGGATGTGAGCTGGCTGCAGGCAGTGACAGAGGCTCTAACCTGCCTTGGACAACATGTGTGGATCCAGATGAGGTTTTTTATTTACCTGGTATATAGTGCAAAACTACCTAACTCTGCCTAAACTGAAGCATACACACTGTACATACTTTTCATTAATATAGATTAAAATAGATTAAAAAAAATAAAAATAATAATAATCTATTCATGCTTTGGTATGACTCAACATCAATGTCATGTTGTTGTAGCAATTGCCAAATTGAACATCAGGAAGGACCATAACAACTTCTGAAATGCATCCAGTCAAAGTCTACATGGATTTAAATCAGAGGAAAAATGTAAGTTAACCTTTGTGGGCTGAGTAATCATAGTGTAGACCTCCATGAAGTTAGTGTTTCATAACTGTACGCGTTTTTTAGAAGAAGAAGATTTTGATTGGCTGTCAGTGTTTCCGTGCCAATGATCTTTAAAGTTATCATATTGTTTTGTGTGTGAACTTTCCTCCACTCGTCTACATCAGTGATAACTGCAGCTTATTGTAACAATTTATAGCTCCATCCACACTGTCATAGCTGTTTGACTAAATGGCACGTAATGCACTGCAGCACCTCATTTAGCATTCCATCAGATCTGCTAATTGCACTGGATGCACATGTTATTGAATCTTTCTTCCCATCGTGATCATCTTCTCAATCTTGCAAGAGGATGAGGGACAATGGAAATTTAAAAACATGCAAAATAGAACATGAAGTAATTTATCAATATGTTTTTAAAAAGGTTAGAAAACAGACTTCATTTTACTCAAAGCAAGATTTAAAAGCATGAAGGTTTTTTTTCCCAGGTGAAAAAGTAAATTTACATGTTTTTCATCTGTGCAACTCTTCATATACTCCACATTTCTGTTGTATTTTTTAGCACCTTTTTGCCCAGGCAGGCCCCATATAAATATATATAATTAGTTTTATTTCATGGTATACTGAACATTCCTTATTTTATCTATTGATTTTATATTTAGTTGACTGCACAAAGCCGAGCAGATTTCCTCCTGCATTATCAGTCAGAGAATTGGAGGCATTATTCCTCATATTGGACTACATAAAGCACCGTTTGTATCACAGGGATCCGTGACGAGCTGAGGCTGCTCTGAAAGTAAAAGGTGACCCTACTCTGAACTAGATTGTTCATATTCATATATTTTTAGGTGTTTGTGCTATTTTTGACAGCTTGTACTTCTCATTTGCAAAGTTTCCCGTCTTAATAAGTGGGGCCCTGCAATTTACATTACTTTAAAAAGGTCTCTGTTTGAATATTTATTTTGACTTTCAAAACCAGAATATTTTACAACACAAGCTCTTGAAGAAGCAGAGGATTTTCTGGCCCAATCGTCACCAACTCACAAGGTGCATAAAGAGTGAAAGGCTTCGAATGGATGTCAAAATGCTCCAGCAACACTAAGAAGATAAACTTTATTATCGTGGCCTTCGTCAGGCTCTATTTGAATATTCACTTTGACTTTCAACAACAGAATATTTCATACAGTAACACAAGCGCTTCTATCCTCCAGCCTCGACGTTTATCGTTTGTGTTAAGGTTTTTGTGGGACTGTAGCTGATCCTCAGCATGATTAACAATCAATAAATCACATTATTGGTCCCTGAAGGGCAGCCAGCTGTGCAACAGCAAAATGGAAACTGAAAACATATAATCATAAGACTAAAATAAGTCGAACTATAAAGAAACAAGCAAAATGTTTTGTTTCATATCTTATTATTTAAAACGGTCTTCCTTTTGATCTTGTTGTATCAATGATCACTGATCATCAATGTTCTCAGATTTTTCTTTAAATGCCATTTTGAATGTATTTACGTTTATTTACTTTCCATTTGATATGACAGATACAATATACAAATAGACAAACTGAAAGCAGCAATCTAATCCAAGTATAGTATTTATAGGGGATGCTAATTTGAAACACTTGTCTCTAGAACGTCTTTTTGAGGAACTTTAGTCTGGATTACCCCAGTACTGTATTGGACAATTATATCCTTTCATCCTTTCTAATTGCTTTAGTGATACTTTCACTATTCGTGTAAACCAATTAGAAGATTGGGATGTCTGATTAATAATTTAGTCTTTTGCTTAATACTTTACACTAAATCTAAATACATCACTTTAAGCCTCAGCATTACTTTGGGTTTGGTGCCAGACAGCAAAAGCTAAACAAAGATGATGAACCTGGTACTGTAGACATTATACCTGCTAAACACAATGAGTCATTGTGGGCTTGTTATCAGCATTAAGCTCAAAGCACCATTGAGTGTTGCCTCCCAAAGCTTCTAGCATGGCCGGAACTTCATGTTTCATTTGATGTTTCCAGTTGATTTCTATCACTGAAAGAATTAAGAATTTTAATCTGAAAATTGTTTTTTAAATATAAAAAAAAAAAAAAACATCCTTTAAATCAAGAAGGGACTCGAGAGCAAGTCCTCTTACAAAGGTTTCAGTAATACTTTAGAGTGTAAAAAAAGCAAGCACGAGACACGAGGGAAAACATCAATTAAAAAAAAACATGCATTCACACTGCTCTATGTCAGCCAAAAGAGATTTGAATTGATTTCGAGGGATGAGGTTGTTCGATACAAGCTTGTGCAGCTTGTTACCCAATGCAATGCTGTTCTCGTCTTACCGCCAACAATGACTACCTCAGAACTTTCTCTTTTGTAGTGTACCACAATGCACTTAACAACCAGCATACACTTCTACTCCTTCAGCACAAATCTTTGTATCCTTCATTAATCACATTCACACACTTCTCTCCGTATGCTCGAGCGAGAAACACACTCTCTCCTGTTGAGGGCATTCAGGCAGGGAGTGATCAGTGTTATGTTTAATATGTCCCTCACTTAGTCCACTCCAATTAACCGGGACTCTATTATTACCCAGAGACTCTCACACAGGCAGCCATCACTCAACACACACACACACACACACACACACACACACACACACACACACACACACACACACACACACACACACACACACACTGAGCCACGCCAATGGACACAGGATAATTAGAAAAACCCTGTTTTTCCCTGCTGCTCGCTCTCATGTCGCGTTAAGACCCAGCAATCACTGTTTGTCTGCTTCTATTTTCTGAAAGCAGACTGTGGAAATCTACTTTTTAGTTTAAGGTGTTCAAACACACCTTCATATGTTGATAAATGTTTAAAATTAGACACAAATGCCTGTATGAGTCACAGGGCTTGTTAGTTGTATTTGTATTTGCTCCCCCCCACTGAGTATAAAATCAAACCTCAAAAGACAGAAACACACTTTGCTTTTTTTACTGCTGGAAAAATATGGACACAATAAGAGAAGTATACAGCATTGTTATTGTTGTTTTTCATTTTGCCTCTTGTTATTATTAAATAATGTATTATGCTAAATAATAGATAAGTGTATGGGTTTCGCTAAGGGCAGTAAATGAAGAACAGCACAGTTGCTGTTATTGTGACCTTAGGCTTTAAAAAAAAAAAAAAAAGTTTGCACTCTACTCACAGAGTGAAAAAAGACATTAGTAGTAGGAGTTAAAGCCGTGACATTTGCAAAGGAACTATCCACAAATTGAAAAGTCTTTTCCCCAATATCTTTCAGGTTTACAAAGGGGATTATGAGAGGGGGCAGAGCTAACAAGTGTTATTGTTTCATACTCACATTGTGCTTGGTGAGTCCGGATATGTTGCCTGCTATTGCCTGAAGCCAGTCCAAGCAGTCTTCAGAAATGGGAAACTGGATAACTCCACTGCAAACTCCATCCACAGCTATGACCTGGAAAGCATTTTTCCTGAGAGACGCAAAAAGAACACAAGGCTATTATTAATTTCCAGCCTATTAACCACAACTTACACTCAGTCCATAATTCTTCAGATCGATTTAAAACATTCAAGGAAGCTTTTTGGTTTTTTTTATTCTAAGTAGGAGATGAAAAACTGGTAAGGACCAGAACATTTCTCTCAATATGTCCTCAACGTATCCCATTTCATTTTAACCCAGCATGCAACACTCCAGGCAGGTTTTTCATTTCCATCCAGACAATTTACACGCAACACTTCTCACTCAACTCTGCTGAATAAAAGCCACATATTTCAAAACAATTCCTTTACATCTACAACAACTTTGGGGAAACAGAAATAAGCTGTGTACATCAATATACACCTTTTGAGTTGATATGGCAAGAATTCTAACAAACAAAATGCCTGTTTGCACATCTAGCAGTTCCTGGAAAACATAATCATGTTAGTGTTCAGCTGATGAACGCAATTAAATATACCGCTCTGTGTTTGGTCTCTGCTAACTCCTGAGAAAGCATCCGGCTCGTCTGCCATCAAATGCCTCACTTTGTTTACCAGCTCATTGCTAACTGCCTGCTGTTTTATGCTGAACAGGTATTCATCTTAACATGATGACTCTAGGACAGCTGAGTGAAACAAAACCATGGCATGCTTAAATTCATTGTAAAGCTTCATGAAGCTGAGAGTCGCTGGAAGATGGCCCAGATAATTGTCTGAACCTTTTCACTTTCAGGAAACCCTTTCCACTGTCATTTATTGTTAGAGATATAGGTATTATAAAAATGGTTTTTTTGTAGCCCTCTGAATATATATTTGTGTATTTGAAGTGCAGATTATTGACACCATTTTAGAAATTGTGTTGTACTGACCAAGTTAATCTTAATTTCTTTAAGGAAGAATGTGCAACATGTTACACATAAATACAGTGAGAGTATACCTCTGTAAATGTCTCTGAGTAATGGCGGTCTACAATGAGTGAGAAGTGTGAGTCCCACCAGCTGTAATGTTGTTGGAGCTGTGTTTATATCATGTTTACGTGGACAGGTCGGCCTTGTGTATAAAAGCTGTTTTAGTCTCAGGCTAAAGAAAAGAAGAACAACATACTCACTGCTTATTTGGACGCCACGTAAGTGTCTTTAGATCTTTGTCATTCCATGTCTATTTATGTGCAATATAAAGCTACGAGTGCTAACATTAGCTAACATTAGCCTGCTAACACAACACGTTAGCCTGCAACACATTAGCCTGCTAACACAGCAAAGCAGGCCACAGGCAATTGCTATTCTTTTGCAACTTTACAGTTAATGGACTAACACAGGGGTAATAACGATGACGTTCAATGTTCTGAACAAGAAATCATGTATTACTTTGCAAATTTTCCGGAAGGTCTACCCTATGTCTGAGCCACATGCCTGTTTTGCTTATATATTATAAAGTGTGTAAAAGGGATATATACTCAATAGCAGATAAAAACAGTGTTTGAACGGATGAAGGCAATCTGCTCCTTTTTGAAGAATTGGGTACAATCTGAGCACACCTGTCCTGTATTGCATTAGAGGATGATTTGCAGCTCTGCAGCTGAGAACTGCCACCGACCTGAACCGTCCCCACGAGGTCCCGCAGCTCACCTACAGGCGTCAGAGCCTGGCATGTACTGCGACAGATGCGAGTGAAGAAGCGGAATAAGGCGCAGGTCCACCCATCTCTTCTCCCAGCGCAGCCCGGGGGACGTGGGCCAAGACGAGCAGGACAGCGTGTCCTGTAGAAGTGTGAAACACAATTTAAAAAGGCTTGTCGTTTCACACCTTGCACATTTCAACCAGTTGACATGTGAAGAGCTCCAGTCCTGCTTCTGCCACTGCCGCCGCTGATGTTTTTTGCCGCAGGTGCATAGGCAAGCTGAGCGAGCAAGAGCTGCAGGGAAAAGCTGATTCACTCGCCTCAAAAGATAAAGATAGAGCATCCAGGTTATCAGCCAGCAGTGACAGTTGCATGGAAACAACTCTGTGGCACCAGGAAACGAGCTGCTGCATAGTTACAGATTGACAGTAATAGAATCAGCAAGTCAAAGAAGTTTGATGAGAAAAGTACCGTGTTGTTTGGATGGTAGTTCAAGTGCAGGCCGCTATCACACAGAGGAGAGGAAGTCCCACTACTCTGGTCGCTTGGGATGCCTGAAAGTGCACACACAAAAAAGCCAATAAGATTAAGTAACACCTCCATCTATTTCAAGGTTTCCAACAGTAGTGAATCACCGCTTTCAACAAAAGTGTGTTACTTTGTTCTCTAACATTGTTTGCTCTCTGTGCCAATTTGTATTCAGCCTAGTGGTTTCATGGCCAGTCAACCTGGCCTATATACCTGTATGAAAGGATTTGATAAAAAGCTTTCATGTCTGATGACGGGCTCAAGCGTTCCCATGCAAGAGCAATCAATTGAATCACAATGAAAAACGTCAATTCTTTCAGTCGAGCATCTTAGAGGAGCTTGGGACGTGTCCTTTTCCTTTATTCCTCCCTTCCCTTTAACTGAGCTGCTTATTTTAGTGCTTGTCAAGACTCCAAAATGTGAAGCGACGGAATTCTTTTTTTTTTTTTACTCTAAGTGGCTCTTCAGGCTCAAGTTAATCGTCACCAGGACAACCAATCCTTGACAGAAAATAATAGCAGCTATAAATACTCTCACTTAATTACTTTGCCCTGCTGTTGTGGTCGGTATATACTTGAATTTAAGAGTTTTCTTACAAGTGCAGTCCTCACACAGGGGCAGTTTCAGAAAGGCTGGAGTCTTCTTCAGGAAAGAGACAGTAAGAGTCACCTCTTCACCTGCATTTCTTAAAACCTGGACCTGTGAGGTCAAAATGCAGAAAACTTTTCTTTAGAAGGAGCTGTAAACTTTTTTTATTATTATTATTATCATTTTTTTAGCAGATAGCTTGCTGTGATAAAACAGGGAGTGCAAATGTCTAAGTAACAATAAAAAAAGAAGAGCATGATACATTTCCACTGACACAGAAGTTATCCTGCTTTCATGCTTATTTTTGCAACTACATTAAAAAAAAAGAAGGATGAGAAAGAAACATCATGTCAAAAAGATAGAAATCATAAAATGAGACAAGATAAGCTGCTGAGAGTGCTGTTACAGTGTATGAAAAAAGATGAGATATGAGCTGACAGCTTACCACTTCCTCGTGGCGATAACTTCTAACGTTTATTCCATTTATCTAGAAACAACAGCAGTAAAAGGGTTAGTCTAAACAACACCGCTGCTATCATATTACTCCAGCTCTATCTTCAACATGATTAATGAGGCAAGCAACAATAACTGTTACGGCATCTGTGCTGAAGTCTGTAAACAAGCAAATCTCATCCACAGTTGCCATGAATACAGAGTGCCTTTGGCTGGCTTGTAAATGTTGCCTCTGCATCATATGAGCTGAGAGAAATGAGATTGGGAAGACTTCTTTTTTCCATCAGTACTCAAGCAAATAAAGAACCCCAGATGTAGCATTCATACACAGGGGTTGCTTACTTTTTTGCAGTTTTGTGGACATGTAACATGAATTATTAAAGATACATTGCAGGTTCTTTTGCAGAAGGATAAGGTATGTAAACAGACTCAATGTGATTCTTTTTTTTTTTTTTTTTTTGCATTTTTTTTTTTTTTTGCATTTTTTTTTTTTGCATTTTTGCATTTGCAGGATCATAAAGTGGATTCTACAAGTCATTTTAAAGCCACAGTATAAAACAATATTCATAGGATTGTTAGGTTAAAATTAAAAATGCTGATCTTTGCAAGAAATATATTTTTTAATTGAACCTTTAAACGGCTGTGTGTCTGATCTGTGTCTGTGAGCATGAATTTAGTTTAACAAAATCATCTTGTCTGAATGTAACAACCAATCAGGATTAGCTTGCACATAACTGGCTAAATGTGCCTTCGTCTCGCTCTCTCCTCGCTTCAGTGGTGGGGTGCGCGCCACAGCTGTGCTCCACATATGCTGCTACTTTCTAACTTGTATTTTGATGTATATTCACTGGCTGTCAATAAGTCAGTCCTTTGAGTTCAACATATCCAGCTTATTGATACGGTTTTTAGTGACAACAGTTGGCATGCGTGGTCGGTGCATTATAGTGTGGGAGGGGCTTAGCAGAGGCAGAAAGTTTTTTTTTTCCTTGGATTGTTTCATGTGCTGCAGTTTACACAAACATGAAAGGTATATTTTTTTTTGCATTTCACCTGAAGGATGCCGTCTCCAATGAAAAGAAGCCCGGAGAGTTCAGCTGCAAACACAACATCACTGCAGTTACTTGAAGAGTAAAATAGAATGAGATGTACATCTTTACCAGAAATAACTACCTTTTTGTTCCTTTGATATTTTTGAAATCACAACAGGGATTTTATGCTCAGCTCCACCCTGAGGAGATAAATCAAGTTCAGTTGAATAAGGAAATGTATCACAAACACAGAGTGAATCAAACGGCACTCAAAAAGACACAGAATTTTCTGTAAGTCCCACAGCTAACACTGTTTCTGGAGGGAAACGATCAATTTTTCAGTTAATTTAAAGTATTTGGGAGGAGCAGTCTAATCAGCGGGGATCTAAATTACCTTGATGCTCAGGCCGAACCCTCCAATAGTCTGCCTCCTGATCGTTACAGTCCTCTCCTGCAAAAGATTCAGTTGAAAAACAAGAAACGAGTTCAGACTGATGAGGAACATGAGGGAGCTCTTGATTCACAAGGAAACAAAGAGAGGGGTTGCTTTTGTTCAGAACTAAGAAGAATCTGAGGAGTGTGTGTGTGTGTGTGTATGTGTGTGTGTGTGTGTGTGTGTGGGGGGGGGGGTGGATATATTTAAGAGAAAACTTTGAATGCACATTTTTTTAATGTGTGTCGAGGACTTAAATAGATATGTTGATGCCATATGTTCAGCCCTTGGAGAACAATTTGCATGGCTTATGTTGTAAGAACATAGCTAAAGTAAATTTGATTCAAATGTATTGATAGATAGATAGATAGATAGATAGATAGATAAATAGATAGATAGATAGATAGATAGATAGATAGATAGATAGATAGATAGATAGATAGATAGATAGATAGATAGATAGATAGATAGATAGATAGATAGATAGATAGATAGATAGATAGATAGATAGATAGATAGATAGATAGATAGATAGATAGATAGATAACTGAGGCAAACTAGTCTGCACAAGGACTTTCTGACATGCTGAAGTTGAATTAGCATTCACTCTTCCCCGTCATCCTCTCTGTTATTATCTTTATGTTGCTTTTTTCAATCTTTATTTGTATAGCATGAATTCATAACAGGTGTTATCTCGAGACTCAGGTAAAGGACCTTACTCTTTGTCTGTTAACATTAACAAAAGAGCAGGTAACAAGACCCTGCTCATCGTTATGTTTACAAAAAGCAGGTAAAGGACCTTACTTATTGCTATATTATTGCTTATTTTAGTATCTCTGTTCCATTTTCTTTTACAGTTTAAATTATTTCTTTACTTCTGTTCTGTGTTTTTGAGCAACGGTAACAACTGAATTTCCCCCTGGGACTAATAAAGTATTTCTGATTCTGATTTGTATTTGTCTCTTAAAAGTTCACCTGCAAAATGTTATCCTTATAATAATGCCTGTTTGGTTATGGGACTTGGCCTCAGTGAAGAGTATTCATGAGAAAAAGTGAAAAACTGTAAAAACGGACGGTGAAATACTTTTTCACAGCTTCATTTGATTTATGAGGTGCAGATTATAAGACTGAGTGTTCTCTGTATCTTAGCACTGTAACCTTAATTTATTGTGGAGTTCACGTTCCTTAAATTAACACAGGAGATTTTCGAGTGCAGTGTCATTATCGAGTAAAGGGACTGTGTTACTTACACTTGAATAAAAAGGCTCTCCTGACACGCAGATGACGTCTTGTTCTTGAATTGTCAGAATATCTTTGGCCAAGTGTAGTCGAATATTGAATGGCTCTTCATTACCTTCCTGCATCAAATAAATCCCAGTCTTTGTCTGCGAACAGTCAGAAATATAAAATCATTCATCATGCCTCCATGACTAAATTAACTGGCCATGAAATTGAAAGTTATTGAGACTACTCAATGCAGAATAGAACATAGAAATTATGATTCAGAGCTTTAGCCTTGTCAAAATCTTTTTTTTTCCTAATCTTATTTCACTGTTGATGCTAATGTTGGAGCAGGATTTAATACACACACAAATATAAATAGAACATTTTGATTAATAGTTTGAAGAGCAGCGTTTATGTGCAGTGAGGATTTTTACATGCTTGCTAGATACTTTGTTTACATCAATGCCAGGAGATAAAACACCATTCATGATAGCATCTCATTTACTCTCTCTCTGCTGCTGATGGTGATGATGACAATTAGGAACCTGTGAAATTAAGAGTCTGGAACCAACTCGCCCTCCACATTTGAAATTTCCACAAGCGGCTGTGAGGACTGCGTCTGCTTCCAATGATCCGTTTAAAACATGCTAATCCGCATAAATTTGCATTCCGCGTATCCCTCCTCCTTCCTGGCTAATTGCGATGCCTGTCTTGTCCTTGACTTAAAAAGGTCTAAATAAAAGAACCACCTTCACCTGACAAGACTGCTAATAGAAAACAGACGTTGATGTCAGCATCTTCGTCACGGGAGATACATTGCCTGACAGTTAACACGCTCGCCGAGCACTGTTGATGCTCTTAGAGGGGTTTCTAAACTGCAGGTCAAACTTGAACCAAAGTCAGTGTGGAGCATATTATCTTTCACACATAATGAGGAACGTGGAGAAGCGTTCCCCTGCCGGCAGCTGCAGCATGAAAAATGAAATGGGCGACATATTAATTCACATTATTTGAAGTAATGTGTGTGTGTGTGTGAGAGTCATTAGCCGAGCAGAATGAGGGCAGTTGGGCCTGAAGTGTGCGTAGATGGGTCACACAGTGTCTCACTCGGTTGGGTATTGTTTGGCATGTTGTAGTGCTCACATTGTACATAATTAGCCTTCTGTCTCATTCTGTTTCTCTATTACTCCCCCTTGCAATCAGCACTCTATTATTATCTGAAATCATGATCAGAGCAGATATGCAACAAGGACATCTCTTTCTAACCCAACAGTGTTATAGTAATGGGAGGAGTGAAACTAAGAACAAGGAGCCCAACATTAAGAGGGCCCTCAAACTAATAAAGAAAATGTAAAACTTCTAAAATGAAAATGCACTCTATGTTTTAAGCATTAAAAGTATACTCTCACCGTGAACTAAATTGTGTTGATTATTTCTTGTATTCCCCCGTAAAAAAAGTGATAATGGTTTAGTCCACTTCTGCCCAATATTGGACAGAAGCACAGTTATTGAGCTCATGCTGAGGACTTCGGGTTAACTTTGAAGTAGTGGTGGGAGGTACCACAAAATTTAGCTTTGAGCGTATAACACAAAATACAAAGGCCAGGTTCACACATTTAGTGGTAAAAGCTGCTAATGTGCTTCCATGGAAGAGAGACAACATACAGTATCTGATGATTTATAAGGTAGTAGTATTAGGCTACTTTTAATTATGAAAAGGAATTCCTGATCACTTTTCTCTGTTGATGACTTCAGCACCTGCACGTTAAGGGGCAACAGAAAGAAAAAGACCAAATATTGTAGCATTAGGGGAAGTTTTTTTTATGTCCCCAGGATGTGATCTAACCTGCGGACGATTCATATCCTTTATCTACATACTCCAGTCTCTATGTTTCTATCTGGAGATCCATCATCACCATCTTCATGTTGTATTGAGTACATGACACAGGTTAGGATCATAAAGTGGATTCTACAAGTCATTTTAAAGCCACAGTATAAAACAATATTCATAGGATTGTTAGGTTAAAATTAAAAATGCTGATCTTTGCAAGAAATATATTTTTTAATTGAACCTTTAAACGGCTGTGTGTCTGATCTGTGTCTGTGAGCATGAATTTAGTTTAACAAAATCATCTTGTCTGAATGTAACAACCAATCAGGATTAGCTTGCACATAACTGGCTAAATGTGCCTTCGTCTCGCTCTCTCCTCGCTTCAGTGGTGGGGTGCGCGCCACAGCTGTGCTCCACATATGCTGCTACTTTCTAACTTGTATTTTGATGTATATTCACTGGCTGTCAATAAGTCAGTCCTTTGAGTTCAACATATCCAGCTTATTGATACGGTTTTTAGTGACAACAGTTGGCATGCGTGGTCGGTGCATTATAGTGTGGGAGGGGCTTAGCAGAGGCAGAAAGTTTTTTTTTTCCTTGGATTGTTTCATGTGCTGCAGTTTACACAAACATGAAAGGTATATGCTTGTGTGTGTGTGGGGGGGGGGGGGGGGGGGGAGCGGGGGGCACTGAGGCTGCAGATTGATGTGCTTTGTGCTGCTGTTCTAGCTGCATGCTTTCAGGAGCTCAGAAATGCATAGGGTGTTTCCACAATAAAAATCAATTCACTGTCAAAACGTTGCATTGATTGAATCCTACCAACCTCTTCATTTGAAGTCTTGAAATCCATGTGCTACTACGCAGTGAGGGATACTGCAACAGAGAACAGCCAGTTAGACTGTGGAGGAAAAACGTCGCTTAATGATGTGACTGACTCGCTGCAGCAAAAACATGCACAGCAGACTCACACTATAGCATTGTTAGCAGGAAACATATTTCCATTATAGTTTGTCCTTTTCTGTTATAGACAATAGAGAGAAATAGATTTTTCATTGAAATGTGCCTCATCTAAACCCAACTGTGCATGGTGAAAAAAAAATCCCCGCTGAGCAATCTGGGGAGAAAACCAGAGACCATTAAGCTTTAATGAATAATTCATTAGCAGAGGTGAGAGCCCAGGTATCCTAATAAATGTTTCAAAATCCAATCCAGGGCTCCCAGGAATGGACTCGGTTACCATATCTGATGTCTTGTCAGGAAGAAACCCAGCAGGAGAAAATGCCACAACACAACCTGAGTGGTATATTTTACACTACCATTGACTTCCACATGCTTTAAAATCATGTGACTTTAATGCAGGTAGACAAACAAGTAGAGCTTCATTTACATAAACCAGTTCCACTCAGTTTTAATCAGACATGACTGCCACTTGACTCGACAAACGAGAGCATCACAGAAACGGTGCATACTTGAATAACAGAACCAGAGCTGCAGAGGGACTTACTTCAGTAGAAAGGCCCCCAGCTCTTTGTACGGTGAGATCTAGCCATCGAGCAGTGACTTGACCCCTGATCCAAGCAGTCGTAGAAGAAGGCCTCCCCGAATCATGGCTGTCAGACTGGGGGTGGTGGGAGAGCAAATGCTGTCACCTCTCTTGGCTGGTTGTAGGTGTTTCACGATTATTCCCGGAGGAGGTGACGCTGAACAGCAGAATGAGGCTACCGAGTAGGGAGGCTGCTCACTTCAGGTGATGTCTGCGTGCTGCAGGAACAGAAAGATGTGGTTCACGGATAAAAAAATCAATGTACATACAGCTGATAGCTTCGATTCATTGACAGAGCTGGATATTGTTGATTAAAAGCTTCTGACAATGACTAAAAAGATGTCATTCTAAGTTGGCAGCGACAAAGATAAGAGCAAAACATCGTCTGCATTTATGTGGGAATATGAATCGGAAGCTTTTATTTCCTAAATAAACACAATCTATTCAAAAGCAAACACTGAGTATCACTCCTAAGTCTGTGATGAAGGATCCTCTAAAAAGACATCACTTGTTAAAAAAAAAAAAAAAACCTGTAGCTTCATTTGCATCAATGCCAAAATGCAATTAACTCATATTCTTCCATTTTCTTGAATCTTTGTACAAACGATTTTCAAACGATTTATTAAGTTCCAATAGCAAATCCTCGAGAAACCCTCCTCGTTAGTATGCATTGTTGGCTTTGTGCCACTTTTTTGTTGAGACGCAGCGTTGCCACTGTGATCATTGTTCTGTGGGTTGAAAAGAAATGTATGGTATCTGCATTCCAAGTTACGTTTCAGTCATAAATCATCGTCTCCTGATTATGCAGTAAGAGCAGCTATTGTGAAACGTGCAAATTTGTTTGAGCGCTGAGATGGAAGAGAGACGATGATTTATTGTTTTTGTTAAACAGTCAATGGAAGAGCTGGAGAAGTCTGTGGGGTTGTATGAGATGAAATAGTTAGCTTTGCTTTTCTTTAAAGAAAGATATCCTGAACACAACAAAAGTTTGTTCTTTGATGTGCGACTTCAAATTGGTAACTGTAAATGGACTTGAGCTTGTATACAGTAGCGCTTTTCAAATCATCAACACAAAGCGCTTTTACACCGCAGGTCTCGCCTACCCATACACATTACACACCTGTTTATAAAGTGTCCATCAGCACAAACTAATACCATTCATACACATTTTTACGCTACCCTTGAAGCAGCATAAGAAACTTGGGGTTAAGTATCTTACCCAAGGACACATTGGACATGTGACAGCAGCAGGATGGGGTTTGAACCCCCAAACTTCTATTAGCCCCAGACGCCCTTGTTTTTAAGTTGGGGGTTTTAAAGAGGTGGTTTTGTATCTTTTAAAGTGAAACTTTTTGCACTTTCTACACAGAATGTAGTGGCTTTTATTTGCTTTTTTGGGGTTGTCTTGAATATCTGTCAGATTAAACAGGATTGGTAAATAATTTACCATACTGTCAACTGAGTTTCACTTAATTTAAGTGAAGATCTTAATGTGGATCGGACATGTTAAAAAACATGGTACACATAGGCCTGCTTAGAATTCAAAAGAAGTATGAGGTACAAGTCACAGTCTGCATAAAAAATACTTTGCAACGCCATTTTTATGCCACTCATTGAATTGTGGACTACTTCCTAACAATTAGCACATTTCACCATATTTTAATGAAAGGGAATATAAAGCGCTCCGATCTTCTCTCTTTTTATAGCAACTGATCGATTACAAGCTAGCTAGGCACAAAAGAATTCCCTATTTTATCATCTAGATTAATCTAAATGAAACAATAATTTACTTATGTAGAGATATGTGAGATTCTTTGCTTATCATTAAAATGTTTTGGGAGGTTAAGTCGTTTTCTCTGAGACTTTCTGAGTACTTTTCACAACCAGTGGAGTTGCACCTGCAGATAATAAGGCACTTCTACTGTGGGGAAGGTGCTGTTAACCTTTTTCACGTCAACTCATCCATATAGGTGAGCTTAGATGTACTGCATTAACTTAAGTACATTTAATATGAGTAGCAATGTAGTGAGGAATGTCATATTACACTCGTGACCAACTCTCTGACTACTGCTCATTGGCCTTGATTTATCGTTTGTGGCAGACAAAACAAACAAATCAACATGTTTTTTTCATTTTCCAAAATGAGGAAAAGATCATTAACTGGCACTTAAGCCAAACATTGTAAATGGAATTGTCGTTTTATTATTTAGTGAATAAATTATGTATTTAGATGTACAGTAAAAACAGATGATGCACGGTCATACTGTATTTTCATTCATATCATTAAATCAGTCTCTGATGTATTGCTAATCCAGGGTGGTATTGTTTTTCAAATATATTTCTTTCACTGACGTGTGTAAATTTCCTTGACTTTAGAAAATCAATCTGAAATACAATATCTCAGTTTATGTCTTCAACCTGCCTCCTACACGCTTCACGAGAAGCTGTCTATGTTAGAGACGAGCCAGCTCTCTTATACAGTATCTAAGAGGGAACTCCTGACATCATCTGTGGAGCTGCTTTAAAAACTAATTTCTCCATGTGGTCAGAATCTAAAAAAGATGCTTCTGCAGCTCAGAGACGAGCACTAATAGATGCCCTCCTGTACATCCTTTCAGACACATGCACATCCCGTTTTTTTCCTCAAAAAGATTAAATAAGCAGAACCTTTTGTGGCATTTAAGCCGACTCAGCATACCTTTCTTTTACGACCATCAGATATTTCAGGTCCCACCAATTTGCCGAGCAGTGTTTTTCAAATAAAGCTCTTGTCTTTGACACAATGGCAGAGAGAACAGAGAGAGAGGAGCAGAGTTAGATTGGCTGGATGATGTGGAGATTGTAAAGTGACATCTCCATCTCTTAAAGCTGAGGACAGCTGGGGCCCCATACAGGATGATGGATAGCCGTTTGTGCGTGCAGGTGCAGCAGCTGGCTGCAGAGCACTCCAGCAAATATAGTTTTACTCCCTGAAAATTGATATCAGCTTCACTTACTGCATGTGCACTTGTTCTGCGACCTGGAACATATGGTGCCTGAGAGTGCAGCTTTTTTTTTTTTAATTTGCAGAGTGATGATAGTGGATATTATGTTGCTTAAATATTATGGTATCCCTAAAGCGAGGTGCTCGGCATCAGTAGCACTACACTGGCTGGTTTTACAGGATTGGCACTGTTCATGTTTGGACACTTTTTTTTTCCGGTTGCACGCTTCCAGCAATTCACAACTTCCTTATAATAATACTAACAGTGTACTTGATCATATATACCATTTTCATCTAGAGACATTAACCTGCGAAAGAGAGAACTGTGGGACATTTTGAGATATAAGAACCTTTTAATGTGTCTAATTCTGGTGAACTTTGTTGAACTTTTTTGGTTTCAAAGATACATGATGTAGTTTATGTATACTTTTTGGTGAAATTCCTTAAATGTCTTTTACTTCATGTTTTCACTTTTTTTTTTTTTAACAAAACCCTGCTTGGTGCTGGACTGCTGAGGATTACTGTCAGTGTATAGCAGCTAAGAATAATAGGAAAAAGCTGAAAGAAGAAGTGGTTAACCACTATGCTACCAGCATTCCTGGAATGCAAATTTTGTGTAGAGAAATACAGCGATCAAAGTGCACAAAGATAGTTAATCATATTATTGAACAAGTTCTTATTGTGCATACAAGTGGTCAAGTGCGGTCTTTAGTCAATGTATTGAGACTTACCCGATCACTAAGGTCTTTTAAGAGTGATGCTTAAAAGACACTTTTTAAAAGGGACATGTTGTGAAAAATCCACTATTACAGTGTTTTTGAACATTTATTGAGGTAACTGAACCTCAAACTTTAAAAAGGGGGGGGGGACTCAATGTTTTGTGTCTGTTTAGAATGACACTGAAGTGTCCATAGAGTAACCAAGATTTTGAATCAATAAATCTTTCCCTTTTGATTCTTATAAATTCAAGTCTGTACAAAAAAAATCATTTCAGGTGTGAATGGTTTGAAAGGTGTTTAAATGTGTGTGATGTGCTGGTTCATTCTCACCTGACAATCCCTGACACATTAATAAACTCTGCCTTCAGTCTGTTGCCATGATGCAGCTGCTTGAACAGTTTTGTTTCTACATAGAACATCTTGCGATGAACACGACCTGTTTGTGTGTAGCTGGAGGTGCTGCTCCTCCTCGTCTTTCTTGTTGTGTTTAAGAAGGATCACTGAGGCAAGGCGGAAACAGTATCGCATCGTGTTTTCAATTCCTTTTGAAGCATTTGTCACGAAAAAGTCTATCATTACCTTTTAAGTCAATACCTGAGCGCGAGATAGAGCCAGCGGAGCTCTGAATGCCAGATGCACATGACTGATAGGCACAGGAGTAAATTAGTGATGGACACATTTATAGACTGAGCTCTTGACCTTCCTGACAATGATCTATGTTTTTGGCATCAGGGAGCCACCAGATATCTGATAGGTGCCAACTTAAATCAGCAGGATTCATTTCACAAACTGGTTGCGTGTTACATGGTGTGATATCAGGAAGCAGAAATAGACATACACAGAAAAATAAACTGTGGCTGGGAGAAAGGGATCCTGCAGCATTGTTGCTATGATAGGCTCCATAATGACACTGTAATCTTTTTTTGTGCTTTAGCATATGATATGATGATGCAACGCCTGTGGACAAATGGATTGGGCTAGTGAAGCATGATATCTTACATGAGGCTCCTAATTAGGCTCAACAGATGAGCACTCAGTCTTTATATCACACTGAATAATGCAATGCACTCTCGTAATTGATTAATATAATTCATTCTCTTTATTTTATTTATGTCTAAATACACATGCATATAGACATTTTTGTATTTAAGGCCTTGCAGGGGATGGCTCGGAGGCCTGGAAATGGCACCACGCTGTGTGTCGAGTACATGAAAGGATTAGAAAGCTCAGCATATTGCTGAAGGCAAGGCTACATTTAAATGACGCTGCACAGTCGAGGGACACATCTGCTCACTTGCTAAATATAAAGTAGGGAAATATAGAACTATTTCTCAAACGCTCTGCCAAATTATTTATGAATTCAAAATGTGTGACATGTCGCCAATTACTATTTTTAGGGAGATAAATCAAGATGTTTAGATCAATGTTTGTTGAAGCTCTTTCCTGGAAGATTTGCATGATTCCTTTTGAGTCATTTCCAGCTGCAGAATATAGCCCAATCATTTGAAACTGCATGCAGAATATGACTACATACATGCAGAGCTACAAGTAATGAGTCTATCCTTATTCACTATGCTGTGATGACTAAGGAATGCAAGAAAAATGCCTGAAGTTATGTCTTTAAAAAATCCACTTTTTGGTGGAACTCAGGTTCAAAACAAATAGACATGTTGTATTTAAATGTGAAAAGCCATTATTTAACGCTTGAATGCTTGGCTTAAATTACCTGACGACTAATCAATTATCATCATACACAGCAATTATGTTTCTGTCAATTGACTAATTGTTTTCCACTTAAATAAATGCTTTAAAAAGACTTCAGTTAAGGACAATTACCCAACTATGTAAGTAAACACAAACAGTGATGTCCTTCCAGTCTATTCTGCCTTCATAAGCAAAAATCGTTAAGTGTTGTTTTTTTTGTTTTTTTTAATTGCTGCTCTGGGCTATTTAACTAAAAACAGGTTGAACGAATTGTAAATGTACCAGGGAAGCAGAATCATGCAATTTACAGTGAACAAGACTTCTTTCCATCAAGGCTGAGCTGCTGCTGTGCTGTGGCTGTCAAAGCAGCCGTGCTTAAAAAATAAGCAGAGTCACCACATTAATCAAATGTGACCTAAAATTGTCCAGCCTGTGCAGTACTTACACATTGTAAAGTAAAGACGAAAGACTTCTTAAACACGTTATCTGTAGGGGTTGTATCACTAGTATGGAAAGCAGCATTCTATTATCATGCATCATTATATATGATCTAACCCCTGATCTCCTTACTTAGTGTAGCTCTCAGTGCATAGCCTGTGTTGCAGTCCTGAACCTCTAAATCAGATGGGCTGGTAGATGAGGCGCATATAAATGAGTTGTGTCTTCTGTCTTCCCCACCACGAGAGTTCGGTGTGCACTCGCTTCATTAACCATCGGTCTCTACTAAACCACACTAATGCTTTTCTGGTTGCATGACAGTGTCTTTGTGGCACAGACTTCTAATATTCCTTCTCTATACTCTGAGGCAGTTTATTTTATCGGTGTTGCTGGTGCAATACATCACACCACAATAAAAGCATATGGCCTGTTTTCCTCTGCGGTTTCAACATCTGGAGCTGTTTGTATGGATGGTCGACCAAACAGTTGCTATAAAAGCCCCACAAGACAGAGCGGGCGTGATGCATTTCTCTCTCTGTCGCTGAGCTGTAGGGCTGGATTGTAATGAAGATGTCCGGCCTTATGGTGACAAATTGTATATGCTCTCCAATTCAGCTGCCCTTTAACAACCTCTGCTGGGAAATCTACCTTTCGCCGCTTCAAGATACCAAACTCTCTGATTTGGATGCTCAAAAATCGGTAAACTCCTGTTGCTACTTCTCCGTTAATGTCTGGCTCCTTGTCGTGTTTCTTATTTCCAGGACAGCACTCCTTTCTTAACGGTCAAAATAGGTCACTGAATAAAGCCACACTGCATTCAAAAAGAGGAACTGATGCTTCACAGAGTGCAGCGAAAGTGTAACCCTTGAATATTCACAACAACTATTACATGTAGAGTCACTGCATGCAGGCTGCTGGGGGAGTATAACACTTTGAATATGTTACATAAATAATTAATGCCAATGTGTACATTCACTGCTTCTAGTAATGCCTTAAGACAAGCTGTCCCACTTGTGCGTTTTCAAGACGTTTAGCTAGTTCAGATTGTTACACGACCCAATGGGATTGAGTTGCAGGAGAAAAAGCAGGTTATTGATTGAAAGAAAAACGGGACAAAGTGAGGAGGAACTCGTATGTCCTATTCTGGATCGTGATCGATGTTTCCGATCAGGATTACATAGGGCAAAACTTTGTGACATTCTCTTTTCCTGTCAAAGGCTGATGCAGAATGGAGGATTCAAACAAGTTGCCCCTCTCTCTCTCTCTCTCTGACATATTGACCAGACGGGCCTAACACCATTTTACTCTCGCCGGATTTTCTTACCCGTCCACCTCTGTCACTCGGCCAAAAACTGCCCTTTGATTTAGGACATAAGCTGAAATGGGGGGGGGGGGGGGGGGGGCGTGTGCCTGGGCATAAAATCGTCAACGACATGTCAGCGTCTTCCCCTGTGTAGGAACTGAGACCTCCACTACATCAAACAGATTGCTCCTGACCTCTGACCAAAGGACTGGACTGGCTCAGCTCGCCTTGGCTCCTCTCAGCTCATTTAAGCATGCGTGTGTGAGCCTGACAATGTTTCAAACATTGACAAAAACCAGAAATCACTGCTGTGTACTTCAGTGGGATTCATGGGTACTAACCTCTCTGATTGTATGTCACTTTGCAGAGCATGAGGGCTGCAGCAGTTTGTAGTTAAAGAAGCTGTGTAAATTTAGTGACACACAGGAGGAATCAGGAGCTTTGTGCCAGGCTAATAAAACACTGACAGGGCAAGCAGCATCAGAGGGCTGAGCTGAAACATTCCTGTGGTGAATCTTAGTTGGACGTTTCCAGGAAGCTTTCTTGAAGAAGACACTGGTATATTGAGATGTGAAAATAGCCTATTTTTTTTATTAAAGTATATCCTGAGGATTAATGGCATGGTATATGTAGAGGGGGAGAGAGTACTTTAACGCAGCTGAATAGCAGCACTGTGGATAAAAAGAGGTCTGCTGCCTCTGCACTGGCTGGAGGAAATGCGGGTGCAGCTCGTGTACCTGCACTGAGGCAATGTGAAGCTCTCTGCCACATATTCCTTGCAAATCAGACCATAATGAAACCCTTTTTTGTAATGCGGTCCATCAGAAGTGAACTGTGTGCAGAACACCATTATGTATATAAGAACATGTGGCGCTTTATCATTCATAGGATCATATACATAGGGGCTTTAATTTGGGTGCATGCACAACATTAAAGCAACTGGATCTCTAAAAAGTACATTGTAACAGGATTAATGTTACGTTTAATGGCTGTTTGGCGTAATTATGAACTACCTGCGTTCGCCATGCTCCGTATTATGAGGTGGTGTAAATGTAAAGAGGTAATAAAAGGTCTGTGTGGCTTACCTGATCTTTTGGTAACAGGTGGTGAAGTCTTATTAGATCCCTTTAGACTCAAATCCCTTCTGTGATGGCTCGTCTTATTCTAATTTATGCAATGGTTGCTAAAACATCCCTGCGAAATCACAATGTATCCCTTGTGGCAGCATCGCCCACACGGCATCCTGGTCCACTATCACTTTATGCAAGAAATTACACCAAAAAAAAAAAACAGCACGCACTCGCATACAAAACCACATTTGTACATATTTCCTGGAAAAAAAGCGGGCGGTTTCAGGGATACCTCTCCGTCGACATCTCTGGCAGAGGGTCCAGTTTCATATCTCCGAGTCGGGCTCTGCCTCGCATCGTGCTGCCAAGATGACTGAGGCTGGAAATCACATGCAGGCTGCTTTAGCGCGCGCGTCAATCCACTTCGTTTTATACAGTAGGAATACCTAAAGCAGCCACACAACTCCACTTCCATAAATATTACATGATTCTACTTTTGTGACTGTTACAGGGGACGTTTGTTCGTGTTTTCAACATCACAGCACTGCTAAAGACGTTTGAAGATCTCACAAAGCGATTCAACCCCCCCAAGCTCTTATGTTTTCGTGCACTGCGGGTGTGTGTGCGTTTACGTGTGTATGTGTGTGTGCGCGTGCGTGCAAATATTAATAGATTTAAGGTTTGAGATCTGCATCACATTGAGATACAATGTAGGATTTGTTCCATATTTATTTTCGCATCACTGTATATGTATGTGTGTTACAACTTTCCTCACCAACATGGCACATCTATAGATAGATAGGCTACACAATAAAAGCATGGGTGGATAGTCTCAGTCAGACCGTCATGACTCAGTTGGTGTTGTCAATGAATGAATGAACACACTTGCATCTCTTCACACATGCTGTATGAGTTCAGTCTCGGTAGACTCCTTCCCCGAGGCCCTCGCGTGAGTAGCAGCTGCGCGATGCTGACCAGGTGCACCTCATTTTCCATGCTGTCATCATGCCAGCTGAAGACTCCCGCTGTTTCCCCCAACATGATGCAAGTTGACTACTCCGACGTCTCGTGTTGTCCGCCTCTCGCGTCCTAGACAGCTCCTTATCATAAACTGAAGAGCACGTGTGAAGTGTATGACTACAACTCAGGTCAAGACTCTTATTCTGAAAGGGTTGTTAATTAAAGTTAAATGAATCATGATGATCCTGCAGTTGCTCTCACGGTTATCTGCTGAGAGACTTCCTACTTTACAACACTAACCATTGTCTCCACTGCTCTGCTCCTCATCCTTGTCCCTTTAATGGCTTAACTGTGATCCATTAGCAAACCAAGGCTAATTCACACCGAGATTATGGCTCCTGCGAAGCCTTCAGGTGTCACTTCAGGCCTGGTACAAGTGCTACATTTGACAACCTTTAACCACTCAAACTGCCTAGTCAAGTATATTGGATGATAATACACTGGATCAGGAGATTTGATCCTTTTAAATGGAACAATTGTCAGGCATAAAGTGGCAAATCCACTCTAAATGCAATGTCACTGCTGACCACAATGACATATTTCTCCCCATTCTTTTTTCAGCCTTTTTCTATGACAAATGAGTTCAATGTTGCAAAAATGATCTCCCACAGTGGGATCAGCATTTTTTGCCTGAGATGCTTCTTTGGTTATGTTTGAGGATGTCTTGTTAGTTTAAAATGGTTGGAACTCCATCAGGGAAAGGTGACATCAGGTAGCCTATTTCCTTTTTGATAAGACTTTTTTTTCACCTAGGGAATGTTGGCAGGCGTCATCATAGTCATATTTTTTTAAAGATTAAAATGAACAACTCCCATGTCCCAATCAAAAAATGGGCCAACACCAACAACCTGTCAACACTGACAGCATTAATGGCATTATTACACGCAACTTACTTGTGTGGATTAAAAGTAAACAAAAGCAAATGAGGAAGGTGGGAAGCTAAAAGCCAACAAAAGAAAAGATAAGCAGGATTACTTTAAATAAAAAAAAAACGAGGGATGGAAACGCAATTAAAAAAGACAAAGGCAAACAGGAAAAAAAAACATTTATATAACAATTGCTGCTCATTCTTGATCTGTTGTCACTTTAATAATGTTACCAATGTTTGTTTTAGATGTCTTTTTCAGGAGATCATAAGAGATTAATGAAATCAAACACTGGGTGAAAAATGTCAACACACCGCTGTAAAAATAAAAAGGAAGAAGATAAGGATTTTGTTTTGCCAACACCTGGATGTTGTATCAAAAAGCTGCCTCTTCTAAAAAAAAACTATGATCATTTTGCCTGTGCTTAACCAGAAATCAAAAACATGTACTGTACCTGTTTTAAGAGAGCACATTTGTGCTGCTGTAACACCATGCTGCTTTGACACAATGTGCGGCCAGGGATACTCTGCTTTTTCTCTTTTAATTAATTTCAAGCTCGTAAACTCCAGGCTCTGCTTTTCAGAAGAAGTGATACGAATTAGGTCTTCTCACCGTGCTTCATTGCTGTCAGTGGAATAGCACCCACATGCTCTGAATGCAGACAAACAGCACTGAAGCATAAAAACTGCAGGAAGGCATTTTTACACCTGGCCATACATGCTCTTCATGCTCCTCTCCCGATGTGGTTTGGTCTGTAGGTATTATTGATTTTAAAGCATTATCTGTTCTGCTACACAATGTTTTCTGCTCATCACCTCCCAACACCTACCATCCCTCACAGTGCTGTAAAGCGCACTGAACGTGTGACGGTAACAAGGAGTTCTTCTGCCCAGATAACCTTCCCTTCGCTTTATAATCCATGCAGGCACAAAGGGAAACTATTCATGATCTGCAATTATGTTTTCTAGATAAGATAAGCGGTTCACAATTAACTTAAGGCCTGCCCCAGACATAAGAAGCTTTTCATATCTGCTGACCTAGCCAATCAAACTGCTCCAGGAGCTGCTTTTCAATATCTCCATAGCTAAGCCGTTGCCTTTGTGTGTGTGTTTCTTTTTCTTCTGCCTTGTTACTTCTTAGATGTTCACCCCAGGACCCCTCTCAGAGGAGCTGAGTTGAACACAAGGGGGCGTAGAGTGCTAAGTTTGACTCTCTTTGTCCAGTTCAGCAGCAGTAACAGGAATAAATTTGATTACTGTGGCACGTCTGACCTTGAAAGGGAACTTCGCTTCAATTTACATTTCAAGAAGGAATGCCTTATTGCATTATTGGCGAGGAGATATGTGGCTTTCTGCACACAGAACTGAATTAGGGTAGTTCATACTTAGACGGCAGCTTGCATTGGCCCTGTTTAGCTCAAGCATAAAGATAGTCAGATCTGCTAGTTTGGGAGAAAATATGTGTATACAGAATATACCTTCCTTTTCCTTCACTCAAGCTCGTATTATCATCATCATTAGGAGTGCTGCTGTTGGTATGAGTTCAGACATGCCACTCATACAGGATAATCAAGTCCCCAGAGGTTTATAACACAGCAATCATCAGTGGCAGCACGCACACTCTATGCAGTGATTGCATTAGAGTTGGCATTTTAAATAACGCTGCCTCACCCGGCTCCTATCTTTTCTCTTTTCCTTGCACTTTCATGATCTCTTTCAATAGCAGGAATATTTACAAAAAACTCTGCATGTCTGGTTGATTTAAATGTTTATACTTCTTAGTGTTTGATTTGGACTCTTGAAAACCACGTCCATACGTCAAAAGCACCTGTCTAGCAGGCGTAAATGGCACTGACCCTGCCTCTAGAGGGGGGTCACGAGCTCCAATAGGCTAAAGGCAATTTTGAAAGCTGTGTTCTCAAAGCGAGATTTAATTGGTTTGAGCTCCTCGTATATGTAGATGGCAGAGAATGGCTCCTCCCATGCACCTGATAGGGAGTATTTACAGCTCTTAACAGCTACTCAGTGCACTGTTTCTAAGAGCACAGCGCAGCAACATGACACTCCACTGGACTTAAGAAATAAGGATTTCCGTCTTTACGCACTAAACTGACGCTCACTGCCGCTGTGATTTACAAGACAAAAGTTTGCCAAAAAGTATTCCACTTGTTCTTCAAGATGCCACGCTCTTTTCTGGTCAAGAAACACATAAACTCCACAAAGAAGCCAAACTATAGTGAACTGGAGAGCCCAACAGGTAACGTTTTCAAAATAAAAGTCCTGTCTTGTTTTTAAAAGTTTTTTTCTTTTTCTTAGGCCTGTACAAGAAGCTGTTTTTTACTTAAGCTTTTAGACTTTTTTTGAAGAACTTTAAAAATGTGCTCCAAACTCAAGTGATGAGAGGGATCACATGACCATTCATTTAACTCCGCTGTCTTTATTTCTAGTGTTTATCACGCCGCACATCTACCGGGGCCTCCCACTGCCCGTCATCCCGCAGCCGGAGATCCTGAACCCGGCAGCCTACAGCCCCATCACCGTGTGGACTACCAGCAGCCTGCCGCTGTCTCCGCTCCCCAGTGACCTCTCCCCTATCTCTGGATACCCGTCGTCGCTCTCCGACACCTCCTCCAAAGACCACAGTGGCTCCGAAAGCCCGAGGAGCGATGAAGACGAACATATGCTGCCCAAGCTGACAGACCCTCATGGGGTGGAGGCAGAGAAATTCACGTGTGGTTTGTGTAGCAAGTCCTACTCCACATACTCTGGACTGCTCAAACACAAACAGTTGCACTGTGACGCCCAGACGAGGAAATCCTTCAGTTGTAAATACTGTGAGAAGGAGTACGTGAGCTTGGGGGCTCTCAAAATGCACATCAGGACTCACACCTTGCCTTGTGTTTGCAAAATATGCGGGAAGGCTTTCTCCAGACCGTGGCTGCTGCAGGGGCACATCAGGACGCACACCGGTGAGTGGATGGGGAGTAACAGAGGGGGGCCTTCTGGGTTATGACGATTTGTTGTGGGCACAGACTTTATTGAATTCAACTTAGAACTCCATTTGATTGCATTGAAAGCGACTGGTGACCTTGTGTTTTTCTGTCAGGTGGCTTTTATTGAATACATTTAGTTGAAACTTGCTGTCAGTTTAGTAGTGGGTCTTTTATGACACATAGCATGTCACAATCAATGAGCAACTGATTATAAAGTAACATCAGCGAAACATAGCAGTCCAAGATGCCCTGCATAACACTTTTTTTTATTCACAAATGTCTATGTGCCATCTTTAACAGTGTCTTTTTATATTTTTTCTTCATAGGAGAGAAACCGTTCTCCTGCCCTCACTGTAACCGGGCGTTTGCAGACAGGTCCAATCTCAGGGCTCACCTACAGACCCATTCGGATGTGAAAAAATACCAATGTAAAAACTGCTCAAAAACCTTCTCCAGGATGTCTCTTCTGCACAAGCATGAGGAATCTGGTTGTTGTGTAGCACACTGAACTGGGATACTTTTCCACCACCAGCAGCAGCAGAAAAAAAGAAGAAAAAGAACCCCCCACCCCCCTCTGTAACTTCCTCCAAGTCCAGGAGAACTGTCAGGGAAACTCATGGAGGGGGGTTGTGCTCCAAAGACTTGGTCAATTTCAATTCAGAGTGAGAAATAGCTCACGTGCCTTTTCGTTTCAAGCAGTGTTTCTGTGATTGCAATCAGTGTCGAGCTCATGTCATGTACTCACCGACCTGTGCTATTCATGCACTTTTCTGCATGTTTAGAGTGTTTTCTATGCCTTCACAATGTTCTCTTCTGTGTTTGTACCAATGCCTCTCATCAATGGCTGTTATGCAGTCCTCCACTCTTTAAACAATACCAAAAAGTCACATTATGAATGACAAGATAAACCAAGGAATACTGAAGCCATTGTAACTTAGGGAACAAGTGCAAACTTTGGAGGGTGAAATTAATATAATTATGAATTTTGCACAGACATTAGAAACAGTTTGCCAGCACTCAACAAAAAAAATCTCAAGTGCCTCAGTTTCCTTTGCAATAATATGTATTTTTCCTTTTTATATTTTTATATATTGAATGTAAGTGTGACTGAAATGATTGTATATTTACAGTGAAAAACTGTGATGCCGAATGATTTTGATATTTTCATATCCTCATGAAACTTTTGGAAATAAAGTCTCATGACATTTTGTATAACTTTTGGCATCTCTTTAAAGTTGCTTTTTCATCTTAGAGACCTTCTGGTGCTTTGCTATGTGCGAGGAGATCCTCAAGCATGCAGGACTCAGCGGGATTGTCACACGCTTCAAATGGAAAAACTTGCATAAAAGTCAATGATATTTAATCCTGCTTGCACCATCTCATGTTGTGGTGATGTAGAAGAAAAAAAAAAAACAAGGGGAGAGGTGACTCAGCTCTGAATCAGGCCTGAACCTGCTCTCTGTGAACCTGTCCAGACATCAAACAATCTGGAAATTTAACACATACTAGTTATATTGATCTACACGCACTTGCTATCCCCTTTGAGGGCCTCTGTCTTTGCAGAGGGTGTGCAATGTGAGGGCGTAGCTTTTTTTTTACAGACGTATCCTGCTTTTGAAACTCATGTCATTCAACTAGACGTATTGTTTTTTGGGTTTTTTTTTATCGTCCTGCTCAATCACAACAATCACTGCAGGGCCGCTCAGATATCTAGATTTTAATATGTTTTCGCAAGACGGTCCAATTTGCATTTGCTTTGACAACCTCCTTGAATTTCTGGGATGCCTGCCATCAAGGATTAAATAGACCTCCTCGGGCTACGTTTTGTTGTCTTTTTCCATATGCCATCTACTTGCAGCAGATAGAGATTAGAGCGCAGAAAGTGTAATACCTTAAGGGGATACAGTCAAAGTCGAACTCTTTCTAACAAACCTAAGATTGTGTTCCCATTTGGCCTTTATGCCTAAAAACTTCTGACCTGAAAGATGGGATCTGACAAATAGACACTTGTTTTTCTCGCTGCGCCGCTCTGAACTCCCCTGTAGGTAGACTCTGCTCCATGTGAGTCACCGTCAAGCTATTCCAGGTGCTCCTCAACACCACCACCACCTTGCTCTGGATTAGGCCAGGTGGCTGCAGGGCTCTTCAACAAGCTCTCTGAAAAGCAGGTGCAAACCAGGAGCAGACAAAACCACAGTCAGAGGACCTCTGATACTGCAGGAACCTCATCTATGACCTAATGTGGGAATGTTCATGACAGCAGGTCCTATTATTCAGATCATTTGCCTCATAAAAGCAAAGTGGCATCAAGAGGGCAATCACAACTCTAACACTGCACAGTGAAACTGTTTGTCCTTGCTGTTGTTTGCAGAATCTAATAACTTTCATTACATTGCCTACAATTCATTACATAAGTGTCAGAGAATTTTAAAAAAAACAGCAATTAGCTCTATCATCTTGCAAGATTTCCATTTTAACAACAGCCATTAACTGCATCACTGATTTCTCAGATAACAACATCGTGTTAAATACTTTCCCCTTCAACGTGAACATTTGATTTAGCTGTTTGTGGTGACAGTGGGAGGAGACAGGGAGGAGAAAGAGCAGGAACTCATTTGTTTGAAAGCATGTGGCTATTAGAGGACGTGTGAAAGAATGTGAGATCAGATATTTGTCAGGTGTGGAGACTGTTAATAGTCACACTATTGTTGCAGACGCCAAGTGCAGGTACAGACAACATGTGGCTGTTTTAGAAAAAACATGAAACGGAGGAGGAATTTCTGAGCTGACATGTTTTGAAAATTAAGTTTGAAAACTGAAAATTAAGTTTGATTCATTTATGAATTGAACCTCAAAAAATCTGAGGGGAGAATTATTTTTTTTAATCTTAATATTTATTTATTTAATTTTTTTTGCAGAAGAGTTCCTTACTTTGACTGTTTATTCATTTTATTTGGCATGGAAGTCTTTTGAAGATAAATTTGAATTTGTCACCCAAAAGCCTATCTGACATTATTTGAGGCATGGATTAAGTCGTTAATCCTGTTTAGAATAAGTTAAGGATGCAACAAACAACTGATTTTATTGTTGCTTATCTGCCTGTTATTTTCTTATTTAATTGCTTGTTATTTTCCTTTTTAATGCCAGAAAATAACAAAACATTTTAATACTTCATTCCCTGAACTCAGAGACAAAGCTTTTCTTCAACCATCAATCAAAAAGTCAAACAGTCTCACTTCACACAGAGAATAAGTTGTCACATCTAATAAACTGGAACAAAATAGATTTTTGCTTCTTTTTTAGTAAATTACTTAAACGATTAACCCATAGTAAAAATAATTGCATCCGAAATTGTAAAGCTTTACTGCCAATATCTCAATTTCCAATTTATTTATATTTCAATTGTAAGCCCATCTTGTTTATTATTCCTCATCACTTTATTCTATCATGTACATTATATCACGTGTAAAATAAATGTCCTCACTCTGCACATATTAGAGCTCAGGGTGACATAAAACTCCTGAGCGACCTCAGAGAGCAGCTTGCTGGACGTAAAGCTGAGCTCAGTTCTCAGAAAACCTGCTGACTTTATGGTGAATGGAGGGGTATGATTTCTTTATGACCATCAAGTGGAACAAATAAAGTTAAGGGTGTCCTCTGAGGGCTGATTGTCCTAGCCGAGGAGTGATCCCCAGCCCTCCTTCTCTAACCCCGCCTCATCAGAAAGGAGATGATTGTGAATTCCCTTCTCCTCTGACTGCCTGGAGTTATGTTTGTCTGTTTATTGAGCTCTCGCATCTTGTTAAAAAACTATCCTCTTTCATTTCTGTTGTCTCCTCAAGTGACTGGGCCGCTGAATGGCGCTGCTTTTTTTACGCTGGAGGTGCATATTCTCCGGAAAATTCAGTTTGCCTCTAATTGTGTAGCGGCCTCTACATCGGCGCTCTATTTGTTGATAAATTGGATTCATGCAGATCAAGCAAGCATAATTAAATCACCAGGGGAGATCAATTCTTTTGAAGTGTTGCTCTGTCTTATAGTCTTTATCTCATTCAAGTAAAATGGTTTGAACAAAGGCTTTTGACAGAATCTAAAGAAAAGGCATTTTAGTGAGCAAAAATGATGATTTGATGTGATTCAGCCTGCTGTCGTGTACTGAGCGATGGTGTCTGACCCAGTATGTAGGTCAGAAATTAGTCCAGCTGAGACAGACGAGCCTGTGTTGTCTCAATCAATAGCTCTGTGGTTTCTTTTTTTCTTGCCTTCATGTTGAGCAGAGGTCAGAGGAGGTCAAAAGATCCTGTGATCATATTTACTTGATTGTATTTCCTACATAATGTGCAACCACGAAAACCCCATGACCACAGCTGTAAAAGATCATTTCTGGAAACAAACACGTCCTTTGTGGCCACTGAGAACTTCAATGTTCGTCCTTTACAAATAATTCAGCTTAATTAAAGGCTGGTTGCACTTTCTTTTAAGAAACGGTTAATACATGAACATACTAAAACATTTACAAATGTTGTAGTTTTAAGCAGCAGGGCCATACAAACATTTTAGAACTAGTCCAAGAACTGCTTGCACCTCGATTTTAAAAATGTAAAGATGGGCTTTGGAAGGCTTTGGAAGAATAAAATATAAACATCTTAAAATCACAGCGTTTTAATTCTATAAAGCGATTTTTTAACAAAAAAAGATAAAAACGGTTACATTAACTAATCTGGGCTACAACCTGCAAGGACAGCTGTGCCAAAATATTGTGCGATTTGTGATGAACTGTGTCTCCTGTGCCCTTCCGCTCATCATCCTTTCATGTCTTTCCTTTACCTGCTCCATCCCTCTCCCTCTAATATCCTCTTGTCTTTGTGCCTTCAACATCTTCCTGTTCATTTCTCCCTCTGTCCTCTTTGTTCTTCCCCACACTCTGTATTCACTGCCTGTCATTTTCTCTGTGACTCCTGACTTGTCTCGCCTGCCAAAGCGTATTAAAAACAATTTAGTACAATTTTAAACAACTCCTTTATTGCATCTTTGGGTTTGAGTTTGCATCATTTTGGATTTAGTTGACATGAAAATATGTCTTAAAGAGCATATCAATGAAGCAAAACGTGTTATATTGTACTGAATTCATATGGCAATATACTTTAACACTATATGCCATGCAGTGTTATTAATGAAGTGCAGATGTATACTGCTCCTCTGTGACTTGACTTGGTTTTATCAGTAAGTTTTGTTGGTGTTAAAACTCAGGTACATCATGCCGATCATGCCTCGGATGGGCCGTTGTTTCTCCGCTTCTCTCATCTTCATCACCTTGATATTTTACTCTTTTATTTTTACGTTGTGTAAAAAACCATAGTAAAGACATCATAAATAAAAGCTATGCAGGGAGATGAAGGCCAATGACCCAACAGTACAACATCAACAAAGACAAAAGAGAACAATCAAATCAAATAATCTTAATCAAAAGGAATTTTAAATAGTCATGTATCAACAGGGGGGACAGGTGTATTAAACAAATGAATAACCAAACAAGTATGACAATAGAACATCTATTTTGTGTTGAATGATAAACACATCATATCGGGGTATCAAAATACCCCGAATTTCCCCATTGGGAATCAATAAAGTAATATCCTATCCATATGTTATGGATAATGTATTGTGTGCAGGTTGTTATATCAGAATGGAAACCCGACACGATGAGCATGACCCTGACACGACGTGATCTTTTATCTCTTCCATCATCAATATTCTCTTCTTTTTCTTTGATGTCGGCTGTCCCCAGACCCTTGGGAGGATTCAGGCCCAATTAGGAGTCACTTCATTTTTTCCCTTTCCCATGCTGCTGTCCTTTGTCTTTGAATTATTTTTTCTCTCACTCTTCTAATCTTGTCACATTCTGGTGCTCTGCTGCACTAGAGCTCAGTTACTCTTCAGATGAAGGACGTTGATGTTCTTTATTTACCTGTATCACGCTCTGCAAAGATGAAGCTGCCTTTCAGGTTTTCTGAATTTGTTGACATAATCAGAGAGTCATTGTGTTCAGTAAAGTCTGAAGTAAGAAGGCTCACACCCACTTCTCAGCAGTGACACCGGCCTTAGTGATGGGTAGGCAATGGTAAGCAGATATAACAACATCTTTAAGTGCTCGTTAGTGTAATAAACTGCAACAATGAGCTTCGGGAGAGCGCTGGGGCTCCCTTAAATGAGGACCTGTGTACCTTTTTTCCCCTAAGACAATAGTCATTTTTTAATGCTTCCTTATTGTGTTATTCACAACCTTTGAAGTGCAAAAGTCCTTAAAACTCTACTTCAGAAGCTGTGATGTGTTTGCTGTTATTCAGGTGGAAGTCTGTTACCATTGTTTTCTCACAGCTAAACCACCTGGGACATTTATTGTGCAAACATCAGTTTCTTTAGAAACTGTCAAGTTTACTCATGTACAGAATTAACTGGGAATAAATGCAGCACTGTCTCTGCTTTCCTAGCACGTCTATCTGTCTCCAATTAAGTAATCGAAATGACACAATAAAATCCCATATCACAACCACACTACCACCAGCAACCCCAACCCTGCCCTGTAACTTTTATAGTCAAGCGTTACATCTACATGGCTTGTTACACCTGTTAATTTGTAAGTTCTGTCTTAATTTATGTGGGAAGTTCACACTAAAACCTACGTTGAAACTATTTATTTTTTCTTCCTATTATCTACAAACAGCAGTCAAAATTGGTTGACAATGTAACATTATCAATGATAATTATAGCCAACTGTAATCTACAGTTTGTGTAAAATAAAAACGTTGGCATTGAATGGTGCAAGTGCTTTATATCTGCATCGTAAGAACGTATCAAAGTCATCGTACATTTCCAAAGGATGTTATGGCATGTAATGTGTTGCAGAAACCAAACAGCTGATAAGCCCTGTTCTCCTCATTCCCTGATAATTAAATGCTCTATGACAAGCAGTAGGTTTATTGTACACCTAATAAGAGCTAGTTGTAACTTGTGCCTATTTTTTGAACTCGATCTCAGCTGGTACAACACCTTCAGTGTCAGTAGTGCATAAACTCCATCCTCAACAAGAAATAATGTTCAGACTAGATTATGTTTTCACGTATGCATAGTTGGAGCAACTCAGTGCTATGTCTATTTGATTTTAAACTCTTGCAGATCATTTTTTTCAAAAGTCAGTGCTCAGTGAAGTTTCATATGCAGGATAAGTTATGTGATGAATATGTAAAGATTTGAGAAAGTTAACAGACTGATTTTCTGTAGACGACACGGGTTGTCATTCATTTGGATTTAATCTCCTTCAACATGCAGCTCTCTAGAGTCGAGTCTTGAGTCCTTTCCTCTCCACAGGAAGAGAGAGCATCCAGGCGAATAATATTTTCATAGAGTCCTCTCCGCTGCGTTTTTAGGACAAGGTGGTGCAGGACGAACATCAGAGTTATCAAATATTATCCTGAAGGGCCTCTGAGTGGTTGTCAGTTCTACAAAGTGGTGCAGAAGACTGGTAGTTTGATGTGAAGCTGCTGTCAAAATGAGTGTAGAGAACCTGCTTTTAATCTGAATAATGATGATGTCATGCATTGAAAAGTTAATGCAGAAAATTGCTCATTCTTAATCCTTTTAGACCTCAGAGCTGCCTTTGACACCGTTGATCATCCAATTTAAATTTGAATGCCGTAAGCACTGGGTGGTATTACCTGCCCCGCGCCTGACTGATTCATCTCCTTCCACTCAATCACACACTTTTTTTTAACCCATGAAAACTCATTTCTCATGCACTAACATCATATCTGGAGTTGTTTAAGGCTACATTTTGGGTCCCATCCTTTGTCGTTAATGACTTTTTTTTTCCCAGGGGCCATGAAATTTGCACAATGTTTAATTATGTATAGTGTTGATCCACACAGTCTTGTTCAATTCAACAACTTCCCAACAACTTCAGGGAGTGGATGTGTCAGAACTTTTGAGTCATGCTACCACTTTGACACAATGAAGGTTGTGAAGATGGATTGTTGGAACCGTACTGTAGCGATCACCCTGGTGGACTTTTCACTGTCAACAGGTAAAATATGCAACTAAAATATTTTTATTGTAATCAAGTTTCTGCAGAACTAATCATGAGGCCAGCAGTCATGGACTTATTAGTGATGCATGCAAGCATGCTAACGAGCCAGAGAAACTTATTTACCATATTAAAGATAGGTGTTATAGATTAACATCAACAGTGCATTGTGTGCATATAAGCATGTCATTGCCAAAATGTAATTATGGGTGCACTCACACGAGGCCCAGTTGCTCCGAACCATGCTGAAGTATTATTGCCCCCCGTTCCCCCGCTGGCCTGCACTCACTCTGCTCCAGGAGGAATTACGAGGCCTGAGCTCGGTTGTACATTACGTCGTCAAACAACGCCTGCATGGCTTTACATGTTCATAAAGAGTGCTTAGTTTACTAAACAGGAGGATTCAAAAAGAAAAAGGGACACTCAGTCAAGTGGGTGAAGCGTGCTTAGGCATGATACGGATTGCCTAATGTGAGTGCGCCCTAAAGCACCTGTGTATCCAATATAATTTCATAGCGTGCTACAGTAGCTATAGCCTCATTCGTTCATCCATTATGGAATTGGTTTCGATAACAAATAGTACTAGTAGTGTTCCACATAAAGTTGCCAAAAGAGCCAATACATAGCTTTCAGCTGCATTGAACAGTTCATCAAGAACAGTGCATCACATCAAGGACTTCTCATTCACATTCCCTAATTGCTTATATATTGAGAGTTTGATTGTATTACTGTAAACAGCAGCTGGAGCTCAATTCAATGCATAAGCAAAAGTGAGGATAAACCAAGGTTATATCCGAACCGAAACAAATGTAAAGATTAAACAGTTTTTAAGTTCTGAATGCTCTGTGTCAGCCAAAAAAAGTCTCAAAAACGTATTTATAGTTTATATTTTATTTTTAGTGTCAACAGGGAAAAGTAAGCTTTGTAAAACTTCAGACAATTTATTCAAAGGCAACTTGTGTTACATGTTCAAATAACCTCAAATAGGCCAAAACATCACGTTGTCATTATTTCTAGTCCTGCTGATCTACATTCCCATTTTATAGAGATAATGAGGAGGTGTGACATTTTGTATTCAGCACAAGAAGGAGATTTTGAGCATAATGTTTAGCAACCAAATGTTTCAAAAATATTTATTTAGGTTTACCTCATTTGGTAAGACAATACAAAATGTCCTATTCAAATGGACTTTTACAGAAATTAACCAATTCAAGCATGTCAGTCAGGTTACCACAATTAATTTTAGGCATCAAAATCCCTTTGTTTATCTAAATATCATTTTAGTCCACAGAGGAAATGTAAGTCAAAAGTAATTAGAATTTCAGAACCTCTGAATAAGCAGCCCGACTAAATGTTGACTTTTATTCCAGCAGACATGTCTGTTTGTTATTCAGTATATCTTTAAGGTAACTTCCTCCAGCTTGTGTTTGCCATACAGATTTATGCAGAAGCTCCACATCCTCACTCTGCATCCCAGCTTTAGGGGGTGAATTAACTATTGCCTCATCAATTCTGCTTGCTAGACAATTGAATATTTACTCGATGTTTGGGCCCTTTCACCGCCTGATTAGAAGGGAAATTACAAAACAGAGCCCACCAGACTTTTAAAGACAAATAATCATCAGGGAGATGAGATTGGGCAGCTGTGTCCTAAGTCATTTATTGAAATTCATATCCGCTTTGTGTTTACCTGTTCAAAGAATTGCTGTGCATCTTAATGTTCTTTTTTTCTAATCCATTAAATACTCTGAAAATAGAAAATGTTATGGGCACTCTTCATGACATCGGCCGATGAGGTGAGGCGAGGCAAAGCTATTATCCTTAATTGATTTGACTGCCTGGATATTTACCAATAACAAAGGAGAAGGAGATAAACAGCAGCACAAGAAATCACAAGACAATAAATAGAAAACAGATTGTGGTTCAAGAAGGTTGCAAGTAAACACGAGGAAGATAACTGCACTTTCAGTGTGTATTATATTGATGGCAGGTTATTTCTGAGCAGCATGGCAGTGCACAGTTGTGTTTCTGAGATTGTGAGTGTGAGATGATCCCTGAGAGGCCAGCAGACCGAGCCAGTGACCTAATTATGATGAATCAGGGCTGAGAGAAGCTGTCTGGCCACCAGCCTTTTCTAAGTGGTTTTACTCTCCACAGCAACAGCATGAACAGCCTCAGCAAAGCAGAAAAACACAACAGAGAGGCTTCGATCTCCACAGAGGAAGTAGGTAGGATAATGAACACATATTTTTGTAAGCAAATGGAGAAAGAGAAATTACTGAAAGAGACAGGGAACCGGCCAGCTTCGACGTGTCCAAATTTTACAAAAATAAAATCAATCTTGTTTCTTTAATCCAACAATAACCAAATCCTAAAACAACAGTTTGTAATTCTATAAACATAATCTCCCTCCCAATTTAACAAGCACCCATGCCTTTCCTGTGGCCCTAAACTTCCAAATATGATAATTTAGGAACCTCTTTATCACCAATTTGCTCTGTGGAAATGGGTTGGATGCCATTCTTCTCCCTGTTGAAAATGATTTTGCTGTTAGATCAACTTTCAAACTGTTATAAGGTGGAAAAGTTACATATTGTTTCTTTAAATAAATACTACTTAGGTATTTTGTTTAACCTTCCTCTTACCAGAAATATTCCCATTGAGATGCAAAATGTCTTTTACAAGGGAGTCCTGGCCAAAACAGCAGCATCAAATTCCACACAAAGAGCAGACAACAGACTAATAACCATCAGTAATTAAATCAAACGATAAATCAGCATTATTAGACAGTAACACATGAGCATACAGGGGAAAAACAATTCTTTACCCAGTTTTTCAAATTGTCAAAGTAAGACAATGTTCTTGTTTCGGATGACTCTGTGGCTTGATCAAGATGATGGAACAAAATCATCAAAATTACAAAAAATGCATTGAACATGTCTCAGATAACAAGTGATTTTTTAAAAATATATTTTTGGCCCTTTCTGCCTTTATTGGAGGGAGAGGGATATGCCACAGAGTCATTTTTTACATGTTGGACCTCGCTGCTGTTTTGGACAGCATTGTAATGAGAAAATGGGCTGTGTTTTACAAAGGTTACAGTATGTACAGGACTGTTGCCTCTCTTGGTGCGGAGATTTTTTGCGGAGTTTGTACCATATGTTTGGAAAGCAACAAGCAGAGACCAATGGAAATGCAATGCTCCCTGTCAAAAAGTAGACCTCTTTGTCGCCATGACGAAATATTTGTTTTTGACCTGTTAAAAGTCTAATCCAATTTCAGATTTAGAATCAAATTATTCCATGAATACAAAAAAACTAAAAGCATCTAAATAGTTTGATCTTGTAGAAATATGTTTTCCCTGTTGAGTCCCAGGTATTGACATAAAACAGCAGCTGTTCAGGGACACACACACATTTCTGCATGACCTCTCTTAACTTATGGGTAAATTGTGAAACAGAATACTCAGAGGGCTTGAGAAATGCTCGCCCTGTAGTTTGGCATGACATTGGGCCTCTGAGTGGTTTTAAGCACCATCCACAACACCTTTAAGACTAGAATACGGTGCTTTGAGGAATTTTTTGGATTTCTTAGATGGATATATGAGCCTTAAACCATGACGCAGTATGAAATCAGTCTTCAATATCCACTGACACACATTCTGCACAGAGCCAGTGGCAGCTAGGGCATCTCTAGAGGTTCTAGGATTTTTTTTTTCCTGCTGTCTCGTGGTTATCTGATCATCAGTCAAGGGAAAAGGTGAGTATGGAGCGCAAACAAAAGCTGCTTGAATAAACTAGCTCCCGGCCACATTATTCAGACTCTGGGTATTGTACTCTGCTGACAAGCCCCAACAGGACGTAAAACCTCCTGTGAAGCTTCTCTGGGGATGAGAACTACGCCTTACCTCGACAAGGATGCCAGCGCATGAAAAAGAAGTTATGTAGATCATTTGTGTCTTTGCTGCTGCATGATGCATATCCAGGTTACAAATCATAAAGGTTGTACTACATTAAAATATCACAAGTAGGAAAATAGAAACACCTGTAAGGTATTATGCAATGCAAAAAAGCAGCCCTACTGAAGGAGAAAAACTGCCTCTCATGCATGACTAGTTGTTCTTTGGAACATTTAGAGGCTGTGCCTTCTGTGACTGCACTGTATTTAAAAGCAATATTGTTGGAGCCCAAATCAGTCAGCACTGTTCAAATCATGTAAAAAGTAAACACAATGTAATTTAAGTTTCACAAGAGTGTTAAGCAACATAGAATGTTTTTGATCACACTATAGGTATCTGGTGCTTACTCTTTAAGCTGTGTTTGGAAAGTACAAAGTGCCTGAGTGGGTAAATGTATGCACAAGTGGAAAAGGAAAAGATTAGGTAAAAAACCTAAATGAAAATTTACTTATTTTTTATCCTCTAACCACTTGACCCCTTACATTTATTTTGACCTCTCTCAGACATCCTTGGCTCCTTTTAAAGAACGTAGTCTTCCAATTGAATTACATTAACATACTAAGTCATATTAGAAAATAAAAAGGATTTTAGTGTATTTGTATTTGGTGTTGACATGGTCAGTCATCCTTAGATAGCCATGGAGTCGGTTAGTTCATGTGAAGCTTCACAAATACTGCTCATGAAATGTGATCATCTTTATTTGTAGTCCTTAAAGAAGGTTTCTGTGAAAGGCCACCTATTAAAATGGGTTTTTGAGAAAGATATTAACAAACTAAAGACACATTTCTCTTCAATTGTTGATGTTATCAGCTTGTACATCAAAAGGAATCTAACAGTTCTGAAGAACGTATTTGTAATGAATGGAGTATACTTTGAATTTCCAAATACATAAACCTACACTTTTAACCCAATTTGGCCAGAGCTCTAATTATTTTTCTGAGATATCTGATGGATTCATCATAACATATCTCTTGATTTGAACAGTTGCTGAATTAATTATACATCATAAATGTGTTTTTCTTTGTTCTCTGTCTGTTCTTGATAAGCTCAGACACCAAGGCGTTGAACATAATGTACCAGGGTAGAAGATACAGTACTGTACAAAAAATAATTGCACAATAAATGATTTGTAATCAACAGAATAATTGATGGTCCTTCAGTGATGTTTGTTAAGTGAACACAATGGGAAGTCTGTTCTGCCTGAAAGAGATCGACACAGATTGTACACTTTTTCTTTCACATTTTATAACATGTTGTGATATTTGACTGTTCCTTTTCACGCAGAAAGTGTCAAACCTGGTGACACATTTTGATAGGGTATGCATCATGAAATCCCAATCCGTACATAGCCTAACCCAGAGGCAGAACGTCATCAGTCATTTTAAAGGACCGTTTCAGTTTGACTAGTTTTTTGGCTCCAAATGAATGTTTCTGCAATCACTGGAACAGAAAGGATATGACAATGTTTGCAACTGTATCCAACAAAACTGTCCACAGTGAAGCGAAACTCCTGAGTCTGCTGTTTTATTTATATTGAACACAACTTGTTATTTCTACTTTCCAGTTTTTTCGAGTGTGTTCTGAAATCTTAAAGTGCCCTAAGAATTCAAACACAAGCCACCAGGCTGCTGAATACTTGTGTGGAGTGATATTTTGCAATTACGAGTCTTCTAAACACTGCATCAATATTACAATCCCCCCTCCGGGAAATAGATTGTTTGTCTTTCCGAGCTAGTAGTCACAGTCTTCCCAGCCGTAAATATCCTCTGTCACTGGTGCATTCCTCTGGCTTCACCACAGCCTTTGAGTATTTTCCTCAGATTGCCTGGTCTGTTCTGATGCTTTCATTCCAGCGGACTGATCACAGGAGAAATGATCCAGCTGTGTCGTGAGTCACAGAGAAAACCGCGGCTGATAAGAGACAAAGAAGACACTGAGTGATGTAGGACTAGGCGTGACTTTAAAGGCAGCATTTGGATTGGATTGGGATAATGAGGCACAGATTATCACTAATTAAGACCTCAGTGATTGAAGTACCACTAAATAAAGCTCTGGCTCAAGATCATTGGTGATAACGTCACTAAAAAAAAAGCCGTCATATATTGGTTATTTACTGTGTACCCTCAAAGTATAGGGCCTGTTTATTTGTTTCTGGTGAGTCTCAGTATATATTAGGTCACACAGAGGCTTCACTCAGGCTAAATTCAGCTTTAGGAACCTAAAAAAGATAATTTACATTGATTTTTACGTTTAACAACGATGATGATGACTAGAACAACATCGTCATGATGCAGATTTTCAAAATGGAGATTTTTTAGGTCTGTCCTCAAAGGTTAACAAAACTGCTTTTAGAGCACTTTTCATTTTGAATAAAATATCAAACATTTCTGATGAATTCCAGGAGGTCAGGAAATCAGAGCACTGATTGGCTTTTAAGACACTGTTAGTAGCCAATATGTCAATCAAGAGATTATTAGAGATGATTATTAGCTACACTTGCATGCAGATATTTGCTTATGGAGATAAATATATCGAAAAGTTATTTCATTGCTTCTAAATTGGACAACAACTGAAGGACATTAGATACTGAAAATCCAAAAAGAGATCGGATAAGACTTCATGTTAAACCACTTGTTTGATAAGCCAGGACCATCAGAACTTGCATCAGAAGTTAGCTTACAAGATAAGATAATCTAATCGAAAAGGTGCATTAATAGTAGATAATAATGTTGATCTTTAACGTGTGTATGGTACTGCAAAACTCTGTGGATTTATTTAACATCTACATTGTTATGGTAAATGTGTAGGTCTATCTTCAAGCTCCGTTGTTATTTCCACAATAATGTGAACATCAACATCGCCCCACTCACTTGTAGTGAATGTGAAATTATTTTACCTGCTTATACACAACATTTTACTGGGGGAGCTCGCTGGACAGAAGTCCACTTAAGGCCGTTTGAACATATCATGGCCGTTATTGTTCTCACATGAAGTAGAAGCGGACAATTTAAGGCCATTTTTTAGTCGTGCATAAGTGTGAAAGGGACCTAAGGGATTCATTGATTTGTGATGAGGCATGACTTTAAAGGCAGCATTCGGATTGTATGAGGATGGAGGTTCAGATGAGGCTCCGATTAATACTAATTAAGGCTTCTATGATTGAAGTATCACAAAAAAAAAACTTTGGCTTGAGATCACTGATGATGGCGTCAATATGAGACATACCACTGAGCACAGGAGGGGATCTAAATCGTCAGCCTGCAGACACGTCATCATCCCACAACAGCAGTGTAAATTGCCACAGCCAGTCGGAATGTTCCACTGGGTTGACAGAAGGTGTGTACGAACCCACAACAACACCCCCTCACCTCTCTCTCAACACTACCCTTCCCCATCAACATGCCTTCTGGTTGAACCCCCTTCCCACTCTCGTCCCCCCCCCCACAAGATATTCGGTCAGTCGAGACAAATGGCAAGAGGCTTCTTGGGAGTGAAGACGCAGCAGGTGCTGTCCTGTCAAAAGCCACTTCACACCTCCTCTCTCTCTCACACCAACACCACTATCAGACCCCCACCTCCTCTAGCACTGCGCAAGACCCGGCCACCCTCTCCAAGACGGGCCAGGGAGGGGCTCTCCAGGGTCTGCTTTGTTATCAGCTTGCTCCAGCTTTGAAGTAGACTCTGCCAGAATCTGGACTGTGTTTACTTGAAGGCATCTCCCTTGTTGTGTGTGTCAGGCTGAGGTAATTACAGCTCAGTGAGAAACCCTGACCGTGATGACATGCCAGGGTAGGTGTGGAGAAGTAGGCCGGGCCCAGAGTACATCAGCGTCTGGAGGGGCTCTTACTCACTCGGAAGTGGTGCAGACGAGTCAGCTCCCAAGTGGAGTCCTCTTGCATGGGCATGATTTGTTAAAATAAGGGACCACCGTGGCCAATAATATTGTGTAAACTGTATTGTTATCATGGAGCACAGGCCTGTTGTGCTTTTTGCTCTGCGGGGTGTCACATCAAAGACTTGTTAAGCAAAGTCTTTCCAAGCACACTTTTTGGTGCTGTATTCAAAGTGAAAGTGTGTTTTAACTGTTATTTTTCCACCTTGATGCATGGTAATTTACTTTCTACTCACTCTCGTACAAGTGTGCATTGAAGGCGTAAACATTGAAAGAATACATGAAAGTAAATTCCTTGGTTTGATCATTGATGAACAAATCGACTAGAAACCTCAGATTAAACAAGAAGCATTTTAGTCCTGGAAAAGGCATAAACACTTTGTAATTCCTAAATCGCTGTTTTTGCCATATCTTCACTACTGCTCGGAGATTTGGGACAAGTAGCAACCTACAAGCACAGAATATATTATTAAACATTTCTGACATGGTGTAACACAAAACTGGATAAATAATGTTATAAGCAAGGAATATTCTGCTGCCTCGCAATAAAGATGTTCTGTGAAAGAGAGGGAGTTTACAAGTAAAAGGGGCCTTTCAATTTCAGTTTCTGTCTGTCAATTTGTGGTGTGAAACTGTGGAACAAACTGAGTAGAGATATAAAGCACTGTAGTAGAATAATCCAGTTTAAAATGAAATATAAAGAAATACTTTTCATCAGGTATACAGGGATGAGGAAGGGCAATAAGAGTCACCAGGGTTTTCAGTCCTAATTCAGTTTTGTACATTATTGTGCAGGTTTTATTATAGCTTCACACACAATTAGATTAGGGTATATTGTAAGTAGCTGTATTCTGCTGATGGAAATATTTTGTGTATATGTGTGATATTAAATATTGGATACAAAAGGGGAGTATAGGACTAACTTTATTTTAACTTCAAGAGAGACCTGTTCCTTTTCAGTCATGTATAATGTAAGAGCAAAATGAATGAATGTATCTGTTTTATTTGTTTTCTACATATTTTTTGTCGTTTTAGACATGTTTGAAAGGAAGCTGAAGTTTGTAAATGGCAGCACTCCATCAGGATGTGAGCTAAAAGACAAAGCTCAATATCTTTAGGAAATGTGCTAACTAGCTTTGACACATACAGTTAATGTAATTCCATTTTCATGTTGAGTAAGTTAAAAATCCACTATTCTAAGTCTTGGCTTGATAGTTAATAAGAGTATTTTTCAAAAAAATCGAGGTGGGATTTTAAACTATATATCAGGTAATTTTGCTGCTCTAACAAATTCCATAAAGTGATCAGAATGCTTACAATGCTCCTTTACAAGTAGTAAAAACATACTTTCAAAAAGGCAAAGATCATTTTCTTAACTTAGTTTTGACTTTATGTGTTAGTGATAAATACTTAAACAACATTGTGTTGTTGTTTGTCATTTAATAGGATTTGTTGACAATATGACCAATCTTAGACAAATCCATACATATTTAATACAGGACAGATTCAGAATATGTTTATGAAAGATGGATATAGCCATGAAACTCTGTGTTTAAAATGTCCAACAAAAACATCCTCAATATGGAAACTAAAACAGAATAAGACTCTGGTTTTGCTTTGCCAATTACTTTGAGAAGCTGTACTTTTAATAGAGGACTGAAACACAAGCCAGATTTATCAGTGTCATTCCAAAAACCCAAGTTACACATTGCACGAGCTCACTGGTGAGACTTTGATAATGAGATTTTCCCTCCCTTATGCTTGTGCAGTGGCCAAAACAAGTTTTTTTTTACAGAATACCAATTAAATGTAGAAGCCTTATGAAAATAATATGCTTATCATTCAGCTTTACATGTCAGAACACATGATCCGGCTTTTGTCCTGAATTATGGAGTGCACTCTTATTTTTCTCCTGCTCCTTACATGCTCAGTGATGTCAGGGTTAGCTTGAGGTCAAAGATCAGATTCCACTTATGTTGTTGAGGGCTTGCAGACAGCCAGACGTGCAGATATCGCTGCATAGACTCTGTAATCTGGACTAAAATGATCTGGAGATTGCTGTATTGCAGAAGTCCAAACATCCCGCTGTAGGCCCAATGCTATTTGTCAGAGATGATGTGTATCTGTCTATCTGATTACATCTACAGAAAATAATAGTTGCATCATATATCCTGTGGGGTGTATTTTGTAGTCATCATTACACGGTACATGTTATGAAATCCTGTGCTCTTTGAGCTGACTGCACACTTTTTTTTTACGTTCCTTTTTGAGGCATATCTCAAAAGAAATCTCAGCACAATCGAGTATTTATCTTGTCACTCCGTCTTTTAACTTGCTACAATTAATTAGGACTGTAATCCAGATTTAGTACATGTTCTCACTAGTGGAAAAATAATTGCCGTCAAACGTTTGAACAGTACTGGAGCAAGCAGCATTTTCAAAAATGGAAAGCTTTTATTAAAGAAGAAAAAACAGCAGCAACATGAATTCCCACAAGGACCAAGGTGACGGATACCATATGGCAGAGAGTTAATGTGACAGTGAAAGCTTTTTCAAAGCAACTATACACAGATTAGGGAGGATCTACAAAGTCTATCGCAATCTGATAAGACTAGTGGTGTTTTCATTGGTGAGTGTCTCTGCTTTTATCTTCTACAACCGCTGAGCTTCTCTTATCATGTGAAGAACAGGCTGGAATTCCTGCCTCTGATAATTGCGTTGTAATCTTTGGTTACCCAAGCAAAGAGTTAAACTTACTTTGGCAGCAAAATATTCCACAATCTACCTCTGCAGTGATTGAGAAAACCTTAAATCTGTGACTTTACCGATGTTTGAAGCTATATTTATGTGAAACAGAAAATGGATGGAAACAGAGTTTGGCTCAAACAGAGGGGCTCTGGGATTGAGTCTATGAAGGTGTTGCAAATAGTTGAAACTTTATAATAGGTTTGATGCCGCTCACTGTGTTACCGAGACTCTCTTGAGCAAAGCAATACTTTACATTTGTGGATATACATTTATATGCTTTTCCCGATGGGCAGACTTGATTCCAGCCTCGGATCTACAGCCAGTTTAATTTAGCTTTACTTCAAAACTGGTAATAGATGAAAAAACATAGCCTATTCAGAATGTAAAATTATCCTATCAAGATATCTACAGCACACTTATTCACACTTCAAATATTGTTTGTTTATCCTTTACATGTTTACATGCTAACGGGTGTATTGTAATTGCTAACTTCCAGAGGGATAGTTTAAAACATATAGACATTAGGTTGGTATTGAATTTCTGAAAATAATGATAAATAAGTGGTCTTATGAAAGATAACATTTTACTGAATTTTAAATCAGAGAAGTTCACATAGCCTGTGATTTGTTGTTGTTCATGAAATCCACCTATGACAATCTTCCCTTAAATCGTTTAATAATTATGCTACATGTGTCTAAATCCTGTTAGTTGACACATGACGTGGGATGAACAGCAATGTGAAGAAATCACATTGTAACACACATTAAACAAACACCCCTCCCCCAACACAACGCCCACCCCTATAATTTGTTTTTACTGTCTGTCATGCTTTTATCATTCACTGTTTGTGTATTGTTGTGTTTTTCTTTGATAAGAAAACCAATAAAACTTCTTAAAGTTATCATTATGAATGCTGTTTTGATTCATGAAGTGTTACAAAATATCTTAGAAATGTTTGTCAGACTGTAAAATAAATCCAGAGACATGTAGCCTGGAGGAATACAACTTGGGGGTGAGGTAAAAGTTCTCTGCCTTGATGCCAAGAGAAAGCAGAAGCAATGGTTGACCTTGTCCTTCTTTGCTGTTGGTCTGTGGGTTTGGGCCAGGGACAGGAACTCCCTGTACAGACACTGTGTCTGCGATTGCTGAAACTACTCCACAGTAGAACGCTTTGTTCACTGCCACCAAGGAAAACCTAGACAACAAAAACACACACATTCTGGAAAAACGAACACTTGAGAGGGGTCGTTTTCTCCCAAAAAGCGTTCTGCTTAGGTTTCAGTGGTAAATAATATTCTCAACAGAACAGGGGGAAAATCATGAAGCTTTACAGAAATGCCTCAAGATAAAACATTCATGACCTGTTGAATGAAAAAAAAAAAACATAAATCTTAATTTTTACAAGAAGTGAAGGTATAGTGTGTGGGTGGGGGTAGGAGTGGAAGCTCATATTGTAATTCCCTGGAAATTATACAGTTGAGGTTGGATAGTTAAAAACATCTTAACAACAGCCAGTCAACTAATTAATTATGTAGCAATGTAATTTTTTGATGAAAATCAGATTAAAATATTTGATGCATAAATGTAATCCAATATAAGCATCTAAAGTTCAACATATTGGTATATGTAATTGAAAGATGTTCCAGAGTTACAGTAAGTGGATTTCACTTAACCTAAAGCAATAGTTCTATATTTAGATGGAGAAACTGGATTACAGGTTGTTATTTGAAAATGAATATTATTACGTTCACTACAGCCAGCAACCTCTTTATAGACTTTAGATGGGAATCAGTTTTTGAGCATTTTACATCAAAGTCTTTTTCAAATTTTGGTTGCTAAAGTTCAACATGACAAGATGTTTCTCAGCCATGTGCTAATAAAATATTAATGCTATAGCAACAGTTGGTTCTCTGAATGCCAAAGAGCTACTTTACATTCGACATTTTTCTTTCTCCCTCAATCCTGCTGACCAAATATCAGCAGCAAATGGTGTCTCTTCAATCACTGTGCTCCCAAAACTGATAGGTTATCCAATTATGTGCGTTGATGCATTTCCTGTGAAGCTGGAACATTGCTCATGACCTTTTCTTGATAGAAATGAATTTTTTTCCCCCCTTAGGCTAAACAAAATCTCGCAGCACTCCACCCTTTGAGTGAGTCATGCTGGGATCGTCAAACAGGCCTACGCGATGAATCTACTGATGGAAAAGTGATGTTTAGAAATCAGCCACCGTGCTTGCCTGTGTGTCGCACGACTCATCTTTTCTATAGAAATGTCTCAGGCTTTTTAAAGAGGTGTCGACTAGGGGCGGAAAGTCCTTCTCCGCTCTTTGCTCGCTGTCTCAGAGCAGGTTATCTTTCCCTGCAGCAAGCTGCCACGCGCCTATTGCACCTGATTGTCTCATCGGCACATTCCAGGTGAGAGGGCCCGACAAGCCCAGACACAGCGCCTAGACAGTGATACACTTGTTCGGCAGCCGCAGGTGTAGCTGCCCTCCTTTTTTCTGCGCTCTCTCCCAGAGATATTAGGAAGAGTAATCCAAAGGCGAGGCAGGGAGGAAAAAATCAATGACAAATGGCTTCTTTTTTCATGAAGCGCAGTAAGGAGAGAGCAGCCATTTTTATGTACAATTATCTTTTTGACCTACATTCCTGTCCGTCATTTCAAGTGGACACAAGAGTAAAAAAATTCAATAACTTGAAAGACTCAGTGGTGAAAACATCTATCACAACTCAATGCGGGAAGGAATTTTTCAATACATACAGTACATTGATTTAGCCTGAGTCCTTCAACTAGGCCGAACATTGTGACTGTATTCAAGCTGGAAATTCTCTTCAGCGCTTCTACAGTCGACCGCAATAAGAGGACAGGTGGAAAAAATAACTGGAAAAATATCTTTTTAAAAATTTCAAAGGTGCAAAATGTAGCCTGGTTGAAGTTTCTTTTAAAATACTTTTTCACTGGTCCACATTTCTTATATATGTTTCCACCTTTCCAACACTTGCATAAAAATATTGTTACAATTTCTCATACAATTTAAAGTCCACCCGTTCTGAGAGTATACTTAGAATTTGTATAAGAACTACACGTACATCAGCAGTACTTAGTCTTATTTAAAATAAACTATAATAGTCCCTGATAACAATGTTAAGGTTTTTAGAGTTTAGTCAAGTCATTTCCATTTTTACATCATTATCTGTTGTAAGTTTCTCTCGGAGAAGAAGGAATCCATTCTTCCCTGTTGCTCCTATTGAGGTCTTTTCTCTTTTGTGAAAGTTTTTTTAACTTTTTGAACCTTTTACCTTGAACATATAAATGAATAAATCTCTCATCCTGAAATCCTTGACGCCAGATTTTTCACTTTCTGTTCTTGAATATATATATGAGAATAGTAATATAATATTGTATTACATATATATATTCAAATACTGAGGAAAAGAAGGGTATAATCAGTACCTCATTAAGAATTAAATTCCACCCCATAGAGCAGAATAATTCTCTTTTTCTCTAATACATGCTGTCTCACTCTGTCTCATTATTATACATTGACTTGTATATGCACCTTCTAAATGTATGCCTTCATGTGCTTCTCTTCGGCTGCTGCTGAGGGCTGATCAGCCATTCAGGGGAGGGAGGAAACAGGAACTGAAGCATTTTGATGATGTAATTGGCAGCAGATGCGGAGGAAGATGGAGATAAAGGAGAAGGAATTCAAAATAATATCTGCTTGGGCGTGCATCGTGGGGTTCTCAAATGTACAAAGGGATCATGTTTTGATTTTTGGTCTTATTGTTTCACTGTTGCTCAAGTGTTTTCATTTTACAGCGACGTAAACTGTGGAAATCTGACATTCAGTGCAACAATGATGGCTATATTGTGAAGGAAAACTGCAGCTCCTCTGGAAGACGAGTCTAATGAAACTTTGCTATCCCCACCTGATCAGAGCCCACACAAGGCCTGTGCAGAAAACAAATTGGATATGCTAATGTTGAAGACATATTGTGAGCTTCTTGTAAACAGTATTATCAGTACTATTCTCATTTTGGGAGCCATAATATCAGCTGGGAGGAGATTTTGGATTCCCCTAATGCTGGAAGCAATCCAACAGCTGTTCCAGGCAAAAAGTTCTTCACCTTGTGTAAAAGTCATGGCAGAGTAAGCGACCAAAGAAGGTCAAGTACACGTTCTTTCCTGCCTCCTCCTTCTCTGACAATAAAGAAGAACAACAAGGCTGGGCTGAGTAAGAGGATGCAGGGTGGGGTGGGGGATGGATACAGGCTGGGACCTGCTTCAGCATTAAGTTATGCCTTTGTAAGGCAGAAGCACTTGCCTGTGGCAGGTGCAGGTAGCAGACATGACGCTGCCGAGGTGTTTCTATTGAGAAGCACCCAACCTGCCGAGTTGTCGGGACAAGTCAGAGGACTCAGTCACCACCCTGCTCTGAAAAGCTGAGCGGATCTGCATACTATGACTTGCACTTCTAAAGATGTGGATGGAGGAACTGGAAAATCCCAGCACCAGAACATGAAATTATAGGATGTGTTGTGACGCTTGTCATGAAGGCTAATGTGGAAGATAATACATCATAACAGCAATTACAATCCAAGGGATTGTCTCTTTTATGTTACACCCTAAAAAACTATTTGCAGACTTAAAATAAAGGCACAGGTTCAAACTCTGTATAAAAGTTGTATTTAAAATTCTAAATGTTAGGTTTAATGGGAGTGGCCTAATCCTTAAGTTAGAGTTTGAAAGGGTACATCATATCTTGGGCATTTATGAAGCTTTACTGCACCTTCGCTCAGAAATGTGTCCATATTTCCTAATCTAACCATCTTCTCTTTACTGTGTGCCCCTGTGTGTAAGGATGAACTGATTAAAACTCTCTGGTTTTCTACAGAGGCACCTGTAGCTGCCGCAACAGCCTAGCCAATCACCAACAAATGTAAGCTTGCAAGTCTGGCCATGTCATGGGATTCCTCAGATCACAGTGCAACAGTAATCGTCTGGGTGAGGAGAAAAGGGGAGGAAAATGGTTCAGTGTGAAAAATGCAAAGAAGAATCTTCTGAAGGAGACGTGACGCATGTGCTACACTCTCTCAAAACATTGTCTTGTTGTAGGAGTGGCAAAAGGACGGCCTGAGGCTATCATATTTTGGGTTCAAAGATGTTCGATGCAAACTTATTTCTGACTTATTGCAGAGCGAGGGAGCTTCCTTTTCACGGTCGTGTTAAGCCAAAACTTATCAATCCAAAGCCTGTTTGGGCCTGTGAGGGGAAAAAGAGGAGGGGAAAAAAAACCCTGAGTTAGATGATATGAAAGATTTTCAGCCCTCATGCTGGTTTTAAAAATCAAAGACCACGTCAATGCCCACCAACATGGATTCACAGGAATTTAAATATACCTCTTTGAGCCCTCTTTAAGTCTCTGTGCCTGGAGCATTTATCAGCAGGTAATTCAGAGCGGACTTATTACATGCTGTGATTTTTCTCATCTGGTAGTAGAGCAAATGTAATGATATGGATCTAAAAAAAAGAAAAAGCACAAAGTTTAGCTGCAATTATCCCCATAAGACTCCTGAAGGAGTGGTGACTTTTTTTTTTTAACAATGAGGGCAGAGTAAGCAAAATGATCCGTCCCCCCTCCTCTGTTTGCTTTGCCTGAATGAATAGCAGATCCACCGTCATGGCAGTGTCGGAATAGATTAGCACCACGGTCTATCTCCTCAGCTTTACAAAATAAAATCCTCTTAAAAGCAGAGGATGTCACTCAATCTCCTGAGACATGTAGTTGCATGGTGGACTCGAGCTCTCACTACTGGGAAATATGCCTGCACAAACAGAAGACGTCAAAACTGAAATTGAGCTGCAAAAAAAGGTGTTTGCTAAGGTATATGAGATATCCTACATAGTAGACAGATCTCCTCTCAGAAAGGCATACACATGCTTTGAATGTAGTCCAAGAATTATACATCATAGAACTGCAGACAGATTTGTTCTAAACGTTTGTCGTCCACTTAGACTTTCATTAAGATGTGAAGGATGCAAAGTCTTAAAGTGGACAGGTTCAAGTAGCTTTTTTTTTTTCAAATCTTCGTATTGCCCATAGCTATCTGTAATTTTATAATCATGGCCTAGGGCTGAGAGTAAAAGACAGCTTTTCCAAACTCATTCAGAGTTTTCAAACCGTGTGAGTGAGAAAACAACAGGAAAAGCTCTGTGAAGAGCCCCAAAGGCAGAGGTCAAGAGTTCATCACTTGTGAAATCACTGCACTCCTCTCTGCACCAAACAGAATTTATCTATTCAAATATGGGGAGAAAATTACAAGAAAAAAAGGTGTGTTTGAGGGCATACAGCAGAATATGTAGATGTGATGTAATATCATGTATCCAGAAATGCATGAAGACACATTGAAACATCGAAGCTGCAAATGAAAAAACCTTGAATACAAATTCTTGATGTTAATCAGCTTGTATTTTAAATGCATTATGGATGTAAAATTGAATATTTTGTGTTAATTTTAAGCAGGATTTTGCAAAGGCAATGAATTAAGATATAGAGAAGAGCTAAGATTTAGTAAAAACATTTTTTTTAAATAAAATTTTCAAGTGTTTCTCCAACCAGAAACTGTCAACTGACTGTCACAGTGAGGCACCTGGCTCATTGTTCATTAACATAACATCACAATGCTTCTTTGTACAGCATGTTGTGTCCTTTTGTTTATTACTTGTCTAGGAGAAAAAAAATACTATGCAATTACTTTTCCATATTTAGCAAATAAAGTAAGATTATTATTTAAGATTTAATGATCAATCTGCATCTGATTAAAGCAACCATTCCACCGTCCCTCATCGAGGTTGTAGCTAGTCAACCGAGATTTGAATTGGATGGGCTTGTGAAGGAGGGTTGCACACCCCAAAGCACTCATTTTGTTGTTGTTTTTCAAAATAACGTTACTACATTATTGACAAAGGCAGGGATGCTTAAAAATGCAAAGGGAAGCAGAACAATTATTCATGTAGTCTTTAAAAGATCTGGTGCTTATCAGTTTTATGGTCAAATTAAGAGGATTATTGCTCATGCTGTGTATATGTATTTGGTAAAGGCACATATCTAGGATGCATGTTGCTACTAAGGTCTATAAAAGTAGTGTTATATGACAAAACCATGCTATGAACCTGCCTGTATGGTGCTCATTTCAATTACTAGATGATGACGATAAAACCTGCGGCTGTCACTTTTTCCTGTCCTTGACTTTACTGAATGAAAAAAGTTGTTCTGATGACAGTTCTACTGAATGATTCCTGCAGCATATATGAATCATACCTGCCCTTATACCCTGAAACTGGGTTTTATAGTTTTTATATTTTATAAGGAAAAGGTTTCACCACAAGTGAATCTTATACCCAGACGAATATATTTCCATTTATACTCAACAGCAGTCACAGATCACCTTGTACATATTTCTGCTTCCTGCATTTTCCTCCAAACTGAATAAATCTGAATAAATATAATCCAAGCTGCTGTTTCTCTCAAGTCTTGATGATAACACACAGACAATAGAGATGAGTTTGCCTCTAATATCACCAGTTTTGGTACCATAGGATTGCAACAGGACACAGGGTTGGCTTGTCAACCTAATGCCTGCTGCAGCTTCAACGTTTGTCAGACTGATCATGTCAGTGTAAATACATGCTCACTTATTATGTAGATTCCGCTCCTATGAGAGCATCCCTTCTTGTTTTCACCCTCACCATGTACACATTTCTTTGTCATTTCTGATACTCTCTGTTTGAGGATAAGGTTTTTGGTCAGGGGTTCAGAGCTTTCACAGGAGCTGGAGAGAAGTCAATGTTTTTTTTTCTTCTGGAGCTTCTAAGAAAGATCAGTTGTCATGTGAGGCAAGGATGTAATAGTCCACATTTTCAGCAGAGCAGCCAGAGTCTTGCCTCAAATTGATCTGAATCACTTTCTGTACCGCAACAAGAGTTCTCTCCCTCCTCCTTTTCATCTCACAGTCTTATTGATCATTGGAGCTTGTGCAGAGAACAGGTGTGATCATCATCCTAATGCCTTTTTTGTATGTGTCTTTGTGTGTGGAGAATATAGCTAACATTTTTATGAATACATTCTCAAATATTACAATGATTGAATTGGCACAACATTCGTTATCATCCATGATTTATCTTAGCACAAAACACTTCCAAGTTTTTTTTTTTAATTAAATGTAGACTTCACCACTTTGTTATATCATGTATTGCTAAATCTTTCATGCTCCTGTGGACAATGAAATACCTTACTGTGTTTATGTACACATTGAGTGTTGTGTGTGCATGCACGTATGTGTGTGCGTGTGTTTTTGTCGACTCTAGCTTAATGATAGACTGACAGTGGGAGCGACAGCATCACCCCAAGCTAGCAAAAAAGCCTTACATTCCTGGGCTGCGAGCTGTGAATCTGAGCACAGATTACAAGTTAAAACACGCAGCTAGGAGCCACCACTGTTTGAGTAAATACTTTTAGAGCTAGTGTTTAGAGATCATAGCTTTAGGACAAGGGTGGATTGATTTCCCAAACAAGGATTGTGTTCTGTGCTTGTCCGGTTTTACTGAAGGGTGAAAATGGGAAAATCGCCTTCCCTTGAAGAGAATAGGGAATTTAAGGTTTATTGATGCTTTAAACCATTATTTAAGATATTAAGAATGATGTTTATTTGCTCTCTTAAGAATTGAAAGATAGCATACTTATTTTTATGCAAAACTGAAGCTTTAATCAGATGCTGGTCAGCATATCTTAGTAAAACAAATGGTAACAGATGAACTCATTTCACATACTTTGGTCCTGCAATGACAAGATCCTGACTTACAGCTACATATAATTTATTTATATGCACAAAACCTGCCCAAGCAGCGAGTTATAAGCATATCAGAGACAACCAATGGAAACAGTTAGCCTGGCTCTGTTCAAAGGTTAGAAAAACTGACCAACCAGCAACTCTAAAGCTCAATAAAAAGCAATTCAATAATCATTATATCTTCTTGTTGTACTGTAACAAACAAAAACCAAAAAGAAAATAAATCTTATTTAATGGCTGGATGAAATTACACAGCTTTTGTGACTGCCAGTAAGTGGTAAGATGTTCACAATTTAGCATAGTTAAACACAAAGATTAGATCAATGATCTGTGGACATCGTTTGTACACTTGTTCATTTTATACATGCTCAGCCATGAAGTGCCCATTATTTAATTACATACCAAAAGCACAACTGGTTGTATTTTCATTTTAGGTTGAAGATAAATTAAATAAAAGTGACTCATTAATTAGTATAATTTGCAATAGACAGTCAGGCTGTTTCCTTAGCTAAGTCACCTGTATTTTGGCCCCAAATCACATTTAAAGCAAGAATGGTGTTAATTTTTCCTCATTTAGCTCTTGGGAAAAAGCCAATTTCTATTTCAAAAAAACGCTAACTAGAACCTCGCCACAGAAAATTATGTGTAACACCGTTTTTGCCCCATTTTTATGTTCAAATGACTCATATTTTACTTAATGTGTACAGTTTCTATTCGCAAGTCTCAAAAGATAGTCAATAGAGAAGTGGCTCTCTTTGGATGCCAGCCTGGGTTTATAATAAATTATGTATTTATCCGGTGGTTCACTCTGGCTGCATAGATCTGCATAGATCACCACCTGCCACTCAAATGTGAAACACCTGCTTCCTCCACAGTGCTGACCGCCAGCTGGCTCACTGCAGAAAACACTAAAATAGCCATTTTTAAAAAAAAGTCCTAACTCAGCCTAGACCCAAAGTCTGTATCGTTCTCACATCTGCGCTTAAGCAGTGAATCCCATCTTATTGCTCCTGTGTACACCCCACTTTTCTAATAATTATCTACCTTTTTTATGCCCTTATTTCCGCTCTTGTTCCAACTGTCTTGGAGTTGCTTCAACTCTGGAGGACGTTTGCTGTACTCCCATCCAACATAATCAAACACAAGATGTTCCCAATAATAATACTTACTTTCTGCATCCACTCAATAAAGTTCCCCTCTTTCCTGTCTTTAATTGAAACATTAATCAAACAGACTTGCTAGTGTGACAGAGCAGCGTTCGATATTCCCAGGCAATAAGGACAGGGGATTACAGGCTGACAGATGACTGTGATTTAGAATAAGGGCTGATGATCATGCTTGGTGGGAACATACAGGAAGGAGGATCCACTCCACCTACAGGATTACATAGAACATAGCAGAGTACGTCTCCACTTTGCCGTATTAGCTCTGCCCAGCATGCTCTGCTGCATCCTTTCAACTCATCTTGATAACAAGCGTATTTGTCTGCTGGCGCCCGCCTCACTCTGCCTCGCTGCTTCTCTCGTTGTAATTCTCTGCTGCTGTTTTGCAGCAGTTTTGACCTGCTCTGCTGCATCCTTTCCAGTCTGATGCATGTGTTTTATTTATCTACGTTTCACATCTTCACATGATGAGGTTCTTCTGCTGCAAGGTTATTGTTCCAGGCAGCAGCTTTAAGTGTGATTTTTTTGTTTCATCTGTTGTAGTAAGTATTGAGATGTTAAGTAAAAGTAGCAATCACTCAAAACATCCATAACTGTACTTGTCTATATGTACAGATTTACACTATTGTTACTTATTAAATAGATTGGCAAGATAAACACAAAATACTATCTTTTTATGATTTATTTTTGGGATGTTTGCATTTATTTGATAGGACTGTGGATAGAGTTGAAACACTAACTCTGAGCCTTATATATACATTTTAGAAATCAATATCAAACCAAAGTTCTGCATGCTGCGCTATCTACTTTAAGTTCAACTGATGTTTCTCAACGGGACAATTTAAATCCCTTGAGCCTGAACAGTGGAAATCCTGAATGCTTTGTGTCACACGAAGCTGCAGCAGTTTGTCTAGCTCGAGTGATGCATACCCAGAGAGTGCAGGATTTCTAGAGCAATTCCAAACCTAACTTGAAATGACTGGACCTCTTTTAGCAATTATTACAGAACCCTGTCAATTAACCCCATGCCTAATGTTGATGCATTGACTGCCTAATTTTTCAAGTTAAAAATAGAAAAGTTTGTTGAAAAAGGCAGATGATTTAATAACTTAACCACAGATATACAACCAGCATTAACCATCTTTGATCAGAACGTCTGTGCAGCATTGCACTAATGAGGCTGTTTAAGCTCACTTAACTGTAATTGAAGGAAATATGTTCTGATTAAAGTAACTTTGATCTGTGCCTTTTTTCTCAGCTTAACGAGGAACAGTTAAAGACTAATTAAATGCCTTTTACATTTGAAAAAAAGGGACACACATCATTTAAATCCCTAATGATGCATGTTTGGGGCTTAGATATTTATCATATAGCCTTTAGCCTTCTAAATAGCCTTATTTTCTTTACTCAGACAGATGACCACAGAGGTGTCATGGCAGCAGGAGGTGGTTGTTGCGTCTGATGAAATATGGACCTGTTGCCACCACCTGGAGTAGAGCTGCAGTGCAAGATCACCTGTAGGAAACACCTGGGCAAAAACAGACAGGTATGTTAAAGCAAATGAGCAGCTGTTGTTCATTCACATCGGTATTAAAATGGAATAAATGAATGCTTGAAATTTGACTTTGCTTATTATAGAAGAAAACTGCTTTACAATGGAGAGTAATCCACACACATATTCATCTGCGGTGTGTTGAATGACTCTGTGTGATACTGATGACTGAGGCAGCTCAGTGTCGTAAGCTCACATGAAACATGACTGATTTTTCCACACATTACTGCGTGTGGCTGGAAAATAGTTGAAACAGGTGCCTGAAGCAATGATTCACATGGTTGTTGGCAAAGATGATTATCAGAACAGTAAGATTGGTGAGGAATATTTCTGGAAGAAGTACTTAGATCCTTTTTAAGTATTATTGTATTGGCATGAATATGTATCTTACATATCTATAGTGCTTGTAGGGCAGTCTGGACAATGTCAGCCATATATTTTTGATATTTTATCAATAATAATAATATTGTTAATGCTTTACAAAAAGGTACATCAATTTTGCATAGTAACTGGGGGACAAATGATGAACAAATGAGGAACTAAGATTATTTGTTACCATAATTTCAGAGTAATTTGAAAAAAAATGATAGAAACATTGACAGATAAACTCTATCAGTAGTTATGGTAGGTTGCGCTCAATGTGGGTGATGGCATTGAGGAGAGACTCGTCTCTGAAGTTTAAAAAATGTACCCATGCTTGATAGAGGACAGTTTTATAAAGACTCTACGTGTGGGGTAAATCAGGATCAAACTGGAAATCAGAGGATTATGTGTTTGAGTTTATTATTATCAATAACAGAGATGGATGGTTATCTACAGCAAACACTAGCTGTATTTCATTACAGCTTGTATTTGAAGAATAGAGAAAAAGAATTTGCCAACTCCACTATAGAGTTTGCAGAGAATACTTAGCATCATGGTCAACATTTTTCTTCTTTGGTGTGTAAAGTTAAAGTTTTTGTTGTGGGCAGCCCAGTATATAGTACAAGCTTCGTGACATCGCCAATATTTCCAGCATGACTCCGCCATACCTGCACCTGACTGGAGGTCCAACCAGCCAGAGTAATTGAAAACACTGCTGTGAAAGTGCAAAAATTACAAGAAACTTTGGCTGTTAAATAAAAGTAGAGGTATAAAGATATCATGTTTGTTTTTTTTGGATGTTTAGGATTAAAAATGTTTGTAAGTACTACGGCCCAGGCTGTCAGCTAAAGCAAATCTCCAGACATCAATGGGGAGTGAAACAATGGCATAGTAAGTGAATGTAACAAGTGGCCGTGAATCAAATTCCAGTCAGTGCAGGAAGCTTTAGAGAACCAGGAAGGACACTGCCCTCGCTCTTCCTCTGCCACGTCAAAAATACACCAGCTCCAGGCACCACACGCTACCCCGTAAGGATCCTGTTTTCACTTGTTTTTTATGTTCCACATTTGTTATTGAACACAAAAGGAGAAGGGTCAATGTGCAACACAGCACGAGTCTCTTGCTGTAGTGTTCATGTGACCAAACGAGGCTGCTGTAATTTCCTCAGCAGCAGCAACAGCAACAGCAGCAGCGTGGAGTCTAATTATGGAGGAAGCGTATGACCGAGTGGGAATAATGGATGGCTAATCAGGCGTTAGACCCTGTAAGTGTCCAGAGATTTCACAGGTCTGTTGTAAGAGGAAGTGACTGCAATGATTCATGAGCTATTTCTAACTTCTGATTTTATGTCACAATTTTAAAGTGACAGTGATTCACAAGTCACTTGACATTATGAAAACTGCGTTTGAAAACTGACTATTTTCTCTCTGACCTTCAGATGAGATATGTCACATGTAGTTAATGTAATTTAGGTTTGCAGTTGCCGTGTAAAACAGCCAGTTAATGTGTCGGACCTTTGCACGTATAAATTAAATGCATTTAATCTAGTGCAGTATTATATTTATTTACAATCTGTTCATTTTGGTTTTACCATTTCATGCACATCATATAACCTATTGTAGACTTATCTCAGCTTTTGACAGCAAAATGGGCCCTTTGATTTACAAAGTAACATTATCAGGATGTATAAATTATGGGTATAAGTAGGACGAGATAGTAAGAATTAATTTTGTTCTTGGTTTTAAATGACACTATGAGACTTTAAGATCTCCGAGTGATATGCAAGATGTTTCTGTAATATTATGTGAACAGTGCCCAAAACAAAGCCATGATGTGTGACAGCCAATTCATCTAATATCCCCTCATGGTGCACTAGCTGTCCATTCTTATGATAAAAAAAATGTGTTGGTTGTTCACAGCCCTGGCTCTGTAAATGAACAACAAAAAAACAAGTTGGGGGTAGCAAGCAACACAACAGGATTGCAGCCATTAAAAAAGGTAGCATTAATGCACTGCCGTCAGACTTCTTTCTCTTCTCTTCTACTCGTTTCTGCTTTTGGTATTTGGCTACAAAGAACAAGGCTACACCTTATATATAACTAAAACAACTTTTGTTATTAAGGATAGTTTTGCTGTACATTTTTTTTCTCTGAGGTGATCCTGGTTTTACCTGTTAATGAAATGTTTCATTCTATTGTAATAAAATTATAAAAGGATTTTTTTTAAATATAGGAAGGGAGAGGTTCAGCCGTTTTACCAATGGCTTCTGGGGTGTGACTCTTTCTAAATTAGGGGTAAACATTTTCACCAAAAAAACATGTGACTGCCTTTCACCTTATGTACTTTTAAGATTTGTTCATTAAAGACTATTTAACAAAAAAAAGAAAGAAGAGAAAACATGGCAATTTTTTGTACATTTACTTGTACTTGTGCAAGTAAAGGTTGTAAGTATGCAGATATTAATGTATCTGTACTTTGAAGATATCATATGTAAGGAACCTTAATGTTCATTATTTCACTGAGAGCACAGGAGCAGGTTGACTGACAGAGAAACTGGAAAGTACCATGTAATGTCATATCTCCATTCAGTCTCCTTCTCAGTCCATGGTAAGCTCTAGCTGCTCAGCACAGAGGCTGGACTTCCAGCTGGAAATGTTCTATTGGGCTTTGGGCCCATTTCCTATAATCTTTGCTAATTAAAAGCAGCCCCTCCTGCTTTATTCACATGCTCTGTGGAACAGAATACTATAAATCCTTGTAAAAGAGAAAATGTGTGAGAGCGGGAGAGAAAATGAAAGAAAAAAAAAAAAAAAAGAATTGGTAAGAAAGTAAGAGTCCAAGAGGAGTGGTCACTGCAAACCTTCATGACTAGCATTTTCATGTGAAGATTAATATTTTGTTTGATATCAACTTTTAGAAGAGAATTTGTTCACTGAAATGGATGGATGGATGATGGATGAATGAATGATGGATTGATGAATGAATGATGGATTGATGAATGAATGATGGATGGATGAATGAATGATGGATTGATGAATGAATGATGGATGGATGGATCCCAAGGATGCCCCAGGAACTTTGATGATCAGGGGAAATCTGGGAGGAAGTATATCAGGTTTTGAAGATTTTATGCAAAACAAATGACTAACAAAAGAACATTATTACAAAATGAGATTGAAATGCACATTAATAAACACTCAACAAAGTGCAAATGATTCCATTCATTAATGTTGAACCAAATAAATGCCTTAAAAAGTACTCAAGCACAGACTGTCACTGGCCAAACCAAAGTAACCACAGAAAGCATCATTGGATTGACCAAATACTTCAGCTATGAGCATAAATGCCTGTTACATTGGTTAGCATTAATCATGGAGAAGCAGATGAAATGTAACAATTTCTTTTACTTACTACTCTCTTCATTGCTCTCCTCATCTAAAACTCAGTGTCCACAACATGTTATGCTCAACCTCAGTATCAGTCAGTCATTATTAGTGACCAACATTGTTTTCTTGTCCTAAATTCTTATTCCTAACAAAAGTTATGCTGCCCACTGCCTCATCAGCATAAACAATGATTTTACTAGATTCAAAAAGTTTAGTAATTCCTGAATAGGAATTGTTAGAGTTACACATTTTTATGTTGTCCATGTCCTGCCAAACTTGCAAGGACCCAAAATAATCCATTTGCACAACTAGCAATAAAGTCACCCATCATTGCTTGAGTCATTGAAACATAATTTTGTTTATTAGAAATAGCCTACAATAATATTTAATGTTCATATTTATGGATACAAGCCAGATGTACACACCCTAAATTTTTGTCCATTAAACATTTTTATCAGCAGATCACTGGAGGGAGGTGAGTCACAGAGGTCACAGCCTTAAGACCCTATTCCCCCCAAACCCCAGCTATTGTGTAGTTAAATGCTGTCGAGATGTTTTGCTGGTCACATGAGTGTTATTAATGATGATGAAATGCTGGACAAACACTGTCAACAAACTGTGAATCATGTAAGTGTGCAATTGATGTATGACTTTGATATTTTCAAGTGATGAATGCGTGCCAGTGTTTATAATAGGGTTCCTGCACAATCAAGCTTTTGGGGCTTTTCTGTGCGTCTGAATCCCGTGAGAAATGAATCAGACCTTTCTAAGAGGAAAAACATGCACTGTTAATTAATCTTTTGTTGGATTTTTATTAATATTGACCCAGGATCACTGCACTGACAACTATTTACAACATCAAGGAGGAAATTCATTCTTGTTTGTTTAAATATGCATAAATTAGAAATTAAATTGAGTCTATTTAATTGAAATTACATCAAATGTTTATGAGAAGCCTGTTAGTCAATTAAACGTCACAGTATTATCAGGATGATGATTGTTCTGCTTTTGTAAAGAGAGGCAGCCAATTGATTAATGATGTCATGATCCAAAGTGACCTCCCTGCCCTCTTGGATGGGAATCCCCTTCTCTGAGCTGTCATCAAAACGAGTTCAATCCAAGGCACAGAACCTTTTTGATATTACACAGAGACAGTAGGAGTATGTGTGGGATGAATGAGGGGGATGAATTGAAGATTTTAAAAGGTTATTTATGGCGACAGCATAAAAACACACGGTTAAAGTGATTTGAAACATAAAACTTAAAGATGTGTATCCTTCAGTTTTATTCATATTTCCTCTCAAAGGCAATTCCTGAAAATAGATTTAGCTCTCACTGGCTTGAGTCAACATGTGGACAGAGGTTATCGTATCGGGTTTCCTTAAAATAAAAGCGAGGTGCAAGTCTTTCCATGAACAATGCAAAAGAAAGATCAATACATAGTGTTTGTTTGTACATGTGGGTGTTTGAATGTGCCCATCTGTCTGTGAGAACATAAAAAGGTCATGAATACAAAAATAGAGATTCCAGATGAGAAAGGCTCCATAATCCAAAAAGTGTAAGTGTGCGGTAATAATGTGCGGGGTGTTTTTGCGTAGTACTGAGTTTGCATTTTCTCTAACAAGGGTCTGGCGTCCCCACAGCCATCAGTGGGATCCACGCTGGGTCCTTTTTTCACAGTAATCAGCCAGACTGTCTTGCTCTAATTGTTTCCAGATTTGTGTGGGAGGTCAGAGCCCCGGAGTGCTGATCCTTGCCAAGTTTATAAACAGAGCAGTGTTTCCAGATGGCCACTGGCTCCAGACTGGCTAGCAGGTTGATTGGGACCAGAATAATAACAGGTGGAGAACAGACAATGAATTCCTTGACACTCTTTACCTCGCACACACTTACAGACACGGCGACACTCTCTAAAAACAACACACATGCACACGCACGCACACACACACACACACACACACACACACACACACACACAAACACACACACACACACACAGTAACACACTTTCAATATGGTGAGCAGCAGAGACTCCTGACGCCGTCTCTGCGGTTTGAGCTCAGCTACGAGCAGATCTGAGGATTTAATACCGGCAGGATGTAGAGCACACTTTGGAAGCTGAACAGAGCTTGTTTTAAGGTTATACACAAGAGAATATAATGTCAAGAATGATCTCGAAAATTTGAGAGTTTTTTTATTTGTAGATTTAATTGAACCCCATACTGTGCCTATACAAGTAAATGTATTTACTGAAGTCAGATTTTTTGACAATAATAGAAGAGAGACTTCTCCTTTGTGTTGAGTGATATTTTGACATTTTACAGCGTCTTTTTCCTGACATGGCCCACTCCCAGCTTTATGAAACCTTCCCTTCTTGTGGGGGAACAAAGTCAGCTGTGAATTGCAAAAGAGAGGATTTCAAAATATGAGATTCCTACAGGAAACCAACAGCTTTTTTGTAATGATATTTTTGGATGTCTGTTTTTGAATATATTTTGCATCTCAATGGCATCTGATTATTCACGTTTTCACATCAGTAAGTTTGTTATAGTCATGTAATAAAGCCAAATAAAACCAATTCCTTGGAAATGTAAAGAAAATAAACGTGTCAGATACAATTTATGCATTTTTGAAATCTCTTCTTTGTTTATTTTTGTTCTCTTTAAAGTTTGGAAAAGTTCCTATTTCAAACTTTGACAAAGCTGAAGCTTCAATGTTTTTCCAAGAATACACACACACACACAGTTCACACACACACACATACACACAGTTCACACTTTCAAAGTGGAGATTTCAGCAGCTCCGGTGAAGACATTCCCACCAGCATCAAATCATTAGCTCCAGCATGTCTCTTAATGCCTCTCTCAAGTTTTTGTTTACAGAATCCAGTCCTTCCAAGGTCTTTTGTAATAGCTTGTGAGATCTGTGTTCAGTGGGGAGGGGGGGGCTTTGAGGATGTCTGTGTGTTTATGTGTGTGCACGCTTGTGTGTGTCTAGTGGAGGAAGGGAGAGAGGGGAGGGGGGCTGCCTTTCATCGGTTTTGCTCCGCTACACTTGTTTGGGCCAAGGTTGGCCCCTGTTTTTCAGTAAGCGTACTCCACTCCAGATGTGCGGCGGCTCCAGAGTGGCTGCCATGTACAGTAAATCGGCATCCGAGGGCTCGTCAATCTGTGGGGTAGAGCTCTGCGGTGTCGTCAGCCCCAGCCACTGGTATAAACGGAAATTTGTACTGCTGAGCTCCCATGAGGCCTTGAGGGAGGTGGAGGAGGAGGGGGAGAAAAAAGCAAAAGGGGGAGTTCAGGGGAGGATATTTGGAAGTGAGAACTCCAAACTGAAACTGATGAGCAGCTAGGGACAGAGACTTTTAATGCACACAAAAGGTGCAGAAAAACGTCTGAATACACTTGTCCAAAGGGATAATGAGCTCAGATGGCTTGGCGGCGGCGGGACAGTAAATGAGCAGAAGAATGACGTTGACTTGAGAATAGATGATTTTGTTCGCTGGAAAATTTATCTGCTGCTGAAAATGGAGACATGATTGTAGAAGCAGGTCACAGTCATGATTTTTCAGCATGCTGTAAATCAAATCATCTGGCTCCAAGTAGATAAAATGGTACAATAGGGTTATAAAATGAGAGAAAATATGATTCAACAAGCTTTAGAATGACTAAGGCCAACACATAAAGCTTTTACAGAGCTTCTACTCAGTCAAACTCAGTCTTCAAACAGCTCATGCCGGTGACCAGAAGAGCCTATACCAGAATATGAATAACGAAAATGAAGGTTCATACTTCAGCAATACTTCAGTGTTATTCAGTTAACATAAATACATGAAGCCTCAGTCATAATAAAGCTCTTTTCAGAGAGGACACAGAGCAGACTGTGGAGTACCATCAGAGCAGACAGTGTTTCCCCCGCACATTCCTCCCTTTACATTTTCCCATGCTCAGAGCTCCGGCTCTGACTCAGCGCCATTATCACCGAGACCCAGTCATAGGAAAGCTGATGACTTACAGAGAGTAGCCCTCATGTCCAGACTAATGTTTGAGCGCCTTCCTTGCTGTGGTTTCCTCCCATCTGATGTTATTAAAGGTCAGCCATGTTTCTGTCACAGCGAGCATGAGAACACTGCAGATAGCAGAGGAATTAAGGGGGTGACTGGTCTTTTTTTATTTAAAGTGTCACCTGGAAATATGCTTTATTTCGACAGCCTGTTGAACATGGATCACTCAGTTAGGACTTCATGTGTCCCGATGTTCATAGGATGCAACATTATAGATTTGTGGCTTAGTGCGTTTTGGCGCCAATCGAAGGTCTCTGAGTGCAACTGCACTGTTGTTAGCAGTGACGCGCAAGTAACAGCAAATAAATAACTAGTTATAGTAAATAGTTACAAATATCAAGTTTGAATTCTTCACTAAGTTACCTCTTTCTAAAAGTAACTCACTTCAGAAAGTATCTTTATCATCAGCTTCAATAGTCATATTAATGGCTTTGTATAAACCATTTATATGTAAGCCTAAGACATGACTTTGAGTTCAATGTCTTTGTGCACCCCGTGAAGCTGCTAAATCTGAGACAACGATGACGCCAATAACCATACAGCAACGTTACATCAAATCGATTGTGAATAATATCTGCAGGGATGTACACTCTTCTCTGTCACTCTCTCTTTTTCTCTCCTTAGCTTCATCTGTCACCGCCTTCTTCCTCTTATTCTCAGCCATCATATCAAACCATACCGCCTTTGTATGGCCATATAGTGCCACAAAGACATACGTATGTACATATTGCAAGATGACCTCGGCCAGCTGCCATAGTTACTGTAGAAACAGACTGCTCAGTGAAGAGATGCATTACTGCTGAAGGTTATTGTGGTATTAAATCAACCTTTAACACTTCTTATTTCTGGTAGAAAATTGACATATTGTTCAAAATTGTTGACATATTTGCAAGTGAACATTTATTGACTAAATACAATAAATAGCCTAATTGTATGGTTTTAATGCTAATCAAGTTGATTAAATAAAGATGAATTATTTTTAGTTATTCAGAAAATAAACTTCATAGCACATTTTACTTTGTAAGTCATGATACTGATTGTTAAGATTGACGGAGTGACGGGAGTTACGATGAAGAATTAACCACAGTACTGTATGTAAATCTACCTCAGTGTGGAGAACAAGTTTATGGTTAATAGTTTGAGAAAACCTTGTCACATTATTCAAAAATATGTTACATTGCATTAAAATGTCTGTAAAGAATAAAGTGATGATATGTTGTTGTCAAATGTGAGAACAAGGTTGAACCCAGACAAATCAGTTATTCTATTCTAGTCAGTAAGTCCAAATAATACATCAGAGGTTTACGCCACTGTAATTATTTCATTTTACAGTAACTAAATAACATAATGTGAATAAATGAGCAAAGACACTAAAATGAGTTATGTCATACATTACTTTGAACATCTGATTGTCAAGGTTTTTAAACATGTATTTGAGAAACCAGGCAGCCATACTGGGGATGGTGGATTGCTGCCCAGCAGCCGTAGAGGCACTCAGAAAGTAGGGTAAACTCATATTTGAATTATTCCTGTCCAAAAAATAACTTAAACTAAAATCAAAACAATCCTGGATGTATGTATATTGTAATGGAGTCTGTGTTGTAATCCATCCATCGGCATGCCCATATCATGACCTTTTCCTCCTAGAAAGACCCTCTGCCCGACCCCCTGTCCCTGGTTTCCTCTGGGATCCCCCACACTCAACTTTGGGGCCCCTCCTTACCTCGCTCAGTAACGAGGTGAGGCGTCAGAGGCCTGATTATTTGCACTGACCCGGGTCTGTCTCCTCGGGGCGGCTGCCTCGGCACAGTCGCACTGGATCCCATTGACACGGTGCAAGGGAGAAGAAGGGGGGAAGAAAACAGACCCTGGCTCCAGTCAGTCGGCTCTCCTCGGCAGGTTGATGAATGTCCAGGACTTCACGATCTTTGCCACCCAAGCCAGTGGAGTCAGGCTACAATGAGTTACAGTCTCCTGGTTAGAAAACCCTCCTACCCGCCACCACCATAGCCACCAGCACCCCCTCCCCCAGACAGCCCACGAGCCCCACAGTTCCCCCAGAACTCGAGCTGGCCGGCCTCCCTCCCTCCACAAACACTGGAGGTCTATCCTTGAGTGCCCCGCGCCACCACCTCCCTCGCCCTTTCAACTCTCAGCCTTGACTGCGCCGATTCTATCCGGTAACACACACACTCACAGGTTCAACCACAGGCTGGCACGGGTCCCCTGGCAGCTGATGGCAGGTTGCTGTAGCAATGCATTCATAAACCATAACACCTGACTGTTTGTAATATAATCAAGTTTATTTTACATCAGTAAGTGCTGTTCCTGCAATCTGATTTGACAAGAGGCATTCTATGAGATATATCTGATATACAGTTATAACAGAACTGGGACTTTGGAGCACATGTATCGCTCTGTTTCAGATTCTGAAAACTGTTCATTAACATTACAGCAGACAGCATTTGTCCAGATTTATCAAACTGGTTCTTCAGATCAAAGGCAACCTGAAAAACTGTCAACAAACTCGTATACCACTGCTTGCATTATAAATGGAGACATACACATAAATGTATTCATACAAAGTATACTGGTCTGAGGTAACATGTAGACATTAAGTGGCAAGGGTATAAGTAAAGGTTTACGTGACGCTTGGCAACCGTCAGACATGTGTGTGACGCCAAATTAATACATGCTGGTTGTAGAACTGTTAAAAAAAATCAATATTATTTCTGAGGTTTAGTTATTGTGCTGAATAACAAAAACAATGTATTGCCTTCTATAGCCCCATTTAACATAAACTGCTGAAGACAGGACTCAATGTGTCTCTGTTACAGCTCGTAGTTAATGTAAAAGTCATGGAGGCATATTGGTGGTTAAAGTAAAAAAGGAAGACGCAGAGGCGTAACAGGAGCCGGCGTGACAGAATCTGGTAGGGCAAAGGAACGCTGTCTGAGTGTGTGCGTGTATGTGAAGCTTGTGCTGTTTGTTTACACATCGTGCCTCTTCCACAACACTGTGACACATTTTAAAATCATACACTGGGAAACCAATATTCTGCAGATACAATGTGGAAGATCAAAAGGATACGGATGGCAGTGCTTCGTTATGGCATCTTTCTTGAAACAAGAAATGTAAACACCTACGCCTTATGACTGACAGACAGCCGTGTTGATATATACCGTAGTACAACAACCCTCCCTCTTGTGTGATATTGCTTAATAATATTTTTTTCCCTAACAATGGCTACGATAAAGAGAGTACTTTGTCTTCCTGAGTGTGTTGGACTGCTACCAGCTGACCTTAACTAAATAATGAAAGTGATAAATATTTAATCAGCTTTCTATGCTCCTTACATTACGTCTTCTCGGCGGTTTCTTGTAAATGTAAAACAGAGGTGAGGTGTGCTTAGAAAGGCCGTAAAACTGGACCGCAATGGCAGGAGGAAAACAACAGCATTGTTAAGATCGACCCCCTACTGCTGCAGCTAATTGTGCTACCGACATGAGCTGTTCGCTGTCACAGATAGCTGGAGGCGAGTAACTAACTGAGCAACCCTTTCTCAAGTGTTTTTCCCTCATCATTTGTGCTTGAATAATGTCCAATGGACTGATGATAGTGGTTGTGCATGAATGTAATCACAGCCTCATACAACCAGTGTGGCGTTGAGCAACACTTAATGTATCATGTGAATACAGCTAACAAGATGTCTGAGCTGGCTGAGAGAACACTGATAAAATGGAATCAAAAGAAAGAAACACATTTAGAGGTTAACGAAGAAACTGTACAGAGCTGAAGACAAATATGCAATGCCATTAGAATTGCTATTATTTGTTATTACAGCAAAGCACACTTATTATGCTACCCTACAATTGAGACTGGCAACACTCTTGGTAATTTGATGACGCACAAGTCGTGGTGCTTTTGGCTGCAGAGAGCGAGTCTGAGTGTTCCTTGATTTTTTTTTTCCATCTTCATTTCGCCTGAAATCCCAACTGACCACTTTTATCGCACCATAATTTTCCTTCTTGTGATTCTGTGGGCAGCTTAACATTTGTTTTAAGCAAACACGAAAGTCACACAGAGTTATAATGAGGTAGCATCATAATACTTTAAAACATTTTTGAGGTGCTTTCGAGTCATCTACAAGTCCTGATATCTAAATCTGCAAGTTTTGAAGCATTGTGCTTAACTGACATATAATACTAGAAATACAAACATTAGCCAGCATTAGATGAACTTACAAGAGAGCTTAGAGCAGTCAGTTGATTGGCTTATACATTACATTGACATTTTGGGGGGTTTAATTCAGCTTTGCACATTACGCATAGTCTTTAAATGCTTCTTTATGCAGCGATCACTTGAACATTGTTTGGTTACTATTGTACATGTTTTACACAGTTTACATTTCCTGTCATTATTTAAAAATGGCCATGATTGAATACGCAGTGTATCTAATTCAATAGACTAATTGATTCTTTTCTACATTTTTTTGCATTTTCATTACAATTGACCGTAAAAAAGAATAACACCATAAAAGTGCGTTTTTTAAAAAGACTTTTTAGAGAGATATGTGATATTATATATTTTCAACAGATACATAAACATCCTTGTTTTAAAGATTAATAAACTAATTTTAGAGATTGATCATGTTTTTGTGATGCATGAGCTATGTATAAAGTGGCATGAAATAGAAGTACTTAACTATGGTTGTTGAACTTCAGTCCAACAATATAAAATGTGATGTTTCAGTGCGATGGTTGGAGGGTTTCAGGACACAAGACGGCAGAAAAGAAAGAGTTAAAGGAGTTGTAATCAGCTGACACTCACTGTCAAAGGATTCTTTGAACGGCTTTTCAAAGGAAACACTGTCAGCGAACGGTTCATCCATCTGTTCCCTTTAAACCACATCTTATTTCCGCTGAACCCCCCCACTGCTGCAGGAGACATTCCTCACAGGACGGGTGAATGGCGGCCCTGTTGCAGGTCAGCCTTGGCGGCAGCAACAGGCGATTTACAGGGTCCCTGCTGTGCAGCGCTGTGACCTGGCCTCAGAGCAGTGCTCCCAGGTGACAAATAAAACACTAGCCCTCACAGGAGCGTGACTTCAGTCTTCACAATGCTAATTCAATACAATGCATCTAATTGTTGCCTATTTTAAAAAGGCTAGCAAGTTGCTCTGCCAGCCATTCACAGGATTACTGCTAATTGGGAAATAAATGTGTGGTAAGAGTCTGGGATGAGGTAGTTAATGTCGAAACCTCTTAATGGACACTTAGTGCTTATTAGCTTCATTCTCACAAAGCATTGTTTGATCAGAAAAGCTCACTTATTTACTCTTTATGGTGGTTGTTTAAATGTGGTAGATTTTCTAAAAATGCACTTTTTGTTTTAGTTAGGCGCCACCAAAATTCACACATTACTTTAATTATCCTGCTAACATCATGTCATGTCCACATATGCCGTATCTTTGTTATGTTCAGCAGCTTTATAAAATATCCAAAGACCAAACTGGAATAGAAGCTTATCATCATTATGGACTCGAAGGCTGTTTGTCTGAGCTTGTATACCAAAATTATCTTTGACTGATGGTGACCACTTTTAACAATAATACATGTGAAGAATTTGAGGATAAAGCTGTTTAAAATGTGTTGTCCTGTAAAACCTTGTTCGGTCTTGATCCATTTGGTTTTCTCGAGATTATCTTTTATCAAGTGTAATTTTGTCTGATGCATTTGCTTCAGCACCAACAACACACTCTGTATCATGCGTATATCACAAGCTAGCCAGTTGTAAATTGTATCAGCAGTGATCCTGTGGTAACATACCAGCTGAAATCCATTAAGTGTATTTAAAATTGTGCTCCATTATCTGATCCCTTATCTGAAGATTTTCTCCACAACAAATCATTCTGTGTCATGGTCTGTGTAGTTGTCAGTGACGGAAATGCTGTATTTTTTTTTCTGTCTAGCTGAGAAATGAACCTCAGACCTCAGAAGGCTTAACTTTGTATAATTGAAGGTATCACAGATTGTTTCCTTCATCTAGAATAAGCTCAAGATGTTGATCAGTGAAGTAAAAATCAGGATATCTAGGTTTCACAGCAACAACAAGTTGTCAAAGAGGATGAAGCAAAGTTTACAAGTATCCTGAAGCTGAACTTTATGAGACGCCATGGTCAGTCTCAGAGTTGAAGAAAAAAATCAAAGAAAGTTCACAGAGCTGAGCAGTCTTGCCCTCTTACCTTTTCGGTAATATTTGTGCCTTCCTCTGAATCTAAATGGTCAATTGTTTGCTCACTTCAAACAGGCAATGGCATTAAATCTGGCTGCCTTACTGGGAGAACAACCACAACAAGTCTTAAGATGACACATTCACTGGCCTGTGCACTGTCATTTATCGCGCTTCTATTTATCTACCTCTATTCAAGACAGTCAGATGTAATGCCATTGCCTGTTTGAAGTGAGCAAACAATTGACCTGATACATGATGGTTTTAAACGTAGTTCAATATAGGACATGGAAAACTGTCATGGAAAAAAGCTGAAACTTTGTGGGATTAGAACAGTAACAGAATTGACCTTTGACCAAATAAATCATCTCTGCTGTAGCTGATAAGCAGGATTACTATTTACTTGTATGCATTCATCATCAGAAAGTTGAGCCATGTTGTTGCAGTCGTGGTTGCAAAGTGTGTTTGAAAAGACTTTTTTGCTGCCAAAATGACAAATGACCTCTGTTACAAATGAGCCATTGCATCAGTGGCTCAAATAATTCTGGACTCCAAAAACACTGATTAGATTGTGGTGATAATCCGTGTCAAGGCGATATCTGATACAGAGACAAATCAGCTTCTGCAAGTAATTAAAGTTTTGTAATCTTAATTTTATAAGATCTTCACACCACGCTCTGAATTCTGTCGTTTGCTCCCTTATTCACAACAGGAGATCATTCATATGTAACTTTCACTGACCTTTCACTTTCTTAATAAGCGATGTCTCAGTTTAGCTCCAAAGGTCACTGGTGGTTTTAGCATAATTTTGCAAATTGACTACAAGTCACAAGTAATTTACATTCTGCTGACCATTTTCCACAGCAAACCGGAGCTAAGATTTGAGTGCATTCATGTTGTTTTTCAAAATCAACTCGAAGACGCCTGAAACCTAATCTACCAAGTAAGCATTTAGTTTGCCCTCAGTACTGTCTGTGTTATGTTATTGTTCCATGGCAATGCAATTGTAAGCATGGGCGGATTTTGTGAGCCAGTGCGGTGCATTCATGTGCTGTTGGATCTCTAAGTCGACTACTATACAACTGACTTTGAAGTGAAATTAGCTTCCAATCACATATTATCCCTTAGCACTGCCTCCAACTTTTCTTATTGTTTGTCTAAATATATTTAAACAAACAGAGGGCTTATTGTGATTGAAAGAATCTGGACTACATTACTACACAATGACATAAAAAGAACATAAGATAAACCTTACCAATGTTGTGAGCTGTCAGGCTTTTTCTGAGTTGAGTTTCATTTTGAGCTGAAACAAGTAGAAATCAATGATTGCCTGGAGGGTCAGAATTTGAATACAGTAAATCGACTCAGAGACCAATTCTCCCACCAGAGCAATCTCAGTCAAGACAACAATTTTATGATGTTGGGACTGTTCAATTTTTATTTCCTAACAACCTCCACAGCAGATAACATCAGTCCAACATGATGCAGACTCGAAAGGTTAATTTTTCCAGTCCTAATCACTTTATGTCTACACATATTTAATCATGTTTTCGATATTTCATGCTTGTGTTTCGAGTGAATGTTGTTGTGCCTACTTACCTACAACCAATTCAAATGTAAAGACTAGGCTATGTTGAGGCGCCAAAACTAATTGTTGGATTGGGTAGAAAACAACAAAAAAAAAACCCCATCAACATTTAACTTTTAGTTTTTTGTGTCATACAGCAAGTGCACACGAGTTAGAGTTTCTGATTTCTTAGGTAAACACCTAAATGAGGCCATGCCCTCCAAACTTCATGTAAAAAGAGGACAGACCCCAAACTATCCCCCAGTTCCTCCTATGCTGAGAGTCTTTTACAATCACAAAACACAATCAGTCCCTCGTTCAAACAGAAAATGACTTGTCATGTTTATGGATAGTCTCTAATCCATCAGGGACTATTCGAGGATGGACGTCTGTGTTCCATAATTGCTACATGACATGACATGACCTACCACACTTAACAACTACCATTACTATGGGACAAAGTCAGCCCACAAAATGCTTATTATATATCAACTCTTAAAACCTGAATTTCAGACTGACTGTAGGGTCATTATGCAGCCATGATTTCTATTAAAGTGAAGATTTCAAAATGGAATCAAGGAAATTTGAGAATAAACATGCACACTGTTATCAGGAATAATAAAAAATACTTTTCTCTGTGACTCTACCAGATGACACTGGTTGTAAAACACTGCAGAGCAGGCAGTCTGCTGGATCAAATGGGCAGGTTTCTCAGCATGCTATCAGCACTGTTAACTCCAGCTGTAAACCAAACCTCCCAGGAGGTCAGAGGTCAAAATGTTTGGGCTTCAGAGAGACGCCATCGACTCAGCATAGTCAGGATTTAATATGAAGTCTGACACAAAGTTACTGCCTGTGAATTGGTGACCTTAACATCCAACTGTGTATTCTGTCCAGATGTAGATCATACAGGTAAAGTAGGCTAATAAAAGGGGAAATGTGTTTAGTTTTTAGTTGTATTTTAAGCTAATGCCTTAAATTACTATTAAATGGTTTTATGGCCATGCTAGTGGCATGCCTTTATGAATGCAGTTCAGTCAGAAAGATTAAGCAGGGCATGCATTTTGGTACAGACATTTATGATCTTTAAAGACACAAGACAACTGACTTTCATGATCCACTGACCTTTACCTTTAAAATAAGTTAATTTTTGGCACTGGGAAATGTTTTGATTATACTAGATGAAATGTCATTACTTGTGTACATGTTTTCATAACTATCTCTTAGCTGCATCAAAATTGGTACATGTGGATTTCAACCAGATCTGTATTTTGTGTGCTTACAAGAAGAAATGAAGACAGCAGACATACTAAATATTTAACCTGGTAAATATTAACATTGCGGCCATGCTAGCATGCTGATTTTAGCATTCATCCAACAGGACTGCTCAAGCAGCAACTAGCAAGAACTTTTTCCTTGCTAGAACACAGTGCTGGTACTTTCTCTCCTTTCTACTTTCACAGGTTAACATTGACATGAGGCTACATTTTGTCTTCAGCATGACAGACAGGCAGGAACTTTATGTAACAGAATATTCTAAATTCATTTTACATTCATAAACTGAGTGACATGAAATTTATAATAATGACAATGGTGAAATGGACCTGTATTGCGCTTTTCTATTTCTATTTCTATTTCTATTCTTCCAACTTGACCATCATTACTATTTCATTCAGACGCTGCTGGAGAAGCACATGAGGATCAATTTGGGGTTCAGTATCTTGCCGACGGAAACTTTGACATACAGCATGACTGTTGAAGCAGGGGACCAAACCTCTGACCTTCTATTTGAGAGAAAGGATTAGGTAAATCTGTGTTTCAATAGCAAATAAATTACACTTTTCTGTGGTCAAATGGTGGTTCAATGTTTTACCTTTACATGAAATGCTATCAGCTAAGTTTGCTTGAAATCTAGGTGAAAGGGAAATACCAAAAAGTTCCAGGATTCTATTCACAACTTTTGCCAATTAAACACTGAAAAAATAGTTCCCAGCAGGTTGGGTTGAGCCATATCATGCAGTGGGAATTAAGCATTAGGCGAGTTTTCCTCCTCTCCACAGCTGAAATCTGTCATTGTAATTGTGTAAGAAATTTATTTTTGCGTTAAGTATGGGAGGATTATTTTTTATCAACTTACTTTACAGTGTCTTAAATAACATTTGACATTTTTTGTAAAGTCTTATATTGCTCTGTTAGGCTTCTTCAACAAATAACGACAGCTACTTATATTTTACTAGAAAATATTCCTTATAGAAAAATAATCAGGGACATATGATTCACTTAAAGCATGCATTTAAAATTGTAATACAGTGAAATGTATATCTCTTATGATAACATGACAAACAAAGGATAATTTTGCCCCCCTGATGATACATTTGCTCCAGTGAGTAAGAAGCCAGTCAGAAGAGTGACACTGTATGAATGAACATCAGTAATGTGGAAATGTGTCTCCTCTGTGAGGTGTGTGTTAGGATTAACCCTGTTCAAACAGACGGGAGCGAGTGTGTCATACTGATCTATGAAGCTGCACTGCAAGCTGTGCTGTGTTGCTCTCAGGCAAAGTGAGATGGAAAGCAATATTTGTTTGCAAGAGCACAGGAAATCTTAGAGAGTAACTCTGATTTAAAAGAGGTCAATTGGTTTTTGGTGTTATTATATGGGGTATAAACTTTCACAAAATAATTTCTGGTTACTACAAGGTTCATTGTAGCTTCACAGGGATAATAGACAGAAACAACAGTGTAAATACCAACCAAGCATCATAAACAACATGCCTGAGTTGTTTTATATATCCGAAGAAGGCAATTTAGGCAGTGATAACAACAGATAACAAGCTTGTAATTCATTTTCATAAAGCTAAAGGCTCCATTTACTCAAACAAGCTTCAACAGAGAAACAGTCTGCAGAGAGGACCATGTTAGCATGTTTTTTTTTTTTTTACATTATTGCCCGAGATACTGACATGATAAAGCAGATAGTGAGTACCTTTCACTGCGGTCAGACGAATGCACTTCTCTGTGCGCCGTCTAATTGAGGGTTACTTCAAATGAATTATTTCTTGAAAGAAAAATTCAATAACACCAAGATAAGAGACCTAGATCACCCTTGCCTGCTTCCCCTTCTTGCTCTTCATTTGGCATGCTTTTTGGCAGACACCTCGATGCATTGCACTCCAGGGTGGTTCATATGATAAAGAGAGGGAGAGAAAAGGACATACTTGAAGTTAGAAAAAGAGGAGGGAGTTAAGGGTGGAGGGAAAAGAGGCTGCATTATCAGGAGCTCGGCGCAGCAGCCTTTACCTGAGACATGCACCTGCTGTTTCAGAGCGTTCTCACTCTAGGACAAACCCCCCACCACATCTGGATACACTCTGAACATGGAGGCTAATTATTAGAGTGTAAAAGTGTTGGTATCTGGTATCACAGAGATTTGAAAGCACAGCACTATACTGTGGCACAAATCTATTTTTCACAAATTTGTATGGCAAACAAACCAAGCAGGAAGGACCAAATAGTAAAATATATTCAAGCAGTGAATCAGTCAAGCTGTCAAATTTAAGAAGGGAATTAGCCTAATTTAGCTAGCAGACCAACACATCTGAAGCCGACAATACTAACTTTCTCTTTTCACCAGATTATTAATTTTCATCCCCTTTTTGTTGCACACAAAAGTAATAAATAAACCGCACAGGGTACATGTTAGCTTAGTTGAGCATAAAGAATTGAACATGGCTGAAAAGTAGCCTTGTAAGGCCAATCAATGTATTTACCAGTGTATCTGAAGCTCAGTATTTAGATTATATCTTGTTGGTCTACATTTTTCGACATCAGTGTTTTGATTTTTTTAAGGGACATGTAAATTGTTGAGCTGTAGAGCTACTTGTATGGAGGTTTTTGCAGGTAAGGATAGAGCAGGTGGAGCTTCTTCCCTCTATTCTACTTTTCTGCTAAGCTGACACAGCATTTCGCACCAATACTGCATATTACCCACACGTAAAGTATGTAAGAGTGATATTCTAATGTAACTCTCAGTGAGAAAGAGATTGCATTTATTTCCAATGTTTCCTCCATTTAATTTATCTCATAAGATCATTTTAGTTAAAAGCTGGCAAATCGTCTCTCCATATATCTAAGTTTGAAATAATATTTCTGTAGGGACTGATTTTCCTCTTGTCCCTCTTGTGTGACAGGCACAAGATGAGAGGTATTGTAGGGAGCACTAATGCAAACCAGATGTTAAACTTGTGTCCTCAAAATGAATGGGCCTATTGGGAAACCAAGGCGAGTCTCGGGGGACATTCCTCTGGAGGCTAAGCTGATTGGTTCATATTGAAACAACATGGCCAAGATAAACTGGGATTTCAAGAAAGGGGGTCTCTGGACGCTGGAGTCTAAAATAAATCGTTAGGGCTAAAGGAGGAGCTTAGCTCATCCTCTAAGGAAAACAGTGAGTTTTGCAAGTGACTGACACACATGATGACTGTGGCGCCAGGCAACCTCGGTCTACGGCCCAGTGTGGGCTGCATGGGAAGTGGAGAGCATCGGGGGCTGTGCTTCTTTTGTGCTGATGTCACAAAGCTGCAGGGTATTACTTTTTCCAAATTGTTGTATTTATTTTCCCCTCACGACTCAACTGTTTTTGGCAGGAAGATACTAGAGCTGAAATGTTCCTGTAAAAAGACAAAGATTACTGCTATGATCACAAATTTAAATGCAGCTCATTTGTTTAATCCCGCATAGAGGCATCAAAGGTATCATGTGTGACTTGAGCTCTGCAAGCACAGCAGCATCTTGATCTGTTTACTTGTTAACATGATTCACTTTTATTTGGTTCATGGTGCTGGGATAACATATTGCATAAATATCAGTTTAGATCAGTGTTGTCCCTTTTGCTAGCTCAGTATTATTAAACACATTTCTAGCTCACAGTTGTATTTGTTAATATTGAACAATTTATATGTCATATACACAAGTGTGCAGAGTATATGCAGGGAAATGTTCAACATCTCAATAAACTGTGCACAGAGACAGTAAAATCACATGGGGAAAATATATGTTGTCATCCAAAGATAATTATAATGATAATTTTAAAATTACAAGTTGATTTCATTTTCATGGATCAATATTGATATAGACTCTAATAAAATCACAGCAGGGGGGAGGTTTTTCACCCTAAATCAGTTCTGTGGCCACATAGTTTGGTTTTTGCTTTCACAACAAGGCTTCAAAAGGGGAAGTTAAGTTGTTTGGACCTTAGTGTCTGCAGCCAAGAAGCCTTAGGTGAAAAAAACAGAAGTCTCAAGGTCACAGGAGTGGTATTTTAATTACCATCACCCAGTCATGGAGGTAATTGCTGGTGCCATGTCCTTCAAATAAGTCAAGCTTTACAAAGAAAGATCTAAAAAGAAAAGCACGCTTCCACACAATAGCTGGAAGAAGCAGGAGTGCGGCGGTGCTTTCCTATGTCAGTGGGCTGGTCGGCCTGTTGTGTAAGCACTTCCATCCTGTGAAAGCCCCTGGTAGACCTCCACCTGCTAGCTCGCTGCTATAGCTTGTCTGCTGCAACTTCTCAGAGAGCAGCAAGCCAGCCTCTCCCCCTCATTTCACTGGCGCCAGCGCTCAATGGGCCCTGCACTTTGATTATTTGTGTTAACAGTTAATTTAGCACCACAGACACATGTGCCAAAGCTGGCTTCACTTCCTCATGCATCACCAACAAATGTGACTTTTATGAGTTCCTTTTCACAGGACCGACCCCCCCCCCCTTCCACACACACACACATACACACCCCAGCCTGCTAAGTTCTCACTCTCCTTACCCTCTGTGGACTTCCCACACACATACACACTCACCCCTGCAGACACCATCTCCTCACCTCTTCTCCCCCCTTCTCATTTTCCAAACCTCCCGCCTCCACTCGCTTATTTCGTGGGGTTAAGCCTTAATCTCTTCCACATCTTTTTGACTGGGAGAGTTATTTCTGGCTCCTCTGTCCCCCATGTTTGCATTATCAGGAATACATTTTATGTCAATTTATTCGTTTGGTTAAACACCGCAAGAGAGTTGCTCTTTTGGGGATTTGAACTGCAGTTGAAAAGAATGCTTATCCCCCTTAAGAGGGTCCTCTTAACATTTTCAGGCAACTTTTCCCCATTTGGATTCCAGCTTACAAAAATAACTACAGAGGGGAAATTAAGGAAATAACAGTTTCGTAACAGCCGGCTCACTTAAAAAGAAGTTATAGACCTCAAGGAATCCATACCATTAATGCATTTTATGATAAATGATCGAGTTGAGTGTTTCAGATATTAAGTAAAATCAGAGAGCATGACCTCCCCTTTTTCAGTATTATGTGACACAAGGATATAATCTGCTTTTATGAAAACCTCTAGCCTCAATACCAAGCGGAGCCACAGTCTAGTGGGTAGTGGGAAAGGGAACTCAGACGACTTTGTCAATGCCTAGTTAGCTTCGACATTGATACTTGCAGACTGGGAAAGAACAGTGCTGAGGGAGCATAAACTAGCCGCACAGCAATGAGCTCATGCCAGGACTATGCAAGCAGAAGGCCACAGGAGCCATGGAAATATTTGGACATCTATTTTGCTCCCCCACTTGTCTGAAGAGCAATACACTGCATCATCTTTTGTGGTCCAGAGACATGTTTTCAAGTGGCCAGAGGCAGAACCGTAAAAAGATGGTCTTGCAATTTTTTTTTTTAATTGTGTGACTGCATTTCAGCCACTCAGCAGGAGAAAACTGTGACCGCATCCCAACGCCACATGATTCTTTTTCATTAATGCTCAATCTGTGTCGTGTAGTCTATCACTATTCAAGCATTGATTCATGCACAGTCGTCCATGGACATTGGGGTGGCCCGTTTTTCAGTCAGACAGAAATTGCCACGGCTGATCTCCTGTAGCTGTTTTATATATACTTATGGAAACATGAGAAAATGTTATGTAATTGCTTTTGATTTAACATGAGCACCCAGGGTCCAGGTCGCCACAGTCAAGCAGCTTCCAGAGCTCACAGAGGTGTCATTAAATATATCATGTGATTTATATTTCATCTCTGAAGAGGTTCAAGTCTTTCCTTAACATGACAACAGATGACGAATAAGACTTTCCCATCGTTGACGACCTTGAGTGAATTAACACCTGTCCCATAAATAGGCAGGGCCATTTCATAGACTGAGTAAATAAAAAACATGACTATAAGATAGCCATAACCAGCTTTAAGGAGATTTTTTACTCATGCAGCTCTAGGGATAGCATTGGTCTACCCGTTTGTTTCATATCAACATTTTCCAAACTACATGATGGATTAAGGATGACAGTTCTGGGTTTGAGTGAAATTAATAAAATAAATAAAAAAAGTTTGTATAATTTACTCAAAAAAATCTAGGCTATATGTCTTCATATCCAACTAATGATGGAGGGTTCACTTTGGGGTTACATTTGAAAATTGTGCTTCACTTTGGTTCATCACAAAACCCCTGATAAGCAAGAGTCTCAACAGCCTCTGCTGTATTTTGTGGTTTAGGGTTTTCTCAAAAAAAATCTTAGCATTCCAGTACACGCTACTGAAATGGTGACCGTAAACATCATTCATGCTAATGAAAAGCGTTTTAGCATCGTCATTACATTAAGGGATGAGGTTTCTTAATCTTTTAAATAAATCCATATTTTATTGATTTTAACTTCAAACAGAAGAGCAAACTATATAGTAAGTTAACTTAAGTGAACTTAGGAGTAAAATAACTAAATGAAAAGCTTATTTTTTCAATTTTCACGAAATAAGGCTATGCAGTTACCCAAACTAGCAGTGCTTGCTTGATTAGCTTATTAGCCTAGTATCAAGACAATATTTGCAAATCTTATACAGAAAAAAATCCAGCAATGACAAAATTTACAAACATTCTAAAGACAAAATGCTGATTTCAGATCCTCCTTTTGTGCTATATTATGGCCAACACACAACAAAACAAAACAAGGTTTTGATTTTGGAACAAGTTATGGAATTTAAAGAAGCCAAAGATATCTTCTTGTTTTAGTTTAACCAAAGCCAATAAAATAGAAGTATCACCTCTTAAATAAATGTTGGGGGAAAAAAAAGCCTTTAAGAAGCCAAGCAATTTGTCATCTTCTTCCTCATTCCCTCCATACAGAAAGGTGAGAGGATGACAAAGTCTATCCTCCGGGGAAGAGGGGGGAGAAATCACAGGGGACTGCTCTCAGAGACACTTTGCTGTCCTGGCTTCTGCACACAGCTCCGGGATTCCCTCCTCTTCCTTCCCAGTATTGTCTCACATCCTGCAGGGCCCGATTCTTCTCTCCTCCGCTGCAATCGTTGCCACAATAGCAGCAGCGGGCAGTGGGCACAGAGGGGTGACCAGAGGGACACCAGCAGTCAGCCTGACAGGATGTGACACACTTCTATCAACAATTAATGACTACAAAAGGAGCCAGGCTGACTCGACATGACAGCTTAGTGTGGCACTTCAGGCCTTAATGGCTCGCTGAATGGTGTCTTCACACCCGACTTGAACACTCAGAAACAAAAATGTACAATGATGGTAACACTGTGAGGACTAGAATCTTTGACTCAACAGAAGGTCATCATCTTGAAAATGTACACTGTGATAGGATGAGAATGTGAGGGAAACAACTGATGCCCTGTGGTGGAAATTGCAAAAGCTATTCTTGGACCGTACAATTTGGGGGTTGTACTTTTACTGTGGGAAGAGATGCACATTAACTACTCAATAAAGTAATTAACGGTAAAGAGCTGGCAGCAGAGACGCCACAAATATATCATGAAGTTGTCTTGATCTGGATAAAAGATGTCAACCAGTCGAGGGATGATAGAGGCTATAATGATGGATAATAATGACTGGATAATTCTATTGAGTTGGATTCATTAAAAATTCTCTTAATTTAGAATTACATAAACTATTATAATGCAACCAAAATAATCAGATACTATCTTAAACATTTTTGTCTTAAAGCTACTTAAATAATAATCAAGGACGCATTTATATTGAATACATTTTATCAGATATATTAAGTTAAATGACTGCAGAATCATTTGACTCCTCCTATATATGTGCTCCTGAATTCCCAGTTGCCAGACATACTGACAGTTACAAAATTAGAAGTAAAAATAAAGGAGGAAATGTGCCATATTTCAAGTTAAAACAATATATTTTATTAGCTACCTTCAAGAAGACCCTTAATAACAATACATTAACATTAAGAGCACTAGTAAGGATGTTATTGTTTTCGAGGTTCAGCATTCCTTATTATGACATCATAAATTAATTATTAACATAACTATTAAGTATTACTAGCTTTGAGCAGCGATCGAGCAAATAGCAGCTCTGTAGTATAGCTTAGTGGCTGGTTTGTTGCTTACATTAGCTACTGCATATCTGTTTACACTGATGCCCTCCTGAAAAATACTGCCCCGGTCATCATTCGGAGCAGCTAGGTTGTTTACATGTCACTCAGAAAGGGGGAATATGTCTGTGAGAGGGGCCTCAGGTGGGCAAGACATGGCATAAAAGAATGCTTTGTGAAAGTGGCGAATGATGACGTGATGATATTTTTTTCTTTGAGATCAATGCTACATGTAGTCCTACATATTCAAAACATCCACAAAAGAGGGGAGAGGACCTCACTGGCGAGCACAATGAAGCGGGGTTTTTTTATGTACAGAAATTGCACATTATACGGTCTATGGTTGTGCACCAACTTCATGGGGAAAATGCATAAGGGACTGGCGGGAACAATTCTGGATGAAGTGCATCCCACCCAGAACATTTTAGAAGAAGTAGGAGTTTAGTGCAGCTGCTGGGTTATCCAATATGAGGTTCTGTCCTGCATGACATCTGTTCCATTAACATACATTAATATGAGCTTTGAGCCTACACCTAGACCAAAGTGATAGTCTAGTAGGAGGCTAGCTGCTAACATATGACAAGTTGTACTTGATTTAATACGATCCAATGCAACAAACAAATGCTCAACGACTCAAACGATCATTTGCTAGCAGAGTGTCTGTTTGTCAAATGTCAGTGTATTTCTACACTTCTTCAGTTTAAGGGATATTACTTAGTCTTAGTACTTAGTCTTAGTTTAAGAATCAGTAACAAGAAAACAACAATTTTATAAGAGCAGCTCGTTGTATTAGAGTATTTAGTACTGTATACTTTTGGTTGACTGCTTTTTTAGCTTTTTATTCTTCACACAAAACACACAAGATGTTTCAATGACAGCTTGATATTACCCAACTACGACAGAAATGGCTGTACACGTTAATATGTTAGTAGGGATAATCTTATATCACATCATCCCATTAACAGAGGACATTCTTCTGTTTGTAAGTGCAATGTGATGCAAAGATTTCTGTACGTCCGCCTAAGTAGAAGTGGATTTTTTTATTTTTATTATTATTACATTTAGTATGGAGTGAAGGGCAATTTCTGCAACATGTGTTGTCAGGGCCAAGGTATTGATGGTAAATAGCAGAAAGTGACAGAATCATCAGTATTATTTCTTGTGCAATTTCAGTTTCTTGAATCGTCCTAACAGTCAGAAAAACAAAATACTAGTATTAATCTTGTCTTTATCCACTGACTTCTCTGGCTTTAGCAAGTGATCAAAAGGGCTGAAATTCTGCTTCCTCTGGCGTTTGTTGACTATGAACAGCAGCTTTCTCAATATTAATAATAATAATACCGATGGCAGCACAGAAAAAGAGGGATTAGTGCTCATACTGCTGAATGAGAAGTCACCGCTTGGCTGGTATACATGTGGGATTTGACTTGACTTTTCTTTAAACACAGCAAATGGGAAGCCAAAAATCTTTTTCATTTAAGAGCAATTAAGTGGATCTCAGAATCACTGGCTCCAGCCTGCTGCAAAGGCTTCTTTTTTTTCTCCTCCTGGTTTTATTACCCATTTCCTCTCCCTTGCGCCAGCAGAAGGAATGCTCACTTTTCTCTCACAAAGCCACATTTCCAACGCCAGAATCACTCAGGACCACCATGATTAAGTGCAAGCCAGTGCTTCCCTAAACATGTGAGACATTATAGACCCCCCTACTCCTTCTCCAAACACTGGAGAAGTGTTGTGTTCCAACATTTATGTGGAGTAATTAAAAACATCCACCAGTAATTTAATAGTTCTCACCAAGTAGAGACATGAAGTCTACACAGTTTTTTTTCTCTCTGTATAAATAACCTGGAATGCAGTAAGTACACACACACGATTTGCTCCTTTAAAAAAAAAAATCCTCCTGCTTTTTTTGCAACATTTTGCAAAAAGCCCTGTTCTGTGTCACTTTGACCCAAGACGAGGTTGTGCTCTTACAAGTAATATGCTGACTTTTTTATTTTAAATCCTGTTCCAGATAGCGTGATCCATACATCATATGCCGACAGCAGATTCAAATCAAAGTTTTCCTATAACTTGAGGCTGTCTCTCTGCGAGTCTTACAGTCTAACATGGGCGAGGGTTACGCTCTAACATGACCTCAGGCGCTGGCTGCAGCAGCGTATCCTAATGTGGATGGTTCTGTGAAAAGCATGACAATAGCCCAGAGAGCCGGCAGAGTGCAGCCATGTGGTTTCAATCGGGCTCTTTTCTCACAGCGACACACAAGGCCATTCATTTATCTCACTGTAAATACAGCAGTTTAACACTCAACAGACACACTGGCTTCCAAGCCTCCAAAAAACACTATGTGGATAATTAGCTTTAGAAATTACTGATATTGAAGCAGATTTTCTTTTTTGATGGATAGATAGAGAAGGAGCAAGAAATGCTGCTTCTTATCTACAATGCTTGTTTCACAGAGAAAGGAAGATAATATTAAAGACCCTGAAGGGTGGTGAACCGCAGGGGGAAAACACTGAAAGCTGCATCTACTAATCAATCCCATATTAAATTGAAATCATCAGCAACTCTTAACATCACAGTTCTACATCAAATATAGCATCTTTCAGTTCTCTTACTGTTGCTGTTTTTTCTACACATGGCAACAAACTCCACTGATCTGCTGCACTGTTACCACTCTCATCACGGTGTCAAAAAGTAGAAGCAGCGTTAATCAACACGCAAATACAATTCATACTGTGCTTGCCAAGTGTTATCAATGACATTATTCCTGCTACAAGAGGATAATTATTGACTTACATTCACAAGACAGCCAGAAACAAGTAAGAATGCTCCATGCAGCTGTTTAGCTAACCATACACCAAATGAGCCTTGTAAAGTAATAATATTGTTTCTGTTTCGATTACAACTCGATGCACAATAACTAAGTGGCGCTAAAGAACCTCTTAACACAGTTTAAAAAATAAACTGCTCACGCAAAAAAAAACAAAAAAACAACTCAGACACTGATGTGTTAGGTTTGCTCTCATTACCCACAACACAGAGGGCTATGAGGGATACAGCTTTTAAATTGCAACAGCAGTCTAAATATTGTAAACAACACAGCTCCTGAGAAGCTCAAAGCCAATACTGGTGTTTTGTTTTCACAAGGTCCTGTGATGCAAGGATTAGTGGTTATTTTACCTTTACACATAAAAAATATAAATAAAATGAAACCAACACAAATAATTTCCGAAGAATTTTAAATTATTTGACGTCCTCCTGGTTATTATTGTTCAGTTGCTTGTATGTGTTTTTTTTAATTTTTTTTATTCTTGGCTTAGGTTAAATGATTAAGAAAATGATGGGTTCTTCTTGTGTTGGTGTAAGTAGTTATCTCATCGACATCAGCAACTCCAACATCAAGTGCAGCAATCGAAAGACTCCAAATGTGCTTTTCCATGACATTTTTGTGCGTTTGGCGGGATTTAGTAACCTGCCATCCAAGAAAGTTAAAGCTAAGACAACGTTTGTTTTCAACAGTGAATACAAGCTCTCTCCTCTTTAAAACTTCAAGTGTAAGTTATGACAAGGATAAGAAGAACGGTAACAAATGGCCTTTCTCAGGAAGACAGACACATTCTCCCCTCAGTAGCCGTAAAGAAGACAAAGCTTTTTACAGTATCAACAGACGCAAGACGTGACCCTTTGGCCCTCGGGGGCAAAAGGTGAGAGCTCTGGGAGCGGAGGCCTGGTTCCAGCAGTCTGCCGGCAGCGGAGACGCACGTCCTCCTCACTGCATTCCTTCCCTTCTTAGATCACTGCACGCTTCTCTGTGGCTACAGTCCCCTCCAACCCAAAGCAATATAACCCTTTATTTTTGCCCGGGTGGCACCTTATAAAAGGACCCAAAATAAACTGAGTGGTACAAGTGTAATAAGCTCAGCGAGCCTCCAGTGCGATTTCCGCTGGTGCCTTTGTGCAGGTGCCTGAGTTTGAAATTCAGATTAGTCTGATGGGGCTGGAGGTTAAATAGTCAAGTAAGGATTTCCTACTTCCTTTCAAATGAGACTCTCAGAAAAAGTAGTCATCTTGAGCAGAGGTTCAGAGAAGTCTCCTGTGGAAATACATGTGGTGAATAAAAGGACTAAGCCTGTGTAACCTGGGGCTGTGTCTTTTATATTTGGGGGATGACTGTGCCGCTGAGTGAACTGGCTGCAACACAAGCCACTTCTGATTTCATATTCATGACTTCCGAGAGAAGGAGGGGGTGGGGAGGAGGAAAAATAAACAAAACAACAAGTAAAAAAAAAGAAAAAAAGAAAAAAGAGGAGGGTATGGCTGAGGGAAGCTAGAGCTGCATACTAACTGTCACATCTAGAAAGTCAAATCTCATCTCGCTCAGACTGAGAAAGAGCGAGGTCATCCTCCCCAGCAAACACTGACTCATCTCCAACACCCACATGCACACATCGGAATAAGAAATGTTGCTTGCATTCACAGATATAATAGCTTCATAGTACAAGCACCGACTCTGTTATCTATTACTGTGCACAAACACAACAGCGTGATTAGGACACACAGGGACACCAGCAGAGAGCCTCTGTGACAGTGGCCTACAAAACTTGGCGGGGCCGGGCTGCGTTTCCCTACAGCAAACTGCAAAAACATGTCACTTTTCTGAGGAAGAATGACAGCGTGAACAAATGCAGCCTGAGAGCATCACAGTGGCTCTGCCTTTTCAGACAAGTCATGTCCTCTAAATAGACGCTACATCACAGAGAAACTGCCAAGGACATACTTAAGAGTAGAGCGCCCTCTAGGGGACAGAGATGAGCTAGTTGGGCATGAGGAGCAGTCACATCAATGCACATCAAAGCTCTCCCTATGCAAATGTGGCTTGAAAATAGAAGTAAAAAAAAAAAAAAAAAAATAGCATGGCGACTTTTGATATGCAAATGCTGCAGATTTTAAATTCATACTATGCAATGCATGTTTTCTTTCTGTATATAAGTTACTGTATCACTTGAAGTTATGCAAATGGTTTATCTATATTCATATTAAGTACAGACATAAGATGTCTTTGTGGTTATTTATCTCTAAGTCAGCCGTTTTCAGATTACATATAGTTTGTGTTTTTTTAGGGGGCACTTTTGAATGACCAGTGCGGAGGTCTATCTATGCTGCAGAGTCGGTCTTTCAGGGCAGGTCAAAGCGTGCTCATCCAAGCCAAGAGACAAGACAAGCTGCCGGGAGTCAGTTTGCATTGCTCTCTGCTTCCCAAACAGCCTGAGAGATATATGGCGGTAAAACACGGCCAGGAGGTCACTCAGGTCAAATGTGGAAGCCACTGCAGTTCATCATGTTTAGATGTCACACACAGAAGCCTTGAATGAGTTTGAGGACAGAGATATATCATAAGGTAGAGAGCTGCATTCAAGGACAGGCCTGAAGCTTTAAACATTTATCACCGGATGTTTCACAATATTTGGTCAATTTGAAAAAATGTTGGTTCTTCCGTCTTTTAAAAATTGGTCCACCATCCAATATCAATTACTTGAGAATAATATGAGTCGAGTGCAGGTGAAAAATAGGAACACTGTCAATGCTTCCTTAAAGGTTAACTACTCTAATCACTTGAAGAGTGTTTGTTGGGTTTTTTTTGTGGTTGAATATTGTTTACATTTTCTAATTAAAAAACGCTTCAGCAACCAAATTATTAGCGATAACATTTTAACCAATTGAAACAATTGTACTAAATATGGAAGCTTATACCATCTGCAGCGAGTTCTTTTAAAATGCCCATTTGGTTAATTAAACGTTATAAATAATCTAACAGCTGAAAAGCAACAAAAGGTCACATTCTCAGAGGGAACACTACCCTCGCTTCTCACCGCCACACTGGATATTCACACAAACGCTGTGTGATGTACAGAGACTGTAATTAGTCGAATTTGTCGAGAGATAATTCTGTGATCGTTTGAAAATGGTATAGAAAAATGTTCTTTTAGCTCATAAATGTTACTTTATAAGAGAGCTGCAGAAAGTCATAAGGTGGCATTTTCATGAGCTATAATGAGATGACAACTGCACAAGTCACATATCAAATTTCTGCAGTGGTGTCATCCAGTAGTTTCATTAACCTGGTTTCTATTACAAGGCCCAAAGGGGACAGAGAGATTACTCACAACACAATGCATGACTCGTGCTTTCAGCTACCAACAGAAGTCAACTAACGCCCCCATGTGGGCACATGTGGAAGCTGCAGGTGCAGCTGGAGGAGCACAAAAAAGACCAAAACTTAAAACCTTGGGGTTTTTCGCAGACAGTGATTTTAATTTCAGAAAATCACAAGTTTATACACCTGCCATTTTCACCAGAAGTTAAATGCGAGGGTTTCAGAACAGAACAGGCTTCAACGTCTGTTACATGTCAAAGAGCTGAAGAACAGAAACATGGTATTATTGGTATTGTGTCAAATACAGATATATATATATATATATATAAATCTTCCTTACCTTGTGACACTACTTTTAGACTATAGCCACAGTTCAATAATTAGCAATCTGCATGATATTTCAATGAACCTGCTAAGTTTTGACTAACAACTCAAAAAAAAAAAAGTGGCTTCTCTTTGACTAGGTATTAGAATAGTTACAGAGCATGCCTTCATACACACACACATTGCTGTTTACTTCAGTGATAGCTCATTTGAACATAAAACTACTGGGACTCTGGTACAGCCTCTGTGTGGCGTCATGCTTCCCCCTTCAAGCCCAGTCAAGCTTGAACATGTTGAACACAAAAGTCATTGTCAGAGTAACTTTGTTTTTTTTAAGGTATATAACTGTGGTCTGGTAGTCTTGACTATCGTTTAAGTGCCTAACTGCAGGGATTCTTCCTTTTTCAATGAGATAAGTAATAAAGTCCAATCTTGCTCTTGCAGATGATTCTGTTGAGGTGTGGAGTGAGCTTCTTGATGATTTTACATAATTTTTCTAAGAGAGTAAGGTTTTAAGACAGAGGGGCAAAACAATCCATTATGATTAGGAGCTGTAGCTTTGTCCTTCAGGTGGTTGTGGAAGCTTCATATTTTCTTTGGACAGCATTAGACGCCTTAACTCTTGAAGAACAATTTTAATGCTATAAGAATTCTGCCATTTTGCTAATATTGGTATGCTACGTGAATCCACCTGTGGGAGAAAAAAAAAAAAAAGACCAAATCAATCATGGTGACAGGCCTTCTGACAGTGATTTATTGCATGCATCATGTCAGAGCGTCTCCAAACTGCAGGACAATCTCTGAGTTCTGGAAATGATTTGAGGTAGAGCAACAGCCGTAACCAAAGCTATCAAGATTTTTCGTGACACTCACCATGCCGTTGGAATTATTTATCCCATTCATGCTAATTTTTGTTACAAATTTAACAGTTGGGGCTGACTCGGGGTATTTGGGTCCACATTCCACTTTCAGACTGTATATCCTGTTCTCATAATTGGTCTGGGGAAAGATTGACAGAGAATTAGAAACACAGTAGAAAAACTTTCCCACACACACATCGGTGCTACGTTGTTTGTTTGTTTGTGTGTGTGTGTGTGTGTGTGTGTGCGCGCTTACTCTCGCTGGTCCAATGATCATGCCCGTCCAACGTGTGAGAGTCATGTCTTCATCATCCTCAAGACCCCAGCTGACCGTGCCGTCGCCTTCGCCCTTCTGCCCCTCTTCGAGCTCCTCCAACAAGCGAAAATTGCGTGGGACTGTAACTCCTAAAATAACAACAGGAATTACACAGAGTTATGAAGATACCACTGACCTTCTATTTTTGTCCTCCTGTTCACGAATACAAAAAGCATCAATATTGGTCCAATAACTAGAAAAAAAAACAACAATAAGCAACACTTAAGATCTGGCTGACATAATCCTTCATCAGAACTACAACTCCTAAAGCTTCACCATCCTGAAGGGGCGACAAATGGCTTATGACTGCTCCAAAATCAGTCGACTCCTATTTGAAGCATCATTGCTAAAAAGTAAAAGTGATAAAGATTTAAGACAGCTTCTTATTGTAGCTTTTGATGTTGGTAAGTTTAAAAGGTCGAGCATCTGAAACAGGATCTAAGTCATTGCTCAGTCTCGACATCACATTTTCAAATGAATTCTTTTTTGTATTAGTCGAAGAAATGCCGAAGAAGCAGTTTTTTTTTCTTAAATTGATTTTTCTACCACAGAAAAGGCTATTCAAGTTTTTATTTTGAAAACTATTGTGGGGCCTATTTCCTGCAATTTCAAAACAGAACAGTTCATGGAGAAGTTGACTGGCAGATTAATAAAGACAGTCAATACTGTCGGAGCGAGGAAATAAGTTCTGAGTGTTATTATTTCTAATTGTTAACTTATGTACTTAAAAAGTGCTAAAATGACAGTTTTTACTGAAACATAATGAAAAAACAACTTTTTTTTTTAACATGCTCAAAACTCAAAGAGATGCGTGTTTGAAACTGAATCCTTGTTGAGGTCTTCTTCAACCCGACACTGATGAAGTCCATTAATGTTTGGAAACAGACGTGAGATTTTTCAGCACATGTGCAGATACTGATTCACTGCAAACGGTTCAGACTGTCGTTCAAACATCTTGTGACTGCTCTAACTGCTGACTTGATAACATGTGTTCAGCTCATGGGAGAATGTTAACAGACTGGTTTTATACACACAGTGTGACGGGCACTCAGACAGGTGTCAGTGACACGAGGAGGGCTGAAGGTTGAGGCGACAGCAGCTCGCTTGGTTAAACTACTGCTCCTCTTACATTTGATCCTGAAGACACATTTAACACAGAGGAAGTGAAAAGTCCTTTTCAGAAAGAAGACAACGTGGAGAACATCGAAACATGTTTGTCATGGCGTCGCACCTCCCCAAATCTCACACAACAACCACCAATCAAAACCTTTGAAAATCAAAACACAACATCTGGACTGCAATGGCACAAAGGATAAGTTGTCTATTAACTGGTCTATGGGCTCAACCATTAAAAAAAGGGAATTAGAATTAAAGATTTCAGTCAATGTTCAAACATGATGAGGCGCAAATATTCTCAATAATTTCAAGCTAGCCATAGTTTCAGATGCCAAGTAAAAATAAAATATGCTGCATCAGCAACTAACATGGATTAGTGTTTTAATCAAGCAATTATTTTGTACCAATCCATTCAACAGTTATACGCCTACAAAGGTTAGAAAACAGCGAAACATTTCCTAGAGCCACGAATAACAACAAAATCTTCATTTTGGTCTTAACAGCAGCCCAAAAACAACATTCATCAGCATAACCATCGATTGAAGCTCGGAAAAACTACTCAAGCATCAGATGACAATCAAATAATAGCAGAAGGCTTTGGAGGGGGGGGATAGCTGAATTTAAAAATTGAGATTCTTGTCTTCTGAGAATTTTAATAGATCCAAAATTGTTTTTTTGTTTTGTTTTGGCGAATTAGTCGCTGCCTGCTTAGTGCTAAGGTTAGCTTTTTAACTCAGCAGAATATCAAATGGAGTAGCGAGAAATTCAGCGAGACTGGAGTTGATCCTGAAGTATGTACATATTCAAAAATAGACTTTGAATCCATGGACCCAGAATTGTTTTGAATCGAAAAATAAATTCTGTATCAAATCATGACTCCAAGGATCGAAATCAAACCGTGAGCCACCCAAAGATCCCCAGCCCTAGTATTCTTTGAAATGTTTTATTGTTAGTGACAAAAATGCAGGGCTATTTCCCCAGTAAATAATAAATTATCTACTTCAGTTATCGCATAACAATGATAATACACAACAGCCAGTCAGAAGTATCAGCTGGCTACATCAGGGGGATTCAAGGGCAACACCTGTTAGGCTGTTGTTTTCACTTTGAGTTATACATGGCAGGAGATCTCTAACTTTTTTAGACCATGGACCCCTTTCAGGTGAGACATGTTTCCAAGGGCTCAGTCATTTTTATTATTATTTTTTTTATATACTTTCTTAATCCCTGAGGGGAAAATTGTTGTTTGCACTCTGTTATTGTAGAGACATGCTTCTCACACACAAAGGCCTGAATCACACACATGCACAAGCAGGACCTGTGGACATGCATTCATGGAGAGATGTCAGAGTGCAGCAGCTGCCCCCACTGGAAGCGCCCCCTGAGCGGGTGGCTTGGTGCCTTGCTCAAGGGCACCTTGGCAGTGCTCGGAAAGTCATCTGGCACCTCTCCAGACCAACTTCCATATGTTTGGCCCACATTGGCACTTGTACTGGCTCTGGTTCCCAACCCAAGTCCTGACGGACTGAGCTACTGCCGCCCGAAAAGATTATATATATATATATATATATATATATATATATATATATACGATCACGATCATATCGAGAGTTGATCTATTGGCACAAAACTAAAGTGGACGGGAGCATTGGACAAAATAGCTGGTGCAAGAGGTCCCAGTTTATAGATGTGCTTTTTTTTAATGATACAGCACACTTTTACATTTTGTTTGTAAAATATTCCTCGACCCTCAAGCTATGGCTAAAAAGACCACCTTGTCGCTCCATCTGAAGCTAATTTGATTATGAAGTTAATATACCCCCCCATATTTATCTTCACTGAAACACCACCCCCCAGGTAGTGTACATTTAAATGAATACAAAAGGAGAAAACAGATGTATTCACGAGGGCATCGAGATATATACACTCAACAAAAATATAAACGCAACACTTTTGTTTTTGCTCCCATTTGTCATGAGATGGACTCAAAGATCTAAAATTCATTCCAGATACACAATATTACCATTTCTCTCAAACATTGTTCATAAATCTGTCTAAATGTGTGATAGTGAGCACTTTTGCTTTGCTGAGACAATCCATCCCACCTCACAGGTGTGCCACATCAAGATGCTCATCAGACACCATGATTAGTGCATAGGTGTACCTTAGACTGTCCACAATAAAAGGCCACCCTGAAATGTGCAGTTTTTGCTTTATTGAGGGTCTGGGGACTCAGAACCAGTCAGTATCTGGTGTGACCACCATTTGCCTCATGCAGTGCAACACATCTTCTTCGCATAGAGTTTATCAGATTGTCAATTGTGGCCTGTGGAATGTTGGTCCACTCCTCTTCAATGGCTGTGCGAAGTTGCTGGATATTAGTGGGAACTGGTACGCGCTGTCGTATACGCCGGTCAAGCACATCCCAAACATGCTCAATGGGTGACATGTCCGGTGAGTATGCTGGCCATGCAAGAACTGGGACATTTTCAGCTTCCAAGAATTGTGTACAGATCCTTGCAACATGGGGCCGTGCATTATCTTGCTGAAACATGAGGTGATGTTCATGGATGTATGGCACAACAATGGGCCTCAGGATCTCATCACGGTATCTCTGTGCATTCAAAATGCCATCAATAAAATGCACCTGTGTTCTTCGTCCATAACAGATGCCTGCCCATACCATAACCCCACCACCACCATGGGCCACTCGATCCACAACATTGACATCAGCAAAGCGCTCACCCACACGACGCCACACACGCTGTCTGCCATCTGCCCTGAACAATGTAAACCGAGATTCATCCGTGAAGAGAACACCTCTCCAACGTGCCAGACGCCATCGAATGTGAGCATTTGCCCACTCAAGTCTGTTACGGCGACGATCTGGAGTCAGGTTAAGACCCCGATGAGGACGACGAGCATGCAGTTGAGCTTCCCTGAGACGGTTTCTGACAGTTTGTGCAGAAATTCTTTGGTTATGCAAACCAATTGTTTCAGCAGCTGTCTGAGTAGCTGGTCTCAGACGATCTTGGAGGTGAACCTGCTGGATGTGGAGGTCCTGGGCTGGTGTGGTTACACGTGGTCTGCGGTTGTGAGGCCGGTTGGATGTACTGCCATATTCTCTGAAACGCCTTTGGAGACGGCTTATGGTGGAGAAATGAACATTCAATGCCCGAGCAACAGATCTGGTTGACATTCCTGCTGTCAGCATGCCAATTGCACGCTCCCTCAATGCTTGCGCCATCTGTGGCATTTTGCTGTGAGACAAAACTGCACATTTCAGAGTGGCCTTTTATTGTGGACAGTCTAAGGTACACCTGTGCACTAATCATGGTGTCTGATGAGCATCTTGATGTGGCACACCTGTGAGGTGGGATGGATTGTCTCAGCAAAGCAAAAGTGCTCACTATCACACATTTAGACAGATTTATGAACAATGTTTGAGAGAAATGGTAATATTGTGTATCTGGAATGAATTTTAGATCTTTGAGTCCATCTCATGACAAATGGGAGCAAAAACAAAAGTGTTGCGTTTATATTTTTGTTGAGTATATATATATATATATATATATATATATATATATATATTTATATATATATATATATATATATATATATATATATATATATATATATTAAGCAGCAGCAGCCTGGAAATCATTTTATTAGTTTGGGATCCAGCTGCGTGCTGAGCACTGAAGAAGTCACTGGTCCCGACTATTTACTGAAACACAGCACTGCCCACTACCACATGTTATATCAGTCCTGCACATTTTTACTTTGGCCCCACCCTACAGGATGAGCAGATAACTTCTATTTGGAGCCAAAGGGGTGCGACCTCATTTAAAAATCAGACAATGATGTCGGCGTGCAGGCTGGAATGGTAAACAACAAAGGGTCCATTACATTTAAACTACATCGATACAGTGTTTCAGTGCTACACGATCAAAAACCAGACACGATATTTTATTAACTAATTATTGAGGATTAAAAGTGTGTATCGAGGCCAATTCAACTGGTTTATCCCTGTAAAGTGAGGGAGCCGCTGGACAGGACGAGCTGCTGGAATATTCTAGTTAGTTAGCCGAGGTAGCTAGCTGTCTGCAGTTGTTTACAATCCCGCATTAAGAGGAAAGTCATAGACGACAGAGCTGTGTACTTGCAGCATAATTCGTATAAACTATTTCGGGAACGTCAAGTAAAAACTGAAACTTTTTTAATTTTTTTGCGAGAGCTATTTCAGCCAACTCACGGGGCTAGCTGAGGCTAGGTTAGCTCCATGACACAGAGGGCTCTCCCATGAAGACCACTGTTCAGTCGAGGAGAGAGACAGAATAGAACAACATTACAGATCCATCCAGGAGCTTTTTTATGGTACACAATTAAAGTGAGTAAGTTGCCACGTTTGCGTATGAATAAAAGAGTCACAGCCTCGTCCACACTTTTTCTGTACATGTTGTAGTTTTAAAGCCCACCAACCTGAGACCGCCATCTTCTTCAGCCGAGTCCAGAAGCACACACAGCCGTGACGTCATCACTGTGGTTAAAAACCCCTGCAAGCTGCTCACTTCACGACCCAGCTCTTTACGACCTGCTTACTACACAACTTTATCTACACTAAAGCTCCCATTATTTTTAATCATCTCAGGGTGACGTGCAAAGTTTGAGGCCTGAGGAAATTATTCATTTGAAAATGCAATTAATAATAGTGCACAAACTCAATGCTCGAAAACAGCCTGGACACTGTTGTCTCTTGATGTGTGACCTTGCCTTTTTCTCTTGTTGAGTTCTATTGGAGAACACAACACTGCAAAATATGTTAGCTAAATTATTAGGTAAAATTGCTGCAGCAATAAAGACTTAAACTTTTGGTTTTACTAGTCAATCACTGAAAATTTGAATACTTTCCAGCAACTTTTAAGACTCTTGGATTAAAAGTGTTCCTATTAAACCACAGAGAAAAAAGGAAATGTCCAAGAACTTCAAGTGAGCAACAGTTTATTTTCTCCTCTTACAACAAGTAGTCAATGTAAGCAGCAATTAACAATTCACTCATTGGAAATAAGTACTCAGTTAGCAGAAGTTCAAAAGGAACTTTGCTTTAACCTCTCCTCATCAAAGAACGAGGCAAAAAACCCTCTTAAGTCATAACATAGAAGCTGGAGGGAAATGGCCTTTAACATGTCAAAGAGCACAAAAAGGTGAAAGAGCATTTCTTAATGTAGGTAAACAAATGAAAAACAAGCACTTTTAAATATCATCTCTAATAATAACTGGTATAGAGTTTTTTTTTAATTATTATTATTATACCAGGACACCAAAGGTTGAGACGTGTGGTTACTGACTCTTGTCTTTCTACCCTAGTAGATCTTTTACTCTCAGAAAAACATGGTGATTCATTTGTACAAATATTTTCTCTACAGCACACACAAAAAAAAGGGTCAATACGGGAAATTACAGTCTGTACATAATTGCAGGGTGTGCTTTAGGCAAGAAGACGAACAGTCTTTCCTGTAACAGTCAAATAATCCTCGTCGGCCAGAGCCCGGAGAGCTTCGTCGAACAGCTCTTTAGTGATCGCCTGAAAACAAAGTGACAGAACCGAGTCGTTAAGAGAAAGTCGTGATTGTGTTCCCTGAAAAATAGAACGTTTTCACTTTTTACTTGCTTCTCTTCACAGTGGCCGACTATAATGGTGCTAAATCCCTTTATTATGAAATTATTAATACATTATTATTAAAACATGGAAATGTTATGTATGGAAACAAAATGCCACAATTTAAAGGTTGCATTTCCTTCTGCACTTTCATGGCTGTAGCAGGCTGACCAATATTTAATGAGGCAGAACTGAAGCTTCCACAAATGTCATGTACTACAAATCAAAATAACTTTTATTAGAATTATAATACCTCAGGATGTGCACTTGAAATAACATCACATTTTCCCATGTCTTAAGGGAGAAGTAAAAATAAATATTTACAGTTTCAGACTGTCCTCTGAGGTCTTCCAGCAGCTGCTGGTATTTCATGGCCGGTGTCTTCCCCTTGGCCTGGATCAGTTTCTTCAGGGCCTGGGCCACCTCCTCCTTACGTTTACGAGCAGTTGCACTCATACCTGGAATCACAGTACACATCAATACACTCAAATGCACTGCAGGGATTACACCCAGTGATCGTATAAAAATCATTTAAAGTTTATTTGCTTGTTACACTGAATCAACAGTCCAAATGTAAAGATCTCGTATTCAGCTTCTTTTGATGTTTTGGTAAAGTTTATAATATAGTTCATGTAAAGTTGTTCCCACCCAGTCTTGCATTAATAGTGGCTAGTATTCTAAACTCATCCCACGGGTTATTGTTCAAAAGGCTCAAACCTGTTGTGAGTATAGAGATGTCAACAAATCCTGTTCTGGGGTCAGTTGCGGACTGTTTCAGGGCCTCTCGGTGCAGCCTCTTGGCTTCCTCCACATCGATGGTCTCCACCTTCTCGGAGAAGCGCACCTTCGCGTGAGCCTCTGCCAGGCGGATCAGGGACTCCAGCTGCCTGGGGTAGGCGGACACCATCCCGCGACCACTGCCTATCTTTCTCATGTCCACGTATGCCTGAGGACCAACATACACGGGGCCGCTTTTCAAATTAATACGTTTGTCAAAACCTTAAAAAAACCGCTCTGCCGAAACACGTAAGATGTGAAACATCAAACCTCAATGAGGGCCTGGCTGGCCTCCTCGCTCAGCCTTGGATTGATGTACGTCCGTGCGTACGCGATGTAGTCCTTCAACACCGCCATGTCGAGGAACTCCTCCTCAATCTGCTCCTCGCTCTGGTAGTACAGTGCCACGAGGTGATGGGCCAGCCTGCGGTCGTAGGCTTCATCTTGAGGATCCAGCATCAGGAATATAAGGTCAAACCTGATGGAGGATGCAATGCAGTGTTAGACAGTGCACATTGCCTAATCTTAAAACCTAATTATTTGCCTACATTAACATTTGAGATGAATCTTAGAATGTGCGGTACAATTATGTGTCTGACATTTCATCAGTTATGAAAACAAAAGGTAACGAATGAGTCAGGAAAACACCACATTGTCACCATAACCTGCCAAAATATAATGTAATGTATTAATTGTATGACTATGATCATCAAAATGTTAAATGAACATCAAACCAAAAGGTTACATTTATAAGATTCACTCTTTGAATGTAAGCTAATAAACCTGCCACAGTTTGATCCTGCTGTGATAATATTTTGTGCTTTTGAACACGCTGTGTTCACTTCAGACACAGTCAACACGTCCTCTGTGGAGCGTACGCCACTTCCAGGACTGTGTCAAAGTGAGGCTTTCTTATGTCTGCCAATAAGTGAAACCAGCCTCTTGATAAAATGTGTTTCATTGTGAATGCTCTTTCCGTTTGTGCTCACCTGGACAACAGTGTGTGAGGCAGCTGAATGTTCTCAATCGTGGTCTTTTTGGGGTTCCACTGGGATTCAATGGGATTGGCAGCTGCTAACACAGCGGTACGGGCGTTCAGCTGGCAAATAATTCCAGCCTGAGACCGAAACATAAGACGGAGAATCATCAATGCATTTTCTTGTGGAGGCGAGTTCTGTCCCCTAGTTTGTCTTACGTGTTGAAAACTTTTCAGACATACCTTTGCAATGGAGAGGGTCTGCTGCTCCATGACCTCGTGCAGCACAGAGCGGGTGCTGTCGCTCATCTTGTCGAACTCGTCGATGCAGCAGATGCCATTGTCGCTCAACACCAGAGCTCCAGTCTGTAGGACCAGCTGCCGGGTCTCTGGGTCCTTCATCACGTAGGCGGTGAGACCCACAGCGCTGGAGCCCTTCCCTGACGTGTACTGGCCGCGGGGCACCAGGTTGTAGACGTACTGCAGCAGCTGGGACTTGCTGGTGCCGGGGTCGCCGCAGAGCAGGATGTTCACCTCTGCGCGGAAGTTTCCCCGACCCGTCTGACTGAAGTCCTTACGGGTGCCGCCAAACAGCTGCAGCAGAATTCCCTGGAACCAACAGAGGGGGAATAAATACCACAAAACCACCAACATCAAAACTTAACTAAAAAAATAAATAGATAAATGTAGCAATCACAATGACTGACAATAAAGCGCCATCTTGGATTTTAATTCCAACAGGGCATCTTAAGACTTTTCCAGACATTGTGAAGAAGGAAAATTCAAGGAAAACTGATGACATCACAGAAGGACTGCTCACTCTACTTCCACATGTTAAAGGGAAGAGCTTACAGTGGTTACACAAGCTGATGAACAAGCTAGACGCTTTGTTACATCATTTGAACCCCCCCCCCCCAGCAAAATAAGGTAATTTTATCCACTTAAAAAAATAAAATAAAAAATGAACTGATTTTAAATCCCAAAGACGACATCGTTCCATTCAACAGCTTAGTACGATCCGATGCCAGATGAGCTACAACAGAGCCTAGGAGTTACACTGCCAACAAGAACACCTGTGCCATAACATTACGAGTCACAATGTTTGCTGTAAAGAGGTCTGCTTATACAGGTAGCCACTGAGCATTATTACAAGGCCCTGGACCTAACAGCACACCTAAATGAATGAATGAAAGGAGTCGTGCTCGTACGTGTTTTTCCTGTTGTGGATTTCAATGTAAAATGCAAACATTTGTATGTTATAGTCACTTCATGAAGCTCAGTGTGACTGACAGTTTGTGTTGCTTGCTCAAGTTGTTCAAGTCTTGCGTTCGTCACACGCACCTTTTTGATGTCCTCATGCTCATAGATGCTCGGTGCGAGGGCAGACGAGAGGCGTTCATAAACGTCTGGCTTCGCTGCCAGCTCCTTCAAAGTCTGGACCCGGTCCTCGGTGAACAGCTTCTGGTCCGCCTCCTCATCCAAACCGTGCAGACGCTTCTCGTCCGTCTTGCGGAAGTGGATGACGTCAATGTGGGTTTTATACACCGACTTCACGCTGTTCTGACGTGGGTTCATGCGCATGGGGACCGCTCTGTAGACACCTGCGGGGAACATTTCGGATGCTGTTACAACGTCTACGAGGTGCAAACATGGAGCAGCTGACTGTCCTGGTCAGAGCTCTAAAGGGGGGGGGGGGGGGGTGTACAGGTTATAGGTGGGACATTGGTTATGTATTAAGTCATCAAATATTAGTAGGTAAGATTGTGGAAATGGTACCTGTGATGTTAATGCGGTCTCCTGGCTGCACTTTATCCACCAGGTCATTATGAGCATAGACGACCGTTGTGTGAGGCGTTTGACCTGCTGGCATGTCTTCAGGAGACTCCTGAATTTTAACCTGTAACAGAAACGAGATTGATAAATGAACAGATGTCATGACTTTAACAGAAAACAAACAGCTAATTACCCCTTTCCAATTCTGAGGTTAGGTGTGATTGAACAGAAGCAATCTGCCCCGAACCCCTCTGACTCTCACCATCTGTTTGTCTGAGAAGACTGAGCGATTGTGAACAAGGGCCAGGCTGTGGGTGGTGTTGCAGTGGCGACACACAGCCGGCTCGGCAATGCGACCGCGATCCACCTCCACACGGGTGCTGTAGGCGCACACCTGGCACTGGAAAAACGCCTCCTGCATCTCCGGGATCAGCTGCGAGGTGCGGATCACCATGCCACTGATAGTGATCAGCTGATCGATGTCTGGAGGGGAAACACAGAAGGCACACAGACGCTTAAGCCTCATGCTGGTATCTCACATTTTATTTAAGTATCAGACCATATTCACCCAGCCCACACTAAATATGTCTGCTTATGGCTGAAAAGTGTGACTTCATTTCGTACACATCCAGTGACGCGAGAGTGCCGAGTTCACACACCTTCTGGGTTCAGGCTCCTCATGTTCCTGGTTTTCAGGGCATTGTAGGGGCGGACTTGGATCTGGTATTCCAGGATGGAGTCTGGAAAACGCTCAAAGAAAAGCTCGTTGACTGCCATGTCGAAGGTTGGGATGACTTCCTGTAGAGACACAAGTAGAACTCACGAAAAAGCCCTGATACACTGTTCAGAAGTCAACAAGGCCTGAAGTACTATTGAATGAAAACAAGACAAAGAGGCTTTAAACGTCCCTTAGAAACAAGTGTGACAAAAATAAAAAATATTAACTCGACTTGTTATCTCAAGACACTTCTCAAAAAGCATGTAAAAGACCTTACTTATTTCTCTAAGACAAAGACAACATTAATCCATCATGAGCACTTTAAAAAACGCGTCCTTATGAGAGGCAGAAATCTTGGAAGTGTTTTCATGAATCCTCTCATTTCTATAAAGAGGGAAAGGAAGGGAAGGCATAATCTATGGCATCGACCTACACTTGTCTACAAGTACATTTTATTGTGGCGCTTTTAAATTTTTTTTTAATTTTTTTTGATGTTTTTTTTTGCCAAATTATGGATCCTGAGATATAGACGTTTTACTTCCCTTTTAAAGCACAAACATACACAGCTTCAAGTGGTAACTATAAAGCTTCATTTTCCACAGAAACATCTTTTTTCTGTGAAACGAGTAAAAATCCTGGATCTCTCTACCTGATCACTTGAAGCTCACCACTTTTAAGAGAGCCACAAAGTCCTGGTTAGTTCAGCTACAGACTTGTACTCATGTTTAGTTTGTATCAAAGCTACAAATGGATCCTTCCTTCTACGTTTTGTTTTATATTATACAAGTGTTGCTAATTAGCCTCCGCCATAAACACTGTGATACTTGCATTAGATTGTTGTTTGTCTACGAGTATTGTATCCGTCCACATCAAATAAAACGTAAGGGGGGAAAAAATGGCTAAACATTTGTCCGATCAGTCTGTTAACCTTACACTCTGCAATAAAATGATGACTAAATAAACGGGACCTGACCTGTGGGTAACAGATGAGCTGCCTGTAGAGTTCTGCATCAAAGGACTGCACATGCAGACAGTTCACGCTCAGCACCGGATCTCCGACAACACTGATCTGTGAAGCACAAGAAAAGAGTGAGGACGTTTACACCTGAGAGTAAAGGGGATGTTTCGACGTAAATGGATACTTTGTGGGGTCGTCATCTGGTCCAGCTGAGGATTTGCTCAGGTTCCACTCAGGCACAACTAAATCCAGATGTACTGAATTCCCTACCTCTTCCAGCTTTTGCATGTATAAAGGCTCATTCAGGTCCAGACCGGCGTTCTCGTCTTCAGTGGATGTTGGGTCGATGAACCTCAGCAGAAACCTCTGCAGGGAAAGTGAGGGAAGAATGTCAACGATAACTCCTCAGTGCTAAGAATGTGGACTATAAAGTCGAGATTAAACGCATGATTTACCTGAAATTTCTCCTTGCAATTCCCGACATTAACGTCAGTCCCCCAAATCACCAGTCTCTGACCCGAGTTTGGCTCACTGGCTACGGCACCATCAGTGCTCGGCTGCAAAATAACGTGTCAATTGTAATCGACTGCGGTTTCAAGTTTGTCACTGTGCTAAATCATTTTCAATAAGCGACCATTTCTGATCAACACATTTATTCCTGATGACTCCACTGACCGGCTCAGACTGAAGATCTACTTGTGGAGCCTTCCTGACTGACCCCAGATCAGGGCGCTGTCGAGCTGGCGTGCCTCTCACTCCACTGCGTGGGGTCCCTTCAACCCTGGAGCTGGGGGTCCCATACATCAGGGGAGAGCTCATGTCCACTTCATTTGGTAGGACTGTTCAAAAGAGACACTAAGAAGATGAAACATGCCCTGCACTTTCATCAAATAAGGCTGAAACAAACCTAAAAGAATTTGAACCCAGGACTTTTTGGGTGGTAAGTACCTGAGGGACGTGGGCTCGAGAACAGAGAGGTGTCCTGAGGGGCTGCTGGACTCAGCATGTCTGTGGCAGGGGAGGTTGGCATTGGCATGAGGTCCCCGGTGGAGGAGTCATGGTCTCTGCGCCTCTGAGAGGGCGGGGAGGTGGGACCCTCACTGCTCGCTGCAGGTACCAATGACAAAAGTAATGACTTTCATACACAAACAGTCATGTCACTCAGTAGTTTCTGTCCATTTAGGACACATGAAAATGTCTTATTAAAAGAAGATGCATACGTGTGGATGGGTTTGTGTTCCTTCCACGTTTGCGGCCAGGAGTGGATGTTGGAGAAGACATGGTTTCAGTTTATCTAAAGCAAAGAGATGAAGTTTTACTATACCAAAATAAAAGCTTGCATGTTTTCATAGTGGTCAAAACAAACTCTGGACTGTCCCGAGGGAGGCAATCACTTTGTGGATTTAATCTCTCCTTCAGACCTCAGTAACAGTAAGAGGCCAGATGGGAAAGCTGTATGTCTTTAAATGAGTTGGGATTTAGTTTGTTTAGCAGCCAAAAGAACTGTGTAATGCTTAATTAAAATATAAAAATGTATTCCATTAATTCCAATGCATTTCTTCCTTTGTTGTTGTTAGTTTGTATTGTCGTGCATGGCCTGAGGGAAAGTTGGAACTAGGTTGCAAGAGATGATCAATTACTTTTAATGTATTAACTCTTCTGAAGGCACCACAATCTGACGTTTTTATTTATCACGTTGTTAATCCACCTGTAACATTTCAGGGATCTTATTGTTGAGTGATATTGCCACTGCGTCCTAACTATTGTGCCAAAATGAATAAAAATACAAAAACACATTGTAGAGAAAACAACAGATTTCGGCTTGCTTGTTTAATAATAAAACTATGAATGTTGTGAGCTGCATTTTTCGAGAAGCTCTAACTACTCGGCCTATGAAGCTTAGATGCAAAGAACATATTAAAGTTATTAAATAATTCGAAACAAAAGCAGAAAGTTTAATCTGATCACCTAAACTGAATCGACTATCAATGATCAATCATGGGGAAAAAATCCTAAAGTGAAGTTTTCTTTGAATTAATAACTCATATCTACAGGGACAAACTTAACAATTCATAATATACTTTATTCTAAACTAAACTGTATTAAAGGCACTGTTACCCAACCACCATTTGACATGTGGGTGCAGAAGAAACAATGGTCTGAGACCTGTTTGAAAAGTTTGACTTGATTGAACTCTTTAAATACGTATTATGACTTTAGAAAGGGAACAAATCAACAACAAACGTGCAAAATATCACGAGCTACCGATCAGTTCCAAGAAATGAAAAGTTAATGAAACAATAGCTGAATAAAATAAGACTGGTTTACCTCTTCTTCTGTGTACGCCCGAGTCCTGCAGATGTGGCGCGAAACTGCAGATGACGTAGATTTCGCGGGGAAATTTGGGCCAATAGCAGAGCGGTGTTTACGTATTATTTCCGGTACATGCCTTCGTTTTATATGGAGGGGGACGTCATGTTGGATTTCAGTCGTTGTGGCTTTAAATAAACATAATGAATTGTCAAATACGATAAAAAAAAATCTATATAAAATAACAAATAAACTACACACTACCTGCTTGTAGTCCTTTAAATACAATCTGCGCTTCCACCCTGTGTCTTGTTCTTGCACACACCTTTAGCTCATTTGGTTTGGTCCGACAGTAATTTCCCTTTTTCAACCCCCTTAACGTCAAAATACCACATATATATATGCAAAATACAACCAGTGGCCCTCAAAAGGCTGCTGTCTCATAATAAATCATAAATACAACTTTTCAAAATTGTTTTTAAGGAATACAATTTTCATTTTAAATCGTGGATTTTTGGCGTAATGGGAGATTTTCAATACATGCCATTGGAAAAACTATGCAAAAAAAGATTTAAATAAAAAAAAAATCTCCCGCTACAGTACACATGTGAAAGTTTAAATAGATGTAATCTTCATTCAATAAAATCTTAATATTTACAGTCTATCAATGAAAGTTTTTTATTATGGTTAAGAAAATGTCTGATAATCTGAGGGCAACCGGAAGTATTTTTCCATCAGATCGGCATCTTTCCGTGCAGATGCGTTGATTGACCACCAGATGGCAAACTTTCCACTTCAAATAGAGGCCTTACAGCGGAAAAGTACAGCATACTTCCTGACAGGAAAACATGGGAGTGTTTCCGAGAAGTTTCAGGACATGTGTTCCCTAAGAGGCTGTAAAAAGATAAGTATTTTAAGATAAGATAATCAGCAACATCTTGTGCTTTTATCTTAAAATTCATCATCTATTTTCAATTACTGAATAGATATATAGTTTTTTTCCCCTTTAATGTGAATTATAAATACATGCCTTTTAATGAATAAAGCTTTTAATATATTGAATTGTCGTTGTCATTCCAGACTAATTTGTATACTTGCATAAATCAGCTTATTGATATCAATGAATGATGCTCAGTCTGCAGTCACACCTCTTTGTATAGCAGCCATACATAAGGTCTACATTACTTTCTTCCCAAGTATCTTTGTTTTCTTGTCTGTGTTCTTCTGTACATATGTTCTGTCTCTTTGTGAATGAGATTAACTCAGAACATATTTATATTTAAGTCCATGTATTAATCACGAGTCAAACAATGATCATCCTTTTACTGATTAATCTGTGATTGCAGTAAATCACAGTTAAAGATGACACCATGTAAATACTGGTTTGGTACAATTTCTAATAACTTAACAAGCATAGATGTTTGACCAAACAAAAAAAGTTAACATATTATTCCATTAGTCAATTCGAGCACCTGTTCATTTATGGGTAAATAAATTGATCCATTGTAAACACATTTGTCCAATAAAGATTGTATTCATACCAGTGCATATGCTGTTAACTGAATGCTCAGATGTCAACATTAAGTCGAGAAGCATGTGCGACAACCATGTTAAGATATATGTGTGGCAAGGCTTTAAAAAGCATGTGTTGCTTTGTGTTTGACATCTGACAAACGCAAGTTCTGTAAATAAGACCTGTTTTGGACAGAGATTTTTAGGTAGATAGCTGATGACTTCTAAACACTTCATCAGTATCAGGCAAATAATGCACAATATATATATATATATATATATATATATATATATATACACACACACACAACAGATTTGATTATAGACAATCATTAAACCATTTTTAAAATTAAAAAGAAGTGATCTATGTGTTTGTATTTATTATAATCCCCACAAAGTACCTTTATCATTAACTTTTCTGTATATTTTACACATTTTCTGGTTAATGATGAAAGTTTATTAAACACCAATTTGTTCTAACTATATAAGAAGTTAATTTAGCATCTGTTACTTCTGTAATACAGCCATGGAACTTGTGACGCGGCACATATTAAAGTGAAATCACAAACACCAAGCACCTTCAGTATGTCAACAACTCTGAACCATTCATACAATTGTAGTAAAGAGTGGGTGGCACAGGCAACACGCCCCTGTCTCCTCAAATGGGAAGTTGACGGACACCACGTGACCCCCGTTTGGAGTTGACTGGCTCGTGAGAGGGCGGTGCGTGTGACGTCAGCACAGAGTCAATACAAAACACTCCGCGAAAGTACAGCTACCTCAGACAAGTGACAAGAGGTGAATCAGTCTGTCAAATGACAGTCCACACCCAGGAATAACAACAACAAGAAAAGTCTATTTTTTTTATTTTTAAGCGCACCTGCAGAGAAAGGAGGTGAAGCCGCTGCAGAGTCATTTTGTGCTGAGAGCTGTCACATCTGTGGGTAACACTTAACTGTCTCTTTCCTTCCTAAACCACGTGGAAAAAGTCACCAGGGTTCATGTGTGACATATACAGCCTGGACTCTCACTGCGTGTCTCCACAATGCAACATGAGTTGGGCAATGGAGCCTGCTAACTTCTACGAGAGCACCAAGCTGGGCGGCCCGCAACAGGGGCTCTGCAAGCCGGGCAGCAGGAGCGTCGACGCTGCGGCCGAGGTCGGCACCATGGTGGAGCTCAGCACCGCCGCTGCCATGTACGACGACGAGAGCGCCATCGACTTCAGCCAGTACATCGAGTCCATGACAGCCGTGCCCAACCTGGAGCTGTGCAACGACGAGCTGTTCCTCGACCTGTTCAACACTGTGAAGCAGGAGAAGGCGGATTTCTACAACCTGCAGAGCTCCGTGCAGCCCGGCAGCATGCAGCAACATCAGCAACAGCTGTCAGCCGCATACGCAGCGGAGAGGAAAGCTGACATTGGGCTGTCTAAAGGGTTGTTCAGTGCTCCTATCAAGCAGGAGTCCGACTGGAGTGACAGCGACATGTCCTCATCCTTGCCTTCCCAGATCGAAACCTGCGCTCAGACCTCCGTCAGCCTCCCTACAGGGCAGCCCACTCCTCCCACCACCCCGGAGCCCATCTCCAGTGTCAACTCTGCCAAATCCTCCCCAAGGAAGATGGGGAGGGAAAAGGGCAAGAAGTCGGTGGATAGGTACAGCATGGAGTATCGACAGAGACGAGAGAGGAATAACATTGCAGTGAGGAAAAGCAGGGACAAAGCGAAGATGCGTAACTTGGATATGCAGCAGAAGCTGCTTGAACTGAGCTCTGAAAACGACAGGCTTCATAAAACCATCGATCAGCTAACCAGAGAGCTCACTGGACTCAGAGATTTCTTCAAGCAGATGCCCAATTCGTCCTTTGAGGGGCCCTCGAGTGCAGAGAGCCGGTGACAGATGAATAATTAGTCAATGAACTGAGTTCCAGGAGACATACCTCAACAGACAGTTTTTCTTACCATCTGTACCAGATGCATTTTTAAGCTTACCATAATGGCACTGGAAAATATAAGATGTTGCTGCCATATTTTTGTGGGATTTTTTCTGTATTAAATTATTTTACCACTGCATTTACATATTATACCTGATATGGTACATGTTTTATAATTCCAAACTTTGTATAAGAGCCAGAGCATGATTTTTCATATAGTTTGTATGAAACCTTGAAAACATTTTGTTTATGGAATCTATAATAAAATCACTGAAAAGGTGAAGAAAACTCCTGGTTTGTGAGTAGTCTTTACAAATGAGGGTTTAGTTGAGGGAGGGTGTTGTCTTTAAAAAAAAAAAAGAAAAAAAGGAGTGCACAGGAAATAGAGAGCAAAGTCAGCAATAAAGGAACTTTTATTGACAGTGTCAGAGAACTTATACACAGAGGTAGATTAGTCAGATAAAAAGTGCTGAAGACCACTTAGAGAAAGTTTTCACAGCCAGTTGTCCTGTTCAAAGAGTCACAACCCACTGATGAACCACGTGGGCTGCTTTGACAGACTGCATGCGACTGGTCTACCCTTGGGCTGTCAACCCCCGCCCCCCCCAGCCCCACAGGATCACATATCATTAACACAAACAAGACCTTGTCTTCTTGCAGTTCAGTTCACTCCAGCACAGCCTCAAGCTGTCAGGGAGGCCTTCCGAGGGGGGCTGAGGATAGAAGAGGCTGCACAGGCTCAGGCCAAAGCCTAGTGTGCATATCTGTAGAGCCAGCTGAAGTCTGAGGATTGATTATTAGTTACTTGTCCTGACGGTCTCCTCAGAGGCAGATTTCTTCCAAGCCTATCCAGAGGGCGGGTTTCCTGGTGACCACTCGGACGTAAGCTGGGATGGGGCCCACCTCTTTTCCCAGGACATTCTCCACGTCGTAACCTAGGAACTGGAACAGTAATGGTTCATCAAAAAAAACCTCACACTTTGCACACTTTATTTAAAGCTTTAAACCTCTTTAGGCTGATTGACTCTTGCCTTAAAATCTGATTGTTTGATTTCACTTAAAGCCCTGACCTTTGCATATTGGTCAGCTGTATTTCTGTTTATCTAAAAATTTATTCAGCACCTTTTGAACTCTCATGGCCAAAAGCATTAGTACCTAAAAAAGCAACACTGTCTGCAAAGATTATGAAAAAGGTCCCCACCTACAGGTTGTACAGGACATTAACCCACAGAGTAAAACTGCTAATAAAAAAAAATCAGTTAAACTAGGAGGTGGAGGACGATGACATCAGTATTCTGGCAGCATTTATCGATGACCAGCATGACTCAGAGACTTAAGTGTTCTGTACAGAACAGACTGACATGAACAGATGACTGTGCTTTCAGGACTTATTGACAGAAGATCAATGCAGCGTGAGGTCCAGCCCAGCCTTATGTAACTGTTTGTAAAAGCAAACCTACCTCGTTACCCTCGAGTGCTGTGGTGTTTAAGATGGACATGATTGTCTTTCGCTGCAGCTGTCAGAGATATGAAAAAGGTGCGGAGCCATCAATGCATTTTTTTATAATCAACCAACACGTTACACTGACACAGTGTGCTCACTTATGACTAACAGATAAGAGCTACTGATAGTTTTATCTCGGTTCTGTCTTTATAACAGCAGCAGGCATCAAATGATAAATCTATCCTTGTTATGCAAATGCTCTAAAGGCTTATTTATTCTTTTATGCCTGGAAAATCATGTAATCTTTCTTACTCAAGATACTAAGGCATTTAGATGCATCAGAAGACTACAGTACGTGTATACATATTGAACCTCATTTTCTGAACTTATTAAAGAAATTGACCTGCAGCTGATTAGCTTAGCTTAGCTTAGCAGAAAGACTGACTCTCTCCAAAGGTAAGCACTCATGCATGCCAAATCCCATTCTGTCTTTTAAGTATGGTATGTTTTCCAAATACTGTATGCACTTTGCATACAGTAAACATACTTATTGATATAGTGTTCAACATAAAATTGCTTCTTAAGTTTTGTTAAATAATGTACACGTATCAGTTGCAGTCTTAAGTGCGTCTTTTGAGCTACTTATACACATCTAAGTGTTATGGGTCCAAACAGACTCAAAACAGCATGCTCGCCTGCATACAGCCAAATGTGACCAGCCGTAGATTTTCTTTGCATACTGTAGTTCATTTACATCCATTGGGACATTCAAATGTTTTTCAGATTGAAGAAATGGTTAGGGAGTCTTGGAAAGAACACAAAATCAGCCCGCTGACATCTTTAAAGCCATGTTGGGAGAAAACCTGAGAAACTTCCAGAAAGTCATCTGTCCCAACTAAGAAATACTTCATTCCATGAAGTCCATCACTTTTACACTTTGGACGGATGTGATGACACTTAGAACCTTAAAATGCTGTTCTCACCTTAACCTTTAAAGTGCAGTTAGTGAATGAAGAACTCAGTGACACTTCCAGTTGAATCTTCATGTCAGGTTTATCTACAACTGTCTTGCAGGAAACACAGAGGAAGTTTTGACTGTGGAAAAATAATACATAAAAGAAAAAGTCACATACCAGCTCCAGGTCTTAAATTAAGCTGTTTCGCTTGAACATTATAACTTACTGTGCTTCAGAGTACGTCTCCAGGTTGTCGCTCCCGCAGTGGTTGCAGGCAGGCCAGGAATAAGCAGAGCTCTCGTCCACACCAACTATCACCCCTGCAGGATAGTCATAAAGAAATATTCACACACAAAACATCTTTGAAAAATAAATGAATGCAAACGTAACTTTCTGCATTGCATTCAGTATTATTATTTTTTTTTTTTAATGGTGCACGTTTAATATAAAAATTGATGGCAAACTGCAATAAACACTGGAGGGGCAAACGCTGAAGGTTTCAAAATGTATTTTTTTGACAAGGTGGAGGAGGAAAAAAACAAACTCTTCTTTCATTTTGATCTGAGATTGGGTTGATAAATGCAGCAGAGTACGCCCTACCTATAAACCATCTCAAGTAACAACCACAGTTCCTTCCTCACAAACGCAAACATTAGACCAGAACTATGATACTGAATTGAACACAGATATATCTCTCCTCTTTTCCGGTCGGAGCTTATTTTCTCACCAGTTATTTCCAGAAGATTACATTTGTGCACAAGTCCAAAAAGATAATAAGTTTGTTTTATTTATTTTCAGCCACCTGACCAAACTTGTTGGGCCAGAGGGGGCTGAAACAAGAGGGTTCACAGTGTGATCTCTGCCCTCCAGTTTGACATGAAGTCGACAGATGCAGATTGTTATCTGATGTTGTTTCGCTCTTTTTCTGCAACAAAATTGCATAACCAGAAAGAAATGTATTTTTAACCCACTTGTGCTGTTCAGATCATATCCCACATTAGCAAAAAAGTGACAGTGATTAGAATGTGAACACCCTATGAGATTTAACTAAAACAATGATATGAGGCCTGCAATTTAAAACTGCTGTACCTTCCTCTGAGAATGAAAGCCTTATGCGAAGCAGGCGTATAAATTTCACTCAGAAATGGCATGGGAATGGGGAAGAATTCAACAAAATGTCATGTGTTTTTATTTCATACATTTCTAAACAATGACAGCCTAAGGACACTGAATAACAAAGAGCAGAAAGGAATACTTTCAAGCCACATCAGGGCCTCCTGCTGAGCTCTAAACTTGTAGATGAAACAAAAACAAACAAGTGGTTTTCTTCCCTTGAGAAAACACCACATTTTACGAGTTATTCAGGAACTGTTTAGATGAAGCAAGTAATAGTGAAACCACAGGGCTCAGTGAGGGGGGGGGGGGGGGGGGGGGGGGGGGCACGGACCTGTGAGAGAGCAAAGAGAGTTGGGTGTGATCTCAGGACTTAGAGGATCCAGTCTCACAGGTTGGGGCAGGGTCTTGTCAGGCGTTGTCAACGACTGTGAAAGTGACTCTGGCCTGGCTGAGGACGACTCAAGGTTGCCATCAGGATCCTCAGAGTAGATCTTGACCACTGACTGCTCCACACACAGGAGAACACCTGCATGCGTTTGTTAGGAAAACGAAAATAGGATTATAAAAGCAAAATGCATGAAAAAAAAAAAAAAACCCTCCTCATTTTGCACGTCCCTAACAAGTACGCGTATCTTTCACTGATGTCAAAGTTCTACGATAATAGAAAAATACTGAATTTAGGCTAAACTCCTGAATTCAAATAGTACTGAAAAGAGTATGTAACAATTAAGCACTGGACTCCAACATAAACACCACAGGCTGGGGCCCACAGGACGAGATAACGTTACACTTACCAACAAAGCTGCTGCAACAGCAGAACGCTGCTTATCCACACATTACATAAACCACAACCACAATTTGAAGACACTTTAAGAGGAAATGAACTCATCTTAGATTCATTTACACCTTTGACTTTGTGATAGCGACTTTTTAAGCAAACAGCTAATTTAATTACACTAGCTGGAGAGCAACAGCATCCTGCTTCGGAGTGAGTTTAAACTCCACGATGTTCAGCAGCTCGTCGGAGCCTCGTGCTGCTCGTTGATGTGGAGTGGTTATTTACCTTCTGTCATCTCTTTGATGTAAGGTTACATTGCTCTTACTGATTGTATGGGTGTACCCTCCTTGATGGCACTATTACAAACATAATGCATCTTTCACGATCTAATAGTTTGATGCATAAAACCCCCCCAAAAAACATCAGTTCAGGACAGTTAACTGTTAAACTTGGAAACTGCCTCTACTGATTTTATGAGTTTTCTTTTTACATTGGTGGTACTTTAAGAGGTAGGAATAGCTGTCCTATAAATAAGTGGAATAAAAAGTCTAATATTCACCTCTAAAATCTATTTAGGTACATCTATAAACTAGTAAGAAATGTGTAAATACTCAAGTTCTTCAGTTTGGTCTAACTTCTTTCCACCTTTGTTAAAGTGACGTGCACACAAAGATAAGACACAAGTGTTGGATGGTATTTCAGGTGTAACTAAAACTCTACCATGTTCTTTGATGGCATCTCTGAATGACATGCGACAGGCGGCGGGGGAAGTAAGGGCTTTGACGACAGAGGAAGTGAGCACACAGGATGAGCTCACACACAGGGCCACCGTTCGCCCGCACGGCCTCTCGGGTGGCTCCTCCTGAAGACTGGAGTCTGTCAGCACCAACCAAACCTCACCCTGGCCTCCATCCCAGCTCTGCTACAGGAACAGAAAGGCGCACAGAGAGCAGGATAATTGAGAGCATGTCACAGAGAAAAAAAACCTAGAAACAGCTTAGAAGAAATATCAGATCATAAAAGCCTACCAAGGACCAATTATGTGAAAATTCTCTTTAATGTCAAAGAACCGAGGACAGTACTTTTAGTTCTTAGATTATTCATTAAACAAAGTTCACACAATGCTGGTTACTCGTACGACAACATTGGTGAGGTGGTGTGAGCATGAGGCAAAGTCCACCCCTTTGTTGAGAGCTGCTATCTCACCGCGGTCAAAGTTTAAAGGTCTCATTAATCAATGTTAACGAACGCTTAAGCCCAGATTGTCATCCAAACTGCGATATGAACGCTGCTCTCTGCGTCAGAGCTCAGTCTTATCTGTTAGTTCGAATGGATTGAGCTGAGAAGGATGACTTCTGATGTGTAATTAAGACTGTACTCAAAATAAAATCAGTATTTCTCCTCAAATAAAAAGAGAGCAAAGTACCTCCTTTATTCTCTTGTATACGACAGTTGCAACAAAACTGCAGCGACAGGTTTTATTCGTGCTCTGAAAAAGAGGGGGAAAAAAAAAAACAGGTTTGAGATTAATCTTCTCCAGATAAGTTATCAAGATCTGCAGCAAAATAAAGTAAAAAAAAAACAACAACATTCTGAGTGTGTGAAAAACTGTTCACCTGCAGTATGTCTTGCAATCTTTGATATGTGCTGGGAAGGTAAAGCGGGGACAAATTCTGCTCGTCGCAGGGTTTAACTGAGCGCTCCTCTCCACACAGCAGGTAGCAGAAACTGGGAGCTGATCCTACAGGCTTACGTTCCTATGAAGACAAGATGTGTGGATTCAAATATAGTGACGGTATAAAGAGGAATCTGATGGCTTGATTTTGTGAAAAACATCCGACAGCTGTTGTTGAAGGAACCTTAGTCAGGCGATCTTAAAATGATTCAGTTTGAAATATTAGACATTGTTTACAAAAACATCCTGACTACACAATGAAGAAACAGACTCCGTGTAATTGAACATGATTCTATAAGCTAGAAGTCGTATTTTATCATCAACAAACAAGTTGACTTTTGAATTACATTAGCACACGTTTCCTTTCTATTTCTTATGCTACTGAGTCTGAAGCTATTACATGATGGTACAGGCTTCTGAAGAATATCTTCATTCTCTGTGCTGCCAGTGAATCCATGTCACAGTGAAGTGAAGGCTCGTGTGTTGTGCACCAACTTGGTGAATTTGGTCAGTTTTGCATCTTTTATTTTGCTTCGATTTAATCTCAATAGAGGTGGAAATTAACATTTGGTTATTGAAGTTAAAAAAAAAAATTAAAAAAAAAGAGAAGCATTTTCTGCTTTTTTCTTTCTTTCATGTGCTTATCAATCTGAATGAGGCTCTTGGAATTTTCCTGGACAAGGAAAGCGATTCGATGTGATTATTCAGAAAGGGTTTCAGAAAATTGTCAAGAGAATTTTTTATTTTATTTTTTACAATTTTCTGACAACAAATCAATCAGGACAATTTTCTGGAGATTAGCTTTAAAGCAATAAAATACTCATAAATTGCAGTTTCATAACTTTTCACATCACTAAAATAAGAATAAATCCCAAACCAAGTCAGGACTTACAGTGGACACACTGGGTGTGTTTCCGTGATCTTTAAGGGGCATCACTGGGGACCACAGGCTGTCTATCAAGCTGAAAAGCCTTGAGCGCCTGAAGTGAGAGACACATACACACACACACAAAAGAGAGTAAGGAAGAGGCCCTGCAGAGGGGTGAGATAGGAGGAGAAACTTGTGAATAAGGGACTCTGAGGGGAAGCTCTGAGAGCCAGTTTCACCTCCATTCAAAGATGAATCTGTTTAGACAGAGCTCTCTTTACCGTCACTTAGTTTTAACAGAGAGCGTGCTTGGGCTGGCAGCGCAGATGTACACAAAAACTGTTTTTACAAGCGGGTTCTGAGACACCGACGGTTGTGGGTGGGAACAGTGCTCACACCCTATGTAAGACACAATCTCAGTGTGGTGCTAAAACAACAAGGTTTAAAAGACTGAGTACGAGGGATTTGACCAACTGTGTTTATAAAATGATACTTCACTTGTTTCATCACTTTCTTGATCTCAGAGACGAAAGAATGAAGAACATACATGATTCGCTTTTGTTACTGAATGACACAATTTAACAAGAAAAATGGGTGGAAAAATAATCAAGCAGTAATCTCAGGAGGAGTTGTGTCAGTCTCTCGTCTCCTTTCTTAGAGATACTTGTGGAGTTCGGGGGCGGGCCGGTCAGTGTTACTCGTTCATCCATGTGTGCTGTCATATCAGTCACTGGTTAACAACCTGTTAGTCAGGCTGGAATCACAGGGTTTCTTTGTGTGGAACTGGTTCTGCAGCCCATTCAAGTCCAGTGGTGCCTGCGCCAGGATGAGTAACGACAAAACTAACAGGACTCATTCGAGCCAGAACTGAGACACTGAGCTGAAAATGTTAAATGAATCTTTTTTTATGCTTTAAGAGATCAGACTCAGCACCAGAATCAGCTTTACTGCCCAGTAGGTTAACACAAAAAAACATCTGTCTTGTCTTGTTTTTGGCATGAGCAATAAACACAGAAGTAGAATTAAAAAAAAGGTGACGTCCATAAACCAGCAGCATGTTTAGAAATCAAGTCATCAGAGATGTGCCAGAGTGGTCAGTTAGCAGTATTTTAATCTTCTCTGGTAAAGTTAGTCAGTACACTGTTGTTGTTAAACATTAAGATCAACACTTTGTGACAAAGAGAAGAGTGAAAATAACTAACATGCATGCATTGAATTTTAAATTCCAGTTATGCAAAAAGTATTTTGATCGTAATCGGGGGGGGGGGGGGGGGCAATCTTTGGATGGAGGCAGGGTATCGCTTGCCCTTACGTTCAGTCATTATACTAAGCTAAGCTAACAGCCTCTTTTCTGTAGCTTTATATTAACCATTCCAACAACACTAACCATTAAAATCACTCGGGTATCACGTTGACTTTTTTTTAATGGTGTGTTTAGATGTCCAATATTGACCAATTCTAAGAAACGGAGCTTAAAAAAGAACGCCTTATTTACACCAGCCAGACCCGCATGTGCATGTAAGACAGCCCACAACCTCTTTTGACATTATAGTGCTGTGGTGGCACTGAAAACACCCGAGATGTAAACATATCCATAACTCTGTCTCGAAACTGTCTCATGTCAGTTCATCTAACCGCTTCTAATCTGGGACCCTGACTATGGAAACTCACGAGGGACACAGGGAGTCCACTTGGGTTTCACCTTACACGTAAACACTGCTGGCTGAGCAGCATAATCGAGTTCATATGAGCTCACATCAAATTCTCATTGTACTGTCAGTGTGTGTGTGTGTGTGTGTGTGTGTGTGTGTGTGTGTGTGTGTGTTGATGTTTAAGGATAAAAATAAAAATAAAACTGGAGTCTGACACATTAGGAAGTTAAACCATCAGAATGCAGGATGATTCAGCTTGAGGTTGTGTTTCTCTTCATGCACCAGGCTGCACTGAGGACACTTCACTGGCCTTTCATATCAGTAGCTGTATATTAGCTGAATTCACCCAGGGCCAAAGGGAAAGATAAGATCACCTGACTGAAGTGTAACTATGAACTGTGAACTGAAACACAGGTGAAAAGCTACAAAGGCTCAGCGGGATTGTCTCACCTTTCTCGAGTGACCCGCTGCACCACTTTAATGCCCCTCAGCACGCAGGGCCTCCCCTGCCACATGAGGACGTAGTGGTGGAGGTCTTCCTTGCGGGGCAGGAGGTGGAGCTGGATCTCGCTGAACATCCCGTAGCTGTCTTGGACAAGCACACAGAGCCTGGGGAGAAACGCATTAAAAACATCTGATCAGTTTGCAGAAACCAAACAAGGCTGGTTTGATGCGAACATTTTAATCATGTTCAAGTGAGGCTGCACTCTCGTGTCAACATGTATTTTTCTGTTTTAAGCTATTTATTGTTTTATGAATTAAATGAATACATCCTCTTTTGGTATCTTTGTATCGACACCATTATTTTCTGGCTCTGTTAGATTCAGTGATTTTTGATCACTCATCTTGAACTCAAAAAAAAAAAAAAAGGTGTATTCAATCAGTAATGAACCCATTAGTAAAACTGGAATATTAAATAAACAGGGACTAAACTGTTAGCCAAAGAGATAGTGAGAGCAAGTGGTAACAGCAAGCAAAGCAGTTCAGGTTTCTTCATGGAAACTTCAGGACAGTTTCTTCATGTTTTAGAAAGATAGTTACTCCATTATTTAGGTCCACCTAAGCTGTGCACAGCAGTGAATTCACTAAATCAAACACTCCGAGTGTGCTGAAAGCATCCAGGTCCTCCTGACATGTTCCGTTCAGCATCCCAGAGAAGGACAACTTCTTTTCCACGACTAACTTTTAATGTTTTTACTTTTACTTTACTTACTTTTTTTTAAACTCTTTTTTTATTATTAGCTAATGTCTGGATTTTTCAGAAGACAAAAAGAAAAGAGAGAGAGACGATTGTTTTCATCACAAAAATAAAAAATGAAAAGCACACAAGCACACTGAACCCTCAGCACAAAAACAAAACAAAACAAAAAAACAAAAAAAAAGACAAAAGCAGAGTCTACACGGGCTAAACAGTGATACATTCAGAATGGCTGGACTACAGGCTTTTCTAACATGAAATAATCTAATCTAAAATACACATTTGATCAATAGTTACAGAAGTGCATATGCTCTCAGAGACTCTCTGATGCACACAGTGGAGGCCTCAGCACTGACGTTTGGAAGTCATAAAGCTCATGGCCGGTTTGACAGGCTGCTGCTGACAGTGAAGACCTTTCGCCTACAAAGTTGTGAGGGAGTGAACGGCTCTCTCCTACTCCCAGCAAGCTGGGAGATGGAACTGCTACAGGCTCCAGTATCTGAGCCAGTCAAGCCCAGACACGGCCCTGCACCAGCCCTGAGAGTAAACAGTGCAGTTCATGTCCTCTGGTTAGTCAAGCAACGGCCGGCAGAGAAGAGAAGCTGAGATATGAAGGGGAAAAAAAAAAAAAAAAAACAACAACACAGGGATGATCATCATGTGTGTGCATGCATTCGCACATCCCAGACATGGGGAAAGTTTTGAGACTGTTTGCCACCACCTGATTGGGCCTCTAAATGTCCTCTGTTGGTAAACACTGTTTGTGTCTGCGTTTGTTCTCCGAGACCTGGAAATAGAATAAATAACATTCCTGACATGACTTTTTATGGCACAGGTCAACCTTTTCAACCAAGATTATTCTCAGTCCTTCACTTTCTTGCCAAATCTAAAATCAGAGCTCGACACCTCGTTAAAACAACAGACACATTTTGAACTCACTCCACTGGTTTGTGGAGAGTGGATGTTTATAGATGTTTAAAACACACGTGCGGTGAGTTCAAGGGAGCGAACCTGAACCACGGATGATTTCGATCGACTCCGGACACTCAGTCTGTCTGAGTCAGAAAAGAAAAAGGCCTCAGGTAGAGTATCAGTCCTGTAAGGGGGACAGGCTCAGATCCCTCCAAGCAGATGTAATGATGCTTACCTAAGGTGGAACGAGTGATTGACAGATGTCCGAAAATAAACCCCTCTGAAATAAAAGGAACCATGAAGCTACGACTTGTTTTTTTTTTTTTGTATTTTGGCTGATGTGTTTCTTTGATGTACTCTGTAAACACTGTAAAAAGCTTGTTTTAAAAACAACCACCGTCTTCGGAGTAGCAGCGTATGGAGCAAGAATATAAATACTTAGAAAGTAGTACAATTGTTATCATTATTATCACACTAAATACTTACATATCAAAATATCGAATTTCAAAAGTTCACATTTTCCCTTCTGAATATCTTACACATCTCACAAGTCATGCTGCATTGGACACGTGTATTGTCTTTTTTCACATTTTAATGAAAATATTTGACTGTTTTTTTGTGAACAAATAATTCTATGTTTTGCCTGTTGGTTGTTTCAGGAAGGTTGTTAATTATTTACTTTGGTGATGATTTTTCGAAAGTTTTAATGTCAGTGTGTTTTCACATCTTTGATTTTCTACCTCTGATTGATTTCTCTGTTTGGAACTTGTACGTGCTGGGTGGACTAAAGACGAACGTTAAGAATCTCGTCAATTCAGCAAATCACACACATTTTATCAGCTAAATATTAAAGTCAATAAAAAGGGTTCGGGTTAGATTTCTGTGTGTTTTGTATTTAATCCTTAATGTGAAAGAAGAAGTGTTCTACATCTATTGTTATGAAACTGTCCTAAACTAAGTCAATCAGTCAAGACATGACTTCGCCTACAGCATGATGACAGCTGCCTAAGTTGTGCTCGGTGAGAAATTATCGACACTGTCTTCAAGTGAAGCTTGTCTGAACTTGAAAGAATGCTGGTAAGAAATTTGGTTTTACTTTTGACAGATTGACAATAAAAACATGATGAGACTTGTGCTGGTACTATCTTGATAACACCCCCCCCACACACACACACACACACACACAAATCCAGTTCCTTCTTTTAGCAGTTTTAAGGCCACACTTCCTCAAAAAGTGACCCCCAACTCCTCACTAAATCCTCTGCTATTGGCCAGTTTCATTCACAGGCACTTTGGAGGAATGTGTTTTTGTGAACCACCACAAAATTCTCAGCAACTCAGGTTTTCTTCCAGGAAGTACGATCCGCTGAGCCTGTGCAAACACACACACACACACACAAAAGCGCGCGCACACACACACACACATGCAAGCCCACGCACATTTCTTGGCAACACAGGGAGTAAGTGACCCACACATTAAGAATACAGCAGTGAGGCCTCATTGGTTGGGGGGCGGACAGACAGGATTCCTTACTATGTGTTGTCCACCAATCAGTGCAGGCAGAGTGATAAACATGGTTGTAACAGGATCCCTGCAGCACATTGTGTTCCCTCTCCGCAGAGAGAGAGAAAAAAGAAGCACACACAACTAGCCTCTCCTTACTTCCTGCAAACAGTTAATCTTCTTGTTTATTCTATTGTGGATTTACGGGAATCTTCTTCAGGCATAAATATCAAGCTGGCGTCCCTCTCCCCTGTGTGTGTTAACGCAGTGGCTAAACAACAAAAGGATCAAATAAGCGGGCTGACCAGGGGAGTGAGTCATAGCTGCTGGGGAGTGGGTACACAACATTAGGAGGTACACACTGTCCTTGTCTGTATACAGAATGGGGCCAGCGGGCTGCCAAGTTAACTACCCTCTCCTCTCCACAGAGGAGAGCGAGCATCCTGGAAAAGTACTATGACAACACAATGTGCTGAATGTTGTTATTTCTGTGCAGATATTCAGGCCAAGCATTCGACCCTGAGGAGTATGTGAGGCACACAGTCATGTTACCACCTTATGAAAAAAAACACACAAAAAAAACAAACAAACTTATTAATATATATATATATAAAAATCTGGCAAATCATACAAAATTAGAGATTAAATTTTTTTTTCCAGTTTCAATCTGTTAAATTACACGTGTGGGAGTTTTGACCCCGAGGCCCTTGAAATAACCTCCTAACCTCCGTCCCCCCCTGCAGCCTTTCACTACAAAACAAACCCGTTTGATCTGGTTTCGTTTGAAACTGAGGAAAAAGGCAGGCCAGTTTCCGGTCAGAGGGCGGCGTTTGTTTACCAGCCGCGGAAAAGCAGCATGGCAGGAGCGCGTGTCATATTACAGCCACGCTCGTCAGCTGACCGGGGCTCTCCTCGCTTCACCACAGAGTGCCCCTCCATCGCCTGCTTGACTCGCAGAGACCCGTGCTTTTTTTTTTCTTCCTTTTATTACTCAGCAAAGGACAAAAACAACATGCCTGCAGAGGGCCAGGCAACCACAGGTCATATTCGCTGGATTTGCTTCAAGTAGAACATTCAGTGAGTCATTAACGAAAACAAGACCACTCGACTGAACCTCCGAGTCATTTCAATAACACAGGAAGCTTTGGAGAGCTCAAACAGAAAGTCTTTTACCATGAATGTAACTATTGCTGTAGTTTTCTCAAAAGGGGAATCAAACGTTCTAACTCTAGAAAAACTATATTAACAAATGAAAAAATATAAAATATGACCGGTCATGCCTCGCCCACAGCTTCACCTGTATAGTGGTTAGCAGAGAGAGCCACTCTCATTTTGTCTGTCACATCCTGCCTGTGTGAGAGGGCTTTTCTGCAGGTAACTCAATCAACACAGAATGCAGCCAAAAGGCGAGGCCCAGCAGAACCGCTGCTTTTAGAGCATTAAGGTAATGACAGCTGCTGCAAACCTTTTTTACGAGTACGAGTGGGCACTAATTCATCTCCGGGTTGCTGGTGCAAAGCGTTCTAAAGAGCTCTTGCTGTCTTTTCAGAGAATTGGCCAGAATCGCACACAGAGGAGCTGGATTCAATTAGAAATGTTTGTGTCCTTTGTCAAACAATGCCATATGGCTGGAGACAGTATGAGCACTTTGTGGGGCCTGCTGCGCTGTCAACAATAGCTCGACCACTGAGACACATTGTACCATGGAGGGGAAGCATGCAAGGCCTCAGACCAGCATGCAGTTTTCACAAAAAGAGCAATTCATACTGTGGGAGAGACGCATAAACAGCAGATAAAATGTGATTTTTTTTTTTTGTTTCCCCCTCCAAAGACTCTTCAGGCATCAAATGACAAAAGGCTTTTATCAACAGTACCTCGTTTTGCCTTTTTCTGACGAGGGAGCAGCTGAGGACGGCCTGAAGGGAACTCTGGGCTTCAGGATGGACACAGTGGAGGAGTCTGGCACGGGGATAGAATAAACTCTCTGGACCACCACCTCCACGTCCTGCCCCACAGAGCCGGCCTGACCGAGCCCCTCAATTACTTCGAGGAGAGAAAGGCAGTGTCTCGTCAGAGCTCCTGAGCCCCCGAAGCCACACTGAGCATCAGAGGTAGAAACCTGCACGTGGAAAAGAGAGGCAAATGAGACATTAATGAAATGATGCAGAGTCAACATCTTAAACCTGAACCGTTTCTAGGTTTAGTTCATTTGATAAACTCCTAACATACCAATGCAGATCATTTCTAGATTTTTAACTTGGATTTGGAAAATAGTGATGGCAACAACTTGCTACTGCACCAAACATATACAAAGAAAATAATTTTTTTTCTTAAGATCAGTTTTAGCTGCAGTTCTACTTTAAACCAAAGACAAGAAGAGCTTCGGTCTGTGTGACTAGTGCGTGTTCAGTTCATAACGCAGCTACTATTGTGTGTTTTTTTAATCTGGGAAAGTGTACTTAGTGTTATGCCTAGTATTATTTAATTCTATTTAAACTTATTTTGCTATTGATGCTGTTTATATTCCCTGTTTTTCTAGTGGGTTTTTTGGAGCTGCTGTAACGACCAAATTTCCCCCATTGGGGGATCAATAAAGTGCATCCTGATGCTTAAAATGTTATTTTAATTCGATGATAATTCTGTCATGAATTTTAACAAAGCCAAGGTGAAATATCGAAAAGAATTGATTAGTCTGGTAAAAAGTCCTGAAAGAATATAAATCTTAAAGAATAAGGGACCTTCTAAGACGAGGATAATTGATGCCGAAGTTACTTACCGGTTATACCTGTCATGTGTGTTTGGATCATTTATTTGTTTTGACTCAAAGCAAATTGAGCATGTTTAGGACATCAAGCACAGACATAAACTAACCCCAGTGATATCCTGTTCCTAAATCAGACAAAGAGCAAACCTGTTAGTGACTAGTTTGGGTTGAACAGTCCAATGAGGCTTTTTTTTTTTTCCTCTGCCCAAAAATAAAGTAAATGCAAACTGTCGAGCCCTGTGGGAAAAAAAAGTGTTGTTTGAATAGTTGACCTGTGTTTTACTACAGATTCATTAATAGGATGATTCAACACTGGGGTTTAGACATAAAGGCAGAAGAGTGTTTAAATTAAACTTTTTTCATTGACTACAGAAAACTAAAGGGGTTGTATTATGCCCTGGATCGTCTTTAAAGTCTGATAGTATTAGTATTTCGGAGGTACATGTGACGCACGTGACTCTCGTGATATTAAAGCTTGCTAACCTGTTTGGCATTGTTCTCCTCTGAGGTCCTGCCCACCTCTAGGAGTCCAAAGGTTTTCCACAGAGGATACGGTCTGCCCCTCACGGCTGAGAGCAGGCCTCCTGTGGAGCCCACGTTTCCTGGTTTGGATGCAGAGAAGACTTTCTGGCTGAAGTGTGTGTTTAGAATAATATCACAGCTCAACCCGTCTGTCGAGAGACTTTGCCTGCAAAGACATAAAGTTCACAAAGTTTGAGATTGAAGGTATTGTAGTTGTTTCATTGACATGAACAAATATTATACATGAACGCGACACTTTCTTATTGTATGATGCAAATAACTGTGAAACATATGTAAAGGGCGTTAGGCAATGTGAGACATGTTTGTTTTGCAATCAGGTTCAAGAAAGCTACATTTCACATTATACGGCACATTGGAAGTGGATTATTGCACAAACATAAGGGGGCGAGAGCTCGAGACAGTTTGAATGTCAATGTCAGATAAGGTACCAAACACCTCCGCAGGTCTGCTCAAACCCAGCACGTTAACACACGCGCTCCTCGTGTGTGTTAACCTGAAAATACACAACCAATGCATTTGATATCTTTTACTGAGGTGACGCGTGCATTTTCCATGTAATTGCGGTTCTTAGAAGACGAGACCACACGGCGCTGCACAGCTCAATTAAAACACTTTCCAAAGGTGACATCATGTGTGGAAAAACACTTCAACGTCTGTATCAATCAAACAGGCTGAACGTAAAAATTAAAAAAAAAAAAAAAAAAAGATTGCCAAAATCAAAAAATGTGACCTGAAGTTACCTTGAACTAGTATTTCATTTTTACCAGTTACTTTTTTGGTTACCTTTGGTCACTGGTCTATTTCTACCACCAGGGAGATTCTAGCCACTAAAGAGCTTTTCTGATTTTTCCATCTCATTATGTCAAGTGTTTAGAAATATGACACCCTCTCGGTTTAGATTGTTTCCCTTGAAGAATCACTTTTCAGGTCCAATTCTGCCTGTCACCAGAAACAAGAAAACAAAACACCCAGTTAATTTAGAAGGAAGAGAGAGTGAAAACAGAGCGCGTTAACTAAAAGAAAAACTAAGAGCGACATTTATGAATGGAGAGTGAAAGCAACATTTGGTTATGGTTTTGTTTCATTAGATAGAGTTGACCTGCTCTCGTAAACGCACTGAGGTCCAGGATCTGTAGTTCCAACTTGTAGTCTTAAGGTTGGCTGTACGGGTGTAAAGATTGAAAGATCAATTCAATGATTGGTGATGTAATATATTAGAAGCAAAGTGAAAACATGTCCTCTGTGATTAAACTTTACTTTAAAATGTCGATGGCTCATCGGTGTCATCGTTTTTATCACGACCTGAGAAACTTACATGGACATGAAATCATGTATGTTGCGTGTAGGCCACTGAATTAAACAGAATGAAAATCATGTCTTGGTAGACTTTCTGATATATTTTCATGTGACTGTCCACAGAATCAGAATATCTAAGTTAAGACATTTGTGATTTGAACAGAAATCTGTAAAGCTCTCTTTATTTTGACAATGATTATACCATTTGCTAAGCTAGGGCGGAAGAAGTGTCAATGTCTCCTTTTCCACATTCAGGTACAGGACACACCTCAAGTGAGCTGAGCCTGAGAACAGAGAAAACTGGAATAATCACCATGTAATTATAAGGCAGCTTGTTTGTGGTAAGTCTGAATTACGACTTAATACCATCCACGATTGACACGGATAATGGTGTGATGATTGCTTATCATCACTGACTCAGAGCCAGGAGCCCTCTGTGACTGGAACTTGCTGAGCGTGTCAACACTCGTCTGAGACGTCAGGTGATAGTTCGACTGGAGAAATCCAACATACACACATGAAGTGTGGGGGGGGAACATTGTTTGGATCTGCTGTGAGAAATGAAAAAAACAAAAAAAACAAAAAAACAAAAAAAAAAAAACGAGGTTTTACAAATCTAGTTACTTGTAATCACTGCAATGTTTCAGTGGAGTCTAGTGCAGCCTCTGTACATTCTGTGGCGTGTTCATTGAAAGCTTGAGTCATTTCGGAAGCTGTACTTTTGAGTGATTCATTTTATTGCATTAAGCTGGCAGTTAAAAATTAATATTTGGTCTTCACTCTTTGACTTTAATGGGTTACTACAAACACAGTGTCCTGCACAAAGAACATTATAAAGAACTGTGAGCTATAAAACGGGTAATAACTAAATGAGGATTTGACATATTACACACCTAGGAGAGTCAATGGACATGTGGGACAGTCCAAATAAAAACATGTCAGCAGGTTATCTCGACAGTGACGGTGTTTATTGCAGGGTGATCGTCTCGGCTTGTGTTTAATTGGACGTTCAGTTCTTGGCACTGTCTGCTTCACCGTGCTGCTGCAGACACTCACATGACTCATCCGGTTAAACAAAGAAGAATTGATTGAATGTCGTAGTGGCGGTCAATAATCCCAGATAGTAGACTTAAAAGTCTGCTGAATACACTTTGAAAAGGGATTTCTACGAGTATGTGATGAACTTGTTTAGCATTCTATGAACGCGTTACTAATTGTATTTTGCAAAGAACCCTTAATGAAGGCAGTCGTGGAGAGAGTCGTCCTTACACTGCATCAAGTCGTGTGCGCTTTTTGATTGGTTGTTTGTTTTCAGATTCTTTGTGGGGCATTGATGAGCGTGGGCAGCGGAAAGAGCTGGAAACAGGGATGAGAGTGAGGCTGATGATGAGGGTGGGAGTCAAGGTCTAAGCTTCCAGAGGACATAGACTGTGTACAATGAAACCGCTGCGCTTCATTTGAAGAACTATTTATGCATTTCCTTCTCATCTCACTTTAAATCAACATTTCAGAGTGAGCTTCCTGCTTCCTCCACAGTAACGTTAAAGCTTTAGATAAAGGTTTCACTTCTGATCAGTTCATTCAGCGTTTCATACAAAAGATGACCAAGAGGAATGAAGACAATGACTATAAGCTCCCAGATGTAATCATCAAATGTTGACGCACTGATCTCAATAAAAAAGGGACATTTTTAAAACGAGATTCTTTGTTTTTTTTTCTTCTTCTTTTTTGTTTCTCAAACCTTCCATGAAACTAAATCTTGAGGACATGCGCTTTAAAATCGTACACGTTTGTCTAATTCTGATTCCTGCTTTAAGCACTGACAGAGGGGCATCTCTGCATGAGAACGAACACTGAGAACACTTAGGGTTTTTTCCCCCATCTTGGTCAGAAATTTGGATGCAATGCTTCAAATAGAATATTCTGCATTGTAGTCTTCTCATTGTGTTTTGTGTATACTATACTCATATACTATCATAATTCATTTATGAGGTGAAGTGAAAAAGCATGAATACAGTAAGAAGTACCAATAGACGGTGTGTGTGTGTGTGTGTGTGTGTGTGTGTGTGTGTGTGTGCGTGTGTGTGTGTGTGTGCGTGTGTGTGTGTGAACCTCACAGAACACTGACTTGAAAAAAAAAAAGCGCTCATGTTATGATTAAGCCGGATGGCACTTTTTTTTAATCAGTCAAAGATCAGTAATCAATGAGCCTGACTGTTCTGTTAGTGGAGCAGAACGTACTGTACATGAGCTGTACAGGAAGTGTGAACCTATTGTGTACAGGTGAGTGGGCCGCTTTCATCATCAGACAGGTAGCCAGGTTAAGGAGTGGCTCGGGCTGCTGCCGTCACAGAGCATGGGTGAATAATCCCTGCAGGTATTTCCGCACAGGCCTCGGCCCACTCACAGCGAGGCGTGGGAGGTGGGAGGAGCCGACCTACTCACTTCTGGAAGTATGGAGGAGTTTAACCCTTCGACTGTCACACCGGAAACTGATCAACGAGAGGAATTTTACCGTAATGATTCTCGACATTTCTGTGTTTTTCCACTCTGGGCAGCTGTCAAAATAAGATGAATAAATCTTTCTTAAGTCTTAATTAAACTTGTCAGGGCTTTTTGTTTGGATTCTGGGACTTTTTATTGAATAACAATGTGATTGATCTCAAATGTAGACCAAATGCTGTAACTTCTCGAAGTAATTCTGTAAACACGCAATATTTATTCATGCCTGCAGAGATGAGAAATTATTCTTTGAAATAGTGAACGGGTGTGTTTGTTGAGAGCTCGTCTCTATTTTGTGATTTCAGGAATACAATACAACAGGGACAGAGAGGTGCTAAAGCCAGAGATACTCTCAAAGCCGCCATGTGTTTTCAATCTCAGCTCTTTGGCTACCTCCCCCCCCCCCCCACCGCCCCACTCTCTGCTCCCAAATGCTCCAGAAAATAATCTCACTCTGTTTTTTCCCCCGGCTTGCTGGAAATGACCTAACTACTGCCAGGAAGAGGAATGTGAAGCATTCCCTGGAGCTGTTTGTGACGTCGGAGCGCTGAGGAGGCCCCTGCTCTTCCGCCAGCTTGGATATTCCAGAGCACATTCAACCCAAACTCCCAACAGCTGGAGTCAACTGCTGCCTTGCTCCGACTCCAAAACAATCCCAGAAAGCACACACACACACGCTCCCACCCTCCCTACCATGTACGTGTTCCTCACATCTGGGGCTTTTGCTCCTTTTATTTTATTGAGAACTTTTTGTGCTTAATGACTAATCCGATTGACGTTAATTTAAAAACACACAAACCAGTATTCGTCTCCATGTTGTTATGTGTAATGTATATTTCTAACTCTTCCAGTATGCCTCCTCAGCATTAACGTTTAAGATCCTGATACTCCTAGTTTTGAATGAAGTGATCCAGTGTTTCACAGATTAAATGCATGTGAGTAATTTAAGGGAAACTATATACTTTACTCCACCAGTAAATAAAGAGGACTTTATAAAAATTGCTCTTTTTTTTTTCACCTAGTCTTTTCGATGAGGCAACATGTTATCTTTTGAAACACGTCTACTCATAATTTAACTGATCATCAAAGCGTCAATTGTCAGAATATTAACCCCCCCCCAAACTTTGCATGTTTATGTGAGAGCAACACACTCAGGGGAGGAAACATGGTCTCACCATGGCGGGTATATTTGGATGATATCTCTGAGGGAAGGATTCAGCTGAGCTGCAGTCTCCCTGTTGAACAGCACCAGCACACGAGCCCTCTCCTCAGGGACGGGGTCACCACGCTGGTGGCCCTCTCCGGGGGGCTGCTGGTGCTCACAGAGGGCCAGTTGCATGCAACACTCCTCCTGAACCTTCAGCACCTCAAGCACCAGTTTGCCAGGCCTGTCCACTGGAGAGCAGAGCAAAAAAAAAAAAAAAAAACAACAACACAGATGTTGAGTGTTTGTCCATTTCAGTGTGTGACGGTGTGTGTGTGCGTGTGCGCGTACAGATTGTACCGATGCTCTCACGGACTCTTGCTCTCTGTGGGCCTTATTATGTGTTATATGAGTATTTCAGTTTTAGTATGAGAACAATTTGCGCTGCATAACTGTAACAGTTTCTGACTCAGGCTGTGTTGGATACGAGATGCAGTGACTCCCACTGGGTGAGTGTGTAAATGTTTGGAAATTCACCATGGGGCCGGCTCTGCTTTTTGGCCTGAACAATAAAGTTATCATATATAAGAATGGCGGGCAAATCAAGACAAAGTCCTGAAGCTATGTATCAAACTCAGATCATAACAAAAAATTGGCTGCATGTTCATTTTTGGTTTATAGTTCGATGCAAAAAAAAAAAAAAAAAAAAAACCTCCAGCATGAGAGAACACACAGCCAGTGCATTTCAGTGTTTGTTACAGTCTATGGTTTGTGAATGTTAGCAAACTCTGAAAATGGCCGGAGGGGAACGTTTAATATAACATGAGTGAATCATTTCGCTTGAGAGCTGCAAAGTTACAACGTGCATTTTGTCCAAACATGCAAGCTAAGTGTTTTGCTCGCTCTCTGCGCATTCATGTCACGGACCACAAAATCATCACAACCAATTAAAGACAGCGCTGAAGTCCTCCTTGTGATGGTGTAATGATCTGATAAATGTCAGGAAGAGCTATCTGTCAGGAAATAAGTCAAGGCCTCCCACACGTGCAAGTGTGCTTACATCACAGACTCAAATGACGACGACCCGGGATCAGCAGGTGTGTGGCAACAGAGAGCTCTTTGTAATAATTCAGCAGAGACTTAAATAAGCTGTTCCCAATAAAGTTTAAAGATCCAATTACTCATTACATGTTTTTGCCTAGTTTGTTTTAATAGAAAACAAAAAAGGTTACAAGGTTAGATGAAGTTGTAAAAAAAAAAATAAAAAAAATAAAAAAAATGAAATTTACGAAACCACTGATTGGCCGCAGACTCTTCGCGAAATCAGTTGGGTGTTTTTCTTTTTCCACGCTCAACTGTCGATTTTAAGCCACTGTCGTGTCCTATTATAGGGAGATACTTAACAAGAAAACAAAGTGGTTTGGTTCACCACGGAAAAGAAAATAAGACCTAGGCAAGCAGTTTCCTGTCACCTACATACTGAGTTCACAGTTCAGGGGCACAGCGATCAACCTGCAGCCAAGCGCTTCCTCTGCACCGCCTGTCACTGCAGTCATGTACACTCTCCATCCTACACACCAATCAAAGCTCATCATTGAACCAAAAAACGCTGATTCCGGAGGTGAACACAAGAGGAGGAGGAGCGGGGTTCCTATGGTGGCTTTATTGCAAGGATCACCTGCTGATGTTGAGGTGTCGGCGATGGTCTGGTGCCTCCAGAAGCTTACGGCTGACCTCTGTCTGCGCTGGAGTCGATTCAGCCTCTCAGCAAGACCCCCACTGTGCAACACACACACACACACACACACACACACACACACAATGAATATGAATAACGTGCTTTTTGAATCCCTGAAAAGGAAATTTATCGTTTCATTCTGCTGTTGAGACAAACATATAGGCTGACAAACACATACATGCACTTTACATACTTCAAAAGAGACTTTTTCTGATGCAAAAAAAAAAAAAAAGATAAATCAAGCTGCTGAAGAGTACAGATAGCCATCTGTCAGATTTGGGGGCTTTTGGAAATGGCAACGACATTTAGCACCCACATGATGACAGCAGGTGTCCCTTTTATCATCAGTTGTGTCGTGGAAACATCGCAGCCGAAGTCTGACTGTCACCTGGCGACAAGCGAGGTGAAGCTTTACTTTGTTTGCATCTCCTTGTGAGGCAAAGGTCGTGACCTGTACTGTTAATCTGTTTGGGATCAGCTTCACTCGACATTCGTGTCCTAATGCGTCTCCTCAAAAACAAAAAACAAAAAAAACAAAAAAAAAAGGTGTTTGAAATGATAGGGGACGTTGAAATGGGCATGTTGAAACCTGGACCATTCAAACCTTTTAAACTTTCTTTTCTTTTTGGCGGAGTCTTCGGGAGTCTTGGACTGCCTGTTGAGCTGTTTCTGAGGCGTCTGCAGCATGGCCTGAGCAGTTCTCACCCAGTCGCCGACTGACCTTCTGCTGCTCTCGCCAGTTTGGAGGAAAAGGCACGTGGAGTCCAGCCTGCTGGAGCCCACGGTGCCACTTTCATCCTCGCCATCGGACATGTAGCCTGAGATCTCCAGTTCTTTGACCTAGGGACAAAGTCACGATTATTAGAATTACGAACTGACCTAATTTTAAACATGTTTAGTTAAACAGAGAAAATCCAGCTTCATGTCAGATGGAAGTGTGATTATCAAATGGACTCAGTTTACAGTAAATTAATAACGAGTAATTAAAGTCATATAATTAACGTCATATAAACACATAACCTTGAGTTGATATGGTGCACTTATTACATGTCAGGGTGACTAACTCATAAGAAATTGTTAACCAACAATTCTTTTCTGCTGTCTCACTGCTCAGCTCTCAGGAAGAAAAAAAAAATCCACAAGAAACCTGAGTCCCTGTCATGTGCAGACACGACCAACATACCAGGCTCCGTCAGCCAACGTGCGTTCTTATTTGAATCAACTTGACCCTGCTGGGCGCTCTGCCAGCAGACGTCACACTCCAAACAGCAACAGAGAATAAGGAACGCAATGTTCCTGGCTTCCGCTCAAACATTTTTTTTTTCACCCTGCACTGAAAGCATTGGCTCTTTGCAGCCTCATCCACTCGCACGTTTTGTTTTTTTCCCCTCCTGAACAAACAGTAGTAAAACGGTGTTTACAGGCCTGCTCTGTTGACATGGCCCTGATCTAGCTCAGGCCCTGATGTAGTGGGAGGCTGTCGACCTTGATACAGAGCTCCATCTTGTAAGAGTCCGTCCTCTTTGGCCTTGAAATGCAAAGTCCTCCATGTAGCTCCGCCTGTCCACTTCGAACTCTGGGACCATGATGCAGAAATGTGGCAGCACAAACATCAAGTGACTCAGATGTACATGTATCTGGAGTCATTTACCTCAACTTGGACCTGGATCTCTTTCTCTATATTCTGTTCGGTCCGCTTCAAATTCAAATTGGCAGTGAGTTTGGCAAGCTTTCCAGGCAGCATAGAAAACCAGGTTCTGCAATTCTAACTCAATCAAAACCTTTCTTTTACACTGAAACATCACTTTTTATAAATTATCCAAACGCTGTTCCCATAACGAATATGCTGACTGGTGAGCAACAAAGAGCGTCAGCCAAAATACCACATGCATTGCATTTAAGATAAACTATGGTTGACAAACTAAGACCACGATGAGTGTTGATGTCGTTCCAGCAAGCCTCTGACCACAAACCTCCTGTTCAGTGATCTTTGACCCCCGAGAGCTGATAGCAGCAAATAAAGTGTGACAAGAGGAAGTAGCTGGGTCTGCGGGAGAGATGCGAATCTGACAACAGGCTTCCTCTCGACACACAGCCTTCAGTCTCACAAGAACACGCTGCTTACTGAAGTTTACCTTGAGCTTGCTGGTGATGAATAACAAACATTTAAGGGGCGTTTAAAAGTGATGTGCAGTGCCCAGATGATTCAGATGTTATAGCCACAAGCTAACACGATCCTGCTTAAGGGTATTTGCATCAATCTCTTCACGTCACCTCAGTAATGTTTCCACATCTGACCAATGGACCGACATGCTAGCTGTGCTGCAGAACGATCAGGAACTGTGTGCTGCTTCCACCTGAGCACCACTCCTTATACATTCTCTCCATGCCAGCCCTGCCTTTGACAAACACTGAGGCTGAACAACCTCCTAAAACCAACAGTGCAATCAAAGTCAACACAGTGTACAGCACGGCCCGGCACACAGAGGTCTGGCTGAAACAAACCCCGACCCTTAACACTGGATTATTTTAACCAATGCATTCATGTGAAGCTTGTTGCGCACGCATCTTATTGCATTTCATCGTTTGCATTCTAAATATTCAACACGAGAGCTGCGAAAATTCAAGAAGACATTGATTGGTCAGGTGTTAGCATCCGAACAATGTCACAAGATTTCTCATTCAATAAATCATTAAATGTTTGCTGGCTTTGGCTTCTTACTTTTCCTCGTATCGTGTTCACTGAATAAGTTTGGATCGACAACATAAGAGATATAAAGACATAATCTTCAGCTTTTGAACCTGGGTCGACACTTTTCATTATTTTGTAACAGTCTGTAGGCGAAGCAGTGAACTGATTCGTCTTGAAAATCAAATGCAAATGTATATATTACATATTAAAAGGGAAGTTATATTATGTGGCCTAGACGAACACGATGAAGCCCAAGCTGCTTTCAATAACTTCAAAAACATTCAACGTTACTTAAGACATTATGGGCTGGTCCTGGGTGATGAAGTCATTAAATATTTGGCGTTTTGGCTTAAAGATGATCCAGTAGTAAATACTCTGATTATGTCCTTAACATGTGCTACAGCTCAACTGTGCTTTTATTTCCACGAATAACACGACTGTTAACCGTTTCCTCCTTCACACTCATCTCAGTTTGAGAGGAATGAAAGCAACCGATAACCTTCATCTTTCCACTTTTCAACCTGTCGAAAGAAGTGCTTCGGACTGGTGAATAATTGGCAGCACATTCACTCAGTGTTTTATTGCTACCTCAGCTTGTGAACTTTGACTGTTTGGAACATGAGTGAACACTCGTTTGAGCCTGCGAGGCCCTTTGAGGACATGGGAAGAAACGGCTGCACTCCACCTGCTGGTATGAATGCTAAATCACATGATTCAATCCAAATAACACTTCAGTTTAGTCTTAATATGGGAAGAAAAAAGAATTCCATTAGTGTTGAACAAAATACTTCAACATGTTGATTGCTGTGGAGAGAGAAACAGAATGTGGAGCTCTTGAGATGTCATACTTAGCACACAGAATTATTCCTGGAGTTAGTCACTGGACTCGAGGAAAAAAAAGTTCAAACACTTGAGTCACTACTTCTAGTGAATCTGCACTGACAGTCAATCGAACAAGTTTAATTAGAAACATACTCCGGGCTCGAGCTGCCACATGAAGTTGAAGAGGTTGCATGGCCCCATCTAGTGTTCACTCAACCACATAGAATCCAAAAGAAGAGAACTGGGGTGAAAAGTGAGGAATGGCATGCAGGAAAAAGAAGCCACAGGTCGGACTCGAACCCAGGGCATACTGTACCAGGACAGGAATAGTTCACTCACATTTTCAGCTTTATTTAGCAGTACATCTTCAGGGATTTTGTCACCAAAGGGCTCTGACTCACAGTCAGAGATTTGCTGCTCACTGTTGTTTTCAACATCTTCCTCAGACTCATCCAGATCACTATCCGTGTCAATGACAGGGGGGTCGTCTACACAGAGGAATGAAACAAACTTGATTTTAAAAAGAAAAACAAAACATTTCAGCTTAGGTGTAAGTTTCAGTTTGCCTAGCACGATGACTGAAATCAAGAGGGAAAAAACACAACTGTACCGACTCTGTTTTCTGTCTTCCTGGTTTTACGCAGAATGAAGTGAATCTCTTTCTTGATCAGTTTACCTTTCTCAGTGCTGAGTTCGTGCAGCGCTCTGGCGTACGACTGACTGAGAGCTGTGGGTCTCGCTGGTCTCTTAACACGTTGCTCATGGGTCTCGTCATCCGACCGCTCACAATCACTAGAGCTCCACGCAATGTTCAGAGCGTCCTCATTGAAGTGCGCGGCGCTGGTGTGCGCTGGGGAAACACAGACGAACAGGAGTTATCAAATAGAAGGTGATGTACCTTTCCATTTTTGACAATTCAAATCTTCCAACACGTCCACAGAGTTGAATGACTGTGTGTATACTGCCACAGTATACACACAGTCCTTAAAGCCTCAGGAGCTGGTTTCACGTTGTACTTTATGACGTTCTAAATGACTAAATCATTGTTCTGTCACATTTTGCTGTCTCCTTCTAATTATGTATTTGTTTTATGTTGTCAAATGTCTGCAAAGATTTATTTATGCTGATGCTCGTCGAGGCCAGGACACCCTTGAAAACGGATGTTTCAATCAAAAAAGACTTCACTTTGAGTTAAATAAAGCATATATAGAATACAGATTAATAAACAAGACATCAAGATTGCCATTTTGGCATAAAAAACCAACAATGGTTTCGTCCAAATACATATAATAACGTATTATAGCTGGATTGTACTGATAGTGTAGACACTAAATCCAAAAATAGATCCAGAATGAAGAAAGTCTTGGTGTGCTAACGTAGATGATTTTGTTTACTGATTTACTGCACAGCTCTTAATATATAAAGACATTTAAAACGCACAACAAATCACCTGACGTAGTAGACTGTGTCAACTTTCTAATGACAGACAGCTTTCTTCCTGTTGACTTGAGATCCTGCAACAACAAAACAAGTATCGATACTGTCAAAAGTGTAGAGCACCACTGCAGGAATCAATGTATGTATGTATGTAAGTATGGATGGATGGAGGCATGGATGGCTGTATGCATGGATGGATGGATGGATTGATTGATTGATGTATGTATGGATGGATGGATAGATGGATGGCTGCTTCTCATAAAACCATAATAACCTTAATCCCTGGGGACTGAAGAAAGCTGTCACCACAATTCTCCCAGCTCTTTGCAGAGGACACACGTGAAAGTGACGAGGATTCCTGAGCTGCTTTTCTGAAACTATTCTCCGCATCATCCGGGAAGAAGACACACTTTAAATCCTTGGAGTTTCTTTTACGCTACGGAAATAGAGCAAAGCTTCGTCTTAACACTTATGTATCTGATGTGATGTATGAATGACTGACAGGATAAATCCACTGAGCTGTAAGTGGACAGAGCTGAACGCTAACGAGCCTGTAGCCTGAAGTTAGTGTAACCTGGCTAACAGGCTAGCTAGCTGCTAGCAGTTTCTTACCTTTCTGGCAGACATGACGAAAAAAAGAATACATACAGGCCAACGTAGTAGTTTTATTTTAAATACGGTTTCAAACTAAACGTTTTTCTTAAGCCATTGTAATATATAAACGGTATGCCGGTATTTGGCTAACTATCTGTAAAAGTCAAAGCAGACTTTTTGTTGCACAACCTAAAAGAGGTGTGTTTGATTATTACACCACGTGGACCGGAGGAATCCCGCCCGCCAGTTTGTGTGCACGAGCACTCATGTCTTGCAATTTCACGCTTTTACAACAATAATTACAACTGTGTGAAATAATATTTCACTACACTATTCACTTAGTTTTTTACAGTTTTAATAAGCAGCTTCTTTGCAGTCGGATTAAACATTCAAATATAAATCAACTAATACATGATGCTAAATTCAATGTAAGGATTAAGTCCTTTATCTTTTGAGGAGGTGGGTAAACCTGACCTACCTTCTTATAATCAAAGACAAACACTAATCTGCTAAAGAGTTAGGAGTAAAGATGAACACTTATATGTAACGGAGGTGAATGATTATTCCATTTGCCATCACTTGGCTTATTTTACTATATAATTTGTTTGCCTGGCATATCACACAAAACAAGAGAGTACACAACCACTACATATACTTGTCAACCCTTGAGGTGTGGAGGAGTACATAATGTAAAAGTAAAACACTAGAAGTTCCACAAACGTCCACTAGAGAGCACTACTGGAGAAAGTGCAGCAGGAGTTCAACTGGTCATTACATTACCTTCACATTAATCTCTTGCATATTACAAAAAGAATGAACCAAGTGAAATAACACTGAATACAGGGTACTTTATTTAAGTACTTGTCATTTTAGCCTTGTTTTTTTTCATACCAATGCACCAAGACAAATCCCTTGTATATGTAAATGTACTTGGCCATAAAACGGATTCTGATTCGGAAATTGAATTTTGCAGATGTCAGTTTTGTATCTTTAACGAAAACAGAATATTTGGGTTTTGGTTTTTTGCCCAGATACTTATGTGATTTTAATTTCCTGGTCTGCTTATAGGGAGCGTACTTAACATGTAGAAAACTTATTTTAGAGAACAATCTAATAAAATAACAAAAAAATTCAAATACCAACTACATGTGACTTGCTCAAGAACCACCAAAATCCAGCTCATATTACCGGTTATTACATTAATGGTTAAGTTCTTCAAATTTTAAGTCCATTCTATATACCATTGTGTGTGTGACATCACAACACCCCTGTGAACTTAAAATGTCATTTTTATTACAGCAAATCCATCCGAATCTCCACAACTTTCAAATAGCAGGTTAAACATACAAAAAGCTCACTTAACATACTTGTTTTTTTTTTATTAAATATGTAAAAAGCAGGTCAAGTTATTCACAAATAAAATGCATACATGCAACACGTTTTTTTGGGGAATGCATAATGAGTGGGACATGAAAAAAAAAACATTTACCATTCATTAATTATTGACAGAACATGTTTACATTCCTTTTCCTTTACACAATTATATATGACTAAAGCATTATGGTGCACTGCCCAGTTCAATATTAGTAAATGCAATATGAAGAAAGGGTATACAATGTACTTACTGGAATATAGCATGGCAAATGAATCAGTGAACCAACACCCAAAGACCGGGGGTTTAAAAAAGAAATACAGCTGAAATCTTAACAGACCACAAGTTCCAGCTGAGGAATATAAAATGCTGCACCATTATAAGACAAGTCCACAATAATGTTTCTTCCTGCCCTATGTTCATGACATAAAAAGTAAACTATCATCATACCACATTGTATGGTGTGAATAATACATTGCTAGACACACTGATTATCTGAAACCTTGACATTTGTGTGTGGATAGCTGTGGAACAGTCAGACATTGGCATTTTACTACATTTCATTCACAAGTCATTGACTGTATTGTCCTCCTTCACGAGGATTCAATGCAATGCAGAGGCTTGCACTATTTCTAAGGCTTAACAATAATAATAATAATAATAAATATGGTGAGTCTATGGACAGACTGTCCAGTACAGAGTCAAATGTCAGTGCAACTTGTGGAAGGACGTTAAATAAGAGCCACTACGAGCCCTTACAGGGCTTTTCTTATTGCATTCTTGTGATTAATATTTTTTTTGATATGCAAATTACAAAACAAAATAAAAAGGGGGAAAAAAGGACAGAGGCTGGGAAGTTAACACCTGCGCCGACAGACGACAGTTACCCGTCTAAACTTCGGCATTTAATCACATCTACTTTAGATTTTGAACAAACTGTCCACCCACACAATCCCTGGAAACTTCTGCGATGGTCTGAGATCGGAGGCCATCTCCACAAACCCACCACAGCAGTTCACCAATAGTCACACAAAAAAAAAAAACATCAACAGTGAGCAGTGGAGAGATACAAAAAATAAAAACTGTGATGGTGCTTGCATTCAGGAGGTTGCTTCATGTGCTCAGTCTCAGAGAGAACAAAAAAAAGAAACAATGAGGAAAAATTAAAATCCGTTGAACAGTTCTCACATATTAAAAAGAAGGTTGTAACTGTGTTGAGGGATGATGGTGGTGATGATGATGGCAGTCAGTATTCATCCTGCTCCTCCTGTTGATCATCTGGTGCCTCCTCGTGAGCTTGCTGGTCCACTTCTTGTCCGTCACCCTCACCCAGCTCTGCTCCCTCCTTAAACCAGAGCATAGACGGCTTAAAAGGGCGCTACTGAATTATTCTCCGAGGCAAACACACTTGATTACACACAAAGAATGACTCCTTATCTCTTTAAGCAGTTTCATTTCCACATGATTTAACCACAAAGGGAAATAGCCCACACACATTTTACTGTTGAACAAGCAGCTGGAAAAACACAACTGAGCCTGAAAAAAAAAAAAACAACCTCCAACTGAACATGAATCCTGTTGAGATCAGTCTAGAGGTCACAGACATACCTGTTCGTCTGAGGCGTAAAGGACCTCCATTAGCCGCTCCACAAACGGGCCGTTTTCTTCACCCTGTTCCTGGCACAGCAGCTCCACCTCTCGCAGCTTGCTGAAGTAGTAGTCCCTCTCCTTCTCCACGCCTTCCAGTGCCAATTTTAATGTGTTAACCTACAAAAATAAAATCCACAGAGATTCGTTTTTGAATTGATCAGCCATCGGAAGTTGTTTAGATTCTTATTACGTGAGGGCAAAGGACAAACAAGTATAAGTATACAGAGACCAGCACATATCAAACTTTAAACTCCACAAACATGACCCTGAACCTACAGTCAGGGTCATGTCCAGATGAGTAGTCAGGGGTAGCATGGGCCCCTCCTAGAAATCTGACTGGCCGACCCAGGTGCCACCCCAAAAATCCTAAAATGTGATTGGCTATCTGCACTGTCAGAAGCTGGACTTGTGTTAATACCAACTGTTGGGACTTTTTTATTTGGGCAAGCTGACTATCTTTCTTTACATATAAATGTATATTTCATAAGACAGGTGCATGGGAAAGTAATGCAGTCAATGTCTTAGGCCCAAAACCCTTTGCACGTTAGACAATGTAGGACTTGACATTCAAATGTTTTTTTTCTAAGTACAAAAAAAAAATACAAATTGACTTAACATGCAAGGCATTACGTTTCCATTACAAAGTGTCATAAAGTAGATATTATTGGGGGAGTTGGGTAAATCACTGGTATTTATTTGTGTGGCCTTATGCAGCACATCACATTTGTCACTTCACTGTGTCAAGAAAAGTCTGGACACGCCCCTATGTTTAAGTGGAAACACCTCCTTCCTAAACTGAGTTGGACTGGTACATTTTAGTAAGTAGATGGATCTTTTTTTTCTCTCTTTAAAATCATACTATATGATGAATTGACAGAAAGTCTAAGTGACAGATGGAGAGGATCTCATGTTTGCCAAAGCAGAAAGTTTCATATTCTTGATTTTATTTGAATTTTTGAGAGATGACACGACCCACGACCAATAAGTAAGTGCACACAGTCTGCTCTCCCACACACTGAGCTGCATGAATTAGAGATAAGTTGAGTGCTTTTCAGCAGTTTAGGAGGTAAAGCTGTTTGTATCGACGTCCTTCAGTCATGTTACCATGCTGGTTTGGATTGTTTTGATAAGAACAACGACACAAACTCTGCTTACGGCCTCACCTTGGCCTGGGGGAAGCCCGGAACTTGTGTTAAAAATCACAGTACTCAGCAACACAAGCCTCTCCGTTTGAGCACGGACAAGACCCCGTGTGCAAAGTAACACAACATGCCAGCTGAGCCAGCATACCAACATAAAACACGATAGAATTCCTCGAGAAACAAAACGTGTATTTGGGGACCCAATCAATTTCCCATGACCCCACTCACACCACCATGTAGGTCCAGGGAATCATCACATTGAAAACCTGTCAACTGAACATGAATCCTGACAGTTTCCTGAGTCTGTAGAAATACAGTATCCGATACTGTCGTTTATTAGACAATAATAACTGGAGTGAAGACCTCAAAAATATCACAGCCACCTTTGTCACAGAATATAAGAAGAAATTGTGGCCACTAAATCTGTGTCATTAGCTGTAGGTTAACCAACACTTGTTACTTTACTTTGGAGTACTTGGAAAATAAAGACACACGGCCAAGATGCTGTTGGGTTCAACACCAACTAACATCCTCATGGATAATTCAAGTCTTGGTCGACTGTTCGGAAATCAAATCACATCCCCGATTGATGTGACACAAACATAACAAAGTGGATTTTGGTTACAGACAAAAACAAGCCACAGACATAAAGTCACAAGATCAACGTTTACAACAACCCAAAGAGTCACGCATACACTGCTTCATATTAAAACAGATTTGAGCTTCATGATCAGAAACTGAGACTTCGATAACTCAATGTTTGCTGCATTAACCGGATGTTGTCTTCTCGATGCTGTCTGCAGAAACGAGTTGCTCACTTCTTTTGTTTGTTGTGTCTGTGTTCACCTCGAGAATGTAAGCCCAAGTAAGTTATTTACACTCTGCTTGTCATTTGTCCCTAATGTTTTATTTCCCCTCTTCTGCTCAGGTGTTTAGAACCTTGTCAATGAACAACAGGCACAATCCATAATTAATGGCCGAAGACAACACAAAAAAACCCGACTGAATTGATGTTGTACCTTCAGTGGAAAACACACTTTTTTCACAATACTGTTAGGCTTTTGGTGCTGTGCAAATATTGTAAAGGCTGGTAGGTTTTTTTGTTTTTTTTTGCTTTAAACGGCTGCCTGCCGTGTCTAAAACCCAACACTATGAGAACAACGAGAGTGGAACGAAACAGAGAGACTGAAGATGCTGCAGATTGGGCTGATCGTTTCTCTTCGGTCAACTCACAAAATGTGGAAACTTTCACATGTAATCTGCTACATCATTCACATAAAGTACAATATACAGCAACTTGAATACGAAACAAGTTGAATAAATTGCACCAATCACGTGTAAGTCGGGGTCCAGAGTAAATCGCTTTATTAAAATTGTCTATGGTTTGTAACTCAGTCGTTTCTTATGATTGTTTATATAATCTATTGCTCTATTAATCCTTTGTCCCGACAGCCAGTAACAGCCTCGCTCTCAAAAGGACTTCTCTCTCACGTGTTTAAAATTCTTTAAACACTGAAATTCTTCATTCAGTAGATTAAAGAGCCAGAATCATCGACGTTCTAATTTATATTCCCTTTATTGTTAAATTCCACATGTGGAAGAACAGCAGCCACAGAAAACACCAAACAGTTAAATAATTAGTAAATAAATGTAACTCATTGTCCGGCTTTGCACCAGCTGTGCTGCCGATTGTCGGCTGAATTGCTTTAAAGACAACTAACTGCAGCACCTACACAAAAATAACTCTAGAGCTTTTAATGTGGGTATAAAGGAGGATACCATATCAGCTGAAGACCAAAGTTAATATGACTGACCCCCTCAACAAAGCACATTTGTACTTGGACTTTGCTATGGTTACACATCTTTGGTATTATTTGAATGACAGATGTCAAAAACAATGCCCACAGAAAGGGAGTGTTTGAATCCGATCAATAGAAATAGTTACAGAGTTAGAAATATAGAAATAGAAATAGTTAGTTAAGACATTAGTAAACCATGTTGCAATTTGACGTACAACCAAAAGAGTTTAGCTGTTCCTGAACCCACCTCTTCTGTAAGATGTGTGACCTGTGCGTCCAGTTCTTTCTCTCCTTTGGCAGGAGTTGCTATTGCAGGGATCTTTTTGGCTGACGAGGGTCTGGATGTTGGTGTTGAGGACTTGGGAGTTGTTGAGCTCGACCTTGATGCTCCTACAGCAGACATGAATGTGTCGGGTGAATGACGGCATCATAATAACGGCTGCAAACATTTCTCAAATACTTGAATAGCAGAGTTGCTTCCTCTTTTTCGTCACGTTGCTAGGACGCGCACCTAGCAACATGATCGCTGCGGCAGAAGATTACCTGCGGTCGGGGAGCTTGCTGCATGCTGGGACTTCTTTGGCAGGTTGAAGATCTGCTCACCAGGGTCAGGTGGGGGGATGGCATCCTGACCCTGTCTGGCTGCAACTGGGTCATAATCTTTACCATCGTAATTAGCGTCAAAGAACTTCTTAAACCATTGGATGAAATCGAGATTGTCCTGAAATCTGCCTTTCACCAGTTTCTCGACAGGAATAATCTGAATAGAGGAGAAGAAAAGATAATGAAACATGAATATATGCAGTTCACGTGAAGCTTTATGTTGCTGGAAACAACATAAAAAAGGCTGATCAAGATTACCTTGTCCACGTTCATCCTTTTGAAGGATGCCTGCAACAGTTTGAAATTATGAATGTACTCGTGCTCCAGCTTAGCTTGAAATTTGACCTTCTTAAGACTGATGCAACCAGGGAAGAGCAGATCCATGAACTGGCAATATGCAGCTCCTAAAGATGTGGCAAAAAGGTTCATTTAGTACATAAGACTTTGCTCTGAAATTCATCAAAAATAAATAAATAAATACATAAATATGAAAGGCTTTGTCAAGATACAGGCTAGGATTAATCACCACAACACAAAATCAAAGAATACGAGAAACATGAGTGGGTTTTTTTGGTATATAAATCCAGGTTATTGACCTTGTTTCTTGAAGAAGGAAACTTTTAAACACATTCGTGGTAACATTACCAACGTTTACTGAAGCCTTGTTAGACCTTAATCCAATTGAAAAAGAGGACAGGACCTCAACTTGGGTTTATGCGACTTGTATCTGATAGCGGTCACCAACTGCCAAACAGAGGGCACATAAGAAGTAATCAAAGAAGTAGATTACACCTTAAGACAGGCAGGGGGGCTGTGTGTGTTTCTGTAGTGACTGAAATTGGATTACTTGGTCACACCAGAAGTACATGGCAGGCTACAAGTTTATTTATAGACAACTCTCTGCCACGGAGAGGTGAGCTTGTTGCTACAGGTTGTTATAACTGCCAGCTTACATTCAATTGTATTGGAAATCCTCAACTGGTGAAGATGTAATCTCTGACAGAAGCAATCTTTGCCCCATGAAGTGCGAAGCTAAGGGAAGAAGATGTGATAAAGAGGCCATTTTTATTTCACTCTGTTCTCACCTGAGGAGAGCTGCTCCACTTTCGTGTAGTTGAGGCAGAGAATATCGTTAACCCAGGCAGTGATGTCATGCCTGCTCATAGTCTCCTGGGTTATTGAGGTAGAATATACGTTGACCGCCATCCCCCAACTGCAACAGAAGAAAGACAGCACATCATACCAAATGCATTGCGATTGATGTGAAGTTGCCGAACCTTATCCTCAGGTTTGCTCCTCCTTATCAAAAGACCATTTTGGGCCTTTCAAGAAAAAATTATTTCTTATGGAAATTATGAAAAAAAAAAATATATATATGGCAAACATTTGCTGTGTATCTTCAATCTACGACATTAACCACAATAAAAGGCAGTAAGGAGTTTCTGTAACCACTAAGACAGCCCAGTCCAGGCAAACACAGTTCAACACAGCTGCACTATACTTCATATGTTCAAAACAAACAAATCGGCTCATACTACATTCAGTTATCATGTATCAGATTTCACTGAAAGCCCAACAGCAAAGCAGAATTAAGATTTACATCAAGATATGATCTTTAACATTTCCTCATGTGGTCAGACGGACCCAAATAGAGAATACAAGTCCCACCAAAGCAGGTTGCCAGTACGAGCATCTATAGACAGTTAATCCAAGGTGCCCACTGAGTACAATGCATACTGCTTCATAAAAGATTTAGTCGTGTCAGAAATATTTCAGAAGGTCAAAAATGTTCTTGTTTGTTTTGTTCAGTCTGAGATCCAAACTGCACAATTTTGCATCCAAAAAAAATCCCTTTGGGTTTAAAAATGTCATGACATGTAGGTCGGTTTTTCTCGCGGAGGTGTTGCTGGTAGGATCTGAGGCTTGACGAGTTCAAAGCCACTGCACTCGCCCAGTGGTTCCCAAAGTGAGGGTTGCAAGACACTGTTGGGGGGCGGGTCGTGAGATTCTTTCCAAAAACATTTTAAAATAAAAAAAATGGTTTAAAATTGCATATTTCACTCATTAACTTTAAAATAAATACAAACGTATGACGGTGTCTGGGCTGTTGTGTGGTGTTTGGAGAGGCCTAATAGTGTGCATGGCTGCGTGCAACTGGAGTCCCCAGTATCTGGCCCCATTAAATTGGGGGTCACAGACTGAAAAGTTTGGGAACCCATGCACTAGACAACTGTGATGTGCATGAAGGGAAAAAGACGTGTCAATAATCATGTTGAGTTTTTTTTAGCTTTTTGAACAAGCTGAAGCGGAGTCGCACATCCGACCAAAAATCTCCTTTGCTTTTTGAAAAACAGAACAATGGAGTAAAATGTTCATATTTTGGTTGTAGCCGAACATGCAGGCCTTCGCTCTTTGAATTTGTACCTTTGGTGCAATCAATAGATTTTACTTTTATGTCAAGTTGGATGGAGAAGGATGTTGTGATTTCACCTGCGTTACCCAGGGTTCCTTCCCCGATTGCTCTACGTATATTCAGGTGTGAAAACACCCCATTACTCAATCTTTGATTAAAGGGGACATATTATGAAACATGTTTAAACATGTGGGTAACCTGAGTGTCTATTGACCCACAAAATGTGAAGTAAATCCACCCAGTCCTTTGATTGTGGTCTGCTTAATTCTTACCACACAGGAAAAAAATGCTTTGTTTCAAATGTTCTTAGTTTGTGACATCACAAGTTGGATTCTGGTAAGAAAATCCCCTCCCCTGGTATCTCCACTCATGGACTCCACCTCCAGCCTAGAGTAAAACTTTTGTGCAGGTCCGCCATTTAGGAGTGATGTCTACCATGAAAACTCAGGAGGTCATTGTATTTAAAGAGACACACACACCAAACAGAGCGTTCTGAGAGAGCTGGTTTGCACAGGGTCACAAACATCCTCTGGTGCTTGATTCATGTTATATTTTGACCAAAGCTCAGCACAAATGTTTCATTTAGACCACAGGGGACTGTTTGAAAAGAAGAAAAAGATGGATAATATGTCTTCTTTAAGAAGTCAGCTTGGCCACAACTATACGAGTAAGAGAATTTCTCAACTCAATTCTCTTAACCTTATCATAAACAGAAAAGTGTCTCATCTGTAGTACCTACTCTAAACAAACACATAACATCAATGTCATTGATCATGCTAAGAAATGTGGAGCACAGCATTTAGTTGGTATTATTCTTGTCAACATGTTAAACTACAATGCAAGAAAAAAGCTTTGAAGCCTCACCAGTTACTGAATTAAAGTCATTAAGTTAAGAGCCTCTTAGCATAGTATTAAACTGTTATAACAAAATAAGCACTCCAAGCATCATTCTTTATTTCCTACAAGAAATAAAGGCTGCAGCATAACCTCGTCTGCTTCCTTCATTCATTGGCTCTAATAAAACACCCTTCTTTAGCCCACGACTGATACTGTATTAAACCATGCTATATCATCATGTCTAGCTAACACCAGTCTATGCAGGATTATAACCCTTCAGAAGTATATTTGGGCCATCACAGCACAGCCTCGGTTCACTGATTCTCCGGGATGGCAGGGAGGAAGAAAAAGTGGGGCCAGCCGATCCGATCATGTCAACAAAAGCGGATGTATGGGCTGCTGCTAGCATGCTTTGTTAGCCCGGCAGTGATAGCCAGGGCTGGGCTGATGCCTCCATTCAAAAGAAGAGGAGGAGGAGGGATCGGCTTTATGTATGCAACCCGTGAAGGTTCCCAACCTATCGTGCTGCAGTGTACATACACGTAAAGTTAGATTTTCGGCTATTCTTCCAGCGTTAAGTGGAAGGATGATGCGAGTCATTTAGCCTGTGTCGGTGTATTCCTGTCATTTGACAAAACCAGTCCTCCAAAAAAAAAAAAAAAAAAAAAATCTGCCTGTGCCACTGCGCAGAAACCATTTCACATTCAATGTATGCCTGCAAATATCTTTATTATAAACCACACCATGACCCATATTTAGAAGAAGGGTTTATGCTATAGCCATCCAGAGAGCTAAGATGACAGGAGAGACAACAAGGAGGGGGGGAGAAAAAAATAGCAGATGGGTGCAAAGCAAAACCAACACACGACGTGGAGGAGGACCAGGCCAGAATGCGGAGCTGTTTCTGCAGGAGTGTCTTGTCCTCTTTTTCGTCGACACAGACGTGAAATAGGACACTCATTTACCTGTAGGCGCGCTCTCCCCGCACTGTGTTTTTCCTGTAAGGAATGATGTTGGATCCGTTGTCCGGGACGATGTCGTTGTTATTCTCTCCATTTGGGGAAAGGGCTTGGGTGGGACCGGGCATTTGGGTCTCTAAAAATGCGGAACAGATACTCTGTTCTCTGTCTGGCCGGGGGAAAAAAACAGCAGAAAAAAAAACAGCAACAGGAACGATGCGAAGTGCGAAGAAAGTGGCGCACCTCCGGGGCTCTTCGCTTCTGTCTGCTTATTCTTCACAAATCTCTGCCCTAATGACGTATCTGCACCCTGTACCACGTGACTGATGGGACTGGCTGCCTGTTCCTTAAGGTGGGCTATTTTCAGTACAACAAAATACATTTGATCACTTGTTTGGTAAAAATGGAATCATCATTATGATCACCGGCCGGATCTATGAATACTCGCTGTTTTATTGTGAGATAAGTGAGATAATCTTTATGACAGCGAGGCCAATCATAAAATACTCAATGATAAAAATGCAAGTGTTTGAAGAGGGTTTGACATTTATTAAAATACAAAAGGAAAATGCAGCACCACCCAGTTTCACCTTCAGATGTTTTTTTTTTTTTTTTTTTTTTTTTTTTTAATGAGAGTAAAAACAGAAGAAGCAGGCAGATCTAAATGGATGGATGGGGTTGGGTAATATGTAGTAAATAGATTTTGATTACTAACCATGTAAGTTAATCAATTCAAATGCAACCAACAAAAACACCCCTCTTTGACTTTTCAGTCTCTATGTTCATTATGTTTCAGGGCTGCAGCACTTCAATTATTTGAGATATGTATTTAGTCATAGATAGTTTATGCATTAAATGAGTCTGATCATTTTTTTAAACACAAATTGTGGGGCAAAAAATAAAACTGTAAAAAGCTTCTATGGCCAATAACTCAATGTCTTTAAGTATAAAAGTGCATTAACTGGTCACAGGAATTTGTGATGGGCATTATTTCACTATTTGCTGAGAACCAACATTAATCTGCCAATTGAGAAGATAATAACATATATATGTATATAATAATAACAATAATAATGAACATTATTATCAACCAATCTTCTCACTACTGTTCTGGAATAATAAAAAACAGTAATAAAGAAGTGGAAATTGCCAGTGAGCATTTTCCAAAGCTCAGGGTAAAGTCTTCAAATGTTTTGTTTTGTCAGACCAGAAATAATAATAAAACTCAGATATATTCCAAGTTCTATGGCAAGATTACAATTATAACACACTTGTACTTGAGAATCTAGATCATGTAGGTTTTTTTAAATCGTTTAATAATGAACAAATTAGTCGCTGCTTTCTTTACTTGCATCAAGAAATCAAGTGATGAATCATTGTTTCCCTGGATTTAAAAACATTTTTTTACCATTATTTTACATACATTCTGTAGGAGTGTTGCCTGTACTTAATCTGCTCATTCAAAGACCTAATTTAATACACATGGTGTTTGAAATATGAACAATGCAGTCCTGTGGTTTCTTGGAATCTTCTGTGTGCATTTTCACATCTGATGTTTTTAGACTATAAACCACAGCTTTGCTTTGTGTTGTATTGGGCGTATTCTCAACAGCCCTAACTCAGTCCGAAATAAACTGGCTTGTTCAAATCTTGTTTCGACCAAAATTTATTTTAGTTCTACTTTAGTGGAAGGGATGCATCAATCTGACAGATACTGTTGGTCCAATACGTACTCATCGATGGACTGGGGGTCATCGACAATGGATCGGATCTACTGCAATTCTTAAATCCTCATGTGCAAAGGTCACCAGCGCCTTCAGTATCTAACCTTCATGAGGGAAGAAGGAGGAGGCTATTCTGCCAACATTTGGGGAGCTAAGGGGTTTTCACCATGCCTACAATACCAACAAGATGTAGAGCTGCTTGCAATAGCTATAAAGCTAGTGTTTCCAGGGGTAGCGCTGTGACAACACTGCCAATCAAAGACAACCTCCTGAAGCAAACACAGAACACGTTCTATCAACAATTCTAGTTGGCTCCGATGAAGTGAGATCAGTGCATCCCTCTTTAAAAATGGAAATGTGTGCAAATGCAATCACGTTAAATTGTGGAACGACCATGAATCTGAAAGTCACATGACTTATCACACCCCTCAAATCGAATCAATCCCTTAGTGACATGGTTAGTAATCAAGAAGAAGAAGAAGCTACTGTACAGTATCTAATAAATAATGGCACAGCTTTTAAAAAAGCACTGGATCACACCACAAGGTAATTACAGCTGTGATGTCTCATGCATGATTTTTATGTACAAATATGCACATGTCATGTAACGGGCCTTGCAGCAAAAGTCAAAGACCAATGATGCCAAATTCATCACAACACTGTATTGTGATTTTATTGCCTTGATTTACCCTCCACTGTTTCATGAATCATTTTGCTGCTTTATTTAAAAAATAAATATGTTTTTCTTTTTGGCAGTACCACGTAGATAAACCAAGGAGGAGTCCTATTGTTTTGTTGACAGTCAAACAATGGACAGATTTTTAAGTCATTATACAACAATGCATCCACCGCTTTCATTTAAAAGGTCTGATCACATGCAGCACGAGATGCTTTAGATTATTTGGTTTGAAAACATTCTGGCCACAATGACACTATAGTGCTGCAAGGATAAGCTGACAGACTGATCAGCTGTTAACTACTAAATCCATTTCAAACTTTTTTGATAACTCTTTATTACTCACAGTTATCTTGTTGGGGACAAGTACAAGACATACGAGTACAATTCCCATTTAATACACCAAACAACTAAGTCATTTACAGATGTCCAGGTCATTTCCAGTTGGTCTGGTCACTTTATAAATGTTTTGCAACAGAACTTTTTCCATTTCATTAAAGCCCTCCCATCTTGTAGAAGTCTTCACAGAGCCTCTTAATGTGACAGAAAAGTGGCTTTTCAGGGTCCACCTCCACTTCAAGCTGCATCGTTAGCAACTGTTGCTATCAAGAGGGCAAAAGACCATTAATGCTACAAAAGACATGTCACACAACTTCAAACTGTTCCTCTGGTGCCCCCATCAGGCCAACGCTTTTCATTGCAAACAACTTGTGGACTTCAGCACAGAGCACTAAGACACTAAGACAGACTGAAATCTGAAAGCCTAAATTGTACAAATGAAGGAAGAAAAATAATATTTCCTCCATTTTCATTCAATTCTTAATGACTTAATCCTCGACACCAGCATCATCAACACGACCTGGCACTCCATGAAAGAAATTAAGTTTTTTTTTTTAACTTCCTAATGCAGGATTTTCAGGAAAGCTTTTGCTTTGGAGAAACTTCCAAACACTCTGACAGGTTTTAACTTTAAAATGTTGGCAAAAATAATCTTAATCATTATCCTTAAACCAACCACACTGGAGCTTATCATAGTCACATGTCAGTAAAGCAGATGTATGTGCCACAGAAACTTGATTGAAATAATTCACAGACACACGAAAGTCATGCTAGTCAAGCTGACGTTTTAGGAGTTTTAATCTCAAACCAGAAATAAACCAAGGCCGTGGTATGAAATCGATCTTTTGTGTGCGTTTTTTTTTTTTTTCCTGGAGGGAAAATCAGGAATGCCATTTTAAATTGGGTCAAAAGTTCTCCTCAGCCTTTACACAAATCCTGCAGAGCCCAGCACAAAGCATAACCAAGCACTAATCTTATTAAGTAACTTAAGTGTGGACACATAGACACGTCTCTGAATAAAACACATGCAACACCACATTCCAGCAATACTAATGTTTCAGACTGCACTGAGGACAGTTTAGTATCTCCTGGCAAGCAGGTGAAGTATACTACAAACTTCAGAGGTGGGAGGAATTTGAGAAACCTTGTTGCTTGTTCACAATCTTGGAGGTTGGCTGAGTGAAGCTCAAAGTTAAAGCTAGAAACCGAAGATGTCAGATTCTCAAACTCAAAATGCGAGCTATAAATTCGATCGCAAAAACATTTTATGTTTAAAAAAAACGTGTCCTACATGAAGATGGATTTACTACAGAGGCTACGCAGAACAAAAAATCCTTCCTTTTTCACCCAGGTCAGTTTTTTTTAGTGCCTCTCTGTATCGTGAGCCGAAACCAGGAGTGAACTAAAGTGTGACAGAATCTTTCCATTCAAATATTTAAAGATTTGTGGTTTACGTGTGGTTGTGTCCAGACTACAAATAATGTTGAGAATCAAGGCTTTCTTTTTTTAACGTTAAAACAAGCAAACAGTTAAAGGAGGTATTATGGAGACTTTTAACACATTGTACAAACCCAGTCATATGGGCAGCAGCTGCATTCCTCATTGCTAGACTGGGTACCAAAGCCTTCGCCAGGCTGCCTGAGATGTCATTTTCCAGTCTGACAGGCTGCAAAGTGTCATCACTGAGGTGAAGCATGCATGTCCTGGCAAAATTAAAAAATGAGACTAAGAAGCCTAGGGATGAAATAGGTCCAAATGAGACAAAAACAAGAGAGACAAAGAAACCTGTAGAGGAGTGGTCCGTCTTTGCACTCTTAACGAAAAGACCCTGTCCTATGATAAAAAAACAAAAACAAAAACAGGCCTATATTTATTAAGTTATTTCAACGGCATGAGAGCTTTCAGAATCCCCTTAACAATTTTTTTGAACATATATTTGAGCTCATCTGAGCTCAGACTTGGTAACAGAAAAATGAACAAAACACATTTTTAAAATGATGCCGTTAGCTCGGTGTGCTTAGACATGTTAACATACAGCACACTGCAGGATAAAGTTGCCCTGAGGTTCAGCAATAATTTAAGTCGGGGAGTTTTGTTTAACTGGACCGTCTGGAATGATTTAAGGGCTGCCTGCCTGGACTGGCTGTGTGGAGATTTAAAAAAAATATCCAGGTGGACTTCAATCAGGGACAGATCCTTTGTTGTGTTTTTATTTGTAAATGGGGCAGTTTGCTTTATTCAAGTTGGTTCATTGTAATATGCTGTCTGCATCACTCTATCAAAGCATGCCAGCATGATTAGCTTTAACAGCTGCTTTGACTAGTCTGACTCTTAAGTGCTTTCAGCTATGTGAAAGTGTTGGCTGCCATGTTGGTAATGCACAGCTGGAGGATGATGATGGTTTAGTCTTTACATAATGCCTTTAGGCATAGGCTAAGTCCTGGGCTGCAGCACATGCACTTTCATTACAGGAATTGTAGCTTTCTTTTGCTCTGAGTCATTAAAAGGTTGGTTACTGGGTGGAGGGTTGGCTGTGTCAACTCAACCCAACAGATCCACCACAAAAAAAAAATACAAGGAGGACAGTCTTTACCCAGTTCCTGGTTGGACGGGTTAACATTTTTGCCAGTACTTGAAAAGACAACTGTCTTAAAGGAGTCAGAGTAATAAGAGGGAGTCTCAAATCTGAACCCATTTAAGGCAGGGAACACAGAGAGAACTAAAGAGGATATGTAACTTTAATAGCATCCTTCAGCCAGTTCCTTACAAGTAATATTAGTCGTAAATGAAAGGTCTGTCTTAAAAGAGTGTCATTATGCACCCACTACAGAGCTCCACTGCTCACAACCATCTAGTATAAGAGTCTCAGTTCATTTTCCGAGATGTATCTCACTAACGGAGCAGTGAGCGGCAGTAAATAAAGATCATTCTCGTCTCTGAGGATCGATAGTTTCAATGGAGAACAATAGTATGCGAGTGAGTGCAAGCTTAATACACAGTGAAACAGTCCCAGAGCAACATGAAAGATTGTTTCGCCTACACTGACGATACTTACAGTCTTATGGGTTGTACACGTTGTTCAGCTCATCGCCAAGTTTGCAGTAAGATCTTTTTTGCTGCCGCCCGACATTGTCAGAATAGTGACAGCCGACATATGCTCTGACCCTGGGTTACCATCACCACCAAAAACCTACGCTGATTACGCTCCCGTTTTCACAGCTACCTAACACATTCTGTACTTCAAATAAAATGACACACTGTTATTGTTCAGCAAAAAGAAAACGAGACTCACCAGTGAACTTCGATCCGCAGGTTACAAGGTGTTAAAATTTGCTGTTTTCCGGCTGAGTCACCCCACCCTCAAACGCCCATTCTCGCAAGACGATGAGACGATAACCGGCAGCTGATTGGACAATGCTTCATCGATATTGAAGCTGATTGGTCAATTCCAGACATCTGTCGTGATTTTGACCAATCGCGTGTTGATGCGTTGATCATTCAGAACATCTGACAGCGATCCCCTTTGTCGAGCTTTCAAACGTACTTTTTCTAAAAAAGAAAAAAGAAAAGAAAGAAAGGAAGAAAGAAATATATTTCAGCCAACTGAGAAAACAATCCTTCTGCCTACTGCCTTTTTTTTTTTTTTTTTTTTTTTTTAATCTACGAATGGATTTATGCTTATTAGAAAAAGAGGCATCTCAAAAAATGCACACAATTTTGCAACAAAAACAATCTGCATTGTAATTTTTAAATAGGGCCAGAACATGTCCACTTAATATTCATCTACAAGTTCCTATAATTTAATTTACAATTTTTCTTAAGGCTATCAATGATTTATTTTATCAGCGTGATTTATGTTATCAGCATAGACTTATTTTTGACATTACATATAGAGTAAATAGTTAATTAAGTATATAAATTGCTAGAAAACATACATTTCGGTGTAATTAAGATCAGATGAAATAGCCTAAACATACACGCCTCTAAGGATGATAATGGGTTTTGCCGAGACAGCAAGATTAATTTGATGAAATACTTTTCTAATTCACTAGATTTTAATTCTATACAAGCAAATCATTTCAGTACGAAGGGGGAAAACGTTTCAATCTTACGTTGAAAACATCCATATTCAGCAGCTGACAAAACTGCACCACTTATATTTCGACACCAGGGTGTAGTCAAGCTTTGTGAAAAAATCATCAGCATTAAAAACTGTTTTCACTGGTTTAGCGCAGACAAAATACAACAGATAAAAATAGATTGTGGAAATTATAACCTTTGAAGTATTGATGGATTCTGTAGGTCGAGTTTATGAAGGCTTATATCCTTTAAAAAGCACTATCCTTGTAATAGGAAAGTTTTTTGTTGTTGTTGTTTTAATGGATACAAGTTAGATATGCTTATAATAATGCCTAAGGCTGGAAGCAAACATTTTCATCCTAATTTTCAGATTAGAATACCATATTCCCAAATAGGTGGGCTCAGATGTTGGGTGTATGTGATGAATTATGGAAAATTGGTTGAGGGCAGCCAACAGTGCATTTATGACAGGTAATAAATGTGCACTGCCAAAGACTGCCAATTGAAGTGTGCCGTTCTGGAATGGGATAAAAAAGAAAAGGAGTTCATAGGCAAAATTGTAATATTGTGTCAACACTTTATTATGCATCACCACCATGCAAAATCACTGCTATGAACTTGCTCAAAAATCAAACTAGATATATTTCACACATTTATAGTTTTTAGATTGGTGCCACGTTTCTCAAAGTGACTGTCTCAGTTCAGTTGAGAAAGTAAACCAAGAGTGTGTGATGGTGTGCAAGACACAGGAGTTTCTGTGTGAGAGCATTGTTGCTAACAAATGAAAAATGGCAGATGACCTGTGGTCAAACCTTAATTGATCAACAACCGATGGTAAACACATTGCTCTTTTGTGATTGTAAACTGTTGAATTTGATACATTTGGAATTCTATGTAATTTATAGAACAAATCCATCTGTAATTTATATTAAATTCATGTCGTTCATGTTAATCAAATCCTCCTCAGACATGATGACTTTATAGCATCGGATCTCATGAGTTAAACCTCATTTTTCTAATAAATTCAATGAGCGATGCTTCTGAACAGTTGTTTTGTTGAGCTACATGCTGCATTGCAGCTTGAATGAGCTCTCTTAAGAGGTCATTCAGACAGCTATAAGGCAGTGTGCATTGTCAATATTCATGTATCAAATGTTCTAAAACAAATGTGTCTGATGACCTGTTCCAAAAACAAGTCAAAAACAATACAAAAGCCATACAACAGCAACAGTAAGAAATCCATATGGAACAGTGGTAAAATCTGTCTGAGTTAGACATTTACAAAATATTGCAGTTTTATCATCTAAATCTTCAATTCCAACTTATCTCTGGTTTATATCATGTATCAGATGACCAAAATTAATATTTAAACCTGCATTGTTTCACTGTCATAAAACAAAAATAGTTGTAAACTGTGATTTGAATCAAGTTTGCCACCCTGTACTTACACTAAAGTACTACATTTGCTCGACAACTCATATAAAAAGGCTAATAATCAAGAAGTAAATCCTCAAAGTCATGTGGTTTTTATGGCACCAGTGGTATAATAGACAGCTCACTAATTAATCTCTTTACATCAGCTCACAGTATTACCTTCAATATGTGGTTGGTTAAAAAATATATCTTTACATAAATGTATCTATGGTTGGATTCAGCCATTTTTTAAATGTGAATTCATCATATCTTCAGCGCTCTGTTCTGTAGTAGGCCCAGTGTTGTCTCTTCCAGTGTCTTCTACTATTGTTGCTTTTCATATGGCTCACCTGTTAAGAATACAGAACATATTATTAACAACTTAGGTTAAAAAAAAAGTCACAACACTTAAAGGTAGGCCAGGACATTAAACTGATTTCATTCATCCACTTTAAATAGCCAAAGCATATTCCAACAATCACACTTATACATTTAGACATTATATTCATACTTTGAACACATATGAGCCTCATTAGCCAGAAACCCAAATCTGATTTTTTTTGTGCAACGACAGTAATTGTTTATTTATATTTGCAGTAGGTCAATCCTGTTAAAGTTTTTTGTCCTGACATGATAAAAACATTCCTCCTGGCACGTTTTTGCAACATGTAAAAATAGCTTAACACTGTTGTCCATGGAGCAGAAATTAAGCATATCAAATTTCCTCCTGTTTTGTCTCCTTGGTCGCGCCCACGATCGCTGTCCACGTTAGATTCATAGGCTAAATTCGCGTGAACATTGCTAGCTTTTCCAGAAACATGGGGAGGGAATGGGGAGTTAACTTTTTGTTTGTTAGCTTGTACTTGGTAGTGCCTAACACATACAATTGTGTATGCTAGCATATGACAGCTCGTAATAGTTTGATAGTTTGTGTAAGGAAGCTAGAGATTCTGGTTTAGCTAAAATCCTGTATTCTAAAGTGAAACGTGCACTGTGTCAATTTAAATTCTGACTCTGTACTGACCAGAGACTGCGTAATAAGTGGACATGGTGTGCAAAAATTAACCTGATGTAAAACTGAATACTAGTAAGTGTATATGATTGCAAACATGATTGCCTAGGAGGAAAAGGCTTTTTATTCACTGTATTTCTGGTTCCATGCATGCTGCAAACTGCATATTAAACCTATATTTTCTTATCCTATTTAGAGGTTGGTTTAGCTATCAGTTATTCTGAGCACTACATCTAGCATTGTTGTAAAAAAAAAAATTGTAATGTTTACATTTATAAATTCCCTGCAAGTGTGGATCACAAAGAGTCTATCCACGTCTCAGACACTTACCATGGACTCACACGGTTACTGCTTCAGAGTCACCTATATCACAGTTGAAATGCAACAAAACACACGTGCAGACAACATGTTAGAATATGCAGAAATTGTATTTATTGAAATATGCCATATGTCTCCATCTCCTTCTCGGAAAGCTTGAACTCACCATGCACGTTTTGTCCGGTTCCTGCCTGTGCTTCATCATCTCCTCCAGCGTGAGCTCGTCCTCCAGCTGCTGCTCCAGGTCGTTCTCAAAGCTGTCCTGTGTAACACTGTGACTCCTGTGACAGACAGATGGCAGTGTAAATCAAGTCACAGGATCTGACGTGCTACTGAAAAGTGGAGGTACTGTGACCAACCGGGACCTTTTATCTCTTGACAGTCATTTGATGCAGATCTAGTTTCCTCCTTTTTTGAATCTACTTTTTTGTGCTTTTAATGTCTTTATTTAGAGACAGGACAGTGGATAGAGTTAAAACCCAGGGGGCAAGAGAGAGAGAGAGAGAGAGAGAGAGAGAGAGAGAGAGAGAGCGAGTGAGCAGGGGAATGACATGTACTCACAGGTTCACTTTGAACTTGAGCTGCAGTTCTAGTTCACTTGTACAGAGATTGTGATAAGTACCTTGGTTTATATGTGAATAGAGGATCTGATGAGTTAGTGGCCAAAAAGTCAGCACGTCCATAGTCTGAATCCACAATGCTCTCAGTCTCGCTTCCACCTTCTGTAAGACAAAACACAATTTAAAACTGCTCTTTTGTAAAAAATATATCAAAGTACAAGTTTTTTTTGTTTTTTTTTTACCTGAGTTGAGTTCTCTAACCAGTGATGACATTGTGTTGGTGATGGAGTCAGCTGCAATGAGTAAGTCGTTTCTCAAATTTCTCCTTGGACCTTTGGAAAAATGCAAAAGACATCATTTTAAAATGTGAATTAAAAACAACTTCAAAATATATTTTAGACACGATACACAGAAGCAATTGCATGCTTCTGAATGGGACTGTGTTACCCTGAGCAAAGGCCTCCTGAACATCCCCTCCCACGCCCATCAGTGAATCCTGAGGTGTGTGCGTTGGTGTTGTGACAGCAGAGTTGGATTGAATTGGTGTGGGGATCGGTCGGCTGATGGTGTGGCTGGGGGATGAGCGTGGAGAGCCTGGACCCTGAGTCTGCAACACATACAGACAGTTTTAGTGCTAACAAGTGCCACTGTGCTGGCATTGTTAACAGAGAAAGCTGAAGCATAAAATATATTCTGGATAAAAGGGTTTCCCATCAAAGCAAACCTTCCACAAGCAGAGCAACAAGTACCTCTTTTCATTTTAAGCTTACATCACAGCAAAGAACTCAAATTCCCAAAAAATAAATAAATAAAAAAGCCACAAACAGTTCAGCTCAATATGTTTCTGTCTCAACAGAGAAGCTAATTTGTCCCAAAAGGACTCCATGATATCCTTGTGTGGAAAACAAACGCTGGAAACATGCTAGATACTGTATGTATGGCATAATGGACTCATTAAGATTAAGACGCATTTACAGTCTTGTTAGAACATTTTCAGCACATGACATGCATTGCTCCTACAATCTCAAACCAAACCAAAAGGAAATAGTTAATCTGTTTATAGCTGTCTGGCTGTCTTCAAACGTGCATTTCAAGTGTTAGTGTCTTTGTTCTCCACAGTTTCACACTTACAGCTTCTCTCCGTTCTTCCTCCAGCTGAAAAGAAAACAATATTTTCATCGCTTTTTAGCAATTTCTAGAAAGAGCTCAATCAGTGTGTTCTTCAGGATGTGACACGCATGTGGCCTCCTCATTCAAGTTTAATGGATTAACATTGATCCTTTCAGTCTAATTAGATTGATATCCTCTACACTTAAGCCAGTATGTTAATCAGTTTATGAAGGCTTTGAGAAACTCCTGTCTTGTTCAATGCAGAAGATATTCTCGCTCCAAAGGTTGTCCATCTGACAGTAGAATAGACATGTGGTCTTACAAGGTACGATGGAGCATAATCGAGTGTGTGGCAGAGTGAGAAACCTTGGTTTAACACAGCTAATTTGGAGTATATATATAAAGTCATTTGCAAAAATATTGGAGACAATACATTTAAATAAATTTAAAATATGCAACAAACGTCTCACATAAAACAGAAACAGTTACATCTTAAACAGGACCTGCAGTCGTAACCAACTTGACAATACAATATTCCTAAAATCTGTGTAAGGTTTGTATACATCCATTATATTTTTAAATGCTGGAGGCCAATTATTATTATTTATTATGTTATTTATTTTTGATGAGTTGACAAACTCAAAATGATCAATTAGAATTGTTTGATCCTTCAAAAGATGAAGCATGAGCCTCAACAGAGCTTTACTTGAACAGATATGCAACCTCAATGGACTTTTTTTTTTTAAACATGTTTCCTCATATCAGTAAAGTGCAGCTTTTATAAATCTTAGCTTGAGTTATGACGTACAGATAGAAAAAGAATCCTTCTTCTTTCAAGGAAAAAAGGTGAAGTAAATCCGCACTATGTTTATTTAATACCTGTTTAGAGTAAAGAAGTCAAAACTATAATCTAGCGTACACAAAATGATCCTGAACCTCACTGTTACCGTCAGGAAACAAACAGTGGCTTTGTTTTTTAATTATGGCATCTGTACTGTCTTTGAGCATTGTGAAGTCAGAGAGATGAGAGGCACGTCTGCAGTACCTTGAGAAGCATCATTAGCTGCTCCAGCTGCACCATGAGTTCCCTGCGACTCTCCTGCAGAGTAGACATTCTTTGTTCAAGCTCATCTTTGCGTTGCCTAACAAAGGAAACATGAGTGATGAAACCATGAAGTCCTGTCTATAGAGACACAAGAAAGGTGTATAGGCGTCATCTGACCAAAAAAAAAGGTAGGCAATTAAACTATGTTCTAATGCAGCGTAAGATAGATAATCCATGATAAACACACTAGGATTAAAGTAGGTTGAGTTACCTGAGAAGTCGTAGCTCAGCCAGCAGGGTGGGGTTATGTTGGCCCTTGTCTGGAGGTGGCTGGGAGGCCTCTTCATGCTGAAGGCGCAACCGCTGGATTTCCTGCAAGATTTCTCTGAAACAGAGACAAATAATATGTAACTACTATTATCCACATGACCCAGGGTCATTGAAAGATATATGGGTGTTTTTTTAACCATTCTGGGTTACTTTATATGAGAAATATTTCCATCTCAGTGATACGACCTACGTCTGTACATATATAACCTTATTTGAAATTGATTTTTAGGTTAATTAAAAATACTCTAATTGTTCTTGCAATTAGAGTATTAGAGCAATTAAACTCTGCCAATAGATCCAGCAGATGTTAACCAATGACATGTTTAATCTGAACAAAAGCATATGTTTTGGGTACTTTGGGGCAGCTGTATCAAGCTAAAGGTATAACATTTTTAAGTCTGTATTCTGACGATGCAGAGCAGCAGTGTGTTTTGGTCTCCACCCACTAAAGATACAAATGTCTGCCTTTTTAGTAAATAAAGACGACACAATGTTTGACAGAAATTAGCTAAATGTGTCTGTTATTTGTTTCTATACAGATTCGATTGCATTAGGTTTTTATTTCTTCATTTACCAATGCATTTAAGCTGCCAAAAAAAAATGGAAAACCGAAAATCATTGTAAAAACTGCTACACACCTTTTAACTAAATATAGAGAAAATCTATTACTTCTTCAAAAATATGAATTATAGTTGTATTTAAACATATTTACTCATTATCTGAGTCCTATAATTATCTTTTGACTCCCCCTTTGTCCAATAAAAATGAGATTTTCCCCATATTTAACTAATTTTCTGAATAATTCTTCAAGCGCTATGGGGCAAAATTTGTACAATATAAATAACAAAAAAATGGGACATATTTTGTATTAAATTTTTTTTATAAGAATGTTATTTAAACAACATTTATACAATCAGATATCTTCATAAAAACATTAACAATAATTAATGAAAGCAATACCGTTTGGATTTAGTTTTAAATCTACTTTGAGTTTAGTTTGTTTCATCAGTCCAGGACTCTGTTTTCTGTCAAGCTGAATTTCTTGAGGTGGAGTTTGAAAAGTAAAGAGACAAAAAAAAACAAAAAAACCCCAAAGAATATCAACAAACCAGTCGTCCCTAACCTGTTTTTGCTCTCGAGCTCAGCGATGAGTTGCCTCTGCTGTTTGTTGGCATCCAGAGAACATGGGAGGTCTGTGGGGACCCTCTGCTGCTGAGCCTGCCGGTGAAACCAAGCAAGAGACATCATGTGACTCGGCTGTAACTCAGGATGATGTCATCCACGACTTTATCTTAATATCACATGGGGAAAATAACAGACAAGTAACCAGCCATCCATCAAAATCTGATCCAAATAGAAACGTTAGAAATGATCACTATCTGTAAATGTATTCATCATCTTTGCTAGGACCCAAAGCTAGACAAGTCACGTACTTCAAACTCCTCATCTCATCAATGACAGGTTGTTTTTTTCCAGCAAAAAGTGCCATCATCTTTATCATGTGCAATCATTTTTTTTATATACAGTGAATCTCACCACAGCATCAGCAGCCAGTCTAGCAGCATAGCGGGCAATGAGACTGTGCTCTTCATCCTGATGGTTACTGCTCTCCAGCAAACTGATCGGGAGGAAAACAAAGATGGGAATCAGAACATGAAACCGTTACTATACAGCAACACAGATAGAGGAAAGAATGCAGCAAAGATTCCATCGAAGTTTAGTGTGTTCAAAAGTGAGAATAGTTCTTTGTCCGAAAAGCTTTGAAAGTTTTACACTTGAGGCCGACTAATCACGTTTAGCTACTTACTTATTATGTAGAAGGGAGTTGAACTTAATTTCATTTGCTTTGTATTAACAAGCCAGGAGGGTAAGCTACACGTTTTCCCAACCTTTTCTTTTTCTCTTGGAGCCCCTTGTATCGATCAAAAGCTGTTCAAACTACACAGTATGTTTATAAGCATGATTAACATCAGAACAGACAAAACATCTGCCCCTCAGAAATCATTGTCACCCCCCAGGCGCCCTGTAACCCAGGTTGGGAGCCAATTGCCCGTACACTTTGATCACCCAAAAGAACGGTTACATTTCTGCAAAGACACATATCATAAATCACTCAAACATAGACAGACATGGTCACCTCCCACAGGGCTCTTACATATTCAAATATAATCTGATACATCAAAAATGAAACAAACATTACAAATATTAAACAAACAAAAAAACAGGCATCCTCATTTTTCTGTTGTGAGGTAATTGGCAACAATGTTTGGCAAGAGGAGAAAATATGCTGATATAACTAGTGATAAATTAGTCACTATACATGTATCAGTGTTGTTCATATATTGTATTAACAGACTGGAAATCCTCCTTCATAGTGTGGAAAGTGTATTCTAAGTGGAAATTTAATGACGGCTACTAGTTTACTAGCTTTTTACACTAAAGCATGTACGTTCATTTTGTAAATTATTGTCTGGTTTATAGTCAAACGTGAATGATACAGACAGTTAGAACTGTTTCTGTTAGTACATATTGTCTAAAGCTTTTTTAACCTTAATAAGTATCATGATTCAATGTTGGTGTTTCTATGGGGCAGCACCTTGCTAACCAAGCTACACTGTTAGCTGATGATTGGCCAACCCCTCACTTTGATTCTGGTCCAGCTTATCTCCAAAATATGGTCACCATCAAAACGTCAAACATAAGGATTTTAAATTCAAGTCTACGAAGAATGGTTCTAAATGTTCCATAAAAATAATGTTTGAGATGAACTGCTCCTAACCCACACATATGTGATCAGGCTATTATACGAGGTAAAACATTCAATTATATATTTCACTGAATTAAATGGGATTTTAGGGGCTGAAGTATGAAACAAGCTTACGTTTTTGTGTGTGTGTGGGGGGGTGAATATTTTACCCATTTTTCCAAATAAAACAGAGCATGAAGTGTCTCAGAATAAAGTTGGGTTATGAGAAAGGATTTCAAAGTGGCTGTTCAGCAGAGCACATAGTTTCCACTGGTGTTTGGCAAACACACCACCACACCAACTAACCATGTTTTGGGGTTGTTTTGGAGTAGATTCACATAGAAGCCAATCAGAGTATGTTCGTCAGCAAGTCTATCAGCAACATCGAGGTTGTAGTTCAACCTGGAACAGTGCAGGGTTTCACAGGACATAAAAAACGACATTACACAGGTGACAATAGAGACACAAAGAGAGAGAAAAAGGAGAGAAGGCAACAAAAGAGGGGAGGAGGAGAGTGGCTGAAAAGCTGCCATTCATGGATGACTAGAGAGAAACAAGGCCTTATTATGTTAGGGAGAGACACTGCAGATGAAGGCTAAGAGTACGATTAAGGACAAGCCCAGAAAATAAGTCTGCTAGCTTCATGCACTGTTTACACTCTACAAGCATCAAGCACTCTGTCCTCTATTATTAAAACTATTGAAAGTAAAAATAACTGAAAGTCACTTTTCTGTTCAAACAATCCAGCCTTCGACAAGTCTACAGTAGCACCCCAATCTTTTTTTGATGTTAGTCCAACTGTGGCTCATAACACATCCAGCAGTTACAGAGCAACATTAGCTGACCCTTCTTTTGTATTTCTGTCCATCTGGAATGACCAATGTTTTTTTTTCTTGCTTGGTTTTGCATCTTTGACTAATTCTCAACTCAAATTTATTTGGGGTTCACTCAATTCTTTGCTATGTTCACCAGCTAGTTAGTCCTTTTCTTTGTCTATTAGCTGCATGCATTTGGTGCCAGGTATATTTACCAAGGCAAAAGTGAATAAAAGGACCAAGTGGTAGGCTTGCACACCCCATGTGCAGAGGCTGTAGAACAGGCTCAAATCCAACCTGTGACCACTTTCCAGCATGTCATTCCCCACTCTTATATTCTTCTGATTTCCGTCTCTTTCCACTGTCTCTCCAATAAAGTCCCCAAACAGCCCAACATACGTCTTAAAAAGAAAGAGTGACTAATAAATAAATAAAAATAGAAAAAAAACCTGTTAAGATGAGCCAAAAAAAAATCTGTGGGTTTGTGACCAGTGTATGACTAACTCCTTCCCTAATTAATCATTACACCCACTGTCAAGCTAAAAAACACTGGTGAAGCATTAGCAGACACGCTTACATGATACAGACATTCACCTGAAGGGATTTTGTTTGCATTATGAGAAAGGAGGGGTTATTGAATCATGAATTTCAGCCGGAGTAAGAGACTAAAGGTAAGGATATTGTTTGCAGTTTTGAGTCTTAACAGTCTCAAGCCAAAAACTGCAATAATAAATCTCCAAAATGTTCTAAACTTTTTTTTTAAATTGTTTGACTAGAAAAAGCCTCGCTGGATAACGGTGTTGTAACTTTGCAGCCACCATAAACCTTTGCATCAGATAGCTGTTTTTCAAGTTTGTCCATGTTGACTACATCTGCCCAAGCCATACATAATGTAAAAAAACTGTTAATGCCTGTGTATTCACTCCTATTATAATAACTCTTAATGTCATATGTATGTCAGATATGTAGTCAAATAAACTCAGAACACACACCATCTAATAGCCCCATGTGTTAGACAATATGATCTCAGCCTGTTCAGACAGTATCAGTAATGTCAGCTGCTCTGTCATGTTCCTAAATAATACTGTGAAGAACATCACTCAGTCATCTCACTAGTATGTTTTCCTATAAGGTAGAATTATGAAAGGGAACAGTGTTCTCGGTCCAGAGAAACACTTTCTTAAACAAGTGCAGGTGCAGGAGAGAAGAAATGCCCTTTCTATAGAGGTCAAGATAAAAATGACTACTATCTCCAACATAATGAGCAACATTTTTTTCTAACTCTAATCACCAAAAACAAAATGTATTATGTATACATAATAAACAAATATTTGTGAAAACAAAAGTGTTTAACTGCTACAGCATCGAAGAGATTGGGTCTCATATTAGAAACAGTTGTTTTTTTTAACACGAGGAGGTTGTTCTAGATGCTGAAACATATTTACAAATTATCTTGTTGGCTCTTACTAATTTAGTGTCTACAGTATAACGGCCCCTTGAGCACAACAGTGTAAACCCTCCAGAAGAAATCTGTTTTTCTAATGGTTTCCTAAGGATGATTAGCATCTTGGTTAATGCCCAATGATTATCATCCATATTAGTTCACACATGCATTTAAGCTACAGAGACATAGTCATGTGCACAGCTATGGCACTTACCCTTTACCTTTTAACAGACGAGGAGCTGCCCCAGTCAGGGGCTTTCTTATCTCAACATCAATATTCCTGCTGTAAGGCAAACTTTTTTACATTCAGCACAGGAAAAAAACAACAACAAAAACAAAAAAACGGAAAGAAAAGACAGCGATACACAAATGTTTAAACACACACGCACACTCACACACAGTCAGCACGCACACTCTTGAAAATAAAGGCAAGGATGTTCAAAGACAGTGTGGGTCACAGAGCCTACTGGACATAAGGGCTTCTGAGAGTCCAGGGCATTCATTGTTAGGGATGGTCACTCACTTTTTGGTGGAGTAAGGGTTCCCTGATGTAGGCATGGAGTGGGAGAGTGCGTAGTCATTGGTGAAATTCATTGGTCTTGGTGGCCTGGAGAAGAAAAAAAAAAGTTTTCTTTCTCAGTTAAAAAACAAACAAATGTCTTTTATTAAGTTAAGGAGAAAGAAATGCCGCTGCCGTCTCCTTTTGTACTTTATTCCTTTCATGTTTTGGATTTAGTGCAACATAATTTTTAATGACTTGGATGTGGGCAAAAAAACGTCATAGAGAGTTACAATGTGCAGGGTGGGATAAAAAAGTGAGAACATGCAATAAGTTGAGGAATGAATCCATGTACTGATACAAAACAGTGAGTGTAAAAAAAAAAAGAGAAAAAAATAGCGACTGTCAGTAAACTAGGGAGGATGGGACTTGACTACACTGTAAATGATTAGTAGATTATAAACTATTTATATCTAGGGTAACAGCATAAGGACACATGTGATCACGTGTTAAAGAATCAAAGCAAACTCACCACGTATCTCTGAGGAAAGTACAGAACAAGAAAGGGAATGAAAATGTATTATAATTTATCTGACAGTGCAACAACTACACTAAATATATATTTAAGAAATGAAAAGATTTTAAGTACCAAAAGAAGGAAAATAAATAATACATTTAGAAGAAAAAGTCATAATATATAATAGAGGGTTGTATCCTTTGTCAACATTCAAAACTCCATTATTGGTCAGTCCACATTCAGCTATAAAAAACTGTCTGCAATAAATTGACTTCCCCGGCGAATAAAGGTTATTAAAAAAATATTGTTTTTTTTTTTGTTTTTTTATAAAAGAGCGTCAATATGAGAGCGTTTTCTGTACCAGCAGGCTTTAGTACCTAAACTTGATTTAAATACTATTTCAATATATTTCTAATTATCACACCAGAGTGTATGCTCGTGTAGGCTTTTTGTTTTATTATTCATTAAAAAAATCTCATCAGTCAGGTCTAGGAAAAGGTAGCAGCTGTGTTGCAGGATACAGTCATTCCCAGGGCTATAATTAAGCCTCATTGATCAGTTGACCTATGAGATTGACTTCTTGAATCACTTCAGACACAGACGCAGCAACAAGATAATTATCAGCTGAGGGACATAATCAAACATTTGAAGAATATAAAGGAGGAAGGCATTATTGGATGGCTCTGTTTTAGTATTGTAAAAGATAAGGCAGCTAACTTACACAATATGAGCTAGATTGAGAGGTTTCTCTGGCATTTCAGGAAACATGGGGTGAAGAGGCTCTCTGCTGGAAGCACAGCTCAGTGACTTGCTGAGGGCATGGGATAACTTCTTAGCAGGGGATTTCTGGGAAACAAACACAACAATGAGGAGCCAATTCAGTGTACACAATGACACTAATTTCTTTTTAAAAACGCTTGCATGGCAACATCACAGCAATACTCTCACCTGCATTCAACGGTCTGCATCATCATACGGTACATTGATTTGAATCAGAGCAAAAAGTAGCCCCAACAAGTGGTCCACAGGAGACACACCTCACTTAGCCTTCCCTCCTCCTCCCTCAGCCTCTCCCTTCTCCTCTCCTTACCCATGACGTATACTCCTTCATTTGGTGCTGGTTGCTATGGGAACCACTGGCATGCCCCCTCCAGAAGCAGTCCTGACAGAGCTGGTAATTATGACATTGCTGGCAGCGGTAGCGGAAGCCCATCATACTCTCAGTATGGCAGTAGGAGCACTCGACCGGGTGAAAGACTGCAGGAGGAGAGGAGGGGTCAGACACACACACACACACACAAACACACACACGTACAGATGGACAAACACATGCACACAAACAGCTGTTATTGTAAAACCCAGATATTGAGTACATTGGATAGAGTGGAGAATTAATTTCCATTAGTTTAGCGACAGATGTGTAATCATTTTACATTTTTGACTACATATCCAAGCTAGTACGACATCAGCATGCTGACTATGTGTACATGTGACATGTCAGTGCTAAGTGCATCACAAACACACTTACTCATACACATGGTGTGAGGTGCCTATGGGTCATCGTTTCAGTGAAGATGTGTTAACTTCTCTCTATCTACTCGACTGATTGTGTGTGCTGTGACTCAAGATTATGATGCAAAGCTGAACTTTACATCCTTCCAGCCCAGCTAGCTTTTCTTTTTTTTTCTTTTTTCATCGCATGTTATAAATATTCCATGTGGTGTCTTACCGTTCTCTACGTTGGCGAGCCGATGCATGAGCGGTAACCACACCAGACACTGAGGGGGCGGGTCTGACATCAACGTATCGAGAAATGTATTGAGGGAGACCTTTTTCTGTTGACGTTCAGAGCGAAGGAGAGGTACATTTAACAGGAAAGAGTCATCAACTACGTCATTAACTCAAGAACCACTTGTAACACGCTCACCTGCTGGGTAAAACATGCTCTCGCAGCTTGTTCGGTATAGCCAAAAGAAGGTGCCTCGAAAACCGCCATGGGTAATTTGAGAACCTCCCTCAGAAACTGGTCAAACTGTGAATGCACCATTAATCCAGCAGAATCTGATAGCTGTGAAAAAATATCTGGGAACAATGCAAATGAATCAAACTAATTATCAGTTGCCACCACAGTCGGCTAATTACAGCATTACGCAACACAATTATCCCACTTATTTGAGAAAACAAATCAAAGGAAAGCAGTTATTCTAATCAATTGTTATAATAATACACCAGCAGCACAGCCCCTCTTTTTCTCTCTCCATGAGCCAATTCAAATGCTCCCACGGATTCTTTTTTTTTTTTTACATTATGTAATGAACTTCACATAATGAATAATGAGTTGTCCCTGCCATGAAGAGCAGCAACAATAAGCTAAGCAGCCAGAGATACAGATGATATAAACAGTAATAAGTTTTACAGTATATTAAAAAATTCCAAAGCATTACATTACTTAGACAACAAAGTGAATGACCTTTACAAAGACAATAAGCTGATTTATTACAGGTAAAATGGGTATGTTTGATGTCATTTTTCACAGTTAAAGAAATTAAAAGATTTAGTTGTGTTGCTTACATCTTAATTTATCCAGAATTTTACCACCACAGATGGTTGCGAGGGCCATCTTCACAACAAAGACAGATATCTTGCCATGGCTCTCCCTAAAAAGAGTAAATAAATAATACATTCAGGTCATAGATTCTTTAAAAAGCAGCTGTCAACGTGATGAACTCTTTTTCTTAAAGGCCCGACATTCAAAGGAAACACCTAATCATCTTAAAAGTGTTGAGGTAAGCTTTTAGCATCTCTTAAAAATATGCTTCAGCAGACGTGTCAGAGTCGCAGTTTGCACGATTTTGTCTATATCACAACCTCATACGTGTGAAAGTACATAAACAGCAGCAGACTGTCACGTGACGTAGTACTCACGGGTCATATGATGCCAGCAGGACGTTGAGCAGCAGGTTGATTGAGTGATCTATGTTAATCTGGTGAGTGGTGGGCATGCGCTTGTTCAGCTGGTAAAAAAGGGTGGACAGCACCACTTCGAGACGAGCCACAGAGAGCTCGGCGTTGAGGTCCATGGTGTTGATGCCGTTCTCTCGGAAAGCCTCGATGACATTCCAAATGTCGACTAAATGCACTGAAATGCAAACGCAAGAACACTTAACTTAAACATCTAGAGCTAGCACATTGTAACAATGGTGGTTTAGTTTCATTTACATCATACTCACGATTGCATTTCTTCTGCACAAATCTAAGCTTGCAGGCTGTTCTGTACGTCGATAATCGTATGGAATCCAAATCTTGAGCCCCTTGAGGAAGAATTACTAGTTATTTAATAACATCAAAATGTCAAGACTGATTCATGGATAATGTTACTCTGGAGGGAAAGGGTTTTGATGCATATACAATTCAATTCAAACTACTTTATTAATACCTCTAGGAGCAAATGGTTTGGAGCAGCCTGAACATAAAAGACATAAAAAAAAACACAATGATGCACAGACAACAACAAATTGTACATATTAGCTAAACTGTGACGTGGAAAAAATAAATAACAAAACAGAATAAAACAATCAAATTGTCATGTTTAAACAGGATAAAAGTCTTTAAATAAATATTAAACCATAGGAGGATTTTATCATCTGATTGCAGAGAGAATAAACAAAACAATAGTCACTAAATAGTCACTAAAACTGAATAATTCATGACTAAAATCTGACAAGATTTATATTTGAACATAGTTTTGGAAAAATAAATCTGCCATTTTAAGCTTTTTATATAAATATTTATCTATTCCATCCTGCAAAACTTGATTGATAATTGATGCAATCAGGGTTGTTTTTTTTTTATACTGACATGCCAGTCAGCGAACAAGTGAAACTTGATCCAGCTTTAAAGGATTGTATAATATAGAATAAGGGCATAGTTTAAGAAATGGCATTAGGATGTGAAATAATGTGAAACATGGTGTACATGGTCCTCCTGATATCTGCTTGATGTCAAAGTTAGAGTGAAAAATTTGCCGTTTTTATGATGAGCAAGTGAAACAGTCCTAAAGCTGTGGTCCTGAGCACTTACTCATCTCCACAAACAGTTGCCGTCTATCTGCCATGTTGTCACTGCTCCCACTGTAGTCTTCAATCATTCTGATGAAGAGGAGAGAAAGTCATGTGTCAGAGTCTGTGTATAACTGCTTTCAACATAGACAGTTGCTTCATAATACACAGTGGCATTGCTTAATCGCTGAGCAAACCGTTTTTGCCCTTTTGATACATGAACTGAATTTAATCTTTAGAAGCATGGCAGAGCTATTTGTAAAATAAATGTCAAACAACAATAAGACATCCCTTTTATAACAATATAACTAACTATATCATTTGGCTTCAAGGATACACTTATCGTTGATCTTCAAGAATTATAATGCTTTTGGACATAAAACACCAACCGGGCCAAACAGGCAGCTGCCCACCGCCCCAGACTTAAACAGGCTCCATGTTCACTGTCTGACAGTGATGTGGCCCCGTAGCCCCGCCTCTCTTAGTTACTGTTGCTATGCCTGTTTAGCTCTCTGTTCTCGCTCAAATGCAGTGATCAAATGCGAAGAAAGCATGAAGTTGACAAACGCAGCATCTCGGTTTTCTGCATGTTAAGTGTTTCTGGGAGATTTTGTCAGTTGAAACTAGCTAGATATCCACAGGTATGCTACCTCTATAGGTTGGTGCAAACCCCAACTAAATCAAGTAAAGCTAACGTTCCAGCCAACAGATCTAAAAATGAGAAAACACCTGTAAAAGATATCTCACTTTTTGAACTTGTCCCTTGTAAAGAGCTACCAGCATCATAAAGAGAATAACAGCCTAATCTTGACACTGCAGTGTTGGGCTTGTTAGCCATGGCATACTAATTATAACATATAGGGGGTCCAGCTTTTCTCAGGTACAAGTATGGGGGGCTCTGAGGAAGAAACCAGAGGGAACCACTAATTCAGTGGATGTGTGTGTATCTGCACACAGGCTGCACCTGCAGCACTTGGTGTGTGAGTCAGACAAAACAACAAAAAGGGGGGGCAAGTTCAGGGTGTATTTTTTCAGTTTTGGTTGAAACAGAGTGCTGTAAACAGTATGTTTGGCGAAGTTTACAGCTACAGACTACAACAGGATGTAATGTTGCAAATGTAAAGTTTCTGGTTGATGTTATAGAGTGACCAGTGTGTGACAGACTGTTGCACTGTTTGATGCAAAGTACCCATACACAATGAAATATCAACACTTCATGACCCGTTTCTGTATGAAAGTCCACCAACATGCACTACATAAACGCTGCCTTCTTCTCACTGAAACTCTGTGCAGGGATTTAGTGACATTGTGTTGATTTTAAATTGATGAAATCGATAGATCTGAAGGGATCACACATCAATTGTGATCTGGTGCGCCGTCAATCATGTATAATAATGGGTGGTACAACACTGTCCCATGGCTGACTTTTTCCCCCCGGGTCCTGCAGCGAGTTAATCTAGCCCTGGTAGTTACATTCTGACCTCACACATATTTTGTTAAAGTACATTTGCAAATTGAATGTGCAACACTATAGTGCGTATCAGAAATGTGTGCGTGTGGGGGGTGGTGGGGGGACCTAAAAAACTTAAGTAAGACAAGGAGAAGACTTTGGAAGGGGCAGAGCAGCAAAGAGAGAAAGTACTCACACCATGCCTCGCTGCACTCTGTCCAAGGCAATCTAATATACCTAGTCATGTGGTTTGTTGCCATGGCAGCAAAGATCCCAGCCACTCCGTTCATAAAAACATAGTGTTAGCACCCCCTAAAACGCACACACACACACACACACACACACACACACACACACACACACACCATACCTCCCTTTGCAGACAAGTTTGTTGAAAAAGTTTTTTCACTTATTAATATCTTTTATATTTTAACGCTTGGTAGAATGAAGCATTCTGGCACTTTTTTCTGTGAGACAGTCATTCAGGCATGGTATTTCAAATTACTTTGACAGTAATTGGTAGACCCAAATATTATGCTGCAGAGACCAATGGTGTGGAAATAAGAATTTGCCTGATGTTAAAAAGCAAACAACAGCATCCTTTTTTTTCATTTGCTCTTTGTGATCATGCCTCTGATTCCAGGAAGTAAAGGCAGTCAATTATGGAGCTTTTAGGAATCTTCCAAATCCAGTTAAAGAGTGAAAAGATTAGGCTTATAGGTTAACTAGGAATGACTGAATAAGTGCAATGGCACCCACAGTGTACACTACTGCAGAAAAAAAATAGAATAAATAATTATAAATGGTAAATGACCATGATAAAAACATGACACAAGATTCACTTAACCATAACATTTAGCTGCATTTAGGAGTTCATTTAAATTCCCTCTTGAAAGAAATCCACAAAATGTAGTGTTGCTTTAGTTCTAAGGTAATGATGAATGCACCAACATCAGGAAGTGCCTGTACTGGCAGCAAGAAGTCCAATGTCATCTTGAAAGTAATAGGTATGCAAGCCCATTTATCACTTCAACAGAGAGTGAATGTGAAGGTGTAAAGATACACTGTTTTATAGATTAACATTGATATCCTTTCCTCATCGCAAGCAAACACATCCTGAGCGCTAGCTCCGTGACCTTCTGCCCTCTGTTTTTCAGTCTCGGAAATTACTGAGATTTGATACAATCTATTTCAAGAGCAGATATTAAACCAGCACAGCCGATACAATTTGCACGATGGGAAAGGGAGCAAGCTGATCAACATACCTTTCATAGAGCACCATGGTCGTATTCCTTCTCTTTGCATTAGTTAAGTTATGACAAAGCCACGTTGTCCTTCTATAGAACCACAGGCACACTACACAAACGCCCTTCTAACAAGGAAACATTACAAACAAAAGCATCCCAAACACATGAGGCTGCCTGAAGATATCTGAAATTAGAAACTGTCAGCTAGGACACAGCCTGTGCTGCCTCTATCTTTAACTACAAATGAGAAGGCTCCACATTCTTGAACAGCTTTACTGGCTCTCTAGTTGCAGACCCCAAACCTCCTTTCTGGCATGTACCCAGCAAACATTACTCTCCCTTGGGCACTGTCACACTGGCAGCATTAGAAAATAACTTCCCTTAAAAGAACAAATCATCATCAAATGTTAGCAGACGAAACTTGTAGGGCTGCCAAAAGCAAACCAAGGGTCTCATAGTTTTGTCATTTTTAATTTTGTACTGACTTCTCTTGGCTGAATATTCAACTTAAATTTAGGCCAGCTGCAAAAAAAAAAAAAAAAAAAAAGCTGCATTAGTCAGCTGTTTACATTATGAGTCTATTTCTGTAGCAGCTGAATAAAAGATAGTGGACAGTAGTGTTAGTTTGTTCTCCTTGGTAAACAGATTGCAATATTTCCAAACACTACTTGAGTTACAGCTTAATCATGTGTGTGGCCAGCTTGATACAGTACATCACAGCTGTTGGCACTGATTGGCTGGAGTTATTTTTACATCAAGAGACTATAAACTACACTGGCATCTCAATCCCATCTCCTGACAGGAATAAAAAAAAAGGCTGTGCCATTGACTTAAGGTTAATCAGATAGAGTTCAGCTGAGCCAGTGATGTTGTGCTTTAGTGTAGGTATAAGTGAGACTCTTCTTGTCTGGTACCAGCTGGGGATGTCTGCTAGGCCCTTGTGCTCTATGTGTCCCCTGCTGATGATCACCATGGTTTCAGCTGCAAAAAGGCCAAAACTTCAAGAGAGTGTGGCTGCACATTTAACATTACGGCTGTTGTGATTTTGGTTTGCAATACCTCATGATGAGTTCTTTGCACAAACTTTAAGGTAGATGTTGAACACTATAAAAAAAAAAGAAACGATAATGGAGGTAAACACAGTGTTGCCTGTGATAACAAACAATTGCATTTCAATTACAAGTCTGAATAGAGAGATACTCATGGGAATAGCCAATGTCCCTTTACCCTCTGAACAGCATTAAACACGTGAAAATTCCTCAACAGCAATTTGAAAAGGGCAGCAAGAAAGGCAACAGGCACCTTAAGCTCCATACTCAGCTCAGGCATCACCTGTCACGTTAGAGACACCTGTGTTTACGAGAGACAAAGATCTCATTGTTACAGAAACATCTCATTCAAAACACGACTCCCTTTCTTTTTTCTTTTTAATCACAGCTCAAACCCGCTTTTATCACTGCGACTAGATCGTAAAACTCATTTCACCCAGAGTAGCAAAGTAGGTTAAGGTCGCTGCTCCACCGCTTGTCAGCCTCCAGCAGATGCAGCAGCAGCGCACTTGCACAGGACTTACCAGAATGTATTTCGAGGCAAGTCGTGCAACATCATTGTTTTCCGTCCAGGGAAGCCGACTGCCGGATCGTGTCCAGTGTTTCGATCAGGATTTCTTTGGTGTTAGGGGCTGCATCACTGCATGAAGCGGCCGTTTCTGCTGCCGCTCTCCCGCAAACGCTTGTTCGTGTAGTGGAAATTTTCGGGTATAGCGTACTGGCAGAGGTGCACACAAGGCAGCGCTCGCCTCCTGTATGTGGCCTTTGCGATGACGTAATGCGGAATCTCTTCACTTGCGTCAGTGTGTGCCTTGCTGCAAAATGTTCAGGTTGATACAAGAGTCGAGAAAAATACCAAATACGAGTATCTTCCTAGTCGTTTTATGAGAGGCGATCATGGGAAGAGGAGCTTATTCACTGGTTTCATTTTTGTTGTGTGGCTCTATGAAGATGACGTCATTCAAATTCAGCTTCTCTTTGTCAATGAAAATAATATTAATGAGAATAATTAGGCTACATTTAGGCTACAATAAACTTTTATAACTGTTTATGGATAGAAAGATACGCAAATAGATGGGTTCAGTTTTGACATGGTTCTTTAGTTGTCGATAAACAGCCTCTTAAAAAGCTTTGATTCATTTTAATATTTTAGTGCCCTTATTTGAGAGCTGCACAATTTGGAACAACGTTATAGATATACGTTTAAATGCATCTCATTTGTAATCCAATGAATCGGTCTACTCAATTTCCTATTACGCCTACTTTTTGTTTTTCAGTAAAGATTTGCTATTAGTTTTAAACCCTTCTTTGCAGTATATTTGAAGGCTTTCAATATTAAAAAAAATATATATATATATATATATATATATACAATGTTATATATCCTATTGTAATGCATTTCCTAAAACAACTTTGTTAGTTTGTATAGTCCATTGTCATCTAAACACTGAATGCAAAAGATACATTTATAAACTAGCTGTTATCCTAACTGTAAATAAAATCACCAAAAACTAAAGTTTTGCAACCACTTAAGAGAGGGAAATGCATCATTTTGGCTTTTGGGTCAAATGATTTAAACCATTTATAAATGTGAGTCTTAAAAACACAACAATGTAGGCTAGCCTAGAAAACCAAAACACATTACTTGCATGTTATCCCTTGCTATTTATTTATATACATGTTGTTTTACAATAACTCATGGTTGTGTTTGAGTAAAGGATGTTGTAGTAGCCTATGTTTGTCATAACAATGGCTTACTTGTTTACAAACATCCGACAGAGGGCTGCTGTAATTGCATAAAACAATGAGTCATTTGATTTGCCTCCCCATTTTTGATTGTATTATACTACTCTACTTGTATTCTCATATATTCCTTAATAAAAACAATGTCTCTTACTTCCCGTAAAGTGGGCCTAGTGGGAAACAAACGCCACTTAGTGTTGCTAAACGAAAACACAATCCTTAATTGCTGCTCTTGAACATAGCTCACTGTCTCTGAGCGCAGCCCCTTGTTGCCTAGCAACTTTAGCGGAAGATTGACAGCAGCAACTTCAGTTTACTCATTTCTAGAAAACTTTTATGAAAGGCGGCTTTCAGAGACCGACTGCAGCGTTGTCCAAGAAGAACAATAACGACAAACTTCAAGATAACCAACAGATAGCCTGCCATTGTTGTAATAACAAAAGTAAGTTGATAGCAAGCCATTTTTTTTGGCTTTCACTTTCTGTCATGACAACGGCCCCCACCTGCTCATTAATATATCATCAGCTCAGTTAATTAACCGTTAACTTAACGTAAGCTGAGAGAGCAACATCCGGATATGGGTGAAGGTATCAGATAGGTAACTTTGGCTAACTTGTTTGAAAAAAGTTTTTAAACTATGCTGTCCATCGACGGTAGGGATTAAGGAAGTGTTTTTTTTCTTTTTATTCTTATCCTAACAGAAACGTTTCGGTGTTTTTTTCCCCTTTTATTTTCTTTATTTTTTTTATCCTAATAGAAACGTTTCACTGTTTTTTTTCTTTTATTTTTGTAGTTCTTATCCTAACAGAAATGTTTCAGTGATGCCCGACGTCGAGCCGCTCAGATTCCCATCAAGGGAGGAAAGACCAAGCCAGCAAGGTGAGGCGTTTTCAAGTCCATTTAGGCCTACTTCTTCATTTAAATTTTTTTTTTTTAATGCGCACTGTGTAGATTTGGCAGGGAAATTTGAAAGTTGGGAAAGTCTAACAATTCTATGCTATATTTTATGAATTAACACACAAACTTCATTCAAAGGGAAAACGGGTCTCTTCCTGGACCTTCAAGACTATCGTAGAGTTTTAATGTAAAATAACGTTTGTATCTGCAGACTGAATCATGAGGATACACTGTATTGTCACTAAAATATTTTCCATAACATGGTTTTACTGTTGTGCCCTCCCACCATAACTCCTCTGCGTTTTATCTTCAAACAGTGTTTAAGGGATCACTTTTTCCCGAATATATACTATAGAATCTGTAAATTTCTCCAACCTTCACATGATCTGATGGTAATACTCACTTACTTACATTAAACTCACACTCAATACAATACAGATCTTTCAGAAGCTGAACAGACTATTGTCAGTGACGGTTTAGCAATCATTGTTCATCTTGACCATTTTTAGTAGTCATCAAGACTAAATGTGATAAATACCTACATGTTGTCAGGTCAGCGCTTAAGCTGGACTACTCACCAGACAATACAAGAAGCTAGGGAATACTTGTGAAAACAGTTTGATCCATTAACTATTTAATATCAGTGAAAGAATATCTAGTGAAGATGACTGGCTCTCAGTTTCATATGGGCCTGCTCTGTGGCAATAATACACCCCGCCTTTATGATTTAGAGCTTATTCAGCCCACTGATGACATATTACCTTACCACCTTCCTACCCCACTTGGTTTTTTTCACTGTGTATTATTCATCTAAACTGCTCAGCAACAGATGGCTTATATTTCGGGTCTCCCTGCAGTTTTTTCCTGGATGGTTCTTTTGGTCTGAGTCAGCTCAGGATTAAGCCGTTCTTTTGATTTATCAGACATCACAGTAGGAGTCGTTATCACATGTGGTAAAGGTTTCATAGTCTGAGGTAGAGTGCAACCTAGATCTTCTTACTGATTTGAGTGCCTCTTTCTCCACAGGGGTCTATCAATTATGCCAAAATATAAGAGGCCGTCTTTTTAAAAAGATGACAGAGGGAACAACTCATGTGAACACGACCGGAGGAAAAGTGTCTGACCACAGGCATGACTGAACATGTGATACCAGTTCTTACAAATTGTGCATCAATCACAAAATAGGGCTCAAGGACTACATTATTTTGAATTTTTCTAAAACAATAAATGAATTCAAGTTTATAGACACTGAATTGTAGTAGAAGTCACATTCTGTGTATGAATGATAAATGAGAGACAGACAAGGTTTTGCTACCAAGATTAATTTCATCTTCAATATATTAGCCTGTTAAATTCACCCAGGTTAAATTTACTTGTGATTAAGAAGGGCTTTGTGCAATAACGTACATTGAAATATACAATATATGTAAGCTATGTTGATGTAAATGATGTTTATCTGCACCACTGCTGTTTTTTTACCTTTTGTCAGCCAGATGGCATCCTTTCACCACCAAGAATTCCGCCCCTTGGTGTTTTTTGTTTTTTTTGATGGGGATGTTCATGCGAGTTGCCATTGCTCTTTCACTGAAGGTTTCAGTATATTTCACTCTACAGGCAGAATCTAAAAAAAAAAACATCTCTCACAGCCAAACAGATTTTTTTTTTGTCATAATCTTTGAAACTATACTGTTCAAACTAAAGTTTGTTGTTTTCTGAGTTTTTCCAGTGAGGGGGAATTCATCAGTTTGTAATTACTGAAACCTTTCAGGGATTTAGTGCCATTATGTAAAGGAAATTGAAGTAGGAATTGGCTTTCATTTGCCTTCTGAAAGTTTCATCACATAGCTCTCAATTTTGTGTGTTCCCCAAGACCAAGCAGATCTTCAAGCCGTGTGCTCTGGCAGACATCGCACTTGTGCTTTGCTCAACAGTCCCTCCCCGTATGTCAACAGTGTCCTTTACCATATCCAGGAGCTGAAGATGACGGTGGAAAATTGGTGTCAGCAGGTAAAATCTTTGACACATTGTATCGCAGGTCTCAACTAGGAGTGAAATATTTATTCATGATTATGTTTGCCCAAAATTAGTCTGGAAAATATCAACCACAGATCCATAAGGGCAAGCACCAATACAGCAAAACTTTGAGGTGAGGTGTTTTTCTTTTCACATTGTTCAGTAAAATGTAATTGTAGTAAAACAACTGAAATGTGTTTTCCTTTTTCTCTATAAATTTCAATCCAGAGATTCAGATACCGCATCAGCGATGTCTACAGAGTTGTTTGTTGAAGGCTTCGCAATCAGTGCAAGAGGTGAACACATTTTGTTGATACAAAAAAAACATACTCATTTCTAAAAAAAAAATGTCTTTTAACCTTTGTCATGCAGTTGCAAAGCAGTGTCCCATTAGTGGGACTATAATGGAGTTCCACATTTCACTTTCCAGAGATGATTTTTAGATTTTTTCTTCCACAATTCCAACCATTGAACAGGGGTTCTCAACTGGTGGGTCACGGCCCAGTTGTGGGTCGTGGAATCATTTATCAGTGAGTCCCAAATACGGGCCTGAAAAAAAAAAATAGCATCCAAAAGTCTGTGAGGAGCTTTTTAAATGTCTTTCTTTTGTTCAGTTTCTTTCTTCAGTGACATGTTTGACTGAGCTCAAATGTGATTGGTCGAAGAATATCATAAAATTTGAGTCGCGTCTTTCAAGCAGTTGGAGGTGCGGACAAGTTGAGATCCACTGACGTGGACCATGTTTCAATGCATTTACATTTTATAGGTGGTCGAAGTGTGCAAAATTAGCTTTGCAAAAAGATGTCTTTGATTGTTTATGTGTTGTTTCATGTAGGTTAAAGGGATGATCCAGTAAGTTACCTGTGAAGTTTGTCATTTTCTAGAAAGTTGTCCATTATCGCCACAATTGAAGAAAATAAATGATGTCCTGAGAGAGGTTGTGTATCTGATTGAGCGACTGGAAGCTGATAGGCAGTATGCAGAGGAAGCTCTTGACAAAGAGAAGAGGAGAAAACTCTTTCTGGAGAACAAAGTGGACAGCATCTCCCTGTGGAAGCAGAAAGAGCACTCTTTTGTCGTGCAGAAAGGTCAGTGTTCAAAAAGGAGATCCATCTTCTCCTCTCCTCAAACACATATTTGAATCTTCAGAAGTTTTGTAAGACTCTTGATGTCCAAAAAAACCCTTTGGAATGAATGAATTACTTCTTCCTTTAAATCTTTTCTAGAGCATGAAGCTTGCATAAGAGACATCACTGAACTTAAGTGGCAGCTGAAAATGGAAAGGGAGAAACTTTTTCAAGCCGAGGAGAAACTGTCTTACACTGAGGTATTGAACCAGCGCTTACAGGAGGACATTAGTTTTGCTGAAAAACAACTTCCCATCGTGCAAGAAAACATGGAAGTTCAGAGAGGCCTCATTCATCAAATCAACACTGCACAAGCTGAGGTAAGCTTGAGTCAGATGTTTTCCCTTTTTTAAAGACTGTATTGATGGTTAATGTCTTAGGTTTGCCTCCGTAGTCCCGTACAGATAAGCCCTAAACCACATTCCTCTACAGTTTGTACTCTTGAAAGTTACCGTGATGAATTGAGCACATTCGTTCTTTCTCTCCTACACACTTGCTCTATTCTACCTCTGTTTTTAATCCACAAGTAGCACGGCACCAGGGATTGCAATGTTTGTCGGTCTATTGGTCCAGTGTTCATCCAACACTTTGGTCCACAGTAAAATCATTTTAACAATTGACTGAATTGCCGTGAAATTTGGTCCAGACTTTCACAGTCCCCAGAGGATGAATCCTAATAACTTTGTTTAATTCACTGACTTTTCATTTAGCTTTTCTCCTAGTTAATTTCTTCTGTTCAAGTCAAGATGCATCCAAATCTAATGACCCAATACAACCTCAACTGCACTTTGAGTTGTATGTCATTTAAAAAAATAAATCAAATGGTGCTGTTACAGTCAGAGTGATGTGTGTGTCACCTTTGATTCCAATTCTGTGCAGCTTTACGCTTGCTAACTGAAGCTACAGTAAATAAGAAACCATTAATGTGAAAGTGGCTTCCTGTTGGTATAGGATTCAGAACACCTCCTTTGACTGAGTATAACTTTGTAAATATCAATACTTTTATACATCAGTGGAAATCCTTTCACCTCCTTCTTTTATTAGGCGGATGAAGTTCGCTCAAAAACCAAGAGTGATCTCTCGCTGGTGAGGAATGAGTTTAAAAAGACGGAGCTGCAAGCCAATAAGGAAAAGAAAACACTGGAATCTTCACTGCTGTCGAAGAGGAATGAGCTTGCTAAGAGATTGTGAATATTTTTCCTTCGACAAAAATATACAGGTTCAGCACAGAGGGGGATGTTTAGTCTCACTTTGTTTGACCTGAACTGTTGTGACTTCTGTCCTTCACTTCTTTGGCTTCTAATCTTTTGTTAGCGTTCATTACAAACAAATCTTTATTGTGGTTTTAAAACAAATGTCCCGATATATGAAAACAAAGCACTTTTCACAATGTTAATATTTGCATATCATTTTTATTTGACGCTGGCAACACAAACACCAGGTCAAGCTTGACAGTGCTTCACAATGACTACATTAAATTAAAACTTGCTATAATCACAGTAGAATTTGAATACAAGGTGCTGTATGCCATAAAAGTGAATAATTCAGCTTATTTAAATGTATAATTTCAGTTTAATTTTCACAGGTAATGTTGTTTTCTCTCCAGGGAAGATTTAAACTCGCTGAAAGGGCTCGAGATGGAACTTTGTGCTGAAATAGTGGATGCTGAAAGGAAGGTTGATCTGACTGATAGAAAGAGTGCTGCCATAAAACAACGTATTCCTGAAATGATTGAGTTCCAGAAAACTGAGAAAGACAAGGTTATTATATTTTCAATGTGTAATTTAAAGATTTGAAATGTGTGCATCTTTTTAACGGTACTAAAAGGGGGTCATATTCATGTTTTACTTTTCTTTTTTCACAGATTGTGGAATTAAAAAATCGAATTGAAGAAGAAATGCAAAGCAATATGAAATTAAAAGAAAAAATAATGTCACTTCAAGAGCACATTGAGAAAACGGTTTGTCTTGTCCCAAAAGTGTTAAAAGCACTTTATAATGCTACTGCTGCTGAAGTGTGTCTCTTTAGTTCATTGAGTAGTGCATTGCACATAACTGCTAGACTATGATTGGACTTTCACTGAAGCTATGCATGTTAATAATGTTTGAATTCATGGCACTGTAAGGTGTTTTGCGTGTGCATTCACACAGTCGCACACACTATATGTTACGTTATCCACAGAGACTCAGTGGGGAAGCAGAGGTTTCCTGCACAGAAGAGCAGCTCCTTTCCAAACGTAACGCCTTCACAGCTCTTCGTAAAGAAAACATGGCGCTTGAACAGGATGTAGAGGACTACAAGAGGAAACTTGCTGAGAGGTATCATGTCCGAGTGAATTTTAATGAAACATAATTAGTCCCATTATCCCATATTTAAATGACTGTATACAGTAGTAGTCGTCTTATGTGGGTTGAATATCACATCTCTGTGTGTGTGTGTTGTTTTTTTTTTTAAAGTGAGAAGGCTGTGAGGCAGATGCGTGAGGAGAGGAAGCAGATGCTCCAGAAAATCATTGACAATGACGAGCAGTGGGAAAAGGCCAAGGAGGAAGTGACCCAAGTTGTCGCCCAGCACAGTGTCACCCAGACTAAACTGGAAGAGCAGGAGCGGCTCACCTTCATGGAAGAACAGCGGGCCCGGGTAAATGACAACATATGTGCACGTTGTGTGGACACGGCACGGGTCACAGTTTGTAAGGAAAATGTGAGATGCCTGATGCTCCCTTCAGTGTTTTGTTTTTTTTGAGTTCTCGTTTTATGCTCTGCAGAAAGAGATAGAAAACCTGAGGAAAGATCTGACAGGTCAGATGACTTCCCTGGAGCTACTGAAGGTAAACACATGAGACGTGTCTGTGTTTCACTATGACTGACTTCATTTCACTCTGTTTGAATGGCAGAACAATTAGAGCGACAACATTTGTTTTTCTTTCTTTTTTAGGAGGTTTTCATTGTATAAGGGTATCTCCATGTTTAAATTTATTAAGAGATGAATAACTAAGAATAATCACAAGACAAGTAATTGAACATTCATTGTTTTCGTAAGGTATTCTTACTGCATGGCTGTATTCAATTTAACAATGTTAACGTTCCCACTCCAGTTATATTACCTCCTTTTTTTTTTTTTTTACCCCTAAACGTGTTATAATGAAACAACATATTTCTCTCTTTATTTACTTTTACATCAGAGTCAGTGTTCAAATTTAAATGAAGATTTGAATCGACAACAAAGGAGATCAGCTATAACAAACAAAACACTTCAGAAAGATTTGGATGAGGCTTCCTCAGCAACAAATACTCTGGAAGCAAAGATTAAGGTACCAGTAACATTCCTTAAAGATGTGACAGATTGTTTAAAAAAAAAATTAGATGGTTGAATTCAATGACAATTTTGACTCATCTTTTCTGTGTGTAGAAAATCAAGCAATTGACGGAAACGTTTGAAAGGATGGAGTGTGAACACAAGAAAATACTACTCAGCCTGGACAAGGAAAAGAAACTCAAATGTGACCAACTGAAATCTGCTCAGGTAAGAAGAGAAAACTGAAAGGTTGAATGAAGTGACTCTGTGTGTCAGAGGACAGTCATGAAGTCAGGTTTGTGTTAGAGCAAGGCACAACTACAGAACAAAAACATCCATTGTTTAAAGCGCATTGAACGACAATTGTTTTGTTTCATTGAATTTCTTTTCAACACAATTTTTTTTCTCCACAGGATTTACAAACTGTTACTATAAAGAGATATGACAATACCGTGAACAGGATCAGTGACCTTACAAAGAAGTGCAAAGAATACCAAGATGCTTCAGATAAGATGGAAAAAAAAGTTGAAGGCATGCCAGAAGCCATAGCAGAACTTCAGTAAGTTAGTTTTAGATAAGAAGCACCCGATATTATAGCTCATGAAAAGAAATGGGGTATCATTATCGCAGAATAAGTAACCTTTACCTGCAATTAATAATCAAAGCTATTTCTTTGATCTAATGTTTTCAGTATGACTTACATGTATGTCTTAGTTTGAATATGAATTTCATGCATTGTTCACATTTTTTTTACTTCAAAAATGAAAATATATTGCCTCTATGTTTGATTCCTCCCTGCAGAAGTGTTTTTGATGTGGTGGACTTCAAAAACAAATCAGCTGCTCTCATAATGAGCACTTTACAGTCTGATATTAATAACTGCCAACAACGAACACAGCGATCCATAGAGACACACTCGGCTCACGTTACAGCAAGGAAACAAAAAAGGGAAGATTCCAAGGTAACAAACTGTTATTCAGTACAACTCAAATACATGACTTCTGCTGTTCCACATACTTTCAGACAGGCGGTGGGAAAAAAAACAAAAAAAAACAAAACATCTCATTGTTTATATGTTTGTGGATTAGTGTCAGCACATTGCTTGTCACAATACTTCCCTTAAGATGCAGAGAAAAGAGCTGCGTGCAATTAAAATTACAAGCCATGGTCAATCTTGTTTAAGTGTTTTTCCCACAAATGACAACTCACTGTTGGTGTAGTCTTTTTGTCTGGACGAGTTTGATGATGCGTGTCATGGTGAGATGCAGTGCGCATTCTGTTACCTGTAGGCCAACATTTTACATAGCAATTAGACTGTAAGCACACAGTTTAGAACATCAAATAAGCATTACATGTCTGTCTTTTTCCATAACAATGTCAGAACATGAGCACACTGTGCACAAAACGGCATCTATTTGAACCCTCTTTTTTGTAAGAGAAACCCCTATTTATTGTAAGGTTTTCATCTGCAGGATTATCAGCCCCAGCCAGAGCCTCTTTGCTGATGGGGGTTTCACATGGCTTATCTAATGTGAAATCGCCATGTGGTATATAGTTTCATTAAACGGTGATCAAGAATGCATTAGTTCAAAACAAGAAAAGGCAATGGAGCTTAAGCCGCCATGCATCCAAGTGCAGCAACTTTAAAGAAGTTGTTGGCGTGAGACAATTTAAGAATTAGAAGTCTTCCTCATAGACACAACTCCCATTAGCCAGATAAAAGTTATTCATGCAAAGAAGGGTTTAGTCTTTTCACTCGACGGAATAAGATGATATAACAACAATACTTCTCACCAAATAAAAAGATCACAGAGAATGAAGTTGTGAGGAAATTGGTCACTTTAATTGTTGCGACCAATATAAAGCACGCATAATGTCTGCATTAGCATAACATAATAAGCACAGTGTGCATTCAGAGATCACAGTGCATGAAGCACATTGTTAGAAACATCCAAATATTCTTAAAGAAGAGATTTCTTCTAAAAAATGCCGACCTAATACTATGCTTTCATGAGCTCCTGTGAGCTGCAGCTCCTCTTTTATATTAGGGACTTCTATTGGTCCATATAATTAGAAACCTGGTCATAACGTGCATGTGTATGTGCTGTATGAAGAACAACCTACACTTGTTCTCAAATACATGAACACAGGATGTATCAAGTTGAAAAAGGTTGACATGTTTCACCTGAGGTGTTCTCTATTCACACCCTAAAAGAATTTCATCTTTCATACATGCTCTTGTTTTTTTAATGTATTTGATCAGTGCCTGTCGTATGGTGAGCACAAAGTAAACAATGCAAACTGCCGACGCTATCAGTTTCTTATGGGCAATGAAGTGTAATTTGTTCCATTTACACTTCACAACAGCATCAGATGGGCTTTGTCAGTGCTGCATGGAGTAATTAAACCTGAAATCAATAGCAGGCATTTGTCATGTTTACAGCCCCTCTTTCTGCTGGGTTAAACTCATCACTTTAGTGCTGTTCTGTTTTACTGCAGAGACACACTTCATTATGTCTGCAGGTAGAGTTGAGATATTCACCAGCCACATATCCAGCACTCAGGAAACACTGTTCACATAAAAAAAAAGGACATGCAGAGAGACACTTTCAATTTGATTTATTTGCCTGATTCCCCAGAAAAGTGTCCAGTGTTGTATGCTTACTATTTATATCGTGTTCATTTACAGTACAAGTACAGAAAGGGCATAATGTTGTGTACACAGTGTAGAGTAGTGAAACATAGAGTGTCCTCTCACTGGCCCATGTGCTGTTTTTAAGTATGTACAGCTCTGTGTATCGACTGTGCACTATGAACATCTTTAGGTGGGTATCTCTACATGACTGACTGTGAGTGGTGAAAACATTGATCTCTGTGATCATACAGTGTGTATTTTACATCTGTACTGTACTTAATGCTGCCTTAGCTCTTCTTCCTTTGGTCAGCGAGGCTTTGACCTGCAAACATTGGTAAATTAGCCGTCAAACTCACACTGATGGCTCTCATTGTAAAGTTCACATTTATGATGGGGAGATTAAAATCCTTTTAACTTGCTCTGTGTATCTGTGACAGCAAGGCATACACTGATCACATACACCAGATTGGTGTCAGGGCCAATGCTAACTCTATTAATCCAATGGGGAATCGGCCATGAAGTGATTGATCTCCATTAAATACTGTTTGTTACCTTTGTCAATTACATTAAGTAAGTCGCATAAGATGACCAGCTTTGTCTAATCACTGGCCTCATGATATCGATTTGACTGACTTGGTAAGAGTTACAGAAAAATGATTTTGAGAAAAAAAAGGAAAACTGATATGATTGATTGGTCAGGTGTTCCTGAAAGACATATTAGAATCAAGACTGTGAGGAAAAAGCTGCATCAGTGCATCACCAGTGGGATGATCTACCTTCATCATATCTGACCTTTTGCTCATGTTGCCTTGATGTTTTTGTTTTTTTAACAGTGACTGTAAACACAGTATTTTCCTTTATGAAACCTCTTTGCTCTTCTGTATGTAAAGGAAGCCCTAATAAATGCACTGAAGGAGAACAAACAGCTGGCAAGCGAGTATGAAAGTCTGAAGAAGATCCTCATGGAGGCCAAACAGGAAGCCGTGTTCGCTCTCAGCGAGAAAAACCATGCACATAAATCGCTTCAGTATTTAATACAGGTACAGTTCTTTGAACTTTTTCTCATATATTACTATATTTATGATATGACTACCATCACGCTCTCCCTTTTGTGATAGTTTTACGACATATAGAAGATTATGTGCTCTGCTATCTTATGTTGTGTTTCCTCATGTTCTATCACCAGATGCACTAGAAAGCTCCTCCTCATGTGTTCAGTCTTTTAAATAAGGTTTTAGTTTTGCAAGCAGTGAGGAGGTTACTGCAGCAATCCAATAATGATGAGATAACTTGAGTGGAGGAGGATGATGGATGTGACATCATGTAATGATAGCTATGTGATTTTGCCACCGAGGGGAGTCAAGAGGGAGGTACATGTAAATACTATACCATCTTGATGATGTTTTTTCTTTTTTCTTTTTTCAAAAGATGGTCAGAGGTGAATCGTTTTATTAGCGACAGTGTTACAAATATTCCTCTGCTCAAGATGGCTCACACACCATTTGTTAGGGATCAGCAGAAAACACAGGTTAGAATCAGACAACGCGTGTGCATCCAGTTCTAAAATATCAGCAGAGTTCTCGATTAGTTGAGGGAGACAACGCAGCAGCATTTTAATGTTTAATCTCTATAGTTTTTGACACTATTTAACTGGAATAGAATTAAACATGACAGGCATAGCACCAGGAAGAAACCACACTGCTCCTGCAAGAAAAGAAAAAAACATATTATTTGTTCCAAAAAATGACTAATACCTTTACTTGAGCAATTCCTCATCTAACTGCATGAATGTTATCAAGTGAAAAATGCATGCAAAAATAAAATCCTGTGGACAGGATTTTCCACGCTCATGATCAAAGCCTGATTTTCTTTTACTCTGGATTCAGCTTTCACCATTTTTGTTTGTTTCAACTCCACACTCTTACAACAGCAGCCTCTCGGCTAGTGTCTCATGCCTGAATTTAGTTTTTTTTGTCTTTTCTTTACAAGCTTAGGATCATCAAAGATGTTCCTGAAATGTAGATGTAGGCCTTTTTATATTTAATCTGATTTAAACAGGAACGTTGAATCCCTCTTCTTTCATGTTTCAAATCTGTTATCTTTAGCATGTATTGCATTTTCTGTCCTACTGCAGTTAGTATTAATGTGTCACAATGTGACTGCTCATACAAGACTATGAACATTGTCAGGATCATTTGAGAGATCACAACATGAGTGCATGTGTATGAGATGCCTCACACCAGTCATTTGTGTGTACAAAGCCTATAATTTATTTAATTAGATTCCACTGAGGGACACAATGAGAACCATCTTTTAAGTATCCTTATATAGAAATGTAATCCTGACAGCAGGCGTTCATGCTATATAGTTTAAGTGACAGGTTTAATTGAACCCTTATTATGCTTTCACAACAACCCCTATACAAATGCCTTAAATATAAAAGTGGAAATTAAGTCCAAAAAGATGCATTCTATCACAAACGCATTCACTTGCATCCTGCTTTTTCAAAGACGTACAAATCGAATCATAAACGTGGAAAACGGAAACATCGAATAACATTGAGCAACAAACGCTGCCCTTTGAATCAATAAAATATTTCCCCTCCAAATAAATAATAACATGTCCATAGATATTCAGATAGGTCAGTAATTATTCAGAGAATAGACAATGTATTTATTTATTTATTTTTAAATAGAAATACTGTAATGCTTTTTGCACCGGATATTACAACATTACAATTCAACAAGTATAAATATATTCAAATATGAACATCTCCCCCCTGAAAATGAAAAAAATAAATTAATCAGCATCTGATTGCACTTGTCTCTTGTAAAAACCCTCCATATTCTACTGTACATGAAAGCATCGCCTTGTTTATGTGGAGGCTTGCAGCTCTTAGTTTTAACAGGGTACACCATAAAGAGCATTCTTGTTATTGTCTTTCCTTCAGGAGCTGATGACTGAGCTAATTCGCTTTGGTTTTCAATGCACTGGGGAACACATTGCCAAGCAATGATAAGCTTTGTAGGAAGAGTCGAGAGATGGAGGAGGGAAGAAAAGCAATGGCATCTATCAGAATTTAAACCTCTTTGCTTGAAACTGTGTTCAAATAATAAAGCAAGCAGCATGTCTTTCCAAGAGACTAGGAATAATTTCTGGTTTCAGTGGGGGGTTCATGACTCTGTGTGTATGTGTAAAATATGTCTTGAGGGGATTGGTATAAAGTTAAACTGGGTGAAGTAGAAATATTTTACTCATCAGCTTTGCAGTCACAGAGTTTGCCTCGGCTAGAACAAAACTGCTGAAGCATTTAGAGAAAATTAACCCCCCATCCTGGCAGCCAGATGTGACTGGATTCTGATGAGTGCACACGAGTGGGCAGAGAAACCAAGAGACTGTGAAATTCCTGTCAGGCCCGTGTACTGCAGAATGGGCTATTGACTGCTTTCTCTATTCCCCTCCATCATTCTTCTTGAACACTGCCATTAATTTCCTCTCCTGCCTTACCAATTCCTTTTCTCTGCCTTCTCTCCCTCTAGCTCTCTTTGTTGCAGAAGAGGATGCACAAAGCTTTGGTGAAATACTTCAAACAACGCAGCCTCTACAGCCAGGCTGAACTGGACCGGTGCCAGGCTCTTTCTCAAGAGACCGACCAGAAAATAAAAACAGCCCAGGTATTTGTACAAATAAATGTAAAACAGCCGGGAAACTTCACAACTCTCCCCATTCGTTTAAATGGTAAAATCGCTTTATTCAACTTTTATCCCAGTCTAGGTGTGCTACCGGATGAAAGCGTATTCTTTTCCATACTACAGTAACTCCATGTTATGCTTGGCATTGTTTGAGCCTCACCCGGCTTGTCGGTTGCCTTGTGTCTTCTTTGCCAAGCAAGGGCAGCCAGGCAAACACCCACCAAGGCTTTGTGCCTCACTGCTATGGCGAAGTTAAAGACACCACTCTTACATTACAGTCTATACATTCACTCGTCAGATCACAGACTCGCGTGATGGATGATATGTCTGCTACAGCGCCAATGCAATGACTCCATGTCTGAGGCTAGCTCTGCCTCTCTAGATAACTCTTTACACTCTATACACAACACACCGTGCTTGCTTACATTGCATTAAAGATGTGAACCTGTTTAGCAGGGCCAGATGGGACTTTTAAAGCTGTTTCAGAGCGAGGTTGGAAGGTATCCCTGTTACAGGCTTTGCCTGTCGAGCACAGGAACCCGCTGTCTGTCTTGCAGAAGAGTAGCAGCATGTTCTGCAAGGTTGAGAAGTAAGGATCTTCATTTAGAGGATAATCGGTGTCTAATCTGTGCTGTGATGTGAGATGAGGTCAAAGCGGACAGAGAGACAGTGATGAATCTTTATGAAATATCCTGTCCAGCATTAGTGCAGAGCCAGGTGGCATGCAACCACGCTGTGAACCACTTTCTCAATATTTTTTACTTATTTTTTTTCATGCTCTATCAATATTTGTCAGTCGCAGTCTGTGCTTCTGTATACAACCTATTTTGTTTTTGTTGGTTAATTGTTTTTATTCCAAAAGGTAATTAATTCTAATCACAGGTCTGTTGAAGTAAAATATGCTCAGATTAGATCTTTTCCACAGGAGAACTGAGTAAAGATACTATACTATTAAGTGGTTTCCCTCTCAGTTCCTCCTCCTCCTCTGACTGCTGACATGTTTTTTTTTTTTTTTGATGGGTCTGCTTCAGACATTACAGGGAGCAGCCATGTCTCGCTGGCCCATCCTGAAAAGGCCCCAGCAGATCACAGCTCAAGGCAGGGAGGAGTAGGGCACAGGGGGAGGAGCTATCAGAGAGCCGCAGAGTGTGAAGGACAAAAGAGCTGGTGTATTCAAGCGCACCACACCGTCACCCGTCACAGCTCAGCACAGGGTCCATCAGAGCAAGCAGCACTCACTTTAAACAGGCTCCTCGTGAACAGTCCAGCTCAGGGTCTCTCCTTAAAAAAAGTACATGATGAAAAAACCTTTATTTTAAAAAAAAAAGAAGAAAAAATGACCTAGATGTATGCATCGTCATTATCCACAAAAACGTAATAACAGTATGTAGATAGTGATAGTGTGGGTGGTATTTCATGAATAAAGCAGTTAACACACAGATAACAATAAGACGCATCACATGATTAACAGATTAACTGTTAAAGCTTTGGATGATATCACAACAGATAACTGATACCAGTTGTGACTGGAGTTTTACCAGGCTGAATCCAGATGAGGCCTATAGTAATCCATCATGTCCACTTAACCTCACAAGCAGAACATAAGAGAGGTCAGGTTAGCGCTTTCACGGCTATGGCGTGCTTGATTCAGAAGTAAAAAGGCATCTTTCTCAAAAGTAGCTCGAGGGGGAGGAAGACCGGGGAACCCTAGGGTGGTTGAGTGGGTGGATAGGAGTGGGTGGCGGTGGGAGTGGGGGGCGGCGGGCTGTCATCCTGTTACACTCCTGCCAGAACTGGCAGTTCAGCTTTGTGTTCTGCAGTTTACACTAGGGATGGCATAATTGACAATGGCTAACAGCGGAGAGCAGTGCAGAGCCTTGTTGAATGGCCAGTAATGATTGGAGCAGACGCCCACTGCCCCAGTCCCAGGGGAAAGTAATCCAAGATCCTGTTGCTGATATAATTGTTAGTCAGAGAATTTCTGCATGACTAGGCCGGTTCAGATTCCCAAGCTGGTTGACAGTGCCAGGCAGTTTAATAGAAAAACTGGATGCTGAGGTTTTTAAAACAGAAGAGCACTGAACCTGGACGCGGTTCACCAGGAGCCTCTTGTTCTCCTTCTTCACAAAAATAAGAACAAGATGGTAACTTTACTCTCACACTTTCAGATCCCCCACCAGCTGTTTGTAGGATGTACAAGTTTGTACAACTGCATTTTTGCAAAAGCAGCATTTTCTTAATTAGCTGTTATTATTTGTTCCCTTTTTTTTTTTTTTCAAACAGGATGGGTTGTCGGAAGATATTCATCTCATCTGTGCATTCCTGCAAACCTTGACGGATGACTCTACTACCACTGACGAAGCCGGGGTGAACAAACAAGCCCGTCCAGATGCCGCTGGATTGAATGAGTAGATGCCTTCAGTTCAAACAGCAGAGTAATTGGACATTCACCTGTACCAGACAACTTACTTACCCTAGCACGCTTCACTATTCCCCCCTTTACTTGCAGCAAATCCATAACAATGAAACAGGTGACTTTCATGCTGCTGTCAGGACTGATCTAATTTTAGCTGGGTGAATGATTGCAATTGGCTTTGCCTCATCAGATAATTAATCTATGTCACCATTAATTGGAAAAGAGAATAATTACAGGCAGTGTTGACAGAAATTCTACGCTTCTCCAGATTCCAAGATCTAATTACAACTAGTGAAACCCTGTGACCTTAACTAGCACTTAGTACACCTTGGCCACCTTGACCATGCCCATGTGAAGACCACTGTGTCATGAAAGACCCTGTTTTTGTTACCCCCTCTTCCCTCCGCACTCCTTTCACCCGCCTCACTCCGTGAAAGCTGTCTCCCTCAATCACTTTTCAATATTCAATCTTAATTTTGTGGAAGTTTAGCATTTTCAATGAGCTGGAGATGAATGATTAATGAATAAATTTAAATGCTTCATTTTGTCCATGGATCATTAGTTAAGTCCTTTGTGGGAAGGACCTGAGAAAGGAGTGAAAATTATTGAGACATTAGCCTGAAGCAATCCAGGGGTAAATAGTGTGCACAAAAGGATGTTGTGTGTGCACTATCCACTGGCTTTCTAAAGAACCCTGGGGAAACTGTTTTCAATTTGGAATCTTAACTGAATCACATTTAGTACTTGTAGAAAATTGATTTTTGTTTCATCATGTTTCAACAATGTCATACTAATGGTACACACTAATGCCTGTTCCACATAGACTTTCAAAGTGAACTCAAAAGATTTCTGTCTAAAAAATACACAAATATTGCTTTAATCTGACTTGTTTCATATTTTAATATACATCAAAACACAGACAAGTAATTTTTAATGTGCAAATAGTTTTGATTTTTTTGTGTATTGCAATTCTCATCATTTCAGATGGATGCTTTGAGGCGGCTCCTTAGAAATACAAGTTTGTCTCCATCCTTCTGTGTAGTATTGTTTGTCAATACACCAGATGCATCACCTACACATGGAGACAGAAGGGGGCAGTGTAAACGCAACAAACTAAAAAGACATAATAGTCCAGTCTAGTACCTTAAACTTGGCCATAGTTTATTATCTCAAATACAGAATTATTAATGTTAAGCCAATTTAAAAACATAAGTTTTACAGTCTTGTCTCCCAAAAAACATACATTTTTAGAGTTGTATGTGTTTAAGGCTGTCCTTTGGTTGCTTTGAACTCTCTAAACTATATCATTATTACATTTAAAAACATGCAAACTAATGGAACCATCACATTGTTTTATATTGACTCCATGCAAAGCCAAGATGCCTCCCCGATACATTTATCTCCTCTCTTTGCATCTAATCCATCCCCTAAGTATGTCAAAATGAGACATGAATAGATGTCCAAACATGTATCTACAGAGAGGCTGTCCATGTGCATACACCTAGATGCTGCATCAGTAAAGAAGCTGGACTGTGAAAATTCTAACGGGCTCACTTGAAAGCTGAGATGTATTTTCTTCTATGTACGATGTTTGTTTCAGTATGATGAGGATTCAATTCACAGCACAACTGTCAGACTTACTGTCGGGTTGTTTTCTGTGATATATCTAAGCTACTTTAGAAGATTTTTTTTTGTGTGTACTTTGGATAAAGGCAGATTTTTTCTTCAAGAGACATGTTGGTAAAATCTGGTTTACAGGCAGCATGATTCTCAATTTCCGCCTGGCGCCACCATGCAGACGATGGGCCCGTTTCATTTGGATTCACTTCAGCGGTTACTTCTGATCGTTGACGTGAAGCCAAGTGAATCAGAGCAGCGTTCTGTATTCTGAAGCTAACCAAAATTCCGTTTTGAGATCTTTTTGAAAAACCTGGAAAATGGAGGTGTCCACTCAAGCTGTCCTGTCTTTGTTCAGAAGCAAGTGGAGAGTAGAGCCATGGAGCTGAAGGAGTCAAGGAAAGAATGTGAGTGGAGAGAGGTGCTACTGTGTCTAAAATATCAATGAGGGAAATGCTGCCAAGTTTGGGAGAACACAGGAGGGAACAGGTCCACTGTTAACAAAGAGTTGACCAGACAGCTCTGCTCTGCCTCAATGTAACTGCTATTATCTTTAACATTATAAAAAAAAGGATTTGATTTGTTTGAATTATGATCTTTAGTGGGTTTTTTTGTTCATTCCCCTCAGTACACACACACTGCAGTATGCTATTAGGGAGTGTGTTCCTTTAAAGTTTAGGTGACCACAGCATCTGTCATTCAGTCATACTATACAGCTTAACAATACACTGGAACGCTGAGTGTTTGCCCAGGTGAGTCCTTAATGTGGAACTCTGCCGAAAACATGCCAAACAAACTCATCAGTATAACAATACGTGTTCCTTGTGTTTCCACACTCGTTTGATTTCAAAGATATTTATCTTAACAGGATAATAATTTGTGAAAGTCTCTGACATTTGTGGCTAGCTAGCATGATAATAAATCCATGGCTTGGAACATTTTTTAGTTAATTAGAGTCAATCAATCCAAACTTTGCTCACTTACCGGTGTGAAACCGGAGTATAATGAGCAGAAATCAGCATGGTGATTGGAAAACACAAATTACAGCTGTTAAAGAGAAACTCATCCACTTTTCTTCTGTTGATGCCAGTGCCTGCTGCGAGGATTTAAAATTAGCATGGCATTCCTTTAATGGATGTTTGGGGGAATGTGCTCCCCTATAATTAAAAAACCTGTTAATATCCTTGCAGGCTAAAATAAGAGGGGGCTAGTATGATTACATGACAACTCTTCAATTGGACATATTGGCCAGTTTACTGTGAAACCAAGAAAATGTATTTTTACTTTCACATCATGGGACCCATTTTGATATTACTCTTATTGGGGGGGTGGGGGGGGAGACATACTCTTAAATAACCTAATAATGCCCAAACACATTTTATTTGACAACATATGATATATTAGCAAACCTGTGTCCCTGTTTATGTGTATTTGGAGAAAATGAAGTAATAGTAGATAATGATGTGTGACCACATGAGCGAGGTGGTCAACACTGCCGCTTCAACAACATTATGTGGCATATGAATAAACTGCTAAGACATACACAGAACCTTCTTTGCTGTTTAAGGCTATGTATACTGTATCTCTTTAGTCGGGGCTACATTTATATTAGTCTTGACATATTCCTTGCACCTTACATTCATGGAGTAATGATGTGAGTAATAACCTGGTGATGTTAACAGCACCCTACAAGAAGACCTCTATCTATGCTTTGATATGACCCGGCTGCTTGTGGTCATAATGTATATGACCTCACTGCTGCCGGATGAAATTTCCCCTTAAGAGCTCTTGGAAAGAGAGAGCTTATGTTGTTGAGCTCATGTCGTTGTGGCTGCTAACAGCAGCTTGCCATTGTATTAATTATTGTCAGGGAATCCAAGGGGTGTAGATAATACAGAATGCACTGGTTGGTCCCATTTGTTTCACTTGTCAGTGGAGTGAATAATTGGGAGTGCTGACCATATTAGACAGAGAATTTCTAAAACATACGACTCAAACTGTTGCAACACAAAAGTATGGCAGGCAAATTAGAAAGCTTAATGTCTGAGAATTTCAAATCAGTATGGAATAAATTGTTGGTCTCCCCTTGCCAACAGAATTCACTGAAGTTTAACTTTGACAACAGTCATTCTGATTCACAGTAAAACATTCAGTTTAGGGTATTATACCACACCAGAAAAAAAAAAGATTTCATACTCATCATATTTGTTTCATTCGACATAAAAGTTTAAAGTTACTTTGCGTCTCAGACGAGTGTCAGATATTTTGCACCCCAGCATCCTTCTCTCAAGGCTTGAGAACATTGATACAGTTTTAGTAGAGGGGGTTTGCTAATACAATGGGGCTCATCTTGCAATTCTCCCAAGGAATAACTATCAGTCCTGCTACAGCAGCTTCAGCGTCCCTAGGTGACCGCGCCACTGAGCCCGTGCTCGCTCCATCGCACCCCACTCCACGCCTGCTGCCACCCTGAAGGTAGATGCATCACGCTGGGGAGACTGCGCAACAGCAGCCCCCTCTCCCTCCAGCCCTTAAACCTCCTCCCTGGCACCATGGCCTCCTGCGGCCCCTACACGTCTTCGGGTATCCACTACAGCCCTGGTCCCTTCTGCCCAGACTCTCCCTCAGGTGAGTCTCCACAACATCTCCATGTCTCCTCCCACCTGTACTGCACAACTGGCATCCTTTTGTCATTTGAGAAATGCCACACACACACTCACACACGCTCCTGTGCTCACTCTAAAGGGGACACCGCCTGTTCTTTTCTGATCACCTCCCGGCTGCTGGCTGACTCTCTGAGCCGTGTCTGTGGTGGCTACACCATGTGTGGGGATCTAGGGGTTTAAAACAGCAGGTCTCCCATACTCCCTGAATGGCAAATATAAGTGCTTCCAATTTCATTACACAGCGGACGTTATATGAATCATCTCTGACTAACTTTCAACTGAGATGACTGGCCTGCGCTAATTAGTGAATCAGACAATGTAAAATAAATAAATATTTAGTTAAGCAAACGTGACTGATGCTGTACATTTCAAAATGTTCTGACATAAAGCGGTTTTATCTTAAAGTGGCCCCCTCTCTTAACCTTTACATTCCATTACTTCAGGTGAAATCATGTTTTCCTTTTATAAGGAAGCTTCTTTCAAGAGGTCCCAAACTGGTATAGTCATTACCTAGAACAGTTCATATGAAAGTTTGCCTGGACTCAAATCTCCTAACTTAGGCTACTCAAACTACTGTTTTGATTTGGTGCCACTCATATCACATAATAATATTACACAAACCCTTTAACTCTTATAAGATCACATTAAAACACGGGAAACAAAGGATCTCTGACATATAGTTTACTGGAATTGAGAGGGGGTCTTTAATTTTTAACATACAGGCTAAAAGCTTTGTAATTTGGCATTTATTGTTACCTGCTTTAATTAATGTCTGCAGCATTTTACGTTTCAACCTCTCACTATTTTTCTTAATCAGACAAAAACCTTTAAAACATAACAGTTTCAATAAGACATAAATTACAACTTTCACTTTATAGGTTGCCATACCACAGCACACTTAGTTAACAAAATATTTTACAAACAAGATGATATCACCCTCTCCATGATATTAATATGATATGTTCTCTGATCTGTAAACAGCTGGTTATCTTGCTTTTCCACGATAAGAGAAAGTGCTGAGGATTTACGCTTGGTGAGCACATTTGGGCTGAATCTTTCACACGTCACAAATTGCAGATGGGAAGCAGTGATCTTGAACAGCCGATCACATTTCCGTGACCATCTGACACCTTCCATTTAGGAAAATAATACTTTCTATCTTAGCATACCCCTCTGCAGCAGCCAGCAAAAAAGGAATTATGCCTGGTAGACTTTTGCTATTCACAAGTTCGGAGCTTCTCATTTTGTTTTGTTCCGTTGCACTGATTAGATTAAATGTTCGCTCTTTAAACAGACATCTAAAGCCACAGAAATGTCTACAATTTGTCTTGTTCAGATTTGTTTTATCTACTTAAACATGGGGATCTATGCTATAAGGTTAGCATTTAACAGCTAGTAAAGGAGGGTAAAAAAGGAGACCCTTATACCATATAACTGTACTAAATGAGTCCATTCATGAGGTCTCACATTTTGAGCAGCCTTCTCTTTGAAAACCCAAACCTCATCACTGGAATGTTTAAATCTTATGTACCTGGTGTTAATTACTCTACTATGCCTGCTAATTTGGAGTTTTTTTTTTTTTTACTAATAGAGGTAGAAATGATATCAAAGTAATATGACAGATAAATATGAGTTGAGTTAACTGGTACAGAGAGTTGTAAATCACTGTGGTGTGATTCTTTGTCTCAAAGGGTTTAATTAGTCTAGAAATTCTTCTCTTATCTGATGACCCCCCCCCCCCCCCCCCCTCCTCCCTCCACCCTTCTTCCCTCCCTCTGCACACTGCAACAACTTACAACCATAAACGCCCTGCAATCTGAAGACCAGTGGCCTCAGGAGACTGAGTTGCTACAAAGAGCTGAAAGAGTTGGAAATGGTCATTTTATTGCATTAGAACAGCACGCTCGAGACTTGGGTAATGTAGTGCTAACTGAGCGCTAGTCCAGATAACAGTATGCAACTCTGAAGTGAAATACAGCGGTTTACTGTGGTGCTTTAAAAGTGAGGCAACACAAGGAGAACAGTATCCAACAATGCAGAATGCTTTCTGAGTGGATTCAAAAAATGTGTTTTAAAACACACTATTGTACTTTCTGACAGTTTATATTTAAAATCTCATCAGACATTTTGCAGAGTTCATGCAAAAAGTATTTGCTCAGTTTAACTACAAGTGGGGGATATGCAGGCTGCATGCTTGTCAAACACTCAAACATCAAACTATGTTGTGGTTTCATCTATAATAAATGCTACCTATATGTGGCCTGTTATTGCTTGACGGTAGCATGGTGTTGCTCTATTTCATAGTACATGAACAAACCCATTTATCCCTATCTGTCATTTCACAACTTGTGAGGTATCTGTCACTTCTCGTCCCATGGGAATCCTATATGCAAGTGTTTTTTTTAAACTCTAATTGAGCTCTTTATTTAATTGACAGTTTTTTTTTGTCCTAATAACTCATTTACACCAGCTTTGATTGGATTTGCAAGAACTTTGTTTTTCCTTATTCTTAACCTGAACGTGTTGAGTGTTAACCTGTTAATGATAATACATTATAAGTTATGTACAGGGTCACAAAAAGGTGCTCCCCTAATTAAGATAACAAGATTAGAAGCGTCACTTTGCAGGTTTTTAAATGTACGTGTAAGATATCCACACCTCTAAGATCAAGCAGGAGCTGGACAGAGCTAAGGGAGTTTTATTTAAATGTCCCATAATGTATTATGACGGGAAATCATACAAAACAACAAGGAGTCTTATTTTCAGTGTGATGCACCGATCACCTTGTTCTAATGGGTTATGGCCGCAGCCTTATGTGCTTTGTGGGTCCGTGGAGGTGAAAGTGTGTATGGATCCAGAATATCTAAATAGGACTTAGACATACAACACACTATGTGCACTGATGGATGTTGTATTAGGTTTCTCCCCTTTGTGTTTTCAGGCCTGCAGCTAGACCCCAGGTTGTGATACAATGCACCCATCAGGTAATAGTACATGAAACACAGACTTTATTTTTCTGCTTCTTCCTCTTTAACTTTTCATCACTTTTATGCTTGTGATGTTCTTCATTGTGTGGATGCTTTTGTCACATAGGATAATAATAATGTTTTTATGCAACATTATAAACAATGTGGGGACCCTAATGTGTATATTGTATTATTGATACAGATGCAAAACTTGTGTCTGTGTGTGTGTTGTGTAAAAGCACCTTCTTTTGAAGGACTAGCAGGAGCAGAATGAGATGAGGGGTTATTTTGGCGATGGAGATTAAGGCAGGGGCTTTTTGTCATTTGTGCGAGACAAGCCATTCATCCATCCAGTTCACAGCCAAAAAAAGGCTGGTCCCAGAAATTAGCAGTTTCAGCTCAGCAGCAAAGTCGTCGGGCTGTGAAGGCAGAGAGAAATTGACTAATTAGCAATGCGCACTAAAACTTGACGGTTCTCTCTATAACAGCGAGGGAAAGACTCGGTTTTTCTCCCCCTTTCTCTTTTCTTTCTTCCATAGATGTTTGAAATCGCAGTCATTTACGCTCGACAGTTTTTACAATAGCCTTGAGCCATAATTTTGCGAGTCTCTCCAGCATCCATACCCCTGCATGGTCTCTCTCCACCGGCCATGCACGACCGTTTCTCTCCCCAACCGTGGATTTCCTATTACTCTCGTTACGACTCACTGAGCCCCAGGCCCAAGGATAATGATGTGTTGTTTCTTGGTAGCATAATTTGTCACACGTATATTTCTTCTTCTTCTTCTCTTGCAGAAAGCACAGCTCCCTCTCACACTCACACACTTCTTGTTAATTCAGAAGAACAAATGATCAACGTCAACAAATAACCTGAAATAGTGACTTTCTGAGTTGGAATCAATGGTTATTTTGAGACATCACCGACCATAGACTTTAAAGGAAAAGGACACTTCTTTTTTTTTTAAAAAAAGGAAGAACAAAAGGACAAATCAAGTGAGATTATTGGGAACCTGAAGCTTTACTTTTCTTTTTTTGTCTCAAGACCTGAAGTCAGGTAAGTTTGGCTCCTTCTCAGGCGAGCTGCTCACATCATTTAGTTGTGACAGGCGCTTTTACACAATCTGGCGACAACGTTACAGCACGCTTGTGTCAACTTTACACTCGTAGAAATAGCTTTTGCACAGCTAAAGAAAACAATATATGCAGTTTGCATTTAACTTTACCGATAGCTACATTTCACTTATTAAGCTGTATCGATACTCACGTCCGTAGGCTAAAAAAAAAAAGAGAGAGAAGGCATCCGTAGTGCTGCTGGCTGCTCGGAGGCAAACTAATCGCTTTTGTATGACTCCGTAAATCTGTGTGATGTGTAATGTCCTCGTTGTGGGGTTGTGGGGAGCGCGATAAGGAGAAAGGGAGAAGTGTTTTCTGAATGCTGCATGTTCTCCGTCCAACGTAGCGGCTGCTTTCTTTTTCCTCATCCGACAACTTCAGCCGCGGTTTAGCGAGGAGAGGACGCGCTGCAGCATCTCCGTGTAAAAAACCCCCTCAGCCAGCCTCCATTTAAATCATCTCGCTGCCGAGTGAAGAATGAATAAGAGTGGCACGCTGTGGGAACTACTGCGTTTTTGTTTGTTGCTGTACGACCAGAGCTCAAAGTTGAAATCAAGTGAAGCCGTGCTGGATGTAGATTTACGCCGGCAGGCATGGCATGATGCTTTCCCCCCGCTGGACGGACTGGAGAGCTGTTCAATAACTTACTCGAGGAATCGTGTTTTTTTGTTCTAATAGCAGACCGGAATCAACTATAGGCTGCGTGTGTTGTGCAAATAAATGACCTGAGGTAAATGGCTTGCATGGTTTATTTGTTACCTAGGTGGCGTTCACAGTCAGGAAGTCATGTCCAGATCGGGTGATAGAACATCCACCTTTGACCCAACACACAGTGACACCCTGCTGCACGGGCTCAACCTCTTATGGAGAAAACAGCTGTTCTGTGATGTGACTCTCACTGCCCAGGGACAGCAGTTCCACTGCCACAAAGCTGTGCTGGCATCCTGCTCCCAGTATTTCAGATCTCTCTTCTCTTCCCATAATGTCATCAACAACGAGGGGAGCAAAGGGGACCAGGGCAGCAGTGGAACCCCCTCATCCTCTCCTGATGACAAGCTGGTGACCCCCAGTGCCAGGCCCATCAATAACCTAGTACTCCAGGGCTGCTCCTCCATTGGACTAAGGCTAGTGCTGGAGTACCTGTACACTGCCAACGTGACTCTATCCCTAGACACAGTGGAAGAGGTGCTGTCAGTCAGCAAGATCCTCAACATCCCTCAGATTACCAAGCTCAGTGTGCAGTTCCTCAATGACCAGATCTCTGTGCAGAACTACAAGCAGATCTGCAAGATTGCCGCACTCCATGGACTGGATGAGACCAAGAAGCTGGCCAACAAGTACCTCGTGGAGGATGTGCTGCTGCTGAACTTTGAGGAGATGTGTGCTATGCTGGATGCTCTGCCACCTCCAGTGGAGTCAGAACTGGCCCTGTTCCAGATGTCAGTCCTGTGGCTAGAGCATGACAGGGAGACTCGCATGCACTATGCCCCGGACCTTATGAAGAGGCTGCGCTTCGCCCTCATACCTGCGCCAGAGCTGGTGGAGAGGGTGCAGTCTGTTGACTTCATGAGGAGTGACCCTGTGTGCCAGAAATTACTCCTGGATGCCATGAACTACCACCTCATGCCCTTCAGGCAGCACTGTAGGCAGACTACAGCCAGCAGGTGAGGATGAGACAAACACACACAGATACCAAGTTCACACACACAAGCAGTAATGAGCCGCTCGAGAGTGGACGGAGGGCGATTAAATGCCTCCCACTTGTCAAATTTAAACTAATCACCGATCTTAAGTATTGCAAACCTGCTCAAGTACTGATCCCACCACCTTTGTGATCTGGACCATGTAGGTGGTCAGTCAGAGCTGTGAGGTTAGAGGTCCACTTAATGAGGATTTTTGGGGTTTCCCTGTTATAGAATGCCAGATGTTAAGGGGCTTGACACTGTATCCATAATTACAAGGTACCTTATGTTTTATTGGAGGGAAATACAATCTTTATTTCCTCACACATCTGTGTAATTGCTCTCTAATCAGTGTAGACAAGATGCAGCAAATTAGATCCAAAGGTTATGCTTTTGATGTGTGGCAACTCTGATGAATAGAATTTGAAATGCTGTAATTCATTTGTTCTCAGGATGACATGGTACTTACATTACAATCCCGGATTAAGTTTAAGGACACACAAGCAATTAATGTCATGATAAAAACAGTCAGAAGTAATGTAACAAATCTGGGTGTGTAATATATTTGATAAGATGTAGCTTATCAAATAAGATTCAACGTGGCAGTGCTGTCAGCATTCAGGTTTATTAAGCAAGTTCTACTCATAGAAAAATAGGCCAAGCTGCATGTAGGTTACCTCCATGTTTGTCTTGATCAGCACTTTAAGGAGCTGGTGAATAGTCGGGCGTTGTTAGTTTGTTGATTGATTGACGGGGATGTTGTCAGGTTTTGTTTACAGGGTTGACTGTGCAGTCAAGCCTGAAATTTCTTGTGAGCAGTGATGGCATTAGTATTAAAATGTTAATTTCGCTGCATACATCTACTGTACTAAGATCAGATCATTTCAATTTGAAAGTCAAATGTCACACAAAGAAATTTTTTTTCTTGTAACTATTCCAACATTATCCCAATTACATATCTTTTCCTACTTTCTGTCCAGAATGAGCAAAGAATAAGGAATCCTCATAATTAGTTTCACATGCCACTGTTTCTCTCCTCTCTCAATTAATCACCATTATCTATGTCCAGGGGCTCATTTGCATATGAATAACCCCAAAACACTTCACAGTGGGCCAGTAGCAAGGAGAATGTACCGAGACGATGGGGATTTTTTCAAGCATAAAAAAGTGAAAACGGATAAAAGGTGGAAGTGGCTGAATATAAAGGCCAGCTACTCTTAATATTTTTCCGACTGCATATTGTGATTAATTGGTGGACTTGCTCTGCAATCCATTAGAAGCCAGATAATGGTCATTAATTTACAGTAAAGTGTTCAGCTTTTGGGTTGCATATCAAATAAAAACAGCAGGATATATATCCGGGAATTTCTGTTCATGTCACATGAATCACTGCAGCCAATGAAATAGAGACATTGTATAGGCAGGTTTATATACTCAATTGTGCTTTTGGCCTCCAGCATGGCACAAAGCATGACCCTCATAGTTTCCCAGCTAATTGAAAAGATGTCTTTGGAGAATCATAACCATTCAGTAACACATCAAAGGCACAAGTACGCAGTTTAGCAAATTTATTGTTAATCATGACATACAAGGCCACGTATTGCAGGATCAGTAGTCTAAAGTGAAGCAGTTGAACCCAGACATAAGCTGATATTTTTTTTTATTGTTTCATTCACAGGTTATATATTTAAGACATTTAGTATTTCAATGAGTTTTTTTTTTTGCTGGGCTAGGGTTGCTTGTAATTGCTAAGTTATTATGTCAATTAGGAAATTAAAGGTACAAGATAGGATTGTGCCTTTGTTGTTTTACTTCAAGTCTTAATACCTGTTTTGTTCTCTGTTTCCTAACACTTGTCCATACACCCACACTTTTGACATTACAGAATTCGTTCCAATAAGAGAATGATGTTACTGGTGGGTGGTTTGCCTCCTGGACCTGATCGTCTTCCAAGCAATTTAGTCCAGTACTATGACGACGAGAAAAAGACATGGAAGATCCTCACAAGTGAGTAGCAAACAGCTCTGCCTCTTTTCTTTTTTCTTTTTTTTTCCTGGGGCATGTTAGTGGCTTTTTATGATGAGACAAAGTTGTTCCTATGGATGACTTTAACACAGGTTAATTTCCACAGAAAATGAGGGGAAGGAGTTCCCTAAATCCTTTAGGTAATAATGTATCACTATCACTTTTAATATAAGTTTTTAATCAGAGCGTGACTTCACAACACTGTGGAGCTTCATGCCCGGTTTCCCTTGTTTTTGCTGAAAGATGCTGGCAGGATGCATGATGAGATTTACTGGAATCTAATGATCTATTGTGGCAGAGATAGAACAAAGATGAATGCCACGTCTGCCCAATAGTTTTTAAATGTAGCTTGATTATTTTACTCACTTTGATCAGTACATGACATTGAAATACCCCATACATACAAAAAATAATCATTGAATACAAGCATTAAAATGTTGACCCTCCGACCCTGAACAGGAAAAGCAATATAGATAATGGATGGATAGATATAAAAAAAAAAGAGAGAGATTGATTGGCTTGGTGAACACAGCAGCTGAAATTAAAATAGATACTGATAGAAAACGCTCCTGAAATGCTCCTGGAAAAATTACAAATCAAATTTACTGGGATTTTGAATGACCGAGAATAAAAAAATAAAACGTAAAGACGCTATTAGCTGTAGGGATTTCTACTAGGGCTTCAGTCACTATATTGATTCCATGATGTCATATTGAATGGAAGTGGTCGTAGTTTTCTTTTCTATCTATTTCTATCGGCTGTGAGACATCCCAGCACTCTCCTCTCTGCACTATGCTCTCTCATCTCTCTGTCTTCCCTGACCTTTTGATGCTCACCACTATATTGTTGCCATATTGCAAAGGTCAAACAAGAGCTAATGGGAGACCTTTTTTGTGCTTTGCATCATCATCGCCGGATATATTGAGTTTTTTGTCCTTTTATTTCGGTTGTAGCCATATCTCAGCCGGGTCCCTTCATTCATACATATTAGCCATTAGTCTATTTTCTGTCAGCTCGCCACTGTGCAGGTTAAATTCTCACTTGATGCCATGAGTTTCTCAGTCGACTCTCTGTATCTGGAGTCTTACGTTTGGTTGTGGACCGAGCTATCTCTGTTAGAGTAACAGTACATCGTGGTAATCATTTTATATATATTTAGCTTATGTTTGTTTGCATTTTACTAAAGGAGCCATGCTGAGACCCTGGAGTCTGTGTTGTCAGCTTCTCATTTAACTCGCTCTCATGGGTATAAACTGCGACAGCAAAAGGTCAACAGGGATTTCCATCGCTCAAAAACTAAAAAGTTAACACTCAAATGGTCCGTGTCCAAGTGGAAGGACAAAACTGCAAAATCATCCCCTTAACACATCAGTGACCATCTGATGTAGCCTCCACACAATGGATGTGGAATGAAGATTATTAACATTCAATCATAACTTTTCAATGAGGCGAAACCTGAGAGGGACAGCCTTTGATTAAGACATTCATCAACACAATTTGGGGAGAATCTGATCCCTCTCTGGCTGTGTCAAATATATCTGCTGCTCGGTGATTCCAGTGTAAAGTTTGCCATCTAGTGTACCCACAGCAGCGTGGACGAACACAAGACAAAGGCAGGCACAGGCGCAGCCACGATGCTTCACCCTACTCCTCCTGTTCTTCTGTAAACCATCCTGATATTACAATCTGCCTATCGGAAATGGACCTCATCTACGCAGCATGGCACAGAACAAAGGAATTCTCCTCAGTGGGATGCAATTGTAATGGTTGTTACAGTCACGTCAGAGATAGAGCAGCAGTGGTGCATTAGCTGTGGAGTCATTCAACCAACCCTGACTGTGCCTCTATGCAGAGGTTTCTGACTCCCTCTAGTGAGCCCTAGAGCTCACTGTAGACTGGAGTGATGGTGGACCTACTCATTCAGACCTCCTATGGCTGTTCACTCCTGGGGTTTGTGGGAGATTTAGACAGGAGGGGGTTGGGTAAGTAGTCTCACACATTGTAGAAGGAAAAAAATAATAATTATATGTTGTAAACATTTTCAGTAGTTTCAGTCATTATAAACTGCAGCTTGTCACACTGTCTACCAGTGTGACTGTAACACCTGTAGAGGAAGGCCAAGTGTTCCAAATCCTCCCTCAGCACCCCGCCTGTGACATGCTGTAAAGCAATAATCTCCTTTTCACTCGTGTATAAGATGATTCTCAGTATGAGTACAAGTCAGTTCGACATCAAATAAAAAGCCGCCCATCCATGTCCTATATACTGCTGACTGAATGATAATGTAAATAGCATGTAAGGGAATTTGGCAGTCATATGGCACTCGTCTTTGAGGTGCACTGGAGGCAGGCAACCTAATCCCCTCGTTTGAGATAAAGCTGTGTTTAGGGTATGTTAGTATTACTTCCTATCTGAGACTCCCCTCCCATGGAGGACCGGCACATGTCAGCCAGCCAGAGTGAGATTGCAGGGAGAGGCCAATTGGAAAGAAATGAGATTCAAGGCTGTCTAATTTTGCAGCAACTGCGATCCATCAGGCATTGGGGAGGTGACAGTGGAAATGACTGATGGAGACAGACAGGTGGGCTTTAACATTCCACTGATTTGTGCTCAAAAAGCACCGGGCCTGAGATTTATTGAGTGAACACGATCATGTTCATTATGACTGTCACCTAAGACCATTTCTCTGCATCTCAATGGGGTCACTTCAGCAAGAGAAGATGGAGGAGTGGAGGGGGAGCACAAAAAACATACACAAGAGGAAAATCCTCCACAAGGGGCCCCTCTTCAAGGCTGGTAGCTTTGTATGCTAACTTGTGCTAACACATCTAGTTATTTGTTATTCATTCACTTTTCATGATTTGCTACTCCCTCCTTTCTCTCTCAGAAATCCATCTGTTGCCTTCAAGCGGTCCAGAATATAGTACCTCGCTTTCTCTACTTGCTTCTAAAAGACAACATCGCTCATATCCTTAATTTCCTTTACTGGCTCACTTACTGTTTTAAATTACGTTTTGGGGAATGCTGATCCCATATGAGCCATCTTGCCACCTTAGATCTTCAGGTGGGACTCTTCAGGATGTTCCAAAGTTGAGACTCACATCTAAAAGAGATCGTAATGATCTCTTTTTTTATCCATCCCTTATTATCATTAAGTTTTGTTATTTCCTGTCATGTCATGTCATCTTCTTCTTAAAGTATTATCTTTCCATTCATTTTTATTTTATCTTTAATATGATTGCTGTTTTACTTTTACTGCCTTTGACTTCTGCCTGATCCAGCTTTTTTAATTCCTTTTCTCTTTTCTTGTTTATCTTTATCCTGTTCTCGTGTTTTTGTTGGCCTGATTGTTGATGTTTATTATGTAATGTTTCTTTTTATTTCTGAATTAGCTTCGTATGTCAAAGCACCCTGTGAACATCTGTTTTTAAAGATGCCATATAAATTCTATAGACAGACAGACAGACAGACAGACAGACAGACAGACAGACAGACAGACAGACAGACAGACAGACAGACAGACAGACAGACAGACAGACAGACAGACAGACAGACAGACAGACAGATAGATAGATAGATTCTACAACACTGGCTCACATTGACAAATGTGAAAAAGACATTTGTCAGTGTAACAAGCATGTTGTGTAGTGCTAAGTGCATGGTACAATGAAACCAATCTTGACATTAACATGTAGTAGGAGAAGCACTGTGTTATTCAATTGGACACTCAGCATGGCGGAATAAAATTAGTCACCACATGATCAACCCTGCCACTACAAGCATTGCTTATTAGAGTGTTCAGCTCATTTTTGGGGGGATTTTTTATTAAATACAAACCTGATTTTATTGTGACATTAATTGTCCAGACGAGTGGAAGTGTATCCTTATAACTTTAATGTTATTGTTTCTGCAGGTCATGTTGAGAAGTAGTCCTACATGTGTCTTTTTTAATTGTTGTTGTGGATCTCATAAATATTCATTTAAGAACAACATTTATGTTTATATGTTACGATCAGAACTGTGCAGTCTGAGGTTCAGATTCATATTATGGTATGTACTGTAAAGGTCTCTCAGGGCATGACATCAACAGACCAAATGAGAATGAGCCTGGAACCTCTTAAGTGCCTCTTGAGTTCCCAGGGGTTTGAACAACATAAACAAACCATCATTCCTCTGGATGCTTATGCCAACATGTGCAGGAAAAACAACAGCTACCATTGCAACATGCAGGCGCAGCAGAAGCGCATTTTAATGTTCTATTGGGAGACGACATCCCTATAATGGTGAAATGATCTCAAGCCATGGAATAGAAGCAGTTCATGTTGTACTTGTTGCACTTAAGTGTTATTAAACTGCTAATGGTTAGGAAGTATTGTCTTAACAAACACACACTTGTCGGGATACAAGGTTACATTTAATGGGGATTACAGGCCACATGTATTTCTCATGTGGTTCATGTGTGATAAATCATGTAATAAAAGTTTGGATTCAAACTTTCAAGGGAGGACCAAAATGTACCCTTCAACTTACCTGTTTCATTCACATGTTTCAGTCACTGACAACTTTTATTTATGTGTGTCTCGTCCAGTAATGCCTTACAACAGCGCTCATCACTGCGTGGTGGAGGTGGAGAACTTCCTGCTGCTAATGGGCGGAGAGGACCAGTGGAACCCCAACGGTACAGTGGCACCTCCACAGACTGAAAGTCCGTCTGTCCAGTGATTTCAAACAGCACATATGTCACATTTACGTTGCTCTGAGAATGCTCTGAGCCAGAGTGGATGTGGGATCAAACCCATCAGAGTTAATGTAACACTTTCAGATAGTTTTAAACACTCATAACAGAGCCAGATCAGCGTTGAGTGGACAAACAACACTCCAATCAACACTTATCCATAATTGGCCCAGAAAAATAACTGTTATTAACACTGAAACATTTGTGGAAGAGTTAAGAGCGCTTTTGGCAAAAGAGTGGCGACACACGCAGCAACAGTAAGAAACAAAGACTGTAAATGAGCAGAAGTCAGATGCTGTCTCTTGTTACTATAAAACAAACTAACATTATATTAGAGAAGGACATGTAGTAAAATCAGTCATATTTGCTCTGAGAGTCAAGCTCAACGATTAAACATCTTATGAAGGATCAGAATGATTGTTTTAATAGATTATACTACATGTAAAAGCGCTCAGATTCAACTTCTATTTGCTTAAAACCAGCAACTAAGAACAACACAAATAGTTGGTGGTGATGTTTTATATAAGACGGAGACCTGCACCTGCATCACATCAGGGAAATTCCTTTGCGCTCTATGTTACATGAATTTTGGCAGAAAGTACAATAAGAGCTGAGGACTGCCTTAATCCACCTAAACTTAATCACGCCATAAAGACTCGAACTCCACAACTGAATCCTCTGAGTCATCCGTCTCTTTGTTTTGATCTGATTTGCAGGTAAACACAGCACTAATTTTGTCAGCCGCTATGATCCCAGATTCAACAGTTGGATACAGTTGCCTCCGATGCAGGAGAGGTAAGTCTGTTTGTGGTTTCATGCAGAATTGTATGTTGAGGATTGTGAAAAGGAAATTTAGACACGCCACCAAAACACTGTAGGACAGTATTACACCCATAGAACTGCACTGCTTTCTTGACTTTTAGTTAGTAATACATTTAAACAAAAATGTGTTTGATTTGTTTGCATAAAAACATTGTTAAATGCTTTTCCTTTTTTTACTTTTGTTTTCTTTTAGAATTTGTTCTAAAAAACATCTGCAAAAGTATAGTACACGCATTGCCGCATCAAACAAATAAGCATTAAAAACAAGTGCTCGTGCTATCAACTTGTCATCACCAGTAAAAAAAATTCAGATCAATCCTTTCCTCTTTTCACACAGACTGTGGACAATCATTGAAAAAAATCTCGTCATTGCTGGTTTAACGATGTTGTCTGGTTGACACTTGCTTCCTCAGGAGAGCTAGTTTCTTTGCCTGCCGTCTGGAGAAGCACCTGTATGTGATTGGTGGAAGGAACGAGAGTGGTTACCTCTCCAGCGTGGAGTCCTACAACCTGGAGACCAACGAGTGGAACTACGTGTCGTCTCTGCCACAGCCTCTGGCAGCACATGCAGGAGCAGTGCACAATGGCAAGATCTACATATCAGGTGAGGAGACAACCTTTCTCACTTGTGATCTCCACTTCTTTGTCAGGAAATATGCACGAGGATTTGATTTATCTGGGGTTCTTGCAAGAGTTAAATTCTTCAATAATAATTACCTTTATAGTGTTTTCAAAGACAGTATAAGAATAGAAATAAAAGCAGCAGAAGCCCCACACACACAATCTACCACCTGCATTACCCATAATGCATTTTGTACACAGAAATCAGTAAGAGAATGATTGTGCTATATAGCTAACATTGCCTTTAGTGGCTATACTTAAGCAAAAACCAGGAGTAGACGACGAGATTAAATGAATCCTTTTCATTTTTCATACTTTCCTCATATAAAATCTATTTTCATGATTTATATTAAATAGGAAATAATAACAAACATATAATACACCATGAGAGGGACAGTCAACGTGGACACAAGAACACCACATCCTGAAATCTTCAACAATATCTTTAGTTGAATTCAAATTGAAATCAAAGACTCATCACACCAACACAGTATCAAGTAAAATCCTCCTCTTCGAAAAGCTGACTTCACTGAATCATCGGTGAACCTTATGATGTAACTATTATAATGTGCCAGTCATCACGATTTAAAACCAGAAGAACGAAACAAAGGCATCAGTCTGAAGTAGAACCTGTGTTTAATAGAAGTCTTTGGGAAGTAGACATTCATTGTCATGAACTACATTTTATTATACAAAAAAACAAAAACAAAACAGCAGTAATACAAAGAAAGAGCCAACACGTTTCTCTGTAAAATCAGTCAGATTATTAAAACAAGTAAAATGTTCGTAATGTATTTGTCCACGCTTGTGTGTCTGCCTACAGATATATAACGTTTGATACAGTATGTTGAGGCATAGCTCTGTGTTAACATGTTGCAGGAGGAGTGCACAATGGCGAGTATGTGTCCTGGCTCTACTGTTATGACCCCATAATGGATGTGTGGGCGAGGAAACAGGATATGAACACAAAGCGTGCCATTCATGCCCTTGCTGGAATGAATGACCGCCTGTATGCTATTGGTGGAAACCATTTGAAAGGTAAGCACTCAAGCAATTGAAGAAATGAACAGAAAAAGTGCTCAAGATTGATCATTCATATTTATTTTCAAAACGGTATGTAAAGAAATGCTTCCATTAGGCAATAATGACCTTTTTTTCCCCACACAAAAGACTCATGGTCACCCATCTCTCTCACGCTTCACCATGAAAGGTAGAATATGCAAGAGCAAACAACAGAGCTGCCGTTGCGTGAGGGGAATTTGTGTTTAATCTCCAATAATACATGCTGGCTTTTTGAAAAGAAACCTCCAGAAGATTAAATGTTATTTAAGTTTGAATTCACGTTGACATTTATTTATTGAACATGGTGGATCATTTGCTGACTCTAGTTCACTTTTCACTGCCACCGTTTGAAATTCATCACATAAAAACCTTTGATTGGTGTCCACAGATTTTTTTAAGCTTTATGTTTACTTTCAAATGTTGTTTTTTCTTCTTCTTTTTTTCTCTCCAGGCTTTTGTTTAGTGTGTGTTGGCTTTGCTTTATTTTGGAGGGTTTCTTCACTACTCGATTGCGGGTTTGGTGTTTGTAAATTCACTTAAAAAAGACCCACTTTGGGGTCGCCGGTGGCGCAGCGGCAGTGCGCGCGATCCCGTGTATTGAGGCTCAGTCTTCGTGCGGGCGGCCCGGGTTCGCGTCCGGCCTGTGGCTCATTTCCCGCATGTCTCTCCCCGCTCTCTCTCCCTGATTTCCGACTCTGTCCACTTTCCTCCCTCTATCATAAAGGCCAAAAATAAATCTTTTAAAAGAAAAAAAAAAAGACACACTTTGACTACTAAGAAATAGGTATAGTATGTCAATAAAACTCCTTAGGTTCAGGAAGTGTTGAGGTAACAGGGAGAAACAAACACTTGCAGATGAAATGAAACAGGCTTCTGAGGTCCTGAGAGGAAAAAACAGAACTCTGTATCACCCAGTTGTGGAGGTTTCTAATAGTTTTTTTAAAGTTTTCCTTTGTACTCCATATCCACATATATCACGTGGCTGTTATACTGATCCATCACATTGAGAAGACAAACTGGCTGCATAACATAAGACATGCTAAAAACAAAGAGAAGGTCTTTATATGATTCACTACATTCATAGTAGGAGTGTAGGAGTGTGGAGTGCTACACACAAAAGAACACCTTTCCAAAGTGGTTCACACAATGTTGATTATACATACAGGTAAATCTGGTTGCTGCATTCTCAAGCTTTCGGAGAAGCCTTTTCAATGTTTTCTTCCTCTTTTAAAGGTTTCTCCCATCTTGACGTAATGTTGGTGGAGTGTTACGATCCAAAGGCCGACCAGTGGAACATACTACAGACGCCCATCCTGGAGGGTCGCAGCGGCCCAGGATGTGCTGTTCTGGATGACAGCATCTTCCTCGTCGGAGGCTACAGCTGGAGCATGGTATGGCCTTTCTTAATATAATGTGAAAGTAAAAGGATAATGTAAGGACAGTTCTGTGTGTTTGTGAAGAACAACAATCTGATAGTTAAACGGTCAATCACTATAATACTGAAGCCAACGGGCGCAGGTCTCAGAGTTGTTAGGAAAAAAATGGAAGGTTTTATGTGGGACTTTTTCAGCTGCGGATTTAAACACTATTGACATACTATGGAGTATTTCTGGCACCAGGGTACAGGTATGTGTGGGACTGAGACTGACTCAAAATAAATTGCAGTTCATTGGAATAAGGGAATGTGTCATCCGTTGCAACATCTTGGCTCTTCGCTGTGTTTTTTGGAGAATGCTGGAGCTTCATTGCACAGAGGAATAAGCTGTAGCCAGCTTTACTTTTTAGTGAATCATTTCATTCCTGGTTGGTCTTTTAATGGAATTCTTCGACTGAATACATAGAATATTTCAGAAAATACCAAAACGTACTTCCTGAACTGGTCCGTACTGTTTTTGATCATTTCCATTGATCTCAAAAAAATTGTTTTCATTTCAAAGTAAGACATTCAAACATCCCTAAAAGAGTAAAAAAAGAGAATGACTTGATTTTCTGTTTTCCTCAGGGAGCCTACAAGTCTTCTACCATCTGCTACAGCCCAGAGAAAGGAACATGGACAGAGTTGGAGGGAGAGGTGGCAGAGCCCTTAGCAGGCCCAGCCTGTTCCACTGTCATACTGCCTGCCTGTCTCCCCTTTAACAAATGACAACTAATACTTCCAACAGACGGAGATGAGGGTGACTGGGTGGAGGACCATCAATAAGCAAAACAGCCGTCAACAATTTTGTGACAAATCCGTCTGTCAGATGACAGGGGTGTGTATAAATTATTTTTTTACAGGATTGACCAGAGCACTTTCGTTATTCCCTACTGAAGGTTTGAAAAAAAGAATGATAATTATTATGTAAGTCATGTATTTAAATTCATCTGTGTTCTGAGAAATAGTCCGTTTCATACTTGATTTACTTTAAACTGATAGTAAGTGTTTTTGGCTTCTCTTCTATAGCACGCATAGTGTTGACCTGAATTATAGCTTTCAAATCCATTGTATCTTGTATTCAGTAGAAGCATAATTCCTCCAAAATGCAGTGTTGTTTCATGGACTGATGCTGGGAGATGAAGGGATCAGTCCTAATTCTTCATGAAGTTAAAGTAGGGCTGGGTGACTATTACATTAACAGTGATGATCAAGGTGTATAAATATCCATCATCACTCACAATTTCTCTTTATCCTGCCAAATCACTTGGGCAAATTTCATCTCTTAAAACATATTAAATGTGTAAAACTTTTTTTTTTTTTTTTTTTTTTCAAAAGGTTTTCTTATCTGCCGTTGTCATATATGTAACTGACATGGTAAAAACAACCCGCCCTGTTTAATGGCTTGACCTGAAAGCAGGTATACGATGGCCCAAACACTGTACAAAAAATGCAACAATCTTTATGCGGATGTGTCCATTACACCTAGCCCTAATTTGAATGTTTTATCTGAACATTTTACAGCCAGACTGAAGTGGTGTTTCTGTATAAGTTGTTGAACAGAGAGTTCCTTACAGGTTACCTGCATACCAAAAATATCTCACCGTTTGTTTGTGGCCAATGTTCCTTCTGCTGCAAGAATATAATGCAAGGCTTACTATTGATACCTGATATTCTTACAAGCACTAATGTTCATATTTAATACTGATGGTACAATCAAACTGTAATTGCTGGCCAATGTGTTGGTGGTGAGCTAGCTTTGGTTAATAAATAGAGGGGACAAGTTAATGCTAGAATGTCTGTTTGGGAAGTCAAATAGCATTTCTTCAAAGAGATTTGAAGCATGAATGAATAAAAAACAAACAAGCATACAGTGGTCCTTTATGCACTAATGCAAACGTTTAATTCAGCACTTTTATTTCACTAAAATGTAAAATAATTTACGTGCTGTGTCACAAAATGAGTTACAGTACAAATGACTCTAAGTCCAGTCTAGTCTCTATTATTAGGTTCAAGGAGTTGACTCTAAATATTGATGCAGTACCTGTTGAATTCTGTAAAGATTTGTTGATTTCATTCTTGTACATAGTCGCTTGCAGTGAAACATTTTTGTGCACTCAATTTTGGATTTATTCTCAAATCCTGTTATGTCCTTTGCATTTTAGAAAATGAAAATAAATTGACTCTTGGTGATTAAAATGTCTTTTTGCAAATGTTTGACATTTTAGATGGAGCGATCATCAAGACAAAGTTGTCCACTCTTTTTCCTTTACATATGTAGCCCTTACGTTGACTTGGAGATGGGTCGATGACATTCTGTAGGAAACCGTACATTTTTCAACCGCCATAAAACTGAAATAGTTCATGTTTTTTTTCTTATTTTGTTAAGTCTCTACACAAGAAATGACCCAAAAAAGCTAAATCCTGTTTTAAGTTGTCGTGTTCCCCATTCAGGCAGACATTAAAACTTCCAGCTTTTTTTTTTTTTTTTGTCAAAACACAAACACTACACTACAGGTAAGAGTTAACAACTCCCAAGTTAAAAATGCTTTTCCCTTTCTCTTTATGTTTGCATAGTATTTCACTTGTAGTTTGGTGTCAAGTTAAAGCTAGCTCTTCATACTCGTCTAAAGACTCCACTTTAGTTGCCTTGGTTGGTCTGCAGAATAATTAACGTCAATATGAGTTAAAGAGAGATTAATTTAACTTGCACCTCACCTCTGCAGCCTCTAATACCTCTCATAGATGGATAAAGACTTGTCTCAGTACTCTCGAGTCCACAGATTATTAATAAATCTGACCTTGGAACACCTTTAGATTGAAATAGAAGCAACAGCATTACAGCAAGCACGAGTCTGTAAAAAGTGAACCAGTAAGCATACAAAGCCAGCCTGATGTTTATCCTCAGGGCTGTCTCTCATGCCAGCCCACATTTGATTTTTCAACCATTTACTACCAACTGTCTCATGCCAAAAGCGTGCACATCCCCCCCACACATACACATTCACCTGGTGGTTTAATGTCTGTTTTTGTCTTTTCATGGCAGCCGTTTCTCTGCTTTGCATCACCTCTTCATGCATCCACCTGGCCATGTGCCTAGAGGATAAAATGGCAATTATTTCCGCACTGAGATGATTCTGCTAGATTACATGAATCCATATTGAATTCAAACAATAAGGGAACAGGCCATTAGGAAAAATACTCAGTGTTCTCCTTGTTATAAGAGGCTCAGAGACGTGTAGGACAATAACAGCTGAGATACTGCAGAGATATCTAAATGTTTCCTCAGGTCAGCAGTAACGAGACTAAATACGTCCACAAGGCAGACAAAGTTCAGGGGACTGTATGTGACGACATCTACAGTAAGACTAAGATACAGACATTTAGACAGAAATACTGAGCGCGAAACGTGTGTGGATTTGAAGTCTTAATTTACTTCTCAGTGTAGGTGGCTACAGATGGTTTCTGCACTGTGCTCAATCCCACTGCTTGTCTTGAGCTAAGGGAATAACAGGATTGCTTAAGATGAACACGGCCGACCTTTTAATTAAGTACATGGAACATTGTGGCTCTGTATTAATCACAGAGAAACCTTTTTTTCTTTCCTTGGCTCTTCAGCTCTCTCTCTCTCTCTACAGCAGCCTATTGACAACACTGGTTTATCTGTTTAATAGATCCATCTTGTGGCACAATTGGTTGGCTAAAATTAATCAAATTGGCTAACTCTCATTGTCCTGTTAGTTTTATACAGGCCCATGTCCATGTGCACTCTTTGCGGTCTTGTGGAGTTGTATGTCCTGTCAGTTTAGTCTGTGTTGTCTCATATTTGTCTTTGTTGTTTGATGTAGCACCATAGTCCTGGAGGAACCACATTTCATAGTTTTATAATACTAACACCTGCATGTTGGTATGTTAACTGAATTAAGTTTTGATACTTCTTTAGAATGTTTTTTTTTAATGGCTAGCATAAATGTCTTCTACTGTTTCATCAGTAAACGCATGTGAGCAACTAAAAAAGTTTTCTTTTCTTAACCTGCTCCAGCATCTTATTTTAGGAGTTAATTTGTATGTTTTTTTCCTCCATATACATTACATACTGTATGCAGCACTCATACCCCCATCTGTATCTGTGGTGTGGGTGGGGGGGATCCCTCCCTCACTCTCCTGGCTCCTGCATCCCTTCTAATCATGCACACCTTCTGAACCTGCTCCCCCGCTGTACATGTGCTCATCAACCCAGCAGTTGATGAGCACATGTACTGTGCAAGTCATCTGCCTGCCTTGTTGTTCACCTACCTGCTAGTCCTTGTGCCATTACAGCCATCCACCATTTCTGCCCTATACTTTCAGCCATCCCACACCTGCCAATCCACCCGGGCATGGTGGGTTTGTGTTCCTCTGATGCATGTGTTTCCTATATTCTTGTTGACCATGGCTAAATGTTAATCCCCTTTTATTGTTGTAAAGCACTTTGTGATCTTTTATCTGTGAAAGGTGCTCTATTACTTACTTACTTACTAAATCATCAGTAGAAACAATGCATACCTCATGAGCAACTCCTTATTGGCCTCCAGAGCCACTCATCTGTGTAGTAGAGACTGGATTGACCTTCAGTGCACCACCTCTTGTCTAATTGATCTTTTGCATTTGGTGCCCACACCATCACCCTCAGGTATCCTGTTCATCACCTTTTTTTTTTTTTTAATCTTCCAGACCACTTTGCAGCTTGTCTCATCCTCTTTCTCTTGTAACCTGCTGTTTTTTTTAATTGATATTTTTACTACATTTCCTCAATACTCTTTTCTGTCATATTAAACTTCCATTGACCGAGAGCTTCATAAGTGTGCTACTGGCATTTGGGTCAACTTTGCAAAACTTAGATTAAAAGAGACGATTTGCTCATCTATGAAATCATTCAAAAATTTCAACATTTAATGTTTATCTTTCCCACTTTCCTCAAATAGAAAATTGCTGAACAGGTTCTTTTTACATTGATGGAATTAAACAAAATAGCTCAGGTATGTAGCGTCAACATGATTTTAGTATTTGTACTTTATGTCTATATTCAGTTTATCCTTGTTCTCCAGTTAAATAAAAAATATGGGACACTAAACGTTTACTATTATCTTATAAATAGTTTACAAGATGAACATAGGTTATATTTTTCCTCTAACAGCCTATGCTAAAATATTTAAACCTAACAACCCATATATAAGCTATAGTAACACTAAGAGGAGCTATTCTGCATGACCGGGTATTACAAATATTTTATACATTTCAAATATTGTTGCAAAAACAACTCATATACTGTGACTGTGAGTTAGATCGGAGCTATAAATGTAAATATTTAAGCATTAGTTAACATTATGCACTTTCTGTGGAAGTTTATTCCTGCTAGAAGTAAAAGAAAGATGGAAAGTTTGTCTTTGTGATGATAAAAAATAATCCTCATGCTTTGTCCCGAAAAGGAGACTAAAATTCAGAATTATGAGAAATTAGATAATTCTCATTTGACTTTTAAAATGGTCTTATTATTATTTACAAATTTGATTTATTTCTAATTGTTTTACATATTAATCTCATAAATGTGCCTTTGTGTCTTTAAATCATGACCTATATCATGTTTCAAAGTCATACATTGGACTTTTAGCGCAGAATTGGACTATTCATTTTTAGTATTTTTCTCTCATGTTAATTGTATTTATCTTAGCATACGGATATTTTAGTTTAATCTTTTTTTCTTAAAAAAAAAAAAGGGCTACTCAGCCTATAAATTACAATGACTATTACTAGTTATAATTCTCTAAAACGTCAGCACAGTCGTGTGTCAGGTATGTGGCTTTAGTCCACCATCTAGTGGCAAATACACTGGACTCCATGAGTTCAGATCACAGCGCAAATGAATGGACCTGTTGCATTTAAAATGCTGTACATCTGCACAGGTAAATCAGCAACAGCCGTTGAGGATTCAATTAACTCTTCAGATGAAGTTTGAAAGACATCAGCGATTCATGGTGACCTACTTAAAGTGACTCATATCACCGCAGCCAGCCATGGAATATGATTGAGATTATTTCCATGCCTGCTCGCTCTTGTCCCCATGCCTGTTTACGTTCATGTGAGCCACACTCCCCTGGCTACCAGCCACCCCGCGGTATTTATAGCCAAACAGCGGCAACCAGCACCCAAGGAATCCACGCGTTTTTCTCCTCAAACCTCTAAACTTGGACAGAGTGAGAGGGAGAGAGGGGCTTGGTTTAAGGATCCACACCTGAACGAGACTCAATGACGATGGAGGAGCGCATGGAACCTCAAGGTAAAGCTGTCAAATGTATTATTCATTTCATCAGCTAATTGAGATTTCTTTTTTTTTTCTATTTCCTGACGCGCTCGCTGCAATAATCCCCAATCTGTGGTGAACATTTTTAACATGTTTTTCATCTATTTGTAGCTACTTGTGACTGATGCTCCTTGTTGTTTTTCATGTTTTATCTTTTTGTTCGACAAATAATTTTATTTGCAGTATTTTCTTAACGATAGCAAACCTCCAGCTCATGCTTGCTGTCCCTGCAGGCTTTACAGTAGCTACACTAATTAATGCAATGGGCTTGTATTATAATTTAAAATGGGAGAGCATCATCAAGTGTCTCAACTTTCACGACTCGTACAGATAGCCTACAGTATAGACGAGCCTTAGTAAGTATGGTCTGTAGTTTAACTGCTGTCAGCTTATTGATGAGCTTCTCTACTATGCAACCTTACCAATGCTGCCTTTAATGATTTACTTGCTAACCTATTGTCATGCATTCACCCTGCATATCATCCCCCACTCTTTTCCTTGCATCTTCTTGATACAGGTACCTTGACATTTAATTTCCACACAGCACTGTGTGCAAAACTGACAGACAGAAGAAAAAAAAACACACTCGATATATCGCATATCTTTTTGAACTTGCATGGTTGTGGTTAAAATCAGAGGCGTCCCAGCCATCAGGAGTGTAAATGTGTGTGCTGACCTTGTAGCCTCTCCAGGCTTTCAGACAAACGCTGTGCTGGGTTTGAGGCCAGAGCTCAACTCAAAGCGTGTCCAGTTCATGTCTGAGGAGCCCTGCTGCTGATGAGTGAGTCACTTTGCCTTTTGCTTCAGCTCTCCCACACTCAGTCATCGTCCTTTTAGCTCCAGCCTAGTGGAAACAGCCTTGTTTCGTCTGTCTCCGACTGGCTCACTTCAAACTTGCTGTTTTTCAGCCTTGACACCTCATCTCGTCACATATTTGTCTGTTTCAGCGTACACATGTACACGCTTAGCTGGACAAGCAACGACAACAGTGCAATGGTTTAACATAGTAGTTTTCTGGAAACGACTCATGAGGCAAGACAAAAGCAAGAAAGTCCAGGCTGTGGTCAGTGCTTTTTAGAAACAGAAAAATCTCACCTCTCTGAATGTGTCATCACTGCTTTTTTACGAGAAACACTTTCTGTGCAGTCTTATCCTGCTCACCAGTACAATTACAATTTCTATTTTCAAATGGCTGCTAGTTCAGAGCTTTTGTTCACCCAGTCTTGTGCACGGCAAGCAATTAGGTTCCAACTGAATATGAGGTGATCATGTAGAAAAAGTACTGATAAACGGTGGCATTTAGTTGGACGTTCTGCAGTATTGTTGATGGGTAAAACACAGATTTTGTTTTAGTACATCATTACAGCGGAATATGTTACTCATCCATATTTAATAGACTTTCTCTGATATATAGGAAATGCTATACGGCTGCACTGATTTGATCATTTGATTTTAAGCTGTCCAAAGTATTGGACAATTAGATATTCTGACAAGACAGTGGAGCTTGTAAAAAAGCAAATGGATCAGTAAAGTTGTAAGAATATATTATCTTAAATACAATGAAAGGCAGTATCAGTTATTCTTATCAGTCTAGAAGATTTTAAGATATTTCATAGACGTTAGATATATTTTGAACCGTTAATTCATCCCCATAGGGAGCATGAACATACTTACCACGTTCTCAAAAATATATGTATTATTGTGGTTCAAAGTGGTAGACAACCTCCATTGTGCTCCCTAGAGCTATGATGTCTTTGTTGCTAAAAATAGACAAACAGACCGACAGACAAAATGTGAAAGATGTGCGATTTCTCCGAGCAGCGTTTCATGCATGCATGTTAAGATCTTTTCTAATTCTTCTGAGTCTCGTCTTTCTTTTTCTTTTTTGTAGCATTATGGTGAATCCTTCAACCTCATCCCTCTCTAAAGATGCACACCAGTTCAGACCAGTCCCTCACCCGCTCCCTCACACCAAACCTCCACTTTCCATCCAGCTGTGGTCCAGGTGGACAGGCGCATGTCCAGTCCTCCCTGTCCCTCCCCGAGCCTGAGGCCTGGAGGAAGCCCAGCCCGGCTGCTCGTCATGGCCTGGCACAAGGAGCCCGCTCCTGCTCACTGCAGGTCCCTCACGCCTCCTCGGAGTACCTGGGGCTGCCCCCTCGAGCAGCCAGCTTTGACGTGCCTTGTTGTCAAGATGAGGCCTCGTCAGATCAGGGTTCAGGGTCTCTCAGCCCACATGGCGTATTGCGGCGGAGAGGGGGATTGGTGGAGCAGAAGGACATCATCATGGCTCACCAGGCTCACAAAATCCAGAGCACGCCGCAAGCCCGCAGGAAGGAGTGGGAGTAAGTATAAAAGAAAGTCAAAGGAGCCCTCTTTAAATATACGTGTAAAGATGATAAATCCCCACGGAGGAGGATGAAAGTGTCACTGATATGGGCGCACGTAATTTTTATGCACTGTGACTTCAACCTGTTGAACCTCTTTGTTAGGCTGGCATTGCAAAAAAACATTAAACATTCATTCATGTTTGTTTTAAATGTTAATCTGAAAGCTTATTAAAGGATGTGGATGGGAGATTTATTTATTTGAGGTAGCGATGAGGAAGCACAGTAACACATTTTATTCAGGTATTTAAGCCACGACCTTTACAGTGCTGACTGAATCTTCTCAGGTGTAAGTGCTAAAGATGATTCTATTGGGGTCGCCGGTGGCGCAGCGGCAGTGCGCGCGACCCCACGTATTGAGGCTCAGTCCTCGCGCGCGGGCGGCCCGGGTTCGCGTCCGGCCTGTGGCCCATCTCCCGCATGTCTCTCCCCACTCTCTCCCCCCTTTCCGACTCTATCCACTTTCCTCCCTCTATCATTAAAGGCAAAAAGGCCAAAAACAAATCTTAAAAAAAAAAGAAGATGATTCTATTACATTTGTCTTCATTCATATTAATAATAACACTTCTTCTATTCTTGATATCATGTTTAAAACTGTTATTATTAACAGTCTGAAAGGCTGAAAGTAAATACAGAATTCTAATCCACCGTGTTTAAGCCACAGAAAGCTGTTGATTATTTTATTTTTTTTAAATGAAAGCAATAAAGGTGAAAGAAATTGTATTTACGTGAAGAAGACAAAACACTGAGTTCAAATACTTTACTCCAAAGCTAGTGGAGGCAAACACAGAGCCCAAGGCAGAGTGAATATTAGATTTACATTTTTTACGGGGCTAGAAAAATGACTTCAAAATGATTGCAAAAGTTGTTCAACGTCTGCTGAAAGTGTTAATAACCTTCCATTCTCAAAGATGTTAAAGGATGTCAGTCTTTGAGCCCCCTATTGATCAAACCTTGTAACGTGTCTTTAAGGGAGAATTTCAATGTGACCTAAGGAGTTTGGGGGGAAAAATAGAGATAGTTAAGTTTCCCAAAACACAAAATGTTGTTTGTATCCTTGGGGTTATTAAGATTTTTATTTTTTTCCCCTTCTTCACAACACATATGCGGTGACAAAGAATGTGAAACTGTTGTGAAGCTGGTTTTTTTTTTAAAGAAATTCGCACTACTACATTTCACATTTCTACTTTTCAAGTTCTTATTCTTCACATTATTCCACGGCCATCTATTGTCATTGACAGAGTAATGTGTCACTATTGAAAGAACAGCGTGCGTGTGCATCCTTGTTCATGTGACCCACTCTAAACCCCTCTTAAAAACACTGTTCTGCTAATGGTCAAAGGACTCTACAATACTGAAAACATGGACGTTCGTGAGTTTAACTCATGAACCATTGTTGTGAAAAGTACAACACTTGTTATTGTTGTGTTGTTGCTTAGCTGCAAAGCTCTTATAACAAAAGGTTCCCCACAGTCGCAACACATATGCTGTATTCTTTGTTTTCAGCATTATTATTTTTCCCACCAATGAATTACAAAATTGGTTCCCATCTGCTTTCATCAGCTGACATGAAGTTTTAAAAAAAACAACTAATAATAATAATAAAAAAAAAGTAAGGCCTGTGTATCAGTATCATCCGCTGTATAATGTAATCAGATCCTGGATAGCGTTATTAATGGTGTAGCTGAGGGTGCTCGCTGGTGAACTTTTGAACTCATGGAGCCACATCGCTCTGATTATCAGCCTCCCACCACTCAAACATGGAGTGGCACTCCATCAGCCTAACCCCAGCCCACTAACCAACTCCATTCCTCCTCCTTCTCCATCCTCTGATCACTACTTACTTACCTCCACCACCCACTTCACGTCCACATTGTACTGTCTTTCTCTTTCCCGCTCCACCACTGAGTCCATCTTTTCTAACATTTAAAGGCACAAAAAGAACACGGGACATATTTCAAGTGTTGACTGCATTAGCACCTCTGACATAAAAGCATAACATATTAAAAGAGGGAAGGTAAAACAACAGCGGATTCAGCCCTCCTCTAAATGCATTGTGGTTATTTGTCCATTAGGGGATGCTAGGGAATCAAAGTAGAAGAGCAGCAGGGAGGCAGTATAGGATCCAATATGAGCTAAGCTGTACAGCTTCACCAAACATTAATGGCTTTTCCAGCCAGATAATAGCAAAGACACTAATGATACTTTCTAAAATCATGGTATTACATTTAAGACCACTAATGAGTGATATGAAATTAAGAGTAATATGACTTTTTAGAGAAAGAAACTTATTTCTTAGAAACAAACTTTTAGGGCTCCACTAATAAATTTGATAACATATTTACATTATATTTTCTCAATCTAAATTCATGTTAAGCTGCTCTAAAACAACATACACCATGTAAATATGATTTAAGGTAAACTCACACCAATCTGTTATGATATACACTAAGCAGCAGTTATTAGATGAATCAAACTGACATAATTCAGTAGTAGAAGTGTCTGTTGCTAGGAAACAGAGTGAAAAATAAAATGCTAGCTCTTGTCAGCGTTGGATGAAAACCTGTCTGCAATTATATAAATGCTCTTCAGAGTTCTGCCACAAAGTAAGTCCATTAGCGTTTAAATGCTCAGTGCTTGTCACCTGCAGTATCGCTTCAGCTGTCTTTGCCCCAATACAGTATTTCTCAAGACAGTGGACATAAAACTGCATTGTTATTGTTCTTCTGTAGTAAAAAGAAGAACATGTTTTTCCTGTGGGAAGACCTTAAAGTAGGCCACCCATCAACCTGCAAAGTCTGATCATTTCTTTTTCTCTATGGTTTAAAGAAAAAATAAAAAAGTGTTAGGCCCGAGCAAATAGATACAAGCTTTTCTGCAGTTTACACAGCTATTTTTAGGAGCCTTTGAGTAGGCTGTGCTCAAGAGCCGAACAAAAATCAGACTCCATGTGGTCAATCTATACAGTATAGTTGATCATCAGTGTAGAGACGGGGCTGTGCTGTAGTCTGTCAGCCTCCGGAAGACGTCCAATGACCTTGATCGAAGTGTGTGTGTGTGTGTGTCTCTCTATTTGTGCTTGTGTTGCTGTGTGTTGGGAGAACCAGATTTCTGTAGGAAGAGGTTGCTGTATTGTGCAACATGGCTTTTGTTGGCAGAAATGAAAAGAACGGAGCAGGAATTCAAGAGAGCTATGTCGCTATGGAAACAACAGCAAAGAGAGCACTGCAGACAGAGATAGAAAGAGGGAGATATTTGCTGTTTGCAGAGATGGAGAAATATTTTAGTTGGTCGACATACAGTATGAAGTTTTATTATTTTCTAACGATGTAACAAATCCTTAAAGATAGCGATAATTTAAGTGTATTTATGATAATCAGACTGTATGTGCTGGCACTTATTCTGCCTTTTTACACTCTGCACTTGATAGGTCAGTGTCAGCTATTTGTTGCTCTCCTGCATTGCATGACGCCTGCCTGCCTCATGCAGACGAGGGAGAGGAGGGAACAGAGACACGTCTGAGTTTTTGGAGCTCAATTAGGGACTTATTCATAGATCCTGTTAAATCAATGTTCTTTTCCATCTTCTCCCCCCAGACCTCGCCATTTGTCAGAACACACTTGATACCTGCATTGTTGTATTTCATGTCAGGATTTCAAGTGGACAGATTCTGCTTTTGGTTTTAATTGCCATAATTGAGGCAGCATCAAATAAGCCCCCCGACGGAATAATCTGATGTGTGTGGGGGCTGAAGTGGTCATCTTGAGGAAACAGTGGGGAAGGGAGCAGAGCAGCAGATGGAGCGAGAGAGCCCAGTTGCCTAATGAGGTCTCACTTATGACACTGAGTGTGAAAAAGACCCTGCTTCTCTTCTCCTCTCCCTCAAAAAGGGAGCAGCCCTAAGATCTATTTCATGCTCTATTTTTACTCCAATATTAGCACAGTGGCCTACTTTTAAATGTTTTAATAGTCTGTCTCCATTAATGAAAATATGACAATGCTGTCTGATGTTGAAAGCTTTTCAATAAGGGGGGAAATGAGTCAAACTCTTATTCTATAAATCAACGTTAATGTTTAATTATCCTCATCTGCCCACTTGTTGCCCTTTTTCTGTGCATTGTCCTTCTAGTATTGGTGTTAAATGTATTTTCACACCTATTCCTTTTGCTGCTGCACCCACTAACATCTTTACATAATTGTTTTGGAGCCACATACCCACACATCCTGCTGTATATAGGCTCCCGGTTTTGTAAGGCAAATATTTTTTTGTTCGTCCTTTGCAAACTCTAATTGCTATGGTAACAAAATACACGTACCTCCTCTCCACCGGCTTTCATTCAGATGGATTTGGAAATCGCCATCATGAAATGTAACTGTTGGAGGAGGGGACTCATGCGCTCCTGGCAGCATGATAATTTCCCAGCAGGTGAAAGGATGGAGAGGTCTCTCTGATCTAGCGATTCGAGATGATCTATAGCAACGTTTTAGACGGATTCAGACAATAACCCCGAGAGTATATTTTTTAAATCAGGTGTAGACGTGTTATATGGGCTTCCTTTCGCACGGGATCTTCCCTTTTGTCAAGTTTTCTCGGCTCGAAGAAGAGGCGTAAAGTTTGCCAAGACTTGTCTCGGATGTCTCCAGCTTATTTTCGCAGATTGATCTTCGACTTTTCAAATCAAATCGTGCTTGGATGTTGATTGAAAACTGCAAGATATAAACTTGGTGGATCCTTTCCTCCCGTCTTCTGCTTGACTTTAGAGACGAAGGCACATTAAAAGTTGTTTAGATCTGTTTGCAACGCACGGTTAAACAGATGGGATAACGGAGATGCTGATGTTTTGCAGTCATCGTTAAGTTAATGGATGTTTTGTCCTAATTTAGGAGCCGTTTGAATGATAAAATCCAGTTTTCTTTCGGATATGAAGTGAAATAATCTGCAGCTTTCGAGGAGATTTTTGGCGCTCAAAAAGCTGTCATAGGATTGAAGGTGTATTCTCTTTTACTTACAGCTCCACTTCACTTTTTTCCCCCGTTGAATTCGCTTTGTCTTGAAAGTCTAAGCCTGGGTCTCCTTCTGTTTGTAGAATGGCTCGGTTTGGAGACGAGTCCGCTCCCACCACGGTGGACTCCGGGGATGGGGATGTGGAGCACGGCGGGGACTCGCAGGACGCGGCTGCGGCGACACTGACAGCCTCTATAAAACAAGCGAAGGCGCAGCGGGCCCGGACCATGGCTATGTACAACCCCGTCCCCCACCGGCAGAACTGCCTCACCATCAACAGGTCGCTCTTCATATTTGCGGAGGACAACATCATTAGGAAATACGCACGAAGAATCATTGAGTGGCCATATCCTTCCATGAGCAACCCGAGAGTTAAGTTTAAAGTTGTTTTCTGCTGTTTGCATGACAGAAAATGCATGGCAAATTGATTTTAGTTCGTTCAGCACCATGGAGAGCGACAAGCAGCGCGTGAATCTGCAGCATAAGAACGCAATTTCCATGAATGACTAAAACGTGTTTTTTAAAGTGCTGCCTCAAAAGTTGAGTCTGAATGGGGTCGGTGTGTTTTGCCATATTTGAATGGGAGGTGTCTCACAAGTTTTATGTCCAGTGTTTGAATGCAGAACAAACTCCATTCATCCAACTGTGTTTTGAGTCAGATTAAAAATGAAACTCTTAAATTCCTTCAGCTGAACCTAACCTTCTCAGAACTCTGCTTACTGTACCCTGCCCTGATTAGAGTCTTCTGTGGGCTCCATGTGCTGGCAGCAAACACAAAGTTAGCATGTGGTGATCATTAGAAGCAGCGCTGCTCACTGTGGGGGTGGCATGTAGGCACATCTCTTGCTTGCCTTAGTGCTCATTGGAATATGAACCTGGCCATGAGTAGGTGTCGGTTCAAATCAAGCAGGCAGCACTTCACTGCTTCCTGCTGCTGCATTGGCCAACACTTGTTCTTCCCGAACTTCTGCAGATCCAACAAAGACTATCAGGGTGGGATGTTATCATTCCTGCAGCAAAGTCATAATGTGAACAAAGAGTGCTGGCAAAAATATGACAATAATGCCAATTATATACAGGACAAACATAACAAGCCAAATGCTTGTCTTTTTAAAACAAACCTGTTGTATTTAACATAATCATGGTAGAAGTGATTTTCCTGAAAAATAAGTCAATTTTAATATCATTATCATTAAAAAAAAAAAACATTACTCAGATGCCATATCTGCCTACTGCTCCTCCTGTCTTACACCCTCTTCAGTGCAGCATGCCAGTCTCCCTCTGTTATCTAACCACAGGCTCTGTGTGCTGTGTGGGAGTGGGTCTAGTGGTCAAGACTAGCTGGCCACCGGCAGCTCTGTAATGTGACTGTCGGTATCACAGAGGCAGAGGTATGTGGGAGAGAGCTGGCCAGTAGTACTGTTGGTGTATTGTGGGCTGTAAAAGCAGCACATGTCAGAGTATTGACTGGATGAGACCCAGATTTTTGCGAATAGTGTCCAAGTGAAAATAGATTCATATGGATTCACAGCAGTGTTTTTTCTTTCATGGTATGGTGCTGCATGAAAACATTGGAGTGTTAAAGTGGGACGTCTATCAGAAGTTTACTGGGACTTTTACTCCACACTGTAGGTCAAAGTCTCTGCACAATAGAGCGTTGTTAAAGAAGCTGTGAGTTATGCTGTAGTAATACTGCATGTTTTTAAATCATTGACTTGATTGACAGATAGTGCAAAGTCTTTGGCTATCCAATGGTCCAATGGCTTTTTGTAATTTTTTAGGGGAAAATGGGCCACATTTTCTGAGGATCTACTGCATCTCTTAAAACTGTTAGAGAGAGGAACATAACGTATCTGAGGATGTGTTTAACACATCTTTAACACGGATGGCTGTTTTCAGGCTATTTAGATTTATATTGAAAGCAAGTGTCAAATAAAGGGACTTTAAACGAATCCTAGCCTTAGTGTTACTTCACATCAGTATTTGTAAAGGTGAGCTGTACAGAGTCTGATTACCAGAGAGCCCGTGGTTTTTCATTCTTTTTCATACAAAATGGAGACCACCTGTAGCCTTATGTAGTTAAGTCATCCATCACAGTCCATTAACAACTGTCAGAGTTGCAGTGGGAATATAACTTTGAAGTCATTAATGTAGATGTCGGCTGAGGATCGTACACCTTTGGAAACTTTAAATACGAGTTGCAGCTTACTTCAAATGTAGGCGTAATTAGAAATATATAAATGAATAATTCTGCAAGTATGTTGGTTATCTCTGAAATGTACAAGATTCCAGCTTCTTGTTTTTAGTGATTATAAATTGAATCTTTACTGGTTTGGGCTGTTTGTCCGACTAAACATTCTTCATCTTGAAGATGCCAGGCTGTGTCTTAGGATATTGAGTGAGCTGTCTCCAACACATTTGATTAATGTATTAATTGCTAGATACTAAGGCCGACGAAGCAATAAAAGCTGACAATTACTGTCAGCTGCATTTAAGTGTTAAAGTCTGACATTCAGTTAGTAATTTGAAAAGCGTAGAAACAACCAGGCTCTGCACAAGGATTGTTTCTCTGCAGGAGTGAAAGGGGACTCATAACATCAGTAACTTCAAAAGATAGGTTGTTTTTTTCACAGTAATGGGCCACAGAAAGGTTTATATGAATGTATTTTTACAAAACAACTTCATGTGTGAAGGTGAAAGACAACCAGCAGCTCTTGACACCACCATGTACCCAGCAACAACACATTACTGTACATACAAAATGATAAGTGCATTTTTTTTGTGACCAACTTATTATTTATCGATGTGCATTAGATACATAAACCACTTTATTCCAGCCATGTAGCTTTAAATGCAAGTGAGCTGTGTTCCATCTCTGGAAGGGGGATGTGGCTTGGGCTTTCTTACACCATGCCCTATTGTCTATCAATCAATCATTGTTTGTATAGTGCCAATTCATAACAAATGTTAACTCATGACACTTTACAAAAGAGCATAATGGGATAATATGCAGGCAGGATTTCTCCTTTGTATTCCTCACGTTCCTGTTGTTGACTTCTTTGCCACTGATGTGGGGTCGACACAGTCCGATGGTGGAGGCTGGGCGTTAGGTGTTGGTAGTGACGGCACAGTCTGATAGTAGTGGTTGGGACGACACTGTCCGAATGTTGGAGGCTGGGCGTCGGGCAGTGGTGGAGGGACGACATGGTATGATAGTATTGTGTTGGGAAGGCGAACTCAGAGAGCAGAACAAACACCTAGCTGTTGGAGTATCAACTACCTGGGGGAGGGGTTACTGCCCATTGTGATGTCAGCAAGGGAAAAAAAAAATATCTGTTCAAGTGCACATTTTCTGAAAAATGACAGACAGAACTTCTCATAATGGGGGGGTTTGTAGACAGGTTAGAGACACATTAGTATGTTAGAGAATATTAGACATACTAGAGAAGCTCTACTTGTAAACACAAATCCACCCTTTGACATCACCTTGTAAACACTTATAATCTCTTCCTTGAAGACTTTAAGTTTACTTTGGATTCCATCATTATCATACTTTTTACATGTGCTAATGACTTTTCAAGCACACCTAGTTAAAGCTGAAGACTTGTTCTGGTTGCTGCAGTGGCTTATTAACAAAAACACTGTCAGGATTAGCAATACAGTTACTGACTCTCTGTGTTGTAGAAAGCAGAATTGAAGTGTGCATGTGCAAAAAGTTCTCATTGACTTCATATACAATGAATGGGCAGTAAAAGCCCTTCTTATTCACCAGAGTATTTCAGTTTGAGAACTCAAAACTGACCTACCACAATGCAGAGACTTAACTGGGGCTAAGCAGTTTAGTGTCAAGGCTGTTGCTTCCCTTAGCCCCGGTGTAGAGTTTCAAAGATAAAACCAGTCTGTTACACAAGCCTATGTTTTAGAAGTGGGTCATATCCATGCTGCTAAAAAAATAAAAACAAGTAAATGGCTACTTAAAAATGTTTAAAGCATCTAAAAATATGCAGAGGTTTCAAAATGATTAACTGATGGTTTAAAACATGCACTCTGACTTCCATTGTAACAGGTAACAGATAGTGACAGAGTGGGCGAGATTTATTAAGTGTTTCCCACTTTAGATATTTTCAACTGCTTTCACTGGCAACAATGTGGACTTGTCAATGTGAGTCAGTGTGGCTCCCTAAGGCCCCCATCACCACTCTCCTCTGTGAGTCAGTGACCCCATTTCTGTCAAGGCAGGAAAATTAATAACAAGAAGCAGCTGCCTCATGGGAACTGAGACCACTGAAAGCCACAAGCACATACAAGTGTTCGAGCACATTATAGTAAGACTTGCGTCTTTGTCCAGACCAATACATGTCGGGGTACCAATGCAGAGAGTGAAGGGGGAGAGTGAGTAGATTTTGAGAAATGATTTTAAAAAATAGGTCTCATTTTATTTTGCAAAAACAAAAATTGTTGGCAGATTTACATTTTTATGATTCATCTTACATGCTTTAATGGATCAATTCATAATTGAAAAATTATTTTTTTTGCTAACTTCAAAAAATCAAAGCGTACAAAAATAGCTGGCATTTATCATCTGCTAATGAATCCAGCGTAAGTTGGTTTATTTTACTATCATGTTCACCTTGATGCAACAAACTTAGATAAGGTGGACATTTGTCCATTTTCAGTTCTCTCTATGTTGACAAGCTTTAACATTGTTGAAGTAATTCATTACAGAGAAGTTCTTGGACACTTTGCCGTCTCTTTGGTGGACCAACGATTCAAAACAGATTTCCATCAATTTAAAGCACAAAGACACTGGAATGAAAACACTTTCAAGAAAAATGAGCCAAACAATTAGAAGATAAGCAGTGCAGTACTGTTGACTTGTTGTTTTAGAATATATACTCCACTGTTCCTGGCTAAATAAAGGTTAAATAAAATAAAAGCCACACTGACTCATACTAAAAACAAAAGGCACCAGAGGGTTAAGCATCCCGAACACTTTAACATGCTGAACAAAAAGGGGAGAAAAAAATACTATCACCTTGCCTCAGGCGATGTCCTTGTGTTCTTCGGGGAATAAGGCAGTTTGGTGACATTTCTTCTTTAAAGTGAAATCTGCTTTATAGGCTTTATACTGTATGGTTCCATGGTGTACCTTGACCATAGATCTGTTGTGGAGGCAAAATACTCTGCTGTAAAGACATCCCCTGCATCTTCCCCATGACTGTCATCATATCATAGCAGGGAGGCAGTGTCACATGTTGCACAGCCAACACTTGTCTACAGTGTTGGCTGGTTTCTTGAGCCCCAGGTTGCTAAAACTGTTTTTAGCAACCTGATAGCATGAATGTGATGGAGTTTATTACTTTATGTCTCTGGGGGCTGGTTGGAGAGGTGGTTGCAAAAAAGTGTGTTGTGGTGACAGGAGTCGAAGGACTTTTACCTTTGAGCATTTTTGTATCCTTTACTACTTGGTCATATAACACTTTGTGAGGCCTTAAGGGCAACCTCGACCAAGTTACAAATTCTGCAAGATATTTTGCACTATTCCATCTCAGATAGAACAAGCCCAACATGGCATGTATCACATTAACTGTTATTCCACATGAGCTTGTTTTCATGATCAAGGGAAGCCAAAATTGTTATTGAAGCTTGACTACTTGCCCAGCACTCGTTCCTGCATCTCTTTATTTTCAGAACTGTGTAGTATTTGAGACTTTACTTTAAAAATGTATCAACTCAAGATAAAACAATTGGAGATTAAACTGGCTGTTTTTTTTTTTTAAGTAACAGAGTTCTTAGATGTGAGTTTGTGTTGAACTGTAGTGTTGTGTTAAATCAGCTGTGTGCAATGAAAGGATTTACAGAACTGCTTCCTGCACTTTGTGCGCTTAATCCAGCCAGGCCAAGGTGACTTCACAGTGGTCTCTCTCTCTCTGTCTCTCTGTCTCTCTCTCTCTCTCTCTCCCTCTCTCTCTCCCTCTCTCTCTGACTTGCTTTTTCTCTTCATGAAAAGCACTTTTAAAAGCAGGTTGCCATGGATACTGCAATCTCTAACAGATTGCTTCTAGTACCAGAGAATGTGAACCATGCAATAATTCATCTGTCATTTAATCATCCATCCATCTATGCTTCCCCCCCCCCCCCCCCCCCCCATGAACCATGCATACATGAGAGACAAAAAACTGTTGTATGTATGCAAAATGATCAGGCCTATGGTTACTGATTTCTTTTGTGACATAAAATGCGACCTCTTTGTGCAATGAAGTTACCTTGACTGTACGTTTAAGAAAAAATATTACAAGGATTTTTGTTTGTTTGTCAATTATTCTTCTATGTGTTAGTTTTGTCTTCTTATTGTGATAATACTATTTTCCTTAACTATGGCGTCTCTACACCATTTGAGTACATGATCCTTGCCACCATCACCGCCAACTGTGTCGTCCTGGCCTTGGAGCAGCACCTCCCTGGAGAGGATAAGACCCCCATGGCAAAGAGACTGGTGAGGCCTACTGTGTTCTCACATATTCAACACTTTGACAGGGGATGTGAGGGAGCTTTTATCGAGTTACAAAAGACAACCAGAATGGCAGACAGTTTATCAAGTTGTTGCACTTTAATCAGAAGTCGGACAATCTGCTTCCAGCATGTTTCATATATTACATTAGCATATTTTGCTGTAAGCCTTCAGCGATGTACTCAGAGTTATAAACTTTAAGAAAGTAAAGAATATATATATATTTTATAGAAATGAGTGGGATATGAGCTTCAACTATTTGTTCTGAAGAAACACAGACTTTCTCATTACTTTATTTGAAGGCCCTTTACATACATAGAGGGTCATGTTCCAAGTCAAGTACGTTTTTAATCAATGTCGTACATTTCATGCATAGGCCATCATGATGTGCTTATAATTAAGTGGAAAAAACAAAACAATTCCAAAACTATCATTAAAGTGTTAACCGAGAAATCATGATACAATTATCAAACATTTCTACAACATACTTAACTTTTTGTTGTCATAAAAAGTCCTTAAAATATAGATTTGAAGAGGAAGAGAACAGCCAAACAGCTACAGAGACAAATAATAGCCGTGTCAGAATTTTGAGCTTGCCTGGTGACCTTTGTTGCAAGTCACACCCTTCTCTCCCCAATTTCCTTTCATTTTCTGTCTATTCATTAGGAAGGAAAACATTCCCCAAAAATTTCACCAAGAAGTCAAACTTTAACTATTTGATTATGTTCATTTATAATAAAGTCCATTGTTCTAAACATTGAACCCTAACTTGCTTCAGCTGCTACACCCACAGCATGGGAATGTTGATCACTGTCGAGGAAATGACCAAGACTTGACTCCACACAATAAGACTCCTTAGACTCAGATGACTTACGTTGATGAAAGTTTATACATCAGATGAATACTGCAGGAGACATGATTCAACATCTCACTTGTGGTTCAGTGTCATGCTCAAACATAACTGCCAGACATTTCCAAAGGCTCTGATCAAGGTTGTGCCCCATTGACCCACCTAGAATAATCTATGATGTCTCGGATCTTGGAGTGAACACGAAGTTCTCCCACACATCCTTTCAGATACCAGAAAGAGACTCTCTCCAAGCTGTCCTTGGTCTCGAGAGAAAGCTGAACTGTTATCAGAAACGGTGAATTAACATTACACATTAAGTAATTAAAGAAATTCTATAACAATCACCATACATAGCAGCTGTTGACATCAGTGTGTGAATGTGGTGCTGTGAATGGGTCAATTTGACATGTAGTGTAAAAAGGACTTTGAGTGGTCAGAGGACTAAAAAAAGGCTTTACAAGTCCAAGTCTATTTACCATAAACCCAACCAGTCAGAATCTGACATCCGTCAGTGTAAGTGACACATTTGTTTTTACTGACCCATCTCTTATGTCTTACCTCCACAGGAGAAGACAGAGCCTTACTTCATTGGGATCTTCTGCTTTGAGGCGGGGATCAAGCTTGTGGCTCTTGGTTTTGTTTTCCATAAAGGCTCATACCTGAGGAACGGCTGGAACGTCATGGACTTCATAGTCGTTCTCAGCGGGTAAGTGACATCAAAGTATAGCTAAAGTGACTTTACCACCTGATATTTTGAGAAGAGTGAAAATCTTCATTTTCTCAAATGTTTGTTTTAAATGGGTTGGAAAGATTTCCAAATGATTATTTGCCAAGCATCCTTGTTGCCTTTGGAGGAAGAACATGTATAATTTCTCTGTAACTATAACCGAATACTTGACGATCAGCCAATCAAGTCAGATTGAAGTATCAGAAATCACACACTAATCTCTACTGTACATAGTGAATACAGTTACAAGAAGCTATGTCTTGTAGCATTGTCCGAATTCTTAATTCGCATTATCAAACCTAATATAGTGCACTCATTGTGTCCCTCAGTACATACAAAAAGTAATGTACAAAATCATGCTTGCTCTGCAAAGCTTTTTGCAAGTGGATAGTTACTTCTGACTGCTTTCATACAGACAGGATTTAGATTTTACTGAATTATTGAAGCCTTTTTAATAAAGATGAAGGATTTTAAAGGTAGTAACATTATGTTTTCTTAATGATGATGACATGCACGAAGCCATAGTCTGTAAGCACAGCTCAAGTTTTGGCGTGAACATATATTTGACTTATTATTGAAAAACCTGTATGTAATTATTATTTATTATTTTATGAAAACACTCTTGCAATGACTATCACAAGCATGTATGCTGTTTTTTGCAGTTATGATTGATGCGGGTTTTCAGCTGGCACGTTTTAGTTTTGCAACAGTAATGACGTCATTGTCCGCTGCTGGCGAGTGAATGAGGAGTGTCCGATATGCCTTGATGTATTGAGATATATTGATATGAAATGCTGTAGTGTACACCTTACAAAGCTTTCCTCCTGTTTGTCTTTTATCTTCCTAATAGATATTTCTTAAAGCAGTGTCAGCTGAGAAAAAAAAGTGCAGGTGTGACTAGTAACATTAATGATGGTTCACAGCATGCTGAGACACACAATACCTCAGAGCTGGATTACCTGAATAAAATGATTAATTACACCTGTACGTTTCTTATTATAGCTTGTGATAATGTCTTCTGTAGAAAAAGGTGTATTGGATCACTGTTAGATGTGGATTCAAGTGTTACATTGCTGTTATTGAAGATATTATGGGTTAATTTTATTTCACCAGACTATTTCACAGCTTGCATAATAATTTGAAAAATAAAGAAACATGCACATATTACAGTAGAGGTTACTGTAAACAGACACATGTACACAATATGGTATTCAGTATACAAGCTTTGTCTTGCCCATTACAGCTTACTACATTCTCAGCTACTTTTTAGCATGATTTAATATCGGCTGATATGGAATTTTGGTGCCAATACTAATATCTTTATTGAGGAGGAAAAAAATTAAATACCAATATATCAGCCAATGTCTTTCTTAGATCTACAGTATGTTCCATCTGTAGAGATAGATAGATATACATATACACAGTTATTGTGTTGATCCCTCAATGCAGTTATCAAACACTTGTGTCAAAGATATATGATGAAGTAACTGAGCATGTAAGATACATCATGTATGTAGAACACTCTGCCTCTGACAGAGAACTGCTGGTGTAATACAATGATACTCAAATGAAATTCTATTTGATTGGTAAATAAATCTTGTAATATCTGCGCATGCCGCAGAGAAAATTAGTCGATATTGAGAGTCATTGGATTTGCCAATCTCAGCCGATACAATCATCTGGCCGATTCATTAGTCAGGCTCTAATTTAATCCCCAAATTGTGAAGACTAAACATTTTTCATTCACTTGTTGTCATATGTGATGGGTATAAAAGGGCAGACATAGTTGCTGTAGAACACATCATCTGTTGTTTGAAATAGCTCCCATAACCAGATAATGTTTGCAAATTGTACCATCAGCTCAACTACACTTGCACCACAACAGCAGGACAATACATTCAACAAATTGGCAGTCACAGCGTTTGAACACTTTTCTCCCTCTCTCTCTCTGTGCTGCATTTACAGAGATTCTTTTTTATGACTAACACATTCATGACAATTTTACATTTTAAAACAATATATCGACAGCAACTTAATTTCATTAAAGTCATTCTTTTGGCTTAAATTTAGCAGTTTGAAAAGCTGTGCGTGTGTATGTGTATATGTGTGTGTCTATTTAACTCTTCAGGCCTCCCCTACAGTCTCCCCTACCCCAGTCAGAAAAATAGAAAGACGAGTGCTTTTTATTGGGACTATTTTCAGTTATACAATAATGCATTTAGTGCTCTGGTGCATAGTTCCTGCAGATGGATGGTGTTTGTGTGGTCATCCCTAATAAACTAGCATGCCCATTTTCATCATTTATAATGTAGGGAAATGTTACCCAGTGCGACGATGTGGGTCGGTTTTTAAATTTGGAACACAGTGGAGCTCTGTGGCACAGAAGAAATTAAATGAATGAAACGTCAGGCTTTGGCAATAAGTAATGCTACTGAATCTGGGGTTTTAAACAATATAGTTAATGTACTTAATGTAATATGGCAAAATGTAACTATAGCAGAGTAATTTTTGTTTGTGCATGTTTGTGTTGGAGAGGTTGATAAAAGGTTTCTATGATAATGCTCAGCATCTGATTCTGCATGTACTGTATTTTGATACAATTTATTTTTTTACTCCACTAGGCTGTTGCTGGTGAACCATTAGATTAATTTTAAGACATTGATTGCTAGGTAGAGTATAGGTACATTCATGCATGTTGAAGTCGTTTGAGTCAGCAGCTTTAATGTTGCTGATGTATTTTAAAGGCTTCATATCCTTAGATGCCACACCTCTTGTCTGTCACATGGTATTCAAAGAGTGACCCGATAGGCAGTTTTTTGTTGGTTTGATGATTGGATTTCCCTCTACATGTATATACATTTACTCACCACATACATCCAGGAAGTACAACACATAAATGAAGCAAATGTGTGTTTCCATGGTATACTCTGGCTCTGCAGCCAGCAATAGGTGGGTGGATAAGTAGATTGGCAGTTGTGTCTAAAACCTGCTTTGGTTCGCCCCCAGGACCTCTGTGAATTAAATGTGAATGCATCACTGAACATGTTATGCAAAAATGTGGAAAGAATGTATAATGGTGGAAAGAAAGAAAGGAGAGGAGAACAAGGGAGAGGAGGAAGGATGGAGAGTTAGACCCACGAAACAAAAAAAAACGAGATACTTCATTTGTTCTCTTTAAGCCTCGGAGTCAGCAAATTAATTTGCGCAGGAGTTTAACATTGTTACCACTGGTATGCTGTTGTTTGTGGCTAAGTGAGCAGTATTCAGCATTCAGGGAAGATTGCTGTTGGCGTGTTGACATCTCATTTCAACCCTACACCCACATCCTTCTTTTTTTTCCCAGTATTTCTTATTTCTCTGTCTGTCTTTCTATCTCGCAGTCCCTCTGCCTCTTACATAAAAGGCACATATCAGCATCACGTTTGCAGACCATCTGAATGCTGAGCAGCTGTGTTGTTAATGCATTTCCACAGAACTTACCTGTGCAAAGGATTCAGTGGGTTTAATAATCTGTTCAGAACTTTAACGGTGCTGCTTGCTGTAGTTGGAGACTTTGAATTTGTCTCTCGAGACACCAGTCTGAGTTTGTATCATTTTTGCTGAGTTTCTCAATAAATGCCTAGTTTTCCAAAAGGAACAGATAAGAAAAGGACAAGAAAAGAAGTACTGTTTGGTACAAGGGACAGCTCATTATTCACAAGGCTTTGACTTGTTGTGGATTGTATTTTGACAGGAATATGTAACAGACAGGCATGGCTGGAAAATGTGTAAGAATTAAATAGATATTGTCAACCAGGCGTTTGATTTGCTTTTCCCTTTTCATAACTAAGGGGCATCAGCTGTCAACTTGAATCAGTTTAATTTACAATTGATTTAAGGTTTTTATGACTTAAAAAATATAAAGCATCTAGAAGAAACACACAGAAACAAAACAACCCTGCAACAAATCCACATAGTAATTGTATTTTGCTGAAAAAATCCCCTTCTAGTATGTTTCATGACATGATAATACTGTACAGTAAAAAGCACCTTTTTCTTTTAGCAGGAAACCATCAAGAACTACAAACACTGAGTGTTACCAAAAAAAGAGATTTGGCGTAGGATGTCACTTGAAGGCCAGTAGTGCAAGTTGTGTAACAGTTTGATGGTGATATAAGTGGGCTGCGGTGTGGACCCAATCCATTTTCATTTTTAATGATCATCCTTGCTATCAATTATTTATCGTTGATCTATAAAATTAACCAAAAAGTGTCTAATAAATTCCCAAAGCCCTGGGTGACATATTTAGGTTTTTCAGTGTTTATTGATTTTGTGAAGCAAGAGCAGTGACCACCTAAGTTTAGCTATTTATCTGTCATCAAGCCCAAGATGAAGTATTCTGAAAAATAAATAGTAAATACTTACTGAGTATTGAGCTTTAGCTAAATTTTCGAAACAGTTACTAAAATAATATTTATCAATCAGTTTTAATTGATCAATCGATCTCACTGGGTCAACAAATCAATTAAAGGGCTGATTATTTCAGTTAAGCAGACAGAGAACAAATACATGGAGTGGAGTCCTAAAAAAAGTTTAGCTCAAGTTATGCACTTGAGGAGTTTGAGGTTATGGTCGACCATTTTTAAACGTCTTTATAAGATACGCATCCCCCTAAGCAGCTAAAATTATGTTTTTAATAATAACGAACAATTGTGAGAGAGGCTGATGCTGTATTGTACTTCAACCATCAACCAGATTCTTAGCTCCTTTCAGTATCATGGATATATGGCAGAGTTTAACTTGTTTTTTTATATTACTTTGTTTTGTCTTAGTTTGCTCTCACCGCCCTCACAGTTGTTTTTTTGGCCCCAGTAGGCATGCTGTAAAAGCCTGAAAACCAACTGTACCTACTGTACTGTACTGTGCCACCTGCTCTGCAACAAACAGACAGCAGGTAGTCACAGTAAGCATAGCTAGTGAACAAAGAGGTGCAGATAAAGGGCCAGATATGTTCCCTTTGGAGTTGGTAGAAACCATACATATAGACAAAAAGAGGTGACTACTGGTCCTAAAAAGGATTTCAAACCAATAAAAAGTTATTTTATTCCTTCTGCTGCAGATGTTAAAAAGTAACTGAGGGCTTTTAGCACCTGTAACATGAGCCCACACCTTACATTAACATGGAAAATGTAAGTTAAAGACCTTCTACTCTAATATTGATGTTTACTTTTTTAATGAGCTGATGTCACGCCACTTACACCAATGGTTCTTACTGGTGGGTCAGTATCCAAAAGTGGATCGCAAAGCTGTTTTCAGTGGGTTGTGGATGTGTGCCTGGAAAAAGAATTGTGTTAAAAAGTCTATGAGGTGCTTTTTCAACAAGTTTCTTCCTGTCGGAGGTCCAACCTGCACTGTTTATTATTAAACAGGTTAGAAAATGTCAGAAATGTAAGTCAAGATTTCTATGTAAGGTGATTGTCGTGGGTCCTAAGCCCAGATTGATTTACACCATAAAATATACAAAGTGGTCAGTGTTCTGTAGCGCACAGATCATCTCGCCTTATTCCAGCCACAGCTGGTTGGTAACTGACGACCTGGTTTCCTGCCACCTATCTGACACATTTTTTCTGGTACATATGCTACTCTCTCTCTCTCTCTCTCTCTCTCTCTCTCTCTCTCTCTCTCTCTCTCCCTCGATCACACACACAAAGAAAGGGACCCACAGTGACTCTCTTGCACACTTGTGGCACAGCACAAGTAAGTCAGACTTAAAAGAAAACACACATGGGTCGTAGAGGCCAGTTGGGAATAAAAACGAGGCCACTGGGCCAGCGCTGGCGGCATTCATTCCATTTAATTTTAATGAATTGCCAGAAGCGAATCTGCTGGGACACCAAGCTCAATTAAAATCCCTAATCTGATCTAGGAGTGTGTAGCAAAAAGGACCACAGCGAGAACAACTTCCCCACAAACCAATTTAATTCAATGGGATTCCTAAAATGGTCAATTAGTCAATTATATCCTGGGGCAGACAGATAGACACAGGTGGATTTGATGCTTTGATTAGCAATAAAATGTCTCCCAAATGACTTGTTTGCGTGCGTGCATGATTGTAATGAGTGGAAAGGCTATGTATCATTTTGTGCTGTCAAACCTGTTGCCCTTATGTTGTTACATTAGTTCTTAATACTCTCTCCTCACATTAAAATCTGATTTTCCACATCTGGGCCTGCACACACGTGTGCGTGTGCGGGCGCGTGCTTATGTGTGTGTAAGTTAAAGACTTTCTACTCATTTCATCATCCTGCATGAAGGATATCCGTTTACCTGTTGCCCAAGTCTGTTTCCCTTTTTCAGTTTGACACTTCCCTAAAATTGATGCTCTTTAGACAGGATGAATAATACAGCTGGGTGGGAGTTTGGAGTGATTCATTAGCCATCTGGCACAAAGACAGACACACAGGAGAAGTGAGAAAAGTCTTTCTCTTGTGAGTCCATCTTTGCTTAGCTGTCTGCATATATCATTTAATGTGGTTGATGAATAGATCAGCAGAAGAGGGGGCTCTGGCAAAAATGTACAAACTTCAACCAAGCAGTCATACTTTTTGCTTTATAGCCTTCTATCAACTTTATTTCTATGGCCAATTCATAACAAATGTTATTTCAAGACACTTTACAAAAGAACAAGTAAAATACCTTACTCAAAGTTATATTATCTACAAAGAACCAACATTAATCCCTCATGAGCACTAGCACATTTAGCAAAGTTACAGTTGCTGACAAGAAAAGTAAACACATTAGTACAGTAAAATACAATAGCTGGATTGTGATTGAATTGAATCTACCCAGAGCTTGCACTGCAGCTCACACAATATGCTAAGCATTTGTGAGCATTAATACTTGTGTGTCTGAATTGGTTTGTACAGTAGTGAACTTGCTAACATGTTGTTTGGCTGTTGGATTTCCCATTTGTTGGGCGTTCTTTCTTTAGCTTCTTTGTGCACGTCAAACAATGGTGATTGAAACTATAGTTATACTGAAAGCACTGGAATCACCAACAATTGAGTATTCAAAATATTCCACCTAGAGAAAGTATGATTCACACTTCATCTTCATCTTCGTCTTCATTCAGGCTTTGCCTTCAAATGACGCACAGCTGACTGGGGCAGCTAGCGCAAAACCAGCAAACTCTCTATCTGTGCTGTAGTTTTGCTACAGTGCTACTACATGCCAACAAGATGCATCACTTAGCAGTATGTCCCAGTGATTGTTTGAAACCTTTACAGATAGTACAGTATAGGTGTACTTGTTGTTAACTAGCTAAAATGATATGTTAACATATGAAATGTTAACTGATATAGCCTGAACATGTATGTTTATAAATCTAAACAAGACATGCTATAAGGGACAATAGGTGAGAGATGTATTGTCCCTTTTTTATTATGTCATTGATAGATTGACAATATTTCTTTGAACCTGTGAAAGTTGTAACTGAGGCTTTGAAATATGTTTAAAACTTTCAGCTGCCTAACACGTGATTTAAATTCATTACAGTATTACTGGAGTTTTAATTGAATTGAAAGTGAATTATGTAACTAGCTAATTTCAAGCTTTGTGTCTTCAAAAACACATTTCTAAATATCTGTGACCTAGTTGAATTTGATGAACTGTGAATTGATGAGCAATAGAGATGAACTGCAAAAGATCTTATCGACAATTTGTTTAGAAAGCCAGGAGTTTAAGGACTGACACAAGGGCCTCAGCTCTAATTTTGCTCTTGAAATTGAACTGAACAAACAATCGTTTACATCCCCAGGTGGGTTTTCTTTGGTAAAAAAAAACTACACTCAGCCATTTATTCTATGACTAATGGTAAATAAATTATTTTTTCATGTAGGCTAATGCCAATTCAACACAACCATATTAATGCTGCCATTAGACGTTTTGTTTTTTTTACAGATTAATTCAAAGGTATTAATTTGTTTGTGCATTATGTTGATGTGGTCTCCACTGCGCATTAAATATGCAGATCTGTGCTTACATGTTGAACAATGTGATACTGCTGATTATTGTAGTTTTTTGTGGTGTTCTTAGTGTAGGTGGAGGTGTGTGGGAGAGGCTGCATTTTGTGCATGTAATGAATTCATCCTCTCCAGAGCCAGATTGGTATAACACTGTGCTGCAGTGTTTCACATAAAGAGCAAATGAGGAAGAGATTAGTTTCTCGCTATGATCGTTAACTCTCTGCTGAAATGTAACAGTGGAGGCACGTGTGTTTTTAGGTGTGTTTTAGTGCGTTTTGACAAAGTGATGTTACTGAGTGAAATGTTTGATTTAACACTTTCTCAGCTGTAATTTCCCTACAAATTCTTAGCACCCTAGTAAATTAGATTTTTAGCAAAACAGAGGATTGCTCACATTATATTAACATTTAATCAACGGTTACAGTCCTCATTGCAGTGTCTGTGGGTTCGATACCGACCACGGCCCTTTGCTGTAAGTCATCCCCCATTCTCTCCTCCCCACAATTCTTGTCACTTTTCAACAGTTCTGTCCAATAAAAGCAAAAATGGCCCAATAGATATCTTAAAAAGTAAAGGAAATGTTTTAAATGTTGATACATTTAGAGGCCATCTGTTTTTTAGAGGAAAGTTGTTGTAATCCACATGCTAGTGCCTTACAAGGCCCTCCCTAAAGATAATGTACATGAACATGATTCAAATTAGAGAAACAAACAAACAAAAAAACTGCCTAAAAGTTGGAAAAGAGGAACAGCTATGTCTATGGCTCAGATTATTCTCCATGTACATCCATGTGGAAGCCTGTAGAAGTGAAGGTCTTGAAACTCGCACCTCAGGTTTACACTCATCTGTCTGACAATAACGTTTTTGAACAGTTCGAGTCTGGTTTCCACCCCCTCCACAGCACAGAGACAGCGCTGGTCAAAATCCCCAATGACCTGCTCTTAGCAGCTGACCCCAGACTTTTAACCATCCTCATTCTCCTTGATCTTAGTGCAGCCTTCGAAACAATCTCTCACAACACACTCCTTAAAAGACTTACCTCCATTGGAATCACTGACACACCCGTGCACACATGCTTTGAGCTAATGGCTAATATCATCCTGCTAACATCCTTACCATGGTAACAATGCTTACATGCTGATGTTTAGCAGTAACTATGTTCGCACTGTTCACCGGTTTGATTGTAAAAATGCTAACATTCGCTAATCATAATATAATATAATAACTACTATAATTTGTATTGAATTGAAAAGTAACTTTTAATTGACAAAGTTAAAATATAATTATTTTGGCATGTGGTTGAAAACTGTAAAGATTGTATAAAAAAAACAACCAGAACCACGACTTGTGTAGAATCCCCTGTGAAGTCATTCAAAAAGTTTTTAAGACTGCTCTTCTCTAACCCAAGTTCCATATTAACCAACAATATTGTATTGTTTCTACGAGTTTAGATACAACTTGTTCCACACAGCTTCTTAAATGGTTAGGTTTCATACTGTAAGCTGGAAAGCTACAAAAATGTTGGTTTGCAGAACTACTGATTATCTACTTGTATTCTTTCTGCGGTAAAACAATTTTTAAACTCAACACTAGAAAATGGTCTTTCTGTGTGTAGGGATGATTCATAAGCTACCACAAGCAGACAGAATATTTGCTTTAATTTTGAGGGAGTCTCCACTGAATTGTTGTGCTCAAAGTGCATCCTTGAAGGAGCTGTGCTGCTGCCTGCCTTTGTTGAGGGTGTTTGGTTTGAAGGCTATTTCTACAGACTCCCACTTCTCTGCTCCTGCTTTCTGTCTCAATGTCTCTCGCTGTGTCAACTCTGCGTCTGACTCACTCGCTCATTTGCTCATTCGCTCAGTCACTCTGTACGTTTACATGCACAGGTAAAACCAAATTACAGCTAACACCCACAGTGAAGTAAAACTGAGTTTGTAGTCTCAAAAGCTACACAAAATAAGAGAAAGGCTGTAACAACATCAGCAAAAGTGCTTTTGTATTACTGCTGGTTTAATTTCATCAGATGATTTCTTGTTAGAAGCATAAATAAGAGTGCTTTCAAATCAAGTTACATACAATCTCAAGTTCAGCAGACTCAGCTTGTGAAAACATTTAGACTGAAGACTCTTACAACATAAGTCCAGCATGTTAATGCACTTCCAAAGGGCACTTGTTTAGCAGGCATAATTTAAGTGTAAATATTTCAATTTCTCCTGCTTCTTTTGTTCACCACGTCAATTTACCTTAAAATGCCACTTACAGTATGCTAGACATATATTAAAGGGTTTTTATGTTCATGATACGCTTGTGCCGAATGTTCATTTTTTTCCCATGTTTGTTGATAGCTCACCCTTCTCTTTCTTTTTCAGCTTGAAGGTCTGCACCCAAATATTTCGAACAAGAGTCAGATTCAGTTGTATATTAAAATATCCACAGTGGCTGAACAGATTTTCTCCAAGCTCCATTCTTAACATCCTATTATTATTGAGCAAATAGCCCTTAATGATATCACTTTGCAATAAGGTGCAAAGAAGTTTTCTTAACGCAGGGAGTCTGAATGAGCCACCAAAAATATCTATTTGCTAACTTTTGAAGATGAAGATCTTACTGTATGTCACATTTAAGAGTAGAAGGATGGAAGGGGGATCAAAAATCCCAAAATGTGTGAGCATAGAGTTGCTCACTAAGTTGTTCTGCACTTGTTCTCAACTTTTAGAAACAGGTCCTGAACATTGCATTACCAACATTCTCACCACTTTGAAAATCATTTTCATGTTTAGCCGCATTAGTGTGTACATGGCATCACTCATTCATACGCTCATTCGGCCTCTCTCCCCTCCCACTGCTTTTCAGGAGAGATTCTGCGTGGGCTTACACTTGAGTTTCTGCCATGTGCTTTCTACCCCCTGTACGCACACACATATCCCCTCCCCCACACTTCCTAACACTGTCCAAAGATTTTAGGAGTTTGTATATTGGTTTGTGTGCTAAACAGGAAGAAATCAGGAACCCTGTTACATTATCACCTTGAAGAAATAGAAGTGGATACTGGCCCTCTGGCCTGTAAAACATTACAGGCCACTAACCATTAGCTTGTTTGTAAAGTGTAGCCAAAAGGAAAAAATGCTGGATGTTCCAGGAGGGTTTTTGTAGCAATAATGTTGAATTTTGATATCATAGCGTTTCCTCATTGCATAAATAACAAAAAGGCTGCTTTGCATCTCAGATGCGATTTCTGGTGCATGTTGGTAAAAGGTTGCCTGTTGGTTGCTCCTGATGCTGTTTTTCAGTGTTTGTGTGTAGGTGGAGGGACATCAATGTGTGCGTGGGCAGATGTGAGTAGAGATGCCTGCCAGGTGTATGTGGCTTTGCATTCTTTGTCTCTCACTACACAAGTCTGGAACACTAAATGGATTCACTGTGCTCCTGCATGTCATCAAATCAGTTTATTATTTGCAATTTTCTTTTGAAATGACTTATCTTTGAAAAACTGTCCTTAAGGTACCTCCTTTTGGTACCTTTACTTTACTTATCTTTTTGGCTAAATATATCAGCCACCACTGACAAAATACATTTCTTCAATGAGAGGAGATTTTCTACAAGATTTAGCTACTAATGGATGTTTTTTTCTGAACATGTCACTGGTTTTTTTATTTCAGATATATTTTTCATTTTCAGGCCATTATACATCAAAACTATTCATTTACCTGTTGAATACAGGTAAACGATACCAAGTCTTTGTGTCATGTGTGTTGTTCTCCAGGATCTTGGCCACTGCTGGTGCCCACATGAACATCCCAGTTGACCTTCGTACCTTAAGGGCGGTGCGAGTGCTGAGACCTCTCAAACTCGTATCTGGAATCCCCAGTGAGTCAGATACTAGCTTCCAGTCCTGTTCTGTGATATTGACGTATAACGCCATAAATGACTAGTGCTATTTTTTTGGGTTTACCAGGACATTTTGTTTTTTGAATCCAATCATTTGAATGTGTATGTTGTTTACAAAATCTGTGTACTCTCTGAAGACGAGTCCCCAAAACACTGAAGTGATACAAAAGCATCAAACAACATGCATAGGCTTAGTTTTGGTTCTTTTTGAAGCTTTAAGCATATGTAATATTGCAATACCAGATTAATGTTACCATCAAGTTGACCCACTATTGTTTTTTTAGCATACACATTCTGCTGTGCCCTGCAAGTCATATGCATCTTTGTTTGATCAGACATGTGAGAAGACATTGGCACCCAATCTCTGCACTTTATTGTAACAAGTGTAGTAACTGCTTAATGTTGTGTTCATTTTAAAGCAGTGAGTTGTAAAAGCAAACATTTTGGCAGAGATTGAGGCTCTGTAACAAGATCTCTTTAATGTTCAATAGTTATCTTGGCTTTACCCAAGGCAAAACCAGCAGACAATAAAAAGGCCACTACAAACACCTTAGTGGATTTCCACTTCATATCGACATAATAAGATGTTTTTTTCTTTACTTTGTGACTTCACTAAGGCCTACAGATTGTGCTGAAGTCCATCATGAAGGCCATGATCCCGCTGCTCCAGATCGGCCTCCTTTTGTTCTTCGCCATCCTCATGTTCGCCATCATTGGCCTGGAGTTCTACAGCGGGAAACTTCATCAAACCTGCTTGCCATCTTATGACATCCTCGGTAAAGTCCACGCACACACACACACACACACACACACACACACACACACACACACACGGCTAACAGTCTTTATTTGTTGTGAAGCAAAGTGGGCAGTCCAGACATCACAAGTGTTATTGTTTTAGATTAATTTGTTTGGTTTTTTTAATGTGTGAAAGAGACACAATAGGAACATTTTGGATTCATTCCTGAGTTAGTGTGAAGGTTTCAGCGCTAAAGGCACGTGACTAAAAACACCTCCGGAAATACTTTATTGCTGTGTTGGTTTATTGGTATATTACAACAGCTTTCAGCCTCTTCTACTGCTTGAGAATATACGGATGTATTTTGGCTTGATTAGCTCGCCATCTGTGGGCACCACCTGTCTTCAGGTCCACCTGTTTTCATCTAACCACCAGGGCCTTGACCTGGTTATTGTCACGTTTTTGTTTTTGTTTTTGTTTCACTATCAGGTATATGTGTAATACTCAATGTTCTCAAAAGCGGCTGCTTTTTTATGAAACACTTGAGGCTTTTAGTAGATTACACTAACACCAAGCTAATAAGTATTATTAGAGATGTTGCTGCTTAATTAGCTAATCACACACCACAGCACTTACTGTCATCCCCAAACAATTTCCACCAACTGAAGACAGCTTGAAAAAAGTACAATAAAAGCAGAATACAGTGATTTTCAAATAATTTCAACCCAATATTTAACGTAAAATAGCTCAGACAACGTATGAAATGTTGAACCTGTTGACCGTTCCAAAAAGTTGGGACATGACCTTGTTTAGCACCCTTCTGCATCACATCTTCTCTTAAGAACATGAGTATGGGAACTAAAGGGGCCAGATCCTGATGAACAAATGAAATGTTTGACCATGCATGCTTGATTTCAGATCAATAGTTCAGGTTCTCACATTTCTAATGGGTTGACAAGCCAGGACAGCAGAAGGCCGGTTTGTTATCTGGACTCTTTTCCTACAGAACCACGCTGCTGTGTTTGGGGCAGAATGTGTTTGGAATAAGTAAGACCTTTCCTTGTAGATGTTGTTTATTTGGCAGCACATGCAAACCCTGTACAAAAGGTTCCGCATTAAGAAAGCTTTCACAAATTTGAATGTAACCCATGACGTGTCCATTAATGCACCCCCATGCAATCAGGGATGCTTGCCAATGTTTCTAATGTTGTTGGCCTTGTCTCTTGAGTTTATTTTTTATGATAATCTGAATCTATGAATGACATTGAACTGTAGACCATAAAATACAACAATTCTTTAAAATGTGACATTGAGAAAAATATCTTGTATCGTTGCACTATTTGCTGGCAGAGTATTTCACTGAGTTGTTAACCCCTTAACACCCTTACTTCAGTTATAATCAGTCTCTCTTGGATGCTCTTATTATACCCACTCATGTCACTAACCTGTTGCTAGTCATCCTGATAAATTCCATCTACTTCTTCTGTATAGGTCATTGTAGTTGTTTTCAACAGCCTAACTGCTAAATGCCAAGAAGCTTCAAGTTTCACACATTCTTGACCAACAACTGCAACAGAGTCCTACTTAAGTACTTGTTCTTAAAACTCAGCTTTGATTATAAATCAGAATATTTTTGCTCTTTTGACAAATAAAAGTCATTACTGTGTCCTGTAAAGCCCTTAGAAACTCTGCACATTCTGCACAGTGCAGCTAAATAACCAGCAAAATATAATCAGTTTATGAATGTACAATATGGTTCTACACAGAAAGCACACTGTGAAAAGTGTCTGTTTAGTTATTAATCCTCAAGCACAAACAGTAAAACAAGAGACGTGATTGACATACTGTGACCAAAAACATAGGGGTAAGACAGTTTGTGGTTTTAAATGGGCAAAATATCATGTGAAAAGGGACACAAATAGAGTTTGAGATGTTTATTGTATTTGTTTGAAAACCAAATGAATTTCAGTGCTTGTACAGATTTTATGAATGAAATTACCTCAGTTTAGGTTGCTTTATTTCCCTTCTGCTCAGATTAAACAATCAATGTCTATTAGTGAGGACCATAACTGTAACCACATGCTTCATTTTTTTGTATAGACAATGAGACTGTGGACTCGTCAGAGTTGGCGTTTGCCTGTGGGGTGAGGAAGTGTCCAGAGAACTATGACTGCAACGACACCTGGATCGGACCCAATGATGGCATCACTCAGTTCGACAACATCTTGTTTGCTGTACTCACCGTTTTCCAGTGTATAACCATGGAGGGATGGACGGCTGTTCTGTACAATGTGAGCTCTGTGAAACGACAAAACGTCACAATCATCGTTATTTGTGTTATAATAAATGATTGTTGTGGATTTCAGACCAACGATGCCTTGGGCTCCACATGGAACTGGATTTACTTCATCCCTCTCATCATTATCGGCTCGTTCTTTGTCTTGAACTTGGTTTTGGGTGTGCTGTCAGGGTGAGTCTGACTCTTAATATGTGTTTGTAACAATAATGTGTCTTTCTGTATATATTGCATCCTGACAACAGTTTGTAACACCTCCTTCTTCAGAGAGTTTGCCAAGGAGAGGGAGCGGGTGGAGAACAGGCGCGCCTTCATGAAGCTTCGCCGGCAGCAACAGGTGGAGCGAGAACTGAACGGCTACAGGGCCTGGATTGACAGGGCAGGTACTAAGCAGCACAACAACTTACATCTACAGACACGGACTTTGGCTCACTTATATAAGATTATACAGAGGTTTTTGTTTAACACATACAAGTGCTGTTTGATTCAGTGATTTTTTACTTATGGGAGAGTTGCTCTTACAACTTAATTTTAATGCTTTTGAATTCATGTGATTGGTTAATTATTGACTTACCTGTTGAATGAAAGCTATCTGACAGGTGTAATAGTGTTAAGATCATGCAGAAATAATCAAAAAGCAATTTAGATTACTATTACAATTGAATTATGGAAATACAAGAATATACAATATAAGCTTATTATATGTGGTTTACATTTTTCACTGACTTTAGCCTTTTTTTGGAAATGGTAAAAAGCAGAAGATGTTATTGATTTGATATGGCTGTGGAAATTGGTATCTCAGTCCAAGATAACGGATAGATTTCTTGCTTGACTCATAGCTATAAGAGAGAGGGACTCACCAAGAGCTAACACTGTCTGCCATTTGTTGGCCCAAAGACAATAATGTCAGCCTTATCTCTGTTAGGTTGGAAAAGATCTTGTTGCATCCAGTCATTGATTTTCTCAATACACTGACAGCGATTATACAGGTCCATGATCTCTTCTGGTGTATGTGATGTGTATGATGTAATATAATGGGAGGCTACTTGTTATTTTGTATGATTTGGCCCTATGGAGTAGAATTTATATAACTACTTGTTGACTTTGTTTCAACAGTACTTTCAAAAGACAAAAAAGGGGTGTGTGTATTCAAACATGTTCGACTATACAGGTTGTATTTGAATGTTGTCCATTGTATTGCTACATGAACATTCAAACATGCAATTAGTTATGTTCTTGACAAATTCAAAACTTGATAGGTGTTTTTCAACTGTTTTGTTTTTTCCTAAATGCATTTTGAGTTATTTTGCAATGAAACTGATTCCTCCCCACTTTTTGACCCAGTGCAGCACTCAATGTTATCCCCCTTTTTTCCCCATGCCTTTAAAGTATGACACATTTCAGCATTTCAGTGCTGTATGGTAAACTTCATTTGACAAATGAGCTCAATGCTCAGTCTGTTTTTTACAGATGATTTTCTAAAGTGATCACTTTGCTGCAGACACTTTCTGAGCTTTTTGGACCTACAGAAGAGTGGCACACACACACACACACACACACACACACACACACACACACACACACACACTGTTCTGTAATGGCAATCTACATCACTTGTCTCCCACGCAATAGAGGGTGAGGAAAAGGTGATACTGACTCACTGACTTTTAAATTTGTGTGCATGTTTATATCTGCACACGAGCTTGTGTGTATGTATGTGTGTGTTTGTAGGTACTGTACTTGTGTATGTGAGAGAGCTGCAGTGCATATTTCTGTGTGCATGGATGTGGGTGAGTGTGGGAAGAGGAAGAGAGAAAAAAGAGCGATAGTGGGATATTGGGCGAGCGTAAGAGAGAATAAGAGCTCTCTCTAACGAAGGTCACACCGGTTGTTCAAAGCACTCGTTTACATCGGCTTGGCCTCAGTTCCTGTGAATGTTTGCAGACATCCTAAAGAATTCAAGCCTTCCATACCTAATATTTGCATGTCGGATGGTTGAAACTGAAAGCAAATTAGTAACCTTCAGTGTTATTGTATTACAGAGGAGGTGATGCTAGCAGAGGAGAATAAAAGCTCAGGGAGGTCGCCATTGGATGGTGAGTTCACACACAATTCAAGTCTACACCTAGTCCCCCGAATAATACATTGATCAGTGATTATCACATAACATATAATATGTGGAAATATGTCTAACCTTGTTCAGGTCATCAGTTTAACCACCTCTGTTCTCTGAGTGATTTTGCAAGCTACAGGTAACCATAGCAACAATACCAATGCTTGATTTAATATTACCAATTCAGTCTCACTTGGAAAAATAAAACCCCTGTTCAGACAAGAACGATGTTACATAAACATGTTTGCAGTTTAACATGTTGGTCTCATGAGTCACTTTTACATAAAAAAAATCACATCATCAATCTGACAAGGATGGATTCACACCGTGTTTTGCCATATAAATAGCACTGAGGTACATTCTTCAGTTAAATAAGCACATTTCTGTGCAGGCCTTGAAATTGGCCTTTTAATGATTCAAATCAGCCTATTTTAAACTGATGGTGTGAATCTTGAGGTACAAGCTTGTATAAACAATGACGAATTTAGGAGTGAAAAGCAGTTTAGTACTTAACAACAGCTTTAGCTCACAACAGTCTTAGCCTCTCTATGCTACACTGATAAAATGCTTTGGTGGTAGCATTGTGAGTCAAATGTGAACGTATGCACTGTGAAAATGTACTTAATTTAAAACAGGCAAAGCATATTCAATTCCATTCAATTTAAACACTGTGGGGGCAATTTAAGACCAATGCTTTAAAAACTAAAGACTACGGAGCCCCAGAAGTTCCAAAAAGTACAAAATAGATAATAGGACTTGTGTAAACAGAGATAAGTGCAAGAAAACAATACTGAGTTAAGTGATGACAGTACAATGTAGAAATGTACAAACATTCAAACAGATGTAAATGGTGTTGAGTGACAGTAAGTAGTTTTTTATCATCAGTCACTTTACCAGAGTCTATGTTTTGAAATAATAATGGATATGCACAATAGTTAAACACAGACTCCATTAAGAAAAAAGACAACACAGTTAAATATCAGCATGAGCAATCAGAGTTGCAATAACAGATGATTGAATAAGACTTAAATCATATCAAAGGCTAAATATCAACACTGTTGACAATATAACTTTTATTCACCGGACCTTCAGTTCACAGGAGTAATAACTTTCTATGCTGTAACTATTTCAATTTACATATAAAGAAATTCATGAATGTTTGAATGGCCTGAACTACATGTGAAAAATTTCAGTGCTAAAGAGAGCGAGTAAGAAGACGGGTGCACGAAGAGGAGCTCCAGGGGACCCAAAGGCTACGGAGACTTCTACTGCCAGTGAGTGAAGATCTTTACAGTTTCTGTCTGCTCAGATTTTAAACCTTTTAAGCAGGCTTTAAAGTAACTCACTTTGTGTGTATCTCACCTTTATTTCACCTCTTCCTCTCCCTCCTGCCTTCTTTCTCTCTGCACTGATTCTACAATTTTCTCTCTCAGGCATGTCTCGATCCAGGATGAACTTCCGCAGTGGCCGGCGTGGCCCCGCTGCCTACCTGCGGCGTAAAGAGCGAATGTTACGCATCTCCATCCGCCGCATGGTGAAGACTGACACTTTCTACCTGATGGTGCTCAGTCTTGTGGCTCTCAACACCATCTGTGTGGCCATTGTCCACCACAACCAGCCCAACTGGCTGACCATCTTCCTCTGTGGGTGTCACTTTTGAATATTTTAAGATTTAGTACTTTGTATTAGTTTGAGTATATTTCAGGTCACATCTGATGAAGTCACAGTTTCTGTGTAGACAGCTGCCTTCTTATTCCTCTTGTTTAATTGGTTTTTCTTTGTTTTCTCATCTCCAGACTATGCAGAGTTTGTTTTCCTGGGGCTGTTTTTGGCTGAGATGTTTTTGAAAATGTATGGTCTGGGTTTTCGGCTCTACTTTCACTCATCTTTTAACTGCTTCGACTGTGGGGTGAGGTCCTTTAACTCTTATTCTGTCTTTATATTACCAACTTAAAACATTTGTGTGTTATATAACACAAGGAAAATGTTAAAATCTTGGTGTAAAATGGTGATTTGATGCAGCAGTAGAGATGGTACCTATGTAAACCTAAATATAGACACTTAGACACATTATGAATAGACGTTCATTTCAACATGTAACTACAAGATACATAAATACTGTTTCCACTTCCATATTACTGTTTCCATATATATATATATATATATATATATATATATATATATATATATATATGGAATAGTAATATTTTTGTCAATGGGACTGATACAATAAACAATTACCAAATAATACTAAAAGTGCATCTAAAACTCTATGCTCATTCACTTTAGATAGAAACAGGTTCTGCTGCCAGTCAATCAATCAATTAGTCGTCAATCAATCAAAAATCAGTCATCAATCAGTGTTAATTTGTACAGCGTCAATTCATAACAATTTTTATAGCAAGACACTTTACAAAAAAGCAGGTAAAAGACCTCAAATACTCTTTGTTATGTTATTTACAAAGACCCAACATTAATCCATCATGAGCGCCACACTAAGCAACATATAGCAAAGTTACAGTGGCAAGAAAAAACATCCTGTAAGTGGTAAAAACCTTGAGCAAAACCAGACTCATGTTGAACAACCATCTACCCAAACTGTGTTGTGCTTGGAAAGTGGGATAGCGTGAAATTCAGAAGAGGGAGACTGTAAAATGGACCCATTAGGAAGTTCAGCTTTGTTTGTCTTTTTTCTTACAGGTCATTGTAGGCAGCATCTTTGAGGTCGTTTGGGGTTTCTTCAGGCCTGGTATGTCGTTTGGGATCAGCGTACTGAGGGCGCTGAGACTCCTGAGAATTTTCAAGATCACAAAGTGAGTGTGACTATGAAAAGAGACCCTCTTTGTTTGTAAGTATCTTTTTTCCTGCTGTGTTTAAACAAAGAAGACAAAAAGTCTGTGATTTCTCTCCATCAGATACTGGGCCTCTCTCAGGAACTTGGTTGTGTCCCTCATGAGCTCCATGAAGTCCATCATCAGCCTGCTGTTTCTTCTCTTCCTCTTCATTGTTGTGTTCGCGCTTCTCGGGATGCAGCTTTTTGGAGGAAGGTGAGTAAAACCCTCAGAATGTAAATACTTAAATCCTCCATTCTCAGGGGACAGCTTTCTTTTCTCATTCATATATTATTGTAACCTATATATGATCAAACCAGTCTTTGAATTGCCTACTACACCCTGCAAGCGGAACTGCAGTTTCTTCAACGGTGTGTTTGATGAAGAGGAGAGGAAATGATATGTCCGGATCAAAATAGCTCTGCATCCTCCTCCTCCTCTTCTTCCTCCTCCTCTTCCTATTCTTCCTTGGTCATATCTGACCCTGCTTTCTATCTATCTTCCCTCTAGGTTCATCTTTGAAGATTACACTCCCACCAACTTTGACACATTTCCAGCTGCCATCATGACAGTGTTTCAGGTTTGGCTCCCACAGATCCCCTCGTTCTGCCTGCTCTCCATGACACATTGCACCCTGGGATATTTCTCACCCCAGGCACAGATTAAACAACTCTGCTCACTCGCTCTCTACCCCCCTGCCTCTGCTATCATCCCACACATCCGTGCACACATATGGGCACATGAATATCAGACAAGTGAAACGTGAACAAATCCACATCAGATCTGCTACAAAACCAGCCCCACTGTGAAGGTCTGTTTTGATCAGCAGACATAGTAATGACATATCCTGCTGCCATTTTCAAAGCCTATTTATCACTGGTTTGCGTGCAGGGAATATGTCTTCTTTTCCATGAGATTTTAAGGCAAATTTCTCAAATCATGTGCGTGCACTGTAAATATCTATGCTTAATATTCTCCTTGTGTGCTTGTAGATTTTGACTGGCGAGGACTGGAATGAGGTGATGTATAATGGGATCCGATCCCAGGGTGGAGTGCAGTATGGCATGTGGTCGTCCATCTACTTCATAGTGCTCACCCTGTTTGGAAACTGTATCCTTATTGACTATGTAGTAGTTTTTAGAGAGCTCTAACATAGCTTTTTCTCTTGACATGTACAAAAATCAGGCGTAGACGAAGAATTGAAAATGTATTGGCGTAACTGCAGTAGCATTACAGTGGAGGAACACTACATGATGTATGTAGAAAGAGTGTTGTGTAGAAAAGTGTTCATAATTGATAGTGTAGAGCCTCTTACAGAAAAAGGCTCTGTCTAAGATAGAAAGAAATGTCTAAAAACCGTTGATAACTTTAGTTTTTAACTTTAGTTTTAAAGTAATATATAATCTGCCATTCTTATTATTAAGAAATATTAATTAATTATTAAGCCTTCTTCTTTGAAGCCTTGTTCGTATCTTAGCATTCCAGTTGCTACTTCGTGATTCTTTTAAAAGCCAACCAGATTTTAAAGATGTAGCTTCCAATTTGCTTCAAATTAAGAGGAAAAACTACATTTAAGTAGGAGGAATCATCTTCCAGAGATGTCAAATTGTGCATGCTGTACTTTTGGCAATTTCACTGTAAATATTACTCCTGCATTTATCCAGTTTCTGCCTCCATCTTCCACAAATTTAAGGTAGATCAACATTCTTTTAACCCCTTCTTACTGTTACGTAAAATACATAAAATAGTGTTACGTGTTTTCCCTATCTTTTCCATGAATTTGGCATACACTTGTATAACTATACAATACATATAGTAGGATATAGAATAATACTATCTGATATTGGGTATTTTTAATCAGCAAATGTTATTATTTTAGCAACCATACTTGTATGTATCTACTACTATATTTCAGAAGAGTGGAATAAAAGTCAATGCAAAGCAATCATTTACTGAAATAAAGAAAGCAATTAATATTATCATTATATTCAGTTAACTTCCATTTAAACAAATGAATAGGCCTATGGTTAATGAGCAACACAAAACAGCCACCTCCATACTTAGATTATATGTCTACACGTACAGTTTAACTTGATGACGAACACCAGGAGTTAGGGTTGGAGCCCCATAAAAGACTTAGAGAAAACATTTAATTTGGTTCAGTTTTTGCCATACATCTACACACAATGTTTCTTTAAGGGAGCTGGGAGTACAAACACTGATAGATTCCTACAGGTGTGTTTGTTTTTAACCGTCTTCATGACAGACACTCTGCTGAACGTCTTCTTGGCCATCGCTGTGGATAACCTCGCCAACGCACAGGAACTGACAAAGGTTTGTACTATTTTTTACATCCGTGTTGGCAGTGAACCAATGTTTTTTTTTTTTATAAATATACAGTATATAGTACACACCTTTAGGGATGTATCTCACAAGTGTAGAATATAACAGATGTAGGTCCATTTCTGGTGTTACAATCAATATTAATTTGTGTATTATTTTATATTTTTTTTATCAGGATGAAGAGGAGGAGGAAGAGTTTTTCAACCAGAGATATGCCAGAGGCAGAGACGGCCTGATATCTGAGTAAGTCATTGCCGCCAACAGCTAAGAAAACTTCTGTTCTAGTATGAGATTAGCACACACGGCTCTTAGTCCCAAACTCTATATCATCAGTGTTCGACTGATTGTCAGATTTCGATCTCATTTTAAGCAAACTGAAGTTTCAGATTGAGCTGAACAGTGTCACGATTCTTTGAAGAGTCGTGTCTCTCGCAGCAATTACTGGTGGTCCTTCTTAAGATTTAGAAAGGATGCTTTTGGAGAACTACTGCTACTTATTATTAAAGATGATGTGATAAAAATCAAGATATCAAGAGGGTCTAGCTCACAAGATCAATATTTCCTAAAAAAAAATGTATTGATAATGAACTCTCTGAGAACCAGTTCCTTCTGTTGCATGGGGAATGCCAACTTAGACAGGCATGATAAAGGCATTTATGATGGAATGATAATTGAATGTGCCTGATTTAAAAGCATGACCCCTTACCTTAAAGCTATTTCTATAACTGCTTGTCTTTCAATACTAGGGGGAGGAGGGCAGATGGTATTTTTCAAAGATTGTTGTGAACAGCAGGAAGTTTCACTCTACCTAGGGAAGGGATATTTTGAGCATGTAGATTGTGACCAAGTTTCCGTTCTGTCATATTCTTTTTTTTTTTACCAATCTATTTAATCACTGTGACAATGGAGTTACAGTATAGAGTATAAGACTACTGGAGTACATGACCCATCAGGGGAATTACTAGCTTACCAGATTCCTAAAACAGCGATCACTAAAGAGACATGTAGTGTACTTCAGGGACACATGGAGTTTCTGATTTAGAGCACTGGCTTGGCTTGTTTAGGACTGCATTCATTTTTATGCATGTTGTCACACTAGTAACTACAAACTTCTTTCGGTTATACCATCAACAGTGAGAGTTCCCACATCATATCCATGACTATTGATGATGCTTATCAGGTGTAAACCCTGTATATGTTTGGGTTCTCTCCAAGTACTCTGGCTTCCTCATGCTCATCAGGGTTAATTGGTGAGTTTTGAGCGTGAGTGTCGTTGGTTCTCTGTCTCTATATGCCAGTCACGTGATTGACTGGCAAACAGTCCAGGGTGTACCCTGCCTCCCGTGCTTTTTCCCATTCGGGGTCGCAGGGAGCTGAGCCAATTCCAGCTGCCATAGGGCAAGAGGTTGACTGAACCCTGGGCAAGTCAATCACAGGGCTGATATACAGAGACAGACATCCAGTCACACTTACATTCACACTTACATGCAATTTTAGAGTCACTAATTAAAATAACGTGTGTGTCTTTGGTCTTTGGGAGGAAGCTGGAGTACCCAGAGGGAACCCACAGGGAGAACATGCATGCTCCACACAGAGAGTCCATGTCTCACGGGACTGTGCCTACTTCAGGACAGATAATTAAATTATAATGAAATGCAATCACACCTTTGTTTTTTAAGTGACAGATAGTGAAACATGCAATTATTTATTGTTTAAATTCCACTATGGGGGGGAGTATTAACCATGGACTTTTTTTTCCTTACCAGGTTTTTTAAGTTGTACAATTTTTTACAATACAAAGTTTCGGCGTGTATTAGAAAGACAAGACGTATCAAAGAGTGAAATGGCTGTGATATTACTAATAGAAAAAACAGAAACACGTTCAGGTTCTACCCACTGTATAAACAGGCAAATAATCAGTGAGAGGTAACTGCACACACTGTGTCTCTGTAGAGGTGACACTGAGTGTATCATTTGTCTGTTACATATTTGAATGTCCTGTTTGTGTTGCAGCTTTTAAGATGCCGATTTAACTGTTTGCTGGTTCCATCACATTGTCTTGTTTTTATGCCTGTTTAGTGACGTTGAACAAAATGTAATGTGCATCACTGATGATTTGCAGTCAATTTGACCCACAACCTTTAACATTTAATATAGAAAAAGAAATAATTTGAATGTCCATAAAACCAAGAACTTCTTTCAATAAAAATATTCACAGTCATTCATCCTCAAGCTATTGTTTCAGTTCCTTGAAAACCTGGATAAAGAATAGCTTCAGTTCTGGTGTCATCACATATTTTGTTCTGTGTCACAGCAAATGTTCTGTGTATGTTGTACAACACTAATGTCTTGTTTTCAAATAATCACTCATTGATTACATGGACAACAAAAGAATCTGAACACCAGTAAGTATAATTGTATGCATCCCTGTCTCACAGAACTCCTCCCTTTTAATTCTCTCACTAGATTATCCAGATTATTTTCTAGATGTTACACTATGTTTGTACTTTGGTTCCCTGCACCTTGGCCTTTTTGTTTTTGTGTTTTTGTTTATCTCTTTGCTTTTGATCTGTCCTCACCTTTCAGGTAACTTAATTTTTTTCAGTTTTTGGATGTTTTATTTTTTTTTTTAGCTTGGAATATTTTGCACATTTTTCCATGGGAATTTTATTTATGTTACCAATTAGCTAACATTAAAAATTCACAGAAAAGGTTTGTCCTTTTCTTGCAACTTTTGATTTTACTTTGTACGTTTCTATACAACTGGTATGCAAAATTCACAAAGTCTTGATATTTCTTGTGATCATTCCCATAATATTGGCACTGTTACTGTACCATGATAATGTGAGATAAATTATGGTCCTTAGTGGGAGGAGAAGACCCTACCTGTACAGGAAACGAGCTATCCATAGAGGCCGGCCAAACTTCCCAGAGGAGCTTGATGGTCCCCCAGGTGCCGCCGATGAACAGCCCCTTAAAGGAGCTAAACCTTTCTCCAACCGCCGTGAGAGGAGGAGAAAGGTCAACATGTCTGTGTGGGAGCAGAGAGCCAACCAGCTCCGCAAACGTCGCCAGATGGCGAGCAGAGAGGAGTTGTTTAGCAGCCCTACAGAGGAAACGGCTGAAACCCCTACCATCGCCCACCACACCACCACCATCTCCGATGAGGCCAGCCCTGCTCACCTGCCTGAATCCCCCATGTCTGTGGGGATGCCCCTCCCAGAGCCCCCCATGTCCATCTCCATCCCCATGCCGGAGCCTCCAACAGCTGAGCCTCTGGTCAACCTGAGCGAAGAGAAAACCGGAGGAGGAAACCACCGAGCTGCAGGAGGGGGCAGACACAGGATGGCCCGCAAATTCAGACCCAGTCAGGGGCCAGAGGAAGGAGCACGACACAGACGGCACCGTCACAGAGAAGCTCGACCTGAAGCAAAGAGTCTGGACTGTTCTCAGACACCACACGAGGTGCTACATGTGAGACGGTCGCTCAGCCAGGAGAGGAAAATACTGGATGAGAGGGAGGAAAAGGAGGAGGCAGAAGGAGGGTCAGCACAAGATGACTGTGGAACAACTATCGTCAACCCGTATGCAGAAGTCGGAGAAGATATGAGGCGAGTCTTTCTTCACGTCTTGAGATAACCAAAAAGTTATTCGAGAAAAAATATGCTTTAGTTCACGAGACTCTTCTTATTTCTTTATTCATATAACCTATGAAATCATATAGTTTTAAATAGATTGTCTCTGGAAATGTCTCTATTGGATTGTCCGTGAGAGAGCACCCTCTCTCTTCTTTTTATAGCAAATATTCACTTGTTTTAAACGTAAATTTAATGCATTGTCCACATGTACAAAGACGTTATTAATAGCTGCGTTATTAATAATCATTTAACTGGTCAATCCAAGAGGAGATGAAATCTATTTAGGTAATGAAGACAAAAAAATTAGTCGACTTTCATCCAAAATCCAATCCTACAACTAAATTACATAAAGATAAATGTACCTAATTAATAGTATATGTTAGAGAGAGGGAAATTACCAAAAAGAATGCGTTCTTTTAAGAACATGCAGCCTACCTTTCCCTTTGTCTAACTGCTGTTTCTCCTTGGCTTAACTGTGTCACATACAGCTAAGTGCTGACAAGAGGCTAACATGCTTGTGTAAATGCAGACGAGCAGATGTGAGGCAGGTGAATAAGTTCTCAAGTGTTCACCATGTGATCGAAGGATGCCAGCTTGCCAACAGGTGTTGGCACTACGCTCAAAGTCAGGCTACTCATTGCCAACAATACAATGCTCACATTCTTGTAACAAAAATGAAGAAGGGTTTGTAAACATAGAGTTCAATGCTAACAGTATAGTGCTTACATGTAAGCTATAAACCTATATGATGAAACTTATAAAAGTCAGGGCTCTAGCCCATAGTGACAATGCTAACACTTTGCTACAATGCTAACACTTTGCTGTTAGTAAGGTTCCTGATTTCTTTGTGTAAGCATGCTATAACTGCAAAGAAAAGCAAAGGCTTCATTTCAGAATTTAATTGTGACCTGATGATGAGGTCATCAAAGTTATAAATAATAAGGATTAAGAGGACGTGAAAAATTGTACAAAATATGTTTCCAGTTCATCTAATGGCTGTTGAGACATTTCATTCAAAAGTTGACTTAATTGGAAAACCAACCAATGATAAAAAAACACAACAGATTATAAGGTAGGATCCTCTTTTAAGGGGAAATCCATTGACATTCAGACTTCAAGCAATTTCGATCGCAACTGATTAATGCTTTTCTTCCCTGTTTCAGATCTGGTGACGACATCCCCGACCCTCCTCAGTGTGAACAGCTGCTGGACTGTTCCTGGTCTGAGCAGGGCGAAGGTAGACACCCAGACCAGTGCCAGAACATGCCTGTGGAGTCTGCCTTGGAGGCTACAGAGTACACTGTGAGGACCGTCGAGTCAGAGAGCCGCCCCGTCTCCATCAAACGAAACAAGTCCAACCTGGAGGGAAGTGTGGCCATTGAAATGTCTGCACAGCCTCTGCTGGAGCTCACCCCCATGACAGGTAACTCTGAATGCAGTCACACTGTTCTTCTAAGCATCATCAAGTGGGATTAAGCACCAGTATCACTCTTTCAACATGTGTAGGTGTTTCTGACATCTGATAGTGCCACACTCGAAGGTTTATTTTGATTTATCCATTGTGCTGGTGAATCATTGTTCTTTCTCTGTCATCGCAGTCCATGCACAGCTAAAACATTTACTTCTCCTTACTCCAAACTCTGTCTGGGTTTCAGTGAACAGCAAAGAGTTGGAGGCATACAACTCCGACCAGGATGACGACGATGACAACGACGAAGAAACTGAGGAGGAGGAGGAGGAGGAGGAGGAACCTCCACTTCCTCCCAAACATGTAGCGCCAGACAGCATGTTCATCTTCAAAGCTTCAAACCCGTAAGATGCTGCAAAGTTTGCTAAACGATTCAATGTCAAGGCTAATACAGAAGTATATGCTTGTTGCTTGTTAACATCTTTCTCTGCGTTGATCTGCAGTATCAGGAGGATATGTCACTATGTGGTCACAATGCGTTACTTTGAGATGACCATCCTACTCGTGATTGTGGCGAGCAGCATCGCACTGGCTGCTGAGGACCCTGTGTGCACCAACTCAGACAGAAACAAGGTGAGGACAGAGCACGTCTCTTTTTTTATTGTGGTTCTATTTGGAAATGCAGAATGAATGCATTTAAATGATGCATTTACCTGTGTGAAAATTCATCCTTAATAGTAAGGCGGAATATGCTCACGTGAATAACGGAGCTCACTTGTGTTGTGTTTTTTCCCATACAATGTTCATGACAAAAAAAACAAAAAAAAAACAGTACGAGCTTTGGAAAAACTAAAGCATATAATCTTAATGTCTTTTAAAAAACAAACGAGAAAACATGTTCAAAAGATACTTCCAAAGACAAACCTACTGAGATATATAATTATTGACATTTTTGCCTCAGGTTTACTGTTTGATCCCTCGTCGACGTAACGCTGTCTCAGCAACAATGTGTCGTGACACATTTGGTTTCATGCTCATTGAAAGTGTCAGCAGCTTTGACTGGGACGTAGCTGTGCAAATTGCTTTTCACAGTTGTTGTTTTTTCTGTTTTGTATTTTTACAACTCAGCATCATGAAAAGTGTCAAGCGTGACCCAATCTGCACAAACTAGTAAATCTATATTGTAGCTGGCTTCATTGTGAGAGTGACAGTAAAGAGCTGTGGTGTTCCCACAGACCCTGCATAGACACCTCATCTTGTCTGGACTAAATGATCCAAATTCAAATATCTCATTTGGCTGATGTAGAGCTTTTAAACAGTACAACTTGAAGAGAAACCTCAATGCCCCCTCATAATCTTTAACCTTTAATTTGGACGTTACGTAACCTTTCTGCAGTAATGCTTTGTGTGACATCCCTGTTTGGTGGGGTTCCACTTTTTAACATATTTTAACAAAAGCAAACCTTTCGGTACTCATGAATGATGTCAGAGTGATTAAGTCCTGCAACAGAAGAAGGTAGCATAATGTTTGTGCTGCCTTTCTTTAAGTTATTCTTTAGCGGCCAATACAATCAGACAAAACTGGAACAACGCAAACACCAGGGGAAAACAGTGAAGACAAAGAACGAAAGGAGTCTTTCTTTGAAGGCCTTAAAGAGGGGTTCTGGGAAGAAAGAGAGGGGATGTATACTGTATGTGCTGCATCTGTGGATGGCTCAGTGTTTGTGCATGTAGTTGTGGAAAAGGTGATAGTTGTAGGGGATGGGTGGGGTTGAGGGTGAGGATGAGGGGTTACCAGCTGATGTAAGGGTTTCAGACACGAGCTTGACTGCAGACTGTGTTGTGGAACAAGGGGGAAAGGGAAAGTGAACAAACAATGCTTTTCTAACCTCGCTATCAGAGGAATCAGAATTAAATATTTCTATTCCTGATATAGTTTTTGAACAAACACACAGCCTCTATTTAAAGATGCAGCTTCCTTGAAATAGAAACTGTTAAAGATTTAAAACGCTTTCCAACAAGAGGATTACATGTTGATGGAGTTGTATATACTGCTTGATACTTTTGGTCATGAATCATGCACAGCAAGATTTTTTATTGGTGTTTCTTTTTGTGTGTGTGGTCAGGTCCTTCGTTATTTTGATTATGTCTTCACTGGAGTTTTTACCTTTGAGATGATCATCAAGGTATGTATATTTTTGTATAGAAAACACTCTTCACAGAAATGTAACAGTCGAGATTCACCCTGAGGTGTTTCCGCTCCACTGTTGTTTGATCCATTGACTCTGCGTGTCTTTGTGTATGTATATTTGTCCCTCAGATGATAGACCAGGGTCTCATTCTGCACGACGGCTCTTATTTCCGAGACATGTGGAACATCCTGGACTTCATCGTGGTGGTGGGAGCTCTCATTGCCTTTGCTCTAACGTGAGTCACTGTATAGTGCCGCCTGTCGATGAGTAATGGCTGACTCACTGCAGCAAATCGTTTTCTGAGCATACAGTATTGTTATAAACGACCTTCCCTCAAAGACACTTTTGTGGAAAAATGCTGTCTGCTTCAATGACAAAGGAGCGGCTCAAAAAATTGCAGATTTTGGAGGCATGCCTGGTTCTGTGAAGTGCGTAACTCAGATTTAAGTGTTTGTATGGATTTCTGTGTAATTTCAGGCTTTACACGAGTGAGGTGTGTCATGACTGCTCTGAAAAACCTCTACTGTATTTGTTTCTGTTGTCGTTCCCAGCTGAGTGTGACAGATAACTGACTAAACCTTTTTCCGCCTTCTGTTGTACTGTACAGGACTGTGCTGTGGATTTCTCTGTTGTGATTATAACTGTGATCCTCTGAGCTTTGCTCACAGTGTATCTCTTTTTATGCCTCCATTTTTTTCTATGTTGTTCCTGTGGATTTTATCACTGTTGTGGCTACCAGGAACGTGATGGGGTAAAAATTTCAGCCACACTAAATGTGAACGTCTTCCATAAACTTTAAATATATATCTTAAATTTCATTTGTTTGTTTTTTATTTATTGTGTTTGGATTTTGTTTTTGTGTCTTTTTAAACCTCACCAGCAGGTATCAGCGGTAAATGTTTTAAGATGTAGCCACTTTAATTAAACCCTTTTTTTTTAAATTAATTAATTAATTTGGCACATTTTTTTCCAATGGTGCACTTAAAATGAGTCCAGTTGAGTATAATGGCTTGTATAAATGTACAGTTTTTTTAAATGTACGGTTTTAAAAATTAAAAATTCACATTCACAATGTGCATACTTTTTGCTATGACAAATAGTATGTTGTGTATTAAAAAATAATCCATGACTAATAAAGTGAAATATTACACATTGTCCCAAACCCACACAATTGAGCCTGGGTTTCAAGGACAGAATTAAAACCATCTTTATTCAAATGTTATGATTGATAAGTGAGAATTAGCCATTAAGGTGACACAACTTCAGGGACAACAGTTTGCCTCACTGTTAGTTTATGCGCCCTGTGTACAGAGGCTGTTGCCCATGAAGTGGAAGGTCTGGGATCTGACTCCAGCCTGCTGCTTCTTTGCAGCGCATCATTCAGGACTTTCTCTGTCCTATCTCAACACACAAATACAACACCAAAAATTAACAGTAAAAAAAAAATAATGTCATAACCACTATATCATACCTTATTTTTTCAATTTAGTGGTTTCAGGACACGTGGTAATTTTCTGAGAGTGTATGTATTGATTTCAAAACAAGCCTTAATTAAACTAAACATTGTTTTATTTGAGGGTCTTTCATTTGTTGTGATTTCAATACATACACAGAAAACGTATCTTTACAAAACACAATCTGATTTGAGTTCACAAAAGCTTCATGCAAAGTTAAACATCTTAAACAACAGTCATCTTTGTTACCCGTGACACCTGCTGGGCTTGGTACTAACACTCTGAAAGAGAAGTCCTGTTTCAACCTGTTTTTTAAAATATGCACTTGTGTTACCATTTTGATTTCACTGTTAGCATTCTTCTTGTCACTGTTTTAAGTGTAACCATACCCAACTGTCCTTGTGCCTAAGTTTGAGCACACGTCCTTTCTCCTAAGTGCTGTGTTTCAATGTCAACAGAAACAACAAAGGCAGAGACATCAAAACTATCAAGTCGCTCAGAGTTTTGAGGGTTCTGCGACCTCTTAAAACCATCAAGAGGCTTCCCAAACTAAAGGTATGAAGCAAGTCTCTCCAAACATTGTCCTGTATTTGGTTTCCTGGTGTTATTTCACAGATCTCTAACTGGTTGCTCTTGCTTTGCCATACCTCTTCTCCACAGGCGGTCTTTGACTGTGTGGTCACATCTCTGAAGAACGTCTTTAACATCCTCATCGTGTACCAGCTCTTCATGTTCATCTTTGCTGTCATTGCTGTGCAGCTATTCAAAGGAAAGTTCTTCTACTGCAACGACAGCTCCATGAACTCAGAGAAGGAGTGCCAGTAAGTGGATCTGTAATGGTATCTGAACCAGACATGGAAGAAGCACTCAAAGATTTCAGCAAATGTAGTACATTTAAGATATTGCCTTGCAAGTAAATGAACTGCATTCAGTATTTTACTTAATTAAAGGACACAAGTATATGACTTTAAATGTAAACATATAACCGTAAGTAAGAGAACTCATACTGCAGAGTAGAACTATATCAGTGTTTTTTTGTCTGCACGATCTGAATCGACAAATGTCAAGAACATGGCACTAATACACAGTATTGTTTGAAGCACAGTATTTCTATCTTTACAATAGTTTAAACAATGTTTAAAGAAGCAGAAAAGTTTAACAACCAAATAAAAGTACATCTACTTTACTTTAAAAAAACAACAACTTCTGATCTAAAGCACTTGTTTTATGTCTAACTCAAAAAACAAACAAACATATACATGAATATCTACCTGAGGCTAAATATTACTATAAGTTACAAACAAAACATCTAACTGTAATAAAGAAGACTTACAAACCAGATCAGGAAGGGAAGTAGAATCTTTTTTTCTATCCATTTGAACTTTTGGCAGCTGGTTCAGTCGCCCCCTGCTGGTTTTTGAGAAATAATGCAGGAGGCCTTTCTTCATTGGCTTCACTTTCACATGAATGGTTAATTCCTCTCTTATATATACAAACGTGTAATTGCTATTGCCATAGTCAGTGAATATTTTTCTGTTTGGGACAACTATCTTTCTTTTCTTTAGTAGAGTTTCAATAACTTGTTGTTAGAATAGAAACTAAGGTTTTACATTGTAGGGACAATGCTTATTTATTTATTTGCTTTGAGCAAGATGAGATCATGTAAAAAGTAGCAACGTTTACACACTGGCCTCTTTAATAGTTCACTAATATTGTATCTTATTTGTTAAATCTGAACACAGTCAAAAACAGGAGCTCTGGGTCAGATTGTTTTTGGCATTTTGAGGGCAAACCAGGCGACTAATCTTGTCTCCCTTACTGAAAAAAACTGGAGAGAACAAACACAATACGAAGCTATTTTCTCATATCTTGTCAGTGTACATAGAAAATAAACAACCAAAACAAAGAAAAGAAGCTTCAAATAGAGCACAGACACATGAACCTGTTCATAGTAAGTGGGTAGGCTAATATCTCTCTTCATTACAACTGCTGTGTTCCCACAGAGGCTACTACATCGACTACACCAGAGACAAGAAGGAGGTGAAGAGACGAGAGTGGAGGAGACACGAGTTTCACTATGACAATGTCTGCTGGGCGCTCCTCACACTTTTCACTGTCTCAACTGGAGAAGGATGGCCTCAGTAAGTAGATTTTTACCCCGGAGGACACGCCAGGTAGTTCAAAGGCTTCATGTTTAACCTTTAGACTGTCTTTTTTTCAGATTTGCATTTTGCAACCTAAGAACGTCAAAATTCTCTTCACATATTCTCTTCTCTTTTATTGTGAAATATAAGTACACAAGTTATGATATATATATTTTTTTTCCTTCCCTGAAAAAGATAATAATGTTTCTCTTCTTTTTCCCCTCTCCCTCCAGGGTGCTGCAGCACTCGACCGATGTTACAGAGGAGAACATGGGGCCGAGTCGAGGGAACCGAATGGAGATGTCAGTTTTCTATGTGGTCTACTTCGTTGTCTTCCCGTTCTTCTTTGTCAACATATTCGTTGCTTTAATCATCATCACCTTCCAGGAGCAGGGCGATAAGATGATTCAGGAGTGCAGCCTGGAAAAAAACGAGGTATGGAGCGATTAATTAAAAGTTAAAAAAAAGTGTAAATTTGCACATATTCATCTGCTTTATGTTTTTCTTTTCAAATTTGTCACCATCAGAGGGCTTGCATCGACTTCGCCATCAGCGCCAAGCCAATGACCCGCTACATGCCTCAGAACAGACAGACCTTTCAGTACAGACTGTGGCATTTTGTGGCCTCGCCTTCTTTTGAGTACACAGTGCTCGTCATGATTGCTCTCAACACCGTTGTCCTCATGATGAAGGTAAAAAAAACAATCGTGTAAAAGCATTGGAATTCTTTAACGGTCAGTCCTACAGTCATGATGCACACTTATTGAGAACACTTAACATTGGACTAAACAAGCGTTACATCATAATGAAGAAAAAAACAGCTATTAAAGCTACTGAAAACTTGGTCTGCCTGAATACTCGACTCTGATTGGCTGAAAGTTGTCACATGGATGTGCAGATATCAAAAGCAATGAAATGCTCATTTTGATTGTTTATCTACAAGTTTTTAGGGTTTTTTTTACACTGTGCTGACATTAACTGTTATAACAAAATGATGTCTGCAAAACTCATTGGTTCAAAGGTGCATATTCATCTTTATAAACAGTGATCATTGTAGATAGATGCATCAAAATGTAATTAATGTCCTTTTAAACGTTTTTTCCTCCTTAGTACCACTCGGCTCCAACAGCCTACGACATGGTGCTCAAACACCTCAACACGGCCTTCACTGTCCTATTCTCCTTGGAGTGCATCCTAAAAATCCTGGCGTTTGGTTTAGTGGTGAGTGTTTTCAAAAGAAGACCGATGTAGTTTCTCAAGTCCTCCTTTTGACGATGATGTGTAGATGATGAAGAAATATCCGCTGACACTGACTTGCATGTAATATAAGACATTTATTTACAAAAACAAGAAACAGCATCAGTCCAGGTTAGCCATGTTACCTGGGAGAGTCACCAGCCAATTGTGACAAAGAAAAGACCCTAGTATTTATACAGTATTGGTCAAAGCAACATCAGGACATTTACGACTCTATTTAGGCTTTGATCATTCAGGTGTGCGTCTCCTACAGTCCTGTACCCCCTGTGGTTCCTCAGGACATATGACTTCAAAGGTTATACAGGTCACCATGAGGTCACTTCTTATCTCCCCCAATGTATCCTAAGGGTCTGTTCTCACTTCAATACCAAACTGTTTATCTATCACAGTCTTTAAGGAATGACCCCAAATAGACCCCTTCATTGTCTTTGATGTTAACAAATCTCTAACCTTAAGAACGTCATTTGTCCCACCAATAGCTCACATGTTACAGCAGCATACTTACACTTCACATACTTATTCATATTACATTATGTCGCATGTAAAATACACTACACCGACAAAGGTGACGTTCATCACATCTTGTGCTGCTAATACTTAATTTGCCTATGTTTGGTCAAACAACTGAAAAAAAAAATTTCTTTCGCCGCAGAACTACTTTCGAGATACTTGGAATATTTTCGATTTCATCACTGTGCTTGGCAGCATCACTGAGATAATTGTGGATTTACAGGTAAGTTCCTGCCAAGACACCGTTTCATTTTCACACTGTGCTGACCCAAAGAAAAAACGTCGGAAATAGTCGGCTTTGCAAGCAGCATTTTTTTTCCTTTCCAAGTATCCTGGTGTGCTGTGATCCCTGCCTCCAGACACAACTTAAGTCATGTTGTGATGAATTTCGCCATCTGTGTTTTTACATCCTGTCTCCCCCGTCTGTCTGCCACTCTCTCTCTCTCTCTCTCTCTCTCTCTCTCTTCCTCCCTCCTTCTGGTGTCACCCTCTCTCAAACCATCCGTGTATCTTTCCTAGTCCGTGAACACCATCAACATGAGTTTTCTAAAGCTTTTCCGGGCAGCCAGGTTGATCAAGCTACTGAGACAGGGGTACACCATCCGGATTCTGCTCTGGACTTTTGTACAATCTTTTAAGGTTGGATATGTTTTAATCTACTCGTTGGTCCATGTCACTTCAATGATAATACATTTCTGGAAGTAAAATTAATTAAAATTCTTACCTTGGTGACAAGTTTTAATCAGATATTTTGCTTTCTCTCTTTCAACAGGCTCTACCTTATGTCTGTCTTCTCATTGCAATGCTTTTCTTCATATACGCTATCATTGGAATGCAGGTATTCTTTCACTAATATATATTATGGTTAATGTTACAGACTGCCACGGCTCATTTTTTTCAGTGAGAAAGCTTCGACTTATTGTTTGAGACAACTTCAATAACTGTAGTTAGGAAAATCTGTGAAAACGTTCTTACTTTCTTGAGATCAGAAAAGCCCGACAATGAGAGAAAATCATGATTCTACCAACCACCATCTTAGTTGCAGTGGACAAAAACACAACAAATAAAAAGACGTAGAAAAGTGCAACTACCTGATGGAATAAAACTAAGAACAGAAATGTGTCTGTCAGTAAAAAAAATCCACTGATATGGTAGCAATAAAGAAGATTAAGTGGATTAATAACATGAGGATGAATGAAAATAAGTATCTGTTGCTCTTAGTCCTGGACAGTCTGTAGCTCCAACCAGAAGGGAGAATAACAAATTCCTCCATGAAAAGATGGTCAGAAATTGCCATGATTGACTTTTCTTTTCTCACATTTTGTGTGTTCTAAATTTACGAAAAAGAAAGCTGCTGTGTGTGAATTATTTTACTCATATTATTCTATTTTACTGTTTCAACAATACTGGACGGATTAATGCGTTTCAATGAAACTATCTTGTTGAACCTTGTTTGGCCAATTTATTCCATATATTTTGTTTAAATTGTGTGTACCGTAAATTCCGTACTATTGAGCGCACCTGGATATAAGCCGCACCGGCTAAAAATAAGTAAATAAATGTATTTGTACATATATAAGCCGCACTTGATTATAAGCCGCAGGTGTCCACGCTATAACAAGAGCTATTTACACAGACGTAGGCTACCGGTAACATCCGCAAATACTGTAGCGTCCGTACGGACGTTAAAGGACGACGAGAGCGTTCAAATAATAACTTTTAATAACCCGATCACTGTCGGCCGTGACCACGCCGTTTACAGCAGAGAGCAACACATAACTTGCCGTAACAATCCAACTCTCTCCCCCAGCGTTCTCTCATACAGCCACTCAACGCGTTCTCGCTGGTGCATTCACTGACTCTCCACATAATCGGAATTATGAACACATTATCAACTACTGACTTTACAACATGAACCGTTACAATACGAAGCCTAGCCGACGGTGTCTGTAACACTGTAACACACAAAAAGATAACCGTAATATATTTCACAAGAAAAAGTCCATCCATTCACTTCCTCAGTCTCTGTTGTCGCTGTCAGTGTCATCTTAACGTGCAGCAGCTCTGTTAGCTTCTTTGACAGCCAGCTCGATCGCCTTTAACTTGAAAGCTGCATCATATGTATTTCTCCGTGTGTTTTCCATCATGAGGGTGCGTGCATGAAGCGCAAAATGACTGATATTAAGATCCGACGTGACGAAGTCAAATGTTTTTGCGGCAGAAGCTCATTGTCCCCCAAGAAAAATCCATGCATTAGCCGCACCGGAGTAGAAGCCGCAGTGCTCGAAGTGTGAGAAAAAAGTAGCGGCTTATAGTCCGGAATTTACGGTACATAAATACAGTATGTACATGATACATTTTATAGATTAAGTTAGTCAACATTTTTATCCTATGCTTTGAATTCACATCATTAGCAAAAAAAAATGTGTCACCAATAATCTCATGGCTTTACTTGTGTAAAGCTGCTCATTTTTAAAGTCCCTCCCTGCTCCATCATTTCCATGGCGACTGACCCGATGTGATTTTTTATTTTTACGCTTAGATACATTTTTCATTTCTACATTTTAATTGAATTGATCCTCAGAAGAAAACGGCTGCTAAAGCAGAAACTAACAGGAATCCAATGCACATAGCGATTGATTCTCGTGTTTTCTGCAGGTGTTTGGAAACATCAAGCTCAATGATGAAAGTCACATTAACCAACACAACAACTTTAAGACCTTTTTCAGTGCACTGATGCTGCTCTTCAGGTGGGCTTCTAAAAGATGTCCTTCAAGCTTCTGTTTCATCTTAATTAATTTCAATTCTTTTGAAGACTTTGGAAAAATGGGTTTCGAGTTGATGTCAGCCAGGTGTTTGTCTGTGTTTGAACCATCAGGAGTGCGACCGGGGAATCATGGCAGGAAATCATGCTTTCGTGTCTGTCGGGTCGGGAGTGTGAACCGGACCCCTCCATTGCCCCCCTCACCATGTCTCCAGACCACGAGGGAGGCTGTGGGACTGACTTTGCTTACTGCTACTTTGTCTCATTCATCTTCTTCAGCTCTTTCCTGGTCAGGGCTCCAATACAACGAAATTATCTTGATATGTTGCACACGTTATTCTGCACTCCTGAACACTTCTTTTTTCTTTATGTTTAGATGTTGAATCTGTTTGTGGCTGTGATCATGGATAACTTTGAGTACCTCACAAGAGATTCCTCCATCCTGGGTCCGCATCACCTGGATGAGTTTGTCCGCATCTGGGGGGAGTTTGATCGTCTGGCATGGTGAGAGATGGTGGCAGGTATCGCTGCTCTATTTTATTTGACCTTGTGAGCAGACATGTTCTTTTTTTATCCAGCAGAGGGCCATCAAAGAGTGTGAAATGTTGATGGCTATTTCAGTTCAATGAGCCACAGGCTGACAGTATTCCTAAAAATACTCCTTCAAGAGTGTACACCGGGATTGATTTTTGAGAAAACAACCATTATTCAAACACAATGTCATACATGAAAAAGACCTTGCAAAGATTTCCTTGAGTTTTGTTTTCATTCTTGATAAACTTCTCCACCCTTTGCTTCTGTTTCTCTGTGCCTTCTCTTACTCATCCCCCCCTGTGTTGCCTCTGAAGCGGTCGTATCCACTACACAGCCATGTACGAGATGTTAACACACATGTCGCCACCCCTCGGCCTGGGCAAGAAATGTCCAGCGAAGATTGCCTATAAGGTACATGAGCCATTTCTAAGTAGTTTAAAGACAATTAGAATATATTAGGAGTTCCTTTTATTAAGAATAATCAGTGGATTCAAGGGACCAAACCAACAGACTGTAACTATCAGCCCCTTTCTTCGTCTCTCGGTCTCCTGTTTGTTTCTCAGAGGTTGGTGTTGATGAACATGCCTGTGGATGAGGACATGTCAGTCCACTTCACCTCCACCCTGATGTCACTCATCCGCACAGCTTTGGAGATCAAAATAGCCCGAGGTCAGGGTCACTAAGGAGTGAAACTATATTCATCATAGTTTACATTACTGTTTAGTTTTGATTGTCACTTAATAATAAAACATCTATTTCTGATAATTCAATCCTTTTTTTTGATGTTGTGTCTTTTGTCTAAATCGAATTGAATGATAGATTAAATGTATTTACATAATTGTCTGAATTGAACTGCCAAAGGTGGTGAGGACCGTATTGCTCTGGACAGCGAACTCCAAAAAGAGATCAGTATCATTTGGCCTTATCTGCCCCAGAAGAATTTGGATCTACTGGTACCTATCAACAAAGGTCTGGTTCTAACTATGGATGTTTAACTGAGTGTGATGTTTCGAGATGAGCTGTGAAAGTTAATGTAGTGTATCTGCCCTCGCAGATACAGACATGACGGTGGGGAAGATCTATGCTTCGATGATGATAATGGACTACTTCAAACAGAACAAAGCCAAGAAGCTCAGGCAACAACTCGAAGCTCAGGTCAGCCGTGCAGGCTTGTATTCCTCAACATGTTTTACAAATGATTATCCGTGGGGAGAGACACACATACTGTGAAACACATTTTACAGAAAAGGGGAAGAAAAAAACCCAAACTCACAGCACAGCTCATGTCCATCCTCATATGGGATGTTTTTTTTATTTTCCCATAAACCTCTAGAGCTCATGTTTGTGGCTCAGTTTAATTAATTACATATGAGAACAACAACAGCTTTAAAGGCTAGAGTGTTCTTGTAGCTTAACCTAAATATTAAAATAGAAAAATCCACTTTCATATTCTTAAATGTAGCTCGAACAAATAAATCGACTGAAGCCGAAAGTCTTAACTGTATTTATTTTTTCATTCTTATGGTTTCAAAAGTATGGAAACAGGAATATGGTGGATATGACCCGAATGCATATAACAGAGGTGAAACTAATTCAATTCAATAGTTATAAAAAAACATGCTATGCTAAGGTGAGGCAGGCAGAGAAGCATTCATCGAGCATGCAAGAATCAAAGATTTAAACGAGCAAGGTCTTTGAAATGAAAACAACAACAACAAAAAACACAAAGAAGAAAGAGAATATGGGGGGTTGAGCAAATAATACAAAAACAAACTGTTACAGATAGAAAAGAAGCAAAAAAGTTATTGAATCAAAGTCAATTAGGAAACAATAAAAATACGTCAATCAACAAATAGAAACGTTGCCCTTGGATCAGAGCAGTATGTGACTGAAGTCTTTGTGTTTCTTATTTCAGAAGAGCAGCTTAATGTTCAAGAGTCTGGATGCGTCCACCCTCCCGGAGGACATTCTGTCCAACAGCCAGACGCTGCCCATGATGGCCCACAGTGCCGGCTCAGCCCTGTGAGACTGTGCACACCTGCAGATGTGTGTTTCTTGTACTCCTGGCTCTGTTTATATGTTGTTTTCAATAATGTTTCCCTCTGTTCTAATGCAGGACCAGAGGAGGTTTTGTGGCCTTGAGCCCTATCTCACCGCAGGAACTATTCATGCAGCCCATGAGCTCAGACGTGGATGTTAGTCAACAGCAGAATCTGGTAAGAAACAGGAATGACATGATGTGACCATAAATACTTGAAACACGTCTTAGAACAGTGGTTCTTTGCCTTTAAATTACTGTGAACTTGTCACAGGCTAACTCTGAATAAGGATTTTCTCCTCTGGCTGTTATTTGAATAAATTCACAGGTCGAATACAAAAGACAGTTAGATACAGTATATTTTTCTTCTTATGTTCCTAAACTGAATTATATTTTTGTATGAAGTGCAACACACATCTGCAGCAAGAGAATCTTGGTCATTCACCCGACTAACACACTGTGTGTGAGGAACACACATAAAAGTAGTCAAACTTTGACCCATTTCTGTATTTAATAAAGCTAACTGTGGATGTAAAAACTGCTCGACTGCAAAGCCAATGCAATGACTTAGTATCAAAATGATCTCCAGCTCTTTCTTAGTGCCGCACAAACACATACATGCTACATAAATGCACTGTTAGCTAGACCATCAGTATAAATCTACGCTCAGTGGAACAAAGCAAGGACAATCCTGATGAAGGATATAGGTAGCTTATATTTGTACAAGAGCTCAGTTGAGTGAATCTACTTCAGATGTGAAGTGCAGATTGCACCAGGCATTAGTTAGACCGTGTCACACACTCAAAGGGATAAACTCTGCCCCCTGATATAACACAGCATGCCACAGTTAGAGTAATCATCAACACCCACGAAAGCATAAAAAAGCAAACGCATACGCATCCCCCTTAATTGTTTCAAAAAGTGGGGCGCAGCTGTGGCAAAGTATCTGGGATGTGCCGGGGTCTGTAAGTAAAATCAACGGATGTGTGGGTGAAGTCGCTGATCTGTGTTGCCCGTCAGATATGTCTTGTGATCCCTAAAGGGGGGTCCGGACCACAGGTTTGGAACCACTGTCCTAAAGCAAATACTAGACGCATTTAATATTTACAAAACAACACAACTTTTGATTGAGCGCTTGCCAAAGCAGCAATATGATGTTTTATTTCTTCATCACTTACCTTTCAATCGATGACATTGCTGTGACTTTTCTCCCTGCCTTGCAGAGCTCGGCATTGCTCCTGTCTGTGCTCCCGTCTTTTATTCCTGTGGAGGTTGGATTATCAAAGGCAGATTTGTCAAACAGTTGTTGTTTTACTGTGTTTCCACTGTCTGGTTTAACTGGTTTATGTTGCCTGCTAGATCAATGACATGAACTTGCCCTAAACTATCCACATATTAGTGTTTGTTCTTGCACAGGAATGTGTTCGACCCCTTGACAGATGTTGCGTGACTCTTTGTGTAGTTGTTAGGACCTGAACCTGCATGATGGAATGAACTATCAGGCTGAAATATGGATTTCCCTGTGAACTGTTTTGTTTCTTGTCCTTTCTCACTCTTCTTGTCCACTGTTTGCTCCGACACAACTCGCACTGTTTCTATTCCTCCTCTAAGTCAGTTATCTGTTGCTAGTGGTTAATTTGTCTTTCTTTTTTTTTTTTTTGGCTGAATGGTTTTGATTGGATGGCGATGGTGATGGTGATGGCTATGACAGTGACCCTCAGTGATGAAATGGCTTGTCTGCGCTCCTCTCACCTGAAATGGACCTTGGTATAGAGGCAGTCCTGGCAGGGGCGAGCCTGATTGGTGCTCTGTCTCTCCTTGCCCTCCTTACTTGTGTCTGTACTCACCTAGGTGGGCGAGTGCAGTTTGGGGATTGAATCCCAACTGGAGGTTCCGCTAGGAAGGGGCCTGTGTGTGCGGGCCTCTTCCATGCCCCGTCTGGCTATAGATATGCAGGTACACTTATTTTCCATGACACAGCCTCTGTGCTGGATCTTGAAGACGACAGTGGCTGCATGGGCTCTAACGCCAAAGTGCCTGTTTCCTACATGCACGAGATGATGAGAAGTTTATATCAGTAGAGTTTTGGCCTGTCTTTTCTTTGTTGGGAGTCTTTTTAAGATTTAAAGAAATTACAAAGTGACGTTTGATGTTGAATGCTGATGCCTTGCTCTCTTACCTTGATCCCTTTCATCTCCAGAATAGAAGAAACTAAACCTAACAATATGGATGCATCATTTGTTTGCACTCAAGCATGATTTTATCTTCCAACTTCTCTGCAATGGTCCCCTCTTTTCTGAATTTACAGCATGTTAACGTTTTTTTTGTGCATGTGCCTTGTTTTTGCGTGGATGTTTTTGTATGTGTGTGTTTCTATATGCGAAAGCAGACAGAGGTGGCAGGCGGCTCCATGAAGCGTTCAGTCTCCACTGTCGCCGATCAGCGGGTGAACGGTCTTTGGCAAGACGAGAAGAGTCCTGAGCGATTTTATCGACCTCGTCACAAAAGCTACAAGGCTGCTGGTGAGTGCTGTCATGTCTTCTTATTATCCTGTTGGTTTGTGTGCATTCACTGTATTTTCTACCATTTGCATACATACATACATACATACATGTGGGGAAAAGTATACATGTTAATGAGTTTGTCTGAACTGTCAGCATGGTTGAAATTCCTGTTTTTCTCATGAGCTGTGGATTTACTGTATCTGTATTTCTGATGTGTTCTTTAGTTTACCTGTCGTGTCTTGTTGCCTGCTTCAGATCTAATTTCCTTTTTGGATAATAATAAACGTCAGCAGCCATATGAAAACATCTGAAATTGCATGTTTTTGGGATGGTTTGGTATCTCTATATGGACATCAACATCTAAGAAATAATATCCTGTTATCTGATCTCTGTCTGTTTTTATCTTCCACTTGTTTCCTCTTCTGAAAATCTCCCTTCCAGTTTCTCGTTCTGAGCACTGGCAGAAGGCAGACAGGGAGCGTGGCAGGTCTAAGGAGCGTTGCCATCTCCTCTCCCCTGAGGCCTCTCGCTGTAACTCAGTGGAAAGGGACTTGCAGCCATCGAGATCCAATAGTGCAGAGAGAGCACAGCCCCAAGATAAGCAGGTTGGTCAGAAAACTTCAACCAACACCCAGTATATCAATCTAAGTATTTTGCGAACTCATTTTTGATTAAGTTTTTTTGTTGAAAATTAAGCAGCAGAAAAAAAAAATGTTTTTATTCGCTAAAAAAATAAGGTGAAAATAAACTGAAAATGAAAATGGACCGGCTTGTTAGACTAATGGGAAAAGTCTGCATCTCTCCTTTGTGCCAGGAGTAACGCCACAAGTTCCAGTTCCAGCTGCATGCTCCAGTTAAACTAAACATTTTAATTAAACACTAAAATGGTGATATCAGATAGAAAATTAATAGGGTACTCAAGATTAGATAGGAAATTAAGGCATAGCTTCAGGGTTACCTCCTAAACTTTGGCATCTGTAAGTCACCAGGTTTCCCAATTAAAAAAAAGTTATCGACTGATTGTTTTCCCATGTCTGTTTATTCTCATCTGTAGGGCAACAGCTCGGACAGTCCGGTGCCCTCAACCTCAGAGTCCAGCACTCCCAGCGGCCGAAGACCTTCAAAGACCCCAACTCACTCTCACCCTCACATTACCTACTCTCCGCTTGTGAGTCGCAAGCACCCCTCCGTCGGCGAGGACGAGGACGGACAAGGCAGCCCAGAGATCGCGAGGCGGGGCAAGCTCACCTGGGAGACCGAAGAAGGGGTTGCTGATGAGATCCGGAGCGAGGAAGGCCACCACCCTTCCCCACCTCGACGTTACCCGTCTGAGCCGTTCCTGGCCTCTCAGGATGACGACCACAGCCCCGACCCCTCTGGTCACATGGAGACGTTGACCTTCGAGGCTGCCGTGGCCTGCAGCTTGGGACGATCAAACACTGTCAGCTCAGCCCGCCCGCGCTTGCGGACCGGCTGGCAGGTCCCCAATGGACATTTCCGGAAGCGTCTGGCACAGACAGCCTCTGTGGCTGGCTGTGATCCCCTCAGCGACACAGAGGAGGACGACAGGTGCTAGGGACAGGGGGAGAGTTGTGTTAGAGGAACCTGTACAACAGAGTACAGAGTCAAAGTTATTGTGACTCATTTTGCACCCATGCTTCGAGGGCATGATCCCTCTGGATGTTTGGTAAAATGTGAACCCAAAACAAAAGGGAAAGATCAATACTTCCTGAAACTGTAGTTGCCAATTCACACTGAACACTGACATTGAAGAAGGTCTAGTTCCTGACTTGTACTTGATGACAGAGAGTAATAATACATCTCAAATAATCAGGAGATGCAGAAAATGAGCGAATGGATGAAATTGTCATTTATGTCAATAGATATTTTCATTTCTGAACATGTTTCTAAATGATTCAGTGTTGCTCTATCAGTATTTATCTGTGGGGTGTGTGAATATGTAACTACATTTTCTCAAAAATGATTGTTCTGTAAATACATTGTGATCATCTAACCATTGCCATTGATAAAACCAGATCAATACAACAAGCCATCTTGACGAGGCAATCTGATATTTTACCAGACAATGTGGATACTAATAAGTAACACTCAGTAATGCTGGATTTTTTTACAGTATGAATGAATGTGCAGGGGAATAAACTGCCTGATTTTCCCCGTCATTTTTTTTTCCTTTTGGTATTGAACATAATAAGTTGTGAGATATGAATACAGTTATAGAATAAAATAGAAAAGATGCTTATTTGTTACTTCACCCTATATTATTATTAAATCATTCCTCCTACAAACCTTTAACATTTTTGAATTATTCTTCAGTACAGTCTGTTTATTTTTTTCAGTCTGCTCCTGTAAAATCTGAATTTCTAAAGAAACATTTCACGTTTGATTTCGAGAAATAGCTGGTGTGTAAATTCACCATTAACTGAAATGAAAAGAAAATGATCTCTTATCTATTGTCACCTTTATTCTTCCTTGTGAATATAATGCATCACTGCAGACGATGACTGTAGGCACATCATGACCCGTTTTGCTTCATTAAGAAATGTAACATTACTCTATTACTTACTAATAATGTACAGAGAATTTACGCTGTTTGTAACATTTAGAAGAAAAAAAAATCAACAGTATCAGCTGAGGAATTTTAAAGGTAAAGGAATCTTTGAAAACGTTCATTTAAAGGTATGTGTTTTTGTTTTATTTGCCTGAACAAGGACAACTCTGTGAAACTCACTTAACCAAAAAAAACCATGCAGATTTGTATGATAAGTTCCTGGAATGCAAATACTTTGTGGGTTTTTATGTGTATAATAGCTGTATATAAAAATAAAGGTGTCCTCAAGTTGCCATTGTTATGGAATGTCCTTTATTTTATTTTATACTTCGTGTTTGAAATCATCAGAAATGACTGAATGTGGAGACTTTGAACTGAGTAAAAACTCAGACAGAAAGCACTTCATGTGCATTTGGAAAATGGACAAACAGACATCCATAAACACACTTACTGTCAGAAGATTTATCTGAAAGGAAGAATTCTTGTGGATAGTTTCTCTTACTTTTTTATTCTTGATCTGATTACCTGATCACATTAAAATAACCTCTTTATTATGGGTGTCAATGTGGGAGGAAGAAGTTTGTTTGACTGCTCAGGCCCATCGGAGGAAGGGTACTGGCTTTTTTTAAGTGGTACTTAATAAACAATGGGCCTAATTTTCCAATATCTTAATATTTTTTAGAATCTGTGGATTACAGTGAACAGCCGTGCTACTCATCCGAGCTGCAGCTAGAGCAGGAACATCTTTCAAGATTAAATAATCCAGTGCACACCAGGATTGTTTAGATAAACCTTCAAGTTTATTTGCATATAAAATCCTGGTGTGCGCTGAATTATCAGGTCTTAATATTTGTTCTCATTTAAGTTCCTAAGGTGATCCTGTTCTTAAACAGCAGAATTACACCTGTTCATACTTGTGTTCTTCAACTGATAAATGCTATGACACCAAGTAAGAAAAGTAGTTCTAAAGTGGATGCACAGTTGTGCTGGAAATAAACCCATCCTGATTTAGTGACACAATATTTACAGAGGTCAGTTGTGAGTTCAAGTAGCTATAATACAAACAGGTGTGACTGTTTTATTAACAGATTAAGCAATCTTTTACACTTTCCATCAAAATGATTTGATCTGTAAGACAGAGAAGAGACATTTCAAACAACAATGTCACCAAGAAGTACAACTGCTGTCAGTTTACATAAACTGTGAAATAAAGAAAGTAATGTAGATACAGTACACAAAGGTCACTACGTAAACATGGACTATAAATTATCAATAAGTAATTTAGAGTTCAAATATAATATAAAACACAGCATGTGTTGTTTTAGCAAATACACATATATTGTGAAACAGTAAATAAATAGTTTAACATGATAAATTTAGTCCAACCTTGAATTTTAACATATCTAGTGTTTGGTGTTTCAATGTACCAAAGAACGATGTGAACCGCATTGAAATCACATTACAGCTTTTACTGACATATTGACATTTTGCAGTTATCAATAATCAGAATTATTGACAATATAATTACTGCGCATGATTATTTTACTTCGTGTTGTTGTTGTTGTCATTGAAGAAGGCGGGACTAGAGGATATCAGCCAATCATCGCGTAGAATCTCACCTCTACGTCATATCCAACGGACCGATAACATGTCCTCCGGTCGAAGAAAGAGCTAGCATGGAAGCAAACTGTTAAATCTGACTCACGAAGTTTAAAGGCGGAAAAATGTCGCTACAGTCTAACACTCAGAGCGCTCAGTGTGACAGCCATCGTTGCCTCTGAAGTAGATATTGTGCGGACATTTTTATTCTCACGAAGGAATGAGCGATACTCATCGAGGAAGTAGCGAAAAAAAAGTAGCTAGCTAGGCTGCTAGCTGTCATTAGCAGGGGAGTTCTTTGTTTTGTTTTTTTCAGGTGGAGATCCGCGTCAACATGAAGACAAACTATTGTTGACACCTTTAACGTTTGATCATTACATCGGTGTTTTAAAATCATGTGCATGCTACTTCTTGTAGCAGGTAGTCGAACTGTAAATTAATAGTTTCTACGGCGCTAAAAGAGAGAAAAAAATAACATCGAGATCAGTCTGAGAAACAAAAAGGTTTGATTTTCATCGGAAGATATGGGCAACTGTCTCAAGTCTCCCACATCAGACGACATTTCTCTGCTTCATGAATCCCAGTCAGACAGGGCGAGTTTCGGTGATGGGGCAGACCAGGACCTGGAGCCTCCTCCTCCCTATCAGGTCAGAAGTGCTAACATTTAATCATATAGATTCAATCAATAATGTTACATTATGCTTCAGTTATATAACACAGTAGGATATATATAGCGTCATATCTCCTGTTTTGTTTGTGTGGCCTATTTATGAGTCCGCCTCCAGTCCCCTTAAGCCAAAACTATCTCTGAGTAAACAAACTGGTTTTGGATTCAAACTGGTTTTGGACTTGGTCCCCAAACCAGATAAGTTTGTTCCACATAGAGCCAGACCTGTCAAACCACTTTTATTAAGAGTTAAACTGAGCAGCTGTCAGAGAGTTTAACTTCTAATATTAAAGTGTTTCTTTGTTCCTTTCCCAGGAGCAGGCTCGCATGCCCATGTACCATCCCACGCCCAGCCAGGCCCGTCTGGCCACCCAGCTGACAGAGGAGGAGCAGATCCGCATAGCTCAGCGCATCGGCCTCATCCAGCACCTCCCTAAGGGTGTTTACGACGGAGGGCAAGACGGCTCTGAGAAAAAGATCAGAGAGTGAGCGTTTTCACTTTGCTTCGTTTGTTACCCAATTGATGTTGTGTTGCTATTTAAATTAAATTATATTATAAAGCAGACACTCATAGGTTAAGTTTGCAGTAAAGAAGAACTCTCCTTTAAAGTAAAACTAGAATTAATATGAAAAACAAACAGTAGATTTAAAGGTAGTGCTGTTAACTAGACCTGTTATTTAATCTGTTTCAGATGTGTGATCTGTATGCTGGACTTTGTATACGGCGACCCCATCCGATTCCTTCCATGTATGCACATCTACCACATGGACTGTATAGATGACTGGCTGATGAGATCCTTCACCTGCCCGTCCTGCATGGAGCCTGTTGATGCTGCCCTGCTTTCCACCTACGAGACCAACTGATTTTTTTTTTTTATTATCACTCCACTGTTGCCCCCCCCCCCCCAAAAAAAAACAAAAAAAACAAAAAACAAAACACAAATACTTACATACAAGCCCAACAAAACAAATGCCCTCTTATAGAGAGAGGAGCTTAAAATGTGTTGGCTGTTTTCTTGCACTTTTAAACAACCAAAACTTAGTCAGCTCACATTGGCTTTCCAACTCCTACATCTAAATCAGCCCGTTTCAAACGCAGTTTCACAAACCCAGACCACTCTGCATGACTGCATTTGTGTGTGTTGTTTGTTGAAGCAGCGTCCAGTGTTGCTGCTCACAGTGAGCATAAGGATGTGTATGTGAGCTGTTTGTTGCATTTCCACTTGAGCCGGTCTCAGTGGGTTTTTTTCTCCCCAAGGGGGCCCATTTCATGTCTTGATCAGTTTGTCCTTGTTATCAAACTGGATAATCAGGCTAACAGATTATTGACCCAAATTTCACAAAGTGTTGCTTCAAGAAAAAGATTAAATTAGAAGTAGCCCGTGACAACGTTTAACAAAGGCTTCTTTGGCATTGTGATCACCTGTGCTGCTCTTCTTTAAATGGCCCGACACGTTGGAGTTTCAGCCGTTGATGTTTACACTATGGGTGTTAGACAATAAGCATAACATTACTCTCTAGTTAGTAAAGATTAACAGAAAATTATGCACAAACTGAACATCATTCACCCAAAGTTGAAAAGTACACAACATCATGTGATGGAGATCAGGTCTACAAGATATTTGGCTGCTCAAAAAAGGCCAGACTTTAAAGAAAACGTTTTGAGTTGAAGGGAAAATGATGTTGTGTAACGTGAATGTTTTCATTTGTCAAGAAGCTGGCAGCCAATGTAAAAGGGCTCATTTGTGCACAGGCAGGTGGATCAGTCAGACAAAAATTAGAAACGCTTGCGCACACTTTTCATCTGATCCAGAGATTTGCACTTTACTTATAGGACAGTATCTAAACAATATATTAATATATGTACCTTATAACCTTGCACTATCAATACTTCATCCTACTTTGTTTTCAGAGATGCAAAAGTTATATAGCTGATAAAGACATTTTTGAAGCTGTCAGTAGTCACTCATCACGTTGAGGTAAACCTGAACATGTATTTCATGAACTCTGTGATTCAGTAGTGTGAGCCTCCTCTTCATCCTGCTTCATTTTGGATTCTTGTGAGTGAAGGGAGAGAGGCTTGCTCCAGATTGATAGAAAGTGTCGACTATTTGGGAAATATACTAGTCAGCTTTATTGTGAAAACATATGGGAATATTGATTTTAGATTGCCTTCACTTTTATGTCCTGGGATTAGTTTAGCTAAGCATAAATACTGTTATCAGTGAGGCAAAAAGCTAGCATGCATAGCAAACTTACTAGCACCATCTGCCTATGAAGCGTAATGATTTTTATGGTTTACGGGGACTTAAGTGGTACTTGCATGTATTTGACAGCAATTTATATAAATATAAATCAACCTGATTGGTGATCAAAAAGAAACTCTGGACAGGGCCTGCCTGGATGTTTTCCCCTGCTTCTAGTTTTGTGCTAAGCTAAGCTAATTTCCCACCTACTTAAGATAAAATAAAAGCAGAATCAGTCTTCCCATATGTATGCAAGAAAGCAAACAAGCTTATTTCTCACAATCTCTAGCTGTTCCTCTTTAGAGGCTTCGTTTGAGGTGAACTTCAAACCTTTTTTATTTTGAATCCACACAAGAACAACGTCACTTTGCTTAAAGGTGCACTGTAGACTTTTGGTAGAGAAATGTGAAAGTTGGAGAACTGTACAGATTCTGTGATATGTTAACAACTCCATACTCAAACTGGAAAATGTGTTTTCTGTCACACTGTTTGAAGATAAATGCCACGTGAGAAGTTACCCGGAGCAGTGAAAGTGTAACTCTCCTGCTAGCTTATTCGCTCCGAACAGTCTCCCAGGGACCCATTTTCTTTCAGTAAATCTTGTGTATTCAGTTCAGAAATTATAGCATAAACTTGTTTCAATTCTCCAACTATCACGTCTTTACCAAACCTCCATAGTGCACCTTTAACATGAATCATGTTTTTAATTGTACTATATATATTTTTGTTTTGTTTTTATTTACATTCACTGTGGCAGTTGTTTTGCATTGATTGGTTTCACTTTAATTTGTGACATTCTTTGGTGAAAGTTTGTCCTTTTTTTCATGTTACATGTGCTTTATTGTCGACCTTCTTATTTTTCTGTTACTTTATTCCCAATCCTATAATGTGTATAACTTCTACACTGGTTTACTCTGCAAACCTCTGTCCCAGATGAATTTCGCATTGTGAGAGACTTCTTAATTTCTGGTGTGATAGTTACCACTGAGATTTTTCATTGAGCTTTTCCTTTGCTGTGTTATTTAGCTTATGTTGATTCTGAAAATTAATATTTTGTGTAACCTTGTCTCTTTCTTTTTGGAAGGCTAGAAAACAAAATAAACAAGAAAAAAAACCAACTCCTTTTTTAAAAATTGATTAATTAAGAACAGGCATCGAGAAAATCTGTTGAAATCCGTCAGAGCAATTAGCCTAAATGCATGTGTAAGAGATTACTGAACACACCATTGCGATATTTTCCTCTAAACCTTTCATTAATGCAATCCTAAAACCTGGCACTGGAATGGAAATGTGACAGCAGTGCATAACAAACGAGCCCAAGCCATATTAGTAATGTGTGATTCTTTGTTTCCTCTGCTTACATCAGCTGTGGAGGAAACATGTGAATCAAATTAAAGTGTTTTATATGTGACGCACAAACAGAGTGGAATACTAAAATAGATGTAAATCCTCATCTGAATCTGGCCACGCAAGCTCCCTTTCTACCACGCACACGCCTTTTTTATACATTCAAATGTCATGTGCAGTTAAAGTGTTTTATGTTGGCTTTATCTCCATGTTTTTATATATGTATACATATATATATATGTATGTATACATATATACATATATATATGTATGTGTATATATATATACACACGTTATTACAGGCTCTAAGCCCAATAGGCAGACATACAACATATAACAACAGTTACATAAACATATATATATAAAAAAACAACCTTTTTCACAAGAGTCTTAAAAGGCACTCATACCCATGCTTCCATAGATATGATTGATATCGGACCGAGCTACACCTGGGCCTTGTGAGCCTCACAATAATCCAGTTTTGTGACTCATCAAGTCGACACATAAACTTAAACATCAGGTTCCTCAAAAGGACCTGTAAACAGCATAATCTCAATTCACTAAAAAAAGCTTAGTAGCACTACTGCTCCTGGGCTTCTTCAGCAGTATCCTCAAACTATCATTGTATGCTACCTGCAGTTTGCGCATGGTCTCCTTTTTTGTGGCTGACCCATAATGGGGATGCATACATAGGGGTGCAGTAATCCACTCAACATGGATGTATGAAGAATAACTGATTGAAAAAGCCCCTATTCCTTCATTTTCAGTGAAAGCGTTGGCTCTGTTAATCAGCTTTGCAGCGCTAAGATGTCCACATTCCTAACACCTTGAGCAATACACTTAAGACATACATGGAAAGGTTACAAGTTCAAATGGGACTCTTTGTGACAACATGCTAAATCTCTACAAGTATCTAAAAAATGCAGGCGGATGCATTATCTCTGAGTCTGGATGTTAATATAGTTTGAATAAGTCAGCAGAAATACACAACTTAAAACCCTTAAAACTAAAATGTTTTGGATGCACTCAACAAAGAAGGGATCATCTCAAGAGGATGTAAGCCGGTTGATGTGCAGTTTCCAATCATTTCCAAGAAAAGCGTGCTTGCAGGACTGAAAGCTGTTAGTGTGAGGTGCTATTTGGAAAGTGACACTTCAGTGAGCATCTTGTTTTGTTTTAATATATCAGGTTTCTTTATCCCAACTGAACTCTGCTCAGTCTGCCTCTTTCTTGTAAATAGCTGATGAACAAACAGAATTAAGAACACAAGGTGTTTGATTTTAATCATTTTTATTTGTTAAACCATGAAATATTCTGTCAACAAAGCATGTGCACACGTCATTATTCATTTAACTATTGCTGAAATTTACTTAACTTCTTATATTTGTTTCTTTTTACTACAAAACAAGAACTTGCAAACATTATTTTTTTTCTGAAGAAGCTTTATTCTCTTGACATATTGGTACATTAACTCAATATTTTTGTAAGATTTATTACGGGGGGCGTATTTATTAGCCCTGACATGGACAACTGCTTTTTCACTCCAAGAAGGAGCCTAATTAGGGTTTGTACATCCCGTGAAAGGTGACAGGGATTCCACAATCCACCTCTGCCCGGGCGACCTCAGACAGGTCCTTGGCGTTGAGGATGAGGACGTATGCTGGTCTCTGAGAGCCAGGAGCTGCAACGATGGTCAGCAGCACACCTGAGGGAAGAGCGGCACATGATCAGAAAACAAATCCTTACACAGGTTGTGAGCTGGTAAATATATATCATCTTTATGTTGTTGTTTACACACCATCATCCTCATCTAATGCATCAGGAGTCTGAACAAAGAGGGGCTCTGAGGGGTAGGAATCTGGTTCTTGCCAAACCCAGGTCTCCTTGGTCTTCACGTTCAACTTGCAGATCTAATTACAAGACAACACAAGTTAATGGAAAATACTATTTGACATGCTCTATATCAATGATAATAGAAGGGCATTTTGGCCACCTTACCCTGTCTGGAATGAAATGGTTGAGACCCAAGGCATAGGCATATGTGTAATTCTTCCCCTGGTACCTGGCGTAGTTGATCTGAGGGAACTCAAAGGCTACAAACACAAAATCAGAACGTTACAAAACTGAAATATGTTAACTGTATTCTCAGATGGCCTCTTAACCAGACAAACTGCCAAAATGAGATTGTCACTGGATATGGATGCAGTTCTTCTCCAGTTTGGACAGATTCCCATCTGACTTAATTAAAGGTAGGCCAGTCACAACTGTTTATTCTGAGAAAGGCCAGAAAAAGAGCCACTGTGGCTTTTCCTTAAACAACCAAGATGGCTTCCACTGGTGTGTATCAAACTGGATGTTACTACATGTTGCTACACATTGCTCGGATTGGGTTTAGAAGTCATATGAATGGGATGTTGGAATCAGCTGACAGGTTGCAGGTTTATTTGCACTTAGGCTTGATGATGCCAGGCTTATTTCAACAGTAACACCATGAATACATTGAATTTGCTTCATGTTTGCACCTTGTCGAGGCCCGGAGAATAACACCTCAGGCTCCAACCAGACGGTTCCATCAGCATGCATGGTAGCTGTAGCTGTGGTGTAGGGCAAGCTGACCAAGTTCTTCCCCTGCTCCTCCTACATCAAATGAAAAAAAATGAAATAACAAAACATTTAATAACTGTACAATGCAATCTGTTTCCTCTTGGTGAGTATAACAGGTGACTCACCTTGTGGACGTCCAAGGGAATAACATATCTGCGGACCTCTGGCTGTGGTGCCATCATGGCTGCCTTCTTCACCTCTTCCCAGTTGGCTCTCAAGTTGGCCAACCATAGGTAGTTGTAAACGAACTCGAAGCTGTGTAAAAACACAGCAATATTAGACATATCTGCAGAAAAAGTAAAGGAAGGTTGAAATCCAAAACATTAAGTTACCCTTTCCAGCCGCAGAGGTCAACAACAATGAAGCCCTGGTCCTCATAGGTGTTGATGTGGTGGAACATGCCAATGGCTGCTCCTTTGAATTTTAAATCAATGTACTCTCCTGGATCCTTCTTGGCAATGTGAAACAAAGTCTAGAAGAAATAAATTGAAGTAGATATCACAAGATTGCAGGAGTAGATGATATGATAGCATTCAACTTAAAACACTTAAAATCATGAAGAATCTATTCAAGTTCTTCTTACTCCTTGACTCTCATTGGACTCGAAACAATCCATGTAGTTGGAGCCTCTGATGCTCCAAGCACTCAGGAACTTCAGCAGGTTGATTTTCACGGGGGTCTCCACAAAGACAAAATAGTTTTCTGACATGCCAAAGCTGAGAACGGAGAAGGGAGAATGTTCAAATTTGGCTTTGACATAAATGGATTACTGAGAAAAAACCTTTTGGACTAGAATCTTATCTGGAGCGTATCATTGGTCCAAGGATGCTATGTTGTTAAGCTTAAAATCCTCTTAATAGGTTACGCTTAGTAGACTTTTTTTTAAAGCGATGTATGTTCTCTGAAATCCCTTTTTCCTAACTCAAAAACACAATGCATGTTTTATTGGGTTAATATGTACAGATAAAAGACCTTTAAGCCTATTGACGTTATAATCACTGAAACTCATACTGTATCAATTTAAATATGTTGGCAAATCAGGTTTTCTTCTCTGAGGATATCAGAATGTCTCCGCAATTAGCTCAAAGCATTTTTAGCTTTCAAACTGCATTTGAAACGTGTGTGTTCCCTTGTTCTTTAGTCATTCAAACTGCAATGATATCCATCCTCCATCTCTTACAGTAAGTGAATATACATTTGACCCTGTGTGTTCGCACCTGTGCACATAGGATGGCTTGAACCTCTCCGCACTGGGGAACTGCACCACCACCTTGGACTTCTCAATGGGATCCGACTTGTCTAAGAAAAGAGGCAACGGTCATGATGTTTTACAGTTGTACCTTACTGTCATTACTGAAGATAATAAGATTGGTGGTAAATTAACTTCTCACTTATTTTGAAAATTGCCTAAATGGCCTGAAGTTTGGTTTAGTAATCAGTAAAATGTCAATGTGCCAAATTTAATGATGAAACCATTTTTTCTTAGAAATCTCAAGAGAGCTGACCCAAAGTGAGAAAATTGTTATTAAACATTTTTGCTCGGTTCTGAAAAGGCTACCGTGATTAATTTAACCCTAAATAACCACTCAGTGATATGTTTTGAAAAATAAAAGTTGTATGTGTGGTCACTGCTTTATGTCTGACACTGATCTAACCTTTCTGTGTGGGGGGAGTCCTGACAATGTTATAGGCCAACGATGCTCCTTTTCCCATGCAGTTGCCAATGTTGTACACTGTACCGTCTTTCTCAATGTGAGGGTGGGCTGTCACTCCATTGATATTGACATAGTTGCACAAGTCAACCTAAAAAGATAAAACACTTGAGGTAAGATCAGGTGTTACATCTCATATTCTATAACCAATTTGTATGGATTTACCTTCTTCAGTGTATCCAAGGTGTCAGTGTCAACCTTAGTTATGTAGTTGGTTTCTGTTACGGCGTAATAATCCTCACCAATAGGGTAAACATTCACCAGGCAGTTGTCTGTCACTTCAACACCCTTGAAGTAAGAAAAGAACCTGCAAACCAACAAACAATAATTGATCATGTTAAGAAGTTGTTCAAATCTTCACACAACAGTAAAAAACATAGAGATGATGGCAGGGATGAATTGGAAAAGATCTGTGTGTTTACATAAACAGCACCACCAACCTGGAGAAAATGTTTTTGCAGGGATCAGGGTACCCAAAAGTGCCAAACTCAGTGATCACCACACGCTTCTCAGTGATGGCTCTCACATAGGCGTCTGTTCGGACAAACCTAAAATGAGGGGCAGGGAGAAAAAAAGAAGATAGTACCTAAAAATATTCTTCATCAAATGTTACAAGCAAAGGTACTAACTTATATCTGTAATCCTTTTTTAAAAAATGACACATATCAGAAGACTGTTATAAAGGTGTAAACAGAAAACCCCTGAGTCTACACCAGCATGAGCAAATCCTCATGCAGAGAACTGAACTTTCTCTAACATTCAACTTTCCTTCACTGTTACCGCATATAAATATGTTCATTATGAATATGAAAGTCTCAGCACAGCTTTTTACCCAGCAATGCTGATATTCAATAAGATGTTTTGTGCTCATACATGTAGATTTTGCATCATGGCATTAATGTAAGTTTTGATAATATCATGAAAAACACAACACCTGTGTTGTCATGATAGGTCTTACTTTCTGAAGTAGGTGACTTGGCCGTTCTTAAAGTCGAATTTGTGCATGAGGGCCTGGCCATCAAAGAGGTGATAAAAAGGTTCATCTCCAACCTCAAAAAGGCCCGGTCCCAAGCGAAGAAGACTTCCCTTAATGAATGGAGGAATCCTACCTGTATAACAACAACACAACAAACATGAATTATACACATTTATGAAGTGTAATGTCAGAGTAACTGCTTTAGGAGTGTCCAGTATAAAATACTCCTTCTACTTGTACATTTTCTTTACAGTTTAATCAATATATGACCGCTAAATAACTAATTGCCTTGGGTCTGAGTGAGTCTGAAACATGCAAACAAACCTGTGACTGTTGCAGGAATAGGCTCAGCCAGCTCCTCACATGTCTCAAAGATCTTCTTGTAGCTACCAGCCGGGTGTTCAAATCTGTTGTTAAAATATCAAAATTGCAGTCAAGTTATTAGAGGGTATGATACATTTAGTTAGTTTAATGACTGTCTCTGTTAGTTCAAGTCATTTAAATCTAAGCTTGTGTCAGGTCAGGCAGTGCATAGTTCATCATGAGCTTTAAAATCCTCAAGGAGCTTAATAATCTGCAGACAGACTGACTGTTGAAAAGGATGTAAAAGTCACACGATCGTCTTAAAGAAAAATCTAGGCAAAGAAAAGGTTACGTTACATATATTTGACATGATTAAAAAGAGCACTTTTAAAATAAAAGCAAAACCCATCTCTCAATAAGATTAAAAGTAAGTTTAAAAATGCTGCCCCTCTGGTTACTGTTTTTGAGAATCAAGATAGTAAAAAAGGTTTGATTGACAAGGGTTGTAATTCTGCAAAAACTCACCGGCTGACCATTTTGCAGTCTAGTTGTGGCACTGCACAAAACAAACTCTTAAAGGAACCACTGGTCACTTCAGAACCTGAAGCTTCTGGCCTCTTGAAGGATTTGGGGTATTTATCAATCCAGTCCCCCTCCAATTCGCAACAATCTGCCCCATAAACCTTTCTTTTGGCCAATCATGTCGCACCATGAACAAGAATCCCTTTGTGCCTCTATCCTCTGTTCGATGACTCATAGCCACCCCACTGAAAACGGATTTATTGAAGAAAATATTTATTACAGAGATCTGGCACATATGTGGCAACAGTACATGTGATTTTTTTGAATTGTGTCAATTGTTCAGGTTTTATACTTTAAGATATAGTTAAGCTGAGTCATACTAAGGGCAGTATATTCAACAGTATGAAATGTGCAGGGCCGCAAATCTGCATTGAGCAAGGCTACCAGAGTGAATGTGGATTTAAATTCAGTAATCATATGAGCTCCACATGTAGAGCCAGTTTAAATGAACAAGGGTCAGGGTTAATTTATTAATTATTCCACAACACAGGGTTTTTAAAAAAAGCTATAATACATTAATGTTGCAAACAATACAAGAACTCAACTTTTATGCAGAGATACACATTTTGCTTTTAGATGCTTTGAGGTCAGAATTTATCTAATAAAGATGATTATGACTGAACTGGCTGGAGACCAAATCTCTTTATCTTTCTCTATTCTTACTCAATTATTAAATCAAGTCTTTTCGAATAAATATAATATCTATTGTGAAATGACGACAAATCAGAGAGCCTTCACTGCTATTTTAAGCAATCTTGTACAACATGCACACAACGCTATTGGAGGGAAAGTAGCCAGTTGTTCTTTGGTGTGATTACAAAAAGCCTTAACTTGCTTGTCTCAGTGCAACTATAATCTAGCTGTAGGGATTAAGCTCTACGTCGCCTGAAGACAACCACTGCATTGTTTCTTATGGGAAAAAATACAATTAGAAGGGAGAGTTTCACCAGACGTGGTTTTGTCAGAGGTGGGGTTATGATGTGGCTCCACCAGCCAGCCAACACATGTGGACTCACTTTAATAAGTGTTATACAACTGTTTATGTGACATGTATCAGTTAGGAATTAATCTATCGTTTATTGGGGATGAATTTTATTTTGATTCTGACTCACGTTTACCTAAAGTATTTCTTTATATTAACAAAAACTGTCATCACTTCCTGTCCTTCTAGTAAGGTTGTTATAACAAAAACAATCCAAACAAATAGTCCTCTAGCTGATTCCAGACAATATACAACATTACCAGTGGACAATTGTTTCCATTTTTACCAAGGGATTTTTGGAGATACTTATTTTTTGTGGATATTCAGTCAACTAAACAATGGACCTCAAAACTTCAAAGAGAGAAAAAAACAAACAAACAGGTTGGCAGGTATGAGCCGAGTTTTACAAATGATTAGCTGACATATATAAGCAGGCATGCTACATAAAAAAAATCAAAATGGAAATTAGACTAAAAGATATGTGCTATTGCTGTTCTATCCCACTTGAGATAGGCAGAGGGCCTACAAAAAAGGAAATCAAAATAATGAATACAGAAAACACGTATAATGTGTAAAGAGAGAATTGTGATGCCGACAGAGGATAATCATCATGTTAGTGTGGCTATGATGTTAGATAGGCTAAGATAATGTTTTTCAAACTAATAATACAATAATTACTTTCTCTGCTTTTCTGAGGCGTTAATGTATTATACATTAAAGTGGGGAGGGGAGACCTCTGGTGGTCTAAATTGGAACTTTTCTTGGTTCATGTTTCGCAGGCTTTAGTATGTGTGACTCCATTAACAATAATATGATAGCGATCGTTTAGAAAAATATCGGGTTCCCAGTGTGCCAAGTGCCAACACGTGTGTTTGTGTATTTGATTGCCTATATTTAACTATACACTGACCTTCGACTATGAAATGTCACTCTTTTGTTTACTTGACACGTGACTTTCGTCTCTAAAGTCAATTCAGCTTTAAACTACACCTCTGTAGGTTTGTTTTATTACATCTTCATGTGACGTCTGATTGCGTCGACGTGCTGTATACATATATAAACCGAGGTAAAAAAAAACAAACAAAAAAACCCCCAATTTTTTTTAAAATAAGTTAACGCTGTGACACAAAAACCAGCACGACTCTACGCATGCGCACATACGAGGGGGATATTACAATATGGCGGCGTCTCGCGACAATGTAGATGCATCCTAAGCTAACTTACTGTTCGCTTCTTATATTACGAACAAAAAGCTCGTGTTTAAAATCCAGCAGATAACGTTACTTAACTTTAAAGTTAACTTCTTAACGCTACAGTTGGTGTTAAAACGCGACGATGAGTTACAGCACGAAGGTTGTTCAGGTGACGAACGTGTCTCCGAGCACAACATCGGAGCAGATGAGAACACTGTTCGGCTTTCTGGGAACCATCGACGAACTAAAGTTGTTTCCACCAGAGTGAGTCCACTTTTACATTTGGTTGTTTGCGAATTCACTTTAATGTTTATGTTTTTTTTTTTTTAAAGCATCCCATGTGTTGTTTCTGAACTAAACTGGCAGACTTTCTGGAAAAAGAAACGTAGGCCTTAAAGCTAACCATCCTGCAGTTACTGAACAGAACTAACAGATATGTTCACCTGCAGCGACTTACCAACATAATGTGACAGGAGAGGCCCTCAAAAAGTGTTTTTTTTTTAAATTAAAAAAAAAAAAGTATTTAAGGAATGCTTAACTAAAACCAAATGGACTTTGTTAAGTGGAAGCCAAATAAATGAGTAAACTTGAGTTGTAACAAGAGTTATTTTTAGGTGCAATTGTTGATCTTTCTTTCTCCTTTCCAACATCACTGTATCTATTATACCTCTAAACTAATGAAAAATAAACACACGTATGGAATATCACTATTCTGGGACACGTCAACATGGAAATATGTAATAAGATCACTTTTACAATTTCAAAAAGACCACAATGATCTCCTCAGTATTTAGTAGCCTACTTGTAAGTTTTCAATGTTTTTTTTTTTTAAATTTATTTATGGGTCAATGTCACAACCCTGCTCAATGTTGCAGATACACAGTTGTTACATTTCAGCCAGTATTTTTTTGTGGAGATCTGCTTCATCTGCAGGTTGATTCACAATAAAGCACAAGGATATACAAAGCCCACATTATGTGACAGGACAGAAACAGAAGTATTTAATCACTTGTGCAGATTATTTTGTTCTTCTATTTAACATCCTCCTTCCTCTCTCAATAGTGAGTCTCAAATGCCTGTGACATCACGGGTGTGCTTTGTGAAGTTCCAGGAGCCCGAGTCGGTTGGAGTGTCTCAACATCTGACTAACACCGTGTTTGTGGACCGAGCATTGATCGTGGTGCCGTTTGCAGAAGGTTTGTTCTGTTATTGTCCCCTGGGATGAATGGGCCTTATTGACTGAATGGCATGACTTTGACATAAAAATATTAAATGGATGTCATCCATCTCATTTGTGGATTGCTCAAGTTATCTCACCTCAGTGCTTTTTTTCATGTACCTAGTAAGATATACAGACATTGCCATTCACTCCCACTGTCTAATTTTGACCGTGCCTAAAATAACAATATGTTCTGTATGTAAAAAGTGCAGTTTGCCAATGTCTACAGCAGAGACAAGGAGGTAAACAATCACAAGCTGTGGCATCACAACTCCAAATTGGAAAGTAAAGTTATTTCAACTTTTAAGCATTTCAATTTAATTTTTCCTCATTTTGGACGACCTGTTAAACTTCTCTCTGTTATTTGTCTGTGTAAATGTGTGTGTGTATGTGTGTGTGTATGACTTTTGTAGTGGAGAAGGCTAAAGCAGCCCCCTTCTTGATGGCTGAAAGTGGTCCTCTGCCTGCCATCAGGGGATTGTAGACATATGCAAAGGCCAGCAAGCATTCAAGCCCCACTCCACTTTTTTTGTGTCCCCTTCTCTTTCTCTGCTTTCTCTTTCTCTGTGTCTAATTGACTTCTTCCTTTATTTTAGAGTGTAATTGTCTGATTTTAGGGACATGCTTTGAAACAGTATAACACTTTCAGATACTGCTTTTGCTGTTTTTAAGGCTGAAATATAAGTCCCGACAGGAGAAGGCGATTTTAGAGAGGCCATCAAATCCCATGAAAAGACCCAAAGAGCACTTCTGCACAAAGCTTTTAAAAGCGCAGCAGTGAGCATTAATGCCACACTGTTCTGTTGGTAAAAGAACTACAGTTCCCAGTTTTTTAGGATCTTTTTAAGAAAAAAATAAAAAAGCTGTAATATGTAATAAACAGAATGGTTTCTAAAAACCAGAAAGAGGGTATCAAAGTCAGAAAGAATGGAGACAGACTAGCATATGGCAGGTTTTGGTCTTTTCAAAGGATTTGACTCCAGTAGCAAAAAAATGAACATCAACAATAATGTCTGAAAGAAATGGGTAAGTGAACTTCCAAGAAGTAATGGGTATGAAAAAAACCAACGCAGAGGCCAAGCAGCAGACGCTGCACATGTACTTTTCTCTTAACTCATGTCTAAGAAGCTAACTCAACAACAGGGACACTAGTTCTCTTGCTAATCCTTTCCTATCTTGATGAGTTGTCTCAGATACCCGTCCGACATGTTGGTTGAATAAATTCTCTTTAACAGTGGTCTTCTTTTTGTTGTTGTGTTTTACAGTTCTTTTTCCTGGCTCAGTCAGTCCTGTATACCAGGCCCTGCTGAAAATACCATCCAACAGTTTTGTGTCCTGCAGCATTTTTTCTCTCTCCTGTGTGCTCTTTTCTTTCCGTGTTGTCTTTGTTGTATGTCTGTATTTAGGTCTTGTTCTTTTATGAAAAACCTGTTCGGGACTGGAATTACTGTGGGGTGGTTATTGTGAAACAGTCAGTGGCCTTGTGCCATTACTTTTGTAATTGGATTGTGTTAACACTTAATAGAGTGATCAAAAGATTTAATCTGCCTAAGTGTGTTCAGTTGATGCAGTGGCAGGTAAGAACACCAGAATAATGCTTTATAACAGGAACACTAGCCACCCTGTAATCTGCTATTGTCATTAAATATGTCTGAAACGTGTGTTTTTGGTAAGCAGACACTGATGGCTTGTGTAGTGTTCTTGCTAAATCCCTAAAATTCTCTCTGTTGTTTGTATCTCGATTTTTCTCTGTGTGCTTTTAGTAGCGAAGCCGCCAACGTGAGTCGCTTGTTTCAGTAAACGTCTAAATGAAAATTGAGGTCACATCCAACTGGAGAAGCAGCTGTGCTTGCTAACGTTTGGTTCATGACTTAAAAAACACGTGCAGGTGATATATTCTTGGCAGTGTTTATTGGAGTAGTGTGATGTATTCAAGCAATTGTAAAGTCACTGCAATGATAATGTTGAATTAAGGGGAGACTACTCTGATCTGTAAGGTAACCTTATATGGAGAAATAAAGTTTGAAGATTTTCAACCTGTCTTTGTATTGCACGTGCTCGAAGACGTCTTTCCCTCCTAATGGCTGCGTTTGTTTTCCTGTAGGATCTATTCCAGACGAGGCCAAAGCTTTGTCACTGATGGCGCCAGCTAACGCTGTTGCTGGACTTCTTCCAGGAGGAGGGCTTCTTCCCACGCCCAATCCCATGCCCAATCCGACCGTAAGACTCGACGCTCGTCGTCTCCTGATCGAAAAGAAATCCAATGTTTCATCTCGTGACTTGAAAAAGAACTCTGCAAAATACGATGATAGCCACATGGTTTGGTGTCAGATGAAATCCAAAAAAAAAGACATCATTTTTAGTTTGACATGCAGAATGCTTCGCCTTATAAAATTACAATCCATGGAGTGCTGGGGTTATTTTTATTTGACCTCACAATCTCATCGCTCTGTAGCTTCTTCTCATTATAAGCAGGAGGACCTTTTATCATTGGTCAGAAATGACAGATGTTTTTGCTTGCAGTCTTGTACGAGAACTTTACTGACTTGACCCACATTTTATTTAGTTCTTCAGTCAGGGAGTGGTATATTTCAGCTTGCTTTTTAAAATTGCCATCAATGATTTGCAATTGATGGCAGTAACTGGGAAACCATAAAAGAGGACGGTCCGTCTAAGTGTGGACTCAGTGATGTCAGTAGCATTTTGAGTATTTGGAAGACATCTACGATGGCTGGACCTTGACACGTTTGTGTATTTGTCAATACAGATGGGAGGGAACCCGTTCGGTGCTCCAAACATGGACATGATGGCTCTATTTGGATTCGGTGGACCCAATATGAATCCTCAGGTGAGAGCTTTAATTTAACAGCATTATTATCCACACAAAAAACCAAACCTCGTAGGATTTGCTGTGCGTTTTTATTTGAGATGCTTGACAGACTCGTACCTTTCTCTTACAGGCTACCGATCAACTCTTGAAGCTCATGACGGATCCAAAGTGAGTCGTTTTAAAGAAGCTCTGCTGTCTTCTGAAGTTTGCGCGTTTGTAGAAATGACGAGTCAAATAAATTGCGATTCTTCCCTTTTTAGACTGAATCCGCTGGCTGCAGGCTTGAACCTGAGTGCAAGCCTGAAGGCGGACGCGTCTAACAAAGAAATGGAAGAGGCCATGAAGAGAGTCCGAGAGGCCCAGTCTCTCATTTCTGCTGCTATTGAACCTGGAAGTGAGTGCACCGACCTTTTGCAGGACTCTGACTCATCTTGTCTGTTAGTGTTTCTTGTGTGCATTGCAATATATATATTTTTTCTTGTCGATTAAATGTCGTCTCTGAAAATTGGACCTTGACAATACTCTTCATTTCCTGTTTTTTTCTTTTTCTTTTTCTCTTTCTTCTGTCTCGCAGGTAAGGACAGCAAAAAGAGGCGCTCTCGCTCAAGGTCCAGGTCCAGAAGAAAGAGATCCAGCTCACATTCACGACACAGGTAACACCTAACTGTTTTCTTTAGATGAACAGATATATACATATATTTTGAGGATGAAATAAAGAGGGTTTTAATGTCTGGTTACAGGCGATCTGGGAGCAGGTCACGGCGACGGTCAATTTCCAAAGGCAGGCGGCGCTCAAAAAGCCCACGCAGGAAACGCACCCGCTCCAGAGACCGAGGCAGGAGATCTCCAAGCAGATCCAGGTTTGTGAACAGTCCACTTGCTTTATTACCAGAAAAAAAAAAGATGAAAGTAGTTGAATCTAAGATCTTTTATTAAATGTATCCACAGAGATAGAAAAAGAAGATCCAAAACGCCACCTAAGAGCTACAGCACAGCGAGGAGGTCACGCAGCGGGAGCAGGTGAGGACATCAGAGGATTGTGTGCTCTCAGAAGGCACTTGAAAAAGAATTTTGAAACTCTTTTTGTTCCCTCTTCGGCACATCATCTTCTCAGTTTTCAAGTCCTAGTACCCACTTCTTACTTTTTTGTCCCGTCATGCTTCACAGGAGACGCAGGAAAAGTCGAAGCGTCAGTCCCTCTCCTAAAAAGAAGATCACCAAGTCTCCATCTCCACGAAGGTCAGTGAACTCAAGTGGAATATTTACCAACAGGTTATCGCTGCGAGGTGTACTTTCATTTTCCACCTCATAAGCTCAACGTCCTTCTTTTGTGGGTGGTTTCCTCGCTGTTTCAGGCACAAGAAGGAAAAGAAAAGGGATAAGGAAAGGGACCGCAGGAGTGACAAAGACCGCAGTAACGAAGACCGGGAACGCTCCACCAGCAAGAAAAAGAAAAGTAAAGACAAAGAGAAGGAGAAGGAGCGGGAGAAGGAGCGGGAAAAGGAAAGAAAATCAGACGTTGATAAAGGAGATGTCAAGGTTCGTGTGCAAATCCGACTTCCATTACATAATGACACAACCTCTGCTGCTGTGACGGTAACACAATGTCATTATTCTTTAACTCGTGTTACAGGTTACCAGGGATTACGATGAAGAAGAACAAGGCTACGATAGCGAGAAAGAGCGCGAGGGAAGGAAGGATTCGTATGATTCGGCTTCGTCTCCTCAGTCTGTGGAAGGTAACGGCACAGCGCGCCCTGTGAAGACGGCCAACGTCAACGGAGCCAGTGATCAGCATGAAGAAGACATGGATGTTAGCGATTAAGTTGTCTGTCCTCCTTGTACCTTCTTAATCCCTCCATTTCTGTTGTGAACACGCTCGACTTTTTCCCAATCTGGGGTAATGCTACAAAAGTGAATGTTACATGAATTCTTTTTTTTTTTTTTCTGTTGTCGCAAAAGTTCAATGCAGAAGTGTTGTGTTTGCCTCGATGATTCCCAAAGACGTCACATCGCTTTAAAGCTCCCGTATGCTCGTTGCCTCATTCTTTGTAATCACTTCAAACTGGAAGGAGGCGGGCTTTGCTTTCTCACACTTTAGTTGTTGGGTTTGTTTTGTTTTTTTTTCCACAGACTGTAGCTTTTACATATTTGTTTTGTGGTGTTGCTCAGGCCTCCTCTTTCAAACAGTTAATGTTTATTTTTTATTTGGAAATGTCGTTTTATCCAGGGTTTCTTTTTATAATAAAGCCTATTTGGAGAAACATGATTGGTATGATTTATTTTGCATGGATGGATGTTTTCACTGCAGGCAGGTCCAGGCAAGCCGCCATCATAGTTTATTCATGTGGTGGAATACCCGGATTATGTTCTGATAATGGAAACAATGACCAGCAGAATTTCTGTTGCCCTGCTACTGTAGTGGATAAAAATATTCAAAACAAAACTTAACTAAATAAATAGAGCACTCACCACATTTAGAGTGAGTGCAGAATCTCTCATTTAACACCACAAAAGGAACAAAATGTCAAAAGTAAATGGGTACAAAATTCATTTTAGGTTAGACTTGATTTTGTTTTTAGTAAATAAGATGGTTTGACTTAGTTGGTTGAGTTAGTCATCAGTTAACCGGAAGGTTGGGGGTTGAATCTCCAACAACAGGTCTGATGTGTCCCTGAGCAAGACACTTGCACTTACAGTTGCTCCCACTGCTTTGTCAGCTGTGTATGAATGTGATTAGTTAATACTGATGGTCACTTTGCACACAGCAGCAGCCTCTACCGTCAGCTTGGTGTAACATGGTGTAAAAGCTCTTGGAGTAGTCGGAAGACTTGTAAAGTGCACAACAAACTCAAGTCCACAGTCTGCTAATATCCAAATATGTAGCCTCTTTAAAAAATGTGGTCGTTTCTGCTGCCTGGCTAAAATTCACAAAACTCCCCCCCCCCCCCACATCTTAGCAGCTGCATCTGTCAGACCAGACACAAATGTCTGTTTCCTTCTCGATAGTGAAAGTATGTCGCTTACAGTAAGGATCCAAACATCCTGCATTGAGGTATAGATATTAAGCAGCATCCAACTGTTGATGCGTACTTATCACCATCCTGCATTTAGAGTCTTATATAGAACACAGTGTTTAAATCAAAGCTACACAAAGTCATTTGAAACAGGATGCTGGTGCTTTATTTAAAGGGATGTGAAGTAGGTATGGTTGCAGTACACATTAGCTGAAGCCAGAGACAAATCAATGGACCATGAGATCATTTCCCTTCTGGACAGTTTTGGAAAATTCCAGCAATATTAACTTCACAGCTTAGTTCAACTCTTCTTGGTTAAAAACAAAACAAAAAGGAAAGTATGCTCGGACTACCATCGAGGAGAGATTTAATAAGCACTAAAAGGTGTTTCAAAGTGGTAGTGTTACAAGTTTCAGTTTCTCCTTCATCTAAATAAGTCTTTAGGTAATATAACAAACGTTCAGAGAATACATGTTAACAATGCATGTGATGTCCACTGGGCCAGTGCAGCCATAGCATGCCTTAAATATACTTAATATCAGTGCAGTGTTAAACTTATCACAGTTTACCTGATATCCCACCCGGGTTCTCCCACAGACAAACGTACACACACAACAGTCCTTTAATACATCACAATGACTCACTCGCACTGAGCACAGAGTCCATACTAGCACGACAAACATGGAGACAGCAGAGAGGTAACATGAGTGAACCTGAAAACACAGGAGGTCGTTTCCTGTTGGGGGGAGGGGGGTGCTAAGGTATTGAACTGTTAATGTGTTCTTCTGCGAGATCTTCTCCCAGCTGGTTAAAAACATTCTTCAGGACTGGAAATGTATTGCTACACAGTGTTACTCCTTTTGAGTATATATTTATATATATATATATTTATATATATAGTACATCATTTATAAATGAATATTAAGCTCAGTTTGAGGATAAAGTTATACTGTAAGTTCTCTTTGTTATGGATTGCGGATGTGATGCGAGTTATTTACAGATGATGGTGTCCGTGCTTTTAAGAACCAAGAGTTCTGTCACGAGTCCTCAGAAAGGACGAGAACGAGTTCCTAACAACATAGTGAAAATGACGAGTTCAGAACGAGTCTTTTACGAACGTTTCCAAGAGAGAAGAGCAGCTCAGAGCAGAGAACAAGAAAAACAAGAAAAACTATCACTTGTTCCACAAAAATAACGCAGATATGCTACTGCCGTTTTTTAACTCCCAGCAATGTATCGGCCCTTTTTGACTTGACCTGTCGTACCGGTACTTTTTTTCCCCCACTTACCCAGGCATGTGGTCTTGTCTTAACTTCAAGTACACACACTGGGATTTAATGCAACAGAAGTTATTCAATGAACATTAGATAGGCATGGTTAATATGCTACATACTTAAGTAATGTATTATGTGTATGCGGCGACTTGCCAACGTCCCACTAAGGGCGGGCGCCGTCGTGTACGTATGTGTGACCGTTCTTTTACCCATCGACCGTCTGAATTCTTTTAGTTCTTTATTGGCTCAGATTGCATGGAACCACTGTTGAGGTGATGCCAAAATAGAAAAAAAAAAAAAAACTTTTTTCACCTTTTCCATTCAAAAGTCCAACAGAGCTTTACCATGCAGTGGAAGAGAGGCATTCAAATGTGATAGCGCTCTAAAATAAACCTGTTTGCATTAATTTGATTTGGATCCATCAATGATATGAGCCACCACTTCCCTTTAAATAAAAAAAAATCATCAATGAAATGGAGAGGGACAATACATATACGAATAAGAAAATTCCTCATTTTGTTTCCCTCCTCTCAAACATTTAAGCTCAGTGGTCATTTCCTGTTTGTGTCAGTTGTGTTTGCAGGTCAGAGGTCAGGGAAGCGGCTGGGGTCTTCTTTGTATTCAGGGGGGATGACGAACATAGATTCTTCAAATTGGTCGTAGCGGAATTCCTGAAAGGTGACGGTTGCTGTGATGGTGGGGAAGACGGGGATGTCTGCAGGGGGAGAAAACAACGGCATGATTTAGTGACAGATCTCCCCCTCAAGCTCGCTCTCAGGAACACAAGAGGTGAATCGCTGCGTACACGTACCGAGTTTGACTGGAAACCCCGGAGGAAGTTTCATCTGTACGAACTCCCGGAGTTTGTTGAAGTGCTTGAACGGGGCTATGACCTCCAAAACGTTGAGTAACCTGAGGGCCAAAAAGAGAGAAAAATGAGTTTTCCCCTTTCACATCGTTTGGCTGCAAACAGTGAGTGTAACGTGAACAGAAGTTGAATTGACAGCGGGATGAAGTGAGACTGCTGGAGAAAGACATTAAAAGGCTGAAGCATGAAAAGGAGGTGAGACTGACACCAAGTGAACGAACACATCAGCCTCTCATCTTTAAGCATCTCGGCATCGCAAGGCAACACTATCCGATTGCCTTGCAGTTGATTAATTATCCAATAACACACTGTGTTGTGATGATACTGTGACGCTTGAAAACATTTTAAAGTTTTAACATTCAAAAAAAAAATCTAAATTAAAATAAAATGATTTGTATGACGGTATACACCGACGACCCATTTTACTCAAAGAACACAAATGGCCTTTGGGGGGCGCCATCACTTGGTCGAGGTATTAAAATGCCCTCGTTAGTGTTCAGTCTGAGGGGAAGATGAATCAATGTTGAAATCTTTGTTGAAATAGTTGACTGGAAATCACGAATGGAAAGTGACACTTCTTCTGATCCGTCAGTCATTTGAGAGGAAACTGTGAGCTGCTGGAGGCACAAGAACACACGGCTCCCCTGTGAAGCACGACTTACAGAGCACAGCGTCCTGGAAACCTCCTGACCACAGTAGACAGATGTAGAGACCAGTATTGGAATAACAATATTAGCTATTATTAAAGGGTGGAGTTTCCTTGCTGGATCCATTAAGGACCAATCAGGACAGGAGATGAGAAAATTGACTACATTACTCCTCCAGTAGTTTATTAAAACAATGACTGTAAAATATGACATCCTTTATTACGCCTGCCTACTTCATGTAACATGGCCTAACATTAGCATTGAGAGCCCTGTATACACTCGGCCTTCTCCATTCACTAATAGACTGGTGTAGTTTTGAGTCCTAAAACCAGGAAGTGAGTTAGCATTTTAGCGCCATGGGTTCCTAACTCCAAAAGTCAATGAGGATTTTGAATGGGTTTGTGTTTAGACGCCTGAAATAAGGTTTGTGGTTAACACAAGCTGAAGAGATGTAGACGTTTTGTTAGACGAGCTAAACTACGTTAGCTAAGACCCCACTTGTAAATTTTAAAGTTTTTACGTGAACTTTAAACGGCGGTTGCTCACGAGTAACTAACTGAAACTACAGTGGTTATTGTTACCCGTCATCACACTGGGAACTCTCTCCCTAACCCTTTCTTACAGCCTCTAGTCAGGTTTTTCAGTGTTCTTGCAAATATTAGTTTAATAAACAACTTATTAAGCTAACGTTTCACTAGCTTGTAAAATCCAATGATTAGATCGATGAAGCATAACGGTCGTGACGTCATTACAAAGCGGTGTAGTTCGCTAGAGCATAACGTTAGCTTTTTACTTCTCTCGGCTGCATTAACTCTTCAAGCTTCATATAAATGATGTTCATCTGTAAAGATTATCCCGCTGAACTCCATCAGAAACGTGTGTAATGCAATGATCCAAAATCCAATGCAAAAATCCCATAGGTGAATTTTCGAAGGAACCACCGGCGCCATTTTTTCGGATTGGCCTACAAAAAGACGTCATTACTACACCAGTCTATTGAGCCTGAAACAAAGGCCACAAGCTGGCAGAAGCACGATGATAGTGGAATAAGACGGCAGGTCTGTTTCTTCAAACACAGCTAACGAGGTGCACGAGTTGAGTTCAACAAAAGTAAATCACATGGCGGAGCGGTTGACTCTCTAACGCTACAGAGGGTGAAACCTTCACCTAGCCCAATTATCTTCTCCGAATGATTTCATCTCTCCTCGAGGGCTTTTTCTGAAATCCCACATCTTTCCAGGCGTACTCACCCGGGAGCGATGTGCACAGAGAGCTTTGTAAATAGATCTGAGGAGAAATGGATGTACTTACGACTCGATGCCGAGGGGGAAATCCTGGCTCATGGCTACGGTAGCTTTGAAGTTCTTCTTGCTCTCCTTACACACGAGCTCTCGACCGAGATGCGGAGGCCTGAAGGAGGAAGAAGGCAGATAAGAAAAAAAACAAAAACAAAGGTGTTGATGATCCATGATAGTTCACATGTGATTCAAACCCATCTGCCCTGATGACATTTCTTAGTTAAAAAAAACAACTGATGCTTACTTTCCCTGCTCGGCCGTGATGTACTCTTCCCAAGAAATTGTGTTGGGTGCCGGAGCTGTAAGTGACTGCCTCCTGACGGGCTGAGGAGAAGAGAGAGGTCCAGTTAGTCTTTGAAGAGACCGCTTGTCACCGTGCACATCAAGGTCGTCTCTCTCACCTCAAAGTTTTGTTCACTGATGCCGCCTCCTTTACTCAGACTCTCCATGATGGCTTTGTTCCTCAAGATGTCCTCCTCGCTTAGGTGTTCTCGACGCTTCCGGGACTCGAGCATCAGCCCGTTCACAGAGTAGAAGTCGGCCAGGAAGTTCCCGACCCGCTCCTGTGTGGACAACAATCCCACGTTTGCACGTCTTAATGATCTTAAAACACAACAAACCTGCAGCCTGAGTCCTGCAGACTAAAAAAAACAAACAACCTTTGTCTCTTATATTAAGAGCAGCTCTGACCAGATGAAGAAAACAGGACTGAACTACGGTTAAATCCAGAATATAAGTCACACACATAAGGTACACGAGACGCAAAGTTCAAACTCTCTCCCTGCGTGACGATTTCTATTGTTGGACAGCTGTGTTAGCCTCTGCGTTCCGTCTGTTCACTTTGTGGAGTTTGCAAGGGGGGGGGGGGGGGGGGGGGCTGGATGGGTAAAGTCAGGAATCGAGGGGAAAAGGGGGAGTGGGGGAATGACATGTTGGAAAAGAGCCAGAGGTCAGATTCGAGTCCAGGCCGCCCACTTGGAGGACTAAAGCCTCCACTCTTCTGTCCAACTGATCTATGTTTTCTAACTCGTCACTGGATAATCACATCGTGTCGGAGGATTCAAGTGATGCAAAGAAAAACATTCAGAGAGGTCGTTTGAAAATGTCCATTCGTGTGCCTTCACGTCTCACTTAAATTAGGTTTGACCCTGAGGGCTTACCGTTTTATCCTCCCTGAACAGCCAGCCGATCTGGCTGCGAGAGAAACTGATGGACTTGGTGGACAGAGTTGCAGAGTAGACGTCACTGCTCATCAGAATGTCCACCTCTTCTTCAGTCTCCATCTCAGACTCCTGGAGATGCAGGACAACAAGAGTCAGGCCCAAAAGAAGAAAAACAAACACGTAAAAAAAAGGAGGCGCTGACCCCGCTCCGCTCACCTCGTGGTGTATTCTTTGGTACACTTTGGCTTCGTTGTCGAGAACCACAAAGGACTGGGAGGGGGCTGCATCGCCGTTGAATATGAAGCTTAGATCTCCGCGCTGACACTTCATGTCATTGAAGTCGATGAGAGTTGTGTCGAGTCTAAATCAAGAGGGAGGAGAAGCGGCGTGTGAAGCTTTGATGTCCTACTTTGAGGATCTAAAAGGAGTCGGCGACCTGGATACGGACCAGTTGCTGATTTAAACGAGAGCCTCTTATAGAACCCGTGCACTTTTACCTGATATTAATTCCCTGCTTGTAGATTTTACAGGCATCAGAGGGCAGCATCCTGGACAGCAGAGGCACTGAAATACAGATGAAAGTTTGAATCAAGTCTGCCTTTGTCAACTGTGGATGATAAACAAGTAGTTTGGTTTTATTTTTAGCCAACAGTTGAGTCATGCAGCTCCTCTAAAGAACGAGTGACGTACTTCCAAACCAAAGCTCGTCTTGATGTGATAATGTTTGAGAAAGGGGGGGGTGTAAACAATATGAAACTTACCCCAGCTCTGAAAGTCCCAATGCAGCTCCAGATAAAAATCACCAAGCTAGAGAAAAGACAGGAGCACGTCTCACCATAGGATTCGTCTTGTTCATTATACATTTAAGTGGCGTTCACTCGAGATTTCCCATCATCTACTTCAAGAGATAAACGCGTCCTCAAACAGGCTTTAGATGTACATGTAAAACAAAGTGGGCAGATATTGGGCTCGGTGTGACGCTCACCTCCTTCAGAGCTTTCAGTAACTTCGGCCTCTTGTCCTCCACACTCTCCCTGGACTGCTGCTTCAACTTCCGCAGTATTGCCGTGACTGAGGAAAGAAGAGGGGGGTGGGAAAGGCCACCATTTTTTAACACATCAAAGCCTGGACAACGAACAGGTGAAGCTGCCGCGATGGAGTAAAAAAGTCCTGACAAAAGGATGCAACACACGTCCTTGTTTTTTATTGGCTAATCCCAGAATTCATTGGTGTCAGTGTTTGCATGGCAGAATTGATGAGTACTGTTCCGTGTTTACCACGGCTGCACGATACGAACCTCCATCAGAGAGGAGCTGATCATTAGCTTTTAGACAGTTTGAAAGCATCCGCCTTCAGTGGAAAAATGGACCGGGGGCCCTTCATTAAAAAGTCCTCTGTACCCGTGTTTGTGTGGTTATCGTTCGATTTAGGGCTGCGTCTGATAATCATTGTGATGATCCGAAAAGCTGCATGTCAGCTTTTTTGCCTTCAGAAAGTCAGAGAAATCCCCCCCCCCCCCCCCCCCCCCCCCCCCCCCCACGACAAAAATGCCAAAATCGATAAACAAAATTCTTGCTCGTGATTTTGTCATGACGGAACACTAAGTGAACTGATTTAATGTTGAAGCTCTGGTTCACACACGAGGAAGCATCACTGCTCTGCTTCGACCTATTCCTATACGCCGCATGATCAGAATGACAGATTAGCTCAGCCGACACATTAGCACGCTTAGATGATGCTCTGCTCAGTAAGACGGGATGGAGCACTAAAAAGCTGCACGCCGCAGACGTGTCCTGGTGCTCTTGACCGAGGGGACATGGGGGCGTGGTGGTGGGGGGATCTGGCCTGAGGAGAGAAGTGCTGACGAGGCTCTCCCTGCGCACCAGCAGCCCGTCGCTGCACACAGAGACGAGCAGCGAGCGAGCCTGCTGGCACAACGTGTGCATGTGTGGAAGTGAAAGGTGATGGCTGAGGACAACGCTGCAGTGTTTCAGTGCTCAATGAAAAGCTATTAAACGCTAAACTCCTACCATGGAGATGACAGCCATGGTATCTGTGTGGGATTTTCTGCTGCATGTTATTCAACCGAAGACCCTGATCCTCCCTCTGCATGCCCTTGCTAATGTGGGAATGTACCCAGCCCCCCCTCCCCCCCTCCCCTGTGTATTATATGACCTTCTCAAAAGCTAAACTCCTGGTCCCAGTCCCCAGCCAGCCTGCCACCGCAGCCACAGAGAGCCGGGCTGCATACTAACAAGGTTGAGGGTCATTTCTCTCTACACGGGGCCTCGCGACCTCCATCACGTGTCAGAAAGGGACGCACTGAATTCATCTATAAAGAGAAAAGGGAACACTGAGCCTGGCCTTTATACTTTACTGAAACAAAAAACAAAGACAGGATCATGGAATTCACCCCACACACATCAGCTGGTTCCTTTCACTCGTATGATCCGTGTGACTCTGATGCTCTGGATGTGAGAGCAGCAGAAGAATCATTAAGCATTGGGATGACCGGGCTGGAAGCTTCCTCACACTATAAGCCAACATTCCGGCTGCGTTCCAAGCCCATCTGGATAACCAGCGCTCCGAGAAAATCCACCGACAACATCAGCTTTTCAGCTGCACCGCCCAGACAGCCGTTTTTCAAACTATTGAATTACACGCGGACATGCTGCTGCTCCAAAAAGTGTTTGTTTCCTCCCCCTCCATAATTCAAGCTAAGATGAAGAAAGTCAGACTTCTGCAATAATGTGTACAGCAGATTTAAGCAGTTACATGTTGCGTTAACAAAGTGTAATTCTTCTCTTTTTCTTTCTTCCTGACGAGGTTTTCAACTGAGGGCAGCACAGCGGATTGGGTGCCCAGTGTGAAAGCAGAAACTTTGGGAGTAAAGTAAAACATGTCATCAGTCTAACACCAGAAGACGGCCAGCTTGTACAGTGATACATATGGAAAGATTCAACAGTGTTCACCCCAGGAAATCAAAGCTCAGGACTCTGGAGACTGAATATAGGAGGAGAGTAACGATAACAAAGAATTGAATTGAATTGGATTTTTACTTAAGGAAATGTGTGTTCTGTCATTCGGTGTAACACAAGAAAGCAAAGCGACCCGATCACTCGTATTTCCTGAACAGACGACACCCGAGCTGACATTTACCCAAACATTAGCAATCATGCAGAGAGCAACTCCAGATGCCCACATGGCTATTTTACCAACAGACAGTGACTCAGACTGACACCATGAAGACAATCATAAAACTGGAAGCCCATCACACAGGCGCACATAACATTACACACACACACACACACACACACACACACACATATTGAACATATTCAAATACAAACAGGGTGCCGTTGATGACATCACTTACTCATCTGTCTGTCACCGTAGCTGATGGCTTCTGCGAGAGGGCTCCATCCCTGTGCGTTCTTGATCTTTACAGGAGCGTTATGGGCCAGGAGCAGGAGGGCACACTCTGAAAGAAACACACCATAAATGACGACAGAAACAAGAGGGATCAATTCTGTGTATTGGCCATGTTTCTTTTAGCAGTCGTGCCAAATATAGGAGACAGATTTTATTTGACACAACCTTTGAAACAGAGTCTATATCAAATATTTAACTGCTCTAACTGACCATTAGGATTCAGTATTTTAAGATGATCGATAACGTCAATGTCAATAAAAGTCTCTACTACAAGAGGGTTACATACTCTGTTGTGGGGGCGACATATTTTTTTATGATATTACATATATTTTCAAAGAAGATATCGGATAAGACAATATCGATATAGTTTATGTTGTACTAAAATAACGTTACACGTGTCTCCTTTCTGTAGAGCTGCCAGTTCACCGACACTGTCTCTCCCTCTTCACCCTACTCCTCCACTCTCTCTCTCTCTCTCTCTCTTTGAGCCAAACGCAAAAAACAAATAGATAACAAAACGCTGTTTATTTTTTGAAGCAGAAAATGAAGTAATTTCACAAACGGGTAGATTATTCTCATGTCCATGTTGAACTTCTGCAACTAACTGTTAATATAAGACATCAATATATATACATTGAGTATTCCCATTCAGCAAAAAAAAAAAAAAAAAAAAGGATATATGAGTTTTGGTATACGTCATCCAGCCCTACTCTGCATTTCATTTATACTGTGGTTATTTTTATTGCTGTTGCCTAATGGTCTAATCACAGTGGGTGTCATTCATCACAGATGGTTACAATACTAGGGGCACATTTATGGTTTGGGACAAAAAATACAGCTGAATTGACGACTTTGTGCAAAAAAACCCAAACAAAACAAAAACAAGAACCCCCGTCCTTACAAATTAGACGCATTGGAAGCAATAAATCTAACTACTGTGCTGTACCAACAGCGTGTTATTGGGACACTGCTGAGGTCAGGAATGACATGCTGAGTGCAGCAGGAGTAACTGGAGGGGGGAGACGTAAAGTGCTTTAACCTAAAAAAGGCAACAAAAAAAAGTCACAGAGTGACCGGTGCAAAGGTGCTTGACCTTCTGAGGAGGATTTTGTTCATTTTGGTTAAATCATTCTGTAGAGAAAACAAAAATTATAGATTTTAATCTTCTGTCAACCTTACCTTTGTGGCCCATCATCACAGCCAGGTGAAGAGGAGTGTTCCCTGAAGGAGAGGCATTAAAAGGGTCAGGGTTATGTGATCAGACAAAGATGAGATCGCTCTTTTGTTTTTGAAAAAAAAACAAACAACAACAATCATTTAATAGAGGCTTACCATGCACGTCTTTCTGAAGGATGCTATGGGTCCTGATGAGGGAGGAGAGCCGACGCACATCTCCCTTGAACACGCACTCGTGAACAGGGAAGTCCAACTCCTCGCTAGTCAGGATGATCGGGTTCTTGTTGTCATCATTGACCACGGTGCAGATTGACGATGAGTTGCCGTTGATGTTATTTTCATTAAGCTGCTGCTGCTGCAGCGCCGAGGTTTTGACTGATCTCTGAAAAGCCTTGTTGGATTTGAAATGGTTACTGGTACCGTTTGGTATAGTCCCGTTTGAAGTCTCCTCGTACGGGTCCATTATTTCTCCATTTTTGTTGGGTTTGTTGTGGTCCTTTCGCATGGTGCGTATCTTCTCACCTGTCATGATGATGATAACGATGAAGCGTGCCGTGTGTTAGCAGGCGAAGTGTGTTATTATTGGGCCACGGTAAGAGGAAGATGTGGCACAAAGAACACAAATCTCAGCAGCTTAAGCGAACTGTTTTTTCCCCGTAGCTGCCTGCTTCCTGATGTTTAAATAACGTTACACCTGCCTCCCTGATCCAACGTTAGCGTTAGCTCCCAGCAAACGTTAGCTATCTTGCCCCCAATAATAAAACTGAATGTGGAGGGTGCGGCGATGAAACCCGAAAATAATGCGAAACATAACAGAACTTACACGCAGTAAATGAACACACATCTAGAAATAAAGACGAAAATCAAACGACTACATCGTCGTATCTTCAGCCGCTCCTTCGACGTGTCTTTTTTTTTTTATAACAGTATCTAATCACTTTGCTTTGCCGCAAAATTCAGGCGGACGCAAGCTACGTAAAAGCCAGACGAGCTAACACCGAAAGGTCTCGCGAGATTTTCTTTTCACCGGTTTTGGCCGCGTTTTACGTCATCTTTGCGAGACCCGTATTTCGCTCCGTCGCAAGCCAAAACAGTTTGTAAGCAATCCTGTGTGAGTTGTGTTGTTGTTGTTTTTTTGTAAAGAATGGCAGCTTCCAAGAAGGGGAAGAAAGTTGTGAATCAAGAGGAGCTTCGGCGCCTAATGAGGGCGAAACAAAGGCAAACAACAGACAAGAAGAAAGTGGAGTCTCCTTTTGCTAAATACAACAGTCTCGGGCACCTCAGCTGCGTCTTGTGCAATGTGCAGGTGAAGTCCGAACTTGTGTGGCCAGCTCATGTTCTGGGAAAGCTGCATAAAGAGAAGGTGGTCGAGCTGAAGGAAGGCAAATCTCAGCCCGTGGCACCGCAGATTCAACCACTGAAGAGGAAAATACCGGAGAGTAGTGAAGACATTCAGGGGAAAAAGGCGAAACCTTCCTCTGCTGCAGGCCAATCTTCGTCAGCGTTGCCAGGAGACTTTTTCGAGAAACCCAGCGAAACGGAAGCTGCACCTTCAAAGAAGTCTGCAGGTCTGTCGCTTTTAGCCGGAGTTTACAATGACGATGATGATGAAGATGATGCTGAAGAGGCGCCAGGAGGATTACCTAACGATTTCTTCGACAGCTCCGTCCCATCCACACCCTCCATTTCCCATTCAGGATCCATCCTCAAAGCAGATGAGCAGGAGAAACCCGCAGAAAAGAAAGATAACACAGCCGAGGCGCTGCCAGAGGGATTCTTCGACGATCCTGTTAGAGATGCCAAAGTGCGCAAAGTGGACGCGCCCAAAGATCAGATGGACAAGGAGTGGGAAGAGTTTCAAAAGGAGATCAGGCAGGTGAACACAAAGTCAGACGCCATCGTGGCGGAGGACGACGAAGAAGGTCGCCTCGAACGTCAGATTGACGAAATTGATGAACAAATTCAGTGTTACAAGAGAGTTGAGATACTGAGAGACAAGCGGGATGTGGTGAAGAGGAAGTCCCTGCCCAGAAAAGAGGAACACATGGAAGTTGATGCCAGCAATGAGGATGATGATGAAGAGGAGGAGGAAGAGCTACTGGGAATTTTGTCCGGAGACTGGAGGGCTAAAGGAGCACTGGCCTGAAAGAACTGTTATTGATTGAAGTTTTCTATCTTCCAGACTGGATTCATTTCTGTGTTGTGATGTTAAACAGGCTTGTAAAAAATATTCTTTATATGATGATTTAATACACCAGACATACCACAAAATGAAACCTTTTTTAACTGTTTGTTTATTGGTTCTCACACAATGACACATTCATAAAACCTCCCATGTTCTAGTAGCAGCATGGTTCCAAAAGATCTACACACCCTGATGGACAAAAGCTGATACATTTTTGAGCTCCACTAACCATTGTCCTGCAAAAAAGGAGTAGTTGACTATGTTAAGTTCATAAATAATTTATTCATGTTACATTATGAGCAACATGCAAAGCACAACATAATCACTTGAAAAAAGTACAATGTTAAGATCGAGACCAAAAAGGAAAGTTTACTAACCTGATGCTCTGCACAAGATCATGTCTTGAGAATACATTTAAACTTTGTACAGATTACAACATTTGAGAACATGTGTTGACAGTACGCTCACCTTTATTAGGCCCGCAAACAGAATCAATTAAAGAGTGATGGTCAGTGCATTTTTATACTACCTGTTACACATTGTGAGCTGGGTGCACTTTCTATCTACTGCAACTTTTAACAAGTAATAGCAATGGAGTTTTGTTATTGCTACATGTGCCTCATGAGTGACCACTTCAAACATCTTTCTGAATGATTGATGAGTGTTCATAGCCCTTCAAAACTTGTAAAACTGCAAGAGAAAAAATGAGAAATTGTACAGTTGACCCAACAAACACAACCCAGATCAAAAAGTAGCAACTAACCGAAGAGATGAAATGAAAACAAAGAAACACGACACCGAAATAAATCTCAATTATTGTTAGCGAAGCTGAGAGCACACAAGTCCATCTTTGTGCTCCATTGTTTTTCTGTTATGTAGGAATCTGTCTAAAAAAACACAAAAAAAAAAAACACACAAAAGACAGAAAGTCTGCCTCTAGAAGTCATCTGTTAACATTCATAAAATGTAATCTAGGTTTCTATACATTAAGTTCAGGGTGTGTTGATGGTCAGGACAATCTGCAGAGAAACGGACTACAAAACCAACCCCAAGAAAGCGGAGCAACACATATGCTACATGAAGATGAGAAACTGTTGGGAAAATGTAAACGAAAAAAAAAAAGAGAAAGGTTCACAAAAACAAATCCAGGAAATAAAAGCAGAAAACAGGGTTCAAAGTATTCACAAGACTAATCCCCATGTTTCTATTAGTTGCTAACCTTGGAATTTGCTAAAATAAGAGACTGAGAGATCTGACTACATACAGATACTTATATGGGTTAATTTCCAAATTAAAGCATAGTTAAACTGAAAAGAATCGAGGAGAAGAAGTGAATGGGGTGGGGGGGCATGCCAGCGCCACTGTTCCGCAACCGGTACGATAAATATATTCAGTTCACAAAAGTGCAGCAATTACAGAAAAGGGTCCGGATCTCCGAGCACACTAACCCTGCTGGGTCTTCAAATACTGTTCACTGCTGTCAGTGATGATGTGCTTACAAACCTACGGCAGCTCTCAGCTCCTTCAGAGAGTATCTCTGGTCCGTGTCATTGTCAAAACACTGCATGGTGCGAGCACTGGGAGTTGATGATCCAAATACTTTTTTCAGCTCTTGGTAGGTCAATCCAGGCACATTTTCTTCAACGCCAGCCTGTCGGAATATTTCCTCCAATCCTGTGAAAGGAATGAGACTTATTCAGAAACGTGACTGAACATAGGATTGTCTGTGTGCACTGCCCTCGAAAAATGAAAAAAATGGTATTAATTACAAAACGATCTATATCCTGTAACGAAGAAAAACAATGATTACAGATTTGAATGCACTTACATCAACTCAATGTTGTTACAAGATAAGAATGATGTGCTGGTACATACACATGAAGGCACAACTGACGGGTACAAGTCTTACTGGACATTTGAGGCGAGCCAATTCTTCTCTTCCCCTTGAGCTTTAAAGGCAACTTTGTTTTTTAATGTCTGACATTAAGTGGACAGCTATGAGACTGGTTTTAATTGGGAACATGGCAAAAAAACAACAAAAAGGAAAAAGAAAACAGCCGATTCAATTCCTTAGTGTACCTTTCATAGAAGTGACACCAGGCAGGAGCACTCTCTCTGGACACGCTGTCTCAGTACTGATCTTATACCGCTGTGGAGTTAAGAAGCGTGGAAGTCTGCTCGTCTGTGGCTGTGTGAGTGGTGTGGAATTCTCTGTGGAAATACAGGAGAAAAAAAAAATCTCATGTCTTGTAAGGAAAAATTTAAAAAACTTAAATCTTTTAGCTACTTTAGCCTCCACGGTACCTTGAACGTTCCTCGGAGTTGCTTTGATTGTTGTGGCTTCATTCACCTGCTGGGTTCCTGGACTTTCATTGTCGATTGCCAATTTAGCTGCTGCTTTAAAGTCCTGTGAGTTTTAAGCAGATGGAAGAGGAGACTTCAATTGTAGGAATTTGTCTTTTACTTCAGTGGACAGTGTTTCCAATCCCTTGGTCCCCGAGGGGATTCATCTGCCGTTGCATGGAGAACGATCCGGAAATAGCTTCACAAAAAACATATTTAATGCCTGCAGCACTTGAATATTGCATAGATGGATGCTGACACCGTATGCTAGGTCTTACAGCTACGATCAATGTTGAAATGACTCTGACGGCTGACCATGATGCAGTGCAAAAGTTCAATTTACTCACGCTTTGCTTTGAGCCGTTCTCTAATGACGACACTCTCTGGCGGAGTTCTGCAACCGTAGTGAGGAGGGTTTGGATCTGTTCGTTAGTCTGCGTACGGTGAAGTTCCTCCGTCTTATTTGCCTCACTTACTGCAGTTTTAAGATCGGAAATGTCCTATAAAGAGAAACAAGACATGCATTTTCTCCATTAGCACTCTGCTTTGGTGTCCAGTTTGGAACAAAGAAAAGAACAGGAGGGAAATCAGGCATGTTTTTATAGACAGGTTTAAACGTGTGATCAGGTTTAGTGCTTTGGGAGGAACTTCGAGGTTTGTACCTCAATAGTCAAAAGGTACAAGACTACAGAGATCTCAGCCAGTTAAAAATTCCCTATGAAACACTATTGATGTCAATGGGTTTTTTTTTCTTTTCAAAAAGGGAAAGAGAGCTATTATCTTCCCTTGTCATTCCCCCTTTACTTCAAATATAAAGTAAAGTTCTGCAGTTGTCTCAGATATGTGACCTACTTTCCCTCAGAAATACGAAAGCATCTGAGCTCCCGAAATAGATTGGCACTCGTTTCATGTATTATGAATGACAACCCAACGCATGGATCCAAGAAAATGACAGGACCTTGTTAACCCCCCCCCCCCCCCCCCCACCAACTCTTTCAATGTTGGCCTGAGAAGAACTGCAAACAAAACATTTGTTGGTAAAGTGAGCAAAGAAAAATAGGACCAAATTAATCTTGCAAAGGCAAAGTTTGCCACAGCTTCTGGTTTAGATTCTGAATAGTATAGGATGGATGGATAGATAGATAAACTAACGTTTCATCAACAAATTCATCTTGACCATAAACAAAGCAGATTTGAAATCTGAGGGAGGAAATATCTGCAGAAGGAAATTAGAAAATAGAGGATTTCAAGCTGGCCCACCAATCTATGTATCTACCAATGTATCATGTATCTATCTATCTATCTATCTATCTATCTATCTATCTCACCCATTTCAGCACAACGCACTGTTAACTAGTTTTATGAAAACACTCAATCCATTCATATTGAATTAACAATGCAGACTTCAGCAATATTTGCAGAGAGCTAAGACAGGATGTTAAAACAGACAAGCTGTCACACAAAAGTAAGTGAAATCAAACTTTAACTTGATTCATGAAAAATACATCAAGTGAAAACGCAGAGGCTGCAGCCCTATACTTTTATATCACATATTTACAAAGGAGCACAGCTTCAGATTTCCACTGTGATGTTTGTCAGCTGCGGTCCATAACACTGCGATGACACAAGTCAAATCATTTTGACTGTCGAGACTCTTATTGTTGACAATGCTGCTGCCTTTATTCTTCTCGTCGTCAACACGTCTTAAAGTTGTGGGAACTGTTGATTCATTCTGAGATGAAATGGATGACATGTCATTTTATTAAAAAGATACACGCGCAGACCTCTGCACGGGGACTATAGCGTCGGAGTAGTTGGAAGTTCAGTGCCTTGCTCAAGGGCATTTCTGCCAAAACCAGCCCCAATTCCATGGTCAGTACCAGGACTTGAACTGGTGACCCTCCAGATCTGAACCAAACTCTGCTGCCATCTGATTTATACTGTTATCACAACGAGGCGAGAAGAAGTCATTTAAGAATGACAGATTAAACTTGCTCCATTGGAAGCCTTTACACACATCTGAAATCAAATATGTAAATGCATATTTGGAGCTGTGGATATTTTGTTTATCGAAGAATGTTATCATACCATGAAACTGTTACAAGGACAAAATAAGGATCAACTAGAAAGAAATACAACTCGCTTGAACTGACCATTGTCTTCTTTAATTCGTCGTTGTTCTTATCCAGAGCGGCCTGCATGGTCTTCACATCATGCTGTACACTCGTCAGCGTGCTGCCAATCGTAGCAACACTCTGGAAAACGGAGAACTCAGTAAGCTACCATTAAAAAGACTTTGAACAAAACGTCTCGGTTCATTTGATGCGTCTCTACCTTTTGAAGCTCTTCCACCGTATTCGGAAGGCTGATTAAGTCGGCAGCTGATTTCAAGTTGGCCTTTAAATGGTTAACAGCAGAGTCCAGTAAACTGATCTGCAAAAGACAAATGGACACAAAAAAAACATTTGATACACATCTTAGACAGAATGCTCACCTATTTATGTTATTTTCATTTAATAAACCCAAAATTCATGTACAGAGGCTATAGTCCTTGAAGCATGTGGCTCAGGTTCGAATCCGACATGTGGCTTCTTTCCTGCATGTCAGAACAGTACCCACACTTTCTCTCCCTGGTTTCCAACTCTATCCACTGTCCTGTCCCTCCAATAGAGGCACAAAGCACAAAAACTCATTTTTCTTAGCTTGAACAAACTGAAGAGTAAAACTTACACTTCATACTAATTTCAAGCTAATGCCAAAACCTGTATTTACAATTAATGTTGGCCGTATTTTGTTCTCAGTGTTACTACTGCTTGGTTATATAGCAGTATTGTGACTTATCTGCAAGGTCCCAAAAGTCCATGTCCTGCAATCAGCTTGTTATTCTTCATCATAATCTTTGTCATAAGATCTAGTTAAAGTGTCAGCGATGATGACGCCTCACCTTTCTGTTCATTTCTGTCAGGTTGGACCAGAGCTTGCTCAGTCCCTTGTCCCCAGTCTCTATGTCATCGAGCTTTCTCTCCTTGTTCTTCAGGTCTTCACTTAGTTTTGGTATTTCACTTGATGACACCTTTTGGCTTGACTCCACTGTAAGACAAACATTACACACTATGTTAGTCACAGGGCTGGAGACAAAGGAATGAATAAGTGATTAACTCGGACAGGTTTGAGTTTCAGAGCGCTTATAATGAACACCAAAAGGTAACTCTCTCTGTGTGTGTGTGTGTGTGTGTGTGTGTGTGTGTGCGTGCGTGTGTAACTTACTGCTATGCAGCTTTTCCTTTAGTGCATCAAGATCTTCTTTCAGAGCAATCTGCATCCAAATGAGCCCAGCACAGGCCATAACACAGGCAGCGAGTATGATGAACAGAAACAACGGGTAGCACACGTTGCAGCACTGCGTGTAACTCCTCCTGTAAAAGAAGAAAACATGGTAATGTTAGACATTTCAACTGTGAGGCATCTTACATTATTAATGAGGAAGATATTTTCAGAGGACTACATGCTGTGTCATGGGAATTATGAGGATTACTTCAGCTTCACCACATCAGCTGGTACATACTGTACCATCATATAATACCCACAATGCAGGTACAGTTAGAATTATTTCTCAATTGTCTGAAATGAAGGTTCAGGATAATAAACTCATCATCTTCTCAGTGGACAAAATGTATCATGGCTTGCTTACATTTGAGCACAGACAAAGAGCAAGTAAATTGATCTGGAAGTACTGACATTCATTAAACAAACATTACATGACAGGCACCAGTAAATAATGAGAAGGTGAGGAGTTGAAGTAAAGTAGTGTTTTTGAGTGTGGGAAATGGATCCTGATTTATTATTGAGTCTCGTGATGAAAATGAATTTTTTAAAAGTGTTAGCAAATACACACCTACAACATATCTAGCACTGCAACAAGATCTGATGAAAGGTATTACTCACTTCCCAAAGTTAGCTCCACTGCTCAGGTTGTTGAACTCGTCGTCGTCCGAGCTCGAATCGGACTCAGAGTCCGGGGGCTCGGTCCGCAGGAGCCGGTGACCCGATCCCTTTTTCGTCTTCTTTCTCTTACTGTCACCGAGTCCGATCAGGGCATTCAGCTCCTTCCTTTTCTTCATTTTCTTCTGAGGGGTCAGCGAACCCGCCGAGCCCGATTTAAACCCGACTAAATCCAAAGTTTTGTCCAGTTTGGTGGATGTTGACGTTCAACTAGCAGCTAAGCTAACTGGATGTTTGCTTGAATTTCAACCACACAAGGTTGCTAACAGATATAAAAACATTGGACTTCGTTTTCTAGCCTTGTTGACTGCTGACAGTGATGAGGAAACCCGACAAAAAAGCTTTTGTTATTATCTGCCGGATTTCCTCATATGTGAGCTAACGTTACCCAAGCTAGCGCCTAACGCCTTGCTAACTGTTGCTAACAAGGACTCGTAATTATTTCTTTGATATCATCTAACTTGCGTTTTAAATAAACAATGTCGCTCTTTAAAGAAACTATTAAAATAATGTTTTAATAGATATACGGTTAAAAATCCTTCCATAAAATCTTAACATGCAATACTGCATTTCCAGCGGTCTGTGCTGCTGCCTGTATTGTTTGGACCGTCCCGGTAATCTCGCAGCTGATTGGTGGAATGAGCAGCTACAACTTCCTGTTCTCTATGTTGTGCAAGGGACACCGTGCTGCTCAGAGAGAGCTGCTTGCATGTACACGCGCGCGCGCACACACACAAATGCAAGACAGTCCACAACACAAAAGCACATTTTCGGGAACGATAAAAGCAAGAAAAATGAGCAACAACGAGAAATAGACATGTATTAAAACATGTAAAACGTGTTTAGCTAACGATAACAATGTAAAAAGTCTTACAATTAAAAATTCCAGGCAAGACATCAGGTCACAGGTTAGTTTCTGTGTACCCCCCAACCACCACTCTTTCTAAGACTTTCACATTCAGTTTATGTATCAGGCATCTGAGTGTATATGAACATCCTTGTGTCTTCATGCCTACTGCTGCGAACTGTCACTTTGAGAATTTTCAGTACAACATAAAACATTTCTTACCATGATAGTTAGTTTGTTAGTCTTTATGCATCTGAACATATTTATATTGGATTAAGCATTTGTTTGCCTTATTTTGATGCATTTAAGTATTGGGGGAAATAATTCTGCATATCATATGACTCTCCATATTATAAAGAGCCTTATATTACATTGACTATGATCCATATGACATGAAAATAAAATTCAAAACTATTTTTGTTCAACTTGTGGGTTTATTGTCAGTTGAGAATAACAAGCGGGAGTTTTTAGTCAGGGATCAGATGTCCTTATATTGCACGTTCTGTCTGAAGCACAACCTCAGCAATGAAGCCATACCAAAACACCAGTTTCTTATTATACTAATATCATTCATGGTCTGTCATTGACAAAGCCTTATTGAGTTATAGTTGCTGCTCTCATTTTCACTTGTGAGGCTTCGTACTGTAATATCTACCATTTTGTCTTCTTTTTTTTTTTTTTACTGGTGTTGTCAATATAATCAGGAATGCACCACTCTTTCAGCAGGGGTTCTGCCAGAAAATCCGTCTGACCCGGAGCGCTATTGGGCAGACCCAGCAAGACACATGGACTGTGTGGAGGCAGGGTTGCTTCAGACTGGCCTTTAGCCCCTTTTCATTGCATGCAGTCTCCCACTGGCCTGCTTCTGGCTTTGAAAATATGTTCCTTTATGTCCCTGGACCCCCACACTACCACGGTACAATGCTGATAATAATGACACTGAATGAAACTCTACACACTGGAGCAATTTACAAACACACAAAAGACCTGTATGAGATTGGTTATTATTGAATTGCCAGTGATGAGACCCACTGCTGTTGCTTTATTGCCCTCAGAAAGAATTTCTCAAGGCACTGCTTGTCAGTCCACAATACTGGTATAATTCCACCCACACATACACGGCTGATATTATGACAGATTAGTCAGACTAATTTGTGGATATTTTATAAATGACTTAAACTTTGAGGTGACTGTATTATTTTGAATGCGCTCACTGTGCATCCTGCAGTGTCATGTAGGTAGCAGACTAAAATTCAATCAGTGTCTCGACTCAACTCGGAACACCCGGTGAGGGGACAAGCATCATGCTGAGGGCCTTTGCCAACCCCCGCCGGCATGAGTTTCCAAATCAAAGCATCAGAGGTGTTTCATCTCTCCACTGGAGTCTCAGTATTTCATCCAGGGTTATGACTGAGAAGATGACACTTCAACTTATGGCTCCTTACATCTGCAACCACGAGGTAGGGAGCATCAGGCGCTGGAAGCCCACGACTCTGATTACTACAAAACACTTGTTTTCTCGCTTTGTTCACAGCAGGGTTTCTCATATTCTCACCAGGAGTGAGTCCTGCAGCCGTGGGGCAGGGAGCTGCCTCGGGTGCTGACAGAGAATGTAAATAACGGTGGCATGATAGGAAACAGTGAATAGATTTGACTGCTAATTGAAGGCTTTCATCTGACATGGCAGACTGTGTGAATACAGATTATCATCAGTTGGAAGCAGGGATGCTGTTTGAATACTAATTTCTCTCACCAGGATTTTTTTTTTGAAAACCGTTTATTTGGAGTCATTCTACCATTTTGTTGCATGACTCAATTCGTACGTGAACATTTCATCATAAAAAATATGCTGGTTGACAGATTAAATGAGAAATACCCCATGGTATTCAGAAGTGTGTCACATTGCTTCTGAACTTCTGAACTTTTATCTCTGACAGCTGCTGTCTGATGCTTCACTGGGAAGCACACAGGAAAGCACAACCTTTTTTTTCTCCTCTGCTTTTATTGTTCTCTCTTGATCTCTTTCATGTTATGAGGCCAGCAGAACACATCTTTAATCCCCATCTTATTTAAAGTAACAGGAACCTACATAAACACGTTTCTTACTGTTGGAACTGTTCTAGTCGCATCCATTTTAAATCAAAAGCTTTTTGTCTCTGCATTTTGGTTTGGTTTCTTGTTCCAAACCTGTTGATAGCATCTCTTTGATTTTAGAGATTAGAATAGTTTCTTCCTAGAATGGTTCCTTAAGAGACCCAAAGATCATCATCGGTTTGACTAAAAAAAGAAAGAAATTTCGCCTGTTCCAATGGGTTATTTTTTGAATGTTGAAACATATCTTCACTCACTAAAACTGTTGCCATAATGGAATTCAAACTTTTATCATTTCTAACACTGTTAACGTTCAGCTGTTTACATATGGGTGGCAGTGGCTTGGGAGTGCCACCGGTTCAAGTCCCGAAGCGCACCAAAATATGGAAGTTGGTCTGGTAGCTGGAGAGGTCCACTGCCAAGGCACCGAACCCCAAAAGCTCAGGGGGGCTCTTCCAGTGGGGGGCAGCTGATGCTTTCTGACATCTCTCCATTAATGCATGTCAACAGGTCCAGCTTGTGTGTGATTCAGGCCTGTGTGTGTGAGAAGCATGTCTCTACAATAACAGTCACAATCCTGGTCCTCGAGGGCCACTATCCTGCATGTTTTAGATGTCTCCCTCTTCCAACACACCTGATTCAAATGATTATCTCATCATCAAGCTCTGCAGAAGCCTGATAACGATCCTGATCATTTGAATCAGGTGTGTTGGAAGAGGGAGACATCTAAAACATGCAGGATAGTGGCCCCCGAGGACCAGGGCTGGGCACCCCTGCTGTAGGGGATTAATAAAGTATATAAAATAAATAGAAATAAACAACTCGCTGCTTTGGTACACAAAAGTTACTTTAAATCATCACTGGTCACTTTAACCTGTCACTCACTGCATATTATTTATTAAGTGTCCTTTTGAGTTCACCCAATTATATATCCTTCTGTATATATCTGCTATTTAAAAAAATGTATTTATGTACCTATTCTTTTCTCTTTTGATGTTTTTGATTTCTGTGTTGCTGCTGCAACACCTGAATTTCCCCCCTGGGGATCAATAAAGTCATATCTTATCTTTTATCTTATCTTATTTAGACGTTTTATCGAGCTGTTACTTCAGTTGCATCTTATGAGCCTTTTTTATCATGACATTTAACCCTCATCAAGGCTGATGGGGCTTATGTTTGATAAAGGCATCTTCAAACGTAATTTACAATGACCATATAATGAGAGATAATCAGCTCTATCTTCACAGTGTGCCTACTGTTGAGAAAGGCTATGTTTTAAGACTTTAGTTTTAAATGTTCTTGGTTTAGTTGCTGCGGTTACTGTCAATAAAATCTGACCAAACAACACCCACACTGTCCTGGGGGAGCAGATTAGATGACTTTTTATGCATCAGTATGTTTTCTTTTCTGAACTTGAACGTTAATGATTTTTTTTAGTTCAATGTAATGGAGAAATGCTTTCGTTTTTGAAGTGAACTTTTAAGGCCTTAATTGCTGCACTGAGAATAGGATGCGTTGCCTGAATAAGTAATTTCCTTCGCAACAAATATTTATTTTTGATTATTATTTCATTATTTAGACTCCACTCCAACTTTGTGTGTTTCCCTATAGGGAATCATCACGTGTATCAACAGCTTATCCAGAACATGATGCATTCACTTTTTCAGGTGAAACTCGCAAGGAGGAGTTGTGTCACAGAAGCAGAAGCTGTCAAATCTAAGAGTGATGGCTCGGTAACATTTGTGTGACCCCATCCCACATGTCTTGTGTCAGTCAGTTCTGCTTGCGGACGGCTCTGATAGTGTTCAGCAGGGAATCAGCAGGGGGCAATGTTCTCACATCAAAGAATCCCAGACATGCAGCAAGAAGGCAACACTTGAGTCAAGGACGGATGCGCTCAGAATCACTGACTGGGCTCAGCGTAATGGCAGCCATGCAAACATCTTTCATAATCCAGCACAGCAGTCTTTATTGATAACTGAATGTATTGTGTCCTGTGCAGAGGTCTTATAATTGTTACCAGCTTGTATACCTTAACATTTCACGCAATGCCAGACTCAATATTAGCCACACACGTACTAACTCGACAATGTTTGGGAAGCAAAAATGCACTTGAGTGTAATCATTAATAATGAATGCAATTGTAACAATCGCCATTGTGGGTTGCCTAGAAGTATTTTCAGTGTAAAAGCAAGGGCAAGAGCGAGGAAGATGACAGTTTGATGACTACCAGCAGCCTAAAATGTAATTCCCTTAGAGCAGAAGCTGCTGTTAAATGCCTTGAAAGTAAAAGAACATGTATCAAATGGCAACATCATGATTTACCGATTTTCTGCCAAGAATCACACTGTGGCGACACTTATCTGTAGAGGCTGCTACTGCAGTGGAACAGAAAAGGTCTGATATAATCTAAAATGGATAAAAGGGAATAGATTAATATATTAAGCTAATGAAAGGAGTGAGAGGGGGAAAAAAGACAGGCCAAGAGGAATTCTTTGATTTAATTTTGGGCAGAGTTCAAACTGAATGCGCACTAAATTCAATAGCAGTCTGAGTTTATTGTTAAAAAAAAAATATTTTCCTACTTCTGTAACTTGTCAACTTGTTTAATTCAATCAATGCAGATGTTAATACATCACTGATAGGTCACCCATATTGCGTCATACGCCAGAGAAGAGAGCAGAAATATCAGATGTGCCAAATTCAATGAGATTTAGGGATTGGTTTCACAGACAGACAGCCAAAGTTCTCCTTTTCACTGAATTAGACCAGGATTAGTTTAATCCATGTCACTGAAATAGCCCCTTCATTTTCCTGGTAATGTCTTCAATGCACTAGGTGTCTCCTTGTTTCCTGAGGAGAAGGGGGTGGGGGAAGGAGAAAATCAGGTCCACATTTTTCGGTTGTTTTTTTGGAAAAGGTTTCAAGTAAGCTAACGCACAGTTGCAGCACAGCCTGAAGAGGGTAGAAAAAGAAGAAGGAGGGGGAAAAAAAGGGCGGACAAGGAGAGGGAATCAAAACCCAGAGTGAGAGAGTGTAGCGCTGCAGAAGGGGAGTAATTGATTGAAGTCTCATAGATTTCATTAAAATGTTTACATGTGTGATTACAGCATGACAGAGGGGGAATTGATTTCATTGACGGCAGCATTTCAGCACACTGACGCTCAGAGAAGACAACAACAATGCTAATTTTCCACCAACGTTTTAATAAGGTGGAACAGGATATTGTTCCTGCTCTTCCAAGGAGCCCCTCACAGTGCATGGTGGGGGTAAATTGTTGTAAACAGAAATACTGCTTTGGCCTAGATTTCCCCCACACAGCAGCTATTTTATTAAGAACATCCAGCTTGCAGCAGACCAGACTCCCTTTACTGCATCTAGTCTGGAACAAGGGCTGATGAGTTTTTGTGCTGCAGTGATTTGTTTTTCTATGGTTTTTCTTTTCAGAGATGGAAGGTGTGAGTTTGTATAGCTTACTTTAGTTTTATTTTATTGCTCAGAGATAATGGTTATATCACCTTTCATGTGTCTGCCAGTATCTCCTTGCATATTTAAGACCTCTTTCTAAAGTTTTTTTTTTTTCTGCAAAGCTACAATTGACAGCTTACATCTGTCCTGTCTGTTTCACACTGAGAGGTTTAAAAAAGAACATCTCCAAGGCAAATACAGAGGGAGTTACTTTCCCCCCCTTGAAGACAGGGAGTGAAATGTGACATCCTATCCCACACACTGTAATTTGTAAGTTGTATTGGCAGTTGCATAAAATGGAGTGTGTGTTTGTGTGTAGCAGCTTGACTGTGGTTGTTTAAGAGAGTCGTATATTCAGGGTGTCTTTTTAGAAAAATTGAATTTCTCATCACTCCTCTCACTCAAGATTCTGCGTTTAAAATCTTACTTCAGTAGAATTGTGTGTTTAGCATCCAAATGTAATAAATGCACCAAAAATGAATAACATGCATCATCTGACACGTTCAGTTTGTTATACATTTCATTTTTGCATTACAGTTATCAGTGCATTCAGTCAGTTTCCTGTAAATGATCTGCACCTGAGTAGAAATAGTATTTAAATCTGTCAAATGAACATATAGGAGTAAGAAGTACAATAATACACTGAGGACAGAACAAGTGTCATCTTTAGACACGGAAGTAAAATAGATCTTTAAAATAGTATTTGGGTAAATGTCAGTGTGTTTAACGTTCACTTTAACATATATATATATTCATGTTACATGTTTTAACAAATGAAAACAATCTGAATATGTGAATTGAATTGTTTGCCTTGAGTGTCAGTATCACTTAATCCCATGGTTCTCCCCTCTGTTAGATAGATAGATACTTAATGATCCCGAGGGAAATTCAAGGCATCCAGTAGCAGTATACAAGACATACATGACACGAAACATTTGTCACAATAAACAACGGCTGTCCCCCCCTCCCATAATTATTAACTCCAAACAAGTATTTCATTAAGCCCCAAGGAGTTAAATTTAAAATTAAACATGTGCAATTAAATATAGACTTATACAAAGGAATGTACTTGGTGCAGGAATACAAATATATGTTTGAAAATCTGTGAACAGTTAAGACCTGTTGTCTTAATATGCAATACTGCATAAAGTAATCCTGAGATCTGAAACACGAAAAGAGTGTGATGGGTGAGAATATGAAGCATTACGCTCATTAATCATTAAACCTGTTTGCTGGCTGCTCGAGTGCACGTTATATTCAGAAAGACTCACACATAAGGGGTTCGAACTAACAGGAACATCTGCTCAGTGTTAACGCTGGCTGCACCTGATTGGATCGAGTGCAAGTGTAACAAGTACACCGAGCTAATGGTCTAATCACATCCATACACATGGTCATGGTATAATTTCATCCCCAAGCACTATTTAGTTTTCATTTACTGTCCGTTAAGCATTCAATTAAAACAAATAACATCTCAATATTAGGTACTAACTTAATTATATTCCCCTTTTTTAATAACAGAATTCTAAGTAGATAGAAAATATGAAACAATGTTTATTCTCTTATTGTAGATATTTTTAAGAAGAGTTGGAGCAGAGAGAAAGCTGTGTTCTTCTTTCCGTGTAAACAAACATGAAGTGTCAAAAATAGATTTATTTTTGTTTCTTTTGGGACGTCATCTTATTCGTAGAAACTGACACAGCTGTGTTTGGGGAAGAGATAAACAATAACAGACATTTTAAGCTCGGTCATCACGCGGTCCCTGTATCTGAATGGTGCACTGTGCTGGTATTTGCCTTGTTTGTGGTCAACCCTTTCACTTGCTCCTTTTCTGCTCTAGCCTCCCTCTGCCATTAAAGGACTGCTTTTGTTGCCCTATGAGCATCAGCTGGATGCTATAGCTTGTAGGTTTTCTGTTACATGAAAAGCGCAGAAGGGGTTTCCCGTCGATGAGATACTGGAACCATCATGCCTGGCAAGGACAATCAGAGCAGCACACTCTGTGTTGCTTAATTCTGCAGAGCTTATCGGCTCTGCTTTGTACTGCAAACCGCAGCCATGTGCCTCTGATGCTCTCGCTGTAGAAGCTGTTCACTTTCATGGGTAGTGTAATACAGTATAGGAAGTAATATCCCTCATAGCTGTTTATGTGCCTAACAAGGATGCGTCCTATTTATCAAAATAAATAAGGTATTAGTCATTTGAGGGACAATGTCAAAACACAAATTTGCAAATGGGCATTATTCTGCATGCAAAAATAAAACATGTTTTAACTTATGTAGAGGTGAATGCAATGTTGTTAAGTCTCTTGTATTCATCTACTGTCAAGTTGATCTGCAATTCTCTTTGTGCCAGATCCTCTCTGAGCATCTACGATCCAGACGCACGGGGGAGAAAAACCTTGAAGAGGCGCATGAGAAGAAAACCAGCACATTTGGGTATGACTAAAAACCTTCAAAGCATTCTCTCCCTCTGCCAGATTTTTTTGGAGTGTGTGTCAGCCTATAGCAGAGATTCATGGAAAAGGATATTGTATATTTTTGGGAGCATGTGTTATTTGTGTTTCTCTGGACCTTGAGGTTCACGAGCCCCCGCAAAACGAAGTGAGAGCTTGCAGCAGTTGCCAGGCGGCATGTTGTATAGAAATACTACCTCCTCTGATGAGGTCGAGAGGAAAGAAACATTTTTGAAAGGAGAAAGGAAATAAGAGGATTAGGGCTGCTAATGTGTGTGTGCCACCTCCCCTTAAGACAAGTGTGCCCTGTTGCAGAATACCTGTGGCTTACATAAGGGCCTGTTTACAACAGATTCAAAATTCAAAAGGACAAAGACGGAGCGTTTTCATTGGTCGATGAAGGTTGTGTTTTTGGAAAATGTGACGCTTCTTTACCAAATGAAATACTTTGGTGCTGACGGTTATAAATTGTTGTACATACATGCCAAAAATTTCTGAAAGGACTAATGTATCCTTTATTCTTTTCCTAAATCATATTCTTGTAAAATAGACTTTTTAAATCCCTCCGTCACTTGATCTGAATGGAAAGAAGTCATTAGTCGTTACCTCCCAATTTGTTTTAATTCTTTATAAATCACAGTCTCAGTGTGGCCAAACAGCAAGGCACCAGATGGGCTTCAAAATGACTTGGAAATATTTAAAAGTAAATTTATTGACCAAGATATTCTACAAGTGTAAAAAATGATCCCAGAAACGATGCTGTCAAAGAGGATTTTGTGTAGCTGTAAATCACTGGAGCTGTGTTGCACCACACATGCACATGATTTATTTGCGATCTAGTGTTGTGAATACTTTCCAAACACACCAAAAAAAAATATCGGCCGTGCTCAAGGTTAACCCGGTCCAAATGTTCAGCAATTGAAGTAATTAGTAAACTGATGGGAACACATGTTTATTTGCTCAAAAGGAGCTGGCAGAGTAGCCAAATGTGATGGAAAAACGCCAAAAAACAAAACCATTCCCACATTTAAGCTGTTATCAAATTCAGGTAATAAAAGATTTTGATTGATGAGGTCGTTGGCAGAGCGGTGAAAAAACGTTCCCTTGCCATATTTACATACGATGAATCACTGCCTGCCAAGTGACTGATTTGGCACTTGTGCCATCCGCAAACATTAATAAGACATAAATAAATAAAAGGAGGGAAGGTGATTATTAATGTCTGTGAGGATGTAGAGGCAGGAAGGCTCCGACAAAAATGGTTCCAACATTTTGTATGAGCTCCCTCGCCAAGTCTCTATCAGCCCTCCTAAGTCATATCAGATGTTTGGGCTTTATTGGGACTTGAAATACTTATTAGCCTGAGCACCCACCCTGCTGGATTTATCTTCTGCTGAACAGAGAGCCACACAATAATGAGCTATGCTTTGTGTCATATCTGCTCCCTCTATTCACAACTTTCCTGTCTTGAAATAAAACTGCCTCTATTTAAATTGATGACAGACAGGTGAAATTGTTGCTCATATAAGAGGTAATATATCTCATGAGGAGACTGCAGTGCTCTGATTTCACTGGAACTAGAATTAAAAGTATACAAAGCCAGCCTCATTACAGCTGACCAGTTAAAGTGTCTTCTTTATTAAATTAAAGGAAAAATCTCCTCAAATAATGGAAAACACAGCCACTGCTGTTCTGAATAGAAACCTCATCGCCATGTAGGATTGCAGACCGTTTGCACAGTCTGCACCGAAAATCTTCTGCATGAGGGATTATGAGAGAAGGAGGAGCATTTATGCCGTCCTCTGCATGTTTCCTAAATTACACTATGCGGGTCCTTTCCATTGGGGGGAAAAGGAGCCTGCGGCGCATCTAATTCGCCTATAATACAAGTAGAAATAGAAATACTCCTGCCAATTCTCCTGCTGGCATCCAACTTCTGACATCCTGTTACCGGGATTGCAAAAGTCCACAGGTCTGCCTATATGTCATGAAATCAAAGGTAGAACTGAAACAAACCGTGCACTGAATAGAATGATTATTACACATCTTTCAAACTAAGTTATTACATCAATGATTTAATTATGTCAAGAAATGTCGATCAAAAAATATCTGCATGAATTGTCTTAAATAATTTTCATTGACACTTCCATAACTGGCAGTTAACAAGCAATTGGCTAAATGGCTAAAATGTTTTATTTTTATTTTTTTATTGACGAGTAAGCGTTACATATATGCTGTTCTACAGTTTAGGAAGCTATGATTGTACAAGCTTGAATGACAGCTAACGGGAATTTATGACAAGATGGTCATTGATGAGTTTATAGAGCAAAATGCTGGATTTATTTTTTAATTTGAGATGCAGCTGTAGTCATAGCTGACACTCAACAAAGCTTGTACTATATAGATCATTATCTGAGTAATGATGTAAGAGGATTCTCTGGAAAGTGTACAGCTATTCACATGTCAGCATTATGTCATAAAGAGGGTAATATAGAGATGATGTGAGCTAAGTTCAGTTGAATGGTCTCTCTCTGCAGTAGCTACAGAATGTTTACAATATAGATGCATAGTTAAAAACACCTTCTTTTGTTATCTGAACTAAAGTCTCTGACATGCTTGCATTTCTTTCATTTTTCCACCGCCTGTATCCCTATTGGCACAATGCCAAAGAATCAAATACAAGAAACCTTGGACTCCATGGAAATCCCATTCATTGGCAACAATACAGAGAAAACTAGCATAAAGAGAGAGTGATTTTTCTTCTCAAGAGGGGACATAAAAAAAAAATCAAAAAAAAAAAAATCATTCCTCTGCATGGTCAGAAATATCAAGTCATGCTGATTTAATTTAACACTGCTGCAGGAGTGTAAAGAAATATAATTCAATAAATGGTGGGCGCAGAGTTAAGCACATAATTTGTGTTTTAGAGTTACGGCCACTGCTGCGACTGATGCTGTCACTGTATCTATATGGTTTTGGCTCCTAAGAAGAAATCGGCAGAGCAAGTAAAGCCTTTTTCCTTGCTGAAAATGTATGCCAGTATGCACTCAGCACGCAGGTGGTGGTCAGAGCATTGAACAAGCTTGACTATTTTAGATTGATTACAGGGGGAAGGTTGGCTGCTCCAACTACATTTGGAAAGCTTTCACAAGTGAGATCTGAGTTGTCGCTTCCTTCATTTGGGCTGCAGTGAGACTGCTCCCTGTCACTCAGGGTTACAAGCTGCTTCCCTGCCTGTGTTCAAAGTTAGACACCGAGCACAGATCGAAGCTAATGCAAACTGACAGGAAAGCCAAAACAATGTCAAACCTTTTTTTTCTAACCTCGGTGTCACATTTTTACATTTCATAATTTTTACAGCTAAATCTAAATGTTTGTTCTCAGATAATTAGTGACGTTGTATATTTCAGCTGTAACCTCCCTTTTAGACACATGAAGGTTAACCTTTGCTTTACAAGAAAAAAACATTTTCTATCTCTCTGCATGCCTCCTTGTTAACATTTCTAATATAAGACAAACTTCCCAAAATAGACAAAACACTCTTTTTCTTGCCCTTATTATTGAGGATTTTTTTTTTGTCTGGAGCTTTTTTCCGAAAGCTTTTATGAAGTTCAGCACCCACTGTAGCTCCTACTGTGTTACATAGTTCATCAAAATAAAGCTGCAATATTAATAGCAATTGTACCTTCATAAAAATGAGTATGGTCATCCGCAAACGTCTAGATTAGAGCCATGACATAATGTGTTTCCTAAAAAACAAAAACAAAAAACAAACAAACAAACACACAATGACATTGGAGAAATCAAATAAAAAAAGATAATTGAAAAATCAAAAGTTTATTTGTCTATAAATCGAAAATCATGTACATCATTCTGTATATAATTGTATTTGTTACATGAAGATTTTTTTTAAATATGGGCTGATTAAGGCGCTGGTAGCCTAGTTGTTACGTCGCGTGCCCCGTACAGAGGCTTCAGTCCTCATTGCAACGGCTGTGGGTTCAAATCCAACCGTGGCCATTTGCTGCATGTCATCCCCCGCTCTCTCCACCCAATGTTTCCTGTCCACCTTCAGCTGTTCTCCCTGAATAAAGGCAAAAAATAAATACAAAATGAAATATAGCTACAGACAGCATGTCTAAAATAAAATAAAAAACATGAACTGATTAATTAAATAATTACATCACAGGCTGTAGACTGTTTAATTATAATCAGAGGATAAATATTATTGCTGTAACAACCCAACAGTTAGATTAATTATCTTCCTTTGGTTCTTACACGTTATATTAAGTGATACAAAATTAGAATTATACTACTCCAGAATGAAATATTAAAGTGAACTAATTCATTTATTATTAATAACTGTCACATTCATTGAGATCAAGGTGTTTAGGCTTTAAAAATGAGCAGTTTTTTTCATGATAAATTAAAGGATTTTGAGTTCCTGGTGATGGTCATTATCTTAACCCAGAGAATTATAAAGAACTTGGACTTTTACCTGTGGTTGTAAAACACAATAATTGGGATTGGAATCATTTTTGACACTCATATTTTGTGCAACCAGGGATTCCAGCTTTTCCATCCATGCTCTGCTTATGTTTTTAAATGTCTCGCTGCTGTATAAATCACAGTGGCGCCTTGCCACTGCTGTGTTCCGTGTCATGCTGGTAATGACATAACTTATTTGTCAGTTCACAGCATCTAGTTTGTCGCTCCCATCCTTCTTTGTTTGGATAAACATTTGGGCACTTAGAAATACAACTGTCCACACTGTAAACTGTGACGGGATATTCATGCAGCAATGTGCACAACGCCACTTAGAATTGTTTAGCAAGTCGAAGAGGTGGCCACAAGGAGCTGGAACATGATGGTGTAACACAAAAACACTGTCCAATTGACTGATATTAGTGTCAGGTTCTGTTGTTAACACAACTGCGGTGGTCTATTAACTGCTATGAGTGCAGACTCTATGTAAAAAATCACATCGCTGCATGCTGTCACCACGTCGTCTACACACTAACATAATTTCTATAATAGGTGTCTGGTAACTCTTGGTATCCACTCTATAATCAATGCAGAAACAGTCTGAGGTGCTGATTTTGTGTCTACTATCATATTAATACTGATAGGTCAGTCTCTAAAAAGTACAACTGGGCAGTATTTTAAAACTATGAAGCTGTGATGCTGCAGATCTCTTTCACTGTTTGCCCTTCACTAATGGTGGATTTGAGGAGCTGAAGAGTGAATTTTGTCACATTGTATGGTGCTTAAAAAACAAAAGGTTAGGGAAACATAACCTGCCTGTCTGGGGCAATTTGCTGCGGAAGGTCCTGCTGCTTCTCTTAATTCCCAGTGCAAGAAAACAAACAAGGAGAAAATAACGACATGCCAGTGAGAGAAAATGACACCCGTTGGTGGTCTAATTCTATATAGTGCAGTCAATAGAGTCGGGGAAGAAAACATGATGCCTAATTCGATAATTGGGTCCAGAAGTTGGCCAAATAAGTTATTCTCCCGTTTGAGTCACAGCTGGTGATAACCGTGCAATTTAAATTTTTAAAAACATCACAATTTTTTTTCTTTTCTTCCAGGGTCTGCAGGAATCTAACAGCTGGGGTGTGCAAGCCTCAAGAATGCAGCATGTTATTAAACATAATTGATAACCAAGGGAAAAGTTAATGTGTAAAGAAGTGGCCAATCTGCTGCTATTACTTAGAATGAAGGAAGAATTTATTAAATTGAGTTTAATTTGATAAGAGTTCAATTTAAAAATGGACCAAATATGTCTGTTAAAAATGAAATATATGCTAAATATGAAAAATACAATTGTATATAAATTTTAGCCAATTTAGCCAACCTTTTTTTTTTTAACCTGCATTCAAATAAAAAAGACACCAATTTAAAAAAAAAAACTAGCTTGTTTTGCCTTTCCACTTCTTCAGTACATCTTTTTTCATATGTTTAATCATTGATATGTTCTCTGTTTTTCACCAACAGAGAATTTCATTTTTCTCCTAACTACATTCCAGTTTTCCTAAAACGTGTATGTTAATTAGCATGTGTATCAGTGATTGTGTGTGTGTGTGTGTTTGTCTGTGTGTGAGTGTGAACTGAAAACACAGGAGCCTACAGACACATGTTACACAAGGATTTGTAGCTCTAAAACTGAATTGTTCAATAACCTTCACCAGTTGATGCATGACGTGTTTAGCGTCGCTGTGTACTCTCCTGCAGTGGCTGAAGCATTTTAGTTGACAAGCAATTGTTATAAAAATAGAATTCAAGTGATAGGAAGTACTGGTTTGACATTTTGTGTTACAGAACATACTGTACAGTACCTTTTGAAGCTACTAAAGTGCATATGAATCTATTTTAATTTTCAAATACCTTGGAAATAAAAAACTAGCCTATCTTGTACAAGAACAAAATTGGTAATTAAATGGAATTTGTTTTACATTCATTTACAAATTAGTTTAAACCCAGCACACCCTGGTAAACACAACAAAAACCTGATCCTTGTGCTGTTTGTTTTTTAGTAATCACTGAAACAGTTGTGGTCTGTGCCCTATGAAAATCTCATTTTGAAGTGAAACCCTTCACTTGATACAGATTTATCCAATTATTTTTCCCGTTTTACTTTTCCTGTTTATCTGTTTAAATTAAGCTCTTGTCAATATTGTACGAAGAAAATGTGAACATGCTCTCCATCTGCTCATGTCATTAGATCTGACTTTGAGGATTGCTTGCAGACTGGAAAGTTGCATCTCTGTTGAAACCTCTGGGCATTACCACAGGGAGAGATTTACTCTGTCCTCTGCCGTTTGATGTGGTTGGCTGATGTAAAGCTGCAGCGTCAACTGCGTGGAGATACACCAGCCGATCTCCATGCAAATGCTGCGAGTTGTGTTCAAGGCACGGGAAGATGTTACATGAAGCGTGCATTATGCTAGCCTTCTTCCTAACAGCTTCCAGTCATAGATGATGTCACTTCTTGCCCTGCAGAGGAGTAATCGGTCTCCTGCATGCCTGAAGGGCCCCTTAGGAGTTATCAGTCTTTGATAGTTGTCTCTATTGCAGTTGATTCAATCTGCAACACCACTCTGGGCCCTGTGTGAACATATAACAAACATACTTAATCATTGCTGTCGTTAGAAGTCGGGAAAATCCTTCCTTGTTATGTTCTAGCTGCGGAGTATTAATATCAGAGCAGACAAAGTGCTACCAAGTGCAAGAGGTTTGATTTCATACGTACACATGACAGAGAGAGACGAAGAGCGACAGGGAGCACGCACACACCCGCAGGCTGATACAAGCACACAGAGACACACACACGGCTCAGTGTGCCACTTCCTCATCTCCTGCTGCTCTGTCCTTAAACCTCTTCACCCTCCATGCAGGGAGTAGACACTGTGCTCTTTTCTCTTTGTCATGGTAATAACACTAAGCCTAACTGTCCCCCATTTTGCCTGTCAACTTGCATTTATTTTGTTTTCCTTTTTTCTTTTCTCTCTCCGGCATGTACTGTCAGGTTTTCTTGGGGTACGTTGAAGTCCCTCCCAGCATCATTCACCGCTCCTGGAACCAATTATATTATCCGGCCAGCCCTTTCAATTCCAACAGAGGCAGGGACAGAAAGAAATCTAGATCTATTCTCCATGGCAGCAGCATCACACCTTTACTAACCTATTCTTAAGTTCTCACTCAAGAGATTTTCATTCCTCCCTTTTTGCTCTCTTGTTCCCCTCCAGCTCTTCCCTCTGTTGTGTCTCTTTCTTTCCACGAAGCCGCCCCTGACACTGTGAATGAGGGTCTCGTTGTTTGCGACACCCAACATACACACATTATCTGCTGTCGTCTCCCTTTGCAGCAGGATACTTGCCTCAGAGCCTAACCATATTGTCTGAGCTTTCACTTCACCCCTGGCTATCTGCTGTGCTCTGGCTTAAGGCTTATCCTCCGGCTTCTGCAGAGCTGCTGGGCCAATGAACACTAACAACTTTCCCTTTGTATGCTGTGAGAACCTTGATACAGCATCAACGAAACATTTACTACTTCTGTCTACCGCTAATGCTCACATGATTTTGCCCTTGCAATTGTGGTGCAACAGTTTGTTGTTTCGTTTTGAATTTTTTTCAGCACAAGCCCTTCCATTTAATGAACGTGATGTTCTCGACAGAGCAGCATTCATTTTCCTAAAATCCCTTGAATAGGGTCATTTGTTTTCACACCTCATCTGGTGTTTTTGTTGCACTTAAAAGCACTGCTTGTTTTTTTGTTTTTTTTGTGATATGTCACGCTAATAGACCAGTTGTTGTTGTGACCAGTTTTTTACTTGATGAATTACAATTTAATCAGTCTTATACCTTTTAAAAAGTATCTTACTCCTTTGATCTGCTTCTATATTAGTGTCCACCTTTCTGGGAAGGCTTTCCACAACAGTTTGAATGCAGCCTGCTGGGATTTGCTTTCATTCAGCTACAAAAGCATTAGCGAGGTCAGGCATTGGTGTTGGACAATAAGGCATGGCTTGCTCGCAGTTGGGTGTTTCAATTCATCCCAAAGGTGGTGAATGGGGATGGAGGTCAGACTGTCTACAGGCCAGTCAAGTATCCTCCACCGCACAAATTCAGAAAGTCATTTTTTTTCTAGGGGACTTGCCTTTTTGCATGGGAAAACCAGCATGTTGAAACAGTTACAGGCCTTCCTGAAAGTGCTAAAAAAAAAAAGATAAAAGAGATATCCACCATGACCCACCCAACTTCTCTGGAACGTCTAAAGCCTTGATAGTGTCAGCAGTCCAGTTAAGAAATAATATGATGTGAGTTTAAAAGGCCTACGGCAGCAGAAACAAAGTTTGATTTAGTGCTTTTAGTCCTCACCTATCTACACCCCTATCTTCAATATATCAACCATCATGCCTTACTCCCGCCCTGTAAAATTGTCAGCCAGGGCCCAGTGGGAGTTATCACAAGGTGTGCTGCCACCTAAATAATGCCAAGACATCCATTTGATATTTTAATGCCACTGACACCACTTAAAGGTGAAAGCAATCCACCCCCTATAGAACTCGTGGGGCTTTTTCAAAGGCATAAAGGTAGAAATTACAAACTAAACATGTACTTTCATCTTCTCTCTTGCTGCTATTGCAATCAGACAAGGCTTCGCCTGTGTAACCATTGCCTTTGATATGAATGCAGTTCCATTGAGATTTGTGAATTATCAATTCTTTTTATGTTGTATTTCTGAGCTTCCTGACATTGGTTTACTCTGACTGCAAAGTGATGCTAACTTCAGAAATATTTCATATGAAAGGGCTTTTTTTTATTTCATTTCAAAGTTTCCTCTGGTAGTGTAGAGAGGTGGGATCCTGTGTGTTAGCCTGATTGATATTCTAGTGCTACAGTCAAAGTTGTCATCAGTTCTAGCTGGAAAGTGGTCCCTTGTAATTAACCTAATCACAGTTTTGAAAGCACCAGAGCTGTCAAATACTCCAATGCTGGATAATACACATAGTGGCTTAAAATGAGCTGTTCGGACAAGCGAAACAATGTGTCAAAAATGTCACTCGCTGAACAAAAAAACCCTTCTAATGTTCTTCTGTGACACCTGTAGCTACCTTTAAACAGACAAGCTCTAATTAGGCACTCAAAGAACATTTTAGATGGGAAATTTATATGCGAATGAATCGACTATAGTATTTCTAATTTAGTTTTTTTGCCCTCTAAAAGATGTTATTTTTGGTCTATAATCTCTTCGTTTTCATCTTTAGACAACATTGAAATAAATACAGTTTAAAAAAAACAAAATGTTTGCATGCCACATAGAAAAACCAGCTTACCAAAATGTGGAATAAACATTTCTTATGCTTAGGTAACCTTGAGAAATTTGTCTCAATGTAGGAAGAATCTTTCTTGCTTCACTAACAGAACAGAACCAAAGCAGACTAAACACCCAGAAACCATGTTTGGAGCTCCATGGTGACCCGCAGGTCAACAGTACTCATGTCTTGTGCAGTTGCACTAATGTAAAACCTTTTGGGGACAATGTAACTATAACAGACATGCTCAGACTTCTCTAGGCAACTGTTCTGTGCGTTAAAGACTGGCATAAATGTCTTTTCACAAAATTATTGAAGCTGATATTATATCTATATGAATTTAATCCTAGGCTGTGAATTACTAACATATGTTCACTTGACTCTTTTTTCTTTACTTGTTTGGAGTATCATGTTTGTTTTGGTCCTATTCCTATAGTCAAAGAATGAAAATAATTAATTCCACTCACAGAAAGCTTCAGATTTTAAGTTAGAAGTTGACTATTCCCTTTTTGCATCACACATTGGTTTGGCATCCTTGCTTTTTGTCATTTGTGGAGCTAAAATATTGGGTAATTGGTATTGATATTGGATAAGAGGACCAATGTGCAGTTTTCCTCTGGTTTCGATGACAGAATTCTTGAGGACTTCAAACAAGTAATTGATTAAAAAATTGTGAAATGAATCCATATAGAGGTACGTTTTTCTTAATCAAATCATGGTAAACTGGAATCGCCCCCCCGGTTGGCTATTACAAATAATTCAGATCCACGTCAGTGAAACATTTGAATCAATTTTCAGCCCTGGTACTAAAAATCTCTCACTTAATGTCTTTGTGTATCAGCCCTTCTATAAGCTTCTGCCCCCCAAAAATTCTCATGAAGCATTCGATCAGTGTTCACACAGCCATTTGTGTACTAATGGAGACCCATTGTTTCAGTTTCACAAGATAGTCATGTAAACCTGACCTCTCGGTTAAAAGAGATTTGTTTTGCTACTACAAGGGAAATTGATCAAATTGATTTGGGAAAGTGAATCATTTACAAGAGAGATGATTCAACAAGTATCTATGAGAATGTGTTTCCATCTACTCAATCCTCGATTGCATAGATATTCTTGTGTTTCCAAACCTACCCCTGCCTCTTCTCCAGAAATAAATTATAAAACTGAAATATTTTATATTAAAATTCATGAACAGAGATATAGTCGGCGGTATGGCAGGTGTCGACTGAAGCGTGGTTGCTCATACAGGGTGATGCTCGATCCTATGCAGCATCCAGCGGCTTATCGATCAGCTGGCGTAAAAAGCTCAAGATGGTACGTGTTGTCATGTCAAGTTCAAAAGCAGCTCTCCTGACAGCATTGAGCAAAACAGGCTCCTGGAGAGGCTTACAAGCCCTCTGCGCACACATGCACCAAGCAGATTCAGCTGGAGCTGCTCGCTGCTCGGGTCACTGACAGTTCAGGCTCCCAGATTTCTGGTCCTGCAGCGTGGAGAGTCTGCGCCGTGGCGAGAGAGAGAGAGCGAAACAGAGAAGCAGATAGAGACTATATGAGCTCTGCAGGCACAATCTTATTTATATTCAGTGTATAGATTTACCCTGACTCATCATGGTGCAGGAGGATGTATTAAAGAGTGCTGCTGCATATCACTAGAAGAAAGAAATCTGCTTATGCTATTTGTCAGTGATGTCAGGGAACAGAAAGCAAATCAATCATTTCCATATGACAGCTGGTTGTGACACTGGAGACTCTTGTTTGAGTTCTGACTTCACACATTGCTTACATTTTTATAAATCCTCCTTTTTTTTCATAAGCGCCCACACAAAAATGCCAATCATATGTCAGCGTAGCCTCATATTTATTCAATATATTCCTTTAATAACTACACAAAACAAATGCAAGAGCACAACCTTCTATCAAAGCCACCTCAGAACAATTTGATTATCCGATTGAGTTTGCATATCTCGCTTGTCTGTCTGCTGCACATGTTCTCATTGATATGAACAACACAGCTGAACCGTTATGTAGAGGGGATGTTTCTTCCTATCAGGGAAAAACAACAGTTATTCTCAATGCCACAAGCCACAGTATAGAGAATCCACAGCTGTCTGTGTTTAGAGGTCTATTAATTCCAGCCCCGACTGCTGAAAGATGAAGCAGCTCGATATAAACTATCCTGACAAACTTGTGTGTTTCTGTGTAGATACAAAAAAAAAAGAACTGTCATACTGAGACTGTCTTTGTCTCTGTGATTTTTCTTTCCTCTATCGTCCCTTGTGCTACATATTTCCTATTCTGTTAGACCCATCACTTCACAGGAGGGAAGACAGAGAGCATTTTCTATTCCCTTACAGTTCACTTAGGACTGCTACTCAGGATTCCTCAAGGACTTTACAGGTAGCCTTTTTTCTGCGGTTTACTGCCTGTTCTGTACTTCCACTGATATGAAAAATTAAAGAAATGGATACTGCATGAAGCAGTAGGGGGACTCAGAGTTGGCTGGACCTTCTTCCAATATTCCTTGTTTGTCCCCAAAACAGTAAATCATTGCTGAATTTTGTGTTAAGTATATCAAAACGCCTAAACCCATTTACCCGTCACCTTAAGTGGAGTTTATGTAACACACAAGCTATTAGTGACATATTTGATGATTAGCCTTGAAGATGACTCCTCTTCCTGCTTGTGAAGCCGGCACCTCTTGGGGGCAGTAAAGGCATCAACACGTCCTTTCATCTCCTCCTGGCTGCAGGAAAAGGGCAAGGTCAGATGGGATTTAAGCTTGGCTCTCCTCCGTATGTTTCTTTGCCTGCCCAGTTTCGCTTTAGGCACAGATTAGCACCGTATACCAGCTACTGTTACAGTCCACCTTTGTGGCATGTGTGCCACGTCAGATCCTGATTGGCGTGTCAGGAGACTCGCCTTCTTGCTTTGCATTCGTATTTATGCAACTGAAAGCCCTTTTTTTCACTTCACTGATAAAAGTATACAGAAACATCAGGAAATGTAAAGAGTTCTTAGAGGATTTTCCAACCAAGATATACATCCACAAAGGAGAGCTGGAAGCCATTTAAACAGCTTTAGCTGGACATGCTTCACTTCTACAAATTGTTTGCATGATATTTTGACAATTAAAACAGCGTCATTTCCTTTGTTGATATCATACATCATGGTTGATGTCATGATATTTAGGAAGCGGATATTCTCACTGTTTATTATTATTATTATAATTTCCAGCCCGACATGGAGCTGGACACCTCTTTAAGGACACCACGTGATCAAACTCAGTTGACGGCACATCCTTTACATGTCCCACTTTTGTTCCGATTGAGTCGTTGTATCATGAACAGAATGAGGGACTCGCTGGGTTTGCAGTTGTTTCTAAACTGGTGGTGTGTGGCTTAATTGTGCTGACGATTTGGCAGAGGAAGGAAATGTCAGGCAGAGCGTAAATGAAGAGAGAAAGCTTCCAGTGAGGAAAAAAAACCCAGATAGATTCATTATGTTTCTGGAGAGTGAGGACTGTGAATAGAAGATATGTGTTAAGGGGTTACTGTAGAGCTCAAATGTAATTAATCCTGACATTTGACGCATTCAGAACTTTAGAAAATAAAAGTGTTTGAAAAGTTAAGAAAACCAAAGCCTAAAAACTGCTGTTTGTTTCGGCATCTTACTCTCTGCTCAACTGGTAATGTTACCTCTACTCTTCTCTGGGTAAACCAAGACACCTGAACTCTGACAGACAGTCAAGTATTCTTCACACACTTCTCCCCTCATAGACAAAAAGAAAATCAAAAACTCATCAAACTGTTTTGGTTTTATACGTTTCCTTAAGTCTCTAGAGGCCTCAGGAGGACTTTGCTCAGACTCCCAGAATGGCGAGGTTGAAGTCATCCAGCAGTGGCCTCCGTCTGGCATTTTACCCAGAGCACATCCTGTGGGAGCGGGAGCTTTGGAGCCGGCTGCGCGACCACATCAAACAATGGCTTTTTGTTGTAAACAAAGCCAGGGTAGCTTGCCGGGGGCCCTTCGCTCCTCTCTCTCTCTCTCTCTCTCTGTCTCTCTCCACACGCTTACGGCCCGGATCCAGTCTGCCTACTATAATTCTGGACTGTCAGACAAATGTGCGCCAATGCACCACAAGTCTTTCTGTTGCATTTGCATTTGTACAACCATGAACCTGGCAGCACAACAGACAAATTCAAATTTGTGGAAAATACTAAAGCTAGATGAAAAGCCAAACTAACGGTTTGCCTCCAGAGGACAGTTAAAACACAATCACCTGAACAGTTGTTTGACTGCACAGCATGAAACATTATGTCCTTATGTTTGTTTATTGGTCGGTGTAACCACTGCTGCAGCTGCTTTGTCCAGAGGATAGAGCACCAGTTGTGCATAAAACATCTATTGTGGATTTGTTTTCCCGATAGAAGCAGTAACATCTGCTTGTCCGCTAGTTGCCATCATTGAAGAATGTATTGCGTAAAAATGAGGTTATATATTAATGCTTCTATCTTCCTTACATTTACTTTTTTCACAAAAAGTACTTGTTGTCATTAAAGCCAAAATGAAGCAGCAGTCATGGACAGCGCTGCCCTACAAAAGTGGTTTATGGTACTCAGAGAAGCAGTGAAGTACAGATAAAAGTGCTTCCCGAACTTTTTGGACTAGCTGGAAAACTGTACAAAAAAAAACGTATTTCACTGCCTTGGCTTTTCATTGTCATAAAAACATACATAATCCTTGGGTAATAATGCATTATGTCTTTAGCAAATCCAAACTATTTTGGATATATAGAGCATATGATATGTATAAATATTTGTCCTCATGAGTTACATTTTTTCCCTTGTATTTCTGTCCTACAATTAGTATTTCACAGTCTTGTTAATAAATCGTGTTCTATTTGAGACTATAACAGTTTATATCGCAAACTACCCTCGACCTGACAGTTATGTAGGCACATTTCATTTTCAACATACTAACACACATCTTCTCCACTAAACATGAATCCATCCATAAAACACTGTAAAGTTCATTGCTTACACAGCTGCGTAGTTATTTCAATATTGTTTGACCTCCTGTAGAACATAATAGTGTGGTTACTTGTATTTGTATGCGTCTTGTTTGCTTGTTGGATAGTCTGAAGAGTCACAATGCATTGTGGGGCGGTTGCGTAGGACAAGTGAAGTCCATCATAGCCTACTTATTTATCATACTTTAAAATGATTGTTTACCTAGTGTATATTCCAGGATTTCTCACATAGTCATACTTCATATAACACACAGCCATGAACTCAGATCTTCTGCTATCTTTGTTAACTTCTCATCAGCTATTCCTCTCCATAGTGAGTGGATTTAGCTTACTGCCTTATTTTATTATGTCTTGTGGAACAATTCACTTAATAACTCACATGTCAGTTCATTAAAAATAAAAATAAATGTGGTGGTTCATCAAACGTTTATTAATGTGAGGCCCGTATTATGTCAGGCATGTTTGTGGACACTAGCCACCCCCCTCACATATTATTTAAATCTTTTTGTTTTGCCAGTTGTTCAGTCATATTGTTAAATATATCTGCACAAAGGTGCTGTGATATTTGTAGTGGGTATATTTGTGGATTGAAGAAGTACGAAGTGTAAAACACAGGCACTTTTGGGGCAGCTCAGGGCAGCACAGGGGGTCTTTGGTGCCATGCGTAGCTCAGTCGACCCAGACGTCCGAGAGTGTGCAGCCAGTTGATGTGTTTGTGTCTCTGTGTTTCAGAGCAAATTAAAGAATCAAAAAAATCCCATGCACGCTTGATCATTTGTGTATAAGTGTGCAACATTAACGTTAGCTGTTGTTATCTAAGCTGGCATTTGCTTTCTATAAGCTTGGATTCCTGCTTGAGTGTTGTTACTGCTGTTTGGGGTATTTTTTGAAACAAATGTCAATATAGATGTAAGCTCACTCATTTTCCTTTTTAATTCTAACCCTGTTTAATGTGTTAGCTTTGTTCAGCTGAATAGATTCTGTCATGTTTGCTCAGTTAGCACATGGACCTGAACCACTAACGATTCACACTCCCCATTGAAATACACCTAACAAGTGGGCTACACAAAGGTTCTGCACCACAATGTCACCTTTCATCAATAAATCAGTAATGAATCAAAACATTACCAAATGCTGCAATGTGCTGAAACCCCTGCAGTTTCATGTTAGTGATATTTCCTCTTGAGTGCTTGATCAAAGGTGACACAACATAATGTTTTCACAGTGGGGCTCAGGCTTATCCTGGTGATTAGCACTATGTTATCGTCAGGAGTGTTGACTGCACTCTGATGGTATAGACCACTGATCACACTTTAACTATGATAATGAAATATTTTAAACATCCAGCTAATTGAAATGCCGGCGCAGGGCGGCAGGTGGGATGCATGCTTAGTCATTATCACTCCTAATAGTTTTGATGGGAAAGGGAACAGGACGGAGAAAAGGAGGCCCAACTCTGCATCCCAGGAGCCCTGAAGACCCTCTAAGGCTATTACAGCCTGTGTTTTTTCTATCTTGGCACCTCTGTACATTTTATCCAAACTGATATTCTGTCATGCAGAGTAGAATTTGGAGGGCTGGTTAATTGCAAGGTTGGACGATAATTGTTTCATTAATTCTGGCTGGATCCCATTGTTCCCGGCCAGGCACATGGGTCCAAGTCTATGCAGCGCTTGGCAGTAGTTTTTAAACGAAGGGGAAATGGAACAACCTGCTTCACTGCCCCTGCTGATCCCTCGGGTTTCAACAGCTTTTTCTTTTTTCTCTCTTACCTAGTGTGTCAAGGGCATTCCCTGTCTACCGGGCTTCTGGAAACCTGCAGAGGACAATCATTCTAAAAGCTGGTAGAGGGGCACAGCAGGTGGCCAGATTTACGTACTCTCCCCATATCCCCTTTCCAGAGAATGGTCAGGGCGTTTGTACTTCATAAAAAACCCAACGGCTTTTACAGTCCTATAAAATATTCTCTTCAAAGTAAATGTAAGGTTCAGACATCATTTGTTTTGTTTCTGACAAAAGCAGGATTAGCATCCTGTTAACATTTATATTCTCTTCCTGTTTCATATGAAGTGGAAATTATAATGGATTGAATTCTAACCAAGTATGTGCATGCTAATCACGCCGCTTGGCTGTTTGAGATCCACATGCTGACTGCTGAAGGGGAAAGAGGCGCCCATTGACTTGATTTGAATCCATTGCTGAGCACATGTTCCAATCTCAACACTGAGAGCTGGGGTTACAAAGTGTGGCGATTGGAAGTACACCAGAGGGCAGAGGCCAGTGGCTTTACTGCTATTTGGATCACTGCTGTGTGTCTTTGAGGTTAGAAAAGGTTGAATTAGCTTTGCTTCAGCACATCTCCAGCTGAGAACTATGTAAATTGACAGTAAGGAGTCTTATCTGTAAAAGAAATAGTCAAAGCCTCGACCATGAGCTCTGTTTTTATCATATTTTTACCCTCTACCCTGAATGACGATGCTGTAAAAATGGCCATCAATGATTGAGTGCTCCTCTTCTTATCTACTGGCCATCGACAGCAAGAGTGCAACCACATGGGCATATCCTGTTTTCAAAATCTATTTCTGCTCTTTTCCTTCAGGACGGAACTTTTTTTCATTTGTGGGAATTAAACCAGCATGAAAATACTTTTCGGTATCTTTTTGTTCTTAAAGGAAAACAGGATGCCTGGGCTTTTCAATTCAGGAAGAATCCAATCCCTTCTCTGCAAGGCTTAGAAGAATACATTTCAGCTTTGAATCACAGCGTAAATTCTGCTGCTACAGGCTGGTGTGGCTGGTCTGGGCAGAGCTTTACAGTGAGAGACAACAATCCTCCGTCATGGCTGGTGGCCGTTTTTGAACTGTGAAAACATATGAGGAGCCGAAGCGCCTCTGTGCAGCAAAGGGGGGGAGAGAGGGCCTTTCATTTATTATTCAAATGAAATGAGGTCCGGCAGATGGTGGGAGAGGGGCCGTGGGCTTGCGGCAGAAAACCTCCTGCTCTCTACCTCTGTGATTTCAGTCAGCCCGTGACGAAATAAAAAGTTCAAAGGGAATCAGCGATCGTGACGGATCTCATTAGCATATTTCCGATGAGCAACATTAGAAGCAGAGATGGGGGAGTCGGAGTTGTATCTAATGCAGGAACTAATCAATGTTTACTGTGTATACATGCCACTGGAAGCCTTGCTTACATATACCTCATTTTCTTTACGTGTGTGATGGGCTTTGGTTTCAAACTCGTAAAGGGAGTGTTACATAAATGTAAATATTTTGATCCACAGTTCAAACTCTCGTTGTCAACAAGCCCCCTATTTTTGTTTTCTTTCTTCTTTTCACATTCAGTGAACAACAACATACAAAGGCTTGTTTTCTGTTTTTGAAAAGTTCAGATATCGAGAGAAGCGTGAATAATATCATGCTCAATCTTTTGATATCCACAAGCATTTGCTACATCCATTGCTTCCGTTTAACTTGTGCATAAACATCTTTCCAGCTACCTTTATGTTATTCCAGACCCTGTGTATGTTTTGAAATGGAGACTATGAAAAGTGAAGAGCCCTCAAAGAGGATTGTAAGAGCTCAACTTGGACATAGAAATGACTTGTTTAAGACATTGTGAGATATACTGGGAAACAGTGACGTTCTTACTGAGATTTATACGAGTAGATTAATACATACAATACAAACACATACTTGTGTGAGTTTGTGAGATGTGAAGCTACATCTAGGAGCCTAAAAGTGAAGAAACAAAAACAACATTAATGGATAAAAAGCAGGAAACTACAAAACTTCACAAAGAACCTGCAATCTGAAACCCCTTTATTTGTTTATTCTCTGTTGTTTAATCTGAACAAAAATCAAATTGAAAGTTACTTCTAAGTCAAAGTCTAACTTCACTCAGTGTTTGCAGGTCATTAGAATTCACTGAACCCGACCAGCACATACACACACTAAAAAGTTTGTAAAAGGGCTTGAGAGTTGCGGAATGGTGAACTGTGCTATAGCTAAGTGGACCCGATGGATTGAGGTCTTCATCACAACTTTTTGGCAAGAAAAAAGTGAACAAGCTTATTTTCCAAAATATGGAAATACTAAAGCGAGTCATGTTTTGCACACAAATGTAGCACTGTTTGAGGTCTCCGCAAGCTGCAATTCAGTTTACATTATTCTTTTTTTTCACAATATACACAGACCCTGACATCCCATTAAACTTCACAAACATGAAAAGACATAACACTACACATTATGGTATGCTGCACAATAGATGCTGTAAATGGGTATGTATTTCCAGAAATCCACAATGGCTCCATTCACTACGTGGACACTGTAGCATTATGGAGAGCAGTCGCGTCATGCCATTTGCCTGAGCACTGTAAAACACTGCCATGTGTGGGGTGGACACACCAAGGCCGGGCTTGTAAAAATGCTGAAAACTCTTTAGCTGTCCTCCAGACGCATGGGACTTCAGCACCTGTTAAGGGGTTACTTGAGTGTCAGCATGTGACCATGTGCACCTAGCAACATGCAGCCAGACTATCACACATGGAGCTTGGTGCATTTTACTGTAGTGTTCTATTTAGCGAGATGCCATTCTTCCACAATCTCGAAACAAAGCGCCATCCCATCTCTGATGTGAAATATTGGGCTGGGAGATTCTTTTGCCTCCTAGGCCTGACTGTATTTCAAAATCTGAAATTTGAGTGAGTTTTTCTGAAGCTCCCTGTGGTGCTGTTCATATGGACCACAACAGGCCACAAATCTGGCAGCAGCAGCTTTTTCTCAGTGAAAATACAGAGCAACATCAAGCCATCAAAGCACAAGAGGAATTTGGTTAGAGCTGGAATGCAATAAAAAGTATAAAAACGCCTAATTTGACTTTACACAAAGGATCTAAGACTGTCGCAAAACCAAACAAGGGACATAAAGGAACAAATAGATCACAATCTTTTTTTATTTATGGGATATAAAGAAAAGGGCGGTCACATCCTGCAATAAGGTTTTGGTTATCGCATAACACAAGAATGTTCTGTGTGCAGAGAAGAAAGATCTGCATCTCATAAAATCAAAGCAATTGTTAATCCTACTTTGGAACTGCTCATGGAAACTAATAAGTGTGGAGTCTCACCACTTGTTTTTGCATATGAGTTAATAGGGCATAATTAGAACACAATAGCCAGCTTTTAAAAACTGTTGCATTACAAACTGAACAAATCTTAATGGAAGTCTTTCAACAAAAACTATTTGGACTTTTGGCTTGGCCTCACCTTGCTCCTTTTGTTAAACACAGATGAAAAATAGCTTAAACGCTGCACAGATTAATATAACAAAAATCCCTTTTGCTGGGAATACACCCAAACCTCACTATTTTGGCAACCATCATGGATTTGGATGTCTGTCTCAAAGATTAATGACTAAGATGTTTTTTAAAAAGACAAAGACAGAACAATCGCGTTGGATGCAAGTCTTGATTTAAGGGATCAGTGTTACGAGCTCTGACTTTCCTGCGGCCGCCTCCTCCTGCCAAATATCCGACGCTTTGTTTCGTGACACTTCTTACAATATCGGTTTGCGAATCCCAGTCTTCTTTGCAATGTCACCTTGTAAATTCCTCCCACGTATTCCTCCTGCATTTTACTGCTTTGAAAATGAAGAGACCACCATGTGCTTGGAGCATACCTTGGCTCACAACAGGTTCCTCATTTTCTGACTCCCACTCACCCACTTACTACTCTCCACTTTGTGACCAGAATAGAAGCTGCAAAGCAAAGCGACATTGACGAGCAGACTGGGCCTGCAGGCTGATGTTAGGCCACCCTGGGATGAAGCCGGTGAAGGACCACCCCAGCAGGCTGCTTAGACCAATTTATGACACCTACTAGGGGAGATTGCACTGTAGACACTTTAGAAAGCAAGTGGCTTAGTCACAGACCTGCTCCATTGCTTCCTTCCTGCCTCCACTCAAGGGTTTATTTAGGATTGTTTATAATGCCAACAGATCCCTTTGTCACCATATTTCATGTGACTGTGATTGCTGTGCTGCAGTAATCACAATAATATTGTATTTCATGCGTACCATTATTCTTCTGGCTTGAGTCAGTTTACATTTGATATATGAATGCAGAAATGATTCCTCCTTGTTTTCACAAAGATGTGAATTTTTTTTTTTTATGTATGTCTTCAGCAAGCCAAAGATGACTTCATTTTTCAAGACTTTTACATAGTATAAATTATATAGATTAAAAACATATTAATACATGTTTAAATCCCAGCCCACATTACACAGAAAACTCTACGCTCACATTTTAGAAAACTCAGTATCTGACACTAATCAAGAGCACATGTGCTCTTTTATGATAATGTGTACAGTTTATGAGCCCCTGTATTTTTCCTTGAAGCTCTATTTCGTTTGTTTTACTCCTAAAAATATACAACTTGTTTTCTCTCCAGTGACAGCTTTCCTACTTAACACGTATTATCTTTACACACACAGGATTTTAATGATAACACATAAAGATCATTAATTATTCTAAGGGATTCATATTACATTTAAGTCGATATAGAGTTCCATTTACTAACAACTTAGTGCTTGTACACATCACATCCTCTATCCAAAGTTCAGTTTTGCTCTCTCATAACATTTTAAACAGTGTATTATGAGCGCATGCAATGAAGGCTGAAATACACACACATGCATCAACAGGATCCTATGGACATGCATCACTTTAGAGATGCCAGAGTGACAGGGCTGCCCACAACGATCACTCCTCAGCTGGTGGGGGAGTTTCGATGCCTTGCTCAAGGGAACCTCGGAAGTGCTCAGTAAGTCAACTGGCTCCCATCTAAAGCTACCAGATCATTTTCCATACTTGGTCTGCTCTGGGCCTTGAGCTGGGGACCCTCCAGTGCTCAACCTGAGTCCCTACAGATTAACCCACATGCTCCTGATGATCAAAAGTAAAATGAATGAGTTTTTAAAAAAGGATATATAACCTGAAAATGTTTGATGTTCCATTTATTGCCATTGAGAAAATTTCTCAGAGCTACTACAACTGCCATCAAGAATTAGTGCTCAGCATTGGTCACCTGTAGAGGAGTTCATTATGATCACGTGCAGAGTTTATTGAGTTAAATAAAACCTTTTATGGCCTCATCTGTTTCTAGTGTGCTAAAAACACTTCTTTCAATTTTGACAATACTCTGCTTGGAACAGTTTTCATAAGTGTGTTCTGAAGCTCATAATAATAAAATGTTTTGAGTAATTAAGAGCTAAATAACTCTTTATGTGGAGGCCAATAGAGGCCAATTAAGGGCTATTTCACTGGATTACTCAAATAGACTTGTATACATTATTTGGCCATTTGAGTCTCAAAATGTGGATAAAAACTTGTGTCATGTTAATACACTCGTTATGATAACGTGAACAATTTATTAGAATTATCGAGTTTTGCAGCTGTTGCTCTATAACTTCTAAATCAGTGAGTTGTTTTACACTTGAATATCTCGTGGAATACATGATTATTATAGTTTTATTAGTAATATCATCGTTGTTGTTAGACATTCCATCATCGTTGACTCCTGAAATTGATGAAATTGCAGTGAGCCTTCAAAGCTATGGACAGTAATAAGAAGCACCGGTCGAGTCTGACTACTCTAAAGGAGTGAAATTAAGACCAGACCAGACTGTGGACGAGGCTTAATCCACAGCAGATTCTCCCCTCAGCTTGAATAAAGCTTTGCAGCATTGCTCTCCACGATGTCTGCTTGCTCTGGTAACAAGCCTCTCCTGTGTCCGGGGAGAAAAAATTCATAAAGGTAGAGTCAAATTTTCCCCCTCCCTTCCTCTTCAAATAGAGGCATGCTGAGCTTCACTGCTGAGGCTGGTGGTAGTGGGGCACTGGGGAGCATTCAAGCCCTTCTCCCCTCCCCTCACTCCTCAGTTTTTTAACCAGCCTTTTCCACGACCCAGTGTGCACGCAAGGCAAGCCAAAATAGATAATGAGGAATGTCAGCCTAGAAACAGAAAATCACCTCTACCAAGACCGAGCTGTTCCAGAGGACTGGATTGCATTCCAGTGCAACTCTGAGTGATTTATGACTACCAAAAAAAAAATACAAGCCTCCCAAAAAGACATCTAGCTACACAGCTGGTTAATGCCAACTGGTTGTGACTTGTGATGAGTAATGACATCCCTTTGAGTCAGTAGCTTTGTTCTGCCATGTCTGGATGATGGATCATTCTCTTGAATCCGTTTTCAAGATGTGCAGATTACCCACTGAATAATTACTATTTTTTAAAAAGGAGAACTTTGAGAAGTCATTTTCTCTCTCTCTGCTGTAGATCAGTTGTGTTATCATTTTTCTGTGGAGGGAGAGTTGAAGCCGTGGATGTCCACTTTCAGTGTGCTCATCAACAGTAGATCCAGGGTCCATACAAACCCAATTAAGAATCAATTTGAGCCAGTGTCAGACAGTCTGGCGCCTGCAGAGGGGTAAATGCTTTTAATATGAACATTTTATCGTTGTCTCACAGTCTTCCATCGTCTAACAGTCTGGCATGTGTAAAGTATCTGTCATGAAGCCTTATACTTGAATACAGCCCGCGTAGTGCGTCCTCAGACCTCCACATATGGCCTGCATGTGAAAAGAGGAGATAGAAAAACTGATATCTGAACAATACCACATAAGAGGCATAATTCATAAACTATCAAAAACAATGAGGTTTTCGTGCCTTGTTTGGCATTTATTCCTCCAGCTGTTCAGTCTCAATGTGGTCTCAAGACAAATGTCATGGCAAATGCGTCCTTGAATCATGTTTGACACCAGCCCAGGTTGCTGTGGCTTCCATGCACAATATGAAAAAACGGACACCTTTGCTAGTTATATCTTTGTCATAGGCCCTGTAACTCCGTCAAATCTATACAGCTCAACCTCAGGAGTAATGGAGTTGTGTTTGTTTATGGAGTGCATTTCTTAGCATTTAACCATTATAGTCATAGTAGTACTTATAGCACGCAGTTGTAATAGCACCAATTTTATGCAAAAAGAAAAGCCTCTTTTAAGCCTCTCAAAAAGAAACATAAGTCAGTATGTTTCTGCAACCAACATACACAATTTTAGACCTATCAAATCCATATCATGCAATACTTCTGCCTCTGCTCCCACCGAGTAGAACACCTTACCTGTATTTTCCATCAATTTATAGCATTTCAGATGACTGCACTTAGAGCACACGCAGCCTGAAACTAACGCTACAACAACCTCTCTTCACACTGACATACCTGTGGATGTGAAATGCCATGATTATCATTTCAGGCAATGCTATTTAGAAAGGAGTTGTGAGGACATGATGGCTTCTAGCAGCTGAGTGGCAGTCAAAAAATGAGTCATGTATTCTGAACGTATTCACCGAAGCGTGAAGGTAATTTTTACGCTAAAGTTCTCAAAGTCCAAGATGGCAGTGATGTCTTTCTGTGCTGTTATTGATTAAACAATTAGGCTTACTTATTGTTTGGATGTGTGATTCCAAGCCACAATCTTTGACAGTTGTGACAGTGTAAAAACGTCTTATGTCCCATTGTTGCCATGTCTACTGCAGAGTTTAGTGGTGTTTTGTATCAAAGTGTTTGTAAAGGCATTGATGACCTGACGGCACACCTTCAAGCCAGCTAACGTTCATCATATGCTCCAGACGCTTTCTTTGATTAATTTTCCCTTGAAAGTTAAAGCACAAAATGGTGATCATATGTCCGTTTTCTAAATGTATTTAGTAAATAAAAACATTGAAGAACATTTTTACAAAGCTTAAAGTCAAACGTTTGTTGTGTAACCATTGAAAGATTACAAGTCTAGGATGCCTATAATGATAAACCTTCAACTACATAGAGTTGCAGAATGTCAGACATTTGAAAAAACAACAATTATCAGGTAAATCGATGTGAATCAAACAGCAGTGAAGTAGAATAACACACCGAACACTAAAAGAGAAAAAATGAAAATACAATAAGAAATCATCATTGTCTCCAGAAAGCATAAGTAGTTGCAGGCTTTGTAAAGCATTTCCTTGATTTGAAGGTATAAATTGTTTTTGTAAGAATTTCAATTCTATTCAACAACCATTAGCCAACTTATGATATAGGCTGATGAGCTTTAAGAGTGCAAAAAAGTAATTCTCAACAGTTTAAATATTTTCTGGAGGGACATTTAATAAAGTCATCAGGGGATTTGAGTCAAAACCTAAAAAACATTAGAAGATTTTTCCTTCAATGTCCCAGTGCTTGGCTATAGTCTTGATACATCAAAAAGGGAAGAAAAATATTTCATTGTCCAGGGCAGAGAAGTTGGGTCTAAATCACAAAAGATTTGGCTAAATTTCAGTCAAGACCAATAGATCAAATGTTCCACTCTAAATTAAAGAACCTTTTTAAAGCACATCCAACGTGGAATCAACCCCAGGGTAGACCCGTAGGAAGCATAGAAAAAAAAGGATATATCTAGTCTTGTAACACTTCAGGATCAAGAGGGGGGGACCGCGAAAAGCTGCTCTTGAGACGGACACTTAAACCCTGGTTCCACCAAGCAGTCCGGCTCAGTTTGGATCGGTATGGTACACTTTTATTGTGTATAAATGAAGCATTTCCATGTTCAAAGGTTGAGAATGTAACCAATATAACTGCTCTGTACAGTCTTAGAAAAGATGGAGGGATTGAGTTATTTAACAGTTAAAAAATGAGGTATTGGCAGAAAACCCCATAAAGCATTGCAGCACTAGACCAGCATATGACTCACAGTTTGTACAGGCGTGGTTTTCTTTGAGGCTGGATGGAGCAAACTCTGAATTATGTGAGATATCTTTTGGATGTTGAAGGAAGTGGTATCATTTGTTCCACCCAAACAGGTGCAAGACAACTAACATGAGAGTCAATTAAACACAGTCCCACCTACACATCGTATTAAGGAAAAGGGTTTATCAGCCATTACTGACAACACTGTACCATAACTAATCCAATACAGGAGCAGAATAAAGCAAAGGAAGCCATCCCTATAGTGTGTCAAGTTTTCCCTCTTATAGAAAGACCAATTAAATAAACCTTTTAAATGAAGCATGTTAGGGAAGTGGAATAGAGGCTAGCCTAAATCCCACCTTACCCTAAAGATTTCTTTTTTTCCGTTAGCATGTATTCCAGTGTGTACTCTTACATAAATGCTTTACTTTGCCCAATTTTGCTTGGGAGCAGCTCTGAAAATTAATGACTTCCAACCAACCCTTTGAGAAGATAATATTCGTGTTTGGCAGATTTATTATTTATTGCGTCTGTGTTTGCTGTCAGGGCTAAACCGTATGGTATGCGTCTCAGCACCAGGTACTATAAATAGAGGCAGTCCCAGAACTACTTGAGTGACAGGATTCCTTTCACCAGCATGCAAAGATGACCCATTTCCTTTTCCTTAAAGGTACCAACAACCCACAACCTCTATATATTTTTATTTAAATACATTTAAACCTTTATTCAGCCTCCGTTCTCTCTGCCAGACCAGTGTTTTTTTAAACATTATGTAGTTTATTTTGCAATCTGTTTCCTTTTTTTCTTGGCAATTGAACAGTTCAGCCCTGTGTTGAAAAACTAAACTATCAACTACAAACGAATGGAGTCATTAGATGCTGGTAATCTTATTGTTTTCCTGTCCCTATGCCTTTTCACATCAGAACAATGAGCATCTGTTTTCATTTTCCCAGTGTTTCAGCTTCTTTCCAGAAGAGGATCGACTCACTGCACAACAATAGATCAACATTCACGTAACTATTAGTTCAACATTCAACAATGGAAACTAAATCAAAACACATTTTCTAAAGGTCTTAATCAAGTGTATTTAAAATACAGAAGTATAGATTGAGAGCCTTTTAAGATGAGCGAGTTTCAATCCTGAGAAGTATTTTTGGAGAGAATCACACAGTCGGAAAGGAATGACTCCACTATATTTTTTTGTTCTGTATTTGCGCCATATAAGAGCATTTTTACAGACGTCTCAAGGACGAAGCAAAGGCAAAGTTTTGGGAGCCTAACAGATCCAGCAAGGAGACAAGCCTGGATCCATGTTGCTTGTCAGATTTTATCTATCGTAGAGAGTTGAATTCGCTTTCTGTGCTTGATCTAACTTCTCTCAGTGGAGTCTGTGCTCAGTGCAAGTCTCATAGCCAAAAAAAGTGCAAAATGTCCAGGATGGAGAATCTACTATGTGGTTATCTATTTTAAACCTACACAGAAGTGACTTTTAAAACTCACATTAATAACAGAGAGTGACAATAATTGTATGGCCTACATGAAGTATCTCTCAAATGACTTTATTGGTAATGGTATGGTTGGTATGGTTTGTCAGAAAAATGATTTGAAGCCTCCACACCAGCGACAGCAGTCAGGTGTTGGGAGCGTTATGTTATCAGGTTGTCTGTCCACTTTAGCACAAAATGACAATTTTGGCATTAAAGGTGGAGTTCACTTTGTTTCCTTCACTCAAGAATGAACCCTCTTATTATGACTTAATTCCACACAAATGTCTAATAGGGTAAAGGATGAAATAATCATGTTTTAACCCAGAGCCAAAGACAAACCCAACTATGACATTTTTATTAAAAACACTTGTCTGGAAATAATTTAAATCCCATATACTGTATGCGACCATGATATCGAAGTATTGTCAAGGGAGAAAATCTTGAAATTCTGCTCTGACTCAATGATGAATTGATCAGATTTGGTGGTCAGGAGTCAAAAGTCAAGGTCTCTGTGCCCACGCTACAATCCATACTTGTCAACAATATATCTCAGCAATGCCAGGAGGGAATTTTGTGACATTTGGTTTGTGTATTAATTTATTTTTTTGGTTCAAGATTGACCCTGGTTATGCCTCAAGGGCTAGTGATTATCATGTTGTCCTGAGAATGCTCACTGAAAATCTCATCCTCTGCAGAGGAACAGAGACCTTAGTCCCTCCTGTGATTGTGACACAACTTCTCCTAAGTAATGTAGACTTAATTTTTTTGTGTTGTGATCAAGGAATTGTAGTCATTGAAATATTTTTGATATGCAAAAATGAGAGTTGTAAGCTTTATGTTAAACATTGAAGGGCTGATAATATGTTTTGGGGCAGGGCTAGTCTTTTTTTATTTTTTTCCTTTTTGTTAAAATGTTGTTGTGTTTTTAACCCTGGGGATCTACAAACCACTTAATCAAAACTTGCAGTGACACACAAACAAGTTTTCACATAGAGACCAGTTTTAAAGAAAACATTTCCCATGCTATGACTGCCAAATGTAACTGTTGCAAGCTGTGTATTAAGCTGGAAGAATTAACAGCTGAATGGAAGTGAAACCAACATGTTTGGAGCTCCCCTGCTGACTGGCTGCACAATGGGTCACAAAGACCACCTCCTCCATTTTAACAGATAAAAGTTGTCAAACTACAAATGTTAAAATACAAGTCAAAAAATGTTTTTTGTCAAACCCTCAATCTGTTGTAAGTTGGGATCTATTTCCCATTGTTCATTTTTCATAGTAGTTCTGTTATAATTAGTTATTTGATGCAAAATTGAGCATATACAGTATAACATCATGATCAACATATGGATATAACACATGAAAAATATTATTCAGTAACATTATAAATTGGAAGGCTTCATTTCTTACATAGAAAAACAAAAGAATTCCTGAACCTAAAATAATAAAACATTCCGCTTTGTCTGAATCTAGCTTCATGTTACAATGAACGTAGGAAAGATTGGCATGCAAACCATTCCTTAGGGCCCTCGTGGAAAATATTCATTGCATTGTCGTGAATATGGTAGAGTTCACTCACAGCTGAGCCTTATAATTAAGTCTGCTCCACCATGGGAACTGCCTCTACATGACCATCAAGATCATAATTCTGACTCTTTCATTCCCCCATGATAACACAGATACAGAAAGCTATCCTGCACAATAAGCTGGGAAATGGATGACGCAAGTAGCTTCCATTCAGAGCAGAGCAGAGATCGTTTCTGACTTATGGAACAAGAGCGTTTTTTAAATCCTGTAGAAAATCCTCAGAAAACTGTTGAAATCCTTTGATTTTTCTTCTTTCAGTGTATGGCTAAGGTTTCAGATTGCCTTTGAATTTGTGGCTTTTGATCTTAATGAGTAAAACCACCAAATAATGACTTGGGACATATTTACCGCAACATTCCCAGCTACCCTCTCATTTACCGCATGCATGTTTGTCGAAACACCCCGACATTATTACTTGAGGTTTTCTTGCCCATAATGTGAACGGCATACTTTGAGGGGGGAACACACACAACGCATTACGAAGACCAAATCAAAGGCAACAAGTAGAGGTTGAGGGACTTTTGTTCTAAACTGTTTCTCTCTGTTGGGGTCTCTGCAGCTTTAATATAGCACAGAATCTGCCACCCCAGAAAATGTAATCATCACTTTTTTAATCCAACAGAACATCTTAAGTTTGGACTTGTAAAGAATTTGGACTACTTTTTTTTTCCTTCCTTTTTTTTTTGTATTTCTGCAGATTTTTCTGAAGGACTTCAATCAGCAACAGGGCAAATATTGTATAGCAATGGCCATCTAACTGCAGTGAATTAGGGATTTTAACAGAATTACCAACTACATAGCATATAGAAGTAATGTATAGAAGATACCTCTACACAACTACAGTGTAGTATTTATGTTACTGATATGCCAGCAAATATGATGCAGAAGAAAGCAGTAGCAATGAGAAGCAAGGTAATGTGTATATATGGGTGGTATTTATGCTCTCCAGTGTAAATCAAAACAAATTGTAAACCGTGGTCTTAGAGGAAGTTCAACTCTCAACTTTAACAGTTGCTTAAACGAGAGGTTCATAAATACCTTAATTTTACAGCACAAAGACTTTTCTTTTGATAAAGCCTGATCTGTCACTGTTAAACTTGTTTACACTTGTCGAGTCAGCAGCAAAACTGCATCTCGCCGTAACTCCCTTTGTGCTATTACGTTCTGTTTTGATTGCACTTTAAATGCAAGCAAGAATGACAGGCTGGAATGGAAAAAAAGCAAACCGAAGCATTTTCTGACAACTTCATCAAGTTGGAAAAAAAGAATACAAGGAGAGAAAACAGAGACAAGGGCCGGCTGTGGTTATTTACATATATACTGCATTGACCACAAAGAATAAAACACGTCCCTCCTGGGTCTGGTCAAATGAAATAGAGAGTGTACACTTTCAGTCATAGGTCATACATAAACATTGTTTCTCAACATAATAATATGTGCCAGTGGATCAGCATCATTACATCTGCTTTCTTTTTTACTCCTTTTTTCTTTATTATGTAAAACTACGCCTCAGAAAACATGCAAGCTCTGCACTAATCCTCTCACTTTCCACCTGGTGAATTGACCCAAATTCACATTTCCCTTGTGCGACCAGGGGGCTGTTTTTCTATTGAAGCCACGTGTAACGGAGACCACTGACCCGGCTGTGTTCTTTGGCTCATGTGAGGCAGAGAAGCAAAGTGATATTTCGGACATTAAGGGTTCCAAACTTGGCGTTGGAGTGTTTGTTCTTAGTCTGACTTTTCTCAGGCAAAAATATCCATTGCACCACTGAGGTAGCTCTTTTTTATTACGATGCTGAAAAGTACGGATCTAAAAATAGGAGAGGTGTTGGGGAAGATTGAAAGCTCCCCACTAACGGTGTAATATCACGTTCAAAAGAAAGCCACATGGGGCTGAACTTTAGAAAACCAGAGGAAAATGTTACCATAAACCCGCCTCCAACTGGGCAGATCATTTTCCTTTCAGTCCATCGATTGTCGAGAAATGACAACAGAGACTTCACATGATATTTACAGTCAAAATGACAGAGCTCAAGCAGCATATTAAAAATGGCACATCGCCCAAACATAAAGGTGGCTGTGCAGAGACACCTCTGCTCACAGCGTGGACACAGCTGATGGTTTCGGATCTCTGGAACTATTTGTTTGCTGTGTTGTAATGGTTCTAATGATAGCCCCGGCCTTTCAGAACATTATGAAATACATTAATTCCTTCTGTTTTGATTCTCTTTTTGCCCAAAAGAAAAACATATTGCCTGCAGCTGGTTTATCCAAAGCAGTCAACAAATCCTAATTCAATAGTTGAGGATCTGCCATGCACAAATATGCAGCTGTCCAGTTTGTCATTAAGATTACATCATATTTGCTCACAAATGACAATTTAATGTGAATGGTTTGCAGCTCACAGTCAAATCCTAATGGGCTTTCAGCTTTGAAGTGTAATTTTGTCAACAAAAGAAGAATCATTACCAGTCAACTCAGTTAAAGTTTCATGATGTTGGAGTGCCAAGTCAGTTACAGTCCTCTGTTCACGACCGTAAAATCAGGATTCAATTTGCCCCGTCTGTGTTGTAACCAATGGAGGAGGCATGGCGTGCTTTCAAAATGGAGGCAGGGTCAATTCAGTCACATTTCTGTTTGCATCTTTAAAAATGTCTTAATTCATTGGATAGTATATAGCTCAGAAACTGTAGGGATAATATATATGTATGTATATACACACATAAAATGCATGACAGCATTCTTCCCTAGAATAAAAAGCGATACACTTAATTGCATTGTGAAAATCCACACGTTATTCCCTAAATATTCAAGTATTGTTCCTTGTCAGATACTTTTAAGTGTTAACACTTAATGCCTTTAAGTGTTTCTATCCCTATAAGTATTATACTGTATTATGACAGCATTCCTATGTTATTCTAATAGGGCATTATCTTTACATAAATGCTTGTTTAATGATACAAATAGTATTTGTTAAAATATATATCATCCACTCAGCACTTCAATTCATCCATTATGATATAAGGTAGTCGCCGGATTTACATAAAGTATTGAAATGAATGGAAATTGAAAAGTCAATGCATTAGATAATTGTCCTACAACATTCTGAAGTGAACATGAGTTGAACTGTAGGAAATAATCCAATGGGGATTTTTCTTCATTATTGGACACACTTTTAGTCCTGTAAACATCAGTCGTTAATGTTAATCCTGAAAACACCTCTGGAAAATGAACACATTAAAGCAAAGTTAACTGATATAAATTCCTCTATGTGCTGTGTGTGCACACATGCGTGGCCAACAAAGCTGATTGTGATTTGTAATAAGAAAAGCTTGTTTTTTTTCACACTCATGTCAAACTAGCTGTCATTCATAAATATTAAAAGCTATACAAGCTTTACCGATGAACATTTTATTCAGTAGGCATTTTGCCTAGCCAGTGTAATTGTGAATGATTTCTTCACTGTGAAAAAGGACATGTATTTTGAATTTAGGATTGGGATTTTATGTTTCCATTTGATATTCTTAAAACTGGGATTAGATTGCAGAATTCAGTTGAATTAACTCAACATTTGTATCCTTGAGATTTCGGTGAGGCATTGTAACGTCTCATGTTCTCAATCCTTCTCCAGCTGCTTGTCCATGTCAACATAAAAAAAGATTTAAAGGCAGGTCCTGAATGTTGCCATTTCTCGCTCTTCAACACATGGACTGAATGTTTGCACACAATGTAAAGCTGCATCTGCTTGAGGGGACTGATTTAACATCGCTCTGGTGTCTTGGTGGATGCATGTTTACATGACCATGACTACAGTTTCTTTTTCCCATGCAAGGGGAGACTTGAGGGTTCAATGTGCATTGCGGTTTTCCCTCTGAGAGTCTGAGACTTTCAGTTTAAAAATTTAACATGAATTAAAAAGCAACATTTGTTACTCTGAGTATTTTATTAAATTTAGCTGGATTGACCCTTTTGCACGCATGTATTTTTTCATTACCTTAAATATGACACTATGTGTCTTCATTTATTTTTATGACATTTTACATATTGAGTGTTGTTCTTTTGCATTGTGATATCCCTTTGAATTATTAAATTGTTCATTTAGTCAAATAAAGGGGTGCAAGTTGCTGATTGTTCTTCCAACCAGTTAATCTACCAGCTAACTGTCTTAATTACTTAGTAAATCTGAAAGATAGTTTACAATAATGAAAACTTTTGTAAAAATGTTCCAAAGTCATTCAAAAGTCAAAAAGCCAAAATATTCAGTTTTTCTATTGAATAAGAGCCCAAAAAAGCAGATGGTCAAGCGAAGCTGAAACCACAGACTGTTTGTGCCATCAAATGAAATTAAGACTTAAAGGATTTATAGAAAATCCAAATTATTGCAGATAAATGCATCAGTAGACTCAAGTGTAGCAGACTCATCCATTAAGCTTAACTGTGGGCTAGATAGCTGATCTGTCCTCTCTTTTACTAAGCTGGTATTTAAAGTTGAATCTAGTAATGTTATGTTTACCTCAAGTATTGTGCAGAACTGAGGACACATTTAGCCTTCATTCTATCTTTATTAACAAAACAAAAAAATCCAATTCTTGTTTGAAAATATTTTCATGACCTTCCTGTTCTCTGCTTTCACTACTTTATTTTTGAAGTCCCTGCAATTAAAAACAAGTTTTAAGTCTCATTATGGCTCATTATTTTGTGTTTCTTTGTATCCTCAACTCTAATGAGCCAGGTGCAACCTAGCTGCTACCAACAATAGTGAAATTCCATTAGGATAAAAATTAGCATGCTATTTATATGAGCTGTTTTCAGTAACAGGTTTTGGATAATGAATGGCCTTGTACCTTTTCACACCTCTCCTGATTAACCTGCAGGCAAACCTGATTAAAAACTGCAGCTCGGAATCGCTTTCAGAAAATACAGCTTTCTGAAAATACAGCTGAACTTGTTTCTGCAGCGACAAGTGAGCGCACACCTCAGATAAGACTTCGTTATGAGCCGTAACGGGGGGCTGTCATAATTAGCACGAGGATCCGGTCCACGCGCTCAACGTGTCCGCTCCGTGTTTTGTGTTCGTTCCTCCACAGCCAGCTGCTGCAGAGCGGGGACCGGTGCGCCGTTTTCTTCTCGCCTTGTTTGCCTCCAGTCCGGCTGTAGTTCCGACTGTCTGCACGGCGTGTGGAGGAGACGCAGGGGGAAGAACCGGGAGCGTTCTGAAACCTAGACTAAAGAAGTCCAACCCTTCCTCTTCGGCCTTTTAGCTCTTGGATTGGGCCGCTGGAGACGCGCGCAAAGACTCGTGCGTGAGAAAAGACGCGATCGGAGTTAGATTTTGTAGCGAGACTGGGGCGCATCTCGTCTCCTTGAAGTGCTCCCTTTTTTTATGCAGTGTAACCATAGGAAAGAGCTTGGGTGCACGCTCAGGAGCAGGAGAAGACGGAGGAGGAGGAGGAGGGGGGAGAAGTAACGATTATCACTTTTGAATAGAGCCACTCAACATGGAGATATCCGTCCGGTCCTGGACGCGTTGGCTGGGAGAAGAACATATACCTGCCATGGGAAACACCACCATCCGCCCGCTGTGAGGAAAGTGGAGCATGCAGCCGAGCCCGAGCCGTCTTTGTGTGACCCGCTGCTTAGTTTCTGGGGGCCTCTTCTGAAAAACGGAGAGGAGGGGGGCTCCTGGTGTTGATCTGAAATTCTCGCTCCATGCCGGGATCCATATTTTGGCACGGCGTACCACAGTAAGTAGCCCCTTAAAGAGCGGATGTTTTGAGTCTTTCATGGGAGATGCCGGGTTATGCTTTTCTGGATCGATACCATTTATTTACACTCCCTGAATGTGATAAGGCAAATGTCTGAAAACGGGCCTATACGAGCCCCTCCAGCAGTTTAAAACAGTAAAGATGAGAGATCAATACACCGTAGATAGTATTGGAGATAGTTTAGTGGTGACTAGAGCCTGTCATTTTAAATTTTCATCACCATTAAAATTGGATTTTCGGGGGTGTAGTTTAATTTAAAGGCCAGTCATAGATTCATTGTTTTGTAAATGCTTACATTTTGTGGAAAGTGTCATTCAATCAGATATGTTTTATTTGGATCAACTGTAAACAGAGTTAATTCTGGGTATAAATGAAAAAAAAAAAAAAAACATCAGGAAAAGCAAACATGAGTAGATTAAATCGTATTGGGGAATGATAATCAGTGTGAGAATGGTGTGAAAAGACGCACAAGCTCACACTCACATCTCCACCCAGTCCAGGACACCAGGAGCTAAGTAGTTAGATGTCAGATACTGTCTCCATTTACTTCTCCATTTTGCGGCTATAAAATAAGATCATTTCACAGAGCATGTATAATTCACAGACCTGAGCCAGCCATGTGTGATGATGGAACACACACACACACACACTCACTCACTCACTCACTCACGAGAGTTTTTGCAGGCTGAGAAAGCCATATCTGATTCTCACGTGAAGCTTTTAGAGAGAATGGGCCACATAGACTTCAGAGAGAAACCCCAGGAGAGCACGTCTGTGACAGGCTGAAACTTAAATAACATTTACATTACAATCCATAGTGTCGATGCAAATTCAGGACAGTGGTGCAACATTATATAAGCCATACTGACAAGTTGGGGAACAGAGAGCTACCCAGGCATATACTTATATAACAGCTTTCATGCAGGGAAGTATGGATGGTGACTTTCTTGAACACAGTTGATATACAAGAATGAATGCACATCCAAGCGTCATTGTAGTCCATTTTTATGAACAAAAGAGAGCCGAAACAATATAATCCATATGCACAGCATGAGGAATTGACTTGCCACCACACAAAATCGGCGGCGGGGAAGTTTTTCAGCCATTTTGGAGGACTAGACAAAAGAAGTGAAGAAAGTCCTGCTGGCTGGGATGATGTCGGCTATGCTTGTATGATACTGACATGGCCGACAGTTGATTCTTGTAGAAGAAGAGGTAGTTTCTCCAGAAAAAGGCCCAAACAATGGGAAGTGTTACTGCTAATTGTACATACTGCACTTTCACTTTCAAATTCTGCTCATCAGCCCAGACGAATTTCTCAGGATTTCTTGAAACAAAGCTTGGGCGTTGGATTGTAGGAATTCAAAAAGATGAAGGGGAGGGGGGGGGACAAATGTTCTGTTGCCTCTTTTTTTCCACCCTGCTCTTTACTCTCTCTCTACCTTCATCCCCCATCTCTTTCTCTCTCTCTCACCCGCCCCAGACGTGCCGGTTGGGTCCATTTGTCTGTGTTGTCTTGGGGAGGAAGTGCCATCTCATCTCACATTGCGCAAATGGCTTCAATGCAAAGCTAGTGTGAATTCTAGCGGGTTTTTGTAACTGCCAATTTCCATATCAAAGTCTCTGCATTTCAATAGGGAGAACTTGAGCTACCAGCCCCCTTTCCTCTGAGCAGTTTTGTTCTGATGGAGTGTCTGTGCTGCCTCTGTAGCTGGTGGACGAGGTTTCTGACGGAATTGCTGGTCATTGCAGTTGGTTTTTGTGTGTTTGTGAGAAGCAAGTGTTAGTGTTGGAAACAGATTTAGTGTGGATTTGGGATCATTTGTTGTTGGCAATAATCTCACACCAAAAGCCACGTATTTAGTGAACATGTTGGATGCAGTTCAGAGACGTGGTCTCGTTCGGAGGAATTTGTGCACTTAAAATATTTTCCTTCTGAGTTTCTCAAACGTCAACAGAGTTCTTTATTTCATTTTTAAGCAGAAATTACAAGAAAAATAACAAACACTTTTTTTTGACTCTGTATAAAATCAGCATACTTATTTTTGACTCGTATTTTGTCCACAGCTGTCTACACTTAAAGCGCTGCCAATTATATTCCAAGTCCTCTCTTGCTAAAGAAATGTTGAGTGCAGATGCAGAAGGCGAAGAATCTTCAAGTTTTGTGTGGGGCTCCGACTTTACCTTGCTGTGTCGGAGTGTTTTCTCTGTCGCAGAGATAATATTTATTTCTCATTCTGTGCAGCTGTTGTTTGTCAGAGAAAGAATGCGGCATGGTGCTGTTTAGTTTTTAAAGGTTTTCTTCTTCCTTTTGTGTTTTTTCTTCTTTGCCTTGTGATACATGGAATAAAATTCTCTGCAATTGTCGACGAATTGAATCCAGTAAAAAGACTCGTTTTGATCAGACACAAAAGAGAGAGAAAATAAAAACGTGCTTCCTTGTCTTTGGGCGTGCTTTTACTTTGAAAGACGGCTCAGTATCAGTTAATGATACAACAAGGTGCGGCATGTGAGATATTTTACCCAGACACAGGGGATGTATAAGTCAAATGGCGGTGCAGGGGGGGTGGGGGTCTGTGGCCTTTTCGTGCGGTCATCATGTTCCTGGGTAAAAACATGAGAACGTTTTCTCAAACTGCTAAAGCTCAAGAGATCTTGCTTCTACTTCTACGTCCATTTTTATTTCAACGTGGAAAAACAAAAAAAAAACTGAAAAGGGTGAGCGTTTTGAACCCAGAAAGCAGGATGGAGAAGACTTCACCTGCCATCTTCACTCATGGCGCTCGGGGTTTGACAGCTGTCTTGTTCAATTCCTCTCACACGCTCGCTGTGAAATGTTGAACAAACAAATGGACAGAAAGAGAGCAGGGAGGGGGAAGAGGGATGGATGAATAATGGTGGTTAAGACAGATTTGATTGCAATGGAGGAGAGCCACCCTTTACGTCAGTTACATATAATCAATTTATGATGTTCATCACCTTCTGCTGCCGAACTACTTCTTCTTCCCTTTTTGTACCGACTTCACCCTTCTTCTTCTTCTCCTGTTAGTTATTTCCTAGGTTTCCTTTTATGACTTCAGAGAATGAAAAAAAAAAACCCCTCCAGAGAACAGTGCCCCCCCTGCCTGGATTGTATATGTGTAGGAGGAGAGGGCAGGGGCGATGTAGCATGTGTAGTAAGTTTGTCGAGTTGAGAAAAAGTTAGTGTTGAGTGGGCTCTGCACTGTTGCGAGCTGAGGCCGAGCCTGGTTGTTGGAATTATAAAAAAAAAAATAAAAAAAAAGAAGCAGCTGAAGAGGAGGAGAGGTACATGCATTCTGCTCTGTCGGGGCCGCTGTTGGTGGAGAAATTGGCACCAGGGCTTCCTCTTACATGGATTTCTTCCTGGGTTAGTGTAGCTACAAAATGGTTCAGAGTCCAGAGCTGAAGCCAGTGGATGAAAAAGAAAAAAACACAGAGCAGAAGAGGGCATTTTCTTCCCTGAACGAAGTGCTTCAGGGTAAGTTTCTCAATTCAGCTGCAAAAGCCCGTCGTAGCTTCTTTTGCGGCTCGCCTTTAAAAATAAAGAGACAGATGACTGGAAGGAATGATTATGCGTTTGGGTAGTTAACGCGATGGATGGATATACGGTCTCTTGCTCCATGTCACTGACAGAATACACGAGAGGGGGGGGGGAGAAGTCATCTCCCATGCTACCACCTCCTGTGTTTAAAATGACAGTTAACTTTCCCCCACTGCTTTAAAATGGATGTTTAATGATCAACAGAGGATCGAGCAGTCACGCTGGCTCTGCCCTCGCTCATTGCTCGAAGAAAAAAAAAAAAAAGACTCTCCCCCCTCGGTGTTGTTAAAGGACGCATCGCTTAGAAGAGTAGCTGCTTTCCTGAGTGATGGATCATCAGAGGTCTCTTTGGGGGGGGGGGGGGGGGGGGGGGGGGGGATTGTGGGTGTTAACCCCTTCAGTGTGTGCAGATCCGTCCCGGTTGGGTAGCCGTCGGTGGCATGTGATGGATGTGTCCCGGGTCTTTAGGCACCATATATCAGAAGATTAACACTGACCTGTGAGTTGTCTGGGCCGCCCTCGGAGCTTCTTCTCCGACACCGGGCTGGCATTAGCATACGAGGACGCTCCTCCGTCTCAGGGGGATTCAAAGATAGTGTGCTTTATTTGGTTCTGTCATAGTATAGGTCAGAGGAAGTGTGTGGATTAAAGGCTGAGGGCTTTGTCTTGGTATTAGGTGCATCTGACAGGTCATCTGTCTTCGACTGAGGAAACGCTCTTCTCTTTCTCAGATTCCTAAATAGTATCATATAATTATCCCAGAAAATGGAGGTTCAGGCCTTGCCTCCCTGCAGAAAAACCTCCTCCTGTCCTCCTCCATGGTATTCAGAAATCACATAAAAATGTAAATCACTCGACTGATGTGGTGTAACATTGTTATTTCGCATTTTGCATGGAAACAGAAGACAATATCACAGGTATCAACCAAAGCCTATGTTTTATTTTCCGAATGAGTAATCCGCAAGGTCTTCCCATGTGAAAGACCGCAAGAAGTCTTCTATTAAATGCTTCCACATGGATCGCACCGGCTCATTTGTTTCCTGGTAAATCAGTTGTTCAGGGAATCAAAGGGCTAGATTAAATTAATACAGTGTTTCAGGACAGATTTCCTGTAGAGTTTGTAACATTCTCCTTGCAGAACAGAACAACTCTTGTGTGGTGCATATTTCTGCCCAACACTTCCCTCTCACCTCCTACAGCTCTGCTGCCATTTGTTGTGTCTTTGTGTACAGTGAGAATATCTCAATGCAAATGTTTGGAGAGCTTTTTCTCCTGTGTAAAAAAAAAGAAAAAAAAAGAGGTACGCCATAAACTTTGGTCTGAAGGCTACTTGATGCCTAAGTGATGTCACTGTGTGTCTCGCGATGAGGCCAATGTGGTTTCAAGGTTGACGAGATATTGTCAAAGCCCTTGAATGTTCCCCGGGCTTTGATTGGCAGGCGTTGTCACAGGCGATGAGAAAACGGTGGGAGTCACACAGCAAACAGAATCTATTACCTAGAACAGCAAGGCGTTGCTTTCACAATGTGTCAGCACAGGCAGCCATCTTGCTCCCTCCTGTGTCTGCCGAAGAGTCCCTCCCTCGGCTGCAGCGAGGGAGCAGCTTTCAAGTTTGATTTTGGTGGCTGCCATAAGTAATGTTCCTCATGTTTTATAGCCGAGTTTCACACTGTGATGAATTATCATGTTAAAACCAAAAAAAAACAAAAAACACTTCAGCGCTCATCAACAGCGGCGTGTAATCCGTTTTATGATCACTGGCAGTCAACATTTAAAAAAAAAGAAAAAAAGAAAAAGTGATGCGAAGTAAATGACTTCCTGCCAAAGAAGGGGAAAAAAAGTAAGATAAGGCCTCAAAATATCAGCTGCACCCTTTCTTGTGCTGATTTCCTCCATTTCAAAAGCCTCCTTAAAACCAGGGAGCGCAGGCTGCAGGGAGGGAAGGAGGCTCGATGTTGATCATCCAAGCAAATCAGATCTGGATATTTGAAGAGTGAAAGTTGTGATTGCTAATCACTCCACTGCTGAGTTTTAATTAGGAGACTCATAAGCGTTGTGTCATTCCCCAGCAGAGCATCACATGCACTTTAAAGGACACATAATTAGCTTTCTTAGTTTCGACTGCTTTAAAAACAAGCGCATATTAGTCTGTGGTTGAATTATAGAAATACATCAGCATCATTGTGTTTCATGGGAGCTTCATTATCCTAATTCAGATTCTTGACCTTGTTTGATAATAATTTAAAAAAAAAAAAAGACTTATACTGAGCACAGCAGCCATGTGTGGACACTTTTTTTCTTCTTCGTGTGCTTAACACCAGAGAAAGCCCGAGTCTAATCTTGAACTGTTTTCTTGGAGATGGTGCTATAATTTGGATAGAGCTTATTTTCAATGGACAGGTTTCTTCACCGTGCTCCTAAGACCTTTGTTAGGACATTTTAATTACAGCAGAGCTGGATGTAATTGATCCGGGCTTAGAGGGATTTCACCGTCAATGAGAAAGAGCCTGGGCGTTAATACAGCCGAGCAAATGCTTCCACCTCTGAGCTGCACTCCTTTCTCCTCTCTCTCTCTCTCTCTCTCTCTCTCTCTCTCTCTCTCTCTCTCTCTCACACACACACACACACACACACACACACACACACACACACACACCTTAACTCAAACAGCCCTCTGTCTTGTTGTGTGTAATGGTTAAATCCGCCTCAGACAGGTCTCACACCGCCTGCACTTTAGACAGATTTTCGCCACCTCGAGTGTCCTCTGTCGGGGGCGCTTTCTTCACGGCTCCATGTTGTCACCCAAAAATCTTCAAACTTTTATAAGGCTGTTAGATAATGCTTCCCGATGAGGGTGAATTATTGATGGCCTTGTTCGTACGAGCAGGACGGGGCAGGCTTTTAACTCTGTGAGCTGCTGGGACTCTTATCCTGTAACTATGGGACACGGCACAAACACCCGAAGGAATGATGTACTGGAGGAGAGGGGAGAGGAAGAAGAAAAACAACGGAGGCTGAAGGGGGCTGAAAATAAAATAAAAGAAGCATGCATCCTTTACAATCGCGTCGTGCTAAGCCACAGCACAAGGGAATCTTGGCAGCAGAGAAAAGAATTGAATCTACAGAAGCTTGTCTTTGTTTCTGACGCACTGAGGATGGTATGGTGGCTGTGTGTTTGTTGCTTTTATTTGTTGGTTTTTATGGAAAAGCACACACACTCACACACGAGAACACACACACACACACACACACACACACACACACACAGCTTTGGCTCTGCTGCTTTTATTTAGTAGGAACAAATGTTTTAAGTTAGGTACTTTAGTTAACACAGAGAGCTCAGATGTGATGAAAAGCTGTCAGGTAAAAGAAAAAGAGACAACACTTTGAGGCCAGTAGAAATGAAAGGATTAGTGGATGAAGTATGCAATCAAAAGAAAAGCCAATAATCAGAATCCCTTTGGTTATTGATTAACTGATCAGGTTATTTCTTAAGTAATAACACCCTAATCTTAAAGGGACTGTATGTAGCGTTCTTAGAGCAAACAATCTGTCAGTGTCAGCTGTTTTTTGTCACTGCACATACACAGCACTCAAATTAAAAAACAAAAAAATTAACTTTGGCAACACGCCCATGCATGTACAGTATGTCACTTCTCTCTCACCAACCAATCAAAATCAAGAAGGCGCAGGACTTCAGATAGGAACTCAGTCGACAACATGGGCGGAGGAGAAACTAAAATGTCTTTAAAGGGGTCACATTTCCCCGTTTAAAGCTGCTAATGCTAGGACACCATTCCTCCGCTGCATATTATTTGCATATGTTTCTTTGAAATGTGTCTGAGCAAAAAGCATACAGAGCAATTAAAAAACAAACAGCTAATGGTGAACTTCAGGATAAGTGGAAGTGCTGTCAGCGACCGTCCATAACCTAGCAACAGTAAGTGCCGGTGAGAAGCGCTCTAAAATTTAGGTTGTGGGCGCCGCCAGCACAAAAAAAAAAAAGAACGTAGGTGGACAGAGGTCATAACTCATGGATTTGTCGGAGGTGGATCATTGTTAAGTGAAGGTCTTTGTTTTTGACTGTTTGGGAAAAAAAGGAGCACAACTTAGTTTTCTCTGGAAACTTGTGTCAAATGTTTGAATAATTTTCTGATGTTTGATGGACTAAAGAGATGATTGAATAATGAAAGTATTCTTTGCTGTGGTCTCAGAGGAGCCAGTTAAGCAGTGACAAATCAGACTTCATGTGGTTTTGATCAACTGTTTTTTTGTCCAAAGCAAAATAATCTTAAAATTGAACATTTTTTTAATAGATGTTTTTATACTTGTTCTTCATATTTGTATATCCCTGGTCCAAGGTTACATAAACCATCAAACACATAACCAATAGTCAATTCTTATTTATTATTATTTTTTTACAGTGCTTCTCTGACCCTGGGTGACAAACTAGATGGAGAAATAGCTGCAAAGTAATTGCCTGAATGTAGCCACATAGGCATTCAGTCAAATCTCTTTTAAAGTGCTGAATGCACATCCGACCTGTACGCCCTGACAGTTGTCCTGTTCTTAAAGCATGCACATTCATCATTGTTCCAATTCATTCTCTCTGCACTCGTATGGCCCTTCAGTTTGCATCACAAAGGAGCGAGCAGAATCAACTTCTTGAAATACTGCGAGAGCCTATCATTTGGCGCCCTAGAACTCAATCGTGTTGTCCTTTGAGCAACAGGGATGTTGACGTTTTTTGCCCTTAAAAACAACGGTTGGCAAAGTGTCTTGTGTCAAAAATAACAGATTTGGGGCTTTTAAGACATTAAGTCTGGCCAAATGTGCATTCCAAGATTGGACCTAAATTTCTGGAAACGTATCTAGTTGTTTAGCAGCTTTGTTGTGTAATTACGTTGTGTTTTTGTCCGTTCTGGCATTTTAAAGCTTAAGTTTCATCCATGACAAGCTCCTGTTTCATCTGCTGAGGAGAAGGCTTTTTATTTCCCAGAGTAATCGTGAAGAGATCTGTTGTTTGGGAAAAAAAAAAAAAAAAAATCAGAATTAAGTGGTTTATAGCTGAATCATGAGTATTTAAATCTTGAGTAATGACCCTGCAAGTGTCACAGCAAAGACAGGAAGAGAACAAAAAGTAATTATGTACAGGGAAACATGAAAAACAAGTCCAACCAGTTCCTCTTTCCCAGTGGAAATGCTGCAGATTGATGGTGCCTGTCTCTCGTTTCTCAAGGAAGAGACGGAGTAGGAGGACAAATAAGAAAAAAAAAACATTTCTGAGAAGAAAAACGACTTCAAATGGAAAACAAGCATGAAACACGCCCAGGCCTAAAGTGTGTGTATGCATATTAAGTGAATGCTGGCTCATATCCAGCTCAGAACAGCCAAACGGATTGAACAACATGGCTAAGACATATCTCATTGATATTTTTGAAGCGTTGGAGGGAAATTACATCAATCCAAAATATTTATTTTTGAGCAAGAGCTCTAATTCACAATTATCTACTTGCAAAGGAAAAGGCCCTCTCATTCACACAAGCCAGCACAAACACGTGTTCAGTCATGATTATAAAGAATTTTCATTCATGTTTTAATTAATGACATGAAATTATAAAGCACAAAATCAGAGTCTGAGTCCAAACCACACACTTGAGGAAGGTCATGAGTTTTATTTTTTCCATTGTCCTTGACCCTAAGCACTGAAACCAGAACAACGTTGTATTTTTGTGAAAGTAATGATTTTCAATGTTCCGTATTCCTCTATCAGAATACACACGGATATTAGCTGTTTCAGCTACATGCCAAAAAACAGAGTTAGAACACTCAACCAGGGAAGACCAACATGTAGGACTGTTTGTGTTATTTTGTACCTTCTTTCTGATGGAAGTCTAAGGGGCGTTCAGTTTGGTGAGTTCAGGACCAGAGTATTAAATCTGATACTAAAAAGTATGGATACATACATCAACAAGCTTCTAATCACAATAGAACTGCAGCCTCAAAACAGCTCCATATTTGATATAAGCGCTACACAGACAAACTAGCTTTAGTATTGCCTTTACAAATACACAAATTGCTTTGGGAACACTCTTCAGAAAACACCAAAGCCAAGAAACAAACACGTCGAATATACATTCAAAAACCGAAAATAACGAGGCGATGGCAAAGATTGCAGACACTCTCTCCTACTTTCTTCGGAGTTTACCTTTCGACGAAAAAAAAAAAAAAGAGCCAGAGGACTGTAAAACATGGCGGTGGGTCCATAATAGCATTGGCAGCCGTCTCTTGGGACTCATTAGGACTGTCGATTACTCCACACGGTTGTGTAATGGCCATATAGTATACGAGGTAATTTTACAGGACTACTGTAGCTGTACCATGTACTGCAGCGGTTTCATGAATTAAATCAAATTCCTGATGCGGTTTCCTCCGTCACCAGATTTAAACATGGTTAACATGGAGGGGAACCCTGCGGAGCAAAGTATGGAGTAGACTTCCTTCTTCAGCTCTCAGTCACTTTCTGAAAGGAAATTACATTTAAAGGATTTTAATAGCTCTACTTACCTCTTGGTTGGTTAACTTCTTTATCATTAGTATAGTGTGTTTTTTCTCACTATAGCTTTTTTACATTGAGCCTGATATAGTTCCATGTATTCAAAACAGATTGTTTAGTATGTATTGTTAAAGTGCAAAAAATCTAACTTGAATCAGTGATTTGTGGTATACTGTCATGCTGTTTTGAAATATTATGATGTTAGTTTAATACTTAAAAACTACTAAATTAACGAATGAAATAAATGATAGTTTCTAATGAGAGCGTTAGTGTGATGCATCACAACATCTATTTCTGACCAAATATCTGTGATTAAAAAGCTGACGCCAGCCGTCATTTTCATCAGCTGTAATTTGTATCTATTTTCCTGTTAAACCAGTCAGCAAACAGTTACAAATGAAGATCCCAAATTAAATCCCCTGAAAAAAACAACAACAATATTTCAGACCAAAATACAGAAAATGTGACAAAGATTTGAAATTGATTAAGGGACTTGTTGATTCTGCCTTATTAAATTATATTACTTGTCTTTTTGTTATCATTTTGAACATCATATCAGGAAATACACCAAGTTACTGAAATTTTCACAGTTTAATTCATCGACCTCTGATGAGGTCATTTTGTATCTTCTCACAAATAACATCCTTAATGATTTGAAGAAATGTCAAATTCAAACAAGCATTCAGAGTTGTCACCGTGCATCACTACACGCCTGAGTTAGCGTAAGTGTGTGTGTGTGTGTGAATCACAGTGTGTGTGTGAGTGAATAGAGACCACACAACCTGCCTCAGTTAGAATGCAGCCCATGTGCTGAGCATTCAGAGGTAATGCAAAGCAGACCAGATCTGTGACTAAAACATGCTTTAAGTTGGGCAAAACTTTTATCTTTACATTAAATTTACTCCAAAAAACGGCTTGAAACCCAGGAGGATGGATGCACGTAACAGTGGATGTGAAGCCAGCCGTGAAGTTGTCATTGTGGCAACGAGTCCCCACATTAAATAGTTTCAATGTGGAAGAAGCTGTAGGACTTTAAATAGCTTACAATCAATAGGAAGATGCAGTGAGCATGAAGCGTAAATCAGAATGGCTGGGCAGACGTAGCAGCTTGTTTGAATGATGTGAAATGTCAGATTCACAGTTAATGTTCTTCTGATAAACTCTTACAGAGCCGAGGCTGGAGTGGAGAGGCTTGTTCACCGAGCGGATCAGAGTTTTTTGTCTGAGGAGTTATTTGAGTTTAACCACAGCTTACTTAAACGGGAACAACTTTCAAATGTTGTTTGTGTTCGCTCTGAATAAAGAAAGCTGGAAGTAATGCTCTGCTTGTCACTTTTTAGATGTGAGCTCGAGAGCATTGCCAGTAGATTTATTTATTTATTGAATTATGAAAGTACACGCTAATAAACAAATCAGCAATACGTATTTATGTCAAAAAAACTTAATTTCATCCTTAATCTGAGGCAGGTACCAATAACACACTCACACACACACACACACACACACACACACACACACACACACACAAACATTTGTTACATAGGAAACAACAGATACAATATGCACATTTAAAGTGCAGGAGAAGTCCCCAGAAATGGGCCCCAGAAAAGGAGACAGATATAACAGTCAGTCATATCAGTACATTACTCGCTTGTATCTGTATTTGTAAGTAATTGAATGAGGACATACATTTCAATTTAAAAACCTCAAGATCTCAAAATAATATAGAAAAAATAATCTTTATTACACTTCCCTCCAAATTACATGTATGTAAGTATTTATTTATATAGCACTTTCAAAACAATTTGTTACAAGGTGCTTTACAAATGCAAAAAATAAAAACAGGAAAACATACACAAAGAAAGTTGACCTTTGTGCATCCTGGGATTTAAGGTACTGGTCATATGTGGTGAAATTCTGTCACCACATTTATAGAGGTTCACTCCCTCACTTCCACCTAATGCAGGATTCGATAAGTTGAATAGATGCAGGATGGTTCTATAAGTCAGTGAGGTAGAATCCAATTTCCCTGCGATCTGATTGGTGGACAGCCATGACTCAAGGCGGGCTACATTACTAAAACTCATCTGATTGTCTGCGAAATAAATCTGAAGTTTATTTATATTCAGCTTTTTGTTAATATAGTCTCTAAATTGTTGCAGATTGTTGTAATAATGATATGAACCTTCATTTAAACTAGATGTGGAACCTAAATATAAACAGTTAAAAAATCGAATGCACCTTTGACTTCATTTTATCACTCCTTCACATACAACTCGAAATGAGTTTTACTTTTCTTCCCTCCAGCAGTAATGGTGTCTGCTCAATTTGCATAATATTTCTTAGTAAAAACAAACTCTTTGCTGTGGGCAACAAACATGTCCCTTTGTCATTGTACCACTTTGTCATAAACCCCATTTGGATGGGATTAGTTTTACAGGGGATGAGGGGGATCAAATGTAATTGAAAATGGAGGATGTCTGTAAAATTTTTAACCCCCATCTGAATGTTGCCCATTAGTGGTCTGTCTAAAATCTGGGACCTCCTGCACCCCGGGAAACATAAACCTCTTATAAAAACCTCCACCAGTCTTCTCTGAAAGGACAACCTGGAGAGATTTTCAAAATAGTACGTCATTCCCTTTGCACACATTTCTGCGCTTTATCCTCCAAATATGAGATCACTCGGCTCCAGATGCGACATTTCTTCTTTTTGGTCTTTGTTTAAACAAGTTGCTGTCAGCTGCGGAAACTGTGTTTGATTATTATGATACGTTTGTGATGCGATGGCAGCACATGAATTGAATTTCTGTCATAGTAGAGGCGGATTACACAGAAATCTGTGAGCCTGCATGTTGATCATTAAACCCACAGATGTTCTGTATTAACAGTTACTTTAGCGGTAATACTAATCCGGTCTGAATGGGGCTATAGTGTGTAAAAAATGTAACATTGTGACGATGTGTTTCCCCCCAGAAGGTGTGAACACAAACATCACCTGCTGCAAATCTCTGTGATGGAATGAATGGATTTGTTGTGTGTGTTTGTGTGTGTGTGTGTTGCCCGTGTTGGGAGGTGTGTGTGTGTGTTGTGTCTGTTGGGGGGGAAAAGGGGGTTTGTGTTGGGGGGAGGTTATGATGCCAAGCCAATCATGGCGTCTGTCGTAAAAAAACAAAAGTGTTTTAATGCCGCAGTGAGCTGGAGGTGAGCAGTGTGTGCGTGGGTGTGAGCTGTGTGGATAAAGAGCAGGCAGGGGAGTGCTAGAATGATGTGTGGAGAAGAAGAGAAGTGAGGCTGTCAGTACATTTATGAAAAGACTGATTGAAGGAGAACCGTCTCTCTTCGGTGTCGGCATCGAGCCGATCCGTGCTCCTCAATGGGGATGACCCCACTGCTTAACCAACTGCTCCGAGGTCAGCCTATTCATTTCGACACCATGCCCTGCAAGAATGGCACCCATCAGAGATTGAAGCACAGAATCTTTTGGCTCTTTTATTTAATTTTTTTTACATCACACATTTTTACATTTGGAGTTGCACAATGCATTTGTGCTTAATACGCCAGAGTAACCTTTACGGTATGACGGAGGATGTAAAAATGTGTTCCGCTGTCAAACACTTCAACAAGAGGCAGGCAGTTTAAGTAAGTCAAGACCTGAAGGAAAGTAGAGACAAACATTCACCCATTCCCGCTTCTGAAACATGATTATATTCTATGAGGTTTTTTTCTTCTGCGTTTTGAGTGATATTTTTGTCACTATTTTGGATTGTTTGAAAGTTTGGTTGGAAGATAAAAGCCAATTGAAGAAGCCCTTGGACTCACAGAACTTATTTTTCATTTATCGTTATCTTTTTTATTTTGAATTTCTTCAAATTTTGTGGACTTAATTTCTGTCAGAATGTATAGATACTTTAATATTGGTATTATTCCTCATCTATATTTCACTAGAAATGTGCTGACATTTGTGCTTTTTTTTTTCTGTAAATAAGGCCTGTACATGTTCAAAAAAAAAAGTTTCCCAAGCTTCATCCTAAAAGCTCCTCTTTTGTCCATAACCCAGAGAGACTCAGTCTGCTTCATAGCACAGTGAAGACAACAAGTATTCCAATATGGAGGAAAATAACCTTATTTTTTATTTCAAATGTATAGCAGATAAATCCCATATTAAACAGTTGAATAGTTTGAGTAGTTGACATATTATTGATTAATCGTTGCAGTTCTATTTCTGCTCCAAACCACAAGAGAAACATCCACTTTGAGCCTTTTTGGAAGTGTCTGCTCCTCCACACAGCTCCTTTTGAAGAGTACACCTCAGCCTCTCCTCGCCTAGCTTGACGCTAACCTGGTTGTTCAGTCTGGGTCGTCTTTGTTCTCTTCACTTTACTAAGCTCCTTTGCTCACCCCTCTCTGTTTCACTCTGTCCATCTGCCCGCTGGCGCTCTATCTTATCTGCTGCCTCAATCATTTGGCCAGGAGCCGCTCGACACACCAACTGTTGTGTGCTTTCAATGAAATAGTGAAGCATTGCACCTTTCAGGAGGCTTTCTGCTCAGGCTTTTAGTGCACTGAAGATTTTGGCTGTTGTGTTTTTTCGAGATGTCCTCTTTTTATTTTGAGCCGTTTATACCTGAGAAAAGAAAAAAGAAGACCTTAAATCAAAGCTTTGTAAATTAAATGTTACATGATCTTTTTCTGACCCTCACATGAACAGAAGATGAGAGACGTCCTTTGATGTATTAACCAACATAACAACACTTGGTGGCAAATAAAAGATTTAAAGGCACACAATTAAGCTGTAATGAGGATGGAGAAGGGAGCACGAAGTGGCTGAGGGAAACGCAGAGTTACTAAAGTTTTATTCAAGATGCTTGCTTTTTTTTTTACGTGCGAAAACTACTCTCAAACTCTTATATATAGATTCATTTTTAGGACACAGTTGGCCTAGCGGTTCGATCAAAAACCATGTACGGAGGCTATAAATATATTTTGACTTCACATCAAACTAAGATAACCCAAAATGTGTGCAATTTTAAACTGGGCTCAGAGACATTTTTGAATGTGTCAAGCAACATTTTTCAGAAGCGAATCCATACGCTTCAAACTGCTTGCTTTTTCATCCCACACGAAATACCTTCAAATTTTACATTGAGAAGCTGGGAAGGATTGATTTATTTGGCTGGAAGTTTGTCATCATTTAAAGAGTCGTTCAATCTGTCGATAAGCTTTCGGTCAGAAACCGATGTGTGAAGCTGTAAACTGCTGTTTACAACCTGTTTATCTCAGACATATATCTTATTAGCTCAGAGTAGAGATACTCTCTGCAGACTGAGCTCGGTGTCGGCCCGTCTCGCTTTCTGGCATTTGATGGCAGGTTCTCTACATCACTGGTGGAGCCAAGGAAATGACATCATGTCCCTGCAGGGGTTGCGAGCGCAGCCCTGACAGGACTGTCATGACAAAAGAGTTCCTTGGGAACATCAGGGTGCACTGAGGACTGAAAAAAAAAGTGTCTGGAGGCTGTGTTTTCTTAGTTCCTGTGGTTCCCGTCTCCCACTTCTAGCCCATCAACCATTTTGTGATGTTTAAAATTCCCGTCTTTGAATGTAGGGCAGGGGGGCGGGTCCAAAAGTTCTCCAAATTAGTACTTATTCAAAGAGTGAAAGAAGAATCGTTGTGCAGGCGAGAACAGCTCAACAGAGCCACATCTCTATTTCACTTGTAGGTTTTCAGCTTACACTTGGACTTGCGCATTAGTTTTGTTCCACTCGTACTTGATATGTATGTATGCGCTCTTTATCTCTACTCTCGCCGTTGACAATTGAAAATAAATTAACATTCCTGGGCTTTATTTTTGTCTTCTCTAAGCTGGTGGAGAAAACTTGGAGGCAAACCCAGGAGGTCAGGCCGTACTCACAGGCTGTCAATCCTCCTCTGTGACCCCACCGCCCCTTCCTTTCTCCCCCTTCCATTCTTCTCCTCCTCTGCTCTCCCTCTCCCATCCATTTAGTCCCTCCCGGCTTAGAAACTCAGTAACTCCCCCCTTCCCCTCGCTCCCTCTTTCACTGGACGCCTCTCCAGCTTGAGTGAGGCAGACACAAGCTTTGTCAAAGGAGACTCACATTCACTGCGCCGGCTGTTGCACACAGCCATGTATTTCATGTGAAGACATGTGGGCTGTCTCCTTCTCTCCATTTATTTTAATTATTTTTTAATTGCTCGCCGTCCTCTTTTAAATGCTTGCTTATTATTTCTATCATGCTGATGTGAAAAATTGGCTGTGCTCTGCGATTTTCTCCATTATCTTAACTGATGATAGATTTCTCTCCTCGGGTTTCCACTGTGTATGTACAGGAGACAAAAGAAAAACAGATGTCGTGAATGTTTGTATATCATTCTTCATTTTTCTTGTCTGGTTTCCAGAAAGTTATACTGTTAATAGAGAGAGAAACCCAGGGGAATTTGTATAGCTGTATTTTTCTAGGAAGAGGAGCTGAAGGCGCAGATGAAAATGAATAACTTTTATTCAGTAAGTGGTCTTCTGCTGTGTATAATATGTTTGAGCTCATTGAATGTAGTGTAGGTGGTGACAGTTAGTCATAACTGTGCACATTTTATATATACATATAGGTCTCAGCGGAACGAGACGATCATTATGCGTAAACTGCTGGCCAAGAAACAAGTAACCTCAATTCCAGGGCTTCAGAGCAGTGGGGGGTTTGTGGAGATAATTCCTCAGCACCATCTCTGAGGGGTTAACGATGCCTCGCTTAACTCTTAAAATCATTTTCTGCTTGAGAACATCTTAGCCCCCCATGACCATCCCCCCCCCCTCTCAGTCCCCTGATGGGAAATTATGATACGTCTGTCAGAACTTGTGTAAAGCGTCTTAATGTTAACCGCCTAATCCTTTTATCTCAAGTCCGGGACGATTCAGTGCAGAAATCCCACCAAACAAAACAGTGTTTTTTAGGGAAGATGAGCACTTCTGTGTTGTCCACAGGCTTAAAGGAGAAAGGGGGACATGTTACCCAGCAGGGCGACGGCTGATCAGGAGAAAGAAACCCCGGGGTGGTGAGGGCAAAACTGCATCCGCAAGGCCTGGCAGGCTCTCGCCCCCTGGTGTCTGGAGTGGCGGAGTGGCTCAGCGGGCCAGAAGGGCAAGGGGGGATATCCCCCAAACAGTTTCCAATCTCCTCCTGTCAGCCACCATTATGGTTACCCTATGGCCCCAGGCCTCATATTTGCAGAAGATAAATGGCTGAGGACGAGGTCATGTGTCTCTGGAGATCTGGTGTTCTGCCCGATATTGAACTGGTGGCAGTACTTTTAAAGACTTGAGAGCGTACGCAGCCTCAATAGACACGGTGTTAGACTTCCCGCACAGGAGAACTCCTTCCCTCCTATTTTACCTTATCTGATCTGGTTCGGCGCCACTGGCAGATAAACAACTGGGAGACAATAAAACCACAATTCCTATAAAAACCACCCAAGTTTTACTGATAAATTATAAGTTTTCTGTATGTGTGTTTCCTTGGCTCGGCCAGGGTGACCTCAAATGAAAATAAACTCTTTCAGACTGCTTCAGGCTAGGTGCAGATGCAGTTGTTTTTTTTCATTCCGTTATTATCCCCAGACAAAGCATTGCTCATGTATAGAATGAATCCAGTAGTTATTATATTACACAGATTGCTAATGTCAAAGCTCCCCTTGCTTTGTGGGTTTTTTGTGTTGCCAGAAATTTCTGAGCGCATTAGCGAGCCAAGAGAGCGATCAGAGCTGACTGCTCTGCAGCTCAAATTTAACTTCATTATAAAATAATCTGGGTGTTTGACAGGTGACTCTGGAGGGACAGAATTCAGATGCAGGAAGCTCTTAATTTCATAGCGACTGCTACCAAGTAGCCAATCCCGTTATTGATGTTAATGCTGATTTTTGTGTATCTGGTGGGCACTGGATGCTGGATTGGAGAGATGCTAGATGGCAAATAAACAAGATAGCTTTTCAATATGTGTGGTGTGTGTGCTCATGAGTGAGCGAATGTGTGTCCATGTCAACAGGAGTGTGCATGTCCTCTGCTATATATTTGTGCAGGCATGCATAATGCTAGTCTTTGTGTGTGCTTGTGATTGTTTGTGTGTGGCATTTCAAATATGACACAACACATCCCTCCTTGGTGTTTGACTTTGGTAAGCAGCTTATCTGTCTGGTTGTGTTCGTCTGTCTCGGGCTCTAACCTTTTGCTGCTTTTTGCAAACAAAGAACTGTCTTCCTTGATAAGGAAGGAAACAAAAGTAGCACAAGAAGCAGCTGTATCTCCAATGGCGTCCTATGTGAAAGTGTTGCCGTAGCGACAAGCTCTCACTCCCGCAGGGATCCAGGAGTAAATGGGGGAGAGTGGGAGAACGAGTTAGTGTAAACATTTTGTTGTAGCGCTCTGCCGGGTGGTGAATGAGTGCAGCGGGAGTGCTACCTGCTTTCCATTCATGTTGCTGCTTGAACAGCTTTCATATTTCTGTCAACATGGATTGTGAAAAAGGACTTTCAAAAATTCAGTTAAATTGAGGTTTTGTTTGTACATATGCAACCTACACTTATTTTGTTATTGACTGTTAACCCATCAAATAATAGAAGTGAAGGTATAAAGTATATTAACTTTTTAATTCCTGATATGAATTCAAAAATCTAAACAGACACTGAGAAGCCCTAATAATACCAGTGTGATAATATAAATATATATATGACCTCCTGTGTTATACACACACAGATTTATAACCTAAAACTCTGTTAACCTTAAGTTTGAATCATATTAGACTTAAAAAAAAAAACAGCCTTAAAATATGTGATGGAAAAACACTTATTGGAGTGGTTATGTTTTACTAGCTAGCTTAACGTTAGACTTCAAGCTAGCAGTTCAATAGTAGTGTTTATCTTTACAGGATCATTTACTGAATAATCTACCAAAACACAAGTTTATCCTTTTTTGCTCTCAAACTGTATCTTCTCGAGCAGCCATAACATATATTATTTGCTATGTATCCCTCTGAGTTTAGGTAGAAGAAATGCACACGTTTGTTGGAGGGGGGAGGCTAATACATGAAGATATCAGATTGATTCTTTGACTGGGAAAACTGAAAACTAGTGAAGCCGTATCAGAGGTTATTTTGGTGCTGATATCAAATCTCTGTATAACCCAAATAAAAGAATCACACTTCAAACAGCACCCTGGTACAAACGATAAATCTGTATTTCCGCCCTTTTATGCTCTTTCTGCTCTTCCTTCCAGATGAAACGATGACTGGTGATGTTTCTCCGAGAACCACTGACCGTTGACATCGCCCCAGCTCCCTGATCTCCCACTGCAACACACAGAACCACTTGAATTAGCTACCAGGCTCCTGGATCGTTTGCATACAGCGCACAATGGCCTCTGCACTGTGGAGGTGTCCTGTGTTTCGCTGCCTCCTGCTCTTTCTCCTTTTCTTTCACTGCTCAGAAGGTGAGTTACCATGGAGTTACGTGGCTGAGAGGAGTGTTAATGTGATTCTGGTCAACCTTTCAAGAAGCCACTTACTATTCAGCTTATGAATGTGTTGAATTTATCAGCAAACATTCTTCAGTAAGGGCTAATAGTTCCTCTTCAGTGGTTTTATCCTTGGAGTTTTTAAAAAAAAGATGTTTCAAACACTTTGTACCGACACATTGAATATTCCTGGCAAACCAGGGACCCGTTCACTGACACTTTTTTTTTTCCAATGAAAACACAGAACGGTGTTACAGAGACCTTCCCCTTAAGGTTCACTGCTGCATCTTTTTCTGCACAATGAGCTTCATGACAGATTGTCTGGGTGTACTACGCAGAGCCGCGGAGAAGAGATTACATTTTTATTTGAGCTTTAATCAGATCTTTCTGTGCAGACAGGACACCAAAAGTCTTCAAGAGCGGGCGATTCATTCAGTGCCAGACTAGGGAACTGGGAAAGAATGTGTCAGTGTTTTTTATTGTCTACATTGACATCCCAAGGCTCTTTTTTGGGCTCTTTCCCCCAATTTTGATTATTACATTTGGCGGTAATTACAAGTATTGTCACATAACACTCCTGTCTGTTGCATGCTCATCGAAACCAATGCTGGTATGTCTGCTTAATGATCATCATTTCTTTTTTCCTCCTTTCAGTCCTATTGTAGTGTATTGTATCGGGGAAGAAAGAAACCCAAAATCATACTCTTGTGTGCCAAGCAATGATTACAGATAGATGTTGAAGCACATTATTTTTGGGGGCTTCCTCTTCAATTTGCCCGTTGTCTTTTTTTCTATCTCTTGCTGTTTTGTTTTATGATATATTCCTCTTTATTTTTCCGATTTGGATGTGGTGCACATTTCCTTAAAACTGTGCAGATTGATAAAGAGTGGACTTTGCTAGCAGTGTTTCAAGCAGTGATGCATTCTTTTGTTCGTTGAGTAGCACTTTTTGGATGAGATGGAGGGTCTTATTGCAGCATTCAAAGAATAGCCCCTATGATTTGGCCTCACTTTGGAATTGACTTGAATGGTTCTGTTGAATTTCTTAAAGAGGAATACTGCTTTGGTATGCAGAAAGTTCAGGTTTTGGGTTTCACTTGATGTGAGTGCTCTCAGGCCCTAAGAATGCATATTTGCCCATCCATCAATAAAGGAATGTGTATGTATGCGTGTGTGCGGCTCCTACTGAAAACAATATCTGATTCTATCCACATGCCACTCACCTTCAGCCTGTCCAGCCCTGAGGGCCGGCATCCCAGCGCTTATGATCTACGTTTCCATCAGAGTTCAGCTACCAAAAACTCCACTTGATAATTACCTCCTGTCCCTCACCAGGAGAAAGTATAATCAGGTTATCGTTTTCATCCAAAACATTCCTTGTGCTTTGAAATGCTCATTGACACAGCTGAAAAGAAAGTGTTTTTTCTCTCTCTCCTGGTATTGACTTTCTCACCCCGTTTGAATGAATGAATTCAAGTTTGGTCTTTTTTTTTTTTTTTTTTGTTAAATAAAATGTTTTAACGTTGCAACACTTGCATGCATACACTACAGAGCCTACAGATGATTAGCTCCTGAATCTGCAGATCCTCTCGTCTTCAAGGAGCTTTACTTTGAAATTCAGCCTGCTGTTTAGCTGACATGTGACATCTGTTTGGCTAAATCTAAGCACTTTTAATATCACATTTTGCAAGAAGTTGGTGGAGACCCAAAATGGAGCTAAGGTATAGTGAATAATGGAGTATGACTTGCAGTAGCTAGTTACTGCAACCAGAAACTCTAAATGAATGATAACGTAACTGCCAGATGTGTAAAAGTGCATTTGGTGGCTATCACTACAAAACAAAGGGTTTCCAAGTTCTGTCATTATATAAGAGATCTATAAAGTAAGGCTTGTGCTGGACAAAACTAGGTCATGCAGGTATTGGATTTGTTTTACTTGTTTCAGACCGCCCAGTCTGCACATATGAAAGAGGATGACCAGATTCAAAGGAAGGCTGCCACAAAGGTGGAGCAAGTGCACAAGCACATACCTGCTGTGAGTGAATGAGAGCCGTTATCTGACTCTTTAAAGCAAAGAGAGCCAGATTTAGGGAGGGATTATGTTGTGCAGTCGCAGGGTAAACACTCTAAGTTGGCTGTTGTGCTTAAATGCTAAAAGGAGGGCAGGAACCTCAGCCTTTATATCGGAATACCGCACAAAGGAGAAATGTAAAAGATCAAGAGGTTTGTGTTTGATAGCAGTGTGATATCTGCAGAGACAGCGAGGGGATCAGAGTAAAGAGGCAGTTATTTGTTTAGGTCCTAGCGCTCCAGCATGGGCATAATGCGAGATAATAACATGCAGATTTCTAAGCAATCAAGTCTGAAGGCAAAAGAATCATTCATGACAGAATTGAAAATTTCTCTCTTTTTATCTTTCTGCTAATTTTTTTTTGAAGGTCTGGACTTGTTCTGGTGAACATATTATGGAGGATTTTTTTTTTTAATCGGGAAATATTTCCCAGTTGAACATACCGGTGTTTCTCCCTAAAGGTCGTAAAGGTTATCAATACGTCTCAGAACATCATTTGACTCAAGCAGTGCCATACATTGTGCTGATGGAAGATCCTCCCTCGTGCCACACTGGTATTTCCAGTTCTGGGGTGGACTGAATCGGGGAAGCCATTGTGCTCCAACTCCTCACTGGCCCTGGGCCATACACATCCAGTCTGTCATCCATTGATATGCTTGGCTTGCCATTTTATAATTCATATTGAATGCTCCGGGTCCGTGGCGGGGCGATCATGAATTATCAGCCAAACCATGGGAGATTCACAGATGACTGGTCAATCTGTGTGGTGAGAACAAGCACACAGGAAGAGAAAAAAAATCAGATATTTCAGTGTTGCATGGAAATGCTGCCAAACTGGAAGTAGTTCAAGGATTAAATCAGGGGTTCTTCATCAGGATTTAATGGACTTTACAGTAGATAAGAAGCCATACAGAGACAGAGAAATGCTCTGTTTTTTCTTTGTTTCTCATACAATTCTGTCATTATTTTGAAAAATCCCCTCAGAAAACATCTTTTCAGTTTCTGCGCAAAGCTCACTAGATATATTTCTGCTTAACATTGCGTAACAATATGTCGTTTTAATAATAACTAGGGACCTGGACAGTTTGGAACCACAAGAGAATATGAATTTGAAACGAGCCAAAGTCACATGTGTCTCCAGGATCAGTATTTCACTCGAAGGAAATGAAATGCAATATCACCCTTGATAGGGTCATCCTAGATTTATTGCAACAGTGATTTCCTGAGAGCGTTTTGAATGAAGCAAACAGCAGTAAGAAATGTTACCGTCCAGTCTGGGAATGTGAGAGCAAATCTCTTTTCCCTTCAGGAGAGACAACTTTGCTGTACTGTGCTTGGGATGCCTGCTGATGAAAAGACGTTAGGCCAAGGAGCTGCAGTTCTCTGACAGTTTGATTTCATTTGTTAAGCAAGTCTTAAATCACACTTTGCTCGCTTCATTTTGGAGCTGCTCAATTCACACCCCTTATGGTAACAAGTTGTATAAACGTTGGACCAGATGCCTAGCTCACTCGTTGCCTTTCTTAATTGCTGTCCACACTTGTTTTCTTTTTTTCTCCAGGCTGCCTATTTCAAATAATAGATGACTCTGGCATACAACTACAAAGCAGTTTGCCTCAGAATCTAAACTTTTGAATGTGCTCGGTGTAAGTCACTGCATAACAGGAGGGTTGAGCTGTCATAACAAAGTCATTCACCTAATCTTGAAAGGAAGCAGACGGGTTTCGAATACAGTCCAGTCAACACTACAGAAATATGTGAAGTTTTACCTTTCTGTGTGTGTGTGTGTGTGTGTGTGTGTGTGTGTGTGTGTGTGTGTGTGTGTGTGTGTGTGTGTGTGTGTGTGTGTGTGTGTGTGTGTGTGTGTGTGTGTGTGTGTGTGTGTGTGTGTGTGTGTGTGTGTGTGTGTGTGTGTGTGTGTGTGTGTGTGTGTGTTTGCCAACGACATAAATCAGGTCTGGAAAAGAGTCAAAAGTATTTACAGAGGCAACAAGAAACCTGTCTGAGTATTTGTGAGGTTCAGAGCTCCCCCAATACTTCTAATAGCTTGCAGGCATATCATTAGTAATTTCAGATGTACAAAAAGCCTGCGAGCTAAACAAACGTGCAAAAACAAACGCATGTAACATTTACCACTAAAGGGACATTGTGCTAAATGTAATCAAAGCAGATTGTTGTTCTGATGAAATACCTGCGGCGATCTATCTGTTTTTAAGAGAGATACATTTTAAACATTAATTTGTGAAAGAGAGCTGGAGAACAGAGCATGTTCATGAGACAACATAAAGGCCATTTCAACGGAAAAGCTGCGAGCAGTTAGAAAAAGAACAAAAGTGTGAAGCTACAATTATAGTAACTAGGTGTGATAAGTGTCACAGAATGGTGCATTTGTCTCAGAAATGTCATTACAGCTCATGTTTCTCATTTTCATTTATGGTTTCCACAGGAAATGCCGGTTTTTAAAGTAATGGTGACAGCAGGGAATAGACTTACTTCAATCAATAGAAGATATTAAGATGGATTCTGTAAATATGCCGTCTGTGACCCAAGTGCGCCTTGTAGTGTGCTCACAGATGTTCTGCTGTGTTTGTTCTTAAACTTATGAAGGGAATACAGAGAGTGATTGATGTGTAAATATGAACAAAGCTGGTTCCACTTTGATTCGCCTAGCGATGGTTTCTTGCCCATTTCCCTTCCTCTTGCATGACTTGGGGTCATGTATGATTTAAATCAGTGTATTAATGTGTGTTGGATCGCTCTCACTGTCTCTGTTTGCCAGCTCTCACGACAGGCCATGAATGCAGCTCTGTTGCGTTCACTGTATTAGTAATCTCCTCAGGCTGAGAGGCTGTGCCATAGAGCATGACCACACGTTTTTTTTGTCCAGGAATTAAATGTCACCTTAGGGTGGGTCACCTGCAAACAAAAGGCCACCAGCCGATTTGCAGGTATAAACAGTCTAAGATAAGGAAGCCCTCTCCTGCCGCGCAGGAAATTGAATAAGAACGCAGCAAGAAAAAGTCAGACAGCAAAGCACAAAGGATGTTTTTGTTTGCTGTACGCTATCAGCGTTGGCCCTCTCTTGTAGCGAATATTCCCATCGAGTTCGCAGGACACAATGGACTCATCGAAGATGAGGGGCAGGAAACTGTCTGTCATCAAGATCTCCCCATCTGTGAGTTTCTTATCAGTGCTCCTGTTTTCTGCTTGCATTGACCGGAATGCTAGTGCAAGGGAATGGGGCAAGGTCATTGCACTCGAGCCAATCAAAGTGGTCAGTGTTCCTGAGATAGTGGGGGGTTATTGGCAAGGAATGCGTCTAAATGTGTTTTTTTTTTTTTCACTGACTTTCCTGGTAAATCTCCGAGAGATTTCAAACAGAGCCGTATTCCACCCAACAAAGGTTTTCCCTGTTGCACATAGCTATGTTCATTCCCATGGGTAGCCTGGATGCACAGTGGGCTAGCAATACGTTTGTATGCATGGGAGACTTGACAGGCCTCTTTGACCTGCAAAACTAGGATCACATGCTTCAAGGAGAAAGCCGAGAGCTTCTGTTGGCTTGACAACTACTTAAGAAAAAGAGGAAATGTGTTTTATGAAAATTGATTTTTAAAAATCCACTTCATCTGAAATCTTAAAAAAAAAGTTGTCTAAAGAAGCAGTGGCCGCCCTTCCACTCCTAAGCCAACAACTTCCATTTTGAAATATTCATCTAAACATAAAAAGATTTAACAAACCACAATCGAGCATGCCTTCCAAATAAATTCTCTTACAGTATTTTTTTCTATTTTGAAAGAATTGTCAAATGTTTTAATGTGTCCTTTGTCCGATTGCCATTCACTATCGATCATCGTCATCTTTATTCAGCAGGACTTAAAAAAGGACAGAAAAAAGCCTGCCACTGAGAAAGATCTTAATGTTTAAGAAGCCTCATTTTGGATGGGTTCATATCCAAACTGATGATGAAACCTGGCATCCAGCAGTATTTTTTTACAGTACTTTAATGTCTCTGTAAAGACACATAGTAGTCTTAACTTTAACTTTATTTATTCAGCAAACATTATCATTTAAAATCATCAACATACCACAAAAAATATACTTCCTCCCCACACACCCCCATCGTCCAACCCAAATTTATCCCAACAATCTCCAGCCTGTCACTGTCTGTCACCAGGGCATAGCGTGAGAATGTGGTCCTGTGTCTCACACAGAAAGCCAAAGCACTGTGAATTAAACAGGCTGCAGGACTGCTCAGTCTTTCTCTCTTTATGTACCTGATGCACTCGAGGATTATAAAATGTGGTACAGATTTATTCAACATGACTTTGTCTCCTTCTTGTGTAAATTGATGGGTACCCTTACATTTTTGAATCTGTGTCCAGAAACCTAGTTAGCGTGATTTCTTCCCCAAATATCTATGCATAAAACAAAAAACCTGTATGCATTAAGGTATCCAACAGAAAGCAGAAGGTATTCTAGCAAGTAAGCTTGCTAGTTGTCATGCTAGCTTGGCATGTGACCCTTGCTAAGCAGATTATGGTTGGTAAAATTTGCAAGACTGTATCCAGTTTGTATTTATCAACTTTATTTTCTCAAGTACAAACATGGAGTGTGAGCGAAAATGATTCCCTCCAATTCATCTTTCAATGTTCTTTGTCCTAAAGTAGTACTGATGCAGTGAAAGCAATGTTGAATTGGCTAGCGCAGGAAAAATGTTGTTAGGCAGAGCACATGCTCTGTCCTGAAGACATGTCCGATAAAAAAAAATCATCTTTTAATGACATTAAAAATCTACACTCAATGAGAAACATATGTAAAAATGAGAGAATAGAAGAAAAGCAAAACACATGAAAGGTTTTTTTGTTTGTGCACCAACCAACCAAAGCCACAAAAATGTCTTGGGTCATGATGAAACATAAAAACTTAATTTCATGCCAAAGCGAGTACCAAAGTTACTCTGCACCAACTCATCTGCATAACACAGCTCCATCCACTTCAGCACAAGTGGTTTTGTTTAGAGGCACAGAACAACCAAAACAGACTCATGCCCAAAGCGAGTGATAGCGCCGCTGTGTTTAAGGCTACTGCAGCCTCAGCTAAAAGATAAAGCCTACGTCTCCTATCAGAATTGTCTGTTCATTATCGTCTCAGGGCCCTGATCTCGGTTCCTAGACATCCTTGTAGGCTCCGGCTCATTATTCATGTAATCCGTGTTCCAGTTTCAGCTTCTCCTGACACCCTGTCTATGTGACGTACTGAGTAAGCCTCCTGGGCTCCTGTCTGTAGAAAGGGAAGGGTTGATTAAGAGGGTGAAATTTGGAGACTCTACAGCAGCAAACAAGAACAGAGACATGAACGTGACGGATGCAAAACCCAATCCTTCTCCTCCTGTTTTTCTCTGTTTTCCCCCCACTTCCATCCCACCCTGAGGAGGACACCTGACTTATTCTGAGACTTTTTCTTGAGCGGAAAATCCAGCTGGGGTTTAAGTGCAGTGGTAGAATACGGGCTTTGAGAGGAGTTAAGCATCACTCAGAGTAGATCAAACCTGTGAAACTATACCTCTGCTGCACTTCGGAGAGCTTCTTTAACTCACCTCTTTCTGCTTGTTTCATCAACTCCCCTGCAAGAAGAGATGCAACAATGTGTTGGATATCGAACATGCAGTGAACTAATTCTGTCAAATGGCACTCTCCTGAGATCATATAGGTATAATTCATCTTCCAAGTGAAGCTTTTTCTTTCTGTTCACTTGTTTAGCCTCTGTGATAGTTATTTGTACATGAAAAGGTTGTTTTCTCGGCAGACCGTACAAGGTGTCGAATTATACCCCTGCTTTAATTCGAGTCATGTGTCCATGGACCAAACAAAAGAGCGCATTAAATCTTGCAATGCGTCTTCAACTGAACTATTCTTGTCACTTCTGCATGCGAGCTATATCAAGCAGTGACCCTCTTTGCATTAAAGGGATTATATGCATTAGTAATGTAATGATGCTTCCCTCTTTTCTTGCTGGTTTTCTTTGATGTACATCCACAGGGTCAAGGATCATCCCACCAATCGACAGAGGAGAAAACCTTGTTTCTCGCAGCCAAATTAAGACAGTCTCTATAACCTCTACTTTCTGGCTTCTTTCCTAAGTACTCTTTCCCTTGGGAGAAATTCTTCATCTGCAGTCTTCTGCAGCTGAGCCGGCTGTTTTGTTGAAGCAAAATAATCCACCGTGTCAGCTGTGCATCAATTTCACCTCAAACTTCAACATTTTCTGTGCGCTGTGTAATTCCTCACTGTGAATACAAAACATTTAAATAGAACTGTTTTTGAATTTCAATTATTTTGTGTAGGTGTTGTTTTGTTAATTCTCTAAATGTTTACAACTAAAATCTGTAGTTTGCAAACTCTTTTGAAAAGTTTCCTTAAATCTTATCTTGGTCACAACACAGTTTGGTTGATAAATGCAGCTTCAATTTGAATCAACTTTCTCAGTGATTTTAATTTGACATTGTGATTTCCAAATGCTTCTCCTTCAGTCCAGCTAAATTGACTAGCTATGGGTATATTAGGCATGTAGCAAGCTTACTAGCCAGTATTTGAAGCTAACTGTTTGGTTAGCAAATTAGTAATTTACCTGTTCTTTTAAATTTATGACAGAGGGCAAAGGAAATAACAAAACTTCAGCATTATTTATTGGCAAGATGCTAGCACTTATTAAACTGTTGTTTGTTTCTCTGCTGCCTCACATTGATATCAACAGTCCAGGAAATAGTCTGCTACATAACCTGTTAGGTTAAAAAGGGTTTTTTTTAGATCATAGATTACACAAATTAAATACACTGCTATTATCAATCAACTCTAAAACTATGACAGGTAGATATTGATATATTTGAACAGAACTAGCTCCTCTACTATTAAAGCTAACTAGCTGCTAGCTTCATGTTTAGCGACAGCTGAAGAACATAAGAGTTGTATCCATTTCATCATGTAACTCAACAAGAAGGCAAATTATTTTTTTTCCAAAAAATGTTTAGATGAGTCAAGTGATTTGTAAACCTGAAGTCTATTGAGTCTTTTTCAAAATCTATTATTTAGGCAAGGTTTACAGCAAATTTCAACAACAAAGCAATTCAAAGTGTAGAGATAGACCCAGTCGCCAGAATGGCCACGTTTTTTAGATCCCAGTTTAAACAAAAAAGGGACTTCCCTCAACAGTCTACCTTAAAGAAAAAAAGATTTCACGCCTGCATCTGGAGTGATGGGATCTAGCGGTCTCTCAATGGACCCACCTGAGGAGTTAAGCAGCAGCAGCAGGGTCTGTCACGCTTAGCCACAGCAATATGACAAATCCTCCTTCCTAAACCCCTTCAACGAGACATGCATCGACACAGAGCGTGTGATTCTCTCCTCCTTCCTACTGTTTTTTTTTAAGTCAAGGAGAAATTCATGAGAGGCATTAAAGGAAAGACCATAGCCATGAATACAAATGGGTGCTTTGGAATTCGAGGTGGCAACATGGAATTCATGTATCACGAGAAAAGAGATATGACTTAGAGCGCTTTGTGAAACCACAAATGGACTCAGTTTTTTATTGCCAGTTTCTATTTCAGAATACTCATATCGGAATCAAGAGTGTCTGATAGCAGTTGTCTGGGAAATGCGGGTGTAGCCCCAGGGTTTGTGGTCTTGTCTGACATTGTCTTTAGAAACAATTCCCAGCAAGTTGGACTCGAGCGGTGACTAAAGTGTCATGGGAAATGGTGCCATATGTCCAACTAGATTTTCAGTGTTTCACCGCATTTCGACAGTTGAAATGAAATACGAGCTGTAGTGGCGGGGTGTGGAGCTTTCGGGGTGTTTGTTATTTGAAAAAGCAGGTGTTATTTTGCAAATCCCAAATCTCCTTTCTCATCACCCATCTTGCTCCCATGTGTCTCACTTCTGATGGGCGGCCATGTGCAGAATTTGTGAACTTGTGTCGCGACTTTTTGGCAATGACACTAGATGCCTTACACTTTGAGGGACGCGAAAATGGAACATTTAAAAGCTGTCCTTGTGTTGTGTAAGCGGAATGAGTTTGCTGAAGTATCTAGTTTTTGGCTCTAGAGGCATGTGCATGGACAGTGAAGGGTGCTTCTGTTCTATTTAATGCATAAAAGGCTTACCCCAGTGGTCTCTTGCATTGTATTTTTCTGTTTCTCGGCTAATTTTATTCCTTGGCCAGAGCTCAAAATGTTCTCCTGAACAGATGAGAAATGCTGCAGTAAAGAACAATGAAGCAGGAAAAAAGGAGGCAAACTATTGATGGTTCTTTGTACCCTAAAATTAACAATTCAAATATGTTTTTGTCCTAGTTTATGATTTTTCCATTGAAAATCTTTAGTCCACCAGAGCAAAACATGCTGTATGACCACTCTGTCACTCCGGATATTGGATTACAGAGGCATCCCCCGCTGTTTGGAGGAAAAGCTTGACTCTAAGATCTGCTCATTCTTCCAAAGATGTTGGCTATACCAGCAATATGAGGAACGAAACAACCTAAAAAGACAAACAATCTTGATGTACTCCTGCTGTGTCCACGGTGGGGGCACTCTTATTTGACTAAAGGCTACACCCTCCTTTATGCAGCAGAGAAAGCGTCCCCGTCAAATCCAAGCCCAGAACAATGGGGGCCAGCCTCAGGGAAACAGGGCCATTTGCATGCAGCTGTTTGCCGTTTCCAGGACCACAAAGGCCAATCAAAGGAACCTTAATAGAGTATGACAAGCGTCAACCAACGCCTTTGCTCTGTGTCTGTGCCAGCCATCGCCACTCTGTCTACCCCCAAAAATGGGCCACTTTTTTTCTTTTTTTTTCTGACTGATCAAACACTCCCCCAGTTCTTTCTCCCAGGGTCTGATGTGCAGACGCAGAGGAGCTTTTAGGGTTAAAGGTTGCTCTCAACTGTGCTCTTAAGAGCCAACATACAGAACAGGAAAGATAAACCTCAACACTTTGTGTTTTGATCTGACACTACCCGCCGCCAAACCTCCATTATCTTTTAGTTTCATCTCAAGGGATTTTAAAAGCCAGTTAGCAAAAGTCTTTGGATGGTTTCAGACGCACCCATCTGAGCCACAGTGCCACTTCCAATTTCAAGGGTGTTGATAGAAAACAAAATATGTATTATGAGGTGGGGGGGGGGAATGTCGCCAGTGAATAATAGGCTGTCAACTGGAGAAGAAGAAGAAGAAGAATAAACTCCCAGCATACAACATATTGAGAAGCAGTCTCTGCCCATGCTTTGCTCTGTGGCGCTCAATAGACAGCTTAGCAGGCAGGTCAGGGGGAGGAATCTGAAAAGCTACTTTCCTCGCAGTCACTCACTGACCAGAATGCTTGATAAGGCTGCGTGTCAACAAGGCCAGAAAAAAGGATCACAGCCAATTATAGCTAAGTCAAAGTGGTTACCATGGCAATTTGACTACATGTTCTATATAAAGCATTATTCAATTCCTTCACTAATTGTGTAATTTAATGTTAATCTGAGGTACAGACAACAAGAGAGCAGCCTGTTCTCTTTTCTTCCTTTTAAACACACTCAGGGATTGTGTTATGGATTTCTTCCTGCAGTCTTCTTGACACCATTTTCCCTGCAGCTGGTGCCCTTCTGTCGCAGTCTTCAACTTTTGCAAGTTGAGCAGTCAAACAAAGCACAGAACGTGAGATGAAAAGCTTTTCATACCTTCCTAAGACACTGACATTTGTGCACACAAACAAACCTCCTCTCTTTCCAAAATCTTGCAAAACTTGTTTAAACCGAGAAAAATCAACAGAGTAGAATACCTACAGCCAGGGAGCTTTGTTGTCACAAGGTTTTTTCTTTCTTAGCTGTGCTTAAATCTGAAGATCTTAAGCAACACTCAGTTAAAGCGACTAAAAATATTTTCTCTTGAATTCAACTCCCCTCCTACAGAGCAAAAAAAAAAACAACCTTTCTATATGTTTTAAAGTGTTAGATAGATTTGTCTTTATGTGCCCTATTACCAGTTGACAAGACAGTCATTAATGAGACAGAGACTATCCGCAGTTTGGTGAACAAGCCATTTGTTCTTAAGGCCGCCAGTACAGTCTTGGTACTCCCCCTAATTGATGTACTGTTAGCCTATGACCAGAGAGATCTATATGGGCGAGGGAGGAGGAAGAGGAGGCCGGCCAGGCATAGACCTAATCAATTGAGGCCCGTGTCGACAGCAGCATGCCTTCATGCCATAGTGCTGTGATAGATGGGCAGAGTTGTCAGCGGACAGCAAGGGAAAGGGAGGGTGCAGATGGCGTTTGGCGTGTGTTAGTGTCTGTGAGGGTGTTTTAGTCCAAAGATGGTGTCTCCGCTCAGAATTTTTCAAACCCCTTGAAATGCATTCTCTCCCCCTCTGCTCTCTGTAGCTGACGCGATAAAGCCGTCACTCCTTCCATGAGCAATGGCAGGCGGGATGATCATTAGTCTCCGCCGTAAAGCCGGCGACTTCACTCTGGGTTTTATCATCCACCATTCTGGACAGGATTTCTGAAAGGCTTGGGTAATTGTCGTGGTTATTGGAATGGATGGAGTGACCCCACAGCCCTCCACTTATGGTTCGGCTACACTGACGTCTCCTAATGAGGTGATAAACAGTCCAGCTAAGCAGAATCTACTGGCCATTAGATAGATCATGGTATTATAATGAAATGTCTCGTGGCTGAATGCCAGAGAATTTATACCATTAGTTTCATATTTTGTTACACTGCTACCACTACTAGTGCAGAAGTTCCTCCTAATACCCCATAACATGAGCATTATACTTTTAACAGTGTATGTTTCACAGATGTCTGTGTGTGTTTTCTTTTTCTGTTTGCTAGTGTGACATGTGCCGACTGACATAGAATATCATTATGAGTGAGCCAGGCACAGCAGGCTGAAACGACTAGCAGACATGTGGGTCTGGTTTTCTTCTTTTCTCTTTCGGGGTTGGAATTTCAAGCCGGAATCACTTCAACTCCAAGCAGTTCAAACAATGCTAATTGCATCAGGCCCTGACTGTCAAACGTGTGCGGATAATTAGAGTGAGGGGGCAAAGTGAACCCGGGGTGGTAAGAGTTAGTACATGACAATGCTCGTGAGCCAATGGGAGCATGGAAAAAGGTAACAGGCTGCAAAGAGGGCTAATTAGACCAGAGCAGTGCAGAAAATACAAATGGTAGCTGCCCCCTCAGGGACACACGATTGCTGAAAACAACGGCGATTATTGACAGTTCATGCAGCGCTCTGCTTGCACTTCTTAAATGGAACACATTTGCATGTACTCCTTAGATTTTGCCTAATTGTTTTCTCAGAATTGCAGACAGATACTTTTTTTTCCCACTTTGGATCTTTCTATCCTCAGATAACGGATTTTTCCTCTCTTACTCGTTCATTTTTATGGCTTTTCCTCTTGTTGCAAATCTCCATATCTGCACTGTTCCACACAATTCTCAAACAACGTTGCGTTGAACAGAGAAAAGAAATGCGAAGGAGTAATCTATGTCATTGTAATTTGCTGAAAAGAGAGGGGGAGGGGTCAGATTTGGGTGAAACAGTTAATTTCCCCCAAAAGTAGAGCTATTTGGCTGCGCTCCCATCTGCTCCGCTCCATGTATAGATTTTTCCTCCTGTGTGGACTCCAGACTCTTCGATCGCCGACACTGTAAAATGGATTATATTACACTCCATTCTGCCGGGATTCGGCCTTTTTCTCTATCTGCCTTTACAGTGCAAGTAAAGCAAAAGAAACAAACGAGGGGGCTCTGTATGACTGTAAAACAAACTATTCTCAGTCCAGGCAGGTTTGGCTCTGAGGTGGACCTTCTCTCTAGGTGGAGGCCTTTCTGATGCTCTGTAGCCTTTTGTGTTTGCTTAAGAATTTATGAGGTTACCATTGGTCTCCGATGACTTAGATTAGAAGCCTTAGCCAACATCCAAGACCACAGAGAGATGGAGAGATGGATTGTTTCTTTTTTTCCCCATTCCTGTATCGCATGTAACAGCCTGTCTGTTTGAAACTGGGGTAAACATTCGACTGCTGTTGCCTATTTATTTTATACCAGTGGAGTTCTACCGCAAAATGTGTGGTCCTATTGTATTGAAGCAACCATCCTTTTCTCCCATTAAATCTATTATTTGTCTGAAGTTTCCTCTCTGTGTTTGTGTCGCAGGGTTCAGCCGGGCAGCCTTGCCTTTCGGGCTGGTCAGGAGAGAGCTCTCATGCGAGGGATATGCAATTGATCTCCGCTGCCCGGGGAGTGATGTCATTATGATCGAGACGGCCAACTACGGCCGCACTGACGACAAGATCTGTGACGCTGACCCATTCCAGATGGAGAACGTCAACTGCTACCTCCCCGATGCCTACAAGATTATATCACAAAGGTAAAAACTCTGGGGAGAGGAGGGATCTTATTTCACAAACATGACCAGGAGCCGAGGAAGGAAAATATGGGCCTCTCCCCCCCGCCCCCCCCCCCCCATTGAGCTAACCTTCCTGCGCACAAAAGAGTACATGTTCTTCCTGATTGTGTAGCAACCAACAAGCTGGACAATAAATCAACATTTCACACCTTTTTTTAATTTATTTTCTCTTATCCCTTTCATTGACTGCATAATGTAGGTGGCATTTTGAAATTCAGGAAACCGATTCATTCTTGACAGGCAGGAATTGACATGCGGCAGAGCTCTTCACACCAGCTGCACGTTGTTGCTGCTGTTTGAGTCATAATCAGCGTAGCTCCGAGAGACTGCGAGTCACATGAACACCCTCTTAATTTCCTATCTGGAACAGTGGGCTTGCTTTTGTTCAAACACTTGTACTGTTTTGAAGTGGCTTTGCCTCAGGTAGTGAGCAATGCCCATCATCTTGCCTTTTATCCTGGTTCCCCTCTCTCACAGGAGGCTGCTCTGCTGTCAAACGGCAGCACAGCAACACTTCAGCTTGACTACTGCCTACCCCTAGAGGTGCGTGTATTTTTAAAGGGCACTGGATGAACGATTCATAAATAGTAACCAGCACAGTTCATCTTCTAATGCACTGCGCTGTCCTAACCCAGCCCCCCTTAAGCTAGATTCTGAACACCATCGCCCACCATTTTACACCTCTGGGTTTTCACCCCCTCGCTAAACTGCTTCTTTATTTACTCTCTTGAGACGCAGCACTCCAGAATATCTCAGGAATAGATCAGTCCACCCGTCTTACTCTGTCTTTCTAAATTTACAGCCAACTCCCTGCACACTCATACAGTAACACTGCCGCTGACAGTACCCATGCCCTTTGGTTTGACTGCTACTTGCTACATCGTGCACCACATCTGTTGACAAGTCAGACCCTCACTCGCTGGAGCAGCACTTCAAACTTATCTCCATCCGAGATTCCCTAGAGGCAGCGTGCAAGCGAAAAGCTTTGAGAAGACTCCCTGCACCACAAGCCCTTAACCAGAATAATTCTAATGAATCAGATCAGAGGAAATGGGCTCCTGACCGTAATTAAGGCTGATGTGCTAACCAAGGATGTTAAAGCAGTCACAAAGCTTTGGGAGGCTCTGATCATTCCCTCAGTCTGCAGCAGAGTTAAGAAACTAGAATCTGCTTCACATCAAGACACAATGCACTCCCAATAACAGGGACATTAACAAGAGGCAATAGCACGGCAGACAGATAAACAAAGATTGAGGAGATAGAAACAGTGGGATGTCTGCAGCACAGAGTGGCAGTTTTGTTGGGAAGAAAATTGTGGCAAAAAGTATTTATCAGTAGCCCTGTTTTTCACAACAAAAACAACAAGACAGAAATCAAAACAGCGTTCTTTTTTCAAGTGTTTTGTCATGCAGAAATGTTTGGTTGTCGACCAAAGAAAGTGTCTGAATGAAAAATGTATGAAGGAACTGATGGAATCTCAGGTTACTGGGGCTTTTTAATATTTAGGGGATGATTTCTGTCGAGATGTAGCGTAAATGGATGGTACGTCTGACCTCTCTCTCTGTCTGTCTTTGCTCTGTTCTCTTCACCTCTCGGGTTTCTACATGTGCACATATAAAATGAGCTACTTGCAGAAAGGACGTTTTGCTAGAATATAATTTTCTTTTTTTTATGTTTTGCTACGGCAATATATTCTTTGACCTATTGAAACTTAATGGTTCAATCTTATGCCTGGTCAGAGGAGCAGCTTGTACAGATGAAGTGTGCAGAGTTTAATCACTTTGCTCCGAGAAAATGTGCTCAGTGTGTTCGAGATCACATGCAGTGTGTAATCAAAAAAAAAGCAGGACAATCAAAATAGAATTGCAATCGATGACAAAGTTGATGTTTTCAATCTGAAAAAAATAAGCAGTGTGTTAGGATGCACAAATACATTTCAATGAAGTCACTTAACAAGGTGTTGAATGGAGGACATACAATGAATGGAAGTGATCCATTCAAAGAGAAATACCCCCTCCCCCCAAAAAAAGTGTGTTACACCTCAAAATATCTACTTCAACTTATCAGTATAAATACTAAAGTAAAATTTTAAACAACTTTAGCCTATTATTATTATTATTATTATTATTATTATTATTAGTGATGCATCAAGTAGTAAGCAGCCTTTTAATATAGCTGCTGGAAACAAAGCAGTTCAACATGATCACTGCGCCTCATTTGACCTTTTTTAAGTTTATTGATCTTCACTTTAATTCTAGCTTTCATTGACATGTGGTGGGTTTAAAAACCTGTACATAAGCAGAGCTAAATCAATGTGCTGTCTCTTGTTAGTAACAAGTGTTAGTCAGACTTATTAGGTGTAAACAGTGTGTGATTGAAGTGAATCTGCTGTTAGTTGGTCCACTGACTCTTCTCCATCACAACAACTCTTTCTGCACAGACACCTTACAAGTACTGTACATCTCTAAAGTGCAGCGAGCGTCTTATCACCACTGATGTTGAAACAACCACTGGTAATGAGTATGCTCATCATTACTTTTCATAATGGACTTTGCACCTTTTTTTTATTCATATATGATGTTAAATAGTCCCATTAGTTTGAAGGGAAGTGTTTTGTTATGGTGGATTTTGAGTGCAGCTTGAAAGGTAACATCTATTTCTAGCTAATGTACATGCATTTGCCTATTTATTCATTGCTTTAACACCATGTGTATTGAATGCTGCAGAGTCAAGGTTTTGTGTGCTTTGTTGGGCAGCACTATCCCATTTTGCAGCTACAGAGAGCCTCTTTAATTACTAATGCTTTTCTGAAAGTCAAGTCCGATGTTGAAATGTATGTCCGACTTGCATGACTGCCGTTGACCTTCTGAAATATTTATCTCAGGCTTGCAAATTGTTGAACGTCCTATTTTGGTGCCAATCTTTTCTTGTTTGCCTCCGTTACCGCTGACATTATTCTCAATCCCTCAACCTCAAGAGAGCTTGATTGAAGTGGAGCCAATTTCACCCTACACAGTATTTACACAGATGTCGTCCTCTGCTTTGCTGTGCGTCTCTTTCCTTCTCCCGCTTTTCCTTGAACTTTTTTTAGCTCCCAAAAACATTTGCAAACAACAAGCTATCTTTGCAATTCACACATCAGGCTGCTAATTCGCTGAGGGACGCTATTTCACACTGGAAGTCATAGAGCCGCTGATAGAAACCACACATTCACATCGTGTTTGTTGCGCACATGCAGAGGAGCGGATCGGTTTCACCAGAGGCCACTATTCCAGTCCACTGCATGTCACAGCCACCTGTCGTGTATGTTTTAATGAATGTCTTCCCTCTCAATAGCAGTATGAAGACGCTGTTAAAGGAAATGCCATCCCTAATTCTTAACATGCCTTTAGCAGCAGCTCTCTCTCTTTCTCTCTCTCTCTCTCTGTCGCTGTTGTTCATTGTCACATTCATTTAACTCGTCCTTAATGCTCTAATTCCTCCCTCTGTTTGCCAAGGTTTAAATTAAAATGCACATGTGACAGTCCAGGCCGGGATTTCGTCAATTTCTAGCTGTAGCTGTAAAGCTCACTCTTCCTCCTCTGTGTTATTAATGTTGTCTTTGCCGAGTACTCTTGCTGTGGGTAGTCATGATGAAATCTCTGGTCAATCTCTTTTTTCTAGGTGCAACAACCGTACGCAGTGTGTGGTTGTCACTGGCTCTGATGTCTTTCCCGATCCATGCCCTGGCACCTACAAGTACTTAGAGGTCCAGTATGAGTGTGTTCCCTATAGTAAGTATCGCCATCCAAATCTCACACCCATCTATCTACTGTAATGTGTTTTTAAAGTGACTGTAGAATAGACAGATGTGCTGTAACCCTGTTTGTTTACAGATGATACAAATGATGCGTCAGCTGGAACACTGGGAGTATTTGGAAGGAGATTAGCTTTAATGATGATATACGAAGTAGAAACACTAAGTTTGGCAGGCATTTAAAGGGTCGGTTCGACAAAACTACAAAAAAAAAAAATCTTCTCGATTACTTCCAGCGGAGTCCAGTCATGCAAATAGTTTTGGTTATAGAAAGCTGTCTTTAGGGTAAGGAATTGATAGCTGCCTTTGCTTTAGATCCTGTCTGTAGTTGGACCAATACCAGTAAATGTGACGTTCTGTGGCCCATGAATCCCTCATTGGACATGTGAATTCATGTTAATTCTGTCAAGGCTTTAATACATTTCTGAGGTCTTTTTTATCAAGCCAGTGTCAGCACCCATCCGTAGGTTCCATGTGGGGGGAAAAAATACATCACACTGTAAAAACGCCCCCGATGACCACGAGTAGCCCAGCTGCTTTTGTCATTTAACAGACCAAATAGTATTCACATTTTGTCAATATGCTAAAACTATCAATGTTATAGTTGCGTGACAGGATCTCTTGTTTTAAGGCCAAGCACCATGTATTAAAAAAAGCTGTGAAAAAGTACATTCTTGGGCTGTAACAAAACATTATTTCATATTTAAATGAAATGTCCAGTAAATGTCAGAAAGTTGTAGAAACTGCTCATCATAATTTTCCAGAGCCCGAGTTGAGATCTTCAAATTCCTTTGCTTGTCCAACCAACAATCCAAGACGCAATAGCTGTTTCCACATGTGCACCATTGAAAATGTGTAACAACTTCAGGGGGTTACCTATGAAACCTTCCTGATAGAATAGAATAAAATGCCTTTAATGCCTTATTTAGCTTCACCTTAAAGTGCACACAGCTAAAAAGAAAATAACAGAAGAAGAAGATAAAAAAAGTAACTTTAATTAAGGTAAGATTGGCTACGTATGGTAGGAGTAAATATATATATATGAATTAATATGTTTGCTCACACTCGCTCCTGACAGTGGGAGATGATGCCTGTCGAATGGAAGGGTAGATCCTGAGTTTTAAGAAAAGTGTGAAAGCACTTAAAGACTCTCCATTAAGTATTTTAATTACTTTGCAGTGCATATTTACTTTTGAGAAGCTGATGAAAGCTTTTTTTTTTTTTCATCGGAAAATTAGTGACATTCAATTCGTTTGAATTCATCTTCTCTCAAGATTTTTGTTGTAGTTAAACATAACTGCAACGAAACCAAGTTTACTAAAAATGTTGAAAACTAATCTAAAGGCCTTTTCAGGCTACTTCAACCTTAACTAAGGTCAGCTGTCATCGCTCTCACAACGTAATATTCTTGTGCCAAGAAACTCAAACAAACACACAGTCAAATGCGCACACACACCGTGCTGTGCTCCCCCGCTGATACCGTCTCGCCTCTGTAACGCCTCCCCTGTTACCTCCGACTACAGAACAAAGGAAGGATCACCTTCTCGACATTTAGACTGAAGGCGAAACGTCAAAGGGCTCGAATATCACGGCTTGGCAGTCTGAACAGTGCTTAGTTCAATTAGAAGAGGGATAAATGAGGATTTATTTCAATAAGCACATTTAAATCTTGATTTGGTTTCGATATAGTGTTTCCTTACCTGATCACAGATAGGGAAATAATTTTGCCCCCAGTAAATAGAATTAATGTTTTGATGTTTGTGTTGTTTACAAAATTAAAACGTCTTGAAAAAATATTAACAGTAAAAAAAAAATCAGTAGTAACATCAATAACGTTTTCTTTCTATTGGGATTGTTTGGGCTTTTTACCAAGGAAAAGTGATTTTTCACAGTTGTGCTTACACAGACAGATTTCCATTCATCTGGCTTGTATTTTTGCAATGGAAGAGCTCTCGGGGAACATTTCAAACCTGGGCAATTAAACCAAAACTATCTGCATGATTTAACTCCATTTAGGGGTAACTGAGAAAATATTTGTTCTTAAAATTTGGTTCAACTGACCCTGGAATATCCGGCTGGGGATAATATGTGTTTTACTGCAGTGGAATGAAAAAAGAATGACATGGAAACAGGCTAGAATAAAACCAAGATTAAATTAAAAAAGTCCGAAACAGGCTGCGATGATTTAGCTGTTTTGACGTATTCAGTCATGGGTCTGTTTTAGTATTTTGTTATGAATGGTTTTACTGAGTTTCGTCGTAAAGTGGATTTTTAAACCCATCTCTTTTTGAAACTGCCTGATTTGAGATAATCCACCTTTAAAGGGTGTTTTAGAGAAGTTTACAAGAGCACCTTAAGGCTTTATCCCTGCCTGTGAAAGTACTTAGTATTTAAATTGATGAATTGTAAACACTTTCAGAAATATTCACTTCTTTTTTTTCTCCTTTCAAACAGACCTCCTTTTCACCTCCTGCTCCCCCCCCCCCCCTCTGCCCCCTGACTAACCTCTTTACTCTCATTTTTTAAAACCCAAATCTTTCATGTATTGTCTCCAGCGTCTCCCCCTACTCCCAAGTGAAAGCAGCTTCGACAGTCCTCGACAGAAACTCCATATTAGGCCGACTGTTCATCAGTCATTCCATGTGCTGTTGCTCTCCTTGGCTCATTTAAGAGTTTGGTCTGTAACATTAGCACCGTGTCATGTTTTTCGTGTGTGGGCGAGCAAGTTTGGGACGGAGATTTGATTTGTGTTTATAAAGTTTGTACAAATTCCACCCTCCTTCAATACATGCCAAAAATAACCCATGTGCTGTTTCCCTAAGAATGTTATCCATCTAAATATGAGCAGGAGGTTTTTATTTCTTCTGCCACTTAGGAGAAGCATTTTTCGAGGGATTTATTCGGATTTCACAGTGGCCAGTGCATTATTTTGTTGGCAGTTAAACAGGGTAGAAATGAAAAGTTTAATGTCCTGGAAAGCATGGCACATATCTCGTCTCCAGCCATAACTCATCTGTTTTTTATATCCTAGGATGAGAGGCCTTTTCACTAACAAAAACTTTGTTCTTCCCCTTCGCTCTTCTTTCCAAAGCAGCTCTGCGGTTCATCTCATGGCCATATCCTCCGACTAATTTTTCTCTTTGTACCTGGTAGTTGACTCATGATAACCTTCTCTCCCTTTTGCACTCTTTTTTTGCTTTCTTTTCCAATGCCTGAAATAGAAGTGGAGCAAAAAGGTAAATGAGTGGTCTGGTCCTCCCCTTCCCCCCCTTCTGGCTCCTTGTTTCTGTGCTGTTGAGTAGAGCTCCCTTCACGTCTCCCCCCCCCCCCCACCCCCACCCCGCCCTCCTGATTGCCTCTCCTGTCAAATGCTAAACCCCCATAGGAGGATTGTTTGCACCCATGGAGTCCAAATGAATTTCCAAACAGAATTGCAAATGACATCCTCGATCATCGAATGTAGCCTTTTTTTCTCCCAATGTGAAAGAAAACACCAACTGTTGGGTGTTGATTTGTTCCAGCCTATTACTGTGTTAACCCTTGAGTAATATATAAACACTACATTCTTATCTGGCACAGTCTTAGTTTGCTTGGCCCAACTTTGCTGCACGTGACGTAAAATAGCAGTGATGGCTGAGTGAGATTGGCACAGACTGAAAAAAAAGGAAGTTTGAAAGGAAAACAAGAATTCAGTGTGTCCCTTTTAATCCGAAACCAATTAATTTGAAGCGTCCAAATGGGAATCTTGCCATGGCCTACCTCCCTCATCCATCAGTGGTTACTTTTGTCTTTCGCCACAGAAGTAGTGGAAACCCTTTACCGCTGTTGTTCAGATCAAATCCTCCAACCTCCACTTTCATTTTTACCTCTGCTTTGCTGCCACCACCATCATTGACAACCTGTTGTTCACTCTTATCTCAAGATGTGAAGTCTGTTCCCTTTCATTTTAGTTTTTACAACCTCGGTATGCATGTGCAGTGTGTGTCCGTATACCCACCTGTTCATGTGGCATTTGATGTCAAAGACAGGCTGGTATTTAAAAAAAAAAAAAAAAAAACAATCATAAAGAAAGTGTGACCTCTTCTTCCTCCATTTCCCCGTGTCTTTCATTTGCAGGTTTTCTACCTTTATTTTGTTCACGTTTTTGTTTGTTTTGTCCCTGTTAGGATGTAGCAGCAGACCCTTGAGATGCAAGTCCTCTCCCATTTTTCATTCGGAATACTCCATTTGACACATTCATTCACTCTCCTTTTCCCAATTCACAAGCAATAGAACAAAAGCACTAGTTTAAAAATTCCTCCAAATTCACAGTCCCTGATCTCTTTTGTCCTACTCTTGAGTTGCACAGCAGCGAGAATAAAGTGTGTCAAATGAGTCACGTGTGTTCAAATATTTTTCTGTTAATATATTTTCTTTCACTCCCTTTTCTGTCACTAGTTTTCATTTGTCCCGGGACTTTGAAGGGTGTAGGAGCCGCCACTTTCCTGTTTGAGGCAGAGCAGCAAGCGGGGTCGTGGTGCAAAGACCCGCTGCAGGCAGGTGACAAAGTCTTCTTCATGCCCTGGACGCCGTACCGCACTGACACCCTCATTGAGTACGCCTCGCTGGAAGACTTCAAAAACGCCCGCCAGACAACCACCTATAAACTGCCGCATCGTGTTGACGGGACAGGCTTCGTTGCTTACGACGGCGCCATCTTCTTTAACAAAGAACGCACACGAAACATTGTGAAGTTTGATCTTCGCACTCGCATCAAAAGCGGCGAGGCGATTGTTAATAATGCCAACTATCACGACACCTCACCTTACCGCTGGGGGGGCAAGACGGACATCGATCTGGCGGTTGATGAAAGGGGCTTATGGGTGATATATGCCACAGAGCAAAACAATGGCCGCATTGTGGTAAGCCAGCTCAACCCATATACTCTCCGCTTCGAGGCCACATGGGAGACGGCGTACGACAAGCGCTCCGCTTCCAACGCCTTTATGGTGTGCGGCGTGCTGCATGTGGTGCGATCGACCTACGAGGAGAATGAGAGCGAGGCCAGCAGGAGCCAAATTGATTACATCTACAACACCAAGCTGAGCCAGGGCGAGTACACAGACATCCTCTTCCCCAACCAGTACCAGTACATCACTGCTGTGGATTACAACCCCAGGGACAACCAGCTTTATGTGTGGAATAACTTTTACATCCTGCGATATGACCTGGACTTCGGCCCACCGGATCCTGCTGAAGGTGAGAGCTGCTGCACCTCATTATCGTTGTGTATTTCGTGTATTGTTTGGCGGAAGCGTGGCGGGTCACAGTTGGCTTCCTTTTAATTTTGGATGCAATTCAGGTGCGATAAGAGCAAAAAGGGGTTGTGATAGTCTTGGGGAAAGGGCTCATTTGCAAACAGAAATTACAGATTCACCTTGGAATGAGGCATAGCCCCCGTTGGGACTGTGCTGCTTTAAAAGCCTGTTTCTTTATTGCCATGAGGCGAGCTGAGGCACTCACTCCATCTGAAGCCTGGACCCTATCAAATTATTTAATCTAAGGCCGCATCAGAAACCATTATGATAATTTATAGATATATATTTCTTATATCTTTGAATGTGTTTGAGAAGTATTGTGCACGGTATGACAATGGTTCCCTTCTCCTCCCTGAGCCTGGATTTCAAGTTGGGTTGCCATGGCTACCTCATCAATTTCACAGAAGCTCCTTTTTTTTTTATCTTCAGATCAGGAGATAATCGCCTTTCTGTTGTGGCATAATATTTCTCAAGCCACCGGGCTGAAGTGTGAGTGAGTTATGTGCCACATGGCGAATCAGAGTCATAGAATAGCTGCTAGAAAAGATCAATTACAGTGAAGGATCTTGTCAGGCTGTTAGAGGGCTTAAATTAATCTGTGAAGTGTAGAGAGGTGACATATGTGTCATCAGGCAGGGACCTTCCATTATAGTGATGATGGGCTTAATTACCTGACTGCAGCCGCCTTACCACCATAGATCCTTGGTAAGTCTCCTGTTAGAAGCGGGGGAAATAAGGAGCTTGACCTTACTTCATGTCATATTAGAGACTCGGGTTGCCCTCGAGCGCCCGTCTGGATTAGGTTATGATTTTTAACTTCTGGATATTCGTGGAGGGGTTGCTGGGGGGGTGGGGTGAATCTGATTCTTGACCTGAGCTGTTAAAGGGAGCTTAGCGCTGATGTCTCAATGGCGGCTGTGTGCTCCTGAACTCTGGCCTCTTGTCAACGTGTCTGTTTGTTTTCCTGCCGTTCTCCTGGAATCTGCCTTGCATGATAACTCAACACCCAAGGGTGAAGTGTGTGTGTGTGTGTGTGTGTGTGTGTGTGTGTGTTGGGGGGGGGGAGCTTGGAGTTTGTGTCTGTTTTGCTGAACAACCAAAGCCCCAATTAGGACTATGTTAGAGGAGATATGAAAAAATACTCCAACTCTAATGAGTTCTCCATGCATTTAAACCGCCTGCTCGACTGTTCACGTCCCGATGTATGTAAATGTAATTAACAGCTGAATTATCATAATTACCCTCCTTGTGTCGAAAGAGGCTGAGGGAGAAGAGGAAAGTGGCCTTCACAGAGCCTTTTCAATGAAGGGTTTAATGTTCTCTCTCAGCTACTGTAATGCCTCGGTAAACATAAATACCACATAGGCTTGGTGTTGCTACTTGCTGCAGGAATACAGCACATAATCAAGGAACCCCGACAGAACATAGTTGTTGATTTCCCTCATTATTCCACGTGCCCATATTGGGATCCAATCAGAAATGCATCCTCGCAGCAGAACTTGTCACTTTGGATCATTAAGTGTGTTTTATGCGAACATTTCGAAATGTTGTGCGCTCAAGAGGCATCTCGAGATTCCAGAGCCAGCAGCCGCACGTCGGGCTCCGGAAATGGCACTCGAAAATAATTGGTTCTTGTTTATTAGGTTTTTTTCGGGATCTACACCTTTAACTTCTTTACTGTGTAGCTATTAGGATTTATTGCTGCCCATGATATGGCGTTGAATTAAACAACCTATTCTGCAGGGTAATCTAATGGTCCTGAAATAATGTCTCTCTCTCTGAAACTGAGGGGCACTTGAGGCGTAAAGGAAATTAATTGTGCCCATTAAGATTCATCGACCACAGAGTGAAGTTAACTCCACCACCAAACGCAGTGTATTCCTCTGCTTTGTAGAACTCGTGTAACACAATGAGCGTCTGCGTCCTTTTCTGTCAGACGCGTCAACCTTGGCTCTGAGGCTCATCCCAGGAAGGTGCTGAAGTGCTGGCAGGATTAGGGGTTTATATTAAGGGAGTTTGAGCAAAGTGATCAAAGCAGGCAATAACTGACGTTAGCAACCTGACAGTCTTTCCTTTACTTTGTGTAGATGTGTTGCAACATTGCAGGTTTCTCCAGTCTGGCCCTGGTTGAAGTGATTAGCTGTGATCATTGATCTTTCAAGTTATTGTTCTAAAACAATTCACACGCATTTAAAGAAAATGTCTGTGTTCCGCTAATTCATTGTGATCACGAAACAGCAGTGATCAATACTTAGAGATTCCAGCCCCTCAGAGGTCTCTCTCAAGTGGGTGCATGCCAATAAATAGCACACCTAAGTGCCCATAGGAGCAAAACTTAGAGGGACAACTGGAATACATTCTCTGTGATGTGCAAAGGAATTAACTGATTTAAGTCCAATGAATTCAAAAAAACTAATCAGAGAAACCAGTAATTGCCAGGAGCATTTTAAGACTAACAGGGAGAGAAAGGAGCAAATTAATTTGTCTTCAAGGATGCATTGATCTAATAATGCCTTAAAGACGAGAGGCATAAAATTAATGGCTTTGTCCGAAAGGCTTTGCCACTCCATGTAATCTGCTAGCAGTGAGCACAAGTGGGCTCTGGTTGGATTGAAATGTCAAGTAAAACAACTGTGTTGTATTTCGTATGCTACATGATGGTTATATATCATCTCAAAGCTGCTTTTTATTTTTTTCACTCAGCCATTTTGTGGCTAAACCCAGCTCTGCACCTCAGTGCACTTTAGTTTGCTTTTAAATCCCTGAAAGGCGCCTCCAGGTGAGCCTTAAAGACGGAGGACATTTTTAGATGTATCATGCACTAAGCCTGTGTTCCACTCTTTGAAGCAACAGAAATAGAGGCTAAAGTGAAGGAGTCAGGAGATTTGCAAGAGCTCTAATTGTTCTGCGTCTCGCCGTGGATCAACGCGGGCAGAATTATAGCAGAAAAAAAGTGTATATTATAAACACAGACGACGAGAGCGTTTCTGCTCTCAGTGTATTTCTGTCTGAACCTACAGTATATCATCCGCCTCTGTGTGTGTCTGTGTTGTGAGCTGCTTTGCCACCTTGCTCTGCCTCAGACGGTCTAGTTTAGACTTACCTCACAGTACCCTGCTTCAGGCCTCATAAATTACCCCACATGGACACAGGAAATGTCCGGCAGAGCTTTTTCTGTCTACTGCCCTTCACAGAACAAGTGACAATAACACAGTGAGCCCCGGAACAATTTCCTGACAGCTTGAGTTTTCTTTCATTTAGTTGAAATAATGACATATTCCACACAGCCTCGGATAGGATCGAACTTGACTTGTCTTGTGGCCCGTTACCTTTACACACCGAGCTGTGTGCTCCCATCACGTAAGCTGGAATGAAGCAGAACAGCATGAGTGCATATAAACAGCCTAATGCAAAATTCATGTCATGTGGGATTCATCGCGCTGTCATTAATTACCTGCACTGGCTCTAGGTAAAAAGGCAAAAAGACCAACTCTAGCTGCTACACAGTTCGCATCCTCTGAGACAGGCTTGTTATTGAGTCAAGCTTCAATGCACAACAGAAAGGACACAGAGATGAATACCGCCTCTCACACTCACAGGCTCACACCCTGTATTACTCATTGTATTATTGGGCATCATTAGCATGGAAACATGGCTTAAGTTGAAGTTACATATTCCAGGATATACAGTGATTTGATTTCTCGGGGAGAATGAGATCAGATTTCAAAACCAACCTCATGGCTATAAAATAGGGTGATTGGCTATGTTATCATCACCCAAGTCCCTTTGAACAAAAAGCCAGTGGGACATTTTTACCTATTGAATCGTACTATGAAAGTGATTCATCTTGGTGGCATCCAGATGTTAGATGCTTACATGTTTAATAAACATGATCGTCCTCACAAAAAAGCTGACTAAGTTTTCAAGTGTTTATTGCAATTGCCAAAAGTAAAATATTAACATTAGGTTAGAAGAAAAATGCACCACAAATGTCTCCACCAACCAATCTGTCTGCATGATGTCCCTCTTGTCATAGTTAGCAACTGCCTTTGTAAAGAAGCGTAGAGGCTTCAGAAGTAGGAAAGGCAAAATCTGTTTCAGCCCAGGCGAAACAAATGAATAAATAATAATATAATCACCCAAACACGTCATTGACTTTGTGAATACGGAATTAGGAGTGGAAAAATGCTAAATATGGACCAATTCCTGCATCACTCTGTCTATTGCTCCCATTTGTAGATGGTTAGCCTAGCTTAGCACAAAGACTGGAAACAAGGAAGGCTTTGTATAGAGTTGGAGGTGTGTGAAGCCAACAACCTCCTCATGTGCAGTAACCAAGGCTAATGCTAAGCTAGCTGCTGCCAGTTAATACACATCTCCCAAAAACTAAGCCTGGAGGAAAAAGGAAATATACTGTTTCCATAATATAGTAAACAATGCGTTTTAGGAACAATTTCTGAACATCTTGCTGTGGATATAGTGTGACACATACATCTCCCCTTATAAACTGTTTCATGTAGAAATCAAACTTGATAGAGCAGTCAGTAAGCTAACCTGCTGATAACATCTAATTCCAGTATGATGTTAAGCTATGCTTAGTGAATGTTGACTTACTTTCCTCCTCTAGTATATTTATAATGCTTATTTTCTTCTGCTTGTATTTGCTCATGTTCTTATTTACCATTTGATTTTGGAAAGAGTCACTGCTAATTGAAACAGCGTTTTCCAGCAGGATGCAGCTGTGTTAGATACTTACCAAAAAAAAGGGAGAATTGGAGCACACTGATTTATTTAGCAGCATTTAACAGGGCTCATTTTTCCTGCCTTTTCCATATTTCCTTTCAACTGTATGTGTCTTTTTGATATTGTGCGGGGATGATTAGCCTTGTAAGTGATTCATCTTCAAAAAATTAACCACTTATACAGCTTGATTTGGTGGCAAGTTGTTATTCCTCTTCCTTAATAGCAGGTATTAGTCGGCTTATGATCCATTCATGGTGGCATTTGTATGGAGAGGTACATCAGAAGCGTTAAATGCTTTGATTGTTGTAGTGTAATTTGAGATAAACATGATTCTAAGTGCAGTGGTGTAATCTGCAAAAGCAATGACAAACAGAATATGTAGTCCTCTGATCGTGTGATTACGATTTTATATTTTTTCCATCTTCTTTCTCGATACATAAATGACTCTGGGGGGCCGTAAAGCGATAAACTAATTCTGCTTCATCTCTGATAATTTGATGGATGATCTTGTGAAATGGTCTTACTTCCTTTTAGCTCTGTTTTAATTTACACAGTCTGTTCCCCACTGTGGTGACAGCTATTCTTCAAGTGTTCAATCTCAGACTAGTCCATTATTTACAAGAGGTATTATTCAGCATATGGCAACGGTATGCCTTCGGTGTCAGATTGCACATAAAGAGTGACTTCACTGCCTCTCGAGAGAAATGCGAGCTAATTGGTGCAGCCCTCTCTTGGTTGAGTGCTATCAGAGGACACAGCTCTGGACGGGAATTTGCTCCTCATAATCAAAGGAAAATAGCTGCGCGGCTGGTGCAGAGACATCAAAACAAGTAAAAAAATGAACTGATGGCTGACAAGCACACTGCTTGATGTGGTGCTTAATAGATATGTTGTTGTTTGATGATCTTCAAAATCACACTTTAAATAACCAACACTTACTAACTGAAAACACGCACAAAGATTGTATCTGTTCTCTTATTAGAAATCCCACCGGTGAACGACTTCTAATTAGAATGAAATGATTTCATGAGTCTGTCTGAAAGGTTGAACATGTAAGAAATCATGACAAAATTCTTTATTCAAGACGTTTAGATTCATTTGATAATGACAAAAAGGTGGCATCCCTTTTCATAGTCAGAGTCGTTGCCATTTTTGCGTATTTCTTCAGTTTTTTATTTTCTGTGACTGGATCGCAATTTGGACTGTAAGACTTAAAAAAAAATAACACTGTATAGTGTTTCTTACTACATGTATCATTGCTTATGTAAGCAAGAACATGTTTAATTCTATTTAAAGGCAAGTAAGAGGTTTCTTAATTGTTACTTTTTTTTAACCAAAAATATCAGAAAAGTCAAAGTTTGTTCCATGCAGTCTGCGTCTAAATTAGCCTTTAATGACAACAAAGGGAAAAAATAAATATATAGTTTTTTTTTTAACATTTATCAAACAAAATTGTGTTTGAAAGGGCTCTAATAGATGCGGACATACATATAAGGAGATTCCCAATTGTTTGTAGTAACGCTACGTTCAATTAATCACCAATTATTTTACACATCAATAACAAGTTTTCAAATGAAGCCAAGAGAAGCTGGAGTGATACAGTCAGGTGTTAATCACATGTTGCCTGCATGCTGTAACAGGCGCATGCATATTAGAGATTATATAAAAGCCTGTGGGAAAGCAGACCTTTACTCAGGTATGGAGAGGTTTAATCTCATAAAACCCAATTACACTTGCCCTACTATTACATTATGTGTGAATATTGAATCAGCCAAGTCAGAATATGAATCATCACACTTTTCCTCAGTCAATAAAAAAAACTTCACAGGCTTTGCTAAAATGTATTGTATATATTTATATATGTCCTTTTTTGATCATCTAAAATGCAATGTCATTGAATGCTTTCTCTACCATTCTGGGTCATATTTAGTCCCCCCCCCCATTGAGTAAATTCACCTCCCCGAGCTGTGGGTGTTAAAGCACATGTCAGCTGTTACTCCTGCTGGCCTGCACGACCTGTGAATGTGTGTGTGACAGACACACAATGAATGAAAGAGTGTCAAGTAATTAGCTGGGGCTCCTGCCTGTGGAAAAGGTCACTAAGTAAAATGTCACTATTCAGCCTCCCTGTTGGATGGTCTGAGTTTTATATTATTGATACACTGAGCATCACAATCCCCCCCCCCTTCCCCTCCCTCCCCGTGTGGGATTCTGACCACATCACGAGATATCAGCTTTGTAATAAAGTCAGATATTTCACTGGAATGAAAAGGTAAAGATGTCTCCTGACGAGCTGATCAGTGTGAAACCTGAAATATGAGGACTTTGTCACTATTCCCTCTCAGGAAATGGAGATATGTGTCTGATGATGGTGTGTGAGATAGCATGATATTGCATTTTCCTTGAAGCACCCAGGGAACCTTAACACAACACTGTAGCGCCTTTCACAACAGAAGACCTCACTGCGGGAAGCTGCTTTTATCTCCAAATACAATCAGGTGGTTGCGAGGGAAAATGTATGGTCATTCAGGCGGTAGGAGTTGTACATCCGTGTAGGTGCACGCATATACACACAGTCGTTTATTTCTTCTTTATCCACAAAGGCAATTCATGCTGTATAAAATGTATAGATTTCCTATTTCTTCTCTCATTTCCTACTTATCTCCGGGCTCTTTGCAGCAAATATTCATCTGTGTGCACGCACTGCCTTCAAACAGAAACACACCTGAGCAATGGAGCAAGCACAAGTGCGCTTGCACGCGTGCATGTGGGCATCCACACACAGATTCACTTTTCAGGGGAGGCGTGGATTGAATACAGAGGAGTCGCATTATTGCTGATGTATGTTTTTCGCTCGGAGCAGTGCAGTTCTCCCTCCGCTCAGCAGCTTTATCAAAAAGAGGGAGACAAAGTAGGCAGGGGGAAAAAAAAATCAAATGCAGACAGGCTTTGTCTTCATTGTTGACATTTAATCAGCCCAAGGTACTGACTCTGTTAGGGAAGAAATCACAGATGTGTCAAACGATGCCCCACCACCCCTACTTGTCTTATTTATGGGGCTTAAGTAAACTAAATATAGCAACAGAAGGATGCATTGTCAGGTCTCTTTTTGTTTTGCTTAGTAAAGGAGCAGAAAAGAGTTGGAGTTATGACCCCAAGCAGGACAAGGTTTTTTTTTCTATTTTCAAAGAATTATGGGCATCCGTATCTCTGGCAATAACAACACGACACAGGACTCAAATGCTTGCATTTCCCCACTGCTGGAAAGGATGGGAGTTCAAAGCAAGGACATTTATGACTCAGGAGCTAACAACCTCACTGTTTTTCTTCTAGTGCCAACCATTGAAGATTTCTCCGTCTCATCATTCGTACCCAAGACCTCCTCTGTCATCACCACCACTGCCGTGTCCACTGTGAAGGGTGAAACGACTGTGGCAGGAGCAGACCCAAGAGATGGGAGGGACCCCTTTGAAGACAATCGTGGCTTAAGTACAGCAGAGCCCACCGTCCCCGAGATGCCTCCTACACCTAGACGCTTCTGTGAAGCCACCAGGAGGAGAGCCATCGACTGGCCCCAGACCCACACGGGGAACACTGTGGAGAGGCCCTGCCCTAAGGGGACCAGAGGTGAGCTGACCATCTGTTACTGTTTGACACACATTTCGACTTCACTTCTATTTTCTTTAAACTTGTGCTGTATTGATAAAGAATAGTAGATTTTCAATGAGAACCAAGTTTCCTGAAAGCTGAGATGTTGTGTCAATAAAAACGGTAATTGAAGACCACATATTTGTAATTGTAATTAAAACCACATATTTAATTAAAATGCCACAAAGACCACATATAAAATGTTGAAGCTGAAACTGTAACTGATATCTCCAATTTGAATTTAATGCCAGCAACAAAAAGGTTGTGACAGTGGAAAGAAAAAACACACTGGATCTGAAAACACCTGCTGGAACATTGTGATTGTGTATGAAACAGGGGCATCCCAGACAGTGTGAGTCATTCTAAAGTAAAGATGAGGAGGAGTTCACCACTCTGTGAACAACTGCACGTCTAGTAGTGCAACACTTTTAGAATAAAGATTTTTAGCATAACAATACAAAGGATCTGAGGATTATGTGGTCTACAGTATCTGAAGAACTCTCTGTCTGTAGGAGAAAATATTTCAAACACGTAAAACAGTTTTGAGTTTCTGTGATCTTCAGGCCCTCAGACAGCCCTGTGTTGAACATCTCTGCATGGTCTCAAGAAACTCCCAAAAACTATTGTCTGTGAACACAGTTCATTCCTGTATTCTAAAATGCTTGCTGAAACTCTACCATGCAAAGAGGAAAGCACATGAAAACTGAATCCAGAAATAGAGCCATCTTCTCTGGGTCCATGCTCCTTTAAAATGGACTGAGGTTTCAACGTTTAAAACTGTCCTGATATCAGACAAGTCAACATTTGACTTAGCAAAGTAGGTTTTTCAATTTTCGAGGTCACTTCAGGGTTAACTGTAGGAATTAATTACTTCAAAGGGGTTCACTCCTTACCGGGCTTGATTACCATGGTAACTTAAGCTTGAGCAGGTTATGTTTTGGATAAGATCTCAACCTGTGTGAAACTCAGCCCACTGACCAATCAGATCTCTTTATCTGATTGGTTTGGAGCAGCGAGAGAAACCAGCAGAAACGACCCTGTATGATTTTGATATTAAATAGATAAAAGTTATGAACAGCTTAATGCATTGCAGTTATATCGACATCTTCTTTTTTTTTTTTTTTTTACATAATAATAAGGATACTTCTATTTCAGTTATGTTTTCATCTATTGATTTCTATAAGCCACATACCATCAGGAGTGCAGCTGATATATTAAGCCTTTAAAACTACACGTATGACAAAATAGTAAAGTTACAGGAGTTCAGATCTATATTGCACTGATGATAATTAAGTGATATTATAAGTCCTTTCAGACTGAAGCTGTGTGGTTTGAGTTTGGAGTAGGCTCTGTGTTTATGACTTTGAACCATGAGTTGAAACACATGATTATCTACTAGTAAGCTCTGTTTGAAATGATCAAGGATTATGTTTTTCTATCAACCTTTTCAAGAGAATTTCAGAATCCGACCTTCAGTATATAAAGAACTGATAACACATTTTCAAAGCTCTTTAAAAAAAGACATTAAATTGCCCCTGTTACTAAATGTACGCCTGAGGCCTTAATGCTATTTCCATCTTTGGTACCATGTAACAATGTGTGACATTTTAGCTAGGGGGGCATGTCATATTTGAAACTATAATCTAGCAGGATGAGAGCCTTTCACTTTCCCAAAAATAAGTAATAAGACTCCTTTTAAACATAATGTCATGATGTGTAGTGTAAAAAAAACGTAATTGCTCTTATAATCATGAATGCATGTAGACATGAAGATTCCCCTCTATATAAATGATCTGAAAGAAATGAAGATCAAAGACAGCATGAAGAAAGTTACAACAAACAAAGCTCTACCAAAGTTCAATGTCGACTGTCTATCTTCATTACTTTCAAACCCTGTTTTCACAGTTTCACAGGGATCATTACTGTAACAAGTCATCAGCTGAGAGAACTATGTGCTGATTGGTCGTTACACCAGTTCAGCTGACAATGATTCTCACGCAGGAATCTCTCACAAGTTACCTTAACACCTCGTCACAGAGACTGGCAGATCTGTCAAAATATGAAGCAGGGCTATTGGAGGATGAAAGCAGGAACGAGACAATGTTTTGACTGTGGGGGTGAAAGGGAATTAGTCTGTGTTGTCACTGTTGTCAGTTAGGAGGCATTCATTAGGAATAATCCTGCGTTTCATTTAGACATGCATCGTCAACTATATGATATTATAGAAGTGTTTACCATTCTGAAAATGTTTACAGGCGAAAACAAACTGTTTTGCCAGAGCTATGCAGAAACCGGATAGAGTTCCCCCCTCTGCACAGTTTTTCTTTGTTCGCATGCGGCTTGCAGGCTTTCGAATTGTTTGGGAAAATGGCTGTTTCTGCCTAACAGCTAAAGTTTCCTGCAGCAGAGTGAGCATGAATGAGGGATCAGCAGGAAGAACTGTACACGAGCAAAGTGTTGGCTTCTCTCCAACTGTGGTGTTTATTCTGTGGTTTCTGCAGGCATCGCCTCCTTCCTCTGCACTGTGGCAGGGACCTGGTGCTCCAAAGGCCCGGACCTCAGCAACTGCACCTCTCACTGGGTGACTCAAGTGGCGCAAAAGGTAAAACAGAAATGTGTCATTCAAAAAAACCCAGCAGCAAACAAACATATTACAGAGTGAAAGTCGAGCGTTTAATGGCAACTCTTTACCCTTTTTGCTTGCTTGGTTTACTTTTCTTACACCAGCACACCAGCTAGTCATAGGTTATGTATCAGAAAAAAAACTACTGACAGCTTTGGAGCTAAAATGTAAAAGTGTTGCAGAGGAAAGAAATGAGCTATCAAGCATCACAAAACATCAGGAGTAAATGCCAAGTTCTGCAGTCAGTTACTGAGAATCAAAAGAGCCAGAGCTTCTTTCACCACAGGCTCGTCTGCTTTGATGTTCAACATCCATGCAGGTTGAAATCAACTGCAGACACAGTCTCACTGTGAGTAGCCCTGACCGACCAAAATGCAACACAAATGCACTGCATCTTCTATTCTAAGGATGAAACTGCCTCTTTTCTTCTGACCTGAAAAAATATACTTTCCTTTCGCAAGTTCAAGTCAGGGTTTCTGGGTGTTTGCAGGGAGGGATTTAACTAAATTGTGACATAACTTTGTGAAGAACTCTGTCCTATTTTCATCTCAGACTGCTATTATAATCAGCTTATAGAAAAATCTAAGAATTATATTTAACACAGTATTTCGTGTTAATCAGCTCTGTATTTGAGTGCACGGCTGACATTTTGTTCCCCAAAATGTAACGCACAGAGAACTTATAGCAGCTACTCACAGATGCAAAACATTTATAGTGAGTCATCTCAGAAATTTGCCAGAAGAAGACATTTCCAGGCCTTGTTTGCAGAAAGGGAAATCACCAATTTTGTTCCAGGGAAGGAATGTTCAGCCATTATTCCAGGATGACTAGAAAGTCATCCAATCCCTTTGTCTTGTGCAACACAGGAGAAAAATAAACTCTAGATAGCTGTTCTACATTTACATATGTACCCATTAACAAGTAAAAACAGATGCAAAAAGTAAATATCTGCTGTGCTGATTCTATTCGCATTGCTATTGAATTTTAATTCAGTGTAATTGCCAACAATAGTGGTTCTGCAGCCATTATTCCTGCAGTTAGTTGACACTCCTGTAGTTCTTTTCAAACTGTGTGAGATATCGCGGCTGACAGAAATTTCTGGTATCTCTGACTCTGAATTACACCTTGGAGGCTGCATAGCATGAGTGTTTTTCCCTCTCTGCCACTCCTAATTAGAGTCTCTATGATAAGACATTAGCTGCTGTTGCTATTTCTTTGGGAAATTTAATTGGCAGTGGAATTGTATCGTCCCATTTTGGATTTATGTCTCTGTGTATATTGCTTCATTTCCTCTTAGTACATAATGGAAAAGTACCTTGATTTCTTGTTTATGAGGTGCCAAAGCACTACACCATTAAGGTTGCTATATTATTAAAATGAGCATGTAGTTTAAAATGGGGCAACAAATTGGGCCAAAAGTTAAACACTATTTCAATACTGCACATCAGACTGTTTATTTCTTTTGTTATAAATGAATGATATACCGTGTACAGTTATACTGATATAGCTCTGTGTTTACAGTCGTTCTGCAATCTGCGCATTGTTACCTTTTTCCCTTCTTCTGAATAAGCTCTGTTGATATGGATTGTTGTTCGGAGGTGTGTCTGTTATAGATTATTTTAGCTTCACATCACAGAACCATCTCAGGTCTGCTTCACCGAAACGGCTGTGATTTCCCTGTTGCTGTTTTTAGATCCGAAGTGGCGAAAATGCTGCTAATTTGGCCAATGAACTGGCACGGCACACACAGGGCCCGGTGTTTGCCGGAGACGTGAGCTCCTCTGTGCGCCTGATGGAGCAGCTCGTGGATATCCTGGATGCTCAGCTGCAGGAACTCCGGCCTAGCGAGAAGGACTCAGCTGGACGCAGCTTCAACAAGGTACTGTGGACATTCCTGTCTGGCTTTCACTTTTTTCCCCCCCTCCTTTTGTCCAGAGTGTGTGCAGGCAGGACTCGGAAACATTCTTCAGCAGTACACCTACAAAAACACAACCCTTCACATACATTCCGACTTTTATCCACGCACACCCACATTCATGGACACACACAGTGTCAGGTGAGGGGGCTAGGGAGGCAGGTCTCGCCCTGAGGGGAAGCTCATTCCTCTTCGGCTCCCTGGTAATTACCGGCTTTGGAAACACAGGCTCACCTGGCAGTTCTACCTTAAAGAAGCTAATGGCCATGAGCCCCCTACCAACACAAAGAATAACTCCTCATTGCTGACAAGTGTGAAGCTGCTCTCCCCTAGAGCTCCTGCTAGCACTGTGCAAAAAAAAAAGAGTAGGCCTAAAATGTGCCTACATCTCTCAGCTGCTGGCAGGCCCATGGAGAGATGAGTGGCAGCTTGAAAAATTACATTGTTATTCAGACTTTGCACACAGCAGTTGCTCCGTAAACAAGGTGATTTCCCCCAAAATGACGCCCGTTGTTTGTGCCCCAATGTTCACAGAGACATATTACCATCACACATTTAAAAATAAGTGCTAACAAGTTTCTCTCTGCAGCGTAGATGCTGTTACAGAAACTTGAACATCACAACAACAAAATGACATTAGCTGATTTCACGACAAAATAACTGAAGTTAAGGGACAGAACAAGAGGGATTACAGTGAGGTGTATTGTCTTAATTAGAAATCCTGTCAGATTACACTTGTTTAAATTATACTGTGAGGGTTTATGATCAATATGTTTATGGTTCCATTCATTTATGTATGATATTCAAATGTATAAGAAGACTTGCTTGTGTTAGCACAGGCCACAGCAGTAAACATAAAGTCTGCATTTATTTCTGTCAAAACTGTATTTTTTCGCTGAATGTATTTGTCGTTCAATTTGACTTGAACATTTTGCATGACCTTTTTTTGGGGGGGATCAAAAATACAATCCCTGACAAAAAAAGAATGTAGACTTGTCACTTGTAGAAGCAGTCAAGCAAAGACTAGGTTAAGTCCACACATACTTTGAGGAAAACCCTGACCTCCGACTTTTTCTTAAAAGATGAAAAATGAAACATTTCCTCAGAGTTTCTACTGTTTTCTTTGTTCTTCTGTACTTGTAAAAAGGTGATTGGAATCCAAGTCGACATTATACTTAAACAACATAATATCTGCTATTTTTAGTGTAGGAAATCAGTTTTTTTCCTAACCCCCTGGGTTTCATTATAGAACTTGTTTCTCTCTATGCCAAACACAAGTGCAAGCTAACGGTTGGTTTCAATAACACATGAAACTGTGATACAAAAAAGCAAGAATGCATTCAAAAGAGCCGTTGTATTAGAGAAGCTTAGGCTAACAAAAACACTGGTATTGTCCTCTACCTTTATGACACCCTTCCCAACAAATAAACAAGCAAATGATGTTATCCGTGTTTGTAATAAGTTATGATGTGAAGGTTATAATCTGAATGCAAAGAACATTTGGTCTCATTGTTTTCCAATTCTGTGTGAGAGCTTCAGGATGTGATTTTCTCCGGTTTGACTCAATTAGGAAGACAAGGCGACTTATTTAATGCCAACAAACACAAGGAAGGTTTTTTTTGTTTTTTTTTAACGAGAGCTAGCGCTACATTATTCTCTCCATAGCATGAAATACAAATGACCCCATTCCACATTGTTTATCTTCTCCAAGTATTTCAAAGCATCACTAATGGGGAGCATCGGAGTCTAGTCTCAGCATTTTTTCCTCCTCACTGCTGTGCATTTTTCATCTATTAAGTGATCCATATTCATATTAAGCATTCCAAAAACGCTCCCCTGAAAACCATTTAGAGCTGTTGCTCTGTCGTCATATTTTACAGACCTGTGCCTTTTCTTCTTTGTACTAATTCTGTAATTTATGGTAAGTAGCATGATTAAATGCTTCCTCTTTTCTTATGATCTGTCTTTTGTGCTTGATCTTCTTGTTGTGTTGAAAAGCGTCAAAAAAGAGAGAAGACTTGCAGGGCGTATATGAAGGTATAACTACTACTGTAGGCTTTTCATGTTGCTTTTTTTACCCCCCCCATCCCTGATGCCTGACCAGCGGCATGCAGCACTGTCTGTCTCCATGTCCTTGGCTGTCTCGTTACAGTATGTGTGCCTGGTGACCCGCTTGTACAAGATATAGCTGCTTCCTCATCCGGCTCGCCTGTCTTTTCTGCTGTCATTCTGTCCATCTAAAGATGCCAACGTCAATATCACTCTGTCTTTGTCCTGTTTTCCCCTCCTCTGTGTGCTATCACTTGTACATCCTTCATTTTTTTCTCTCTCCTCCGCTTCCTCCCCCACTCTTTTCTCTTTCTCTCTCTCTGTCTCTCTTGTCGGTTTTTCATACGTTGTGTGAATAATTGCCTTCCCACGGTCGTAATTGCACCTCCCTGTCAGCCAGAAGTGTGATCAAAGTGGCAGCGTGCTCAATTTTCACTTGCTTACATTGTACAATTTCTATTCTCCTTTGTCCCTGCAGGAAAAAAAAAATCTCCCTTCACGTCGCAGTTGTGTTTCGTCTGTGAGATTAATTTCTGAGCACATTAATATGTTTGTGTTCCATTCGGATTGTTCTGTCTTTCCCCAGACATTTTGTTTTTCCTCTTGAGTTTGTTTTTGGGTTTCTGCTGAAAGACAAGGGCACAGTGTAAACACTGGGGACCAGACGCCTTGCATGGCATAATACAAATGATCTGATTTTGTAGTTTTTGTTGGCTCCAGACTACTTTGGGTCGGTTTTACTAGTTTGTTTTCTTACAGAGAAAGAAGGAAGATTTAGAAATGTCATTTTAGCCATGCTAGTGGCATGATGCTATGGATGGCATTGTCTTGAAGTTAATATAAGCCGCTCTTTCTGTATACAACTGGGGTTTAGACTGAGTTATGTTGGATGGATTGCCATGACATTTTATATAGGCATGCATGTTGCCCAGAGGATGAATCCTAATGACTTTGTTTATCCCAAAACTTTCTTGTTATACCATGAGGCCGACATCTGTGGTTTGAAAATAGTGCTCTGTCTCTGCCTCCTCCATCTCTTTTCACACTTTCACGCCGATGACATTGTTTTATCCACAGTGGACAGTTTTAAAATGGATTAAAATCAATGCAGCAGAACTACAGATATTGTCTTTTGATTCCCCATATACTTCTTTCTTGTGAAAACCAAGTGTTTATTTTACCCACAATGTAACTCAGCTACGCAAAGAAGATCACTTAGGGTTTCAAGTATGTCCTGTTAGCGGCTAATGTAGCTTACAACCTCCTTTCTAAAGCTGAAATAACATACAAATGATTGATTAGCTAGCTGCAAATTAACTTTTTTTTTGTTTGTTATCAAACTGTTTTCATGAGTCCCAACCAATGCTGGTTAGCAGACATGACATCTAGAAGAGTATCAACGGTTTCCCAACCTCTCTTCAAGCAACAAAAAAAGCATTCTACTTAATTAGCATATTTAGTAAAGAAAAGTAAAGTTCCCTTTAAGTCATGTTGATCCCTCAACTCTTCACCCAGGGCCATCAACACATCAACACCTTAACTTGTCTAAAATGCAGAACTAATAATTTTCCATCAGCTACATGTAGAAGTTGAACATGGTAAACATTACACCTTCTTCACGTCGGCATGTAAGCAAGTGTGAGCATTTAGCCACCACTTTGCTTGTGCTTGGGTTTGTGTCATTGCTAATCCTCTGCTGTTTCTCTTCAAAAGTCGAGGGTTTTCTGGCCTTATTACCCTCCCACCATGTGAGTTGTTTATCATTCCACAGGGAGGGGGTCTCCTCTGGTTGCTCTCCTGTGATTGGTAAAAATGACCTCTACCCAGACGAGAATTAAAAGGGATTTAATCACAACACACATCCTTCCTATACTAGACAAATTAGAGACAGCCAACGCTTTTTTTCCCACTTCCCCTTTTTAAAGCCCTTTGAGGATGGCTCTGCGGGGGGGGGGGGGGGGGGGGGGGGGGGGGGATTTCGTGCCTGTCTGGTTGTAATGGCTCCGACCCTGAAATAGCCACCACTGTCTCTCCTGCTCAAACACACAAGACACACAGACACACACACTTATAGCTCCCATCATAGTCACAGCTCGCAAGCTTCTAGTAGCCTGCAAGGTCAGGGCCACATAGATTGATTTCTGTGCTCCAGCCTGCGATATGAAGACACGCTGTGAGCCCTGTGTCTGGATATAGTCATCATAGCTGTGGTTAAAATGAGCTTAGTGGTTAAATTATGCGTTTAATCATATATTGGTGCAGACTTTGGTTTTATCCCCTTTCTCGTTATTCCAGGCAAACGGATAATCCTGTCTGTGGTCAATTAGTGTTTTGGATAATCACAGCTGTGACTAATTGGTACAGTGAGCAAGGGCTTGTTATGGTTAATTACCGTTATTGTGGTGGGTCTTGCTGCGGTTAATGGCACCTTTGGTTAAATTGTCACTCTGAATTATGACACCAATGTTTGCTCTAGATTCTTGGATCTTTGAAAAGACTGCCGGCTCCATCTGTGATTTTAGAACGCTAGCGATGTTGGTTGTTGATTGTGTCACGCAGGAGTCATGAACTCACCCTACCGAGGTCAAAGGAAACTCTTGTTTTATCAACATATGATACTTGTGTGGGTTTTGTGGAATGTTTTGCTTGCTTACTGCTTATCAGAAAGCAGGAAATGAAAGGATTTCTATTTAAAACAAGCAGAAATTTCCCCCAATTTTGACTTAGATTCCCACTCTGGGCATGGATTTCCTGGTAAAGCCCCCCGTTCCTCCTTGAGTCTAGCATTCAAGGCCATAGGGGTATAGATTCTGTGTGGGAAATAAGGGTATTGTTCATGATAATTGTTTTTTTGTTTAAAAAAAGCTGCCTTCAACCAGGAATTTAGAATGCAGCTTTGTAGACAGCTTCATCCCATAAAGGGAAAAACATTTGGTTTATTTTTCCCCCTCAAGCATTTTTACATTATTCAATAAAGAAATTGGTCGAAAAAGGCTTCCTTAGATTAGGCCTATTTTACCCGAACAGAATATTAATCAGACTGTGTATACTGCAATTTTTATCGTCATGTTTATTTTATTTACCCTTTCACTTCCCTGTTTCTCCAGCAAAAATTATCCTTATAATTGTATATTCATATTCTGCTATCAATGTTGGCCATGCATGCCCCTGTTTTTTTTTTGTATTTTATTTTATTTTTTGTATTTTTTTGTATCATATGCTGCCCAGTCCCCTCTTGTTTCCTTAAAACTGAAGTTATGATAGGAGAAAACAGCCAGCTGACATTTCTCTTGTCTCCGTGGATATAGGCGATTGTGGACACTGTTGACAACCTCCTGAGGCCGGAAGCTCTGAAATCCTGGAAAGACATGAATTCCACAGAACAAAGCCACGCCGCCACAATGCTACTGGATACCCTGGAGGAGGGCGCGTTTGTCCTTGCCGAAAACCTGATCGAGCCAGCGATCGTCAAAGTGCCTGCAGAGAATATAAGTAAGTTCCTCTCCAATAACTATAAAACAGATAAAAAAACACATGCATATCTGTCAGCCAACATGTATGGTACTAATGGGTATTTGTATTTTTGGGCTACACATCAGTACAATTGCTTTAAAGTGTTTGGTAAAATTGTCCTCTGGGTGATTTTTTTTTGTGTGCCTGGACAGCTATTTCTCAAGGAGAGAATTATTTCAAATATAGCCACCCGGTGCTGACATCGCTATCAAAGATTTGACTGAAGAATTATGTGTCCTCACAGGCAGTTTATTAGCCACATGAGCTCATTCATTTAAGTCCTCCTTGTGCTGTCATATTTCTCCTAAAAGCTCTTCGGTGGTTGCTATGGTTATGGTCTCCATCTCACCCCTTTTGTCTTATACCTCGCTGATTTTTAATCTTTTTCTTGCATAGTAAAGGCGCTTCATTGAGTTTGCGATGTAAGATGAACTGTCCAGACCTCTGGGTGGGAAAACAAAGAAAACCAATTGAATGGCTTTGTTCCATTCATACAGCACTCTATCTGTTCTCTCCAAGACTTTCCCATTAAGTGGTAGTTAGCTGAACTGATAAGGACTAGTTGCTCTGTCTGTTCCAAAAGCACTGATTAATACAGTGTGTAATACGCTATATATTGGCTTCTTAATCACTGCCATTCACGAAGGTTCTGCAGCTCTCACTTATTGGAGCAATAGCACTTATATTGCAGCAGAGAGAAACATAAACACAGCCATATGAACAAACACACTGAGAAAAGCTCACCTGACCTCCCTTCGAAAGAGTTAAAGAATGTGAAAATGATTGTTGCTCCTAATTAGCAGTTTGTCGAAGCCTGAATGGCACCTCCAGGCGAGGATCAAGGGCAAGAAGGGGGGGGAAGGAGGGGGCCGGGAGAGCAAAGGGAATGGGAGAGCTAAAAACTAGACAGAGGAGGAGAGCAACAAGAGAACAATTCCTCATCTCCGTCTGTCAGAAACCATCTATCTGAGGAAGTGAGGCCATTTCTGATGGGAGAGAGTGCGCTGATACGTGTGTCCTCCTGACCCCTCAGTAATTTCACACATCAAAGGGAGCACCACCCGGCAGCTGGCATACCAGAGAGAGAGGGGCTGCAGGAATTTGGAGGATTTTTAGAGATTTGCTCGTCGAGCCCCGAGTTATCTGAACCCACAGGGGAGAGAAAAAGTAAAAGTAAAAAGCTCAATGATATTTTTGATCCTATGAATATTTGACATTCATGCTGCAGTAGGCTGTGTGCCTGCGCTTGCTCATTGCTCATCCTTTATCTTTGCCCTTGTTGTTATTTTTTTTTTTCTTTTGCTCCTGCCTGGGAGGGTTTCACAATGCCAGCCAACAGCTTGGTGACATTTTTTATTTTTTATTTTAAAGCAAATGACACTCAATGCTCTCACTGCCAATAAGACAGGATCATGTCACTGCTACCATGAACCTGCTCTATTAAGTATCATGCTTTCTTGCTAAACATCCTAATCCATTCAATTATTTCCCCTCCTACCTTCTCCTCAGTGCTGGATGTGTACGTGTTGAGCACAGACGGTCAGGTGCAAGACTTCAGGTTTCCTCAGACAAGCAAAGGAGGAGCGACTCTTCAGCTTTCTTCTAACACGGTCAAAGTCAACAGCAAGAATGGTAAGAAAAATACAATAACTTGAGAACGTGCTTCAGCTGGATATTTTCTTTTTCTTTATACTGGTGTTCTGACACAGCCAGATATGTGTATATGTATATATATATATATATATATATATATATGTATTCTTCTTTTATAAAGTTGGGACCATTCAAAAAATACATATAACTCTTCTCACTGTAAAGATCATTTGTCCTTTTGCTGTTTTTTGCTCCCTCTCTATGTCTGATGATCTTATTATTTCTGTGCCGCAGGTGTTGCAAAGCTGGTATTTGTGCTGTACAAACACCTGGGTCAGTTCCTCAGCACTGAGAACGCCACGCTTAGGGGAATGGGGGACCATAACAAACGCAACCTCTCCCTCACCGTGAACTCCCACATCCTGTCCGCCTCGATAACCAAGGAGTCCAGCCGCGTGTTTGTCGCAGACCCCGTGATCTTCACACTGGAGCACCTGGATGTAAGTCCCCCCCCAACACACACACACACACACACACACACACACACACACACACAAAAACAATCCCTCGACCACGCTGTAGCACCTGGCTCTTACAGTACTGGTGCAGCTGCATGGCATTTTACAGTTGATGCTGGGTTTTTTTTATTATTTTTTTTTATAGAGAAACATATTTAGTTGGAGGAATGCATCCGTATCATACACATGTGTCTGAGTGTTGATTTGCAGTAATCAGATATGTAGTATAGAGTTAGAGTTTAGCCTTGTGCTTTGCATTCTGTCATCCAAACGTGAGATTATTTTTTCGTTAAATGCACCTCCATCCACTTTCTTCAAAAGAAAGCAGAACATTTAAAGATTTGTTTTAGTTACCCAACGTCTCATAAGTAAAACAAGCACGCACAAACACATCCAGCGCGCACATCACGTACGTCGATGTTTAACAGTGAGGCATATGAAAAATAAAAGGTGTGTTGGTGTACAATCATACATATTGCAGCACTTGTTCATTTATGTTTCATCATCTTTTCTCTCTGTGAATGTTTTTCTTCCTTGTTCTTTTTTCGCAGAAGGAGCACTACTACAATCCCAACTGTTCCTTCTGGAATTACTCAGAGCGGAGCATGCTGGGATACTGGTCCACTCAGGGCTGCAAACTGCTCGAAACCAACAAGAGCCACACCACTTGCTCCTGCAGTCACTTGACCAACTTCGCCATCCTCATGGCTCACCGGGGAAACGTGGTAAGTGGTTGGCACGAGCTATATTTCTGTGTCAGTTAGTTGTTCTTCGGTCTCGCTGACAGATTTGTGCACTCACGGCATGAACAAGAACAGCGTTTCAGTGGAGATAATTAGATTATTGCTGGAGGGGAAGGTAAAGGGGGTGGGGGTGGAGGAGTGGGAGAGGTGGAGAAAAGGAAGCAGGCTGTCACTTTAAAAGAGCGAGATAGTGGATCAGGAGAGGAAGTGCCTTACCATTATAAGAAGTAATTATATTTTACCTGTGGTCCGTGTCTAATATTCCTCCATGCATATGTCCCGGAGAATCATGGGAAACATTACAACCTCTGCTTTAACTTCCACTTCCAACCCTCTTGAAGTGGTGAAGGATCCATTTGGTCGCGAAATGCAATTACAATTCGATTACATGATAAATAGCATGTGGAGCAAAGACCTTGCCAGTAATAAATGTGGGGGATAAGTTTGTGGTTCGCTTAATAATACGTCCCCACTCATGAACTCTGTCCCCTGTCATCTGTCTTAACCTCAACCTTAACCACAGCTTGAAACCAGAGCCCTGAGGCCGGGCTTAGCCTCACACCAATTCCCTCCACATCACCTCAACTGCAACTCCTGCCCTCAATAACGTTACAAATATCACAGGAGGCATTGCCTCACTTTCAGGCCGCCATGTCCTTGAGTGATACTTTGTATGGTCAAGTCGGCTATTTTCACATTTGATTAAGGACTGTCTGGAGTTTTCTCACTTTAGATTTAAAAAATAAATAAATAAGAAAACACACTGTGATTAGACTTCAGAAGCAGTACTAACATGGGCGTTATATCGAGTGTTTTTTTTATTTTTCTTGCTGATATCAATTTCTGCAATGTGGACCCCATAAATGCGATCAAAGCTTGTTCAATTTGAGAGCTCTAAATCCAAGGGTTTGAAGCATATAGTCTTTAAGTTCAATGTCTTTCTAAAAGCAATTGCCCCCCCGGGGACAAAAAAAGTTTTTTTGAATTGAATTGAATAGTCTGAGATCAGTTGTCCTCATCATACTTGCCAGCTACAATTTCTAATGGGCTTTTGACAAACAAGGTGCTTTTCTAATGCGATAATAATGAACAAGTTAGTTCATCTGATGCTTCTGCGAAGCTTCAAACAGTGTATCTCTCCAGAGTTGCAGTCGCAGTACAATTTCCTTTTGCTTTCCTCCGATTGCAGCCCGACTGTGGTAACACAAAAGGGGCTTTTATTTGAAGAAAAATGTCTCCTTTTGAAAGACACACATTTCATAATAACCTCACATTAGCTTCTGATAAAATTCAGAATAGATTTTGGTAACAGACCAAGAAAATGGCTTCAAAAAAGTTCTCGGCCAGTTGCAGTTTGATGAAAATCTCTACCCCCTACTTTTGGTTTAATGCAGATTTTTCTGCTGTTTTACAAGATCTTCAGCCGCGCATCCTATTTTATAACAAAGTAAAGACAAATTGTTGTGACCACAGTACATAATTAATGGTAGGGATTGTGATCATAGCCAGTTGTGATTTATGCAAACTGAACCTGTCTCCGTGCCTTTATTGGTGGGTGAATATTGTTCCCCAAAAGAGACTGAATTCTGAATTTATCCCTGAAGAGCTGGAGCCCTTTATGCCATTTTCATTTTAACATCCACATATACGGTACATCAAGGTTTCCACGGGGTCAGCTCTTGCACTTCAACAAATATAGCTTCAACCATTATGTGCTTAAATGCCACCAGTCATTATAAAAAAGTGTGGAGTTAAAGGTCAGTCCGTGCTTTGTCTGTTCCTCTGCAGGGGGAGGGCGGCGTCCACGAGCTCCTTCTCACCGTCATCACACGGATGGGTATCGCTGTGTCTCTCGTCTGCCTCGCCATCAGCCTCTTCACCTTCTGTTTCTTCAGAGGTCTGCAGAGTGACCGCAACACCATCCACAAAAACCTCTGTCTCAACCTCTTCATCGGGGAGCTCGTCTACCTCGTGGGCATCAACATGACCGAACCAAAGGTAGCGAGGAAATGACCCAGCAGCGGGTTTGGAATGGCATACTGATGGATAGGCTCCCCTGCTTTTATATACCCTTTAACACTGGGAATCTACTCTCAGTTTTTTTTTTCTGTCAAGTGTCCTTACAGTAAGCAAGAAAATTCAAAATAAATCCATTACCATCTGTTCTACTACTGAGGGAGATAGATATTTTCTGGTAATGTCTGAACCTTTTTATCAAATATTCCAAGCATGAGGTTCAGACGCAGTACAACTACTACTATTTCTACTAACCATGGACATGTTGCAAACTTCTCTAAAGCAATAAAGCTTTACTAAAAATAAAGAACCAGAGTGATGTACACAAAGTTACACAATATGATCTCAAATAAAATGCCAGAAAGTGGATTTTTATTTACATACTATTCCTCTTCCACTAAAGCTCAATGAGAAAAGCGAATGGACGTATTTTAGTGTGAATAATATTGTAAGTGATCTCTCCACTCTTGATGTACTCTTAACATAGCTTATAAATGGGAGCTGCTCCACGTAAGGAAGGAAGAGCGAAATCAGCGCTTGTACTTGCATTTAAAAAAAAACACACAGTAAACTCCTATAATTAAGTGCAGTAGTGGATATGTTTTGGTTTTAGATATTCAATCACAAATTCTCAAATGTTGTTAAATCTAGATATGTATTAAAAATGTGTTTAATCATGATCAAACCGCTCTTCAACATTATGAAGATTTTGTCGACAAATCTACATTTCCTCTTATACACAGTAAGCCTTCGTTTAGAGCTCTGTTTGTGTCTACATAGAATATTTTGACTTTCTGAAAGGTATTTGGTCTTGAAGCAGATCAATCTTTTATTTTAAACACTTTGTAGCCGGTCAGCTACCTGGGTACACTGTGCCTAAAAGATTCTTAAAATCTCTTTGGACTCTTTGGAGTAATTTGATCCAATCAGAAATGTCGATTGGAGCAGCTTTAAGCAGAGATACTATTGATTCAGACAACGTTGTAATCCAGGTAAGCTGGGCTAATGTCAGCGGTTAAAACGCTCTAAGCAAAAGCTTCACATATTTTGGACTGGCAGAAATGAAATGTTTCTTTGAGTAACAAGAGGAAGTTCGATTCAGCTTCCCCTGGTTCCTCCTCCTCCAACAACTGGTCTACGTTTGTGTGTAACGTCTCGACATGTGTCTCCCTGTCAGCTGGTGTGCTCCATCATCGCCGGTCTCCTCCATTTCTGCTTCCTGGCTGCGTTCGCCTGGATGTGTCTGGAGGGTGTTCAGCTGTACCTGATGCTGGTGGAGGTTTTCGAGAGCGAGTTCTCGCGCAGGAAGTACTACTATGTCTCGGGGTACCTCATCCCCGCTGTGGTGGTGGGAATCTCAGCAGCCATCGACTACAGGAGCTACGGCACACATAGAGCGTAAGTGTAGCAGGGATTCTTCTTTTATGAGCGCATTAGTCATCCCTTCTTCTCCATCAAGACACACACACACACACACACAGAGTTGCATGTATGGTGCTAATGATAGTGATATCACAAAGTGTAGTCAACCTCTAACCCCAGGCAAATTTACACCCTGTCACTGCTAACAGAAGAGACTCTGAATAAAGCTGCTACACTAATGAATGTGCTGGATAGCTGCACCGGCCTGCTGGGTTTTTATTCTTTGCGTGTGGGTAATTGCTGCTCTTGTCAGTTAAAAGTTTATGCGCTTCTTCAGCTGCTGCTGGTCTTCAACCAAGCAGCAAGCTTTATGATTTCTTAAGACTGCAGTTCTCTAATATATGGGATTTAAGTAAACTTCATTTTGTCGCTGCAGTCTTCAGTTCATTCCGCTTTCCTTGCGATAAACACAGAGCAAAATACAATTCGTTTTGATTCACTGTTTACCACTCCGAGTCTGAGGTACACAGCCCACATTTGTAGACATTTGCAGACTCTGAAGTCATGAGTCCAATAACCACTGTCTTTGAGACTGCAGCTTCTCATGGCTCGAGGCCAACGCTCCCCCAAGGTCGGTTTTCTTCTCTGTGGTCAAAGCGGTCTCTCATCTGTTTCTCTCGCCTCTCACCCAACCCGGTGCTGCTCAGCCCCTGATCGATGAGACACAACTTTGTTTTGGCAATGAGATGATTTAATGAACCTAGAATCATCTTCTTCTCCCTGCAGATGCTGGCTCAGAGTTGATAACCATTTCATCTGGAGCTTCATCGGACCTGTAACCGTCATAATTGTGGTAAGTTGTAATTTTCTTTGCAAGCGCGTTGCAACTTTTTTCGTTTCCTTCAAAGAAACGCTTTGGAAACAAGTTATAGATTTTCCTTCGCTGTGTACTGGCAGCCTCTTCGAGCTCTGCTTTCTCAGATCAATTTGCATGAAAGGAAAGTGGTCCCATTATAGCTGACATGAGGACATCAGTGTCCACTCAGCTATGAAATCCTCTGAAATCAGAATTGGTGAGCGGCAACGACTTAAAGCTGTTTGGTTCTTCGCCGTACATCGAGAGAATACCCCGCCCCCCTCCCCTCCCGCTATCAGGAGTAGAAATCGTCTCAGGCATGAAGGTCATTTGCTCAGTGGGAAAACAAGGGTGATGCTGGTGGGGGCGAACATGGAAGTAATGAGTGGGTGGGCCAGACAACCATTACCACAGCTCATAGCCCTGCTGAGGATCATGACACGTCCCCAGCCAATCCCAGCACACGGACATCTCCATCTTCACCTTTTAATATTTCATGTGCTGCTCTTGGTGTTCAAAGTACACAAAGACACACACACTTGCACGCAGAATGCATGCAGGCAGGAATGCATGCAGCTCGCCTAAAACAAACACACTCTGCGTATCCATACAGGCTCATATGCTTAACACACACACACACACGTAAATCTGTCTTTAGGCTGTAAATACAAGTAAAAAGGAAAGAAAGACAGAAAGTGCTGTGTCGGCATGGCGGATTTTTTTAGCACTGTGTTTGGTGAAGGAGTTAGAGACCTGAATATTGTAGAGCTTGGTCCCTTGGAGACCAGGCTGAGGGGAGGGGGGGGGGTGCATATGTAGTTTACCCCAGCTTTCTGCAGAGTGCCTCGCTGTCCGTCTGTCAGTCTGTCCGTCTGCATGTGTGTGTCTGTCTCATCGGATCTGTGTCATCTCTCGCGGCTGTGTTAAATGCATCTCCAGCCACTCGACTCAGACGAACGCAAATTCGGCCCCAGTGGCCGAGAGACAAAACTCAGCATTACTCTAAGCTGTGATCTAAAAGCCTCTTTCTGTCTTCTTAGCCACTCCTTTTTTTTTTCCTCTCCTCCATCTTTTTTTTTTTGTTGGTGTCCATCTGTTTTTACACTCACGTTCTTGTTTTTTTCCATTTCATGAACCCCCTTTTTTTCAGTTTTAGAGTGCATCCATATATGGGATATAATAATGATCTTGCTGCTTATTTTGTGAATGAAGTGTTCGAGAGCACTACGCAGGGATGATTGTGCTTTGTGTTCTTGCCAACCTTTTTTTTTTTTAAAAATTAAGCTTCCTTGATGTACAGTTAATTGGTCACGCAGGCTCAAAACAGATAAAGGATATACTTTTAAAATAACATTAAACTCCAAATGTTTTTCATTGAATATTTACAATAATGCATTTCAGAGGTTGAATGTGGTTTCTTGCCAAATTGAAGCACATCTCCTCCCTCTCCCTCGGTGGCCACAAGTCCCTGCAGTGCTTACGGAGACACATCCTGAGAAAATGGAAACAGTCCTGGATGTATGGCTTGAATCACTTAAATGTTTTTTCCTTTTCCTGGCTTCACTTAAAAAAAAAAAATTAAAAAAAAAAAGTTTCAAAAATATGGCACTCGGCTCCGTTCTTTTTCTCTCTCTGCTCGTGTGGAGCTTTTGTTCGCAGTACATCAGATCTGTTTGGACTTGGTCAGATATACGTTTTGATACTGATGATGAGGATTTGCACTCTGGGACTGACTATAATGTCAAACACGAGAGGGAGGAGAAACGTTTCTGTGCAGCTTTTATGTTGAAGGCCAAAGCTGTGTGAAGTAGAGCATAGCATCGAGCTCTCACTGTGTTTTTTATCTGTGGAAGTCAGTGTACTTTATGATCCGCACTGAGGCTTCTTGTTCCTCCTGGTAAAGGTATGCTGGTGCTGGCGCTCACTGTACAGTCAAACCCAGCGTTTTTGACAGCATGTAACAGATGGTAGCACCTAGAGTTAATATATAAAGTAACATGTACTATAAAATATTTTCTTTTCATGCCACCATTTAATTAATTCTACTACTTCACAGCTTACAGGAAATATATATTTCTTTTCTTGAATGAAGCTTCCAAGGTAATTTAACGGCTCACAAAAGAAAGATTTATGCATTCAAACACATCGAGAATGAACAAAACATGACATTACTGAATGAACTATGAAGCATGATACATAACCAGAGCAGAAACTATTACACATAATGAAGTGAACATTTATCCACAGCTGTTTTCCTGCAAACAAACATTTATGGTCCAGATTTGAACTCTTTCAGTAACAAACAAATCTTTGTGAAAATTTTAACTTTTAGTAATGTTTTGTTGTTATTTTCACTTTTACTTTATGAATTCTACAAAACAAGAAAAGTATCCATTCCTCAGTGACCGTCCTGTACACATCGTTAAAATGACATCGACCTCCGCCAAGTAGAAAAGTAAAACATGTTGCTCTCATAGTTTTTAGACTGTATGAAATTGGCAGTTAGTGTGTTTGCTGTGTGTTTTTTTTTCTTCTTATAAACTTGGAAGTGAAGTCAAAGACTCAAAATTGTCAGAATCATTTTATGTTGCCACGGAATTTCTCGCTAAGTCGTAATTGGTCAGACCACCCCGATATTTCTTGTTTTTGATTTTTTAAGTAAAAATAAGATTTACTCTTCTCCCTGCTCCTTTCCGAACATGATTGGTTTGTGAATACTTTTTTTTTTCTTCTTTTTTTTTCTGTGAATATTGTATGTTTTGACATGTTCGGAATAAATAAACAAAATTAAATTGAATTAAATGTTGTTAAATGAAAATTTAAAAAAAATGTTTGTATTGTAACAAAATGTAAGAAAACAGTCCCATGGACATTTTTTCTACATTGACTCCCTCCTTTAAAGTTTCCTGTTAAAACATACATTTTTTAAATTCTGTTACTATTATTCTCACTTTTTTTTTGTATTCCATCTTGCTTGTATTAGTACTTTTCTCGAGTAAAGGATCAGAATACCTCTCACTGTTAGCATCAGGAATTACAAGAAAGCGCAGTGTGTTCACCCTGACCTGCGTCTGTTTTGACAGGTCAATGTCATCTTCCTGGTGGTGACCATGTTCAAGATGGTGAAGCACTCCACCTCCATGAAACCCGACTCGTCCCGGCTGGGGGGAATCAGGTGAGGATGTCACTCTGGGAGATTGTGTGGCCGCACTACACTGCCTGCATGCTCTGAGACTGTGTTTGTGAGTGTGTGTGTGTGTGTGTGTGTGTGTGTGTTTTGAGGTGAGTTGTGTGTGGATGGATTCCACTTATATGTGAAAAGAAAGAGCATAAGCCCCATTATTTCCATTTCCTCCCTCTTGAGATTTGAAAAGCTGCATTTGGCCAACGTTTATTTGACTTTCTCTTCTCTAAAACTGGACCAATATCTTTCCCTTTCATTTCTTCCCATATAGGTGCCTTGTTAGTTCATCTTATGCTTTTATTATTTGCACTGTCCTGCATTATATTGCCTATTTTATTCCTTCATAACTGCGTTTTTGACCTTTGCGTAGTTTACACGCGTATTCTGAAAAACAGATTCGCCCACATTCTCCTAGATTGAGAGATTGGTAAAAAAAAAAAAAAAAAAACAGGGAACGCCAGCCGTTATTTCCGCTTTCAGTGGGCTGAATATGCTTGATTTAAAGATGATGTCCTGCACATCTCTGTGCCTCTCTGCTTGTTTAACAACATGTTTGAAGTCAGGCCAGCATATGTATGCGACTGCTGGATTTTTCAGCAGACACTCTGATGACTCTCTTTTGGTCTCAAGAGAAAGGGGAAAAAATGTGGCATCGAAAGCTGCATAAATAATAAACTCATCAACTGTCCTCAATAAAGGTCTACCTAAATCTGCCATGTACTTGGTTTCTCTGTCAAACGGAGAAGCTGTTACAATCAAGAGAAATAATTCAGATTTGTTCTAGGTGACACTCAAGAAATGTTGCTTTTGATAATATTGTATAAAAAGCCTCCAAAACTGTCTAGTTAGTCCAATCAGCTCTCACTCTCAGCAGCGATACCTCTGTGGCTCTTTTGTCGATGACATGTTGTCTTCCCTTTTCTTCTCTCCTCTCCACACCCGCTGCATCTCTCTCTCTCTCTCTCTCTCTCTCTCTCTGGATGGCTCACTTCTCTCTTGTGTATCAATAATGACCAGCCGTCATCATTGAAAGTGACTGTGCTGTTGTCTTATTTTCAGAAGTATTCCAGGAAGCTGCCATTGAAATAAACGCTGTTAGTTGCAGTCTCTTGAGCTAAAAACCCAAAGGGAAAACCAAAGATTTTTTTTTTTTCTGCACAAAACTTTGAATCAGCACATAATGTTTGAACTTAATGCCACAAGTGCAATCTAAAGGAATGTAGCAAATGAGGGTTTTTTTTATTTTTTAACAAGCTGCCGTGACCATCCAGAAGAAACATGCAAACCATCAATGGTGATGAAATCTCCTCGAGTCGTTCCGTTTCACAAGGTCAATGATTTCTCCTCTCTCCTCTGCAGGTCGTGGGTGTTGGGAGCGTTCGCTCTGCTTTGTTTGTTGGGGCTCACGTGGTCCTTCGGCTTGTTCTTCCTCAATGAATCGTCCATTGTGATGGCTTACCTCTTCACCATCTTCAACACTCTACAGGGGATGTTCATCTTCATCTTCCATTGCCTCCTCCAGAAAAAGGTAATGTCGCCTTTGATTACTGCTTGTCCGACTGGTTTGTCAAATAACAGAAGAAATTGAATCTCGAAAATGGAATTCATCAACGAGTGAGTCATTAAGCTAGAAAATACCACACATTTGCTTCTTCCAGCTTGTGTGAGGATTCTCATTTTGCATCTGTATTTTCTGACAAATCAACAGGACTAGAATAAAAATGATCCAATCTTACGAAAAAATGGGATTTAGCTGAAAGCATAAGTTACATTTGTTCAATGAAAAAGTATGTTAGCAAGTATTTCCTTAATGTTTAAAGTCGCCTTTGAAGCAAAGAGACCAATATGTTGTTTGTGTAAATCTCTCACAGGATACGTTGACTGTGAAAAGGTTTCTCCCTAACTTTTCACCTTTTTACCATGTTCCCTAAACTTCCTGCAGCCAGCAGAGTCATTAGAATGAAGGACTCCATCCGTGGCTTATTGCACACAAAGCACAGCCTTCAGTTTGTGTAGCGTTTTTTGTTTTACCAAAATAAAACATCTTTCATTATTGGTTGTTTGCATTCAGCTTCGGCTTCCCAATTGAATAATTGTCATAGTATGTTGCTGCTTAATGATTTACTCTTGTTTCAGGGGGAATTTTGTTCTTTGGCTTCCCTTCACTCCTGTAATGGTTTGCTCCAATTAGGGTGGAGCCAAGAGAGGAATAAAACTAGATTGAGCCAAGGTCTGGGGGGATACTATTGTTTGTGGCATCTTGCTGTGAGGCCGTGTTTTCAGTTTATTCAGTCTAGTTGCTTTTTATTAACGTACCATGGACTGTGGAGTTTTGCTCTTTTGTGCATTTTTAGTAAATAAATCCACCACTTTGTACAAACATTTCTGCAACATGAGCAATTCTTCTACAAGAACATCTTTTTACTCCAACCAGTGCTGAACAGCCACCCTTTAATCCCATTTTTAATGTAGATGTAACAACCAGTAATGCTACATATTTGTTTTATTGTCCCTTATATTTGAGTAAATGGTGGAGTTGGAGTTTTAGGATTGCTGTTGTTTTTTTTGTTTCTTGTTTTTTTGAGAGGGCTATTTTATTATAAAAATGTTAGCATACTCACTTTTTATAGACAGAATAATCTGCAGGTATATGATCAATAGTTGCTCCCTTACTGTCAAACATAGCAGACAGAGAACATTTCAAATGAATACAATCCTTGTACTGCAGATATCAACCTGGAAATATTTATACTGGGATTTAGCCTGAGGCTTTTTTTTCTATATTTAATAAATTCTCACCTAGATACATCCATATCAAAGAGCTTCAGCTCTGCAGTATTTCAACATCCTTATAATATGTTTGTTATCCCTCCCCACATATTCTGCATCTTCCCTGCTGTCATTTGGAAAGCATTTGATAAAGATTTGAAATAAGCATCTTTCAGTGGGAGAGCAGCAAGGCGGAGCAGCGGTTAGCATGTCCCTTTTTGTTCATAAGCATCCCTGTGCAGTCCAAAGATATGCAGGTTAATTAGTGACTCTAAATTGCCCGTAGGTGTGATTGTGGGCATTAATGACTGACTGTCTGTCCTGGAAATGTGTCCAGGTCGTACCTGCCACTTTCCAATTGACAGCTGTGATTGGCTCCAGCTCCAGGCTAGAGTAAAAGGATGGATTGATAGATGGATGTCTGTATCAAGGGATTGTGCAGCCGCCTGTGCTCACTCTGTCCTGATCTCTTGTTCGTCTGCAGGTCCGCAAAGAGTACAGCAAATGTTTCCGTCAGTCTCAATGCTGCGGCGCGCTGCCACCTGAGGGCCCCCACATTTCAGCGAAGACAGCCACGTCTCGATCTACGGCTCGCTACTCATCCGCAACACAGGTATGTGTAGACCACCAGCAAGCAGATATGTCAAGGTATAGGATAAAAAGTGTGGAAAGGTTTGTATGTTATTACACTCAGTCAGTGGATTCTGTTATGTGGATCGTTTAGGATTTTAATCGTTTCAATCGTTTTTGTCTTCTCTTATTTACATCTTTTAAGTACAGTTCTGAAAAGAGTCTTTGATTAAAATGTAAAATAAATGTTTTGAAAATGGAGCTACAAAACCCATACATGAGCGTCACTGCTGCAATGCTTAGCATGTCCTCATTGTGATAAACATGGGAGCTGGAGTTTTTCCAAAAAGTCGATCACATACACCATGGTAGTGCGAAACATACAAAGTAAAGCACCAAGTCTTAATCCTCAACTGTTAATTATCCACTGTAATATCACAGAGATGATTAAGGTAATTACTGAGTTTTTTTAAAGAAATGAAAGTATTTACTTGTGAACCGAAGATTACATTCATCACTGATAAATGGCCTTAATGTTAAAAGCCAGGACAGGCAGAAGAATCAGCTACTGTCGAGGATGTATTGAGGAAGCACTTACTCATTATTTGTTTAAAGCTTTTCAGAGGATTTGTTGACGATATGAAAAATGAGACATGAACAGATTTGTCCTTTAGAAAAGGCATTTTTTGTCATTTTGAAACTTTGACTTTAAATTGATCAATGTTAAGTGGAGCCCAAATGTTCCTTTAACTAAATGGATAAAATGAAGTAGAAATTCTGAGCACAGTACTTAATTTCACTATGTAACGTAAGACTTTGCTTTTGAACGTCAGGAAAGACCAAGGTCATATATAAAGAGGCGGTAAATAAGTTTTACTTTAGTAAATGTCTTAATGAGACAAACATTTACATCACATTGAAAAGACTCACACATCACTTTTACTAAGCAACACAAATTTAGGAAAAATCACAACGTTTCGGTCGCTCTGAACCTTTGTGCTTGACACATGAAAAAAAGATCAGAGAGTGAAAGGTTGTGATTTTGTCGAGCAAATTGAAGATACAAGAAAATGTCACAGTTCAATGTAGCGAGCTGAGTGTCGTCATACATGTTTTTAAACGTTTAGGCCTGTTCTCGTGGTCAGAGGAGAGTGTATTAGAAAAAGTTTAGTGAGTAAAAGAATATATCAGGGGAAAGAAAGTGGTATCTGACAGTGGTAAAAAAAGTGGTATCTGACAGATCACTGATTTCTTCTCTGTGACTCTCTGACTGTGAGATCTATCTTAAGAGCACTTCTGAGAATCTGCCGGCATACTACCAAGAAAAAAGAAGCTCATGTCTCACATTACAGGTTGTAAGACTCTTGGAGTATCCATTTTCTGCATCAATGGGATCAATAATCCCTGCTTCATATTGCATGATCGTGTCGTCAAGCTTTGGGTTCGCTGAATCGTGTTTAAAAATGCAGCTTTATATTACAAAGTTTTGTAGCCACTCAATCCTCAAGGCCAGAAGCCTTTAAAGCTAGTGGTACCATGTTGAGTCCTGATCAATGGCTGCTTTGCTCTCTACCCAGAGCCGCATCAGGAGGATGTGGAACGACACTGTGAGGAAGCAGTCGGAGTCCTCCTTCATCTCAGGAGACATAAACAGCACCTCCACTCTCAACCAGGGTGAGCAAGCTTTTCTTCTTCTTCTTCCTCTTCTTCTTCTTCCTCTTCTTCTTCTTCTTCTTCTTCCACCGCCACCACCAGACGAGACACATACACAATTCTCTTTGTCATGGAGCTCTGAATTCACAATAAAAACTTCAATGGTTGCAGCTCGGGAAAAGAGGGAGGCCTGATTTAATGTTTTCTCTTAGTGTTCAGCAATCAAAACAAAAACAGCAGCCTGTGAAGTGTTATTTCAGTACTTTCCTGCTTCATTAGGTCCATGTGAAAGGAAGAAATGAAGACAGAAAAGGGCGTTTGTGAGTTTTTAGTGATACTGATGAGGACTTGAGTTCAAATTTTAAACAACCCTGACAGGAGAGGCGGCCTGTGCATCCACCTAACTCATCTTCACCCCGGAGTGATCATCAGGATGAAGTTGGTGGGTGAGGAGAGATGAGCAAAGTCAGGCTGAGGTCAGAGCTGATTTTGGGTGGGATCCCGGCATCTGGAAGCTGTGGCTCCAGAATGTGCCAGCGCAGATTTAAGCTGTAGCTCTGAATTAGTTTAGATTATTTTAAAAGACACACATGCCAACTCAGAGTTCCTCCACGATCCATCCAAACAACTGAAGGTACTTATTACATTCTTGAGGATATACACAAGCATGCTGACGATAAGGATACTGCATTATTTATGGCAGGCCACTTAGGCATGTTTTGTCTAGTGTCTCGACTGGATGAGTTTGTTTAGTTGATTTTTTTTACATAAACACTGGAGTTGATTGTGTTGCTATGCTTTGGTCAACACTTGTCGTGATAATATTGTTTGTCAGTAACATCAGCCGATTGTTTGGATAATGTCTGGCTTCGACTGTCGTTTCTATGGCTGCTCCATAATAGAGGGCAGACGGATTGCAGGTCATAAATCTTTTGTGGTGTCAGATTTTGTACAGCGGATGTCAGAGTTTGTTTATGTCGACAGCGACCCAGCATACCACCACAGACCATGAACTTCAGAACCTCGAGCTCTTTTTCTTCAACTGTTTTTCCCCTCCTGATTTCCCCCTCTCTTTCTCTTTTGTCTCTCTCTCTCTCTCTCTCTTTCTCTTCCTGTTATTTCAGGGATGACTGGCAACTACCTCCTAACTAACCCTCTCCTCCGAACCCACGACACTAACCCCTATAACAACCTGCTGGCAGAAACTGTGGTGTGCAACACCCCCTCTCCACCGGCCTTTCACTCCCCAGGTGCACATCCACCCTTCACTTTTATTTTTATATAGACTTGTGTTTGTTTGTTTGTTTGAACTTTGTAAAACACACTTCTGTGGAGAGAAAAAGGAGCTATCACTCTCATGTTCTTTTGTTATTTTAGCCTGCAGCTAATTATCCACATAGTTTAGCGTAGTACAACAACCGAAAATAGGTAAAAACCAATAGTTAGCCTGACCAAACGCTAACAAAGTATAAAAGCTTAGAAACTCTACTGCTTGATGTTTGTTTTTAATTTTTACCAAAACGATAATGTGGGAAATGAACCACAGGTCAGATTTAAATTCTGGCAGCCCGCGCTCGAGGACTTAAGCCAACGCTAGTCTATGGGCCCCGACAATAAAGAATAACCTGCTGTGGTTTAATTGAAAGCAGCTAGCTTAGCCTTGGTCTTGATTCATGCTAGCTCTCTAAGTAACTAAATCTGCTCTTTAGCAACTTTTAAAGCTTGGCTACTATATAACAATAATAATATAAATAATAATAATAAAAAAAGGCTTTTGTTTTTGTTCAAACAAGCTAAAACTACTATCTTAGCCTTAATCTCAATTTATGCTTGCTGCTTTAGTTACCAAACAATTTTCAAACTTACTTATCAGTAAAAATATCAAAAATAATTTTTTGTTATATTGTTTAATATAGCACAGCTATGATGTGATGAAGGTTTTTAATAATCAGTATGCTTTTGATTACTATTAGACAACAAACACTATTGTCTTTCAATAGCCTTCGAGTTATTCTTTTAATTTCTATCCCTATTTTAAAGAGCACCTGATTGTTTTCACATTAATACCAACTACCTTTTTTAACAAGAACTAGACTCCACATTACTTTATGATTTCAATTCACTTAACAAATGTTGCATCTTGTTTGTTTAATCCGTACAAAGTCGGATACTTTTGTCTTCTTAAGAGGTTTTTTGTAAGGTTATTTGCATACCTCTGAGTAGTTGCCAGGCAACAAACTGTGACCTAAAAAATTACAGGTCATAACCGAGAAAAAGTCTGGCAAACAACCCCATGTCAATCTGCATTATCTTTTTTTAACTCTTCAAATTGTGTTTGCATTGAAGAAGTTCAGAAAACTGTCGAGTTGCTTGGAAGCTTATTTCTCCCGTCTTTTAGCAAATCTAAGCTTACCAGTGCCTAACTGTAGCTATATATTAAACAAACAGAAGAGATATGAGTGTGATATTAAACCTCTCATCCTACTCTCTCCTGTAAGTGTGGCAGATTTATTAACAACATGAGAAGACTTGAAGCACACAGCATGCATGCACACATGTTGAGAATAATTAATGTAGATTAACAGTTTGTTCGTCACACCGTCTTTGTATTTTTTAGTTGTTATCTATGCAGGATTTCTCCTTTGTAAACACAGATGGAGATAAACTCAGAGTTGTCAGTGCTATCGCATCTTCAGAGCAGTCATATGGGAATTCTTCCATGTTCAAAGAGCTTCACATGCCGGTTGATCCTTTATGTTGTTAACCTCTACCCGCGGATGATTTCTGTACATTTTCTAACTTTCTTACTTTGAATTAGACGTGAGTTTGATTTAAAACATTTCAGTGTTTATGGTGACCTAGTTCCCTCTCTGGCAGAGCAAAAGAAACCCAATCAAAGGCGGGGGAAAAAAACAGAAGCTCATGACGCAATGCGGACAGAGTCATAGCTCTCAGATATTCACAGGCATTTGATGATAAAAGAGAATATAGAAAAACAGCTCTATGGCCAAAATGGGTGAGGAGAGGATTTGAAGTAACGTATATCTTTGACCCTATGCAGTCGTCAGTGTCTTGTTTAATGCTTAAATCTAGTCATAATGAAGCAGGCTCGGGACCAAATACTGTCAGAAAAATGGGATATTTTGTGACAATAATGTTTGTGTTTTATGAGTTCGGCAACAGCTCACACGCAGAAGTCAGTGTGTGTACATAGAGCTTTTGCATTATTTGCCCTAAAATGTTTACCTGCTTAATCCCCGCATGGTAATTGCCTTTTAACAGCGGAGCACTGGAGACAGATTTAAAAGTGGAGATAGCTTTAATTAGCAGATCCTTTCTATCGACGACGTAAACATCTCCTTTACTTGCAGTAGACTTCTTCTCTCCCTGAAGAGAGCCTCTGCACTAACTCATATTCAAACAACAGTAGCTAAAAGTCCCAAAATCTCACAGATTTAACAAATGGAAACTTGTTTCTGTATGGCAGGCAACAGTATGACACACAAATGTTAAAAAGGGGTGTGAAGATCAGTGACCCAGTAGAAATCTGCAAAGAGAGACTGTCAAGTTTAACATGAGCTCTTGCAAAAATGTGCCTGCTATAGTCATTACATTTAGCTCCTGGAAGAGGATGAGCGTGTCCTCTATTGTGAGTGTATTAATACTAAGTAATGCTCTGCAGATGTTCTGATGCAGTAAAAAAATCTGTACAGAGAACATCTTGGATGAATCTCTGCTGGAACAGTTCCCAGAGTGCAGCTGTCGCCGTGTCCAGTTGAATTCTGTTCACATCGTTTCCCCTGCTCCCAGTAGACAATACCTGTCTGCAATAAAAATCACTGCCTGGGCATAAACAAATGCAAATTTGGAAGTAGAGTCTATTCAGAGAAAAGTATAATAATCTCCCCCCTCCCTTCCCGTATTCTGCCCTTTTGCTCTCTGCTCTCTGTTCACTTTTTTTTTCTTCCAGAGAAAGTCTTTGATGTTGTTTTTAGACCTTTTTTTCCTCAGTTGCTATCATCCACTTTCTGACATGCTCATTTGAAAGCTAATACTACAATTTCCCGTTACTTTTTTTTTTTTAATATATAATTCTGTGTGCAAAGACTGCCTGTGACGACATTCTCATCTGACAAAATGTCAAGCCTTTCACTTGCGGGCTCATGGTGTACCCAGTAAATAAAATCCTCATATCAAATCAAACAAGCCCTCTTCACTTTCATCATTCTACTTGAGCTTAGTCACAGGGCCGCACAAAATGAGAGTGCTCGGCTGTTGTGTCCGTGTGTGTGTGTGCGAGGGAGCCTGTGCATTTTCTTCACATAAAAGTGATAGATGTACACTTCTAAAAGTCTCTCAAAGAAAAATAATGTTCCTTCTTTTTACTGAAGACTATTTGAGAACAGACTTTGCTTGCCGCTGAACCCTTTCACCTGCTGAGTCCAGGATTCAGTTGTCCTTGGTTTGTCCTTTAGCTCTCTCAAAGTATTAAACTCATAACTTCACTGTCACTCTCCTTTAAACCTGCAACAATTTGAGAAAAAGCATCACACTCGATAAATTATAGATAATTACAAGGACATTATCTGATTAGGATTGACTGAATCCGGACTGGATGTGACAAGCTTCCACTTTTGTCTTATTTCTGTGATTTTATTGTTTCTGCTGCAATTGAAAAAAAGCATCTGTTTTACTTTTTTTGCACATCAGCTGTTCTTAGGCCAGATAGCCTGAGCAGACACACTTGATGTGAGTGTTGGCAAAGTGAGTCATTGCACCGTGCCTCTGTGTTGTAGTGTGTGGGGGTTGTTGCTGTGTTTGTGGGGGCCCCCGGTGCTCAGAGGGGGCCGGCCATCTGTGTTCAACATTACTCTTTTGTCTTGCCTTCTTTTAACAGGTGGAATGTTTTATTTTTCCTTTATTAATATTATTTGTTGTTAATGTCACACCATTTCCTCATCAGCTTGTTTTTATTTTTTGGATGCATATCCTATCCTGCTGCTTCCTGTGTGCTGCTGTGTTGTTACCTGATCATAAGCTACTTTATAACGCGTGTTGCTGTGCTGTAGTTTTTCAGTTTGAAGTCATCTTTTGTTCCCATTTCTCCAATATTGTTCAGGATAATCTTAGATTGGCTTTAATGATATTCAGCCTTGATGAGAATGGACATGATGGGGAGCTAATTGGGTTCTCCTTTGAATTTGAAAGTTTCTTGTATTTGCATAAAATTGAAATTAACCTGGAGATCAAAGAGCACGAGGGTGCAGTGTCCTGAGCAGTATCAGTTGTATGTTGATGGTGTAGTGGAGACTGTTTTGTTTGATGACAATGCAAAAGATTACAGCTCATCGACTCTCTCTGCCTTTCCTTGCAGGACAGCACTCTCTGAGCAACAGCAGGGACATCAGCGCCATGGACACCCTCCCCCTCAACGGCAACTTCAACAACAGCTACTCTCTGCGAGACGAAGACTATGAGGCTGTGGGCGTCAGGGCCCCAGCTGACCTGGGGGGCCTCAACCTGGACGACGCTGCCTTTGAGAAGATGATCATATCTGAGATTGTCCACAACAACTTGAGGCCCCGCGGGGCCCCTAAAGGTCGTGACGCCCAGAGGGAGCGGGACAGAGCCCCGCCTCCACAGACCAGAGTGACAGTGGACCGAGGTGGGGGCGGGAGCGGCAGTGAGGACGACGCCATTGTGGCAGACCACACTGAGGTCTCATCCCCCCAGAGAGGAAGTGGACGAGGAGGCCACGCAACCCTGGAGCTGCTCCTGCATCCCCATCACAAGGAGGCGCTTGAAGCCCCCCTCCTGCCTCAGAGGACTCACTCCCTGCTCTACAGTGCCCAGAAGGCCCCCCGGCGTCTGGAGGGGCAGGGCGGCCATGGCTCTGAAACTGTAACTGCCATGGAGGACACGGGCTCAAGTTCCCCCAACAATAACAGAGACTCCCTGTACACCAGCATGCCAAATCTAAGAGACTCCCCATCACCCTCAGCTTCCTCGTTCCCCCCTGAGGAGGAGGAAGAGGAGCTCTCCCCCTCACCTCAAAGTGAGAGTGAGGATGCGTATCATAAAAGCATGCCCGAGCTGGGTGACACCCCCCAGCCCATGTCCTATTACCACATAAACCGAGGCACCAGCGAAGGGTGCATTATCCCACCCAATAATGAAGAGTGTGCACAGGAGGGAGAGGCGCCCAGCGATGGACAGATGCAGCTCATAACCAGCCTCTGAGCGCTAGTCTTTGTTTTGCACAGGGTTTAATAGATGGGTGCTTTCTGGTTGAGGTTGAGAGAGCCGACCAGTCTGGCCTTGCGCTCCACGAGCCCTCTCTGTTGGAAGGGGAAGTGAAATGTTGTTGGGTGGGAAAAGAAATGAAGAACTGACTTTTTGCACAAAGATCTCATTAACACACAACACACGTCCAATCCGAGGCCGGACAAATGTGGACTGTGAAAGCTCTGCTGTTGGACTCGAGCGGTGCAGAGGATAACACACACTGTGTCAGAGAAAAGTCTGGCTGTTGTTCTGTGCTGTCGAAGAATAAGGGATAAAAAATAAAAATACTTAAAGCAAAGAACTATGAAACTCCTGACATACTCATGGGAGTCTTTGCAGGACCAGGGTCTTTTTAGTCATGAAGTAACTAGAACTAGTGTGGCTCCACTACACAGAAAGGACTGTAAAGTTAAGAAACCACTAATTCAGACTCAGGCCTTATATTTTCTCTGTTGCACATTTAACTGTTGTACCAGTTACAGCTAAAGAAAATATATTTTGCTGTACCTCTAGTGTAAAAAGTTGACAAAAAAAAAAACGCCGTAAAAAAAATCAGAAAAGGCATCCACTCGGTAGTCATGCCCTTTCGATGGTAAAACCAATCTTCAGATAAGTTCAATCAAATGGTGGAAATGTGCTTTTTCCTTCTCACACTTGACTCTTGTAGTATGTTTGAATATTAAAAAAAAAAAGTTTGAAAGATTACAACCATATGAAATCATGCTCACGTCTCTGCTTGTGAAGTGCTTTTTGCTTTCATGAATGATGAGTTTTTTCGCCAGTAGTCTTTGTTAACACCAGGCCATGCACAGATTTGGAGTGAATTGGAAACTTGTGTAATTTATTTTACTTGAAAGAAATTGTCAGGTTTTAAAGACTTACGTTCGTGTCAACGCGATAGGGCAGCATTTGCCGACTTGTTTCATCCTTTGACACTAATTAATTTATTAACTGAACTATTCAGAAAAAAAAGAACATGGTTGGAAAAGTGTGAAAAAGTTGTTGCAGCACTGATTAGGTTCATTTTATTTCTTTTGTAAGAGCCCATCATCAGCTGATATTTAATTCAACTCCTGTTTGATATCAAATAAATGTGAATTTTTTTCTTGTTCGTAGATGTCTGGCTGCTTTTTCATTTTGTGTATGAACTCTGAGAAACGCATGATAAGGCTGGAGGTTATTAAACAATTTCTACTACCGTCTAAAATGTTCATTACACGACTGAAAGTAACAATGTTTTAGTGTTAATCCAGCCTGTCTCGAACTTTTGATTCAAAACTCTTCCTAATAAAAGACATTTATCTTTAATAGCTGCTTATCAATAAAGTCAGGCTAAGAAACAGAATCATTTCCTTAAACAGCAAAGCTCCGGTGTTTTTAGCCAATGTTCACAGTGTCTGGACAGGAACAAATTGTGGTCTTTTTTTTTTTTCTTTTTTTTTTGGGGGGGGGGGTATTTAGCTGTAGATTACACACATTTAGTGTGCTAGTGAGGATTAAAAGCAGCAGGATGATGTCTGTGGAATTGACTTAAAATAAATGCTTGGCTCTGTCGGGACACAGTTTTTAGTCATCTGGAACATTGAACCACTATTTCAGGAGCGGAGGGACGAGATTATTATGAGAAAACAAAAACAACTACAAGTTGTTAAAGTGCCATTATCAAACCAGCTTCAGTATGGTATCCAGAGGTGGAATTGTAAAGGGACCATGCTGTCTGCAGTTGTTGTGACTTTAAGTTTGTTTAACATATGTGTAATTATTGGAGGTAATGACAGTTCTATGAAGGTTTATTTATATAATCACAGGAAAACAGTTCTGGCTCCAGATTACAATCAAGAGATTACTAAACCCAGTATGATGTGTTTTATATCACGTCCAGCCCTTCAGCGTGCTCACTGAGAAATAATCAATATAAAGCATACAGTCTCAACTCCTGGAGTGTTTCAGCAGACCAAACACAAATGTACACTTTGACACTATGTAAAAAAGATACACTGAGTTAAGATATTACAAATGTTTTAAAGTTTTGAAATGCAATCAAATTAAAGATTTTTTTTTTTAAGTTAATGACAATAAGCTCGACTAGTTCTATAATAAGACACTGAATCTTTTCAGGAACACATCTGTAAATAACTGTTTAATTGTTGAAAAAATCTTAGAGGCACATAGCAGTGTATGAAAATAACAAAAAGTTGACAACACTGTTATTTTCTTTTGGGCTTTAGCTTCACTTCTTTGTCAGATCATGAGCTGACATTGTTCTGTTCATTCATTTTGATGAAAGTGTACAATATGACTTGCTTTAAGCTATGACAGTAACTGTTTGAATACAACATGAAAGTTATTATGCAGGTCTAACAAGATGTGCAATAATTATTAATAATCAGGCCCGTCTAAATCATTAAATGTGTCGATACGTACCCCATCACACAAGGAGGAGAAAGATTGTAGATTTAACACATCATGGATTTAGCAGATTTAGCGTTCAATATGTCTTTCATCCGTAGCTTTACAGGAATTTCCTGCTGCTATCCAGCTGACCACACACACACGTTCAGTTCAGTACATGATGTGGGTGGGTGGTGCACTTTATTAGCTGTAGCTGGGTGCCAGTTTGCTGTCAGGAGACTGACACGGAGGCCAAAGCAAAGCTGTGAGTCCACCATGGCTGTCTGCCTTGTTGTTTGAACATCATCCTCTCAGTTTACACAGAGCAGTCCAGAAGCCCAGAGAGACTCCAGAACGGGTGTGTGAATTTTACACACACTTGGCTTCTTCTCAAGTTATAAATTCAAATGACATGCAAAGTTGATGACCTGCTCACGCCTTGGCCAGCACCATCTGAGAAAGCGTCTTTATTATAAACACTAAAAAGCTGCCTTACATCAGGAGTCAAAGCCCTCAGGCCTCGTGTGATGTTACTTTGAGGAGAAGAAGTTTCCTCATCTGCTCTTTCATAACATACCAAATCGTGATGAATGAATGTGCTGAGCTCCTTTTGCTCAGCATAAGGATCACTTTTGCATGATGCATATATATTGGTTCATTATCACTAAGTCACCTGTGCTCTGTATTAGCTATCTCACCCTATTATTTTAAAGAACATTGGATTCTGAAATTGTAAAATACATAGATGATCACGTCCCATTCTTATAAGAATAGAGTTAGTTCTTGATACAACGAGCAGCAGATCTCGTGTTCTCCTCATTCTCCAGTGATGATTTCTGGTCATTCATCCTCTTCAAAGATAATCTCTCCACGTGGACCGGTCCTCAACATTACCCAACATTACCCTTGGTTCTTATCTGATTGTGTTCTGATGCAAAATATTAGCTATGCAGTGTTTGTGTTGCCTATAAAAAAAAAAGAGAGAACTTGTCGAAGTTTGTTGGAGATGAAAGTCCTTCATTTATCGACTCATCTTTTAGAAGCCCAGCTTTCCATGGGGCAGTGGCAAATGAAGGTGCAATAACGCTCGGTCCAAGAAGACATTACCGTGTTTTCATTTGAATCTGTTTGATGTTCCAGCCTCTGGTGATTTGGACATTATTTCATGTCCATCATCAAAAAGACATCAAACAAGATGCCAAATTCAAAATCAGATCACAGAGTCTGGGCAAAAATGTGGTGTGTGTGTGTCCACACTCCATGCAGCATATATATATACACTTATACATGTGTGTACACTGACATACATGATTTTCCTCATGAATGTGTCTACGCTTTTGTCAAACAATAATGAGTATTTTGTTTACATAATCATCTCATATTAATCCCTTTATTACTGAAATGAAAAGGTGTTCTTGCAAACAAGTCTTTATATGCTTGGATAGTAATCTTTTCTTTAGCTTGTGCAGGAACTATTCATAATTGCATTAGAACAGCCACAATGCAGAAGGAGTATTATATTTCCTCAGGGCCTCTGTAAATGTACAGCTTACGTTCCCTCTACATTTCACTGCAACAGGAAGATAAAGAACATCTGAATTGCTCCGACTCCGCTGCCACTGTCCCTACGAACAACACTGTATCTCCTTGGCTGACTCAGCATCCCCATGTGCATTTAAAGTTCCAGTGAAGACAGAGACTTCCTGAATGCAAAAACAGCATGAAAAACAAGCTAGAAAACGATTCCCAGTCTCTGCAAACAACTCATGTAGCATTTCTAGACTGTGTTAGAGGTGTGTGTGTGTGTGTGTGTGTGTGTGTGTGTGTGTGTGTGTGTGTGTGTGTGTGTGTGTGTGTGTGTGTGAAGAAAAAGCTCCACAGACTTTAATGTAAACCACAAAATGTTGGCTTAAAAATCCGGCTGCACTGTTTAAAGGAGCTTTTGTGCTTCTTTGCATGCAATGTGATTATTGCAATTTAAATTTACTGCAAAACAAGACAGCTTTAGCTTAATAGCATTGTAGTTTATTGTTTTACTGCTCGTTGGTATATCACCACAACTATCACCAATCTAAAAAAAGGGTTCAAAAAGAAATATGGCTTTCCTGCTTGACGTCCACAAAGGATCCCATTATGAGAGATTAAGACTTTGGGCTTAAAATACACTCAAGAGTCCTCTTTGAGTCCGGCTGAGAAAAGCGTGATAAAATGTCTGGCCTGTGTGCGTGTGAGGAAATGAAATAGAGAAAAAGAGAGTGTTTGAGACGGAGCGTCAGAGAAACCACAGAGGAGAAAGTGAGAGAAAAAAAGGAGCGAGATTGTGAGACGGATGGAGAGCAGTAGCAGTCAGAAAATGTCAAAAACAATCCGAGTCCAAGCCCGGCTGTTGTAAAAGTGTCATACCTCATAGGAAACACCAGCAGAGACCTCGGAATTGGGCTAAGGTAGGCTGTCACGCCCATTATACAGTAAACATTCAACAGGGGCCTGTGTTTTTGTTGGGCTGTCTCTGTTGAAATAATAGCAATGCATTCCTCCGGGACGCAAATATAGCATGTGACTAGTATCAGCCAAAGCTCAAGAGAGGAATTTTTCCCAAACTTTTCTCGATTGGTCCCACAGATTTTTGGCCATTAGGGACTAAATGTAATGATTGCAATTTCAAAGATGGAAGACTAGAAGGGGGAAAAAAATGAAACAATTGTAATTCTCTCTGGCACGGCTTGCATGTAAAAAAAAAAAAAAAAAACAGTTTGGCGTCAAGTATTATTGTTTTCACTGTACCATTTTAAAACCATGTGAGGCTTCATATGTCAAATCAAATATAAAGTAACATCAGACCAAAATTAGATCTGACAGAAAACCTTGAATAAAATAAGAGAAAGATCTTTTTCTTGACTCAAACATGATGCAGCACAGAAAATACATTTTGCAATACTATACTTCTTTTGTGTTATGTTTTGCAGTTTTCCAAAGTGCTAATTAGAGATCATTCTTGGTGACTTTTATTGTATTAGCTCTGAAACTGTATAACCATTATTTGAATTGAAACCAAATCACTCCAAACACATCTGACCTCTGTTGCATTTCTTTAAAAATGCCAAAACGATGTAGAGTAAAAGAGACAAGACATAAAATAGAGGCACTCCTTCATACTTAACAAGCAAACCTGAAAATTAATGTTATGATGGATTTTTTTTTTTTTTGCAGGACTGACCGTAATTCATTTTTAGACTTTCTCTGTGGCTGTGTACTTTTCTTCTGTTGCCACAACTTCACTGTTGGATGGCTGAGAACGTTTATAGCACTAAACTGCAGGGTGTCTTTGACTGATGCTGTATTTAAAAGGCCTTTATTCACAGCTAATTTACTTACAGTTGTTAACATCACTCACCCAGGATGTACAGAGCCTCATTGCACTGTGAAATACAGTGCTACAGTCCCATGTGGAGATAATTATGAAGCTAAGATAATCAATGTCATGCTTGAGGTTGCATTCAAAAGATTCTCAAAGCAATGTTTTTTGGGGCCGTTGGTTTTGAAAATCAAAGTGATGTGTTCATGAAAAGAAAGTTGAAGAAAGGTTCAGCTTTTGAAAATATTGGGCTGTGATGAGATGAGATTGTACACATGGTGATATGTTTTATTATTACTTTTCTGTAGTCACTAACTGACCTTTAGTACAGTTCTAAATCAACAAAGTTTCAAATTTCTTCATAATATTTGTTTTAAGAATTGAGACAGACACACAAGCTCTAAGACACCCACAAACACACTCAAACGAAGAGCTGAAACAAAATCCCCAAAATGTTTCATTCTGACATTTGTTTGGGAAAAGTCCTTCTCTGTAAACAATGTTTAAAAAATATTTTATAACTTTCTAAATATTCATAACTGTGTAAAAAATTGTTTTACTTTATCGCTCTGGAAAGATTCCTCACACTTTTATTGAGGCCCCACAGCTGATTCAACATCTTCTGTCAGCCAGGGGAAAGACGTCTTTAAAAAACAGATCTTTCTCTTTGTTTTACATCTATCAGCAGAAAAGAAAAGTGCAAAAAAATTATTAAAAAAAAAAGGGGTGAAAAAGTTAGATTTCTGTCATAAAAGTATACAAGCAGTAAGCTTGTTGTTTGTGTCTTTACATAATTCCAACTCCTCTGGATGATATGTGGTCTGCTCTAATGTTTAAGTTTAAAATCAAGGCAGTCACAAACATGGTTGAGATATTTAAACTTAACTTGAGTCATTAAAAATATTTGAAAGTAACTTTACAATTTAACTTACTAAGCAAGGTGCGCTAAAAAGAGCAGGGTCAACTGAATGCTAATGTATCAGACCTCGCGAGCTAGCTTAAATGCAGTTGAAGTTTGGATGAAGTGAACTGCATCTTGACTACTGGTGAAGGATGACTCAAAAGAGGCACTTTAAGGTTAATGCTAACTGTATCCAACTACCTTTTTCTATATGTCTGTGCTCTAGCTCACTAGCTTAAGCTTAAAACAGACTTTGCTCTTACACAAGGAGTGCAGAAGCAAGGTCTGAGTAATCATAAAGGTATACAGGCTAGAAACAATCCATGAGTTCATAGGAATAAAATGATGGGCTGAAATTTAATTGTCTTTTGCCAGCCAAATAAACCAGATTTTTCTTGTTGTTTGTTTCCATTTTATTAATTGATTGTTGTTGGGCAATTTATAAAATATTGTGGAAAAAAAACATTTGTCCCTAATATGCTGGTTGTATGTTAATTTTGTAGGCCTCAGTTACATATGTCTATATATTTGATTTTCTTTAAACGTTTATTTACTAACACAAGCCTTTCACAGCAGCATGGAGTGAATAAAATGATGAAGATGATGAAATGATGTGATATGCTGTTAGTTAGCTAACCGGCTGTTTGGCTTTAGCTTTGATTAATTTGATGATTTTTTTTTTGTTTGTACTGTTAGCATGTGTTTCCAGTTTTATGTCAGAAGTGACATAAATGCTAGCCGCTCAAGCAGCTAATTACCTTCTCACAATGTTACAACCAGGGTGTATTTTGGGGTAATTAAGCATATGATATCACCCTATACCAGAACGATTGCCCGTATTTTTTTCCCTCACAAAAAATGGTCTTTTGTTAATGTGACTTAAAGTCTTGAGCAGAGAAATGTGAGTATTCGAGCCTTGTAAAAGGAAACTAAACAAACAGACTCCTAATGGAAGTGTCACATCTAACTTTCTGGGGACTCGACGCTGCTCTCTCAGTGGCTCACCGACATGAGGTTCACAGCTGGACTGTGTTTCCTCCAACTGCTCAAAAGATCATTTTCCAATTGTGAACGACTGTATGAATGTGAGTCAGAGTGCTGGTGAAAAGTGAGCGCAGATTTGTTAGACTTCCTGGAAAGAAAAGATTTGAACATTTTAAAGATTTAAGACAAAATAAATAATAAACGCAGGGGAAATTTCCTCTGTGTTGTTCAGAAGAAATTCTCTTTCTTCTTGCTCCATTTGTGCAAAGAAAAGACATTCACAAAGCAACAGTAGAGAATCCATGATATCTTGTATAAAGTCACTCAGAGCTGCAGCTTTGTGTTCTCTGTTCTGAGAGATCAGACCGAGGAAATCTCAAGGCAGTCAGAGGAATTTCCAAGTTTTCACCCCACATTTCCATACATCTTTCACATTTTCAGTCTGAGGAGAGCAGAGTCAAACACTTGTTCCTGCCCACCCGGACCCAGCCAAGGGCAAAATCTTCTGTCAGACATTAGGATGTGCAGATGGGGTGCCAACCTGCCAAAAGGTATAGCAAAATATTTATTTATTATTGTACACACTTTTAAATTGAAAGTAGTGCACCACAATAATAAGCTACAATAAACAGACAAGTGACATCATAAGCAAGCACAAAGCAAGGCATGGGGGTGGTTAATCAGAACCAATTTTCTCTCATCTCATGAGGAGGTATATTTGGTAAAGACACAGCTTTAGCTTTAAACAAAATTCCTGACTGCACGAAGGGCCCGAGCTGTGTGCCCTCTGTTAGTCTACTTATCACTTTTATTTTTTACACTGAGACAGGATCTGGACTCAACACAGCTTTAAGAGTGCTGAGAATGTGAATGCTCTGCTGTGACCCTGGCTTAATGCAACCTTGCGGAGAATAAAGTGAGAAACTACACAGTTTGTGAAGTACTAGTTCTCTTGGATTTTTACAAATCAAAATGAAGATTAATATATATGGAATAAGAGACATATAAACCAATGAATGACTTTTATCTTCAGGTCATACACACACTAAAATGTCTTGACTACTATTGGAGGATTTTCAATGTAAAAGTTGTACAGAAATTCATGGTTACCAGTTGATAACTTTTTTTAAATACATTTCTGTCACCTCTATAGTTACATTTAATTGAGTTTCATTTATTTTGCTCCGAATGGCTACATTAAACTGTAAAACTAATATCAATCCCTAATTTTTTGGGACTGCTTATGAGAAAAAAATTATTTATAGGAGATGTTATGATAAATAAAATACTGTACATTAACTTGTACTTAAAAAATCTTAAACTGATAATCGTTTCCTATATAATATGTTCTAAAAATGTGTCTGGATTTCCTCTTTATGCACCTCAACATCTTCCAAAAAAAGAAGAAAAAAAAGATTTAATGGTGCATAAGGATTGTTCTTGACCCTCCCTTGATTTTCAAACAGCATTTCTTGTTTTCCCTGGTGACTTTTCAGGGGGGAACCATCGTTTAATGCACTGTTAAAAGGCTGCAGCTGGAAAAGTGAACAGGAACATTTTAACAACCTCACAAAGCCCCTGAAGCTTAAACCCGGAGCTGCCTCTGACAACCTCACGCTAAAAAGAGGAAGCAGTCCCTCATACTGCAGACTCCAAATGCTGCACGTCAATCTTCCTCATGGGCCAGAACACTATGGTCATTTCACTTTCATTTTTCTGACTGAACCCCTTTTGAGTATTGAGTTTGACAGAATCTCCTGACTTCAGTTGAATTGTGATAAACATAGTTCAAATTCGGACATAGGGAGTGTGAGATATAGTGGAGACCTTGAAGGCATCCAGGAGAAAAGAGGAGGACAGGGTTTGTGTTATAGCTTATTTCCAGAGGGGGAAAGAGGAATCTGTCCTGAATGTACTGGGCATATATTTCCTAGAGGAACAGCAAATCTTGTAGGCGAAGGCATAGTCAAAAAAGATTCATTTCAACATCAAGAGGATATACAGCCTGGCTGCATCTGGAAGTCTTACCATTGGATAATGTATGTGTCTAAAAGAAATCAGTTCTCTAGGGGAAAAATGAGTTCTAATACTGTCCTTGGATATGATAGCACGTATAATTTGCCTCGAGGAAATCAGACCAGAATACAAGACACAGAGAAAGATGTGTATGCACACAGATGCACGCAACTTAATAAGAAAAACTGTGTAAGTATGCGAGTCATCAAAGCAGACAACTGGGTAAACTGCACAACAAGGGGTGCCAGCTTTCATATTAGATCCAGGGCCTTGGGGCGTCATTGTGTGTTATGAGTTCAGCATTAATTGCCGCCTTTGGGAACATTTGCTCTTGACGTAATTACTTGTCAGAGGGAACCCTGACTTTCTATGAAGTATGAGCTGCAGAGAAACATGTTTGTGACAAATAATTCAAGTTTAACAAGAGAGAGCTTATTCCCAAAACTATAAAGTTCAAATATGTTTTTCTGTTATTGGTTTTTGTAAAGTAATTGCAGTTCCCGATTAGGCTGAGCCAAAACAGAATATATGTATCTTATTTCATTTGGCTGATAGTAACTGTGTTTCATGGGTATACATTTTTATTGCAGATTTTAATTTTTGACAATTTGCTTTCGCTAAAAACTGCTTTTTTTTGTTTGTTTGTTTTTTGCTGTACAGCACTTTGATCCGCTGTGGCTGTTTTAAAGTGCTAAATCAAATAAAGTTGGGTTGGATTTTGCTGATTTTCTGTCTTCAGTTAGCCAAACTTTAACAAACAATATTAGTGTGGAATTTAGTTCTTTTTTATGGGAAGTTTCGATAATTTTATGACATTGTATAAGCTAAAATAATCAATTTTCCCCAAAATATTGGATGAATACAAATGCTGAATACTGTTTTTGTACATTGCTTTGTTGTGTATTTAACACATCACTCTGTCTTAAACTGAACCTAAAATGAGCAAAACAAGTTTTTATCTCAGATTTCAGTGTCACTCTTCACATTTATTGCTCTGCTTGACCGTTTGACATGCATGCACGCCCACATCAACACGCTTGCACTCACTCACACAAACACGCACACACACTCAGACTCTGGCACAAATGCCCTGCTGGACTTTGAAGCCTTGCGACCGTCATGTCCATCTTTTCAAACACTGTCCAGACAGGAGAAAAACCTTGGCCATCAGCTCTCCTCTCTGAACCTGTCCATCACTGTCACTCTGGATCAGTGGTGCAGAACTCATCCTTCCTCTCCCGCTGGTCCCCTCCGGACTGGACTCGCTCAGTCTAGCCCCTCATATCGCTGTCAGGAGTCCCAACTGACAGCCTGCTGCTGCAGCTGATTCCAGTTTGCTGGCCCTGCTATGGCCCGATGCAAGCAATCTGTGCTTTGGCAGTGGGTGGCCGTCTGGTAAGGAAAAGCTTTGATAGGTACAGAGATGGAGTTATTGGTATGGGCATCTGAACGCCCCACAAGCTGTATCATGTGCATGAAATAGCAGCGTGTTGGAATGGCAATCACTGACTCTGACGTGAGAATACTCAAATCTTGCAGTTCACAGGCAGAGATGGCGACGTGGGTGAAACACGCACACGTCTCAACTGATCGACCAGACCGGATGTCCCACCAGACTTGCCTCTGTGCATGAGCAAAGGCCTTTTTCTCTTTGTCTCTCACTGCACCACATGTGTGAATTCTAACGTAATGGGCTTGGGTTTCCAGAGAACTCTGGATCTTTCAAACAAACCACAACAGGCGGTAAAACCCAGCTTCTCAGCCTCCCACAGAGACGGGGACAGTCGGTGAAGAAGTGAGAGTGGGGATTGGAATTTAATTACAGCCTTAAAGCCCTCAGAGTCCAATATGAGAGAGAGGGATGAGACATAAATCTACAGGGGTGCCTTTGTTTGTACGGTGGCTACAACAAGAAAATCATTCAAAACCCACTGTGGTGACACTTCAGTCTGCAGTACAGCGGTTTAAAGTTTGACGGATGAACAACTGGGCTTTCAAAGACTGACATAGTCATTCACTCACCCGTCACAGCTTTCTTTAATTAAAGCATGCATTCTGGATCTATTATGGAAAACTGTACCTCAATAACAGACCCGAAGTAACAAAGGCAAATATAGATTTGATTACACACCCTGGGCGGTATGCCAATTGGTATATTTGACTGTAAGTTGAAGTTACGATAAACTTTCAACAACTGAGGGAAAAAATTTGATTTTAACTATTTTCCAGCCTTGGAATGCCCAGGAGTTTCCTGATTAACTCTTGAGAAGGTTTTCTAAACTGTGTGTCTTACAATACATCTTTGGGAGAAGAAATTCATGGCTAAAATCAATCTTTTTCCACATTGCTGACCGTAAACGCAATTCCCCTGTGTCTAAGTGAAAGAACATGGATGAACTATTACAAGGAAACCTATGGCCTTATGATTGGATTCAAAGCTGCTTTGGCCAACACATCAAGGGAATTTTCTGGGCTGCAGATTGACCAGACTGGCGGCAGAGCATAGAATCTGCAGAGTGAGTTAGAAGTCGCAGGCCTGCTCTCAATCCATTGTATTTCAGCCAGGGTGGGGCACGATGGATGAAAACCAGATTGGGTGCTCCACATTCTGATCCACATACAGCATAAAGAATAAGACCCAAAGGACGCTGCTTTCTGTCTCGTTCCTCTTCGCCTCACATTTGTAAACGAGACAGTTAGGAAGTGTTGATTTAGGGCTTAACTGGACTGTGCTCTGATAGGTGTGACAGCGAACATCCATGGGTTGCATTCACAGTGGTGTGGCTTGCAGTGTGACTCAGAAAAAGGGAGAAAAGTCAGGCTTGCGGCTCTGTAAGAAGCTGACAGGGGGTGGGGCACCCTCTGGTGCAGAAATCCAGATGTAGGTCACTGCCAAAAAATTCCAAAATCCTGATGTTCTGGCATACTAGGAGACTGCAAAACCTCCTCCATGTAAATAACGTCAGCAAATCAACCCCCTACAATCTCTTCCATGAAAAATCTGGAGACATTTAAGCTGAGACAGCCATGAGAATACAAACCGCATGTCTTCTTCTGTTAGGGTTTCTTAAATCACCTCGGCTCTGTTAATGCAAAATATCAGAGCTCATTTTGACAGGGACACATCAGTCAATGGACGTGGGGGTATGACGTTCATAGAGCTTATAGAGTATAGGAAAGAAGTTGGAACATCCAAATTGTCAGCCATGATTGTTTTTGGCATCAATACCATGCTAATACAACTTCTCAAAATGACTGGGTCTGCCCAACAAATTGTTACCAAATATTGCTGTTGTTTGGTTTGTCTAGACCAAAAGTCTTTAGGCCTCTATTTAAAGGAATTAAATAGAGCTGTGTGCCGAACCTGCACTGATATAGCTTTGTTTCAGGTAAAGGCAGAAAAGTTCTTCAGTGGCTGAATGAAGAGGATGAGCCTGGCATGAGAAACTGTAACAGTGACAAGCTATATGTAGACTCTGCTGCTAAGAAAGCATGTGTAAATTCTTCATGGCAACTAAAAGAGAAGACGATGGTTGAAAGACAGCCTGCAACAAATTAACACCAGTAAAATGAAATGTCTCTGGTGGCTGCATACCAATTCCACCTGTTTTCTATTCATTTTGGCAATTGCAGCCATGTACGTGTCATCATACCCTCATTTCAGTATGGAGTTCACTCAACCAATTTTATATCTTTTTTTTTTCTTTTTTTTAAAACATGCAATCTCTTTCAGTGGGAGCTCTGAGGTGTTATCCACCAGATGTTTCATTCTTACTCCACTCATAGAGATGTTTTGATTTGGAGACATATGCTTTAAAAGATCTTGTTGAAATGTAGCTTTGTGTTCGTTGGTTTTCAGAAACATGGGCTTGTTCAAAAACCTGGAGAGTTTCTCACATGAATTTTTATGTTGCACTGTAGACTTAATGGTTACTTTGGTTTGCCACCTCTTAGCCTGACATTTTCTCTCTATAAAATCGCAGCAGAGTGACATCTGGACTTCATGCAGCACATTGCTGCAAAAATTCTTCAAACGTAACAATGGCTTCTCCTACTATCTGCACCTAAACAGTTGTACAAGAGTGACCGATAAAGGGAATAGAAGCATCCTAGAGAAAAAAAACAACAACCTTAAAGCATAAATAAAAGTGAAATGTGTCAAGTGAAGGTTAAATGTGTTTAATTCAATTGATATCACTTCCTGGTGGAAAGGAGACACTGAAAAAGATAACCTTTAACCAGACAACATGTTGAGTATTTGCTTTTGCTATTACTATAATATTAAAATGGTTATTGAAAATGTTAAATTTTCTGTCAAATCCAGTTTTCCTACCGATTATACAAGTTACCCCTTAGCCCTTTGTAAAAGATAAAGGTTCAGATATACACTTAAAATGGAAATAACAGAATTGGTGTCAAGTGTACACAAATAACCAAAATATTACCTTTTAACACTTACTTCTTTTGGTATCAATACCTGCGGATATATTGTCGGTGGATGGTTGAGTTAGATATTTTGAGATATATAGTAAATTGAGTGAGATAGCTGGTGGGAGAAAAATCGCTCTTCTCGCCAGAGACAATAAAAAAAGGTGATTAAATAAGTTTATATTATAATGAATTATATCAATTTATTACAAATATAAAAAAGTAAAAAAAATAAAGTATTTACCATCAGGATATCTAAACAACATTTCATGAACTACTTTAGATAATCATATTAAAAAAAGACATTTGGTGTGTGTTTGCATAACTTCACAGCTATACAGCCTTTTCCCCTACTTGATAAAAATACCCTGTGAGCTCAGCTCTAAACAAAGTATAAGGCTAGCAGTACACACATGAAATGTATGGACTGTGACATGTCAACATGACTGGTAGTATTTATCCCAGCACAGATTGGGACTGACCAGCCACGCATGACTGCTGTACCAGTCACTAAGGTTAATTAACTATCTGGAAACTATTTGGGCCCTGCCAAGTTTGTGTCACTTCAGGTATGTCTCCGTTTAATGTCTTCCGCTCTAAGTATAGGTGGCTGGCACAGGCTTAGACTGCTTTTCCGCTGTAAGGAATTATAATGACAGGACAGAGAGGAATGATATGGGTAGAGACTCAAAAAAGGTTTCACTCACAGGTAACCATAAGAACTGTGTGTTTCGCCAAGGAATGTCAGGTCATGCCAAAAATATGATAAAGACCCTCATCTCCTAGCATTTTACTCTACATGATGCTGCGCTACAAAGAATATATGCTTTAAATGTACACTTTTGTTTTGCAATCTGTAACGTTGAAATGTGGTGTTTTAAATTGGTACTACAGTCCAAATTCAAAACATTACCACCATTACCAGAAAACTTAAGAGAGCTTGTACAAACATCAGCTACTCAGGCGCTAAAGTGAGCAGGGTGAACAATACAAGAAGGAAGCTTCTTAGCTAACCATTCTTCACATCACTACGGCCTGCTACCTTCTCTGCAAGGAAAAGCCATGAATAAATCTACGTATGTCAAGCACTTGACAAGCCAACAAACCAGGTAAGGTGAGTCACCAAAAGCCTGCGTAATAGTGATAACGAGTTAATTCCTTAGAATTCATCCATCCACGGAGTCTTCTCACATCATCTGTTAGTATGATTAACTGCAAAGCAAGCCTGCCCATTTGTTTGCCATTTGAGTAAAAAGTTCTTAAAAATACACAAAAGCCAAGATGTCAAGTTTAGTGACTGAATTAGCTCATGCACAGACAGCGAGCAGCACCCACCTGTCACTCATAGGGAGTACACGCCTAAATATGTTGAATGCCGTAACATTTTAAACAGGTGAGTTAAATAACTAATAACAGTCCCCCCCCAGTACAGTTGTCACTAGAGCTTTGGCATAATTCGTCAGCCCCAGAGGCTGCCACTTTGTGTAATTGCACTGAACAGAGAAATGAACAGATCATTAAATGATTCTCTTGACTTTGCTCACCCAAAACATATAATCCTTAGAGAAAAGTTTCAGAGCCTCACAACACAAAACTACTACTTTTCCCTTGCTTGTAATATAATGCTATCCAATTTCCGAGAACTTGATGATTCAGTTATTCTGCAGTAATATAGGACCTCGTAAACAAAAGGGATGATTACAGAGAAACAATAACAGCTAAGGTCTTGTTGTGTAGCAAAGCAAGAGGATAGTTATAAACCAGATTTGTTTGGTTTTATTTTGGCAACCATAAATTCATGGCAAATACTTAAATGGTCTGAATTCAGGAGATAATCTGTACTTAAGAACAATAAAGTCTAATTGTTTGAAAAAAGTAGTAGTAGTGAATTGAAAGAAATCTAAATTACAATGTCTTATAAATCATGTGATAGTTCACCAAGGATACAGTACTATCTGCATTTTGTGATCATTATGGAGGTTCTTATCGTTTAAAGATTCAGTTACAGATACATCCTTCTGTATCTTTCGACTTTGCCAGTCTTAAAACATTCAACCCTTGTGTTTAACTTAACTGTGTGTGTAAGGCTGTCTGCTCTCCCATACAGCCTTTTAAAAGGAGTGGGTATTTGCTGGTATATACTCAATATATTTGTTTTCTTTGTATAAGTAAAAAACCCAGGAATATATTGCTGCTTCTACATGAGCTGAAAGGATAAAGAACTGACATATTAAACTTCTCTTTGGTCTCTGTTTTCATTTCTCGTTCATATTTGTTTGGTAAATTAGCATAATCAAATACTGAATGAAACACAGTTGTCATATTGGCTTGTACCTGCGATGTGTCGATGTTATTTCCTCTGTGGAGACACAGTTGTTGCAGCACAATTCATTGGGGGACATCAAAGCCTCTGTTCTGTATGTAAAACAGCGGAAAGGCTCTCAGCAGCTTCGTATCTGTAGTCAATTGCCACTTCAGGATGGAACTGGGATTTCCACCACACAACAAAATGTATGAACATGTCACACTGTCAAATTTATCTGCAGAAACGTGATGCTCTGCAAACATGAATTTATCATAACAACATTAAATAAAGGGAAATGCATTAAAAAGTCTCTGTGTGAGGGAAACCGCTGATATTCAACCTGTCATCTTATCTGTGTGTGTGTGTGTGTGTGTGTGTGTGTGTGTGTGTGTGTGTGTGTGTGTGTGTGTCTATATAGTGAAAAGGCAATTTGATATTGCATATATAATGTAAATGCTGGATTTAATGTTTCACCTCACTATGAAATTATTAATCAACTGCATTTAAGATTCACACTTTTCACATCTAACACTACATGAAAAATTCAGACGCGATAGACTGTGTGTTCTCTGTGCATTCAACATTATAGAGTTAGTATTCCAATGTTTAATGAGAAGAATCTGTTGAAAGTAAGAGTCTCTTCACTCAATGCGTTTGGCAGTCATGCTATCAACCAGAAATGACAGAGGCCTCTGTGAGATTAAGATCAAGTGAATTTAGCACTTTTTGGTTGCTCTCGGTGAAACAATTTAATGTTTGAAGTGTGTGTGAGAGCAGAGGTGGGGAGGCAGATAAATTGTGGCTCATGGGTGGGAATGGATTATCGCCAAAGAGTTCAAATTGAGGACTATTTTTTTTCCCCATTGTTCCCAATGGGTGATTGCTGCTTGTGTGGCATTAAGATGTGCTGACTGTAGAGCCATAAATATTTTTTAACTGTGTTTGGTGGATGTGTGTCTGTTAGCATGACATCTGTGTTTTAATTCTGGGAGAAATATCCCATATCTGCATGATCCTAACCCAAGCGATGTGAAGAGAATACAGATGAGAAATGTTCCCTCTGTTCTCCCACAAGCCTCTTCAACAACAGTGGATGCACACAGTGACCTTGGCTGATCAAACATTCCTTGTTCTAAAAAACCTTCGATATGTGTCTGTAGTATTCCGAGCGCCAACAGAGGCTTTGGACCGAGTTAAAATGTGAAATGAAATATATTTAACCAGTGTTTTTTTTTTTTTTTTTTTGCCTCTTTAGGGGCTTGTTTGTTGATTGTTAAAGTATGCATATATGCATGTGTGCCTGCAGATCAATATGATTTCATTGCACGTGGCCGGTGGGATTTATTATCATCACTCATTTTAATGAGGTAGCAAGTGATAGGACAACAAGATCACTAAGAGTAATGTTCCACAGGGAGAGAGCAAAGACCGCCACCAGATGGCTCAGCTGGGAATGACTGGAATACCAAACAGGCTTCACAAACAAAATCAGTTCATTTGTGAAGTTAGGAGGCATAATTTCTGCCATGTTTACAGAAAAAAAAAAAAGAAAGAAAGAAAAACGCAAAACAGATGATGTAGCACACTCCAGTCGGCACCACATGCTCCGGAAACACATCATGATTTATATACAGTACCAGTGAACATAAGTCTCTCACATGATTTCCACAGTGGGCTTGTATCTTCAAGAAAATAATGTTGTTTAGGGGTCTCTGTTGTGGGTTTGCTTAATGTCTGCATCATAAACCTTCATATTGCAGTGCTGGAGATACGGTATCATGTGGGCCAGACTGATCCCTGGTTTAATTTCATAGCAAATTGTTGGCTCTTTGAAGCCTCCAGTTACCACATGGTGACACTGGAAATGGTCTCTTTAATACCTGTTATATTGCCACTAGGCCGACCAGTCCTTCACCTGCTTCTGGGCCTGTGTGTGATTGGAGTGGAACAAAGGGAATATGAATTAAGTCTGGAACAGAGCAGGTCGCTTGCACTCTGAATACAGCTGAATTCTGAATACAGCTATGTTTTATGTGCCTTTCAGGTCTGAGCTTTCTCGGTCTTAATTGCAGCTGTAGCAGGCAGACCTGGGCGATGAAGAACATAGGAAGCAGAGCTTTCATGGGAGGTAAAAAAAAAATGAGATGAGTGAAGAAAACCATTCAAACGTTCCAGCTTTATAAAAGGAAAGTTGGAGTCAAGATGAATACTAAAAGATCAGAAAGAAGCCCTCGAATCGTCAATGTTTTAAGCAGTATGTGTGAGAAGCCTGTTCAGATTTCTCTGCTCTTATTTTAAGAAATTTAACAACTCCATTCCCTTGCTGAACACGGGTACCAAACGCCAAATGTATCTCCAAAGTCCGAGGCGAAATTTAGGGCTGTTTGAAAATCGTATTAACGTGAAAGGAGTTTCAGTCCAGACTAAGTCATGTTGTATTAAGTCTGACATCGTGCATGAACTGCAGGTTTGCAGTGGCTAAATATTTAGAGCAGATGCAGAACTTGTTTTATTTGCTTGAAACACATCACCACAGTCTGCTGTGCTGATGCCAAAAAGGCTCCTTACGGAGTGGGAAAACAGAACTATTCAAGAAGTTATAAACTGAGCTGTCATAAACAGAAACTTTTTTGTTGAGACTAATAATAACAATGATACAAAGGCACTGCTAAAACAAACAGCAAATGGCTGACAGGCTCATGCACTACTGATATATAACATAGTAAAAATCAAAGAGCTTCACTAGATGAACCTAAAAAGACATCCAGATGGTCATTTTCAAAGTGACCTATCTCTGCACATTTGTTCACAAACCAGCCAGCAAACCACTTACCTTGCAGCTTTGTTTAATTTTATTGTACATTTATACTATAAAACACTTCTGATAACATCATAAAAAGCCATCAGCTAACTTTTATCCAGGCTCAGGGATAGTAAGGGCATCAAAACATACCTATGAGTCATGAAGACAGAAAGGCTTTTGCAAACCAAGCAAGAGTGCAGCCAAAAAGGAAAAAAAGGACCAAAAAAAGAACTTCAAACAGATTGACGAAACATCATCAGAATGAGAGTTTCCCCCTTCAGCCTGCTCATTCCTGCTCTCATCCACACTTTACAGACACTGTGAAAGCGGCTGTCTGTGGAATTGACATGCAGTGCCACGTCGGGTGTTTGATCTCAGTCGTAATCATTACGATGCTCTTAATTGATGCAAGTTTGTGCCCTACTGCTGCAGGTCCAGGTGAAACATTTGATCCATACTCGCTCAAGTAAACCTGTCCCCTGGAGGTGCTACTGTCAGCCCTTCACCTCTGTCCCTGAGGCAAAATCAAATATATGAGACAGCAGAGTCACAGGCAGAAGCTTTGGATATCTCCACAGTACTATCCCTATGTTTTTCTCCACACTGCCCAATTACCTGAAATTGTGCATTTTCTGTGTTTCTGCCAAACATTTCCCATATGCAGCATTGTATATGTTGTTGTATCTATTGTTGTGTCTCTGACCTTATTGTGAGCCACTGTTTAATGTTAGCTCAGCTTGAAAATGCCTTAGATAGATAATCAATAGTTGTTCATATTAATAGACATTCTTTTTGAATCATTGAGTTAACAGTTACCAAGCGTGGCAATACAAATGAAACTATGGATTGGCATAAAGAAGTATTCAAGGTTGTGCATTCAAGTTTCAATAAAAATAATGGTATTCCTTGCGTTTCAAATGTACAAATAATCTGTTCATGTGATCCTGCACCCCATTAGTTAAAGGAATTCAGCTGCATAAGAAAAATACAAATGCAGTATGTTTTATCCAAGTCATAGGCATTTAGGCAATTTTAAGGGGTACATTTTTCTTCAAAGTAGCAATATTATGCATGCCTAGAATAAAAAGACTCATCATGATTTAAGTGATTTATGACTACGAGAGCACAAATTGACTCTGACACCAATTCAACCCAAAAAACCTATTTTATTTATTTTGTGCTAACAGGATAGGGTCAACACAGAGCAACATGGACATAACCTGTCGAGCAAGGGTTCAATATTCAATCACCCTTACTATACTGCTGCACTTTTAAAAAGCATGCTAAAATCTGCTTCACTTCTCCTCCAGCACTGGTTTCAGCACTTTTCAATAAAATCTAGCAACATTGGTACAATTATTTTGCCTGTGATTACATTTTTCTTTTGTTTAGTTCTTTAAGAGGGGTTAATTGAAGCAGACTTCACCAAACAACACGTTTTTCTTCAGGAGAACCAAGACAATGAAATTAAATCTTGAGTTAGATCCTCTAAAGATGAAATATTCAGTGTTTAAAGTTTTTTCAAGCCCTGCCGCTTGATGAAAATATGGATTTAGCTTAGTGTATTTGCAGTTTACCAGCTGTTGGATTTTCCTATCAGCACTTAAAAAAAACATTTTTTTTAAAAACAATCCAAGCCTTTCATGTGCGTTACCATCAACATCGAGGTAGAATAATGATGACTAAATGTCCGATATGATGGATTACCCTTTTCAAGCCCTTCTCTGATGTTGATTTTCATACCATACTGCATTGAACTGAAACGAGCGGCTGTCTGGGAGGTAGAAAAAATGCATTCATCAATCCAAAAACATATGGGTGCACGTTAAAGGGGTCAAAGGGTCGGAGGCTGAAAAGTCAAGGTGGCTTGACTTCTCAGATGTACGGTGAGGTGTCATTTGTTTCCACAGGCTGCGCTTCAACCTACGTGAGAAAGTGGGTCAAAACTCCGAGTCTGCTATGACCGTGCAGTGTGAGCGCCCTGTGGTTCAACCCTTTCATGTAAAAACCATACATGAGTCATGACATGTGGTTTGTCATGACGATCTTCTTTAGCCGGAACCTAGAAACATAAATGATTATGACCAGTGTCATGTCTTATCAGCACTGGCATTATATAGGCTTTACAGCACGCCGGCTCAGGTTTAATATTATCATAGGTCATTGACTGCTCTGTTTGCATTGCTTTGAAGGATTTATGTCCGGCCTACTCACTGTCCAGTATTCAGGCACAAGGGGGCTTATGTCGATCCCAGAAGTGGAAAGACTTGGGATGGAAACAGTTGAGTTGTGGGTAACACTCTAGCTCGGGTTGGGGCGGGCAGGCGGGAGGCAGACATTTAAAAGAGCTTACTGCTGTAGCTTTCACTCTGGCTTTGATTGTCTTTGCTTTGATCTGGTTTGGGGCAGCCATGTTGTGCAGTGTTATCCTTCCATAATCTCTGCCATCTTTGAAACACTGCAGCAGAAAATGACACTGACTGTGTTGCTCTCTGTCTGGTCAATGTTTTCACCCCTGGCACAGTAAGCATGAATCACCTTATCTACTAGTAAAAAGTCTACAGAGACATTCTTTGAAATGGAATACACAAGTAGGATTCTGCCAAGGTGACCTGGACCACTTTTCTTGCCATACTTTAAACTTCCTCATGCATGCCCTTATTTGTTAATAAATTAACCCTCCTCTTCATCAAACGCAACATTACCTTCCCTTCAGCAACAAACACAGTGTATAACAGAAAGCAGCTATGCGCTGTTTTCAAACGGAGATTTTCAGAGAACCAGCACTAAAGCACAACTTCAAAGGGATATTGTGCATCTATCCCAAATTAGCTGCCTGTGCAACTGTCTGAGCACTTTGAGACCATCCTCTGTTAGGAAGAATACATTATCTTGTGCTTGTGATATTACCGGCGTTTACGATGTAGTGCACCACTAAGCTTGCCAAAAGGACAAAAAAAAAAAAGTGTGGATATTCCCCTTGCATAAGGCCACAAAGGAGACCTGGTTTAATGAATAGAGACTGAATAAAGACAAGCCCTCCTGGTTTTTAGATCAACATTCCCAGACAGACTTTTTGTATATATGTGATACCTCTTGATGCCTGCAGCTTACTCTGTTTGGAGCTGCAAAAGGGCACACTGAGCTTCATGAACAAGCACCAATACAACAAAACATACACAGGAAGTGAAAATAAGGCATGTTCTGCATACTTTAAGTCTCTCATTTTTCTGTTCCTCCCTAATATTTAAACACTGTTTAAAAGCAGTATAAAATATCACTACATCTTGGTAACATTCAGTCTTTGGGCTTTTGCAACATGTTATTTGAACCTCTTGTCCCTGATCCAAAGTACATATTGAACTGGAATATATTCAGTGGGAGAGCTGTCATGTGTGTTGACACGCATTTGGAAGACCTTGTGCAGTTTGCACATGATTTGTATCACCTGCATATCATTAAAACCATGAGTATTTGCTAGCAGTGTGATCTACAACAAAGACAGGACCTACATCATGCTGAAATATCTGATTGGTCCACAGCTGAGGACAATGCAACACAGCCGTGTGCTGTTTTTTTAAAGCTTAATTACATAAACAAATGCATGATTAAAAGTTGTACTGCAGCTCTACGCCAGCTGTTTGAGGCAGGCTGACACAGCTGTATACATGTGTCTTGCACACTAAATCAAATGTCCCATTGTGCTCATCTGGAATGAATTAGGCTGAGGGAGGGAGGTGGACCTTGAGGCTTTGATATACAGAGGAGGAAATGGATAATGTCCTGGAACCACATGGTAACATCCTAATAGGAGCTGATGGCTGATAAGAAGGAGATAACCATATTATCTCTGTCTGTTTATGACCTGTAACCTTTTGTTTCTACGTTTAACAGCACATATCCTTGACATAACTTTGATTTTAACACACAAAAGTTCATGCAGTTTATGCACTTTTTATTAGCTGCAATAAATCACGTTTAACATCTTAAAATAAGCATTGTCAAACTGGTCATACATGCCACACCCACAAACAAACAAATAAATAAGCAGAAAGAATTTAAATATTACACTTCAGGTCTCAGTTATCCTTAAATGATTCATGTCTGCTTGCAATTGCAATGTTTTTGGTTTGAATCTGTACAAGAGACGGAAATTTAGGGATCCAGTGACAACCAGAAGCTGGAGAGCTGCAAATATCGCACACCCCATTCCCTATAAATCCAGCTGATGTGCTGTGGAGGAAAGCACTCAAGCCCCAACCACTGGAGTGGAGTTGGTCAGTAGCCAACAGAGGAAATCTGCGGTTGTACTCAGCAGCTCCTGTGTGAATGTGCAGCAGGGTGTGTCTGATATACAGCCACTTTACACAATATTTCAATTTCTTGGATAAATATAGTCTTAACATTTAAAATTGCTACAAATTTTACTCTGATCAGTCTTGTAAACAAGTGGAAATGTCTTGTTTAGGGGGTGGAGGGGAATCTCAATTATCCTCATTGTAATTGTTAAATCTAGATGAAGGTGTCAGGCTGAAATATTACAGCAAAGTTAAAGCTCTTAAAAGACCAAATCAGGAAACAGGAACGTTATGTTTTTTCATTCATTTTTCGTAAGTGCATAAATCATTCCCTTTGAAGCACAGTCGGGCCTGTTCGCGGCAAACATAAGAAAGCCAATATGGAGAGCAGCTGGTCAGCTGGGAAGAACATGACATGTTGTTTGTTGGGGTGAAAATTCAAAGAAAAGGGAAATAAGGAGATAAAAGAGTAAAAGCAGATGAGCGTCACATACAATAATGAAAATATCTCTTCACTGGAAGGCTAGCATGCATTTTCTCTAAAACACAACATGAGCCATTATTCTTTGATGGGAGAAAAAAATATTGGCTATCAATGAATACACACAATACTTTTACCATCAGATATACCACAGCTCGAACAGGGCTTGCTGCACTTGCACGTTTATTAAAAAAAATGTGTTTACAAGATTAAGGCTTGTTTGAAAAAAATCAAAAAGTAGACAATCAACAGCAGCCAAATGCAATATAACACCGAACAGAAAGGAAAAACTGACCACAATTAAATCAAGTCCCTTTGACTGTGGTCATTGCACGGACATAACAGCACACACAGAAGTGGAACAGGTTTCGCATTATATAACAGAGATCTGCTGCCCTCTTGTGTAGAAAAATGTCACTCCATCACAACGTCAAGCTTGGCATCCTGTGTAGTTCACAGATCGGAAAAGGAACTGTTTATATAATTTTCTCAGAGTTTTACTGTGCCAAATACTTATTTTTCCAAAAATAAATATTACAAGCAAGATGAACTAAAAAACCAAAAGTATTCAAATGAATAGCATTGCATTTCTTACATTATTGTTTGAATGTAATTTTACCATTTTAGATGGTTGAATTGGAGCTAATATTAAGATTTTTTTAATTACATTTATAAATGTATATATCTCTACACTTTTTTCATTTTTGTGTGTACTAAATCAAAATCTGTAAAACATTCAGTAACTGTTTCTTTGTAATGGAGTGAAATGTATATTTCCCTTATGATTTTGGTTAAGTACAGTTGCATTAAATAAATAAACTCAGTTAAAGCCCAAGTACTTGTAGGGCCTGTTCACGGCAAAAAACAAAACAAAACAAGAATATTGAGAGCAGCTGGTCAGCTGGGAAGAACATGACATGTTGTTTGTTGGGGTGAAAATTCAAAAAAAAGGAAAATAAGGAGATACAATAGTAAAAGCAGTTGAACGTCACATTCAACAATGAAAATATCTCTTCACTGGAAGGCTAGCATGCATTTTCTCTAAAACACAACATGAGGCATTACTTTTTGATCTGAGAAAAAAAATCTGTACTGATAGTTAGGATTATTAGTAAAGTTCATGAGTGAATGTATGCAAGTAGCACGTACTTACTAGCATATTTCATAGTTCATATGATCATAATGACAAAACGGATATTGTCTTTTCACAAATGTGCCATTGTTTACCAGACCAAGGTTTTAATCTACAACAACTTGCCACTTGAATAAAACTTTCTCAGTAAATATACCAAACACTCTCCAGTGGTTTTCTGTCTTTTTAATGTAATACATTTAGATGCTTTGGAAGCTTTGGGATTCTGGTGGGATTTCTCCAAAACTGCCATACAGACCATAACTAGTTCACAATTAAGAAATCAATTATACAGATATTTTCAAGAGCAGTCTACAAAACGTATCCATAAAGTGTATTAACAGTTGGTTTTCACCCAGTTGTTGTTTTTTGTTTTTTTTTGACTGGGCGAATACTGTTCTAACTTACCTAAGAGGAAGGCAGGCTACACAGTTATTCTGAATTCAAATAGGAAAAACCAATCATCAGATACCTTATCCAAATATGACAGCTGGTGCAGTGAAGGAGGGGACCTCCCATCCACATGCTGATGATAATTAGATGTAGAATATCTGCACAGGGCTGAGCACTGAGATCTGCCAACCAAACCACCCCAGCTACAGTAACCTGCACTGTGTCTTCTGAACACTGAGGCTTATGTTTGGTCATCCAATAATTCCTGAAATTGCTGGTGCTCCTGCATACCATCATCAAAATGTACTAAAAGTACAAATTCTCCATCTAGACAAATTGAGGTGTTAGTGTTACATTAGAAGCCAAAAACATGATAATATGAAATACGTTTTTGGTAAGTACATTATTTTACACACAACTCTTAAGTTCCAATAAAACTATACAGATAAAATAAACAATGTACAACAAAACATAGAGAATGAAACAGAAATGACCTAAACACTTATTGACTAAAGGAGAAAAAAAAAACCAAATAAATAATAATTTAATGCCGCTCACCGTGTTTGTTGTTTCTATTGTCTAAGTCTTTGTGTCTGTGTTCTATGTCTTTCTTTAAATATTGTTCTCACCTGGCTGCAAAACAAATTTCCCCTCTGGTACAATAAAGTTAAAGTTGATGGTTCAAACAAGAATTACAAGAAGGCATTCCGGTAAAAATGTGTTTTTGAAGTGAAAGAAAGTATTGATGTTGCTTGTCTGAGATCTCTGCAGGCAGGTCGTCCCACAGCCAAGAGCCCCAGCAGCAAAAGACTGGTCTCCTTTGGTGTTAAAGTTTAGGGTGGTAACAGTGAGGAGGTTTCTGCATGAGTTATAACTGACTGGTAAGTGGACTAGAGTTCAGATATAGATTTTCTGGGGCCAAACCATGAAATGCATATTGGTTAGAAGTAAAACCTGAAAATCAATTGCAAAGCAATGGGTAGCCAATGGGGTCATCAAAGCATGAATACGTTTGCTTTTCTTGGTTTTTGTTAAACCGAATTGCTGAATTTTGAACAATTTTAAGATGACTGATTCATTTCTGGTTACTGCTAAAAGACCACTACAATAATCAAACCGTGAAGAGAGGAAAGCATGAATCATTATTTGTATGTCTTATAAGATAGCATGTATCTTATCGTAATAGCATGACGTTAGGTATAGGCCTATTATTAAACTTCATTTACATGTTCTACTATCAGTGTTAACCAGGCTGGCATACTAACGACAGCTCACCTTTAAGCAGACCTATTCACTTGTTCTCAAATTTGAGAGACTTTGATTCATCAGTTTTCTGACTCCTTACTCCAAATCGTTAAGCCTACCTTAAATGTAATAGTAACCTCACTTTCATGATAATGATTTAAAATAAAACGATTTAAAAAAACACTTCAGAAGGATATTCATTGTTATTTACACTTGAGTGTATGGTCTTACATAGGCCTATTAGAAAATACACGTTAATCTCTGTCATTGACATAAACACTATCTAAATACTTAATCTAATTAAAAGGTTGAAATGTTATCAATATATTGCCCCCCTACATTCCTTCAAAAATCTTAAATACTATATGACCACAGCAGCAGTCATTACACCAAAAATAGGTGAAGTTATTCCAATGAACAGCAGTGTTAGTCAGGATAAGGACAAACTTTATTGATGTGTGAAATTTGGTTGCTCCAAAAACAACAACAATCCTGAATCCTGAATTTCCCTCGGGATCAATAAAGTATCTATCTATCTATCTATCTATCTATCTATCTATCTATCTATCTATCTATCTATCTATCTATCTATCTATCTATCTATCAACAACAACAAAACAAACAGGAAAACAGGGAAACTGCACCAATAGCAAACAAGTTTTAAAAAACAGCTAGGAGCAAGTTTACATTAGTTAAATAAAGGGAGAAAAAATACAGTAGCATTAAATAATACTAGGCATAAACACGATGTACACTTTGAGTCGTGGAAAAACAGATCAGATTAAGAACACTCAAGTGTGCTGCATTAACGAAAGTAATGATGACACTATACAGAGAGTCATGAGGCGGTGATGCTGTTAAACAGTGTGACTGCAGGTTGAATAAATGACCTGTACAAAGTTCAAATCAAACATAGAAACAGGTTAGCATCAAGTAGAGTCAACAAACAATTGTACTAATGTCATTATCTCTCCGTGTGTCATTGTGATCTTCCAGTAAAACAACGCGGAAGAGAGTCAAGTCTGTTATCTTTTACATCTCTCACCGTGCCGTGAGGGATAGTTGGAGAAGGAGGAGGAGGGGGGGAGGAGGAGAAGAAGGAGGGGAGGAGGGGGGGAGCAGCAGACTAGTTAGAAACAGAAGTGACCGCTAGCTCCATGTCAACCATATAGACATTACTGAACTAGCTCGAGCGGAAATCTCGACAGGGACGAAGGAGAGGTGGAAGACGGATAGGGGAGAGAGAGTAAGGGGGGTCGGTTGGTGGTTGGAAGGGACACTTGTTGTTTTGGGGGGGTTTTTTCCTCGTGAGTGAGTTTCACATTATAGGTTATTTTAATTTGGGTTTTAAACTCCCCTATATTTTGAAGGAGCTAGGGGATATTAGCGGTAGGAAGGTTTTTTTTTTTTTTAGCTAGCAGCCACCGCCATCTCCTCCTGTGAGTCGGAGCCATGGGGAACGCTGCCACGGCCAAGAAGGGCAACGAGCTGGAGAGCGGTGAGTTTGTTACCTCTATTTATGTTGTCTTTTTTTTGTTGTTGTTTTTTTTCGACGCGTACAAAAAGGTTCTTTGACGTGGACAGCTTAGCATGTTATTACACTTAAACTGAGCAAACCGCAAGCTAACAGTAAAACAGGGGAGGGCCGTGTCCATCCGTCATGTACGTACAGCCATCTCACGAGCGCTGCAAACAAACAAAAAAAACCTCATAGTAATATATCGTGTTTGGGGTTTTATGTGCCATGTTTTAACACAAAATACGAGCAAAAGTCACAGCTAAATTGGCAAGTTGTAAGAAGACCCATTGAATGTGGCAGTTTTCTTTGCTGCAGGGAGGAAGGGGAGAACTATCTATTAAAGCCATTATACGGCAATGCTAAGATCGATACATTCACAATGTTGACACTGCAACTCCTTACAGGCTGTTTGTGTGCCAACTGGAGCACAAGGAGGATCAAGCTTGATGATCACATAGTTAGCATGCTAACTTTAGCTGTGAGGAGGGGGGGGGATTAGCCCTCAGAAGGCCCCTGTCATTTCATTGCCTTTTGATGGTGCTAGCAGCTCAGGCCTGTACAAACAAGAGTTACTTAGCCGTGGCGTTGAGACGCTTCCCCATCTAAAGCCTTAGATAATAGCTCAAAACACCCAGGCTAGCATCACATCATCATCATCATCATCTCCTGTGTGCTGTCATCCTTCACTTACGTTATATTTGAGTTACTGCTTTGCTAAGCTGCAGCTTCAGTGAGGATAGCTTAGCTGTGTCATACACAAACTTTGTCCTGATGATGTTAAAATTGTAGCTAGAAGCCACAAACTCATGTGTTATTGTTTTAAATAGCCTATTTTTTACCAGAAGGCCCTGTGGGACTGTTTCTGCCTCAGGCTTCTCTGCCATATTTTATTCCTGGCTCCATAAACACAGCTCTCTGCACTGCAACTGTGACCAAATATGGAGAAGAAATGACAAATGCTTACTTTCCATTCATAAAACTGAGACCTATTACTGCCTTCCCGGCATTTGCACACAATCACATAAACACACTTGGATTCAGTGCCTTGGTTTTATTTCGAGCATGGCTGTGACAAAGGTGCATCAAGGCTCACTTCTCACACTCAGCATGTCATTGACTAGAGCAGCTTGTCATCAGACCTTCGTCAGAGGATAAGGGGTATTACAAGCTTTGAAAGGTTTGACGTAACTAGGACTAGGCCAGTGTTACTTTGCACTCATATGCTTTGATGTGCGCAGCTTATCGTCATTGAGCACCTCCTCAGATAAAACGTATGCATGGCTGTAAACATTAAAACTTTTTAGTATTTTCTGCAGAATTAATTGCATTTCTCTGAGACCTATAATTAGCCCCTTCAGTGCTTAAATTTGAACTGCTTCATGCATTTTTAAAAACTTCAGCACGGACAAAGAACAGTCTGTTTAAAGTAGCGTCACTTAATGATGCACTGATTATGCTGTCTGAGATTTATTGACCCGTTGAGAGAGAACAGGCACCAGAGTGAGCAGTGCCAACCAGACACGCTCAGGTGGACAGAGATGATCAGATCAGCAGTTGCAATACTGGCAGGCATTTCTTTTCAGTGTTACTATGATCCCTAGATCCTGCACCTTGGCAAACTGCTAAACCTGTTTAAGCTGACACTGTGCCCTGAGCTGCAGATCTGTCTCAACTGTAGCAGCTCCGGCTACATGACCTGGTTACCTGCGGAGCTGTATATACACCAGACTACATGTGTTTACTGTATATAGCTGCCTCCAGCTGGGACAGTTGGAAGAGTGTCAGTGCAGTCGAGCCTGCACGGGGAGTTTCAGCAGCTACCGTCATGACATGTTAATCTCACTGTGCCGATGTTTTCTATATGATTTCAACAGCAAAAACAGTGAAACTTGGTGGAGGAATGAAGTATAAGACATGAACCCCATTTAATTTAACCTTGATTTGACTCATTTACCTTCAGCTAAGTAACAGTATGTCAGACTGCTAAAGTACTAGCGATGTATACATTTCTCTCTTGTGAACACACAGTTTTGGTGAACATTAATTATAATAAGCAGTATGTTACTTCAGCTGTGGCTGTTAATAATAGCAAACATGTACAGTGTGTTCATAAAATAAAAAAGTGATATATGTAGAATACGTCCTGTTAGGACTTAGATAAAACATGATGATGATTCCAGGCACAGCGTTTCCTCTCGTACTTTAGCACATCATAAAAGGTGTAGCTATCCACTAGGTGGGTTTTTATATTTCATGCAAGTACAATTTTCTTTGTTTTACAGTTTGTTTGTTTTTTTTCAATCTAAAAGTGTTCAACGTGAGAAACCCTTGATTGATTGATTTATTGTGTAGTGAAGAAGTTTTACATTCAATGGTTCCAGTATCTGACATGTAAAGTTTCTGTTTTTTTCTCCTATTTACATCAATATATAATAAATGTCCAATAATTGGCAGCCATGAGAAGATGTAATCTTCTCATGGCTGCCAATTATTGATATTTTATTTTATGTAAAGCAAATACGCTTTTTAGACAAAGCACAATTCATTTTGAACAAGTAACATCAAAAATCCATCCATGTTTGTGTCCAGTTAAGTTTGAATAAACTGACATACCAACAGTTCAGATTGTGAGGTGCGCGCAGCCTTTGACATGGGTTTGATTTGGATCACAGTGAAATAAAATCCTAATGTGTCGGAATAAAAATCCTAACGTGAGATGAAAAGACTGAGAATCTTTCCTTATTTGACCAAACAGTTTGAATTAGTTCAATTTTATAGACATAATATGCAGTGAAGTCGTGCTCTTACTATTAACCAATAAAATGAGTGTTTGTTAATCTATAATGAAAATGGCTGAGAGGCAGAAACTAGGGCTTAAACATGACCAATTAAGTGATTAAAAAATCCTTTAGTGTGAACTTTTATGAAATGCAGCTTTGTTTTTCTCAAATCAACACTCATTATTTCAGAGACATTTCTGCAAAAAAAGTTGTTCAAGTTCAGTTGCAGTAAACGCCCTGAGTGTCACTCCGGTCCTAAGCTGTCAAAGTTGATTCTGAAAGTTTTGTCCTCTAGTGCGTGGCCTAATCTTCTCTATCTGACCTAATATGCACGACTGAACGTCTGCTGCCTATCGTTTTGGTTCACACGTTCATGGAATACCACAGTCTTGAATTCCTCCAGTTAACATCGACCCTGTTTTTCATTCCTGTCTCTTTTTGTGTTCGCCACACTTGCTTCATGCTTGTTGACGTGTTACACTTGTTGCTATGTACATGAACTCTATATTTCTCTCTGTCTCCTCTTCCGTATCATCCCATCCATGTGGGTGGTTGTTCCTGCAAAACCTTGGTGATCAATAGAGACTTTTGGTATGCCCATTCCTCCGAGTGATGACCACAATGGCAGAGCAGCATTGGTCTCCGTGTGACAACTTTTCTAGATGTGCTTGCTTTGATTGTGTGCTTTGATAATAAGTCCATGTTTCTGTTATCCACATTCTCTCAATCTGGATTTCCCATACATTGGTTTGTCTTTGCTTACCATTTTTACACTGTGTTTAATAGCCTTTCCCCAACTTGTACTCAGTGATGCACAAGATGCTAAGAGCAACTTCCCCTGTAATTCTGAATGTCGTCTTTCCCCTTCCCTTTTGAATAAGGCTACTGAATAACAGAAGCAAACGTACCGAGTCTCTTGGCATGCATCACTAGTCTGCCTGTCTTGGATGTTGTTGTCTTGTGTTTGTGCTTTGTCTCATCTTTAGAACAAAGTTTGTGATACTTTTAGCCACCGATTTGATTTAACATCCAGATGAGAGTTGACTGTCCCCGGTTTCTTCTCCCTTTACTGAACACTTTTAATTTCCATTTCCCACCTGTCTCCCCTTCCCTCTTCTAGTACCAAAGCATTTGGATTTTATTTAACAGTTATTTCTAAAACCCAAATGTTGTTTTTTTCTATATATACATATTAAGAGTTAAGTGTGTGTCAGCAGATGAGCTGGAAGCTAACTCTTCTCTTTCTTTGCTCTTTTAGTAAAAGAGTTTCTAGCAAAAGCCAAAGAAGATTTCTTACGGAAATGGGAATGCCCACCACAGGTAGGAGGAATGATGAGCCTGCGGTTTTTAAATGCCTGGAGAATAATTCATAAATCACCTTTATGGCAGCAAATATCATGAGCTTGAAGGAAAACGCTCTTTTCTGCATCACTTGTTTATAGATGCTGCTCAGATTTGATCCTGCATAGTCCCCTCTTTCCTTCCTCTCTTAACTTAAAACAAAGTGTTTGATAATTGCCTTTGAGGGATATGTTAATATATAAGTAAGATATTGGCCGATATATCTGTATCAGATTTTTTTTTTTCTACTGCCAAAATCACTCATCGATATTGGCCCCAAAACTGTCACAAAACAGAGTACACATGTTAATACTAATATACCTGATGGACTTTTTCCAATGACATTGGTGCACTGTAATGAAAATAGATCATTTTTGCTAGATGCACTAAACAGGCTAATACTGTTGTTGTTTTTCAGAGTACAACGTGCCTCGATGACTTTGACAGATTAAAGACCTTGGGTACGGGCTCATTTGGCAGAGTCATGCTGGTGAAACACAAAGCAACAGAGCAATACTTTGCCATGAAAATACTCGACAAGCAGAAGGTCAGTGGAAGCATGTATGGAGAGAAAGTGTTACACGTCTAACTATTACACTCCAATCTCCCTTAGAAAAAGCAAAACAAAAAGGAGGAAATCAGAACTTGTTAGAGAAAAAAAAAAAGAAGAACTCCCTCTCCGTGTCTTCTGTTGCTGTAGATCCTGCTGGTTGGGTTTCTCTGACAAGTTTGTCTTATCTCTTTTTATCTGGCAGGTGGTGAAACTCAAGCAAATAGAACACACGTTAAATGAGAAGAGGATATTACAGGCCGTGAGCTTCCCCTTCCTCGTCAAGCTCGAGTATGCTTTTAAGGTACGGGGTTCTTCTACTTCTCAAAGAGGTGTACTGTAGTCATGGAAGTTCTTAATTCAGTGTCTTTCTACTTTCTGTAGGACAACTCCAATTTGTACATGGTGATGGAGTACGTTCCAGGTGGAGAGATGTTCTCACACCTTAGACGAATTGGAAGGTTCAGGTGAGTATACTGAAGACGTCCGCTCATCTCAGCCAGGGTCCCAAATGTCCCTCCTTTGACTCATCGCCCCAAGGTGGCAGCTAGATTGAAAAACATTCCAACCGTGCATGTTTCTCATCATCCAAAGTAATACATTGAGGTTTTGTTTTTATTAAATTGGTTTCAGTACGTCTATGTGAGTTCGTTAGGTAACATCTTCCATTGGATCAGATCCCGCATTAAAGTCCGGATCCTTTTTTATCAGATCAGGAAAGTGAGAAATAAAAAATAAAATAAAAAAAGGCTTGCCTTTATTTTGATATGGTAGTATCTCTGAAACTCTCTGGAGCCGTCCCTGTATAACAACATAAAACAAAAATGTATCTGTGAATATTACATTTACTTCAATCTCCAAAAAAAAAAAAAGTATCTCTCGATTGAGTCTCGACAAAGAAGAACATCTGACATTCATGTTATTTTATAAAGCAGACTGTTCATTGAAGTAGCTGTGTGTGCATCACTGTCTGCTCCTGAGACACGTGTTGTAAGTGAATAGGGGATTGTCCACTGTATCTTCAGTGTTTGGATGTCATGCAGCACAGTAGTGCACATAGAAAAATAACCAATGCACTTCTGAGGTTCGTGTGTGAACACACTTTTTTTTCCTCCTGCAGTGAACCACACGCACGGTTTTATGCTGCCCAAATAGTGCTGACATTTGAGTACCTCCATTCACTAGATCTCATATACAGAGATCTGAAACCTGAGAACCTCCTCATCGACCATCACGGCTACATTCAGGTGAGCCAGGACACAAAAACGGACTCTTGAATGCTGCTCGCTCTTTTACTTTGCTCATCTATAGTTTATAAGCGCTCCTGTTTCCTAGGTGACAGACTTCGGATTTGCCAAGCGTGTAAAAGGCAGGACCTGGACGTTGTGTGGGACACCGGAGTACTTGGCACCAGAAATCATTCTCAGCAAAGTATGTAGAATTAATTTAAACGTTTAAACAGAAATTTTCGATGCAAGTTCACTTCTCTCTCTGGACTGAACCCTACAAGTGACTTAAAATCTGTTGGTCCACTTTTCTTTTGCCTTGCTTTTTGCAAGTAAATGTTCATGTGATTAGGATTTTTTTTGCAAAATGACAGAAGGCTAGGGCACGCTTCTGATGACTATGACTAGTTCTCCCTCTTTATTTATGATGTCTTGGATGTTCTTAGGGCTATAACAAAGCTGTGGACTGGTGGGCCCTCGGCGTCCTCATCTATGAAATGGCAGCTGGCTACCCTCCATTCTTCGCAGATCAGCCTATTCAGATCTACGAGAAGATCGTGTCTGGGAAGGTGAGATGTCGCTGGTTTTGGGGAATTTCTACAAGAAGAAAAAAAAAACTATTTACTGAGAGTGTACCAAACAAAACAAAATGTGTCTCTTCTTCTCTTCCAGGTACGATTCCCCTCCCACTTCAGCTCTGACTTGAAGGACCTTTTGAGAAACCTGCTCCAGGTGGATCTGACCAAACGTTACGGCAACCTGAAAAACGGAGTCAACGACATCAAGGGCCACAAATGGTTCGCCACGACAGACTGGATCGCAATCTACGAGAGAAAGGCAAGACATCAAACGCACGCTCACCAAAACAAGCAAATTAGATATTGATTTGTTGAAAATGTATTATTTGAAAGGTTAAAATCCCAGCTTTCCTGTGTGCCGTCTGTTTGCAGCTGTACGGTTTGTTTGTTTTTTTCATACTTTGAAATCACTCTGCTTCACCAGCTGGGAGCTATCAGTGCCACATGCAATTTTGCAGGGTGACAATGTTAATGAAGCTCTTCGATTAATCAAAGTAGATATTTAACCCCGACTTGAACCTCATTGATCTGTTCATTCTGTTCGACCTCATTATTATACAGTCACACTATTGCAGCTGTAAATCTGACCCAACCAGCTGTGTTTTGTTTTAATAATAAATTAGACTTGTATAGCGCTTTTTAAAAAAAAAAAAAAAAATTAACTGAAATGACACTTAAATAATGAGCTCTGATTACATTTAATATCTCTGTCCTTCCCCGGTTTAGGGATGATCTGCATTTTGTGATTTGAAAAAAAAAAAGGGAAAAGGAAACATTTATTCCTTTCAGCTGTGATCCATGTTTAAATCCAGGAGTTGTGGTTTGATTTATTTTAAGGAGGGGGGGGAGAGAGAGAGTTGATGTAGTTTTTGCATGATGAAAGTTTTTTGCGTTCGGCTTCTAAAGACACCCTTTCCCTCCCTGCTGACTGAATGTTTTATTATTCTGTCTTTATGACAACTTATTTCACAAAGTACTGCTGTGGCTCAGTTGGTGGAGTCGTTCGTCTCTCAACAGGAAGGTTGGGGGTTCGATCCCCAGCTCCTGCAGCCACATCTCCTGTGTGTCCTTGGGCAAGACACCTAACCCTGAATTGCTCTCGCTACGTAGTGCGATGGGGATTACCCCCCTTTACATACAGTAGCAACCTCTGACATCAGTGTGTGACATCATGGCGAGGTGTGACATGTGGCGCTTTGAGTCGCCAGGAGACTAGAAAAGCACTTTACAAGCATTTACCAAGTCCATTTAAAGTAATTCAAAACCCCTCAATACATCTCATCAAGAAAAGTAGTTTACAAGTTGGTCCCAGCAGAAGACTACAGCACTGTTCCTATGCCAACACATGCCAGTTCAGTATCTTTCCACTTACATGACCTCTTCTCTGGCACCTCAAACATCGGGTGTTTAGTAAATACAGAGTGAAGGAAGGTGGACTGACAACTCTGAAGAAAAAGCAGAAAGCAGACTTACATTTGTGTCCGCCTCAAAGAACAACATGCTCTGCAGTAGAGATTCTTCTGTGTTGTAAAATGAAACATGCGCTGCACACCGACATGAGCGTGACATCTACTGACAGCGGCCTGATGGCGTCAGGAGAAGAGAGGGAGCTCGAATGCTCGGCAGTTGATGCATCGTAGCCAATCACTGCAGAGAGGCCAGTGTGAAATCATCTGTAGGTTTTAGTTTTTTAAATGTTTAAGAGATCAAAATGTTAAAACTAGAAATACTTAGGGATACGTTTATCTGATGAAAAAATATTCTATCTTTAAATATAGGAGGAGGTGTCAGTTTAAAGTTGCACAAAAATCTCCAAAATATTGACTTCTAGGATTCCCAAACCCCACAGCAAACTGAAGTGTATTATTATTTTTAGGGTAGAGCTGGTGTTCCATAGTACATATGTGTCTCTGAATAATGCATTATTATAAGTTCCAAAGAACTGCACATTCTTGTTATAACAGTGGCACTGATTGATGGTTAATCCTAATTGTTGAGGTGAGATCGGTGGTGTTATTTAGCATCAGCTAATATATAAATCTTTGAGGTATTAAAATCCACTTTCCTTCTGGCCCATGTTTTCTTACATGTGCCAAACAAAAGCCCCGTTATTAGTTTCCTTGAGAAGCGTGTGTTCTGCTTAGGATGAACTAGTGTGTTCAAAGTGGGCGTCTGAATCAAGTGTTGAGTTGAGTTTTTTTGAATGGTGACTCTTTAAATTGGGATTAAAAGCTTGCTGTCAACAAGAGGGGGGCAGACTTGATAATGGTTAAATGGGGATTTAGACACTCTCTGACATGCAGTCTTCTTTCAAAGTAATTAAGGCTGTTGCACTTGTTTGAACAAACTAATGAAGGACTTTGCGTTGGGAGGACTTAAGTCCCCCGTTGTCTATGTGACCTTAACAAATAGCTGCTGAAGTGTGCCTGATGGTCGTTGTTGGAAAGTTTCAGAAATACTTGGACTCAGTGAATCTCAATCTTCGTATTCTGTCAAGCACTGTTATTAATGCGTACTGACCCCTCAAGCTGTCAGAGTTCATTGTGTTTTGGCATTATTCATACCTTCCCTCACTTTTAGACTTTTCCTTTTTTTTTAAGTGCAGGTGCGGTGCCGTCCTTTCGGAGAGATGTAATTGCCTTTCCCTTGTCCATCGTCGATGTTCTTGTGATTGGCAGGGCAGACGTCGATACACATCCTGCCCACTTTCAACGTGTAACTCTCTTGTACTTGCAGGTTGAAGCCCCGTTCATACCAAAGTGCAGAGGCCCAGGGGACACCAGCAACTTCGACGACTACGAAGAGGAGGAAGTCCGCGTGTCGGTGACAGAAAAGTGCACGAAGGAGTTTGCAGAGTTTTAGGGTGTGAGAACATGGATATATCAGGGAAATAAAGGGATCTTTGCACTCTTCTAAAGACTTTGGATGGAGCAGAGACCATCGTTTTTCAGATCTACAAAGTCCCTTCATTCCACAAGGCTGAATGAGGTCTCCACGATCCTTTGGGTGCCGATAACCTCTCACTGTCACGTCACGTACACCTGCGTATTAAAGCAGACACATCACTTTCTTTCTTCTTTTTTTTTTTTTGTACCTATTCAACGTTTTCATTTTATTTTATTTTTTACTTAAAAGCAGTTAGTCTTGGATGTTGTTACCCCTTTTTAAAAATGTGATATTTTTTAAATTTGAGAGAAAACTCAGACAATGGCCAATAGCAGTCCACATATTGTACCTGACATGTCTATGGCAGTCACACAGACGCCCATGTGTGGGTTGTTTACTGTTCACTTCGGTCGCCAGTTTGTATTTAGCTGTCTGTTACAGATCTTCATCACTTTGGCTTTTGTAAAACTCTGGCCAGCTTTCGGAGGTAGCATCAGCCCTATGTGCATATGTCTGCTTCGTCTGATGTTACAAACGCGTTGAGTGTTGAAAGAATGACCAAATAGGGAAACATAAGAAGGGAGGTTTTATCTAACATGCTTTTTACCCAGAAATGAAATTGTCAGACCCTCAACAGAAGCACCCAGTTACTGTCGACTTAGTATTCTGGCCAAGGCTCAGAAAGTGACATACCGTGTTAACCTGGGAAGAAGAAATCATGTTGTTTGTTTGATCCTTTTGGGGTCTGTTAGTGACATGTACAATGTTTTCATTTGTATTATTATTTTTGTTGCTGTGTCTAAAACTACAGTCATGTCGTCCCTTACTGGGTCTGCTTATAAAGACCTTTACTTATTTGTCTGTTGAAAAATGTGACTCTCGTACCTGGTAAAGAGAGTGAGCTAAAATCCTCTTTAGGGTTTTTATTGAGTTAATGAAAAGCCAAGTTACTCATTGTGGATTCTGTTTTGGCTTTTGCCTCAACATTGTTCCGACAACCTGAAAAAAATCATGTATTAAATCAAGGATGTTTTGAAATGTTGCAAAACAGGAATTCAACACTTAATATTGAACATAATATCCCTGTCATCAGTCCCCATCGGATTTTATGTTTTATTCTTATCAAAGAATGCAGATTTGATTTGCGACTTATAGGTATGCATATTTGAAAACTTGATTTCAAGGTACAGTTTTCCTCACAATACACTGGCTCAAATGAAGACTGCTCCTTTGTATCACATTTAACATTGTTATTGTTAAACTCATTACATCATACGTATGTTTTTATTTATACACATTAGAGATGCTAATAAATTTTATTTTTAAAAGTGTTGAGGATGTTTCTTCTTGCGATGCGTCACATCTTGTTCTATCGTTCAGAGATTGATTAGTCATGCCTGAGTTTCAACCATGCATAGTAGTCCAAAGTATATTTTTTTATTTAACCAGGTAATTAACCCATTGAGATCAAGATCTCTTTCACAATGGTGACCTGGCCCAAGAGGGCAGCAGCACACGTCATGATTAAAACAGTTTACAAACAATATGTTATGAATACTGATCTTCATGGTAGGCTTCTTTTTAATTAAGAAAGATAGATAGATAGATACTTTATTGATCCCGAGGGAAATTCAAGGCATCCAGTAGCAGTATACAGACAGACAGGACACAAGACATTAGGTACAATTTTTTTTTTGATTTTTTTTTTTTTTGACTTAAACATCATTACAGGTACATTTCGACAGAGAAAGGCCTTGAAATTCAGAATTGTAACATAAATGTGTCAGACAATAATTTTCAAGTTAATAAAAAAGGGTCACTTAACTGGAAAAAGTTGGAGATTTGCATCAATCAATTGACCAATTATTATCAAAAGTTCACATCAAAGAGTATCCTGCTGAGTCTACAACAAAAATAAAGTAAGGTAAGTACTGGATCATATTTTATTTTTTAGTAAATTAATGTGGGTCATTCATACTGTTGTCCCTCTAGTTCTGTTGTGAGAGCATATACCATCTATGGTTGTTATGTCGACCTTGGTATTTTTGGACTTTTCGCCCTGCCGTAGTTCTTTCGTCGACGATAGGTGGATGGGAAATGTAGTAGAGGGGAAGACACGTGGGGCGCTCCGTTGAGTTTGCGGAAACATGGCGGGCTTAGAGTTGTTGTCCGATCAGGGATACCGTTTAGATGGAAGGAAAGCGACCGAGCTGCGGAAGTTTCAGGCCCGCATGGGAGTGTTCGCCCAGGCTGACGGCTCCGCGTACTTAGAGCAGGGAAACACCAAAGCTCTGGCTGTGGTGTACGGTCCACATGAGGTAAGTAACATGGAAAAGACAAGCACGACTTACCAGCTAAAGGTTGCACCACAGCAATCATGATAAATAATAAAGAGTAAGTTTTTATTAGTCAAGATCACCTAAATATTTTCTACTGATTTGTTTTTATAGCTTGTGCATCGATGTTAAACACTGCATGTTCTCTGCTCTCATAGATTTGCATGGTCCAGTGTCTGTTAAAAAAAACCAACAACTCCCATTACGTTAAATCAGAAGATCTAGTTCTATTGAACATCAAAACACTACAACAACAGATACATCAAGTCTAAAGCTGAATCTAAGCGCCACGTATATAAAAGCTTTCAAACATGTTTTTTTTTGTTTTCTTGTCTAAATGTCACTTAACACAAATACAATATTACAGAACAGAGCCTTACTCTGCTTTTATGAAGCTTGTTATTGCTGTTTACTATCCAACTATATTCAACTTATTTGTTTTCACTCAGGATTACTGTATATTGAGTTGGTGTTGCATTATTATGCGTTTTGTTGAAATGTGTTTTAAATATTTTTTAGCATATTTTCAACTCTATTATTGTCAAGGGTAAACATTAGAAACGACTCAATCTAATGCTTTCTAGTTCCACATCATTCCCAAATGCAATCTTAGAAAATAAACACATTAAATGAACGCCTCTTTCCAGCTGAGGCAATCAGATCTTTGCATTTGTCAAGTAGAAGATCAGATATTTATTATTGTTTATTGATGGAAGTTAACGATTGATACATCAAGTGGGTAAGACTTTTGGAGGTAACATGCGTGTTGTCCCATAGATGCGAGGTTCACGCAGCCGGACTCGTCACGATCGAGCTATTATCAACTGTCAGTACAGCATGGCCACCTTCAGCACAGCCGAGAGGAAGAGAAGACCACACGGAGACCGCAAGTCCACTGAAATGAGCCTCCACCTGAAGCAAACCTTTGAAGCTGCAGTGATGACCCAGCTCTACCCACGCTCTCAGATCGACATCTATGTCAAGGTAAATGTTGGACACGACATTTGAGGGATGTTAGAATTGCCATCTTGGGGTTAAAAATTGCTAATTTAGGGAATTTCTCTCCAAACAGATTTTGCAGTCAGATGGAGGCAACTACAGCGTGTGTGTGAATGCTGCCACGCTGGCTGTGATCGACGCCGGCATCCCCATGCGCGACTACGTGTGCGCCTGTACAGTAGGGTTCGTGGATGAGACGCCACTTGCTGACCTTTGTTACGCAGAGGAAAGTGGAGGAGTGAGCTCTTTGGCTTTAGCGCTGCTTCCCCGAGGCGGACAGATCGCTCTGCTGCAGATGGATGCCAGACTGCATCAGGATCACTTAGAGACTCTGATTGAAGCTGCCATGACAGCTTGTAAAGGTGTGAGCAAGGTGCTGGATGAAGTGGTGCGACAACATCTGCAAGAAGTTTCCGTTCTATCAGGAGAGTGAAGCTGGGAGTAAAGGGGGGTGACAATGTGACCGGAAAATGCTATTAGACTGATTCAGAAGGGGTGATTTGTAACGTTTGTATTCATTAATGGTTGTTTTGTGTGTTTGTTTTTATAAAAAAAAAGACTATAAAACAATAAATATTTCAACTCTGCTTTATTTTTGTGATGCTTGTTTGATTGAGAACAATTTAAGTATTTCATGTTTCCTAAATTTTGATGCAAACAAAAGGACTGCATCACGAAAATGTGTAAGTCACTGAAAGAGAAGTTGCAAAGTTGTTTATGGTGTAGATGTAGTTATGTGTGTAAATCGGCACTGTTTGTAAAAGGTAATTAAACAGGGATACATACAGTAACCACACTGTAATATGATATTCAAATAATTAAAGTAGAAAAATACGGACAATTAATCGTGCCATTTTAAATATCAAGATACACAAGATTAATCTGCACAATATTTTTAACGTCAGTCTGAGATTTCATGGCTTTCAAATAATAAATTGGGTAAGAAACTGCTTGTATTGGGGTTGACTTTTTTCAAGTTTATGGGTTATGAAAATTAAGAGCAGAGGAGAGTGCATCCCATAAAGAGCTAATATTTGGATACAACCATAGACTAAATATTAGGGATACAACTGATATTAATGTGTCAAATCGTAAAAATATGATTTTTCATAATATCTGTTATTTTTTATGCTTCTTTTTATCTTGTTTTTCGGCAATGGGAATCAATAAAGTATTTATTCTCCGATATCCCTGACCGGAAGTTGGTCCGCCGCATTAACGTTCCCGCAGGAACAAGGAAATTGAGAACATTTAGCAGCGGCTGCTGTGAACAAGCCCCACCTCTGCAGGTGGATGTGAGCCGCTGCACACTGCAAAGAGGTCTGTTTTTAAAACATTTAAATTCAAAATAGTTCCGATGTCTCTGCATAACTATGACATGAATGATCAGATGTCACAGAGAACGACGTTCTATAAGAATTGACTATCTCTCGAAACAAGCGAAGTCGCTAGCAACCAGCTAACCACATCTGTCAACACATGAAATGACAAAGGGTTACAGAAAACATACATTCAATGTATTCATTTGTAGACAAAGCTGTCATTGTTGGAGAAAGCACATTTAGCTAGCGTTTCCTCTCCTCGGTGATGTTCATGAACAGATTGAAAGTGTGTACAGTGAACTGACAGTGCGTGTGTTGCCTTCAGGGTCCAGTGTATCCAGGTTAAAGTGATCACTAAACACAACATGGGGCTGCTGTCTGACCCAAACAGGAGACGGGCTTTGACCAGCCTGCTAACACGACTCAATGCACCAATCTGGTGAGTTTTGTTTACACTGTGATAAATACTGTTTCCCCTCCTAAATGTATTACATTTAAAATGTAGCACCCGCATACACAAGAATTATAGCATCTATGGTTCCTGTCACGATTTCCATTCCTTCATCTCAGTGTGATCTGCTACATGGCGGGTGTGGCCTGGTTCATGGGTTTGGCCTTCGAGCCGTTCACTCTGAGGACATACATGTCGGAGAACGCCATGGGTTCGACCATGGTGGAGGAGCGCTTTCCATCAGGGGAGAGGGCGCTGGCCACGGGCAGGGAGTTCTCTGCTCATAAGAAGAAAGCAGGGTGAGTGCTACAAAGCCACAAAGAAAAGGGATGCAACATTACAAAAAAAAAACAAAGCTCCATTTACAATCTCAGTGTTCGTTAATGATAACTTGTTGAAGGGCGTGGAGGAGCCGCACAGCAATTTAGTGCTATACTGAGTCTTTATAAAGTTTGATGGACATTATTTCAGTGTTTTCCAGCACTTTCTCTTTTTTCCAGCACTCGACATCTGTCCCCTTTTCTGCTAGTTTAATGCAACCAGTTGTTTTCTGCAGTGGGATGCCAGTGGATTGGCTCGTGAAGACCATGAAGGATCGAGGCCTGGAGGTGTTTACCCAGAGATTCTCTCGCACTCTGCCTTTCCCCGATGAAAACAAAGAGAGATATGTACGTTTGTTGTTGAAGAACGAGCACTTTATTGAATCAGAGACTCGCTGGTTTCAACACATTTAGCCACAGTCCGTTGCTGATCTCTGTCTTAACCTCCAGATGGTAAAAGGCACAAATGTGTACGGGATCCTTCGGGCCCCCAGAGCTCCACGTACTGAAGCCCTGGTACTCACCGCCCCGTGCACCCCAGGCGATAACAACAACCAGGCCGTGGGGCTGCTACTGGGCCTGGCACAATACTTCAGGAGTGAGTAGAGGTTTCTGCCCCTTTAAAGGATAATCAATTATCTTAACAGGTTTTAATGGCTGCTGTGTCGCTCAACAGATCAGATTTACTGGGCCAAAGACATCATCTTCCTTGTTAATGAGCATGATCTGATTGGTATGCAAGCCTGGCTCGAGGGTTACCATCACACCAACACTACAGGTAAACAACATTCAGCAGGTTTTTAAAACGCATCAACAAAAATGAAGATTGAAGATTTTGTAATCTTTCCAAATATTAGTCGTCTGCACAGTTTAAAACTCCTAAATGCTTCAGTCGGGTTGCCTTCTGTTACGGTGAATCCAGGTATGGATTGGTCCCCACTTCAGGGCCGGGGTGGTTCCATTCAGGCAGCTCTGTCTCTTGAGCTCAGCAGTGATGTCATCACCAGTTTGGACCTCGTACTGGAGGGACTAAACGGCCAGCTTCCCAACCTTGACTTAGCCAATCTCTTTTACGCCTTCTGCCAGAAGATCGGAGTCCTCTGCACCATCCAGGGCAAGGTGAACTCTCGTAATGAGATGGCTCCAAATCTCGAGGGCTTTCAAGGTCCTGTCTCAGTTTTGATTCGTCTTTCCTCCGTGTACGTGTCCACAGCTGCAGAGGAATGACTGGGACAGTATCTCCGGTTACAGTCATTCAGTGCAGACGATGATGTTGATGGTGATGAAGCAGGCCAGTGGGCGGCCTTGGGGGGATCACGGCCTCTTCCTGCGATACCACATCGAGGCTGCCACCATCAAGGGCGTCAACAGCTTCCGCCAGTACAAGACTGACGCCACCACCATCGGAAGGTATTTGAAATCAACACTTTTTTTTCATTTCTCACCCTCATAAAAGTGACACTAAAAATGCGGATTTTGTTGTTTTTGTCTAGGCTCCTGGAAGGAATGTATCGTAAGCTGAATAACCTCTTGGAGCGCCTGCACCAGTCGTACTTTTTCTACCTGATGCCGTCCCTCTCGCACTTTGTCTCCATCGGCTACTATATGCCAGCTTTTGGCCTGCTGGCTGTTATTCTGCTGCTTCGTGTATCCTTTCAGATTGGTTTCATTGTCAGTGGATTCCGAATTGTAGATGTTTTTTACACAAATGATTCTCAGAATGTGTGCAAATGTTCCCTGTTTGCAGCCCGAGTCACTGATTAAATATTTGCGGGGGGGGGGGGGGGGGTTTATAAGAATGTAATAAATCAGGTTTGCACTTGACTGCGACACAGGCCTTAGATCTGTGGGTGCAGTTTTCGACTCCTCCGCCAAGAACAGAAGATGGGGTCGCTGACACTGAGCAGGTTAGACTCACACATTCAGACAAGGCGGGACAGTTCACCTACCTGGAGTCTATTAAATCACCCCGTTCACCAAATGTTCTTCCTCCCAGATGTCCAATCCAGGTGTGCTGTCAGTGTTGACTCCCCTGGTGATCAGCCATCTGACAGGTGTAGCTCTGTACGCCCTACCCATCCGCTTTCAGGAGATGGCTGTGGAACATTTCCCGGTGTCAGAGACCGAGGCTGTGGTCCTGACAGCCATCGCCGTGTACACTGCAGGACTCGCGTTGCCACACAACACAAACAGGTAGCGTCTGACTCCTGAAACGGACAGGTTCAGGTTTTTATAACATTTGTGGGGGTTTTTTTACATCTTTTTTTTTTTTTTACCATTTTATCACATTTGTTTGTGACTTTTATAGTTTTCAGATGATATTGTCCAAAAATCTGAAACAACACAAGCTTCTGTGAGCAGAATGAAAGCAGAAAAATCGTCTTGAGTTCCAACACTTTGTCTGACAGTGAAGTGCTCTCGCTCTCACGTTCAAATCGAAAATGTCACCTTTAGTACTTTGAGTCTTTCATTTTTTTTATAGAACGTCTGCGCACAAAAAATTCCGACATGAAAATAATTAAATATGTGAATTTCACACTTACAGTACAAGCTTGGATTTCTTCTTTAGAGTATTTTTCACAGCGTTGTGAATGCTCGTGGAAAACAGAACATTGTCATAATGTTCCAAGCTCGTAGGCTATACCGCCCCTACTTCATCCTGTTGTTTTTTTTTTTAATTAACTCGCTGTTTAGGTTTCACTTATTAGAGACCAAGAGCCAAGTTAGTACCCTTTACCACCGTGACGCAGGAGAATGAGAATTGTTTTCTTGCTTTTTTTCCGAAGGCTTTTGTCAGGTGAGGGAACCGAGCAGGGTTGGAAAATCCTCAAGCTGGTCGCTGTGTTGTACCTCGCCGTTCTGCTGGGATGTACCGCTCTCATTAACTTCTCCCTCGGCTTCATCCTGGCACTCAACCTGGTGCCAATAGCTGCCTTCATCACACCCCACGTACCAAAGTAATACACCTGCACACACGTTTGAAGCTCATAAAGCCACATGATTGACCCTGGAACTCAAAACCTCACTTCTTCTTCTTCTCACTTTAGGGTCCTTTCTGCCTTCGTGTTGGTCATCCTCAGCCCGGCATGCACACTCCTCTTTTGCGTCTTTTTCTACCAAGAGCTGGTGGAGGTGCCCGTCAGCTTCCAGCAGGGATGGGTGATCTACCTGTCAGTCATCTCTCAGGGCATCTTAGATCACGTCCTGTACGGCTCTCTGGTTTACCCTCTCGTGGCCCTGCTGGTCTATCCCTGCTGGCTGCTTTTCTGGAACATTCTCTTCTGGAAGTAAATGCCAGTCACTCAGGACTACTGAAGGGCAGTCGTCGGAAGGAAAACAAAAAACAAAAAAAAAACTCCTCTGGTTTGTTGTGGAGAAATGTGAATGACAGATCTAAAATCTTAAATCTAATGGAGATGTTAGACAATAAAAAGAATACATGTTGTTGTCCTGGAGGGAATTCCCTTATTTTATTTTGTTTTTTTCAACATCAGTTAATATCAAAACTTTTGGAAAATTGTGTTTCCTGACAAACTAAGTAGAACGGACAATATGTGGGGAAGCTAAGAATGACCATACTGTCACCTCGGATGAAAAATTGCTTCTGTGTAATGGGTTCATTATGTTTTAAAAAAAACCACTAACTCAGAATCTTGACAGTTTAAAAATAATTATTTCAAACGGCAGTTCTCTGCTTTCATAGTTTTGTACTCTAGATCTCACAAACAGTGAAGAATACGAGGGATGTTTTATAAGTAGATGTTAATATAAAGGTTGGGTTGCTTTCTGTAAACGATTTTGGTTGAAGGATTTATTTATGAATTTCTTTGTGGTACATAAAGAAAAATGACTGCACTGTTTAGTTAATTTCTCTTCCTTTGTCTTTGGATGGTGATGGATGAAACGGCTGCTGAATGGATGAACGTCTGCAGTTCTGTCTGTTAAACTGCAACTTTTTGAACAAGCCATCACTACAGTTCATATTTTTATACTTGTTTTGATAACTTTCTTTGAAACGTGTTCACTTCATATTTATAAATGCCAAAATAAAAAGTCAAACAGGAGGGCCTCCCATGTTTCTTTCCTCTTAACGTTGAGAGTAAAACTTCCAAAATGATTTTTCAAATGTAAATATAAAGATTGAAGTCATTTACTAAATAAATATTCCCATATTTAACATGCACACTCTTAAACCAATAAGATCCCTCAGATCAGCAGATAGGGGTCTGCTGAATATACCTACATTCAAGACCACATCTGATGAATTTGCATTTAGTCACCATGGGGCCGTTTTATGGAATAAACTACCTGCTGATCTGACGTCTGTAGAAACGTTAAGTTCTTTTAAAAGTGGTCTTAAAAAAATTGCTTTTTTCCTCGTGCCTCTCGCTGCTGGTTTCTCTCTGTTTTATTATTTTTAATGAGTTTGTATTGTGCGTGTGTTTATCTTGGTCGTCTGTAAAGCGCATTGGGTTTACGTCTGTATGAAATGTGCTATACAAATAAAATTGATCTGAATTATACTGAAAACTACGGGGGCCGTTAGGGGCCAAACGCTCAGCAACTGATGAAAGCATCTATAAAAAGTGATTTTTTTGATGCACTGCTGTGGATACTACACTTCAAAAGGTGAGCTGCTTCTTACAGCTGCTGGCTTCAATCCTGCCTTCCTCCCAGTTCATCCCAGAAAAACACCCAGAGACCGGATCTGTTAAGTTCCATTATGTTTATTCAGCTAATGCATCTTTTTTACAGTCTTATGTACTGAAAACAGGTCATTCCATTGCTGTCACAGCTGAGAGGAAACTGAGTAAAATAAAAATCAACTGCTAAAATGTACATTACTCGATGCATCTTGTTAAAAACAAAACACTTAATACAATGGTATAAAAAAATAAAAGCACTTGACAACCCTGTAAACGTGACACATCATCTCTTCTCAGCCGGAGCTTCCGACCTGACTTTGGCACCAACGGATGATGCACGGACACGCACACACACACACACACACACGGAGCAGGGTATTGCACAAGGCTTCACCTTTTCTTTCACTTCACAGTTACACAAACTTTAAGTCCCAAAAATGTTGAAGAACTTTCATCATGTCTGTCTCTCCTAAAATAAATATCAGGCCGTCTGTGTCGTTCTCACAACACACACACAGTAAAATAAATAACAAAGAGGTCAGTCCAAAAGTATGTCATGGCCATGTCCATAGAGATGTGACGCTCTCTGTTTGCAGTTTGTGGTCTGATCCTCGGCCAGTGCAGCTCTGCGTCATGCTACAGTGCTTCAAACGCTCCGGTCGTCAGCAGCCAGACAGCTGCCAGAGGACTCTCAGTGCACTCGACAGGCTTTACGTGAGTATTTGTCAACATGTAAGAGGCAGATTTAGCATCTTCCCTGTGTGTATGCGTGAGTAAGTGTGTGTGTAAGTTGAGTGAGATGAGACATGTCAAGAGGACAGCGATGATGGGCAGTCAGCTGCTGCTTAATCCAGACTCCCCTCGCTCGTCCCTCCTCCCTTTCTCCTGCGAGGGTACACGAGACATAAAGAGGTTTTCACTAAAGGGAATGGACCTGAGGAGTATTGATTGACTGTGGTATTATGTCGTACCTGATGGATGTGTGCGTCAGGTCTGGCGGTAGCGCAGATTTCGCAGCCGGGACGTGACGGCTTGTTGATGAAAGTGCATGAGGGACAAGCCCACTCTGTCTGCTGAGAGGGGGAGAAGTGACTATTTAAAGTTATATTTCAAAGTGAGGCAAAGTACACGCACATTTTGAATCAATGAAGCCTGGAGCAAGTAAACAGCATTTGATGACACTGTCAAACAGTGAGTGATGCATTCGAGTGCTTGAAGACGACAGGACAAAAAGGCTAAACACGCGTGCGCAGAACATGGTCAGTGAAGATAACAAACCTGTGTTTTACTGGCTTTGTTTGAGGGATCATTCAGCTGCAGATTCTCAATGTCAAGAACATCTTTGACGTCGCCCGTTCTCTCGTTTCCGCCACTCGTGCTCCCTGAAGTTAGCAAAAATAAATAAATAAATACAAACGTTTATTAAAGTCATGCTTTCTCTAACTCAAAATGTAGTATTTACAATTCGTCTGGATGCATGTGGACGTTCTCTTCTGTTATTTCTGAACACAGCCAATGTGCAGCAGATCAATGATTGTTTGCAGGGATAAACAATGTAGAAGAGGAATTGATCTGTTATTGATTTTTTCTTAAACAATGTTTTTACAAAACGTCAGAATATATTATAAATGATAAAAAATAAACCTGATTGATAAAAAAAAACAAACGACAAAAAACAACAAAATTCTCCTTCAGTAGAAAAAAAAGTGCACTGCACATTTCTTACACTTTGGGTGTTTTATCTATTTATGGCCCAAATGACTCCAAACATTCATAACTGAAGTCTGAGGGTCACACACCAGGAAATGACTTTCCCTCATGCCTTGACTTTTCATCAGAAAAGGCAGCACTTTAACATCATATCTAAAGTTTGAGATTACAGAAGAAAAACCTGCAGCAGAACGGCTGCATTTAAGATGCCCACCCTGCTTGTTGTGGGTGAGCCTAGAGGGCAGGGTGCTGTAGCCTCTCCAGTCTTGGGAGGTGGGACCGTTGCCTGGTGGGAGGGGTGGGGCGAGAAGAGCGCTCTCCAGGTCCTGCTGGAACAACTGACGGGTAATGCGTGCCTGTCGGGCAGAGATCAGGTAGAGGTACGCCGTATCGCCGTCCTTCTGCACCCCGTAGGAGGCCAGTGACCTCGGCTCGGTGCACAAACACTGACCAATCACCCAACGCTGCACGCGAGGATGAAAACCGTACTCGAGGAACACCTGAAGAACGAGGAGCGGAGAGGGAGTCAGCCAAAAGAACGGCCACTGCAGCCTCTTAATAATGATGGTTTTCTGACCTGTTGCTTGAGTGCAGCCACCGTCATGTAGGGAAAGACTTTAACTATGACACAACAGGAAGACGAAACATCCTCCACGACGACGGATAATCTGTAACACGGGTTCAACACAGTAAGGCATACGTTGAATCAGTCACAGGAGCTTTGGGGGGGGGGGGGGGGGGGGGGGGGGGGGGAGTAATCTCTCACCTGATCTCTCCTTCGGCGTAGTTCTTCTCAGACAGTTGAATAGTCAGCACTGCTTTTTGTCGGGCCAGCGCGGCGGCGTGCTGTGATGCCGCCTGAGTGTCCCCTGCTTCGATCGCCCTGGCGAGTTCCAAGCACAACTCCTCTGGAAAGAAAAAAAAAAAAGAGAGACATTTTTGGAGCACGTCCTGAACAGGGAGAGAGAAGAACCACATGGCAGTAAACAGAGATACACACCAGTGAGCGGCAGCGAGGCGGAGCTCCACTGCTCTGTAGCTGCTGCTGTGCTGATGTGTCTGCTGTCAGCTTCACATGTGTTGATATTTGCAACTGTCAGAGGAGACAAGAAGAACTTTGTTGCAAAAGTGCTCCAAGGATGTGAACATTCAAAAGAACGCTGTGGTAAAAGAAGTGTTTTCAGTTCACAGACACGATCAAGTATTTCCCTTTCATTCACACAAATAACATCCAACCATATACATACGATATCTTAATATGCACAATTCAGCTTGCACCAAATAATGTGCATACAAAGATTCCTGAAGCAACTCTGGTGAGCTAAAGGAGACGTCACATCCGCCCCCTAATAACTCTTTTTAGCACAAAGTTGTCATCAAGAAGCTGCACATGTTTTTAGACAGAAATGAAAAAGAAATGGACCATTGCTTAAACTGACCTCTGTGTGCCTCTCTTAGGGACGACATCACCACCGTGGCCCACTCCTCGGCCTCGCGGTCGCAGCGGAAGTTGAAGCGGATGCAGTCGTGGGGCGGAGCAGCAAGACGCATCTCATGGCAGCGCGAAGATTTGACCTCATACTGGACCAGGCGCAGGTCAAACTCTGCAATGAACTGAAGGGGAACATTTAGAAAAATGAGTCGGCATTAGAGGGCATGGCTCAGGAAAATTACTAAAATAAAAATAAACAACTTTCAGTTTGAACGATCTGAAAAATGCATAGCTTGAGTCTACAATCTCAAGCACTGAATATTCAGCTAACAAACTTACTATCATTACTTTTCTGAAACGGAGAACGCTGTGAAAAGCAATCCTTAAAAGTGCTTTTTTGTCGTATCAGCATCACAAGGTCAAAAAAACGATATCTAAAGTGTCACATTAAGAGGCTGACCAGGTGGAATTTTGACATTTAAACCTGAAATGAAGCATTCGACCTCGTACAACACTGCTCAAAACCTAAAGAGAACATAAAGAACAAAATGTGGGTACAAAATACAATGATTATGAAATAACAAAAAGGAACTAGTCCCCAGAAAACAGGCAGGAAGAAAGTAATATTTCCATTCAGACAGAGAACAAAGTTTTACATAACAGATTTGAAACATAATCTGCTGTTAAACATTCACTGTGGGGACTGAGAGAATCATTAGGGTGCTTTAGTCTGTTGTGGAGGGATTTGCCTTCTACCATCGTGTGTGTGTGTGTGCGTGTGTGTGTGTGCGCGTGTGTGTGTGTGTGCGTGCAGACACACTCTTCTAAAACTGTGTGCGAAGAGTCTGCCAGCTCAGACAGCCGAGCTAAAAGAAGCGGGGGATCAAAGGGAAAGCGTGCAAATCAAGAAGCTTCTCCATCGTCAGGGGAGAATCTGTCTGACTGAGATTCTACAGAGATGAAAAGACGATTCGGAGCGTGTCGGGTTTTTTGGGAGACTGCAGAGTGTGCGGGCCGAACTCGACAAACAAAAGAAACATTTTTTTTTGAAGAGAAGTTTGGACGAGGTAAAAAAGGCAAAGTTCAACGGAGGGTCAACGTCAGGACTCAGCGACGGTGCAGTCGGGACAGAAGTGGCCGTTGGCAATGACGATCCATCATAGTGCACGAGAGGATCTCAGGATATCTGATCAGCCGATGACTTAATCAGTTGCAGATGAATCGATTAATGAATCGTCTTGTACAAAAATGCCAGGAATTATGAAAAGATACTTCAGTCTTTAATCTGTTCAGTTTAGTTGTTAAATGCCACAAACCAACCCAATCTAAAAGATCCAGTTTACACTCGGATATAAAAAGAGAAAAGCAGAAATTCATCTCACCAGAGAAGCTTTTTATTTAGTCAATGTCCAACATTTCTGCTTTTCACCTTATATTGAAAATAATCTATTCTAATACAAATAAACGGAAGATTCTGATGCTGACAAAAACATGGGATGCAGAGGCATGACTGCAAATAACTTAAGTTAACCATCTAATAATATTACTTTATCACCTGAAATAGAAATGTTCTTGCCTTTTTGTTACATTTATTTACTGAAATGTATGCACGTGTATATGCATGTTTCACTAATGTTTAAAGTTCAATAAAAAAAGAAGAAGAAGATAATCTAAATATATGCGGATTAATTTTCTAGAAACTGATCTGTTTTCACTGTAGCTGTATGCGACTACACACTGCTGTACACACACTACCACAGTATGTTCTCCGAGTACAACACTGTGTGTCAGACAGATCGGTCAGCCACACTGGGGCCGGTCCTGTCTCCCTTCCTCTTCAGCCTCTACACCACAGACGAGGGTGAGGAGGCCGAGTACAGGGCTGTTGGTTTGGGTCTTTGTCACATGGTGTGAGGAGAACCATCTCCGGCTCAACATGCCAAACACAAAGGAACTGGTTGTGGATTTCAGGCGGACAAAGGCACTGTTCACCTGCGTTTTCATCCGGGGGTGGACGTTGTGGAGGACAGTACTACTAAGTACCTGGGGGTGCACTTAAATAATAAACATCTACAAGAAGGGCAGCCTGAGGAAGCTCTGTGTCTTTAACACCTGAAGGACCCTGCTGAGGATGTTCTGAGTGTTGTCCTGTCTGTTGTTGGGCCTGCTGCTGGCAACGCACAGAAGCACATTCATTGCATTTCTGATTCTGATTTTCCCTTTAAAGTTGATCAACAAGCACATGCATTTGTGAAGAAATGATCCTTTAAGAGACCAAAATAAAGTTGATATTTAGGCCACCAACCAAGAACGCTTCAGCAGTGATCAAATGAAGACCTGGGTTCATTATTGCTTTACAAACATTGTTTAGCAGGTTGTGGTAAAGTTTCTCAAGCAGCCAGGTAGATACACTTACTTCTTATTGAGCAGCATGAGTGAATGTGTTGGATACCAATACCTCCTGTTACACTTACAACTGTTTCACATGTTCCCATACTCTCATTATTGTCAGGTCAGTTTCTTATCGTTTTGGGGACCCCTGAACAAGCCTGTGCAAACTTTGAAGGCACAGCAGTAAAAGCTTTTCGTGCAACAAACGAAACTCAAAACCTGAGCTGTCTTTGTTAGGAGACAACTGACAGTATGTTGATCCAACCTGTGCACAATAAAAAGATTCACTCGTCTTGTAAATATCACTGTAGTGGATCCAGGAAGAATGAAATGGAAAGTGAAACTTAAAAAAACAAAGTAGGTTTCATGGTTTCCTGTTTTAATGCTTACACAGGAGGTCTTTCACAGATCAGTGAAGAGTTCTACTTTTCCTTAACCACACGATGTTTCTCATAAAGACAACATCTGGAACACTTTATCAGATCGTGTTTGTATATCCTTATTCTTGAAAGACATTGGTTGATTTTAATTAAACGTGATGCTGCGTCCAATAAACTGGCCTGTTCGGGCCTGTATGGGTTATAATAACGTTATATTATTCAGTAAACTGGCTCGACTCTTAAACATATCAAAACCGTTAAACACACAAGTATGTGTGTGTAGGTGTGTGTGTAACATCTCACCACACTGCGGTTTCCGCTCGTATCTCGCAGCGCCAGTCGGAACTCTCCGGCCCGGCTCGGGTCCATGCTGAGCTGCAGCCGCAGAGCCTCGCTGCCGGCTCCCGGGAGGCACAAAGGCCGGATACCGGAATGACACACAGAGACCCGGACTGACATTAAAACAGTACTGCAGCAAGCCGTGAGCGTGAGCCCGCCGCATGCGGTCTGTGGGGACGAGGCAGATACCGGGGCTGGAGGAGCCCAGCCTCCGGAGCTCAGAGCCATGTCGGCCGGAGTGAAGGTGTCGGAAGCCCCGCGGCGGGCGGTACGGCTACCCGCTGCCTCTGTTTGATTTATAAGGTCCAGCCGTGTCCGCAGAGACTGTGTGTCTTCACGGTGAGGCTGTGGTTGTATCCACGCCTCGAGAATTCTTCCATATCGACCGGAGCTGAGCTACACGGAGCGCAAGAAAAACAAAACAGGAAGTACCGCGGTACGTCTCTAATTTATGTCCGCGAAGAAACGTCACCGTAGCTTTAATATCTTACCTTATATCAACCTTTAGGAAATACATTTTTACTAATTCCATTGATCATTATATGCTTCATAAATACCACAATAAATCACACACCAAGTGGACATACACGTATAAAATAACCTCAGTTTGGTTCACCACTTTAAAGTTAACTAAACACAGATTTTCAGCTGTACTGCTCAAACCTGTAATAAAAAAATGCATTTGATTAAGAAACACTGTTTATTAGAGCGTCAATGTATGAAGCACAGACTGTAAAAAATACAATTATGAACAAGGAAAAATGTGCATTTATCCGTGTGTGTGTGTGTGTGTGTTGGGGGGCTGAAGACACGCCCACTCACTCCTTCGTAGTCAACATGATATGTTTAAAATACACGTTATTTTTTGCCACATTTGAATTAACTGAACAGACAGAATTGTCAAAACTGTCAAATTTACGCCACAAAGGCCAACGTGAGGAAAAATCCATAAAATTATATACAGAAAAACTGAACGTCGTGTAACATCAGCTGCATCCAGAGAGGACAGTGCGTACTACAAGTACCAGTAGTTTCAAAGTCTGTGTGTGTGTTTGTGCGTGTGTAAGTGTGTGTCACCTGTCAATGCACATCCCTCTCTGTTGACTGCTAAAATGCAATGTTTAAGAGATGCTTCTGGTGTTATATCTAATGTATTAGTCAAGTGTGTTATGGATATTTATCATAACATTGCTTATGTGGTGTAGGCTATGGGCTACACTGTAAAAAGAGATACACATTAACTACTCAATAAAATTGAGGCAGACATTATTATTAATTACATCTAACCTTGTTAAAAGTTGAGTTAATATAACTCAAATCAGTTGCTAAAGAATAACCTGTTTAAATTGAGTAGATTCAAATAAAGCACACAAACAAATTAACCAAACTGAAACAAAAATATTAAGTAGATGCCACGGTAAAGAGCTGGCAGCAAAGACGCCACAAATATACCAAGCATTTGTCTTGATCTGGATAAAAAATGTCAACCAGTTGAGGGATGATCGTGGCAATAATGACGATACCCGTCTATTTGTTTTTTTTGGGGCGACCTTCGTTGAACCCGCCTGCCTCCCACACCCACAATGGAGGGCTGGCAGGGAGGTCTAAGGTCAAGGTGACTGTAAAGAACTTTTATGTTACTTCAACTCATCAGTTTACAATAGATACACTATAGATAAAAGGATCAAACAAGGATATAGATAAAATAACTACATTCAGCATTTTAAAGATTGATAATATCAGTGCAACTAAGAATACAACTTCATTATTCTGTAGACTACACACAACTGTCTAAAATATGCTTTAATGTGATATACAAAATAAGCAATACAAACTTATAAACGATTGAAATAAAGTTAGTGTTATTTGTAAGGGCAATGTCAACATGAATGCTGCTACTGTCAAATTGAAACAACAACAACAAACAACACAAACAAACTGTAAGGTGACCCAAAGATTCCAGCTCAAAAGGTTTTGAGTAGTAAACAGACATCACAGACATCATCTTTGGTAAAGTAACACATGCATTAAGTGTATTGTGGTAATGTATCAGCTTATTAATAGGACTATAAAAAATCTTTTGCACAAATTCAAGGGCTGGAGTGATATCAGCTGTTGTCTTTTACAACAGAGTTAGAATGAACCTTGTTGAATTTCTGTAAAAATGGATGTGCTTATCTTTTTAAAAAAAAAAAAAAAAAGATCAGCAGAGTGTGAGCAACTCCTGTGCTGTTCTGGTGTCCTTCATGCACCATAAACATCAGAGACAAACCCTCCATAGTCCAGCAGAATGAACATTATGTGCCAGTCTTGTATGAGCTGTAACTGATTACTAACCATTTTGATGACACATTGCAAAGCTTAGGCCTACATTTCTCGACAAGAACCATGTTGTTTTTTTTTATATAAAGTGTAACCCACATAATCTTGTGTTAGAGAACTACAAGTACAAACAGATGAGATATTAAAATTGTCTCTTTTCGACTTGCTTAGTTACCTATTTGTACTTAATATCTTTGTCTCTGTATTTGAATAAGTTATACAGCATGTTGATCAGGGTCCAGCAGAAGGTTAATATGTGATGAAGAAGTCAATTTTTATTCCGATGCTGCTTTGGAAGTACCACAAGTCAACACCAGTGACAGACTGCATCTTTAACAAGCAATCCTTAATGTTCATGCAAAAGACACAGCAGAGGACACATCGCGGTGCTTAGATCAACTCAACGCAGCTGCTGGTCAGAAAGATTTGAAGTTGGAGAGATGTTAGTCCTGCAGGAGATTTGTCAGAATGTAAAGAACATAAAGCCATTAGAGTATGAAATCCTGGCCAAACGACTTAGCCTGATCAAGGAAGAGCTCAGACAGGTAAAGAAAGAACACGTAGAGATGGTTTTCCTTATTGTGTTGTGATTTCTGATTTCTATGCTTTAAATTCACGTGTCCACAGGGAGTGAAAAAGCCATTCCAAGAGGTGATAAATGTCTCCATGGGCGACCTGCACACGAACGGTCTGAAGCCTTTGACGTTTGTCCGACAGGTTATAACTTTTATATTCCTATTTTGAGTTGTTTAGCTGCATATTAATTGCCGTAAAAGAAAGATAACGGCTGGTTTTAACATCATTAATTTGTTCTTTGATTGACAATCAAACAGCTTATCCTTCTGTAATTGTTTATTCATGTAATTTCCATGTTTGTTTGTTTGTCCTCTTCTCCTTTTCCTGAGTTATGTATGAGCTTTAGTGTTTCAATGTCTTCACACTTCCATGTGTTTATATAAGGAACCAGTGCTGTTTGATCAAAGCTGTAAAAACACTCCATAATATCTCTTATTATTATAATTAGTATTATCTTTGGCCTTCAAAGACAAATTCATTTTTGGGCTGTTTTGATATTTGATATTATATAAAAATCTTCCTCTCATCTTATTTTGCAGACCCTCGCAGCGTGTCTTTACCCTCAGCTTGTTAACAGCAGCAGACTGCCAGTGGACGTCAGGCAGAGGGCTCAGAGGCTGCTCGCTGAATGTGTTGGGGGAAGTGTAGGTAAGGGCTGTTTCAGATACTTTTATCGATCAGGCCAGGTGTTTAGATATCTTTTTCCAAATTTTCTTCTATAAAATAATTATAAGATGAATTGTGTATGAAGTGCTCAGTGTAAACAAGATTCTTAGTCTACTGCAAAGCTTGTTGTTGAGGCTTTCATGTCCATTGAATGTTATATTTAACTCTCATAAAACTCAGTGAACACTTAATGTTATTTCTATGAATGAACCACTTAAGTATGAATGACATAGTTTGTGTTTCTTTAACTCTTTTGAAGTTTGAAGTTTTAGACAGTTTAAGTTAACTGAATGATAAATCACTGTAGATATTTGTCGAGCAATAAGGCCATGTTCGACTTTTCCAGATTCCTATGTAAGAGTTTGAGGTTTTTTACACGTTTACATTCTTACATTAAAGAGTTTTGGATTGCTAATCACACCAAATTAGCTATTTTAACATGTAGTATTTTATTTATTTATTTGCACTGTAAGAAAAAAAACCCCATATTAAACAAAATAGACAATATTCAGTGCAGGAATAGTCAAAAAACTTGACAAGGTTATTTGAAGCCTCCATCAAAATAATGTTGTATCACCAAATTAAAAAAAAACAACAAAAAGTAATTAAAAGGCAGAAAAATATGTACATAAATGGATGAGTGTGTGATATGTGTTTTGTTTTTCAGGTTCTTATACACCTACAGCAGGTATACCAGAAGTTGTCCAGAGAATCTCTGAATTCATAACAAGAAGAGATGGTGGGGTCCCATCTTCCCCTGACAACATCTACATCAGCCCCGGATCACAGTGGTGCCTCATGGTGACAGTCACTAATCTCCATGAATATTCTCTCTCTCTCTCTCTCTTTAAGATCATTAACGAGTTGACCCAATCGCTTCCTAAATTATTTTCCGTAGAACATTCTGAAGGTGCTGGTAAACAGCGAGAGCTCACCCAGAACCGGTGTGCTCACTCCAGTGCCGAGCCACGGCACAACCACTTCCTCAATTGTGGGTCTGGGCGGAGTCATCGTTCCCTACCACCTGACTGAGAAGAATGGCTGGCAGCTGCATGTGGAGGAGCTGCAACGTGCTCTGGACTCTGCAAAGGGACTCTGTAACCCTGTAGCTCTGTATATCATCAACCCTGGAAACCCCTCAGGTAAACAAAAAAAAGAAAACAACATTCAAAGAAAACACCAGAAGGAATCAAACTGTTGATCATAAATGATGTTTCATGTTGTTTTCATGTCAACAGGTCAGATTCAAAGCAGAAAATCTATGCAGGAGGTAATACGCTTTGTGTGGGAGAAGAGACTCGTTCTCCTGGCTGATGAGGTAGATGTTTAAAAGCACAACAAGAAAGATACCAAATCTGTGCAGAAGAGGCTTGGATTTACAGTATGTTCTCCTCTGCAGGTCTATCAGGATTTGGTTTACAGTGAAAATAGTGAGTTTATCTCCTACAAGAGGGTTCTGGCCGAGATGGGTCCTCCTCTTGCAGACGCTGTGGAGCTGGCCTCCTTCTACTCAGCATCCAAAAGCTTCTACGGAGAGTAGGTTTTAACGACTATCAAAGTCATACCTGAACGTTTAAGACATAAATCTGAAGGAGAAAACAGATTTCAGGTGTAAAGTTAAGTGCTCACCACACCATCAAAATGTTCACACTCTGTTTTCCTTACACCAGGTGTGGTCTGCGTGGTGGCTATGTGGAGCTGGTAAATCTGGATCCTGCTGTTATGAAATACATCCACACTCTCTTCTCCACAGGCAGCTGCGCTCCTGTGTTGGGTCAGATGGCACTGGATCTGATGGTGAACCCTCCCCAACCAGGAGATCCCTCATACCCCCTTTATGATATGGTGGGACAGATGTGACATTTAAAAAAAAAAAAAAGAAGACATTTAACACCCAAGTTTGATCACATTTACCTGAGAATTCAACGCTGTTTTCTGCAGGAGACAGAGCACATCAGGAAGACGCTGGTTCATCATGCAAAGAGAGTCTCTGAGGTTTTGAACAGCCTGCCGGGTTTCTGCTGCCAGCCTGTGGAGGGGGGAGCATTTGCATTCCCCAGATTATTTCTTCCACCCAAAGCCATCCAGAAAGCAACGGTGACAAAGCTTGTATATGTTTTTTTTTTTTTTAAAGCAGAGCAATATAACTGCTCAGAAATGCCACATATCGGATGTAAACGTCATTGAATATTTCATATCTGGTTATGTTTTTGAATTGTAGGAAATGGGAATGCAGCCAGACACTTTCTACTGTGTGAGGTTGCTGGAGGAGGCTGGTGTGTTAATCCTGCCTGGATGTGAGTTCGGACAAAAGGAGGACTCCTACCACATCAGGTATAACGACATATTAAAATCAAGCACATTGTATTCCTAAGTAAAACTATTAATGTGTTGTTTGATAAAGATGAGGGGAGCATTTTTTTTCCCCCCAGAGTTGCACAAGTAATGTAACTGTGCCCTTTAGAAACAGGAGAAGATATACCTGAATAATCCTGTAAGGGGAAATTCCATTTTAATTAAGGAGTAAGAGGTAGCTCAGTTTGTATGGACTTAGGTTAGGAACTGGAGAGTTGCCAGTTCAAATCCTGGGAGCAGACCAGGTCTGGAAACTCCGAAACTCCCCCACCAGCTGACTCACTGTGGGCACTCCCCTCTCTGATCTGTATGTGTATGTGTGTGTGTGTGTGTACACTATGGTCAACAACAGTGTAAGATTTAATTTGATACATGGAAAATGTTACACTCAAGATGTTTGATCCTTTCTTCTCTCCGTAGATTTTGCATAATGAGCTCTCAAGAAATTTTGGAGGAAGTTCTGAGACGCATATCCTGCTTTCACACACAGTTCATGAGGGACCTTTCTTAAACAAAGGCAGACGGAAGGAAGTATTCTTTTCCTTCTGCATCGAGACCTGCAGTTATTTTATTCATTACAAACAATAAAACCATTTGATCACTTTTCTCATGTTGATATTTATTGCAATAAATAAGACATTTTATTCGGCACAGTCTTTGACCTTTGGCCAATGATCCTCCTCTACTCGTTTGAGTAATATTCAACTTCTGCTTCTCACTAAGCGAGTAACCACGAGAAGCCAGTCCAAAATCCAAACCAAATGGATTTCCACACATCGAGTTCATCATTCATTCCAAAAATAACAAAAGCAGACAACAGTCCACTTTGGATTTCTGCTCTCCTAGGGTCCATTTCAGCAGATAACCTACTTTTCCAAGTTCTTGGGGTATCTAATAGTCAACTAGGTTAAGTGCAGTATAGCAGGCTTCCACTAAGGGGAGCTGTTGTTTAAGTTATTATTTAGATGGGGTATATGGATCACTCTTTTCTGCTCTGCTCTGGAACGTTACTTTAAAATACATTTTGTTGCAGCACAGTGCCATCTCCTGCTGGTCTTCATAAAGAGTGTGAACAGACATAAAGTTGTCGACTGATTCTTGTTATCAGTAGAAGTTACCACAGTATCCTTTCACAGAACCCCCACCTCCTCTTTGGTTCCTCTGTGCCAGCCATCAGATCCAACACATGTAGAAAGTGCTTAATTCATAAGTGCTTTAATCCACTTCACTGTCACTGCTGTGGTTCGACGAGAAATGACTGGATTCTGTGTTGTTGAGCAGCTTGACCAGTAAAGAGATGAGCTGTCCATCTTGAGTGGCGTTGTTGACTGCGTTGCTGGGATGGCTGAGGTTGCGGTATAGCATGGTCTGTATGGATGTGCGTAGCTCCCACAACAGCTCCCATGTTGCAAGAGACAAGTCGCAGCGCATCAGAGAGCGCCCAGGAAGTGACACCTCCACCCGGTCTCCGTTCACTACGATTAAAGAAGAATGCAGAGTTTATGCAGAGAGGAATGTTCGCTTCAAAGCTGAATATCTAAAAAGGGATTATATGTAAGTGACTGGTGCGAACACTTCAGCATCGAGTTCTGCATCATAAGTTTTGAGAAGAATGCTTTTTCATCCCTTAGAGAATTCAATGATATTAGAAACGTTATCAAAGTGGTTTCAGAGGTTCAGACGGTAGATGAGCTGTAAACCGCATTTGAGCCTTACAGAAAAAAGAGACCAAATTACATTTTAAAAAAAGAATACAGTTCATAAAACACGAGGAGTGGAGAGCTTGTCTTCTTGAGCCCGAATCAAATCAAAGGTAAAAGAAGCATGGCCTCAAAAGCCGAGATTAACACAGCTTGTTGTAAACTGAATGATAGTTATAAATCTGAAAACACTGAATATGAGAAACATTAACAGCTACAAAAACCATCTCAATAATCTGCTCTGTTTCGACAGATTTAACACCTATTTTGGTAACTAATGATCGTGACTGGATGATAACTGTTGGAAGGGTTATCATAACCGTTGATGGCCTACAAGGAAAACTGTCCAATCATGTTACAGTGCTAAATACATGACAGATTTGTGAAGCTTTATTTGATAGTGTTTGTCTGTTTAAAGTCAACACATTTCTATTGGGCTTTTATAATCAACAGGCTTCACAACCTTGTCACACATTAATAGGCCATGTTAGGTCAGGTCCACGTGACGGTCTTGCTACCCTTCCAATAAAGCCCACATGGTTTAAAATTCATCTTTAGGTGGACAGATTTAGGGTTCATCTCAGGGTGATTTTGCCCTCTGGTCAGGACAGTCGCAGAAGCATCAAAAATAAATAAATACATTTAAAAAAGGGGCCTTTGTAGTTAATCACCCTTTGATGTGGAGCAGCCCGTGTCCTACCTGTCTCTGTGATGTCACAGTCTGTGAGCAGCAGCAGCGCGAGTGGATGGACAGTCGAAGAGTCTCGGATGAAAACATTCCCGCTGGACTTGACGGCACCGAAGAAGGTCAACCAGCGACTGGGGAACGCCGCCTTTCCTCTAAGACACAGAAGAAGACAATAAGTTCACATATGCACTGTCAATATTGAATAAAAAAAAAAAAATACTTGTACATGTTCAAACCTGTTCACTGAGGAGCGGTGGAGGACTACAGGTCCACTGAAGGTGCGTAAAGAAATGCCGTTAGGGCGGAAGCGTCCTTTGGCCACAACACCTTTCTTCACCTGAGAAGGAAAAAAAATAAAAACGTGCATGATTTTATCATAAGATACATTATCCTGGAACATGACAGCTTTAACAGGGGTCACATTTCAGACAGATTAAAGAAGGTTTTGGATAATCCACCACATCAAGAAGTGCAGAAATCATTGAAATGATATTTGGAACATGGAAACAATTTCAACAAAAAAACCTACACAATATGAGACACTCTTCTCCCAAGTACGACAAAACCTTTGGTAAAAACTAGACTAGATCAGGCTTGAATAAAGTAGATGTACCTGAATGAGGTTTGGATAGAGTCCAGCTAGCAGCACAGCTTTCAGCAGCTCATCCTGGCTGCTGTGCTCGTTGTAGAAAGACGTTTGACGCTGGCAGTCTTGGGAGCGAGACACCAGGCCGGCTTCATGCAGATTCTCACTGAACTGAGAGATGAGACCTGCAGCAGAGCCAACATCAGTTCATTAACAAGTCGTCTTTAAAAATCTCAAAATCACTGAAGAAAATGTCTCAAGCTTTTTGTTGACACTGACGGGTTAAATTCAGATTGATATGGGAAAGCCTGGAGAGACAGAAGAATGATTTCAACAGAAGTGTTCATGGAGATGCTCTGGACTCAAGAGCCTCAGTGATTATTTTTCCACTGTTAAAAAGCTACATAAACTACACATACATATTGACTAAGAGCCACAGATACTGAGATGTGAAGTAAAAGTAATTTTCTTTAGAGAAGCTATTCTGACTTTTTCCAGTCTGAGCAAAGCCCGCGTACAGTGAGTGTCTTTTTGTGCGCCAAACTGACCGTTGATAAATCTCATGCTGAACCAGGACAGAAAGTGTTTGTTCATGTATGCGTCTCTGTCCTCTCGGTTGGCCTCGTACTGAACTTTCCTCCAGCCCATCACGGCTCTGGCGAACACCAAATAGTCGCAGAAGCTGGTGCCGCTCAGAGCCTCTTTCACCTGGACAAACGGAACAAAGACAAAAAAGCGAGTGAAGACTCAATCACATGCTCACTCTCTTTGCGTCTCGTTTTAAAACCGCAGTAGACCTACAGGTCGCTGTTCAAACCTCTCACCTTGCTGACTTGTGCTCTGTTCTGCAGGCTGTTGTGAAAAGGATCTCTGGTCAGACATGCGGCCACAGACAGAATGGGCAGAACACATCTGAACATAGAACTCAGGACCAACACTTTGCCCAGACGAGGGTCACATGACATGCAGGCCACACGCTCTCCTAAAGGCGTCAGTGTTTCCGTCTTGTCCAGAACTCCTAGTGAAGAACGCATTGAAGGCTCAGACGTTATTTCCTCCTCTATTGAATTGAACTGTTAGTACACTTGATGGCTTAAATATAAGCACACAGTCTGTTGTCTGCAGTTCACTCACCGATGTCTTGTAGATTTTGGACAGCCTCTCTCACAGCTCCCCTCTCTGGACTGTCCAGCACTTGGGATAAGAAATCTACAGCCTCCACACAAAAAGAAAAAAAAACATGACTGAATACGTCAAATATGTATGAAACAAGACAGAAAAGCTCTTGGTCTTAGTCAGTACCTTGCAGTTAGGACTGTGGATCTTGGCTTGCACAACTAAACTCTCCAGAGGGGTTCGAAGGATCTCAGGGATGGGGAAGGGAGTCATGGTTTCCAGCTGATTCCTTGGGAAAAGATGGTAGGATTGCCCCGGTTGACATCGCCCTGCTCTCCCTTTTCTTTGGGTAACATTAGAGCGAGAAATCCAGACTGTGTCCAGACAGGAGACCTGCAAAACAAGGAGGTGGAGTGCATGTTTGATTGTTCCCATTTTAAATCCTCAGCATACATCCAGCTTTGTTTTTTTTTGTTTTTGTTTTTTTTCTTAGATCTGCACACACTAACCTTAGTGTGTGGGTCATAACTCTGTTGTTTGTGAGTCCCTGCATCCACCACATGGACGATATCGTCGATGGTGATGGAGGTCTCAGCAACGTTAGTGGTGAGCACGATCTTCCTCTGGCCCACTTGGGGGCGCTGGAACACCGCCTGCTGATCTGACACTGATAGACTAGAATGCACTAAAAGAAACAAGGGAAGTAAAAAAACAAAAACAAACTATAAATACATCAAGGAAAAAAAGAATAGGTCTTTGTGAATCTGTTCGTGCTTTCTTACATGGCAAGATCATGTGTGAGCCAGAGGAAAAGTGAGGCCTGGCCTCCAGTTTCTCCTGGACCGCCCTGATGTCCTGCCATCCAGGGAGGAAACACAACACCGCACCTGAAGCATGATGGGAAACAAATCTTTAAACAAATATGATCCACGGCATAATCTGTAACACCTCTTTACAAGCAGCTCTTAAAGTAAGCAAAGGTGTGAGGAATTGGCACCTGGCTCTCCGTGCTTGTCAATGTGTTCGATCAAATCAGCTACTAAATCTCCGTCCGGTGAAAGCTCCACTCGTCCTCTCTGGAACAAGCGAACGCAGCATGAATGAATCGGGAGACGCAGGTGTTGGAAGATAAATATCTGCATGGCACAAGTCAAAGACTGAAGGTCTCACCTGCTTGTTGTCCTCGTTTATCTGTTGGACCGGCATTGGGCGTCCTAACTCTCTCAGCACGTCCTCCAAGTATCCGTCCTTCACTGGGTGCATAAACCCGGGAACTTTGACGACCGGACAGCCTCCAAAGTACTGCGCCAGCCTGTCTTTGTCCCCTGTGGCGCTCATGAGCACCACTCGTAGGTCAGGGTTCTCCTTCATGCTGGAGCGCAGGAGAGCCAGCAGCAGGTCCGTGTTGATGTCTCTCTCGTGGACCTCGTCGACCACCACGTGGCTGATTCCCTTCAGGGAGGGATTTGACTGCAGCTTCCTCAGGAGGACACCCACGGTGAGGAAGAGCAGGGCTCCTCCGCTGTGCTCTGGTGGACGGCTCTCAAGTCTCACCTGCGTTGATAACAAAATAATTACTAGCTGATAAATCAATTAAAAAAAAACTGTGTCTAAACTGGAGGTCAAAGGCTTTTTGTTGAATCATACATTTGTAAACCAGCTGTGTGTCTACAAGTTGGGCTTCTGTCTCCTCTTCTTATAAAGAATCTGAATCACCCACATGTTTTTAACCCAGTGCAGCACTGGCTTAAACTTTTCCAAAAATAATGACGCCTTGCACATTGGTGACAAAAAGGTAAGCTACCAACGTGCATCTTACCTGATATCCCACAGAGTGTTTTAGAGCTGGTCCCATCTCCTGAGCAACACGATGGGCAACGGACACCGCGCTGATCCGGCGAGGCTGGGTCACCAGGATGTTGCACTTGGCCCCATCGCCGCTTCTCACGCACTCCTCGAGCAGGAAGCGAGGTATCCGAGTCGTTTTCCCACATCCTGTTTCGCCGTCGATCACGACAACCCTGGAGGACTGAACCGTCGACACCACGCGCTGACGATGGGCATCCACGGGGAGCTCCACACTGAGCCTGGGGTTCGCGCTCTCCCAGTCCTCCAGCAGGCGGCTGCTGAGCTGCCGGGCCTCGTGTTCAGACAGGGGCCTGTGCACTCTACCTGTGATAGCGTCGATCAACACATCTTCCTCCTCGTCCTGGTTCACCGACTGCTGTCCTCTCGCCTCTTCCTCCTCCCAAAGCCTTTGTACTTCTGTTGCCACTGGGTACTGCAGACGGTTAAAAAGACATCATCAGCTGACAATACGCTGCATTGTAGAGGTTTCCCTGACATGTACCGATTAAACTTTACCAATGAAAAAAAAAAAACTATCAAAACAGATGTCGTGTTTTTTTTAATGAATATTTAGGCCACCCTGTATTTTTGATGTTGCCCTGGATTTGGTGTTCATTTAATTCCCTGCAGAAAACCCCTTAAAAAGGAACACTGACCTGTGCAAGGTACTCTCTCATCTGTTCCTCCAGGTACTCTGGGACTTCCAGGGAGTGGGGGCGTCTGTCTCGCTCTCCAGCCTCCCTCACCTGCTCTCTGTGGTATTTTGCATGAGTGAGCGGGTTGTTGTCTTTATCCAGCAGCTCTAACTCCTGAAAATAAATAAATAAATAAATCACATCATCAATTTTCACAGCTCCATCATGCAAATAAAAAGCAATACTGGCTTGCAAATGTTCTTCTCACCTTCAGCTTCATGCAGGCCAGAGCTGCAGCGTTCCTTTCTGCTGTCAGTCGATTTTTCGCCGTGGCTGAGAACTTCATCTCCTCAGGCCAGTGCAGGCTCAGTTCACAGCGCTTTAGCTTTCCTCCGGTTGTTTTGAACTGCATCAGCTCCTGTAAGGATATATTATAGAGTAATGACTTCACGAGTCATGATGAGCCAACAGCAATCAGCTTCAACCGTGAAAATGATGGGAGCAACCGACCCGGATTCTGTGGGATGATGTGGCCACTTGGATCACCCTGGTGAGGAGAGATTTCGGTTGAGGGAACAGGCAGAGGGCGTCGGAGATGGCACAGGTGTCTTCTTCAGGAGGAAAACACTGCTTTTCTTTCTCATCCAATTTCCCTTTAGGAATTTGGATCATTTCTGTCCAGTCACATTCTTCATCATAAAGGGTTGATTGTAGCTCCCGTCTCCCCCTGCCAGTGCTCCTCCCGGGTAGCTGATTGTTTGGACCAATCACACCCATTTCCTGTAACGCAAAAAACAGCGTAAAGGGAAAGTCACTTATGAACGGCAGGACAAAATGCAAACTTGAATGTTAAAAACTGACCTTTAGTTTGAGACAAGCAGCAGCTGCTGCAAGTCGTTCTGCATCCGTTTTTTTGGAGGCATGTCCCACCTCTTCAATCTTGCAGGGCCACTGTAGTGTGACAACAGCTTTCTATAAAAGCAAAATAACAAGACAAGGTCAGGGAATGTTTTGCTTTTAATGATCAGCTGTGTTGAGGATTCCTCCATCTCAGTGTGATATATATATTTTTTTTTTTCAGACCTTAACCCCTCCATGTTCAGTGCAGCTGTACTGGATGAGCTGAGAGAGGTCGTTGACCCCCAGTGAACGGGAGATGGTATTGTTCAAGAGACCTTTAGGATCTGGAAACTCCCTCAAAAGGTTCAGACCCTCGTTACCTAAACAGAAAAAAAATACAAAGGTCCGAAAAACAGCAAGCGAAGCTATTTTTTTCATTTCTACTTCAACTTGAGCTCCAACACAAAGCAAGAAGCCAATACACAAACGTGAATGCAAAGTTTGACACGATGATGCCCTTGAGGTTAGGCAATGCTGGAAACTGTCACCTGCTAGCAGAATAGCTAAGAGCCGTATTCACTCACCTCTCTGTTGATACGACGTGTCGTGTTCAGGGACGCCGCGTGCTTTCGTCCTGTACCAACGCGACCCATTACTCCAGTGAGACTTAGTTTGGCCTCCTGTCTGAATACATTTTGTAACATTACACAACGCTCTCAGTCGCACGAGTAAAACACCGGGTAGCGCCATCTTGAAACTACAATTTCTTCTTCTGCGACCTTCTTTCGACGTGTTGAAACAGCGACGTTGAAGTATTGACAGCGACACCTTTTGGCATGAGGTGGCAACTGGAAGAATTGGATAAAACTTATTAAATACAAAACCGTCTAATGCACATTTCTAACATTTAATCATAACATATCCAAAATAAAGGTAAATGACCTTCCTATTATTATGGACAATATTATAGAACATTATTCTAGTTTCACAATTTCGATGCATGGTTTCATTAATTTGTATTTATAAACTTTTTAATCCTTTTTTTTGGCAAATCCCTTAAATTTTAAAATAAAACGGACTGAATGTGAATAAGATCCCCTTTCACATTCAGTCCGTTTTATGTACTCTTTATAAACGGGGTTAATAATTTGCACAGCTCCATCATGCATTAAATGATAATGGATGTTATCATGTTAAGATGGGGTTTTTTTTCTTTAATTAGGGGTGAATAGTCACTACTGGCCTACAACAACCAGTCTTTCAAGTTTAAAGCTCCTGTAAAGAACTAAACCATGTCCTGTTTTAAAAATATTTTTATTTTCAGATGTCAACAGTTGTGGGTCAATATGTCACTGCAATTTTCCTTTACGATTGTAAGGGGAACATTTAATGTGTTGCCCAAGTACAAGGTGTGAAAACGTGTATGTGGGTGTTTCATTCTGAACATATTGTAAACAGTCTGATAATCTGGTGGGGTAACAGCCTTATGCCACCTGGAAATTAAGAGGAAAACTCCCAGACTGTGCCTGCTATTGTCTGGACTGCAGCCAATAAAAAGCTCTTTGAGATAAACCAGACCTCGTGCATGAATTAGAAATGGAACGGATACTTGTCCTCCTCCTGGCAGTCACAACTGGTGAGTTTGCATTCAACACACTTATTTGTAACTTGGAATTAGTACATGTATGGAATATGACACCACTAAATGCACATCATTTACCATTGTCTCATTTTTGTTAGTATTTGGATGTGGTGTACCCAGCATCAAGCCAGACACCAGCCGGGTTGTGAACGGGGCAGAAGCCCGTCCATACAGCTGGCCATGGCAGATTTCATTAGAGTCCTTCTTCCCAACTTGTGGAGGAACACTTATCGCTCCAAACTGGGTCTTGACAGCTGCACACTGCATCACGTAAGGAAACATGTATTTTGTTGCATTCAATTCTTAGGTATACCATTTTTTAAGAACGTTTTTTTTTCTGGTGCAGTTATCCAATCATAGCATAATTGAAGCAAGAATGAACCTTTGTGAACTGAGCAGATGCAACATTTACCTTAATCATTCTTCCTGTTGTGTCATTTGTATTTCATTGTAAGATGTTTACACAACACATGGCATTTTTATTTTCCGATGAAGGTTCCACACGTACAGGGTGGTTCTTGCTGAGCATGACATGATCAAGGAAGAGGGACCTGAACAGTTTATAATGGTGTCAAAAATGTTCATCCATCCAAAATGGAACGACAACTGTGCGTCTTGTGGGTAAGTAATAATACATCCTTAGGAACACAGTTGTGTCCTTGAAAAAGGTGCCTCCCCTGGGAGCTTTAGTTGAGCAGCAGCTGGGTAAACACAGTTATTTCTTATAGGTAAATAAAAACATCTTCACATGTAAAAAAATAAGTAGGCTTTTTGTCCACTAATTTACTATTTAATAGCTGATATGTTTGTTTGTAGGAATGACATTGCTCTGCTTAAACTGGAGAAAAGTGCAGTTATAAATGACAAGGTTCAGCCAGCTTGCCTGCCTCAGCACGGCGCTACTCTCACCCACAACCAGCCCTGTTATGTCACCGGCTGGGGTCGACTCCACTGTAAGACCTGCATGCCGAGCATCCAAATACACAACTTGAGCATTTTTGTAAAAATCTGAAGGTTTGACAGTAGGCCTGAATCGGTTATTTAAATGGTTGTTGGTGCAATGCATTTATTGTAGCTGGTGGTCCTCGGGCAAACACACTGCAGCAAGCCTTACTCCCTGTGGTGGATCACAGTACCTGCAGTCAGAGTGACTGGTGGGGGAGCTCTGCAAAGATGACAATGGTCTGTGCGGGAGGAGAGAGCAAGTCAGCATGCCATGTGAGGAACAGCCGCACAACTTGCATGATTTTTCCTCAAAGGAGCATTTTTTTTTTTTATAGACTTCTCCTGTATCTGACATTGTTTTCAGGGAGACTCTGGAGGCCCTCTGAACTGTCAGGGCAGAGATGGTAAGTGGTTCGTAGAAGGGGTGACAAGTTTTGTGGATGGACGAGGCTGTAATACACCCAAAAAGCCGACAATGTTCACCCGCGTGGCGTCTTTCATCCCGTGGATCAGTGAGGTGAGGGAACTTTACATGACGCAACATAGTCCGTATATGTTTGTGAAATATTCAAACGGAATATTCTTGTATTTCCCTTCAGACAATGGCCCAAAACTGAACAAGTTACAACAACAGAAGAACTGAAGGATCATTAAACAGTGTTGAAAGTTCAACTTATATTTGTGTTGTATTTCATTTAATTATATACAGATTTCAATATGAAAGACAAAAACATTTTAATTGGTTTAAGAAAGACAGACCATTTGTAAAAAAAAAAAACATATTTAACATGGTAAACATTTCAATATGTGTTTTGGAACTCGAAAGGCACACAGTGAATATTATTATCTGTATGTTTAGTTATTTTCTTAACTGAATGTCTTGTAAAGGACATGCATGCATAACTGTATCGAGTTTGTGATTCAGATACAAAAGAGACTCTTTGAACGTAACATGAAGGTTATGTTCACAGATAAATGTGAAATTAATTCTTTTTTTTTTTTTAAACCTATCTGATAGGTGGAAAAAAAGAAATTGAATGAGAATTTGAAAAGCACCCAATGTTTGGGATCATTAACAGCCTTAGTTTTAGCCTCTTGCAGCAAGCTGTTTGGGTCATTATCACCTGTCCTCAGGGGCCCGAAGGTGTCCAAGTGAAGAAGTTTACATCCCGCAGCTCCTCAGGTAAGTACTCTTGCTCCACAGGGCCTCCGAAGGCCGGGTTGTATTTGTAGCCTTTAGCGTAGCCCAGTTGTTTCATCAGCCTGGTGGGGGCGTTGCGAAGGTGCAAAGGGACGGAAGGCAGGGGGCCTTTGTGGTTCCTTACACAGGCCTTCACGTTATTATAGGCCTTGTAGATATCCACTGACTTGGGTGCCCTTGCCAAGTAGACGACACACTGAGCCAAGATCACCTGATAGGAAAGAGAGAAAAACCACTGTGATGCAACGATTGACGGTTGTCTGACTGGAAGACTCAGATCTCTTCAGGGATGCGTACCTCACATTCAGGCATGCCGATAAAGTGACAGGCCTGGAAAGCAGACACAGCCTGAGGAAGTGCAGAAGGATCAGCCATACCTGAGAGAAACACGAGACATGAGACAAGGTCAGCTAGTCAGACTAAGTACGTACATCAGGGTCTTCTCTCGCTCTTCCCTGCATGCACTTTTATTTTATCAGCATTTTCTTTCCTTGTTGAACTAAGCGCCTTGGTCATTTCATTCGAAGAAGGCGTTTTCCTCACACTAGAAGACTTAAGTGACAAAGGGCCAAAATAATCACGATAAGAACACAGCAGCTGCTAATGTACGAGCACAAGTGCCTCGACTTTGATTTGAATTTCAAACAATATTAAACACTGCTTTACTTTAAATAAGAACATGTTTCACTGCTCCATGCAGTATTAGGATACTTTCAAAATGTAGCAACCATCCCAATCATGAAGCAGGAGCACACATTTACAAACCTACTGACATCTTCTAAACCAGTGGTTCTCAACTGGTGGACTGGGACCTAGAAGACGGTCGCTCAGCCGTCGAGAACGTGAATGAACATTTTTTTTTGTCCAAAAAGTTTATAAAGCGCTCTTAAAACATGTTGGTTTTGTTCCTTCTCATTATTCCATCACATGTTTCGTACCGTCAGAGCTCAAAATGGCGCGCCTTTTCATTCAATAAATGTGGTTGATTGAAAAAAATACTCAAAATTTAGGTCACGATTTTCATAAGGAGTTGCTGGTGTACATGTTGAGCGGGATGTCAAAATGCAGTTATGTTAAAAAGGCTGGGAGAATCGCATTCACTCTTTGACTCACCCACATCCTCGCTGGCAAAACGGACGAGTCTGCGAGCCACGTAGAGAGGGTCCTCGCCGCCCTCCAGCATGCGGCCCAGCCAGTACAAAGACGCATTCTCGTGGGAGCCTCTCATCGACTTGTGCAACGCTGAGATACAGTTGTAATGCTCTTCACCTGTTTGGTTACAACACGTCACAAGTTGCCGTTCATGTGGTTTTAAAACGCTCATCTTTACAAAGATCAGACGGTATTACACTATGAGGAGGGGAAGAACAGTGTCTCCATTGGAGGGACAGTAAATCTCAGTCTTTTGGGACAGCTGACGAGTTATGTAACAGGATGGCATGAAGGACTAATTGAGTATTATGTAGGATGAAGAGGAGAGTGTCAGCTATCCATGGGTACTCAGGGAGGTGGCTCAGGTGGCAGAGTGTGAATCATCTGAAATGTACAGTATGTAGACACTGGAGCGAGTAAAACAAACATTGATTTATACCGTCCTGGTTTCATGAATTATTATGAGAGGGGCTACACCGACATGATGTGTGCACTGAAGCGCAAACACAACAAACATGTGTTCTGACTAAAGGAGCTCATTATTCATATTCAGCGTTTGTTTTCACTGATTAAGTTAAGGTGCCGAGCTTCAGAACTTGCTGGTAGTTTTTGTTGGAAATCTTAGGGCGTCCTGATTTGGAAGGCCTCACTTTGGTCGGTAAAAGCTTGAACACATGTCGATCTGGGCTCACCTGCTTTGTCATAGAGAATATGGGACCTCTGAAGAGCTTCTTTGATGTGATCCTCCTTCACCAGTACTTCCTGAGAACCATCGTCGGGCCGGGCCAAGCCCACCTGAGCCTGAACAGCCAGCTGCAGACTGTTGAGCCCGACTCTCGCATCCCCATCACAAAGAAAGGCGATGGTGTCCAGGGCTTTTTGTTCAATGAAAATGTTTGACCTACGAAAAGAAAAGCATGTATAAGGGACGATGTAAGAAGGTGAAAACTCGGGAATAAAAAGGCAAAACAGTTATTGTGGAGATGATAACGTGGTAATGGTAACGTATTTCAGAACAAATATAAACATATCTATGATTGGAGTCATTTGAAATGTTTGTGTTAAATAAAGGAAATCTTCCTGAGTCGCCACACGTCCCTGACAGTGTGAAGTTTTCCCTGTCAAGCTGAAAAATACCATCAAACAAACAGCTGAAGTGTTTGTAGTGTCGTGTGTATTTGTGTGTATGTAGCAGGAAGCGAAAATAAATCTATCCAAGTTTTTTTTTTTTTTAAACTGACGTCATTACATAGATATATAACAACACTAGACGACTCATGCGGGATTCTCCGACGTAGCAACGTGGCGGCCATCTTGGGTCAGGCTATCGACGTGCTGTGCTCTATGGGCGCAGACGGAAGGTAAGCTTATTTCCATGAAATACTGATGGATTTAAAAACGGTTTGCTTTATTACAAACCGTATTATACGTGGGTATAACACGTGATGTTTGTACATGTTGAAATTGCCGCTTTTGTTTTTGAAAAACAACTTAATTGTGAAACATAGTTGTTTTCCAGCCTATTTGTGCAAGTTATCACGGCTGAGACAACAATCAAGTTTAATTTATCGACTAATACAAAACCAATAACGTTTTTATACAACCTCATTGATGTCTGTCTGACTGTCTCTGTGGATGTTGTTGTATTCCAACTTGGCTTAGAGGCTCCCGTGGGTGCACCTTGTTACATTATAAAGTTGACAGTTTACATAGATGTAAGTCTGAGGTCAGCTGAGGTAACTTTAATTAAAGATCTTTAATCTGTTGTCTACATGTTTCAGCTGGACCTGAAGAAAATACAATGCAGTTAGTGTCAGGCTAAATAAATAGTTACAGGTGTATCTGTGCATTGTTGGCTGTTATTCACATTATTATTATTATTATTGGAATTATGTTTTGTTTGTTTACTTTAGGGAGTCGGCAGGACAACATGGACATGTGGTTGGATACTGAAAAAAAAAAAACCTAATGGATTGTACATTATTCAATATCTCTGTGAATTGTTTTTATTTCAGTAAAGCTATTAGAAACAAATACTGTTCCTTCTCTGCTCCACCCAGCGGTAACATAATACCGATGTGTACATCTAAAATAAATACAGAGGCTATATTTCTGTTATGTATTTAGTTATAATTATACTAGAGGTTACATACCTGGGACAATTAAATGTTAGAAATAATGATTTAATATAAATGCCTTGTGTAGCTATCTGTTTATATTCATGAAAGATCATGGTTAAAATGATGCATTGAGTATGCAGAAATACACATCTCTGACCAAGTCTTGTCAAGTTTTGGATATCAAGGAACGGTTGTTTCCCAGCCAAAAAGGGATATTTAACAGCTTCGTGTGTGACGTTTATAACAAATCAATCCATTTGAAAATCGGTTGAAAATTGATCAAGTTATGGTTATTTAAATAGTACATGGACCATTAACATCAATGTACTGAGCGGGGCCAGATGCCTGTCCCAAGATGGCCGCCACGTTGCTACGTCGCTCCCCATCGGCGAACAGCGCGAGTGAGTTATCTAGTGTTCTGTATATCTATGGTCATTACAGTGCGCAACGTAGACATAATATACGTAGACGCCTATGGCTGTGACACTCTATGATCGTGGGTTGTGTAGTTCTTTCGACAGATATGGAGAATAAATCTTTTTCTTCAAACGAGGTTGATATCAGATGAGAGTCTCCTACAGGAGCATAAATCGTCATTTTACACTCGGGTAGCTCGTGGTCACTCTAGCTGTGATGGTTATGACGTCATGGCGAACAATCAAATCGGCTCTGGAGAAAATGAACAGGATTTTAGCTTCCGGTAACACACTGTTGAGCCCTACTGTCCTCAGAGAAAGCTACTGAACGTCCTCTGTACGACGTCATCTCGCACTGTGCGACTGTATCGCTCACGATCTACAACCAAAGTTCACAATAATCTGCTCGCACTGCGTAGACCTGAGCACTTGAAACACAAGTTAAATCAGGATGGAGCGTTGACCAGTGTCAATGAAGTTTCCTTTGTAAGCTTCAAAAGACTGAGGTACAAGTCCTGTTATTTCAGCCATCAACGTCAGGTTATATCTAATGTTAATGCTGGGGGCGGCCATGTTGAATTAACCAGCACTGATTTAAATGTTATGTTATGTTGTCATGGTGATAGAATGTTTAGGAAAAGATCGAAGCAATTCTGGAACTTGTGACATCAAAGCCATTTAGAATCTCTTAAATACCAACTCTGACCAGAACCCTGTTCAGTTCACGGATCCAGCCTGAGAGGAGCAGTTCACACACTCATTCTGAGACACAGTTCACGTACTCATTCTGAGACACAGTTCACACACTCAGTCAGAGACTTTAACAGCTCACAGACTCATTCTGAGAAGCAGCATTGTCGAATAGACTCATCAACAACTACACAAATAGTACTACATCCAAGGCCTTGTTCCAGCTACGAACAGTCATGCAGCACAACAGATCCCAGCGCAGGGAAGCTCAAACTTCCCGTCAAAGGAGGGAAGGAGGGAGCTGGCAGCCCCACTGGCAAAACCAGGGTGTTCCCCATCGTCCATCAAATCAGGGACACCCAACAGACTGGCAGACGGTCGCAGACCTGAAGATCGAACTGAATCGTCTGGAACTCCATCTGAAAAGGGAGAAAGATCTGAACAGAACCGGGTCAGCAAAAAACCTGCAGATCATCAAGTTGTTGGAAGAAAATTTGAAGTTAGAGAAAGCTAAGAGGCTTGAGTGTGAAAAAGAGAACAAGACACTAAAAGACGAAATGAACCACATGAATTTGTCCTCCGAGAGACAACCAGACACGCTTGATTACTCTTCTAAAACCAAGGAGGAGCTCATCATCTCTGCACTCCAGGAGAAAGACTCAAGTGGCCCAAAACTGCAAGAATCCTTCAGCAGCGGCATCAAGACCTCGGAGCAAACTCTGACCTTAAAGAACCAGCTGGAGGAAATGACGAGCAGGTGTCAGGAGCTGTCCTCCAAACTGGCAGCACAAGAGGCGACCAACGAGAAGCTGCAGAAGACGGTGGAGGACCTCCAAAAACAAGAGGAGGCCCAGTGGTTGAGGGCTGAGAGCCTCCAGAAAGAATTGGAGGTGATCAGGCTTCAATATGAGAAGACTCTTGAGCTGTCCTCCAAACCGGCAGCACAAGAGGCAACCATCGAGAAGCTGCAGAAGACGGTGGAGGACCTCCAAAAACAAGAGGAGGCCCAGTGGTTGAGGGCTGAGAGCCTCCAGAAAGAATTGGAGGTGATCAGGCTTCAACCTGAAGAGAGTCTTGAGCTGTCCGCTAAACCGGCAGCAGAGGAGGAACAATTGTGTGAGCAGGAGAAGATCTCTACATGGAGAACGATCAAGAAGGCCTTCACACCAAGTTGTCGCCGCCAATACAAGCATCAGAAAAAAACAGATGCTGCTCCATATGTGATCACCCCAGCCTCTCCATCATATCCCCACCCTCCCCCTCCCCAAACACACCAGCTGTAAGAGGCCAAGCAGTCACAGTGGGGACATGTAGAGTCGTGACAGTCTGAAGCCGGCTGGTTTCTGCCCGTCAGAACTTGACGTGTCCACACTGGGTCTGCGTGGGTTTTTTTCTCCGGGACGCTCCGGTTGATTCCCACACGTAAATTCGGACTTAATTAAAGATTTGGCACAAATTTCAATAAAAGTTTGATTAATAATTAAAATAAGATATTTCATATTATATTTCAATAGACCAAAGTCTCTAAATGCATTTTGAACAAAACAAAGCTGTGAACCGGAAGGTTTTTACATTTATGTGTACATTTTTTCAGAAAACATCTTTGGAGTCTCAGCTTTGTTTGAATACTCCAAAAAAACAGTGTGTGTCGATGGAGACATGAGCTAATCACAACTATTTGGTTTTTCGGAACCAGGCTGTAAATAGGACGGACAGATGGAAAATATTTAGTGATGAGAAAGAAAAGAGTGATAAGAGAGAGAGAAAGAGAGAGATTGTTTTTATTTTTTATTGCTCTTTAGGAATCTGTCCAAAATGGCCTAAATCTTAATATGTCATCCTAATACATCCTAATTTTTTGAGCTCAACAGTGACTGCCCACTTTTTAAAACTTCCTCATTGAATACATTTAATTAGGCACCAAAACATCATAAACGAAGGCAAAGGTATAATAGAGTGTACATAAATTTCATCTACAGTCAAGGAACTACATATCCCACAATCCACTGCCAATGACATGCCTTCTTCGCAAAACTAACTTAAGTCATTGTTATAATGTTTATAATGTTAATGCAGATGTTGTTCAGTCTTGTAATTTGTATTTTTGAATATATAAACTACATTCATGGCAGCATGACAAGGTTATAGACTGGTGTAGTTTTGAGTCCTAAAACCAGGAAGTGAGTTAGCATTTTAGCGTAAAAACTTTAAAATTTACAAGTGGGGTCTTAGCTAACGTAGTTTATCTTGTCTAACAAAACGTCTACATCTCTTCAGCTTGTGTTAACCACAAACCTTATTTCAGGCATCTAAACACAAATCCATTCAAAATCCTCATTGACTTTTGGAGTTAGGAACCCATGGCGCTAAAATGCTAACTCACTTCCTGGTTTTAGGACTCAAAACTACACCAGTCTATTACCGGTATGTCTATGGTGCGCAATCCTGATTATCACTGCCGCCGAGGAGACGGAAAAAAACATATCTGTGGGAAAAACCATACACATAATATACGTATAGGGTTAGGGTAGTCCCTATGTGTATATGGGTTTCCCCATATATATATATATGTGTTATTTCCCGTCTCCTCGGCGGCAGTGATAATCAGGATTGAGCTCTGTAATGACGTCAGTTTAAAAAAAACCTGGCGGGGAGCCACTCGTGATTGGCTGTCAAGGAGTGAGACACCTGATTGGCTGCAGACGACCCCCTTTTAGAAAAAAATGCATTTGTGGATCGGAGTTGCTAGATGAGTCTCAAAACTCCACACACAAATGCAGGGAGGTTTACAAATTAAAAGCACAGAGACAAATGCACGTTTGACTATTCATATATAAATGTAACAACTTCCAAAAATGTATTTTAGATTTGTACATTTGTGAATCATCGCAAATGTGTTTACAAATCTTATTTTTATATATTATTATGTTTTTGTATTTATATATGAATTGAAACATTTGTGTGTGCATTGAAAATGCATTTGTGTATCGAGTCATATTTATATACAACTCCCAAATACATGTGCCCTTATTTGTGCATTTATTATTTCTGTGTGTATTTATTCATTATGAAACTGTTCTGGCTCTATAGAGCAGAGCTAAAGGGATTACTGAAGCTCCAACAATGATCAATGCATTCCTCGGAAGTCAACAGCAGACGGAGAAGAGTCCCAGGGCAGAACTTACCCATGTTCATCTGATTGGTCTGTATTTTCAGTACGTCTTCCCTGCACTCTGATCCCCAGTGTATCTACAGCCCTGTCCAGGATCGATCCCATCGCCTCCACAGAGAGCCTCTCCAGAACCAGCACCCTGCACCTGCTCAGCAAGGCAGCGTTCACCTGGAAGGAGGGATTTTCTGTGGTCGCCCCGATCAGAATGACGCTCCCACATTCCACATGAGGAAGGAAGGTGTCCTGCAGATCAACATCCATACGGACAAAAGGAAACGAGAGGTTAGCAAACGCTTTTCTTGAGTTGTTGATCACAGCACAAACTTAGCAGAGCACATCTCTCTGGTTCAATACTCCACCTGTTGAGATTTGTTGAAGCGGTGAATTTCATCAATGAACAGGATCGTCTTCCTCTTGCACAGTCGTAGCTCATTCTGTGCTTGCTTGATCAGCTCTCTAACATCACTGACAGAGGCGCTGGTGGCAGAGAGAGTCACAAAACGGGCTGTCCCCTTCTTTTTACTGCTGCTGGCAATTATGTGAGCCAGAGTGGTCTGAAAGACAACAGACAACCACATATACAGTAACCTTAAGTAAACACATGTAATATCGTGTAATCCACCTAACTCTGATTGAAGCCTTTCAATAACACACGTTCACTGTAAATCCTAACAAGCTCCAAAAATAATTCTTGAATTGTGAGACCCGAATGCTTTCAGACAACTGACCGAGGGAGTCAAAGAGTTAGATTGTTCCCGAAGCATGTTGACAAAGTGGAAGTATGGGAAGCTTGGCGTGCCTAAGAAGTCATTAACATGGTGTATTCAGGTGGAGGGATGAGTAACACTTGAGAGCGCCAGCATGACAGCCAGAGAGAGGTGATGACTTCATCCTTTAATGGATGCAAGTCTCGCTTTGTCCAGTCCAAAAAGAGGGATGAGTAAGACAGTTAAACCTCAGCCATGGCTGATTTGTTCTGCACATTATCTGTTAATAGGCTTACACATAAACAGTATGAACATATATTTTCGATTTATAATAGAGCCCAAAGAAATAGGTATACTTTTGAGTGCTGTGAAAACAACCCTAGATTAGAAAATGTTTTGTCATCGTGTAATTTTTTTAAGCAGGTCGCTGCATAAATAAAGTTAGTTATGTGAGAAAGTAGGCCTTTTCTCAGTCATATTTGACAGCCCCACCTTTCCACATCCCGGTGGTCCCCACAGGATCAGAGATGGTATTTCCTGGGAGTCCAGAAGTGAGCGGAAGAGAGTTTCCTGGCCTACAACTTTATTCTGTCCAAAGTACTCCTGAAGTGTTTGTGGTCTCAGCGTCTCCGCTAAAGGCTTGTCCATCGTTAGGAGGCTCCGCGGAGGGATCTTATTTGAAGCCCTCACATTCTTCTGATGTTCTTTACCTGCTGATTCAGGCTCTTCAGAGTCGATCTGTAAATTACGTTTGATTCCCTTGTTGACAGCTGAAACATCATTGTGTTTGGTTTGTTTACTCTTGTTGGCCTGAAACAGAGAAAATACAGGAGAAGAAGAAGAAGATGATGACGGTACAGGTGTAGCAGACACTGTGGCGGAGGAAGAGGACGAAGAAGGGGGTGAGTTGGTCATGGGTCCGTTGACACCGGGGCGAGGTGACACAGCCTCGTTACTAATCCGAGATCTCTTCAAAGGAGGTTCACTCTCGTTTGTTGTTGTTGGCGGTACGCTGTCCGCAGTGGGGCTCAGCAGACACACGTCGAGGTGTCCGTTGATGGAGGAGGGCGTGAAGTCCTTAAAACAAACCGGACATTGAACAGAGTCCGGTGCTGGAGGTGTCATCTCGCTCGCCATTTTTGCTCCGCGCGAAACTTTTAACCTTTAATCACGTGACCAAACACTGCTTTCAGATAAACAGCCATAGAGTTGCCTAAAGTAAAAAAAAAAAAAAAAAAAAATCTATGCAAACTAGAAAATTCCCCTTCCACTTTTCTTGAACTTCTTTAACTCAATAAGACATGTATTCAAATATTTATGTTGTATAGTCTACTTCCTGTCTGTGTGCGTTCACGGGCTGTGTGGAAGGTCCGACATCAGAGTATCTGAGCTCGCTTGTGTTTTCGTAACAAATAATAAGATACGTAAAGATGGACACCCGTAAATTTTAGTTACTGGTTCTGCTTTTTAGACCACCAATTAGTCCCACCAACGTATCACGAAACAATTTTCTGAAACTGTAAAACAAGTCAACAGATATATCTTTTATGTTGTCCTACAGTGTAGAGTCCGTGAATGCAGCACGTCCCTGCTGGTTTCATTTTTATCTTTGTTAGTGTATCGCTTTATGAAAGTCATCTAGTCAATCATTATTAACTGAGAAATTCGGTTCATTATTAAGTATTTTATATTATTTGAATTGTTGCAACAATCAATCAGCCCAGCACAATAAATAAAACCACATTTAAAGAGTTCTCAGGTTATTAAAAACGTAGAAATCTCATGTTTCAACAATGCAATTTAAAATGGGACAAATATGACATTAAGAGAGGCTAAGTAATTCATTCTTTACTGCAGCCTGCATACTTTTTTTTATCATTTCAGATAAAAGTTCCATCCAAGAGAAACACACCAGGGAGATGGAGTTTGAGATTTGATTATATGAATCCTGCATGAAAGATATTTAGGCTTTGTCAAGCAGAAGAAATACTCTATCTTCTTTGAATCAGCCTTTTGATACTTAAAGCACACCAGCAGAGGGTGGTAAAAGTCCCAATTTTAAAAACAAGCATGAGGTACACCAAGAATCCTTCTGGTGAGAAGATAATAGTTTAAAACAACTCTGACAGGTTTTTCTTTGAAGTAATGAACATTTTGAAGTTAAATTTAGCTAATATTTACCAGAAGAACCAGAACATAATACAGCAAATTATGATAGATAGATAGATAGATAGATAGATAGATTGATTGATTGATTGATTGATTGATTGATTGATTGATCCTGAGGGAAATTCAATGAGGCGCAATAATCGAGTACCAAATGTTAAGTGAATGATAGATTAGATACGTCACCAAACTAAGACATTGTGAGCAATCAAAGAATACTTTTCTTTTGTTTAACTCCTTGGCAGCCGAGAAATTCATTCGCGCGCTGAGAAAAAAGCTCCTATCCATACGTGAGCTCATGATTGTGTCTGGCAGAGGTGCTGGAGAAGTCAGAAGTGGCTGGCAAGATATCCAGACATGCTGTACATAACTTTGCCTACTGCCAGCCAGATGATGCATTCTTGGCTTTGAAGCCATGTTGCTATCAAACCCGGAGTGTCGCTGATATGTATTACATGGTTGAGTTTGACGGCCCTTAGAGATATTAGAATTAGAATAGTCCTTTATTTGATATTGCATGCATAGTAGAATCTATGCTTAAATAATCTGCATTTTATATTGTTACCTACGTTGACTGACCGATGAAAGAGCTGAGCAAAGGCTGAAACAACTTAAATTGAGGAAAACCCACTGCAAATTGATACAGAAACAAGTCAAAAACAACTTGTAATTAGATCAAGTTTAAAATCTGGGTGTAATATTAAACTATACCAACCTTCACACTGTTGTTCGAACTGGAGTGCCACAGCTAGCGTAGCTCCAGGCACAACTGAGCTCAGCTGTCTCTTACCTGGTGTTAAAATCCAGGCTGGATTCGCTCTAAAGCTCCTGATGTTATTCTGTGGTGTTTAATGACAAAGTAATTTATCTAAACAAAAGTTTCAGTGCCTGGTTTCCCTCACTCTCTACCCTCAATAATAAACTGTCCCACAAAGCAACCCTTCAGGCCTGCAGCCCTTTTGTTAAAAAAGCTGCATTTGCAGCATTTATGTATTTGCAGTTGTTTTCTGAATATGAATGTTTGTATCATGTATGTATTTGCAGCAGCTTTTGACGTTCATGCATCTGCTCAGGCTTTTTGCAGCCTGTTTGTTTTTATTTGCAGTGTTTCAGCCGCTGCGTTTGTTTGAGACGTATGCATTTGCTTTTGAATTCGCTATGTTTCTGAATTTGCTTCCATTTTCTTATTGTCATTCCTTTCAGCCTTTGCTGAGCGTGTGCACCTGTCAGTCTGCGTATTTATCTTTTAATGTACACATGGCTGTGATTTAGGGATCAAACCATATAAGTGAATGTAAAAACAGCTCAGTTGAGCCCATTGAGTGTAATCAGCCATGTGATAGTCTGCGTGACATTTAAGGGAGTAATTCAATAGCACAGGCCGTTTATTGACACCACATCCAAGTGTGTGTGTGTGTGTGTATGTGTATGTGTGTGTTGACAGGAAGACCACAACGCCTATCATCATTTTCTCACTTTTCAATGTCAGCGCTGTGTTCAATCTTAATTTTGGCTTCTGGTTAACTTTTCCTCATGTTCATTCAGAATCACTTTCTAAGAAGAGAATGAAAGCCTTTCTTTTTCAGTGAGAACAGAAGGATTAAATAAATGCTATAGTGAGTTAGTCTGTCAGTCACCCACTGCTGGCACCTGTCACTCTTTTGTCACGAGGACAAACTGGCCGTCCTCTTGCTCTTTCTGCTGCTGGGAGTGGGGGTTGACTGAATTAACAGAGACTGTGGAGCCTAGTATTAAAATTAGGGCGGTCTGTACCCCGGGAGGGAACTGTCATCTCCTCTGAATCACCACTTGAGACTCTTCTCCATAAGCTCCAAGAGGTCCTTTGTAGTTAAAGATAGGAAGAGAAAAGCCAGAGTCGAAGGATGAAGAGGAAAGTTAAGGCCATGGAGAACCTTGTCACAGGCTGGGACATTTGGCTAGTCAACAGCATGTGTGCGGTTGCCTCCTACCTCTGGCGCAGGCTGTGTGGTTTACTCTGCTTCAGGAGGAGGTGCAGAACAACCGCTCCACCTGCAATTCAGGTAAATATACTGTTTGACTGTTTTAAATGTTTGCTGAGGAACTCCACTCTACATTATTGGGGGTTTTGGATGTGAGACATAAAATGTTAATGTCCTAGCAATGTTCATCTACATTTATCAGAGCATATATGTTTTAATTCTTTTGCGCATTTTGCTTTCTGAAATCGATTTTCCACGTCAGTCCTGAGATCTTTAGAAAAAAAAACATTTCACTGTGGCTGGCTGAGAGAAGATCATGGCTTAGTTCATCAAAACATGTCTTAGTTTATTAATTTGTTGATACTGACTATGCATAACATAACTGTTCATCCAGAGTTATTTATACAGCTTTTTCGAAGGTTAAATGATTTTGAGGAAACACTTTCAGGTGATTTTGTTGTGGGGTGTTATAAAATATTGATCTATTGGAGTATCATGGTGGTGTGTTTTGTGTTATTTTATCAGTTCTCAAATATTGTATTGATTTTAAACTGCTACATTTTTTTAACTGATTTGAGATGGCTTGTAAACATAATAAGGTAAGTATTTGATTCAATGAGGTTTTATAAAAAACTTTAAATAGCAATCTACTACGTTGTATTTAGTGTTTACTTTTGTTACACATTCTGTCAGGTACTTGCACAAACAGCCCAATATGAAGCATTACACAAACTGGGGTGTAGTAGAATCTGCAGGGTGTCACATCATTTATTGTATTCAGAGCTCACACAGAGCTGTGCTTGCTTCTTAACAGTAATTAAAGCAAAAGCCTTGATGCGTTTAAATACAGACTGGATCCTTCCTGCATCTTTTGGCCTGTCTTCAGAGAGGACAGCAGCAGCTGAGGAAAGACTAACATTTAATAACCTCCTCTGATAATCTCAGCGTCCTCTCATGGGAATGTCCAATTAAGTGGGAGGAGGTAGTCGATTAGGTTTGACTGACACATTGATTTGTTTCAACACTTCTTTCTTTCTCCTTACGCTTATTATTTGTTGAGTTTTCTCTCATATGCTCTACAGCTCACATGTGCGAGTTCCAGTAGATAAAAGGTCCCCTTCATGTTCAACAACAACAAATTCTCATTTGATATGGCATCATTTTTTATATTGTTATTGCTAGCTCTATCTGATAAGGCAAAGGTTTTTCATTGACATCAAACACATTATTTCATAGATAATGTACAGCAAGAACTTTAATATTCATCTTACAACTTTGATTCAACACAGGAGGTATTAGAGCTAGTATTGGATAGCAGAGGCATGTTCTTACTCTATTGTAGTATAGGCTATATTGTACTATAGGCTCTCAACTTACAACATATTCAACAAGTGATGGAGATGAGTTTCTGCTTGAAGAATAGTGCTTTAATTATGTAAACCTCACATGACAGATAAGCACCTCTTTTTATTTTAAAGTTATCCCCAACAGCTAGCTTGCCAGTAAGTTTGTTTGATATGAACAGTGTAGCCTCTTCACTTTGTATTATAGGCTATATTCATTTTTCATACAACTTTTTTTTTTTTTTAATTGTATTTGTCTTTAAATAGTTCTTAACTGTTTTGTGAAGAAACCTTTTATTCCTGCATATGTGCTGCCTTAAAAGATAATTTCATTAGTACATAATCTGGGCAATTATGAGTGTATGTTTGGCACTGATCCTCCAGCTAAATGTCACATCAGATTAGTAAACTCAACATATGTTGGCTAATCCTTCAAGCAGTAATGTGATGCTCAGTATCTTTGTGAAAGATAAAACTGGTTAGTTGTTATTTTTTGCTTCTATATGTACAGATAGCAGCAGGACATATAAAACATGAAGTAAGTTGTTGATGGTGTTTATGAGGCTATTCGCCGACTCTTCTTGTAGAGGTACAGTGAGCTCTAGTGGTAGAGCCTGTCAGGCACTCCGCGCGCGCCAGTGTTCCTGCGTCATGAACCACTTTGAAAAAATGGATTTTGCCGCCATCTAGTGGTTCAAGATATTACTGCCTTGCATTTGCGCAGTGTTTACATCACTGTTGCTCTGGATGTGGTTGAAAAAGCAACAGAAAAGAAATGTCATAGAAAAATCTAAAACATTGAATCTTATATTTTCAAAATGATGATAATAGTTTATGAAACACTTTTTCCTCCAATAATGGCACTTTGCTTTCCTGACATTTCTCAATTCCATACAAATGAGATTATTTGAACTGAATCACAGTTAAAATAAGAAACAAAACCTATTTAACTAAGCCAGTTAAGTTCATTCATGCATCATTTGTACTTAAACCCTTTGAAAATTAATGTAATCTCTTTGAAACTTAATTTGCACCATATAACAGAACCAATTACTTTCATATTGATAAATTAGTGTTAAATGTGACCAAACTGAACTGAACTAGTTTCTCAAATAAACAGGTGCTGTTTAGTCCTCCATGGTTAAAACCCTCATATGTGAACTTGGCTTCTTACAGACTGTAATGGATATGAAATATATATCCTAAAAATATTCATATTAAATCCCACATGTGCTAGCTACACTCACAGTCTTTTATACCTCATATTTTATACCCCCCTCCCCCCCTTTTTACAGGTACGTCCTGCTGTTTAAAATCGTAAATGAGCAATTAGACGAAATAGCGATTTGATTTTTTTCATCAGAAGCTAAAAGGCATCAGTCCACATGTAACCTCTTTTTCATTGAGACAATCTTAAAGATTAACATGTGCACATTACAGTTCATTAGGCACACTGACATGTACATGTATGCATATATTCTGGGGCAATAATATGACCTATACATTAAGACTTGATGTAGTGATGATCTTAAAGCCAAACAGTCTATCAAAGTGCACCGGCAAAATGTGTTTACATTCCTAAAGAAAACCTGAGCTGATGGGGGGAAAGAACAGAGGGGATGTCTTAGACATTAGCATGAGGAGTTAAGTTTCACGGCTCTCACACACATTTAAGCCCACAAGTTTCCGAGAGAATGCGATGCCAGAACTGGCAGGCTGTGGCGTGTGTCAGTAGAGTCTGAAGAGGTGACTGGACAGTAGCCACATCGGCTGCCTCGCTGCTCCCCAGGACATTGTGTTCTCTGTTAGGGAGGTGCTGCTCCATTTTTAACAGTTCACCTTGTCCCAGTGCCAAACAAAATCCTAACACGGAGGACCACGCAGGTCACAGTGTTCAACTGTCTAACCTTCCAGAAGAACTGATTGTTCAGAGAGGGGAGAGCATAAACTGTAAACATTCATTTAAGTGCATGCATATTATTTAATTAAAGGCTTTGTGTAGTTTGTAGTAGTGCATACAAAACAATTTTTTAGGCCTTTTTTCATGTTGACATCAACATAAATCTCACTTGATTAAAGCTGCAATCAGTCACTGAGTTGCTGATTGCCTGAAAAATGATGTACAAATATCTAAATAAGGATAAATAAAGTTATTTTTAGTTTGTATTAGATACAGAGAAGGCAAATGCAGAAAGGAAATGGGACCTGAGTAGAGGTCTACAGCTGGAGTCAGACTGGCCATGTTGCAGCACCTTTAATTATCAATCTAATCTAATCCATTTGAATAATTAAGGATTAAACCCTTTTGTCGTTGTACAACATAAAAAAGCTGTTTGAAGCAAAGACTGTTAACAATTGACCTATGGCTAAGCCCTATGCTACCTTGATGTCGCTCCTTTGAACGGGGCTCAAGCCTCAAGTGGCATGTTGTCATGAATGGAGTAATGAGCTAAGAGATTTACTTACTTAATAGATTTACCCTTAAAATTGTTCCACTCCTGGCATCAGTAAGAAGGCATTCAAACTGCCAACAGCAACAAGGGGTCAGCAAGGACACAAACAGAACATTAAATATCTTGATGATGTGAGCTTTCTGCACATTAGTGCGGTTGAAACTTTGTGCAGTCCTTAACTTGCTGTCACTTTAACTTAACAGCATTTCCATCATGCACTAGTAGTCAGGCCAGTGTTTCTCAGTTGCTCGCTCTGTGTGTACACATGCTTGGGCTTGGCAGAGAAGGTGAGAGAGGATTTTGAGTCCCAGTCATGATGCTGTTACTTTCTTTGGCATTAGTTTCACTGTAAAGTGTAAGTGATATACACTTGATATTTGCTCTGTGTCATAGGCTCCTGAGGCCAAGGCCTGTTTATATCCCCTGCAGGGTTTGATCACCTTAAAGTGCCCCCAACCCTTTAGTAGGGCAAGATATAATGATCATGCAATCAATGGCATGCAAACTGACCTTTAACATGCTGCAAAACAAGTTGTCTAAAACTGTGTTGCAGAATGTTTGCTAAATTCCTGTCACAATTAATTTTTTCCGACTTTCGCGTTAAGGAATCCAGCGTGCTTTGATGCACACGTCTGCATTAGAAAGCTGGCTGTTCATGAGCTTACATTTACACAACATGCAGAAATTGACCTTTGTTGTCTGTCATCTGTTGGAATTCATGGACAGGTGTAAGTGACCCGTCTCTGTCGTGATATTGATGGCTGATTTTACTCCCATCTGTGTCTGCACTGTCAGAGTTCTTTCCACTGTGGCAATCTTTTGCGAGTGAGCCCAGAATAGATACAATAAGAATACAGGGGGAAATGCAGTAGGTTAATCTACTCTTATTAGTGTAGGAACATTTTAAAGGCTTTGCACAGAGCGGCGTGGTTCTTTTCACGAAAAGAAGAAAAAGTATCTTGCAGCTCAGTGCAGTGACTATAGTCTCGTTTGTTACCTTACCTCCCCTTAACCCTACTTGACTCCAATTCATCTGCCAAGTAGACTTCCCTCCTTGGTGTTTGCACCCCTGAGACCAGGTTTTGACTTGAACCAAGGGAGTGAAGTGAGTTTGGCTGGGGTCACTGTGGCTCAGTTTGCGTCACTGTGCCTCTGTTTTCAAAAGAATTGACAACATGGTGGCTTGAGGATAGTTGGATTCCATTTAAGGTCAATTATAAGCCGATTTTATGGGAACAAAAATGGAGGAGTAATTTGCAATGAATAGGTTGAGTAACAAAATTTATTATTGCATCTAGTTGCCCATTCTTAAACACTTCATCTCGAGTGTTGCTCAGTGTTTGCTTTGGAATTAAATATCTGTGTATACCCTGTCAGTTAACATTAACACATGTCTGTTGTCGGAGTAAATCACATATATTTGGATTTATAGAGAACATGGATTCCGATCATATTACCAGAGCTAAGTTAAAAATGATCCTTTACTCAAGCAAGGTTATCAGTGAATGTTTTTGACAGAAGACGGGTCATCCTATAAATCACCTGAGTTCGCCTTCTCTTCTTTCAGCAGAGGGACTAAACATCTTACTGTAGCTCCCCTCAGCCAGGAGCCACAGGCTTCCTCTTTCCCCCTGACATGTTACAGGCATTCTAGAGATAAAGGGGGAATTTGCATTGCAACATGGCTCTCATTCACTGTCATCTATAGACAGACTCACATACAGCAGAGTCAGATAACCAACAGGCTCTCTCTCTCTTTTCTTTCACACTTTTGAACACCATGAACATTTTGAAATTGCATTTTGAAATCGTGATTTTTTAAAAATGTGTCCTTCAACTGACAAGTTTAAAATAAAAATAGAAAAACAACCTGCATGTGCTTCTTCTTTTTTTGGATATCTCAACCATTTCGAACAGACATGTTCATCTGCTACAACGACTTATTGTAAATGTCAGCTGAGTAGGAAATACTGTATGAATGAGCATTGTCACACACTGAAGAAGCGCCATGCACAGTGACCATTTTGACAGCCAGCATTCGAGTGACGGAGGTGGGCTTAACACTTAAAGGCTCTCAAATGTCTCATAGCCCAAGCAGTGCCAAGCCCCCACCCAAAACACTTGACCCCTGCTGACGTAGGCTGTCCATTTACATTTAGGGACACCGGCTCACTACATTCTTAATACCATTTCCAGCGTGGAGAGAGGCAGGTGCCGGCTGGGGATAAAGAGTGAGAGAAACAGAGAGGGTTTTTATGCATGCGACCAGAGCCTTGCAGCTTTAGAGGATTACAAATCTTCATCTGGATTTCTGGTGGCTGGTGATTTTTGACCTTGTACCACTTCTTTTCCACCTTTTTGTATTTTTAAATGTTTGCACACTAACTGGGAGCACTGAAGGGAAGAGCTGGCTACACAATTTGAAAAGCTATTTTCTTCCGTTTCACGGACACTACTGGTCCTGCTTATTCCTCATTTTGGTGTCCAGACGTGATTTTTATATCACAAGAAGCCATGAGTTCCTCGGTAATGAAAGCAGAGGATGGCGAGAACTCGAACATTGACCTCATCCAAAACAGGATTGAGTCACTCAGCAGCAAGATGGACAAACTCATCAACATTCAAGAAAAGGTCCTCAACCGACTGGATGGTATGTCTCAGGACATCGACTTCATCGAAAAGGATATGGAGAACCTGAAGGTTGACCATGAGGAGATTCATCTTCCGCCCAAGATGGTGAACCAGACCCAGGTGGTGGGGCGAGAGGTGAAGGAGATCTGTCAGGAATTGAGCACCATAATGACAGTGGTGAACCAGCGGTCCGAGCAGCAGGCTCAGAAGCTGGAAGGGATGGAGAAGCTGGTCCTCAGCATGCAGCAGGTGATCAGCTTCATTGGTGAGACGGTGAAGAGCTCGAAGGTTATGGAGCTGATGTTCAAAGGCCCTGTTGCTCGAAAGGGCTCCAAGTCCAAAGACAATAAAGGGAAGCAAGCCGTTAAGAAGAGATCGTCTACAGACACAATAGGCAAGAAGCTTGACAAGGTGAGCTTGAAATAACCATGTGCATTCAAATCTTTGCTTTAAGTTGACACCTTCTGGAGGCATAGTATAGCTTTAGCTATCGTTAAAATGTTGAAGATTTTACCTAGGTTTATGAAAATTGACAAGTCCAAAAGTATTGTCAGATCATGTAAAGGATCCATCAACATACATGTTGCACACGTTGCGTTGTATTTTCAATTGGACTTTGGTTTCATAGATCTTTCATAGATCCTCTTGCTCCTGATACAACATGTGACAAATGATCATGCAGCAACACTGACCACTTCAACACTTGTATGGCCTGTGACTGTTGGTTGGTCTGGTGTTTTCAATACCATCTATAGCGTATGGGGGTAACTGTAGTGTCTGGGATCTGGCATGTTCACACTTGCCAAGTGCTGATTGAAGCTGAGGTGATTAAGAAAGCTAATTTCACAGTGCTATGTAAGCTACTGCACAATTTATATATCGCTTATTGACAGGCCATGTTAAACTCACATTTATACTTGTTGGATCTACTCAAAGTGGCCTCCGAGGCATGAAGGGACCCCCAGGGGTTGGAGTGAGAGCAGGGGTAAAATGTAAGTGGCCCGGTTTAGAAATGCTGTTTTTGGATGAGGGCTGCTGTGTTTGTAGTCTAGAAGGACTGTGAACCCCTCAGCTAAACAGGGGTCGGGTTTCTAGGAATTGTGATGAGTCAGGCTTCCTATCGTTCTCTCTTTCCTCTCTTCCGATGACTTGCTTAAACAATGCACATTTCTGTTTTATCACCAATAAGTCTCCATTTCCGTCATCGCTTGTTACCATCTATTTAAATGAAGGTATTGATAATTATCGCCCTAAGTCTGTGCCATGTGCTCCGTTGCAAACTACTGAACTTCCTGTGGCTCAAAATAACTCTTCATAAAGTTTTACTGAGTGTCCTGCTAAAAAAAGCTGTCACAGAACATTTGATGTAGAGGTTCCAGTATACACATAACATGGCGTGCAGTGTTTTAGGAGTTGCTATTAAAGGCTCAGAAAAGTTACAAAAATAGTGATGGATTAGATATGAATTTTGGCTTGGGTGAAATTAACCCTTTTTAATTTCTTTGAAACTCAGGTCACCCCTAGAGTCTGAGTATTTTGCTTCATTATGCAACCATAAGATAGATCATGACCCTATAAAAGGTCACTAAGTGTTGCTCTTACAGACCCGAAACATGTTATCACCACTCTCCAATCACTTGTGTGGTTGCACAAGTCCAAGTCATATCTCATTTTCTCGGTGACCTCATACAAGCAAAACGCAAACTCACCTTAGTGGCTGTGATGCCATGTGACACATAATCATCATAGACATGGAAGAATATTAATGTCTGTGGAGACAGTGTGGCAAATTGTTGAACTAATATATCTGTTAAATTAAGTTGCACATTTTTTTAACTCAAGCCAAGTAAAAGTTTGGGTCTCAGTTTTTCCGGTGAGATTATATCCTGATGATTTATGACCACTGGCCAGCCTGATGGTTTGTGTGTGACTCAAATTTCAGGGAATTTCTCTGGTTGTCACAGCACCTGCCTGGCTGCCCCCTCTGCCCCAACCTCCATAGGTGTGAGATATATAACATGCAATACCTGCTACTATGGCCTCCTCACGCTTTCACCCATCACCCAATCATAGTGTTGAACTCTGGTAAACACAGCTGTCACCGGGGAAACACTGCACTGGAAATATCCTCCTGAGCTGTTTACCTCACGACAGCGTTCAGAGGACAAATGTGAGACCCCTTGGGTTCAAGACAGGTTTTTCCATGTGAACCTGATCACAGAGTGTTTAGTGAGTTTCCTCAGCTGAGAAACTTGAACAACAGCCTACGGTCGTTTGTAATATTTTCCACTCAGGGGGGTCAACCATGCATTCCATTGCTGAGTGCAACAAGTGATAAGCTATAAATTCACTGCCCGTCTATCCATCTGCCATGAATAATCAAAGGCATGCCATCATAACAGCCAGCCTGTGCATGGAGACAGGCACTCATTGTGAGCTGCAAGTTCTTTTCCTTTTTTTTCCTTTCTTTTTTTAAAAAGTTTTTTTTTTTCTTTTTCATCGAATTACCTGACTCAACTTATTTGTCATGTTTTTTGCATTACATGTGACTCTAACTTCATCAAATCAACCTGTTGCTCTCACATCATTGATATATTCATTTTGTTTTTGATTCATTGTTTATGAGGTCTGTTTGAAATGTGACCCTAACTTTATCGGTTCAACCTGTCGCTGTCTTTTTATTACGTTATTAATCGGATCTGTTAGTGTTTGATGTGTAAGCCTTCATCAAATCCACGTCCTATCTCTCTGTTTTATGTTCATTCTTAACATGTTGATTTTTTTCTGTTTCATGTGCATTCATATAACCCTACTAAGCATTGCCATCTTGTCTTTTTAATAGAAATCTACCTCTAATAAAGCCAGTAAAGGGATTCAAGTGATAACTCCTGCATGTGAGTCCAGTTCTCCTCAGACTGCTCACAAGATAAAGCTCCGTGGACCAAAGCATTTCCTCGCCACTCGCAAATGTGGAAACTTTGTAGGTTTATTGTGCTTATGGACTGTACGTATACAGGAACTGGTCTTTTTCTTCTAAATACACTTCATGTGCTTTTTGTTTTGCTTCACGCTGGAGTCATGTTCTTCATGTTTTAATTTTAAAGATGCTGTCTTTGATCTGTGAACTCACTTAGCTAATTGTTCAGACGAGACAATTACGTTTTGTGAGATGATAGAGAAAAAATAACATTGTAGCCTTTTGATTTAGCTTTGGGGCTTCAAATAGTCCTGACCAAGGTATAAAATATTAGAGTATAAGTATAAGTATAAGTATAAGTGAGTATAAGAAAAACAACTTTTTAGTGGATGTAACATCTTTTAAAATGTAAATCTCTATTTGTGATACACTGAAGAGTTTCTTTGGTTTCACAGTTGAAGGACCACAAAGGTAAAGATGGGACAGATAAGCCGTGTCTGAGCCCAAAGGGTCTGAAAGCTCAGAAGAAGATGAAACCCCCAGACACAACAGGTGCTGAAAATGACAAAAATATAAGCATACATTCAAAAGTATTTCAGATTTTTCTATCTATCTATCTATCTATCTATCTATCTATCTATCTATCTATCTATCTATCTATCTATCTATCTATCTATCTATCTATCTATCTATCTGTCTATCTGTCTATCTGTCTATCTGTCTATCTGTCTGTCTGAGAGCTATTCTCAGAAACTAAACCAAGATTTTTTGGGACGTTCTGCAGAAAATATCTCTCTGAAGAAGCAGGCTTTGCTTTTGGAGGAGGTGCAGAAACTGAACAGAGAGAACACAGAGAAATCAGGTCAGCAGCCAAGCTCTGGATTATTGGATCTGGAGGCTGGAGTTTCCCCTAAAGATCAACAACTTTACGACCCTGCTTGCAACCTGGTGAACTACCTGCGCGAAGATTCCCAAGTGACTGTGATTGAGGGAGATCAGGCTGAGGACATAGTTGTTGAGGAAGAGGAGGAGGAAGTGAAGGAGGAGGCAACAGATACAGAGAAGGAATCTGAGCTTGAAGAAAAGGATAGTGAACCAAAGGGAATAAAGGACGAGAGTGCTTCTGCTGCTGAAGATGTGGTCGAGGCTGCCCCTGAGGAGGAGAAGGAGCTCACTGCTACAAGGTAATATCATGTGCTTGGACTTTCTAATATGTTGTTCAAAGAATTATTTAGCCATAATTTGCCATTTCAGTTGTAGTGTAAAAATACAGAAATTGCCTTTCCCAATCTTACATATTTTGGTAATAATTAATTTAGAAAATAAACATTTATAGTGTTTTAGTGATTTATAAACAAATCATGAAATTATAAATATATTGGTTTTAAACAGAAAACATCTGTTCATTTATAATTTCACGTAACAGTTATCCAGGCTTGTCATAACCTAATTTTTTTGGTTAGGTGTTGGATAAACTTTTGCCATATCAATTGAGGAAAGCTACACAATTACAGAACACAATGGAAAAAACAAACAGACATTTTGACATTTTTTTCCTAGCAGAGATGACATCAAAGAGGCCCCCTCATCTTCTGGGGAAAAAGACCAGACACCTGATGTGAGCATCACAAGCACAAAATCCTTTGTGACTGAGGAACACTTTGAAGTGGAGGACCACACAAACACACAGGTGGTGGAGGAGGACAAGAAGGAAGACAACAAGGAGTGTGATCAGAGGTGTCAGTCTGAGGGCTGGGCTTTCTTCCAAGCAGAAGGAGTCGAAATCCAGTTTGACCTAAAACAAAGGTTGGAGAGCGCAAGAAAGGAAAACGCTGCAGAGGAGGAGGAGGAGGATGATGATGATGAAGATGTAGAGCGGTACTATATCGGTGAGTCTGCAATCATGGGTACTGTTAACAAGTTTTATCCACTGTCAGCAGAGTGCCTAGCATTTAAGTTGTGCCCAATGAACCAAGGCTGTGGTCCTCTAGGCAAGAGGTCCGGGTTTGAGTCTGACGTGTGGCTCCCTCCCCGCATTTCATTCCCCACTCACGATCTCTCTGCCTGCTTTCCTTCTTTCCACTGCCCTATCAAATAGAGGCAAACATAAAAAAAAAAAGTAGTAGTTTTAATGCCTTAAGTGCGGAGACTTAAGGCATTTAAAACTACACCTAAATGTTTAAAGATGGTTAAAGTGGCTTTAACCATGTACTTTACTAAAAGAGAAAATGCTCCATTCAGAAATTTTCCCTTATGATTTTAAAATGCTTCATTATAGATTAATAGACTTGATAATTTGCAAGTGTGATTTATTTAATACTTAAACTTATTGAGGTGTGTAAAAAAAAAAAAAACAACAACTCTGGACTCTGTCTTGAACTTAAAATAGAATTCATTGGCAAGTAATATTTAAATTTGATGGAATGGGCATTGCGCTGATGGTGCACACAATTAAAAGAAAAACGATGGAAGGACACAAATACTGTAAACAAAATATACAGTAAATATTGTTAAATTCATGATTTCGAACAAGAAATGAGGAGGAGTGTACAACATATATTCTAGTGGGTGAAAAGCAACGGTGACATTTTACAAAGTCATGGTTAACTAATATTTTTCAAATGCTTTAATATTGACGTCATCTTTTACATAAAACAATCCGGTGAAATTTCTGTACAAAATCTCTGCGTCAAAGGCTTTCTTATATAACCTTCCTGCAGGATCCCAGAGTGATAAGTTGGTACCGTGCAGTAGTGTGATGTAAGATAAAGCTCTAGAAGTAGTCTGGCACTTGGACTATGAAAAAAGCACTGTTACTCCTCTGTAATATTAAAACAACAAACACTGGCTGAGTCAATGCACAATGTGCTAATTGATTATAGCAGCCGTGTACTCATTCAGAAGCCTCACCGCAGCTGATAAACAATGAAGCTCTTATGTTCTCACGTTCCTCCTATCTTATTAAACCAGATTATATATGTTTTTCTGCCCTCCTAATTCAGATATTGGCCCTCCTCCATCGGCTCCTTTTAATCACCGTATTGTTTCTGCTAAGCCCAACCAGATCATCAACTTCTACACCATCAACTGGCAGGAGGTCCTGGGCGGGTGAGCAACATGTCACGTTACAAAATGAAGGCTGTCGATGACCAATTGATTTCTGACCGATCAAAGGGAGCGAGAAAGAGCGCCTCAATTCCAATATAGCTTAATTGCGTAACCCTCCCCCCCTCTCCTCTCTCTTGGTTCATAACTTTAGAGTCACAGCGGTTATTTTTACCTCAGGCCTGAGTGGTATGTGAAACTATATCCCTGGTGCCAGCTGGTAGCTAATCACTAAGTGTTAATCCAAGTCTTCAAAGAGGAGACAGAACCCAGCTCAGATTTAATGAAATAACCGATTAAGCAACAACGCTGTCCATCACTAAAACTTCTCTGCCTGAGGGAATATCAGTTTTTGATATATCATGGAAACATAAAACACTTTTACTAGGCTGCTCAGACGTTCTATTTAAAGTAATAGAGAAGTGCACTGACTTTTACTCTGCAGCTATGAACTTAGTGTTTTTTTTCCCGCCCTCTCTTCCAGGGGTCGCTTTGGTCAGGTGCACAAATGTGTTGAAAACTCCTCTGGCCTCACTTTGGCAGCAAAGGTCATCAAAGCCAGGAGTCTGAAAGAAAAGGTAAAGCACCCGAGCATTCATGAGAGGAGATTAGTCCCATTTCAACACTACAGTGAGAGCCGCACCACATGATATAAAAAGCAGAGGCTTAGTAACCATTTTTAGTACATAGCAGTACAAGACAAGGCCACTTGGAACAGAAGCAGGGAAATACTTCTCACTTAGGTGAGAAATATTTGACCTAGAAGAGAAGATGCATTGTCTCATAGCAGAGAACAGCTGATACATCTCATTGTGTACGTGTGTTTGTGTGTATGTATATGTCTGTGTTTGTCTGCTCGCTTGACTGTCTGCCTCTCTGTCTGTTTGTCGGCTCCTGTCTGCATCTGGCTGTGTATCTGTCTGCGCCTGTGTTTTTGGTAGGAGGTGGTGAAGAATGAGATCCAGGTCATGAATAATCTGGACCATGCCAACCTGATCCAGCTCTATGCAGCTTATGAGTCAAGGAATGACATCATCCTTGTACTTGAATAGTATGCACTCCTTTTTTCACATTTCCTCCACATGTTTATTTCCTTCAAAACAGCTTATCGAGAACCTTTGTAGACTTTGAAAGTAGAAATTATTCAATAATGCCTGGTTGAATTTGGGTCAACTTATTTCTTGTAAGTTCTATTGTTTTTGGCTTTGTAGTTTACATGACTATGTTTAAAAACAACACTGAAGACTTTCAGACTTTATCAATGCTTAACCTTGAAAGATCATGCATTTGTTTCTAATTGCAGTGTTGGTGGCGGGGAGCTGTTTGACAGGATCATTGATGAGAACTACACTCTAATGGAGCTGGATGCTGTGGTGTTTATCAGACAGATCTGTGATGGTCTGCAGCACATGCACAAAATGTACATTCTACATCTGGACTTAAAGGTAACAGTAATGAGGGTTGCTTTCTCACAGTGAAATTAAGTTGGTTACTTACGGATTTTATTTTTGTTCATGATTCCAGCCGGAAAACATTCTGTGTGTGAGCAGAGTCACAAACAAGATCAAAATCATCGACTTTGGTCTTGCTAGAATGTAAGTACAGCTATTTCCTTTTATTTTATTAACCGTTTAATCGTCTGTAAGCATGCAAAATGTAATGACTTGTAATTATTCCACATCTAGATATAAACCTCGGGAGAAACTGCGGGTAAACTTTGGTACTCCAGAGTTTCTCGCTCCTGAAGTCATCAACTACGACTTTGTATCATTCAACACAGACATGTGGAGTCTCGGCGTTATCACCTACATGCTGTAAGGAAACGCACAAATGCATCCACACAAAAAGTCCATGAATCCGATTTTCAGTATTAATGATTCGTCTGTCTCTTCCTATAAGTCTGAGTGGTCTCTGTCCCTTCCTGGGTGATGATGACAACGAGACTCTCAATAACATCCTGGCCTGTAAGTGGAACTTTGAGGAACAAGAGTTTGTGGATACATCTGAGGAAGCCAAAGACTTCATTTCCAAACTACTGGTGGTGAATAAAAGGTATCCATCATCTCACTCCGTGGTCTGTCTCTGTGCTTAAGGATTTAAAACGTATAAATGATGTTGCTGTGTTTGTCATCAGCTGGAGGATGGGGGCATCTGAGGCCTTAAGACATCCATGGCTATCTGACACAGTCCTTCATCATCGCCTTCATACAAAGGTAGAATACACAAGAGTCCAGGCCTACATATATCAAAAATAAAATTGAGAAGTTATTCTTGGTTGCAGACTTACTTCTCTATGAATATGGAAAAAAAACATGGCTTTACACCAAATTCAACTTTCCTTTATTGTAAGGAGATACATAAACATTCCTAATACTTTGATAGTAGAATAAGTCTCATCAGCCTTTTTGTAAAATATTAGACAGCAGATGTAGACTTAGGTAAATGAAGCTACCTATTGCCTTTGTGCAAACGTCCTTACATATGTTCTCAAGAAGAATAAATATGTTTGTTGCTTTATCCCATAGAAAACTATGTGCAGATCACGGCGGTCATCATGTGTGCCCACAACTGACAGCTGAGGTTGGTGTTCGCCTTTATCCTCTTGGCTGTTAAAACATCCACAAGGGGGAAGCATGTCTCAACTTTTGTTCAGCAAACAGAGACAGTCAGTTCCTGCTTGTTATACTGTGGGACATGCATACAGTATAGAAACTGTGGTTGTTCTGGAAGTAAATCCCTCCCCTGTTATTTTCTTTCCTCAGGGCTACAGTGATGCGATGGCTCCCAGCTGTGGCCACTAGGACCAACCCTCCTGTCCATGTAAATTACCCAACTTTTTCTGGCAGCCCCACAATCATTTTTCTGACATGTGATCCACTGTGTTGTGTAACTGTAAGCAATATAAAACAACTATATACAGATTTAATCTTGTTCAAAGGGGATGCAACAGTGTATAGTCCCGCCATGCAGTCTAGTGTATGTTAATTATGTCTTTTCTTCCATAATGTACTGTTCAATCAACAAAGTTATACCCTTTTGTTTTCTAAATTTAACAAATGTCATGAGAGAGAAACAAAAGGCCAAACAAAATGATAATAACATTTATGACTTAAACCAATCCGGTAAGAACCACTGTGGAAGAATTCAGTTAGATTGTCTTAGTTTTCTCTACTTTTTAAAGTCTTTTTTTTAAAAACCTCATGTGTATGGCAGTACTTCAAAACGGTGCTAATGTCATAATGTTACCTAGCTTATTTGGACTTCATGTTTTCTCATATTAATGCTTGATTATTTTGCACCTTTTGTTTTAAAGTATCTATCTACTTCACAATTACATATCCACTCATTGAGCCACTTTCAGTTATCTCAAATGTGCTTTTACTGTATCTTTCGCTGCTTTTTTTTTTTTCATTTTGTGTTGTTAGATAGAAACATACCTCAACGATTTCTGTGTGAAGGCTACAGCATGGTCCGTCTCATGTGCCTGTTTTAATCCATGTTGCATTTCTGCCATCTCAGTTATAAATATACTCCAATACCATCTTTTTAAAGATAATAGCAGATAATATATATATTTTTTTTATTATTTTAGAGTAAGGTCTGCATAAAACACCTGTATGACGGTTGTGCATATGGACAGAGTGGAATCTATGTGGTTGGTGTCATGAGCTTTAGTATGTGCACTTTATAATGTTATTTACTTAAAAAAAAAAATACTCGAAGGATCTAACACAGTTCAGAACTTAACCAAATATTGTTTTTCATTCTGCTTGTCCAGGTGTTTTTATAGAAAAACATTTCTACTTCATAACATCAGTTCATCCACTAGGTTCATGTCTTATCAGTTGTTTATGTTGCTGTTGCATGTCCTTATTTTTTAATATTTATTAGTCATTATAGCTTCACCTTATACACCACTCATACACGGAGTAATAACTGTTTTTTATTTTATTTTTTTAATAGTACTGTATGTATGAGCTGTCACATTACTCTAGCTGCATATTCATGCTACTGTAGATGCTTTTTTCCACATAACAGTGTCAATTTGCCTTCTGTGAAGGTCCACTAGTAAAACACTACCTATCTATGTTGCAGAAGTTGCAAAACTGTTGTGAGAACTATAGTTGTGTTTTCTCTTTAAACTTAATGAATAATGCCATAGATTGAACACAGAGTGCTCGTAAAAGAAGTTGTCCTCAACCATTTCAACAGTTTCAAATTCAGCATGTATTTGTGAAGTGTGCACACATCCATTAAACTGAATTAGTGTCTTAAATCATGTGTGTGTTTCCTTCTATTTCCCTTGTTGGAAACTCAGTTAGTAAGGTATCCATTATAATTATTTGTGAATGGACATAAAGAGTAAAGAAAATAGTTTGTACTCAAGACATGGAAGTCTCAGTGGAGGCATCTTTGATGCACTTAATCCTAAAACTTCATCACAAATAAGGTCTGTTACATTAGAAAGGGGCTGGTGCATATCAGCATTTTCAAACTCACAGATTTCAATCAAACTACAGAACTCTCTCTTTAATAAAAAGGTCTATTTGTAGTCATGTTATGCTAACCCTAATGCTAATTGTTTACACCATTTAACTCTGACTTCTGAATTTTTTCTGTCTGTGACACATTTTGTTAACTATTTTTGGCGAGAATGTTATAATCCCCAGCCGGGTCTATTTAAACTTAAACACACAAACACTCTCTTACTCCAGATGAAAGTACAGCTGACTCCAGGAGCCTAATAAAGAGCATCTGAGGGAGCCAGTGTGAGCAACAAAGTTTGTTCACCTGAGAAAATAAACAGTGTGTGAGATTATGATGATGTCTGGGGAAATGGGGCTTTGGCTCACATATTTTGGAGGAAAAAATAGGGTATGAGTAGTTTTGGTGGAGGTTTAGAGGAAAGACTAATGCATAGAAGAAATGACGGCCAGTATTGGATAGAACAACTAAATTGACTTGTTGAGAGGCATGTAAAGCTTGATTTCAAGCTAAATTTCCTTAAAATATACATTACTTTAGCATGTGCTATTCTTTTAAAGCCAGTAACATTTTATGTTGCTACAATCGCAGGATTAGTCAGGGATAAGTGCAGACTTTATTTCAGAGCACTTTGGTAAATATATATGAAATTGTACAGAAATACCAGAAAAGCAAACTGTACCACTAAAAGGCGGACAAACCCAGTAGTTGACCACCTTTGAGACTACTATGGCCAAAAAATTGTAAGGACTGAGGAAATAGCTAACATTGTTTGGTTATTTTTATTTCTTTCCTAGTTGAATATAGTCTACAATGGATAGTGACAAGAAAGATGGATGAAAGAGAGAGACATTTTTTTTAACGTCTGTATGAACATCTGATATACATAGAGCTCAGGCAGCAACAATGGAAATCCAGTCAATAATTATTAACAGACACATATTAAATCTTTAAATAATACAGGCTATTCTTGGGTCGACCTAATTGTTAAATTTCATCTATGTGTACATGATAAAACAATAATTTTACTTTTTATAAAAAACAGTAAGAGTAGAAAACATGAAATATAAGAATGTATCAGTGTAAATGTGGAAGATATAACAGCTAGCTCACATCTGGTTAGCTAGAAGTGGCTATCTCGCTTGTGGTTTTATTTTGGCTTTGACTACTGCTCCTGTAACCATCAACACTGATGCATTTTTGTTTATTAAAGCTCTTTTTGTTTATCTTCACACATCATTTCACCACACAAAAGAGTTAAATGTCGGGAAATGGTTCATAGGGAGTTCACACATTCCTCTATTACGAGCCCAGTTAGAGAAAGTCTGAGTCAGTTAAGAGTCAATTCTACATACATGCAATTCGTTTGGCAAACAGGTGATACTGATTTCTTCCAAGTAGTCTTTCTTTCTGTCTTATTTTTTCCCATGGATTTCCAAGAGCCTGAGGGTTAAAAGCTGAATGCAAGCCCTCGTTCTATCCCTGATCCAAGGCCCAGGTTGAAATGGTGAGAAATTCAATTAAGGAGGAGAAAAAAGCCCCCTCCAAGAAGAACTGCGCCCTCCACCACCTCGCCTCACCCTTAAGTCCCCCTCCATCCACATCTCCAGGGGCGATCTCGAGGAGCCAAACCAAAACCAGATGGACTTATTGGGCCTAAAGATAACAAATAGTGCCTGAGTTCCTGTCAGTTAGAGACCACCGGAGCTAAGAAGCTCTGGGTGGAAAAAAATTAACTGACATTTTGTCCTGCTACTATGTACAACATTATCAAAATTCGCAAATAGCATTACACTGTATAAGAAGGACAGTGTAAAGTAAAATGTTGTGCTTCAGTCTTTTTATTTTTTTTTTTGGGGGGGGGGGTATTTTTAAAGGGGGATGCCAGGCCATGCAGGTGCCATCTTGGCTTGGGAAGGTGAGCTGTCAGCGGTGACCCGAATCCCTGGGTGGCATGCACTCCAGTTTGTTAGTCGATACACCTTTACCGCCCACACTTTGTAAAAAAAAGAAAGGGAGTAATGCTGACCCCAGAACTCCTCACAGCCTCCTTGCAGATTGACTAAGAAAGTGTCCTTTGTAATAGGAGTTTCCTGTATGTGATATTAGGCCCTGTTCAGAAGGGAGGAGATAAGGTCCGAGGTTGTAGGAGTGTATTTGGAGGGTAGGATTCTCTCCTTTACTTTGCGTTTCATTAAAGAGCCCTGGAGCTAGCCCTGATGTTTGTCCAAACAAGAGACGCTCTCTCTCCAAGGAGGTCCAGGGAGAGGAACAGCCGGTTCTCAGGGCCGGGGGGCAGGTGGTTCTGATTTGCAAGGGGTGGGATCGGGGCAACAGACCACATTTATGTTCAGTTAATGGCAGTACACGTGTCGTCACATCCAGAGGTGGAAACATGCATTAGATGAGTGATCTGTTTTTAAAGGTGCAAAGGTTTGCCACCAATAACAAACAGAAATATCCTTTTATAGATGTTCCCCATCTTAAACCAGGATATCACTGATAACATTCAGTCTTTAGCCTACTATGGACTGTCTTCTTTGTTTAGCTTTTAACTTATGTCGACATCTTTTGTATCTTTTAAAGCAAAAAATGTTTCTCCCATGGAAAAAAAATAAATACATTCAGCAGCAATGAAATGCCCCCAAGTTTTATAACTATAATCAGCTGTTTTTGAAAGTCAATATAAACTTTATGGAGTCTGTCTTGTAGCTAATGTTAGCTAATGTTAGCTATGTTTGCCCTGCAGCTGAGACATCTTCTGTCCTATATGCTTCTGTTAGGATTTGTGATTATTTTGTCAGTTTGTGAACTCTTGAGCCTATAATTTTACATCAATGACACTGAAAAACTTTATACTTCAGCCATACATGTAACTCTCTCTTTCAAACTTTCATATTATTTACAAAAGTGAAAATACATATTCTACATTGACTCCAATTGCTAATTTCCTTGATTAGTCACTATTGCCAACCAGAAAGTATAACCAAGGTATTTCATAGTAAGTTGTCAGAGATCATAAGTAGTGACAACAAAAGTATATATTTGACTTATTGGACCTGAATAAAAGACGGATTTCTGGTGGTGAACACAAACACGATTCCAATGAGCTACGGCTTCATCCACACATCTGCTATATTCTGATCATATGAAATATGCCATCTCCACTATAGGACCCTTTTAATAACAGTGCAACACCACTTTTGAAATGCAAACTGTTAGCTCCCACCCACACACAGATTGATTTCCAGATGAGGGGCAAACACAGCAGCTTGCTGTGTCCAGTGTTTTCAGTTGGTGGTTTCAACACTGATCAAATGGCCACGCTGAAGCCTTTAATGATCTGAGAGCTTCCCTGCTGCTGGGTCATCTGCTTGGCTCCGTATCACCTCCCATTTGGGCCTTAGTGCTGGTCAGGCAGTCCCACATTGGGGCCCTTTCCGTCATCTTTGTATTTATTCATCCCTCTGGCTCACCCCTCGGCCTGCACGGGGTCTCTGTTCGGTCTGCCAGCCCTGCTGAGAGGCCTCTGTGTCAGGGATAGCCGTCATCCATCAGGCCTTTGTGTGTGTACGTGCTTCACTCTTTTATGCTTTAGCTCTTGCTGAGGCGTCTTTGGTGAGGGGACTAAATGGAGCCAAGTGTCTTGTTCAAACAGGCTGAGGGAGCATGTTTTCTGTGTCTGAGGTTAGTGTGCTAATACAAGCTTGAGTGTATGAACATGCTGGTGTGTGTGTGTGTGTGTGTGTGTGTGTGTGTGTTTTTAATCACATCAGACCTCTGCAGCCAGACAAATGAACTCCGTATTGACCCTAAAACCATGCAAACGTCTACCTTTCCTGCCCACAAAATACCCCTGTCATGTTTTATCGGCTCTACTCCCCCACAGATTTACAGATTTTTTTTTTTTTTTACATGTTACAGCATGGCAAGTACTTGACATACATGAGATGAAATTCTACATCACTTGGCGATGTTCTTCTATCCCTCCCACAGCATCTGTCCTCCCTCCCTGCATGCAGTGATCGATGATCTGAGCCCTGTCCCCTGCAGCACGAACTAAGAAATAAAAAAAACAACCCTCAGCCTAAAGTTGTGTTTGACTCCCAAAAACAGCTTTCATCGCCAACAAAAACACAGAACAAGGCACCCAAATGGCAACCCAAACGGCATCTGCTATTGTATTGCAAGATGTTTCCCACGATTTCAGACAGAAGAGACTGATTCGTTTGATGACAAATCCCTAACATTATGAAAGGTCAGACTGAGGTAATGCAAAAGATGCAAAAGTTCAATTTCTTTCAGATCAGTGTGCTCCCTGTTAAGATGTAAAAATGCTGCATGGTGAAAACCATAAATAAACATTTGCCGCAAAATAATACAACCACAACAGCCTAACACTTCATTTGTATTATTGTTCAGCAGCAATTACATCCATTGGGGATTTGGTCATTGGTGAAACCTGAGGGCAGTCTGTGATATCTGACCATACTTCAGCTAAAAATGCTTCGCTAGTTTATTCTGTGTTGGCATTTTTTGGGGCCTGCCTTCATTTAATGTCCAGTCTGCTTTTAGACGGAGGAAACAGGAAAAGAGTCACAGTGCTGCGGTTCATTCTTCAGGCCATATTCACTTGACCACACAAAGAGCCCATTTTGAGGGAGACATTTTATGGGTTGTGCGGCAAGTAGCGCAGGCCAGAAAGATTTACTGCATCTGTGTCTGTTCAGGGGCGATTTGGATGATTTTCTTGCTCATAGTGGTAGTAAAGGATGGGGATTTATTTACGCTGGGTAATACTGTCAGGTAGATTTTTCAGATCAGCATCGCTATATTTTAACAGGTGAACAAAAGAAATATATACAGATAACTCCACACTCATAAAGAGTGGTCCAATTCCTTTTTAGTCCATCAAATTATAACAATTATAATTTGCCTGAGGAGATTCACAATGATAGCTTCATCACAAGTATAGCAATTTGTCCACATTTATTTCATTCAATACAAGCATTTTTCAATAAAAGAAACATGTAATATATATTTGAATTTATCTGGAAAAATATTCTTAAATGTAGAAATTGTTTGAAAGCTCGATATAATAACATGTTAACATCCTCATTATTACCTCTACCGAATTAATCAAATATTGTTCCTAATTTTTCAAATGATCAATGACAGGTAAGATTCTGTTGCTCTTGAAATGTTTAACTTATGTATTATTGTTAAAATCAACTGTATAGTATGGACAATACTTTCTGTCATGTTTTTGATAAAGATTGTTCTTTCTGCATTTGTTGATTAGACTTCTGCTATATGCAATACCTGTTAATCACATAACAAAGCTGTGACATCACAAAACACCTTTAATTTAGAATAAAAACTAGAGTCATAAATAAAAAAGGTTTGATGATGATGTATGATGATGCGTTAAAATGTATACATTTCAGTTCTTGCTAAATAAGCCACAAAGAAAAGATTAATAAAGAAAAGGGAAATGCGTAGTCGTGATTAATGCGTGCATATCGTTGTGTGTAAGCGACCCTGTCTGCGCTCCAGTGGGCAAAGCGGTCGGTGGAAGAAGAGGAAATTGTACCACTGAGGTAGCTCTCAGAGGGACTAACAATGGCCCACACATATCCTGCCGCTGTCAAATCTTGAAGACCCTACACAAACATTTTGGAGTCTGAACCCACATTTCCCCTTTTCCCTCACGGTTCTAACTTTTGTTTCACTTTGGGCAAGTTTTTGTAGAGCCTTGAAGGATGTCCTTTGAATTCTGTCAAGAGGTGCATTGATTTTTTTTTTTTTTTAGAAACTTGTTTTTGTTCAGAAGTTTTGCACAAGTTTTGTCTTTTGTAGCTTCAGGTTGGAAGCCTCCTTTATGGACGCAAGAATCGTAGTGCCTTAGTGACTGCCTTACTAAAGCTTTGAGGGACTACTAAAAGAGCACAAAAAACAAGATTTTTTAAAATCTTATAGTCTTGGACTCAACCTTCCTGTGTGTGCTGTGTCAGCAGAGCCCCTCCTCCCTGCTGCCTGAAAGTTATACGACCATCAACCTGCAGACCCAAAGAGCCCACTTCACATCAGCACGCACGCACACACACACACACACACACACACACACACACACACACACACACACACACACACACACACACACACAAAACATCTGAGCGGAGAAAACCGTGCTGATTGCCTCCAAACGGGAACCCACTTTCCAAAAACTCAGCAGAAAATTATTGCAGACTGTCTGCATGCTGAGGCACAAACACCTGTATCCTTCTCAGTCTCTTTCCCTGTCTGAATGTCTGCCCCCAAAATAATAGTTCTTGAACACCTCATATACAATCCAAAACTCAAACCAGAATTGCTTTTACTCCCTGTCATTTCACAATGGCAGCCTTCGAGCAGACTTAAATGTCCTGGCAGCGAGTGTTTTCAGAAAACTTTCAATATCTGCAAGCACAGTTTGGCCGGTGCTGTTTGCTTTGATGGGTCGCTGACAGACCGACCGGAGCAGAATTTCTCTAACTAGCCAAAAATCATGCCAGTGCTGTCATTTCGTATTCACAAGTGAGTTCAACAATGTAAAAAAGGGACCACCCATACAAAATTAGATGTAATAATGGACCCTGCTTTGTTTTTGTGGGTTTCTGTAGTTCTGTGCAAACCCACCACATTATTGCTGACTGGATAAAGGATGCCAGTGCAGATTTAAGCCAGCAGAGGGCAACCAAAGCTGTGGAAAGAATCCCAAGACATTCCTTATTTTTAGGGCCAACATGACCTCCCTCCCCATTTTCTCAGAGTGTCAAAAATAACATCTCCTGTTACATTCATGGCTATGGAGGAAATTTAAGTAGGATGGTAAGAAAAGCTCCTGCCAACTAGTGCTGAGACGAAATGTAACAGTAGAACCTGCAAGAAGAAACTAAAACTGAGAGGTTAAACAGTATAAATTCTCTGTATTTATAGTAAAATGCTCGTACTTTTTAATGCTTGTGGTTTATTCAGGCATTGGCCCTTTAAGCGTTCCCCTTGCCCCATTATGCAACAGCATCATATACAGTATTTTAGATGCCAAGGCCCAGCCATATGTAATCATTCGGTCAACTTCCTTCCCGCTCCACTGCAGCATTAAAAAATCCCCTCCACCAAAGCCACCGTCAGCAGCACCACTCCCCCACCCACTGCAGCACCTCTCCCCGCTGTTCCCATGGTGAGGGTGCAGTCGCAAGCCAATCAGAGGAGGCCGCCAGGGCCTTGGTGGTCTGGAGTGTCTCTGAGGTGGCATGGCCGCAGGGCTGCAGAGAGTAAACAGGACACCAGGGGAATGGAGAGATGGAAGAGAGAGAGAGAAAGAGGGAGAGAGGGAGAGACAGAGAGAGAGAGAGAGAGAGAGAGAGAGAGAGAGAGAGAGAGAGAGAGAGAGAGAGAGATGAGAATGTGGAGTCAGCAGCCTCGCCGCCTCGCCTGCCGGGGGAAGAGGAAAGCCTGTAAAGCCCAAAGACTCAGAGCTCACACAAACAGCGGACCGCCCTGAGATTTAGGATTTGGCCAGACACGGATCCACAGAACTGTGGATTAATTTACCTCAGAGCACAAACTTGTTTTTACTAGAAGCCAATTACTAAGTTATTATAGAATATGTATTTTTAGTAATTTCCACTCTATTCAGGAGTAGAGCCAATTATGCATTTGCTTCAAATACCAGCCTATCAGGGTTGAATCCTGATCTATGATTTTACTCTCCCACACTTTACAGACAAGTTTCCAATAGAAACTTAAACAACACATTTAAACTTAAATCCTCTGTACAACTATTTAAGAAAAAGGCACAGACATACAAGTCTCAATCTCTTGATATTATGTCTTAAGGTGAGTATAATGCCTTATGATTGCTGTAAAAAAAACTATTGTTTTGTTTCACTCTTCTTTCACAATGTGTAACTGAGTGTGATATTGACTGCATGCACAGACTTTGCGGTGTAAGTCATGGTGACAGTTTGAAGGACTAACTTGAGCTTTAACAGTTAAAACACTGAGTGGAAATAAATATATTAATTTATCTAAATAATCAAACCGTAAATCAAAAACACTGGGTCACACTGGGTCAAAAAGAATACATTATTGGTTGGTGGTGTTTAGCCTTTGTAACCAAAACAGGTGAATTATACACTTGAAACAATTGTTAAGCATATCCAGTTCAATGCTTTAAAGCAGTGTTTATAGAATAAAGTTATTATTTTTAACACTATATCACTTACAACATGCACTCCTCTGTATAAACTTCTTACTCTTTTGGTACTCAAAAATACCTTGTGATAAATTATGATTGTACGATAATTTGAAGAAAAGTGTTAAAGAATAATTTGTGCTGCATGACAAAGATTTGATATTTTAAAAGTAACAGCCGCAATTTAAAGTTTGCACCTAAATGGACCAGCGATCAAATTGGCACTGAACGAGAAAGATATCAAACTGTCTGCCAAACGGAGGATAAAGATAATTCAGAAAGAAGTGTGGAATTCGACGATGCCCAGGTCTTGAGGGACGGTGAAAGAAGTAGCCAACATCCACATGTTATACACACCGCCTGGTTCCAATAATATTACCCCGGCAGGTGATGACAGGCTGAAAAGTGATTTACCTTTACCGCTTTTATTACAAATCTTTTTTGCACCGTTCCCTGTGCTACTTAAGGTATCAGACTCGCTTCATTGTTGAAGTGAAACCCTGCACTAAATACCAATGATGGCTTCCAACTGTTTTTCAATCTCATGATAAAGATGGATGAGGTGAAACCGCTCAGAGGATTCAGTACTTGCTCTGTCAAGGAAAAATGATTAACTTTGTTTGTAAGGGAGATGAAAGCCAAAGTTGAATTCTTGCAAACATAGTAGAAGTTTTCCAAACACAAAGAGAAAGGCTTAAAACAGATAAAATCAACAGAAAAAGAATACATTCGCTGCTTCTTTTTTTTTTTTTTTACATTGGGCGGTGCAGCTAACAAAGACAGCTAACTGTGTCTTCTCAATTGAAATGTCCTCTGAGAAATGATTTTTTTTTCCAGCGGTGGCTTTTTCATTATTTTCTTTGAGAATCCACATCCAAAGCAGTGTACTTAGATCATGTTTTCATAGATTCAGAAGCAGTCATCTGGGTTTTGTCTCTCTATTTAATGTGCCAAAGGGGGGGAAAGCAGAGATTGAGGCCGTTCTAGCAGGAAATATAGGTATCTAATAGATCTACTCCCCTCTCCTATTTTGACAGCAACGGCAGGTCTGGTGAACTAATGGCATGCTTCTCTTTCTGCCAGGGGGGAGAAATAGACCGCCACAGGGGAAGCCACAATCCTAATAGGCAGCTGGAAAAAGAGAGGCAGACATAAACTTCAGCAGAAGAAGAAGACTCTATCCACATTACAAATAACCTATGCTGAATTAGAGTAGACTTTTATATGATTCATTTTATGTGTGAGGTTAAAAGAGGGCAAAATATCCACAGATAATCTGAATTCGATCGTATTTCAGCGAAACATGTGCTTCCCCTTTCCTGGATTACTGAGGCATGTAATAAAACACACACTGTTTGACTCGCTTCCTCTGAACCCTGGAGCCCCAAGAAATGGTGTTTAAGGTGATGGGAACGCTTATGGATTTCACATTTAGGAAGGGAGTGAAAAGTCAAAGCAGGCGGATGAAAAAGAGTAAAATAGACGTAAATTACAGAACTTTTCTTAATGCATCCATCACAGAGCTTGAGTAAATTACAGAGAGAAATCACGGCTTATAAAAAACATGTATTTAACATATAGCAATGAGTTCAATAATACTGGTTACATGTTGTTGAAATAGAATAAAAAATATTGACATTTTTTAAACTGGGCAAAATTGTGAATCATTAGGACACCTGTCAGGAATGCAAATTCATTAGTAGTTTGAATCAATAAAAACAAGATTCAAACTACGTCAAGAGATAAAAAATCTGACATGTTAGTGGGCCAAAAAGCATTAGAGAAGTGACTGGTAGATAAACATGAAAAAAACAAAAAAACAACTGAGATGAAGAAAACATGACAAAAAAAAATCTCGGATGATTTTTTGATTCAATTTTAAAAACCAAAGATTTCACCTGTGAAACGTTTAATCGTTAGACATTTTAAAGCCTGGCATTAAATTTCTCTCTGTCAGACATGCGTAATTCAGTTGGACAAAAAAAGTTAATTTGTTTTTAATAATTTACAGTCTCTTCAGGTAAAGTGGAGGCAAGGGAGAGACAAAGAGTGGTGGAAAAAAGGAAAAGCTGCCGTATTTCATGATAAAAAGACTATAGAATTTAAAGCATGCCTGATTTGAAAGGCCATGAATTACATTTTTTTAGTGTGTGTGATTGTGTGCTTGTTTGTATGTGTGTGCGTGTGTGTGTGTGTGTGTGTGTGTGTGTGTGTGTGTGGTCTCTTGTGTGTTAAAGTGCAGAGCATGAAATGGTTCTAAATTGGCTGTGTTTGCTCTCGAAGGAGTGCTCTTTTCAGATCATATCCTAATCCCGGAGAGAGGAGCTCCACAGGGTCGCTGCTTATTCAATTAGTCTGAAGCCACGGCTCCAAACATGGAGAGGCAAGAAAGAGTGTGAGAAAGTGCATAGAAGATGGTGGTCTGTGATAGTGTGAGGCCACCGATAGAGCTGCACAATACTTGTAGGCTACTAAATATTTTTTGTCTTTTATTATGAGGAACTAAAGATACAGGAATCATTAAAGAGTGACTGAACATGTTTAGTGATATGAAGTAGATGTAAACTGTAAATCGAAGCTCCTGCCAGAGGGTGGCGCCTGTATGACACCTCAGATATGCGTTTATACTGTATATTTGTTTGGTGAAAGAGAACATGTGAGGCTGCAGTCTATAGTACAGAGGGGTCATGTTTATGCCTAAAGCTCAAACAGCACATCATCATTTGACAATCATCAAGTTATTCTTCTTCTGTAAAAATACATTCTTATAAAACGATGTGCCACTTATCTTTTTTGTAATAATCACAAACTATGGAAACTGAATGTTTACATAGTGTTCAGAATAATTAAACATTAATCTATTTCTACTTAAAGCAGCTTGTATCAGTTTGTTTATGTGAATTTATGGATCAACTTATAATATGTGCAAGCTTTAAGTAGCTATTGAATATTTGGATAGCTTGTGAATACAATAAAATGCTAAAAAAGTAAATTTGCATCATTAGAATGACTTTGATTAACTGATAACCTACTGTGGTGTAAAGCTGTCTTTTAAAATTAGGTGATCAATATGTATATGTGTATCTCTTTAAAGTAAGAGTTGTGATAGAAATTACCTTATATCATGATGTTTCGTTAAAAACATGAATTTTGACACACAGACTCAAATATTGTGATGTGGTAAAATTAAGTAAAAAGCCTTCTGCTCGGCAGATAAGGATGCACTGGTTCTTAGATGGTGATTGGTTGATGAAGTGAAGTCATACAACTGAAATGTTTTAGTCACAATCATTGTGTTTTTGTTAAAGAACTGTACATCAACAATGACAAAGCTCTAAAAAAAAAAACTGGGAGGAATATTGGCTGTGAGGACGCATACTGATGTAGGTTTAGCAAGAAAATGTTGCATTATCACAAGGCCGGACCGTTTAACAAATTATTCAAAGGTTAGAAGAAAATGTCTTATGTTGAATATATAAACATGTCTGCTCCACATTAAAAGCCCCAATAAACATCTGTCTTGCTTCTTGCTCCTGGATCTGATTCTATCCTCTTTGTCCGCAGGGGGAAAAAAGAGGAATATTTCAGTGTAACGGTGAGCTGATAGACACTGACACTCAGACTAAACAAGGTGGAGGTGATGACAGGAGCAGTGGAATCCAAACGTGGACCCTGCCCAAGCTGCATGTCACTCTGCAGGTTTACTGGCTGTGACATTAGGTGCCACGTTTATTGCTACGTATACCTCCAACCATGACCTGACCACCATTTGGCTTGTATCTCTCTGGAAGAACTTGCAAACATTTAACCAGCATCAAACTCCAACTGTTTTCTACTGTGTTTGACAAATCATCTTATTAGTATAATACATGTCGGACTGTGTTTACAGCTTCTTTTGTTGCCTCCCAGAGGCCACAAAAATCGGAACACACTTTGACATTTTGAGTTATGCTTGTTTGCTTTTTTATAAACCCACACACTAGACAATCAATACCAATTTCATCATATTATGTGAGTATTTAAACTAGCATGGACATGGATAGGAGGTGGGCAGAAAATTGTTTGGTTGTGAGAAAATTCTGGCTTGTTTCTACAGCTGTACAGAAAAACACATTTGTACTTTTTTCTTTTCATCCATCATATTATCCAAAGCAGCAACTTCTAACTGATTAATGATGCTTTCATTCAGTTTTACATATCTTGAATTCATTTATAAAGATGAACACATTGTTAGTGGAGCTTTGTTTTTGGTGGAATGATTACGAAGGCCATTTTTTTTAGTCTCACAGGAGTTTTTCTGCAATGTATTTGGCAATTTAATTCAACCCCTCTCACAATATCTGCTTTTAGAAATGATAGCACATTGTGGTTGTTTTCATGACTTTGAAATGTATTTTTTATGTTTCCCTCCCCCCTTTGCTGTGATGTTTTTAATGTTTTGTGAAGCACTTTGAACTGACTTGTTGCTGTAATGTGCTACAATAAATAAATTTGCTTTGCTATTTTAACCAAAGGTTAGGAAAAGATTAATGGGTAAAAATCCCAAAATACTAATTAAAAATCACCATATGTTGATGTTAAATTTAGCCACAACATTGCTTCACAATGGACAACTTTTCTTTTCTTCCATGAAACATGTATTGGAATTAAACATGTTGCAGCTTAATCACCCAGGAATTGACATGGATTACAAGGATGTTTCTCAATTCTTGTAATTTATAAAATATTAAAACAAACGCCTGTTTTCCAAAAGTCTTCTGTTTCTGTGTGGCATGAAAAGAATGCACAAAATAACACAGATCTGTGTGTTGCACAAACCTAACTTGGGTCTGGGGCTTACTACTGTCTTTGGCATATCATCGAAGTCTTCGGCAAAATTTGCAAATTATTTTAAGCCAGCTGAATAAAAGTGGTGGAAACCTCATTCAGATGAGGTACAAATGAGAGTGGAGCCACAGAGCCAACATGTGAGAGACCTCTGTGCTGCTGCTGTGGTGGGGGCCGACCTGCAGCCAAACGGTCTTTCAGCAAGCCAGCGTCTGTCGGAGCAGGCAGTCCAGAGTGCAGGACTTACCGGAAACCAGGGCAGTTTGATTGAGTTCCTGTTATTGACTGCTTTTTTATGTGGAGAGCAGCTTTCTGCCAGGTTCATTTTTTCCTCTGCCAGCTGTCAGAACAACGACTGTACAGAACTGCACACCACCACACTCAAGACTTTCAACTTGTAATAGTTGTTTGCCATGCAATGGATAGCATGCAATATTTGATAAGCAATTAAAAACCTCAGTGCTCCTATTTATTCCACTTATTGTACACTTGTTTTGAAGGATATTGTCTGCTTTAGAGTCTGACTTAGGCTTCTGTGTTTGTAGCAGGAAACCCACAGCATCCCTTACACAGTAAATCATCCCAGGGATTGGGATGCTCCTGTTCAGAGGAGGGCTAGCTCTGCGAGATGGAAGCGCTGGAGGTTAGGCGGTGAGAGGTAATGCATTGTTTGGCCCTTCTCCCAGCCTGTAAGAAGCTGCTGCTGGCTTTAACATCCTGAAAGATATGTTTTGTAGTACAATAAGTTGTAGCACTGCTGCCATCTGTGTTAAGACCTTTCGGTCAGTGTTGCACAGACGTGTGTGTGTGTAGGTGTGTGTGTATGTGTGTGTGTGGTGGTTCTCTGTGCCAGAAATAATACTAATAAAACAAAGAGGCCCATTCATTCCTCTTTCCCTTAGATGAATTTACCAGTATTGATATTAATGGTTCAGAGAGGATTAGCAAAGTAACAATCTTTTTTTTTTTCTCTTTTAATGTTACTGCTGAGGGCATCCAACATCCTTAAATCCATCCAAAAGGAACCCAGTGGATAGAAATGAAACTGCTTATTTTTAAAAGCTGCTCTAGCCGGAACAGAAAGTCCTTCTTCCTGTGATGTGACATTTGTGTCACCCTCCGATATAAACACAGGCTCTTATCATTTCAACATATCAGTTTGTATAAAAAGTTTTTAGACTAAGATCAAGAGAGGCTGTTAGATTGGATGCAGATCCTTTAATAAAAAAAAAGTAATAACTTGTCAATAATTGATTAAAAGTACATAATGTTATATTCTGTATAGCTTATTTCACAGTGTGCTGGTGTTTATATCAAAAGTCTAGACAAACAATTCCCTCTCAGGGTGCACCTACTCCACCTTCTTCCTCCACCCACTTCCACATCCTCTTCCGCTACAGGCCCTAATAAGCAATTTAAGTGGGATATAAAGACGAGTATTCTCTCTTTGGCCTTTGCACCAAAAATATCTAATCACTCTCTATAATTTTGACCATTTTGTTTATGTGTTAAAATTCTGAATGCATAATTAATGCAAGGGAAACTGTGGAACAGAGACGCATGTTCAAACAGTTATGCAACATCACGTTTATGAAGAATATGATGAATAACAAGTGCATAAAATGGACAAGGCTGGTGTCTTGCCATCACCTTGGGTATACTTTATTACTTTCTTTAACTCCATTTATTATCTTTATCATATGTATCGACTGGTTTTTATTGTTAGCCATTCTGAGAACATTTCCATTTAAGAGTTGAAACTTTTGATCTGTTCGCTGCTGCTCTACCCAGAGTCTAAAACCTTATAGGATACTGAGCGTGCTGACTTTTCTGTTTTCTTATTAGTTAGCTATTAGTTAGTTAGTCCCCATGATCTGTCTAGTAATTTTTTAAGTGAAGAATCAAGTGTCTTTATTCTGCAACAAATAACTCACTTCTCCCCTTTTTTAAAGAAAGCCTTTGAGATGTAAAGCAACACCCTGGATGAGTCACTACTCAGCTTTTAGAGATGCAAAGCAACTGGAAAAGACCAGTATGAATATAGAAATATAGTCCATAGAAATATGGACTTGACCACAGTGTGTGATTGACACTCCTTTGGCAACTTATTGCAATCTTATTAACATTAAACCTGCATACAACAGAGTAAAACAACATGAACACCCTGAGCTCATTGGGATTTAGAGCAACTCTAACAACCAAATTTCCCTCTGGGTTGAGAAAGTATTTCTTCTGATTACAAAGTTATCAATAGGTTTAAATAGCACAAAGCTCCTTTTTTTAAATGGACGGGCAGTTTATTATGCAGATATCAGTAGAACAATGTTCAATCAGTATACTAGTGTATCATATGGAGTTCCTCTGATAACATATTGATTCTGAGGCACCAGTGAGCCACCTGTCAGCAAACACAGCCATCCATTAAAGCGACCTGGTGGTGCTGATTGCTTTGCCCCTGACCCCGGCTGCTTGTTTACTCAGGGCATGGTTGCCGGTGGGGGATATAGGGGGTGGAGGGGAATAATCTGAATTCCATGGAGTGGAGTTGTGGTGAGGGATGCAGGTCTCTTTCCAACACCCTTTATCCCCTCCACCCATACTCACACAAACACCCAGTCAGTCTGTGTGTGACGGGCCGAGGTCCAGGCTCCTGACACACTGCCGGCCCTCTGCCTGCCTGCGTGGAGCAGGGATGTGTTGATACAGCTGGGGTAGGCAGAGGTGCCGAGAAGTCAAGTGACTTGACTGGGGTCAAAGCACCTCTCTCAGCCACACACAAACACACACAAACACACACATATACATACATGATCATGTCAACACACATATACACACTATGTCTTCATTGTCTTTATTTGCCTCCTTCAACATTTTTTAATGTCTCTACTGCTTCAGCCTCAGTTCAGGAATGTGTTTATGAATCACCCTCCCACTGCCTGCTCTTCCTTCCTCAGTGGGTTATACCAACCTTTCAACATGGGCACACTTTTAAGTCTACCTCAGGTCTCACCTTTCTTGTTCCTGTAGTTGAATTAGTCTTTAGGACAGCCAAGAACAGCTCAGGAAGGCAAAGAGACCACAAAGGAAGCCAATATCCTTCTCACTGCCGTGAGATGTTTTGCTTCAATTATTGACCAGTAGGTGGTGCACTGCATAGCAAGACAAGCCCTTATCCAGTACCTCCAGGATAAGGACGTTTTTATTTGATAAAATAATTTATTTGTTCTTGATTTAGTTGGGGACTTTTTGCAAGTTGTGATGTTTTATGGCATAAAAAAAAGGAAATTGCTGGAATATAACAAAACATGTTGTTAGTGCCCTTGATTACCAAGAGTTCTAAAAAAAACATTTATTTGAAGTTAAAAAATTACATGTGGGAGTTATGTCTAAACCAAATCAGCCAAAATAGAAAACACAAATTGAAAAGTGTTTAAGCATGGATTGCACAGATAAATGAATCAATGAATAATTCATATTTACATATTTTAACTCTTCAGAACTTTTATTTTTGGTGCTTAACTACAATTAAGAAGTTAATTAAAAAGTGGTAGAACTATCTAATGAACCATGAGAACTTCAATGATATAAGACCTATTAAAGGCTGACCTCAGCAAATACGTTTTTGAATATCAAAGAATTAAGTATGGCAACAAACATAACGATTTAACGTTGGGGAATTAAGGTGCTTGATCAAATCTGCAAAAATTGCAGCGGTTAGATGTCTATTATTAAGTACAGATTTTGCTGTCAACCTCAAATCTTTCCCAACTGATGTTTTCTTGGTTTGAATGAAGAGATTCAATAGCTGTCTTGCTCCTTCTTTTTCTTTCCACTGCTCTTGAAGTATGGAGATAATGTTTCAGACAGGTCCCAGATCACCGCAGCTTCAGCCTGGTTATACGTCCTGCCCAGGTCTCCATCTCTATCTGTCTGCGGCTGTGTTAAACTTACTGCTCCTCGCAGCTCTGACAGGGCAGGAGCGTGTTTCCACTTCAGGAGTTGGCCAGCAGAGTCCCAGGTGTTTTTAATCCAAACTCCCAAAAGTCCCTGAAGAAGATTGATGAGCCTTGTTATATGTGTCCAGACAAATAACTACACTCAGCCATGCGAGACAGCGCACACACAAACACACACCCTTTCTGTTAATAGGTGTGTTTTGGAGGGAATTATTGAATGACTGAGTGGGGGACTGAATGAAAGGCTGTATGTAAACATGTATTTGCAGGAGCTTGTGGCTCCCTTCTTGTTGCCGTGCACTGAAATGGAACAAATCAGAATCCTCTGAGCAGGTGAAATGACATCATCAAGTTTAAAAGAATATAAAAGAAAGTATAGAAGTCTACATCCATGCTAACAGGTCTGTGACAAAGTATTTGCAGGCTTTGCAGGCTTAAAGCAGTGCTTTAAGAGAAAGTTAGTGTTTTTCTGCTGTACTTAGCAACAAGCAAATTAGGATAGAGGATCATTTAGTAGCTAAAATATCAGATGTTTCTCATAGGAGTCTGCAGAGAACGAAAGTAGATTTAAAAGACTTAAATTCATGAAATGGAGAGAAATCAACTGAATGTGTCTTCTTATCTGTTAGCTAGCTAGTCTGTTTGTCATTATCAAAATATTGTTATGTAGGATTCACTACTTTCTGTTTTTGCAGTCTCAAAGGGCAAAATCTGTTGCTGTAGGTTTTAACAAATGTATTTCATGAACAATCACATGTTTGCTTGCTAACACAAGCAAGAGTTAAACACGAGTACTGATGAGGCTGATTGGAATTTGATTGGAGATATAATTCAGCTCCATTACGTTGACATTTTGATTTGATTAAGAAGATGTGAACATAGGGGAATATCCAAATACATGGTAAGTTTTGATGAAATGTATTTGTCAAAATGTTCCTCTCAAAACCACAAACTCAATCTCGTCTTTTTGGAACATGGAGAAAAAGTACAGAAATCGACAAAATCATTCGGGTTCAGTTTCTGAAAACCGCAAAAGTCTTTGTAAAATATCATGCAATCCATCAAATAGTTGAGATATTTAAGTCTGGATCGAATTGGTGGACAAGCTGACCTACCATCCCTCCACTGTATGTATGCTGCTTTAACATGGCAAGGAATTGTTCAGAGTAAAAAAAGAGTCACACACTGGGTTAAACGGGCCTTTCAACCATGCCATGGAGCCCTATTGTCGAATGGTTTGTACTTTTTTTTTTTTAGCTGTGTTGCTGTTTTTGATCACCTATCCCATCTGTGACAGACTCAAAATGACTTTGTATGAGAGGGAAGTGCTGGCACCAGGCGTTGGGCACCGCGGGGCCTCTGTTCTTATCAGCAGCCAGGTCATAAGGCAGACTGGGGAGGGGGAGGCATATAGGCTGGGACACTGTGGGACTGAGTGGGAGAGGGGAAGAGGGAGGGAGAGGGGAATTGTGGAACTGCTCCATACCCACCGGTGTGGGTTTGTTCTCCCGGGGGACCCCCGCTGAGTTGGACAGGCATGCAGAGGGCAGATAACCATGGAGAGGATGAGGAGATGTGGGAACTAAATCAAGGCAGACAAACAACACAGTGCAGTAATATTGACTCAACATGGTGACAAAAAATGTGTTTCTCAGTGTCTACAAGTTTTGTTCTCGACAGTGACGCCTTTTTCAAAACACATCCATCAACACTTTAGCGTTTGAAGCTGAAAAAGAAATATGTTCTAAACAGAAATCTATAAACATTCATGACAAAAATGATGCAGACTCGTTTGTATTTTGCAGCAAAAATGCACTTGCGAGTCTGTGTCTAAACTGCTTACTCGTGTGTTTGCAGCGTGCATATTTTACTGGCACAACCTGGTTCTCTTCTGGTCTCACTCTTTATTTTCCATCCTTTTTTCCCCGAATGCCTGCAATTGCTCAGGTTGCTGCTACAGTGGAGGACAGGCCCACAGGGAGCCGCCACTGTAATGCTAAACTGAGCAGTTTACCACCGCGTCTCTGGTGCCAGCAGGCCTGCAATGTTTAAAAAACACTCTCTCTCGTGCACACACACACACTCTTTAGGATATTCTTTCCAGAGTTTGGCTTTAATGCGCCAGTCACCTTTTCAATTAGAGCACCGTTGGAAGCCATTTAAGCGGCAATTAGCTTGATTGTCTGAGTAGTGATTTATGGACCCCGGAGCAATGCTTTCCCCCTGCTAGATGACCTGCATGTCTGGTGGATATCTGTAGTTATTTGCTAGATGATGCACATTCATAACTTTGACAAGCAGGTGTGGAAAATACTCGATGAGCAGAGTGCAATGAAACTGAATAAAATGAAACTAATAAAACAATGGATAAAGAGAAATAAATTGTCAAAAGGAGACAATGTGGATGTTAAAGCAAGAAAGAACAAAGCTGACATGTCATGGACATGGAGTTGTGAAAGGCAGAGAGAACAAAAGAGTGACAAAGAGAGTCAGAAGAAGAGGAAAAGTAGAAGGGAAAGTGTTAATAAGCGTTTATCTGGAGTCACTCAGATGACCCGCTGGAGGAGCTCGTCTCTGAGGAATTGAAACAGAGGAGGCCGGAGAACCGCAGCTTCCTCCTCAGGATGTCAGCGAGGAAGGACCACGCCACGTTTGTCTCGACCGCTGCCTTCTACTTATCACAATCACTCCCCCCCCCTTGGCTTTCATCTTTTGGATGAGTTGAATTAGTTGTATGACTTTTCTGTACAAAATACTACAGTGTGCTTAAAATTTTGAAAATGTCTGTCTTTAGATACTAAATCTTTTCTCATTCAACAATTTAAACCATTCTATGCTTCACTATATAAAAAGAAATCAAGTAAACTCTGTACAATTTCTAGAAACTAAACTACAGAATACACTTTTAATTAGTTTAATAAATCTATTTAAAATTTGAAAAGGAACTTACAGTTATTTAAAGCTATTGTTGGGTATATTCTTTTAAAGAAAATTAAGAAAATATTGATTACAAATACAAAAAATTCTATTTCTGAAAATATTTTCAGAAAACAATTACCAGAAAATGTATAAACCTAATTTTTTTTTTAAATGTTTTTTTTCTCTGACTACTTAATCACTATACATTTAAAATAACCTCATCTATTTTAAATGTCTTTTTAAAATGATCAAATTCATATATTCGTATATTTGTCCCCCCTGAAAGCAAATTGGTTCTGATATACTGCTTGGTGAAGCGCGTGTGAAAACTGAACACAGCTGTGGTGGGGAAACAATCTGGTCAAGTGCAGTCAAGTGCACAGGTGTCATTGTGGCACCGAGCAATGAATCACTTGTGTGGACCCATGCCGTCAACATGATAATGGCTCTAAATAGTGTGTTAATGCAGGGGGGCTAAGGTCAGCACAAAGCGTGTCAAACCTTTTATTAACCCCTGAGACTGAAAGTCAGGCAGGTGTGTACTCAGATAAACTTCAACTGACATAATTTAGATCCTGTCTTCATGCTTTACCGTTTATTGTTAGATAAAAACACTACAGTCGGGAAAAAGCAATACTCAGAGCTCAGATGATGTACTCACGCTGGCACACCACCTCCTGCTCTCTTTATCAGTCGGCCAAAACAAGTGAAAATGAGCGTCTGCCCCTCATTCTGTGGAATTCCAGCCATTCCCCCACGTTCCATTTTCCTGCCTGCTAATGTAATCGGAGGGAAACAGAGTCAGCTTCCCAACACTGCAGATAAGACCCATTTATCACATGTCGGTCCTTCGTGGTTCCCCTCCGGCCCGACCAGATTGAGGCCCAGACCCTGTCAAATCGCAGAACCTGTCTCCAGAGGATTAGGGTGTTTTGGTGTCTGGCTGAGCTTCTGGTTTCTGGTTCATAAGAAATGGAAGGAATCCTTTGCACTGCTCATAATTTCACTGTTCTGTTTTTGGGTTTGTATCACGACAACGTGTGAACGGAGGTTTTCACAATTATAACGGCATATTGGAAAACATAATTATGGCAACTGAGGCGAGCAGTAAAGACCATAAAGAAGCTGTAAGTTTGGTGTTGAGAATGATTTTGTTTTTACTCTATGTAGTCAGGTACATACTGTACATAGGAAATGAATGCAGAGGGAGTAGGTGTGCAAGGTTGACATGTGAACCTTAGGGAGAGTCAACTTGTATAGAGTTGACACATTAAGCAGAAGAAAACAAAGTTCTCTCAAACATTAAATGACTCATGAATGTAGTATATGGGCCTTTTTTTTCTCCAAGATTCAGACATGAAGTAAGTGCTTCTCTGAAAGAACCATGTGTCTCCCCTTTAATCTCATTTCACATGATAGGATTTTCCTGTGAATTTGTCAACCTTGTCAGGGGAAAACATGATGAAATTTGCTTCTGGATCAATCTGTCCTCTCCGCTCCTGACGGTTTGGCGACGAGCCAGACATCTGTCATTCTGCAGCACACAAAGAAGTCCATACAAATGTACTGAACCACATGGCAGGGTCAAAAACAGCAGGTTTAGGTCAGAGCCTGCTTTTTACAGCACTTGATTGAATCAAACAGGGTTCGACTTCGTTCAATGTTGCGGCCAGCCCTAATCCTCTCACCTCTGTGGTTCCAGGACAGGGGAGCTTTACACTGCTGACTAACTACATCAGTGCAGGTCTTGGCTGAAAAGACTACTTGTATTTTGTGTGTAGGTCTGTGTCTTTTCCTCGATGCATGGAAATTCTAAAAACTCTGGCACGGCTTCAGGAAAACATTACCTGTGGCAGTGACTGGGGTGAAGAGGACACAATGTGCCAGCCTTCAGTGGCTGCCGGGCCTGCAGGGAGACCTGACAAAGTAACCCACTTAGGCTTTTCCATGCACGACCACACCAGAAGAACTACTTGGCCTGCATGAAGGTCCATATTGCCTGTGGCATTACTGCTGGAAATAGAACTTTTAGTCCTGCCGTTGTCTGAATTCATGACGAGGACAGAACTCAACCCATGGTTGGAATTATAACCACAATCAGAGTCTGTGACTAGCATGCTTTCTGGCATTATGTGTTCTTGATTTAATTAAGCCTCAGTTACAGCCGCATAAGTAATTGAAAGTCTGTTCATGAAAACATCTGAATATTCTTCAAAATCAATAATAAAGGTTTATTTTTTAAATGTGTTTTAGCCAATGCAGGAGTCTGCTTGATGCTGGCTCCAAGAGATACACTACACGTACACTTTTTTTTTTTTTTTTTTTTCGCAACCATGTGAGGACCTTTTTTTTTTTTTTTGCCTAAATCAACTACTTATGATGCTGGCCACCTCTGGTAAAATGGCCTATAACCTCAGTTAAACAGATCATGTGATATACACCTTTAATATAATGGCCTATGTCATGTTTTATTTTGCCCAAGTCAAAAGACAATGTGACTTCTGCAAAATAAAACAGCCTAAGTCACAGACACGTTAAAAAAGTCATTTATTTTTCTCAAATTACATAATTAACAAACATTGTTATTAGTGTGTCAATAGTGATCTGTTTTCTTTACCTTGTCTAGTAAAATAATTTTAAAATATCATATATTCAACATCTGGCTCAGTTTTTTGTGTTTCCTGAAAAATTTGAACAAATGACTATGCCGATTATTTTAACAAGGTGACGAAATGTAACCTTTTGGTATTAGCTTTTCATTTGTCCTGTCAAAAGAAAAACAGCATAGTTTTTTTCTGTTGTAATTGATGTGAAAGACTCGTGCATGTCACTTATTGCAAGTCAACAGAGAAAAGAAGCCAAACACAAAGAGGCTGCAGCCACGATACTCTGAGTATGTTGGTATTAGATTTTTTTCTTTTTCTTTTTTTTTGCAATTAATTTGAAAGACAACCCCCCCCCAAAAAACAACACAAATTTTGATCACAAAAAAGGACCACAGTTATGATGCAGCCCACTGCAAAACCCACTTATATTTCTGACAATGCTGTCTGGGTCATCTTCAAGACACAAGGAAGGTGAAGGCGACATGATTATCTGTCTGATGACTTAAACAGTGATCTGGCTCTGCAGTTGGGGGGGAGCCCATACTCAATCACTATTAACCACCTGACCCCAACTCCATCCTTCATCCTCTCACTCTCCTGCCCTTGTAGCAGGCTGCGTGATATTCTCAGCAGGAGCACCGCTGTTCTATTCACAGATCTTTCTTCCTCCATAATTACAACCCATCCACATGACACACATAGTATGGTTTGTTATAATTGCAATGATAATCATTTCAAAATTCAGCCACGATTATGTGTGTGTGTGTGTGTGTGTGTGGGTGGGGTGGGGTGGGGGGGGTTTAAGTGTGACACGCTGCAGTAGCCTGATGAGGCTCGGACTGTGATATCCGGGTGGAGTACGGCGGCCAGTTGTGGATGGAAAGGCCTGTGTTTCATCTCGCAGACAGAGAGAATAAGAGTGAGAGAGAAGTTACAAATTAGAGTGAGAGAGGCCAGCGAGGTGAAGGAGCACAGCTGACAGGAGCTTCCTCTGGGTCCGGTTGCCTGTTTTCCAAAGGAAGTGCAGGAGGCCTAATCTGTGGCCCCAAGAGGAGGGGGGACCTGATGGCCCCCGCTTATTGTCCATTTTATCATCTTTTGCTTTTGATGGACTTTTCTCTGTAGGGATAGGGACTTATCATGACAAAGGGCCTGCTTTGAGTTACATTTAGGGAGGCTGGTATGTGTTGTTGGAAAGGATTTCTGTGAAAGTCATAGAAATTATTTTTTCATAAACAAAAGAAAATACTCCATATGAAATCAAATATATATCTCTGTCCACTTACTTTAGAGGACATCAATTCAATATTTAGTTGATTTGCCAGATTCACGTCAAGATTAGTGATGTAATCATCCCCAGAAACTACAACTCTCCTCCCCTTCTTGTGTGGGATCTAAGAGGAAAAGTCAATCAGGGAAAACGCTGTTGCCTGTGGGGTCAGGAAGTCAATGCAACCACTAGAGCAACAGTTTGTCAGGCTGTCACTTCATAATGACCACCTGAGGAAGTCACATACCACCCCATGCATGCACAGACAATAACCTACCAGATTTGCATCATAAAAGGCACAAAAGGAAAAGCAAGGTTAATCTGCAGTCCCGTCGTTTTATACGTATAATGAGATTTTTTTTTTACCAGGTCTGCTGTCAAATCAACCAGAAAAACACATGAAAGCCATGACAACAAATCCCTTACATCCTTCCACACCACCTAGTCTTAATGCTATTTTGGAGCCTCTATATTCCCTCCCCCCTTTGTTTCTGCTGATTAGGGGGTCTACTGAAGGGAGTGGGCTCTGCATCATGGATGTCCGATGGCTGGGACCCTTCCTTTGAGTGTTGCCAAGACACTCAGGTGTTTGTAAGGACACACACATTCACAATCATACACATTTCCTTCTTCTAGCATCCCACCACCTGCAACTGTAATCCTCTTCTGCTGCTGGAGCTATTATTGTCATCATCATTGCCTTTATAACTGTAATGACTAACATTAACCTAACCACCATCTGTTGGTTGATGTCACCACAGCAGCATTGATTTGGCTCGGTCTTAACTCCATTTCTTGTTTCGCTTAGAAATGTTGGATGATTTAAAATGAAAAGATGTTGTGTTTCTTTTTTTCCCTTTCTGATATGCAGTCCAATACCTGAATTTACAAATTGACCCACATCAACCAATGAAAGACTTTTAATTACCCGTTAATATTGTACTTGTATGGGTGTGATACTTTCCTGTTTAAAGAAGAACAAGAGGGCATTATTAATGCATCCTAATGACTCATTATGGAGACCACTTGTGTGAGATCAGGGATGTTGGAGAAAGGTTTATTTTAACCTTCAATATGCTTTAGTCATTCTATTTACCTGTTTAAATTACTGGTACAAGGCCCATTCAATTTGTCTTTAGTTAAATACCTTAAGTGCAACGAACAAAAGAAGAATGCTTATCGAAAAGATCAAATGTGCTTATAAACAAGCCACGCTAGATAAAGATCTGTACTCTGTGGGATAGGCCTGACTCTGTTTTTGTCTGATGACGCTTAAATGAAACCGATTTTTAACATGAAACTCCTTTATTGTAGCTGTAAAGCGAAACATTAACTAACGAAACATTCTCTGCTAGCTCCGAACTCGTATTGTTTGCTAACGTTGAATAATAAATGACCAGGAATCCTCTTTTCTTTGGGGCTCTAAAACAGTAGTAATCATTTGCAGCCATGGCAGCAGTACAGCCTCGCTTTCTGTGTAGGTTCTATCCAGTAAAAGGGGTTGTTTACGAGCCAAATCCGTGCAGGTAATGGCTTACTCAACCCAAACTTGCATTTTAGGCAGTACCAGAGGCACTTCTGGTCCTGTTATTTGAACAACTCCTATAAAAATGCAACTTCCAACTGGAGTTACAACACTGAAAGCAACTACTTAGGCAAGTGCACATATTTTTTAGTATGCTGACATACAACAGAGTGCTATGTCTGCCCACTTGACATAATTTAAAGTCTTTCTCTTCCCAAAGTACGGGTCATCCACAGTTCAGAGCTTTTCCATTCCTGCGGGTACTGCAGATGTTGCTGTAATCATCGTTATCAACTCAGGAGGGGCTCGGCCCACCCAATTTCACCAGGTTTGTGAATGGGTCCAAGCAGGACTTCATGACAACTATATTAGCCTGCGCAGTAAACATTGGCCATCTAATACTCTACTCGTGTCTACCTCCCAGGGTGAGGACAAGGGTTGAACTTCAGGGGGGAAACTTGCTGTCACTACCTGATTGTTAGACTGTAAAAAATGAGGATTTTTCTTGGCAGTTTAGAATAAATTACTGCTATTTCTGCTGTTTGCAGTTGATTACTGTGTCACATTCAAAAACATAACAGTATACCTGAAACAGATGGCAACAAGAAAAGAAAGGTTTCAGGCAAGAACAACAGCAAAAAGATGCAAATATAAAGCTATCAGGCTTTATTGGAAGAGTGGATTGATTTTCCTTTGTCATCATGTCCTTGACTTCTTGTCATTTCAAAATGGACTGTAGATTAGAAAAGCAATCATCATGTCAATAACTTTGATAGAGGATCATCATCTGATTGGAAACTATGAAATGATCAGGACGAGGCAGACATAGAAAGAGTTTATTCCACTGAAAACTGTGTAAGTGTATGCTTAACCCAGCATGTTTTGGATTTCTCTACTCAATGAAACCGTTTATGAGGCTTAATACAAGATAAATACATAATGAAAATAGTTCAGAGGGTGTTGTGTTTGTCTATGTTTTTAACATACCAAACATATACGGTGGGAAAGGTTACCAAACAGTTTCAACCTTGGTCATTTATCTTCATCAGACGATGCAAACGTCTGCATGTCTGGTTTATCTACAGTACTAGCATTCCCAACAAAAGGGTACGACATTAATTATCTATTCAGGTTTGTCAGGTGACTGCTTGCGAATAAAAAGGAAAAAAAAAAAAAAACTTTTAAGAACTGGAACCCAAAATAGCTGGTTTCTGCAGAGTATACCAGTTATTTTGCCATATTCTTCAGGCAAACTTTCTCTGTTATTCAATATATTGGGTCCCTTTCTCTTGTTAAATTTGTAGCATAGGCCAACAGTTTAAAAAAGTGAGGACGAGGGATTCTTCTTAACCACACATGGGACTAATGCTAGGATTCTGATGTTTTTGGACTAACTTATACCATGGTATATTATCAGTTGGTCACGCACATTTTTTATTTTTCTATTTCACCAGGAAGTCCCATTGAGATTGAAAATGTATTTTACAAGAGACCTGAACTATGTAGCAGAAAAACACAATTGGCCAAACTTGGAGACAACCTACAGGTTGAGTTATTGGCTTCAAATTAAACCGGATGGAAACCTACAAACTCTTATCGACACAGATTTTTCAACCAACTCACAGAGCTTAACACATGTTAGTCAATTTTTTTGTGTACACATTAGCTTTAGTTATGCTAGCAAACTACGGCTGATAAAATCAGCTTGAGACAGACACCAAAGGGCAAATGGTCCACGTTACAAGCTTTGTTTTTCAATCCTTTCAAAGAACACCTTCAAAGCCCTGCACAATCTCCTCCACAACTGTCTCCCTCTTTCTCTCCCCAGTCTATCTCTGTATCTCATGCATACACATTCCTGCCAGCAATGTCAGGCCTTTTCTCACTCTCCAGAGCTATGCATCAGGCAGAATAGAGCACTGACCTCAGCCATTTTCAAAAGGAGCCTCTAATCCAGCCCTCTTAACTCAATTACAGAGTGTCAGAGGGATCACAAAGACTTTCTCACCTGTCATCTATCACAACGAAGAGACAGAACGAAGAGACACAACTCTGAGCCATGGATTCCTGCCTGAGATGAACAACAGAAGGAGACAGCAGAAAGTGACAATTAAGAGAGCCTTTTAGATTTTTTGCTTTTTAGTGGTTAGGACAGAATATTGAAATGTTTATATATCGTAGTTCTGACTTGTGTCATATAATTATCCAATCGCTACCCCACATTAATTTAATTTTAATTCCAAATTTTCAAAACACAATAAACAAAGTTCCCTGGCAATTTCAGTCCCCATTTCACCACTTTGGGATTCCTCACAGAAGGACATACAGTGTGACATGAAAAAGGGTAACATGTAATTAGTTGATTTGTAAAAGAAGAAGTTGACAGATGGATGTTGTCAGCCAGCAGTGAAAAGAGGCGAGGAGATGAAAAGAAGTGGAACAGATACCAAAGGACAACAAAACGATTGATATGAAAAGGAACTATAACCTTGCATGTGAACCTTTTAGTTCTATTCTTCACTTATTCAGAAATGATGATCCATCATTATATGATTTTCTTGCAAAATATCATTTATCACACAATTGCTGTGTGTTGTTTTTATGGTGTAGTCCTAATATCCTAATAGTTCTCTGTCGACCTGAAGTAGAGAAACAAGCCCTTTGAGGCAGTTGTGTTGCTATTTCAAGCCAGTTAACTCTCTCTCCCTCTCCCATCCTTTCACTAGCTCTCTGGCCTGCCATGTTGTGTGAAGGCAGGAAGCAGCGGGATCCACCGGTGGCTCATTAAAAGCCATTAGGGAGCAGCGCACAGACAGGATACGGGCAGTGAATAGAGGAAAGCAGGGCAGGGCTGAGGACACGGTTACTCTCTCAACCCTCCCTCCCTCCCACCTCCTCTCACCTCCACCACCATACACACACACACACACTCACACACTGTTATCTTCTCCACACAGCACTTCCTATGGCCCCACACATATTCCAACAAGCCCCTGCTCTTAGCTCTGCCAACTCATGTCTCACACCCATCTGACCTGAATCAGTGACGGCAATAACATGTTCTTCACCCCAATGTTTTCGCTATCTCTCTGTCTGAAATCTTATCTCCTGTTGCTGCCTTTGTTTGTACATCTCTTTGACCTTTTCTCACCTCGGGCTCTCCGTCTCGTTTGATAGTTGCCATCTTTTTGGCACAATGCATATAGTGATGGACCGGAAAAACATTAATAAAAGCACAGCAAGCTGCCAGGCTTACTGTCTGGGGCCCCTGGGTCACAGAGTAAATAACAAAAAAAAAAAAAAAAAAAGGTCTGCCAGGTTGGGATTGTTGCCCTGGGGCGTCAAACAGAAGCTCCACCTGAATGTGACCTGCAGCCTGGGAGGATAGAGACAGCAAGCCATTATCAGCAGCACTTAATGGGAGGAATAAATAAATCAGGGAAATGTGTGATGCGTCAGTTATTTTTGGTAGTTTTTTTGTAATCATTTGCAGCAAGAAATAAGACATCTTTGCACTCCCAACTATCATCTTTGAGCATCTGATATCTTGTGTCAGTCTTTTATCGCCCAACCAACATTCAGTCAAAGCAATGAAAAAAGTGACTGCCAATCAAATTGGCTCAAACCTCAATTTATCACGTGTGTTGCTTCCCTTTGATATGTTAGCGCTTCACTGAGCAGAGGAGGTCTATTGTGCAACTTTAGGCAACATGTGTTGAGGAAACTTTAAACCTCCACTTCGTAGTACTGCATTACCTAGAAGAAACATTTGAGATTAAAGCACGAGACATCTTGAACCCAGCAGTTATGATAGGAAAAGAAAATTGCAAAATGATAATTTCTGTTTTCACTGAGGTAGATGTAGTCAATGTGTTGATTAAGTTGTTTCTTTGGGGAAGAAAGAGTACTCGAAATCAAATCCAATATAGTGAGTTTTAAATAATGTTGAGGGCAACTTTTATTTGAATTCTGATTAATTAAGTCAAAAAATACACACTATAAAAGAACAAGAGTGAAGATATAAAACCAAGGAAGGAGCTGCTCCTACTAAGATTCCGACCACACCTCTAAGGTTCTTTAAACATTTCCTCAATATTCTTTTTGATATCATTGTGCACTCCTCACATTATTGCACCCATCCATGCAGATTTTTCTTTCCAGCATGAACTAATGCATCAGATTGTGTTTCCTCTCTTTCATCACTCACTAGTTTATGTAAGTCTGTTTCAAAGCATATAAAGTGATCTCCGTCACAATCAAGATGTTGCAGTTGCTTCAGTGCAATCACTGAATGTGTCTTAAATGAATCGCCACAGGAGAACATGTGGAATACCGGTAATCACAAAGTTGCTTACATAATGAAACACCCTCTATTGTCTTCACACATTCAGATCTTTCTTTTGTTAAACACATTACTGCATTGACTCGCCGCACCGCAGAGCACAACTCTGACTTCCAGTAATTACAATCTCAAAGTCACTTGACACCTCTGACCTGTGAGTATTTGGAGGCTCCTCTGTCAGAACGGACTCTCTCTGGGTGGAATGGCTGGGTTGTCCCTGCCAAAGAAAAAAATAAATATAGCAGCGTCATTATCTGCAGCAGTTAACCAGGATCATTTTTCTCCTCTGCTTGCACGTGCTGATTCCAGCTGTTGCCATAGCAAGTAATCCTGTTTTCCCAAGTAAGCTGCTCGATGACAGAGGTTCAACATTTGAGATTTTGCTGGATTAATGAAAATCAAATGGAGGACAATCAAAGTGTTTAGAATTGACACACTTTGAAAGCCTTTGTGGATGTTTAGTGCTGATTGTAAATACACAGAACGTAAAAGTTGATCTTGTGGTTATGGCATACTCTGAAGCAGTTAGGTTTTTACCTAACTACTCTGAAGCAGTTAGGTAAAAATTACATACACAATGTTCATAGATCTAAAGTTTAAATGATTCTTATGAAATCTCAATCGTTACATTCAATTTCGTTGTGAATCAAATCTGACTTGTACATCTGTTTGAAGGTTCTCTTATTAGTTCAGGGTTTAAGTTTTTATACATAATGAGAGAATCTGACAAACTGCTACCAGGTTATGTTATGCCTCTCCATTGATCAGCAGTTTAAAAAAATAATGAACAAGAATATCTGGAAGGACACTGCTATATTCAGCAGTTAATGTTAGTCACCAAGACTGTCACTCATCTGTTACTGCAGGGTCGCCATGCTGGCCAATACTGTCTCAACCTTACTTTCATTCAACCCAATGACAGACTAAAAGCTCGAGCTCTGCGATAACTACTTCATGATTCATGCATGGAGAGACAATAAAGAAACCATCCCGAGAAAATGTCTCACCACAGATACCACAACCATCTCAATATGTGATAAGTTTGTCTGCTGTCATTGTCTCATTTCCTGTTCTTAAAATAAGACTCCATCTTTCCTTTTATCCACTTCTCATAGCAACCGCTTGCAAACGGCTGGGCGGGAATACTCATTCCAAAGCTATTTGTCAAATGACTAAATCAATGCAATATGTTGCCTCTTTGGTCTGTTCTCAATGTTTAGTGGTCTGGGAAATGTTGTCACATGCTCAGACAACATTCCTGGCTACTACTGTATCAGCCGTCACTGTTACAAACACTTACAGTCGTGCACACAGTCCTTTATTGATGTGCAGCAAGGCCAGTTTTATGTAATATTCTGCCTCTTCATCTTCCGTGCCGATGATGGCCTGACTGCCTCCAGGGGAAAACTGCAATCTGTTTGTGGTTTGCAGCTGGATGCAGGTGATGAAGCTCTGCTTGTAGGCTGGGAGACAGCTGTGTGAGTGCGGCGGGAGTACAAATGAGGCCAACAGGCTGTCTTTCAAAAGCCTGGAAGGAAAGAGAAGTGTTTTTTAAAGCTTAAGAAAGAGAAAGGGTGCTGATGAAGAAGAGATAATCAGATATTGTTTACAATCTGCACAATCTCAGCAGCATTTTAAGTAAATCCTGAAAGTGAGAGTACATATTGCCAGAGGGTCGACATTTAAGCAAAACAAACTGTAGATTGCCCGTAACATGTTTCCTGAGATGCTTTGATTTGGTCGGTTAATTTGGAAGGAAACCCATTTGCTAATTGATTGGTGCATATTTTGAAACAAAGCTGCTGATTGGTTTACTTATGGCCTGATTACTATTTATGTTTAATGTTTCAACTGCTTCCTGTTGAGCTGTAAAGTCATGCAAAACAGACGATTCGCTCTCCAAACAGTCATTCATGAAGATTCTGTCAGGATCAAAGCAATTTCTACTGCTGCCCTCTAGAGAGTCAGTCAAATCAGTAATGTCAAGATCCTAATTTATTTGTTTTCTGTATTATTTAAAATCAAAGAAAGACACTCCTGTTAAAAAAAACACCATATTCCAGTTTAATCAAACCTTCAAATGTTTCAGAAATGGGTTGTAATGGAAGTAAAGTCCTTTTTACATGATTCTGAGCATTACTCAGCATATTCTGCATGTCTGATTCTGAAGCAGTACCTCTGCAGACAGACAGGTGGAAGCAGAGAGCCATGACGCCTCAGCAGCAGCTGATGCCCTGCAGGGTCCAACACAATTAAAATGTCTTTTTATTCAATGCCAGCTCCATCTTTGTGTCACTCCTCGGGACGTCCTGATTTCAGATGGTAACACAGCCACTCTAGCGACAACAGCAATGACACTTAACGAACAAAAAGAAAAAACAAAACTAGAAAAGGATGAAGAAGAAGAGCTGGGACAAAGGCCCGGGAGAACATGGTAAGCGATTAGATCATGGTTAATGTTATTTCTGCTGGAAAAAAACAAAAAAAACCCCTCTTCTGTACTTTGTTTGAAAAAGTCATAGAAATGTGGATAAACGTGTTTGACCTTCCATGAAAAGATGACAACAACTTTGAGAAAGAAAAGAATGATTCAGAAAAATCCAACCATCCTTTTCTCTCTCTCTCTGTCTCGCCCACTCTGGGGACATGGTGAATGTTTTGTCAGGATCTTTTCCTGGTGTCAGCATTTTGGCACAGGGGAGTGATTTAAGGGGGCATGACTTGCCCCCACGCCTGACTGTTTCAGTCTGCCCTCAGAGTGTGTGCAAACAAATAAAGCCTTTTTAATTAGCGGCAGGGCAGAGATTGACAGTTTATGGTGTTAGAGATAGCACAGTTACCAGGTATTACTCTAAATATTTGGTGCGTTGCAACGTTGAGACAATTAGTGTGTGATCTCTGGAGGCTCGTTAGTGGGTAGAACAACTTACAATTCATATAGTTTTTAATGTGAGGATGCAACTTGAGAAAATCTGCACAAATAACTTCATTATTATATTTGATCTTTTTGCTATTAGGTTTGGTTGAGGGATTTCACTGAAAAGACAAGTTTCATTTGGATTTTTTTTTCCTATAAAAATGCATCATAATGCCCACCCACACAATGACACCTTAAAACAATGTTGATGTTGACCTTAGGGTGATAAAGGTCAACCTAAATCACTAAGCTACAACTGGAGTGGAACGGAGCTCAACGGAGGAGTCTAATGTCTGTGTTATTGAGCTGTTCAAACTACTCACTTGAAAGGAAAAATATGTCTGTAATTTGAAGTTAAGTCAACAATTCTCTAAATTCAAATATACTGTAGCATTTATTTTAATCTTACCATCAATAATTAAGTAAATAAATTAAAAAAAAAAGATTACAAATGAAATAATATATGTGGATAAAAGTTTCGGCAAAAAAAAAATGTAATCTACATCATAAAAACAATATAAACTTGAAAATAAATGAATATTTTAACTTGATGTCCACATAGAAATCAAAGTCCATCACTTTGATCCACAAATGAAAGCTTTTGATGTTAAATCTGCTCACAATAATTGTTTGTCATTGACTCAGTGTAATCCCTGGGTAATGCATATCTCCACAGAGGTTTAGTACGCTGACGGTTTTTGGCTCGGCATCAGAGACGAGCCGGGGCAGATGAAGAATAGAAATTCCACGACATGAGCTGTTAGATATCACATTTCACCTCTGTGGAAATCCTACAAACCTCCCCATGAACAACACATTACTCTCTCCATCTATTACAGTATTTCAGATCCAAATGTTACCCCATTTGTTGTTGTAAATATATGGCAGCCATCATCCTTTGTGTTGTGTCAATGGAAAAGAAACAGCAAGCTACTTCAAGATCTTTCTTTATGCTTAATATTTAATTTAGCATTGGTAGTGTCACATTTTTAGACTGATTTAACCTTTTTAAAAGAGGGCAGGATAGCAAATACTGATATAGAAAAATAATATGCTGGTTAATGTATAGATCAGCTTCCTAAAACAACACAGTTCTTCATTGTACCCTTATCATGACCCTAGATTTTTTTTTGCTCTGGGCCGTGAATGTCATCATTTACACCGTGCCTGTGTGAGGGCATATCTGACGCTGATGGGGCCTGTGTTTATTTAATTCCGACTAAATGACGGGGTTCAAACCTACAGCTTCCTCTGCTCTTAAAATGTAATTATAGAGGGATTCTTTTCCTGCTAAGGCGTTTGACATCTATGTTGAACTTTTTCTCTCTTCATTGTACATTGATTCATAGCTCAACCTATAGTTCAACCTAATATTTAATATTGTGTCTTCTTGAATTGTGGGCTATTTGTCCGCCTTTCTTTCTATAATTTAAATGTGTTTTTTGTCCACATATATTTCACAAATATGTTTCCACAAAATATGTTGATCCTGTGGATATATTTGGACAAAAATCATCTTTAAGGTAAGCAAGCAAAGAGGAAATAACAAATTAAACGTTTAAGATTTCCCAGCACGTATTGTAATTTGTGACCTCACAGAAACCGTGCGTATTTTTGAAAATGAACAGGATGGACTGTACTGTAGGTGTGATCAATCAGTGATGGAAAATTGCGGTGACATACTGTAGCTATAGGGAAGGTTTTTTGTACAAAAGTAACAGACTCTGATAAATATATAAAACATGTCAAAGACACAACTGCAGTTACATCGGTGTTGGCATTAAATGATTTCTTTTTTTTGTATGATAGAATAATCATTACTTTTCAAATATATCTAAGAGGACTAGCCCATCAAACATATTTATTATTTATTTACTGATTATTTACCTTTCAAAAAAACTGTATTTTTCTCCTTTTTCAATTGTTTTGTTTTTTTTCTTTCACAGTATCAACATTTGAAGGATTCTGTTTCGAACATGTCAAACAAGAACACCTCACCATGAAAGTGGGACCTGTGTGTGTGTGTGTGTGTGTGTGTGTGTGTGTGTGTGTGTGTGTGTGTGTGTGTGTATAATAGAGACTTGCAGTCTACTCTGCGGGTTCACGCTGTTGGTGTTTCATTGATCTCTGATGATCTCTCAGCTCGCTGCAGCACGAGGCGGAGGACGGTGGTGAGTGTGTTTAACAGGACTTTAGGAGCAACAGTCGATTATGAAAAACATATTTACACACAATTTAATGACCTTTAATTTTTAAATGTTATCATTGAGCACTGTTGCTTAAGCAGCTGAAATAAAGAATCGAGAAATTCTCATTGTAAAGCAAAATTGAATAGGAAAAGCTGCTTGAAGTGAAGCAAAACAAAACATGCATTTATTTTAATCAGTAAGAAAAATATCATTGATTACATGATGACAAAGTCAAATTTCCCCCCAAATCATTCACAAAAAAAGACAAGCAAACAAACATTCATAGACTATATATTCCAACTTTAATTCCCTGGGTATACAAAAGGTCATTTAAATGCTTTTGATGTGATATTTTAATTTTTTTCTATCAAATACAAATATCTGAAGAGGTTTTCCTCGAATGAAGTCTGACATATGTGGTATTGCTGAAAATCTGGGATTTATTCAAAGGTTTATACAGCATTTGGAAATTTAAATGTGTTTTGTTCTGTGTTTGGAGTGGACTATAACTTTATAATGGATGGGATTTAAAAGATGTGTCACACATTTTGAAATATGTACTCGTTCTGATTCATTCCAAGTAAACAATAAACATTGGTTTTCAATCGAAAGATGTTAGTGAACAAACTAAGAGAAGACTCTTTAGAAACCAGAAGTCATCCATCTCTCAGCCAGTGGAGGTTTGTGATATTTCTGCTTTCAGTGAGTTTATTTAGTCTGCTGTTCATCCTCAAAGTTTCCTCACTGGTTCTGTGATGCATGGCTGAGAAAGTAAAACACAGAAAGTCCAGGGAAAAAAAAAAAAAAATCACATTCAATTAATTCTTTTGTGCAGTTATTCAATTTTCAGCAAAGTCATACAATAACACTGTAATATGATAGCAACAATGAATAATTTACGAAACAAATCACACACACAGATTGATAATGATAATAAATTCAGAGACTATTTGATATATGTATAATTTCAAAAAACATTTGTTGCTGCGAATATGTTCCTAAAAAGGATTTGAAGACCTAAACAACCTTGTGTAGTTAGGAGAATCCTTTCATAATACTTTCTATACAGTATATTAAACACTGATATATATTAGTCATCGTATAATGCTGTATTATTTATTTTTTTTCCTTTAAATGCATTGTTCTACCTTTAACATTTTTTGTAAAATCAAGTATTTTCATTGTTTTAATTCCAAAAATGTCATTTTTCAGATAAATAAATAAATAGTTAACTGAGAGATTAAAGGGTGTCCTTGCATTTGCGTTTTACATTTATGCACATTTCCTTTGTGTGTGGATGTGCGTGTGCGTGTGTGTGTTTGTTTCCATATTTGTCAGTAAGAACAAGAGACACAGAGAGTGAAAGGTCGGGCTGGGAGTGTCGTCGAGGTTGAATTTATGAGTGTAATGAAGCATCTCTGACGCAGACAGACTAAACAAAGACTGTAGACACACACACACACACTCACACCCACATATACACACACACACACATGCACCCCCCCCCCCCCCCCCCCCCCCACACACACACACACACACACACTAGGATTTACATCTCCAAAGGTCTGTCCTCTTCCTGGCTGGAAAAGTCATGTGACCAACTAAAGGAATATATTTGTATATGTCGACTATAATTTAAGACACATTGTAATTGTATGTTAGAGTGTTGTTTATGATCCGAAAACGAACAGTTAGTTGATTAGCTTTGAAAATGTTCTGATCACTGTCCTTCAGATCTTGCTGTACCAAAGATTGTTGCTTAAAAAGCAGCCGTTTATAAATGAATCTTTTAAACTCAACATTTTCATTATTTCTATGCCTGATTTATTTGAATCTGCTTTTCAATTTGAATTTGTTTTCCACAATTTCTCTTCTTGGATTATAGAAATGACGTGATTTTTGAGGGTGTTGTTGTTCTATAAAACAATATTTGAAAGGGACATTGTGAACATGCACTTTGACTGATATGTCAGTTTAAGCTCTGATTAGGATCCTCCCTCCCTCCTGTACTTCTGTTTTGACTTGCATGCCAGTTCTGTGACTTGTAGTGGCGCTGCTTCAGCCCTGCAGTGGATTCTGATCATACCACGGAGGAGATGCCTTTGAAAGGACAGATGTTCCCTGGCTTCAAATCTTTGGAAATTCTTCCCCAAACCAATCCACTAGCCTCCTTCCATTGTATATTTGTCGTCACTCTAAAAATAGCTGGCCAGTAACTGACAGAACAATGTAACTGATGTGAAGCTGACTTGTGGGCCAGTAATCTCTGAACGCGAAAGGCGTCAGCTCTGAAGGAAGGTCGGTTGATTTAGTCATGGTAAATGGATTTGGGCGAGGGGACACCATGAACAAACCTATTTTTGTCCACATAAGGACTAGTCTAGATGTCTGGAAGGGCTCAGATGTCTTATGCAACAGCAGAGTGTAGACCTGGCAGATGAGGCGTGATGGGATCTGGCCAGTTCAGCCACATTATCCCAAAATATTCTGCCCACATTCACAGTGGAGTTGCACTTATTACATACTCTTCTTAAAATTTCACAACAATTTTCTCAGCTTAGAATCATCATTTTGGTGCTTGAGGACAACTTTTTGTGCCACATCTGAAATAATTTAATATCTTCGGAAAATGTTGGTGAAAAAGAAAACAGACATTTTCAAATCACAATCCTAGAAACTGCTTTTTCAGCATTTCTGATCATGTCTTTGCCCTCTCGCTGCGGCTTCAGGCATGAATGGCTGATTGTTCGAGGGCCCTTATGACAGCTCCCCTGGGGCCCATCAATTCACCAACGCTCCTGGAACATCAGGTCATGGCTAACCAGGCTGTGGGGCTGCAACCTGGCCATGCTGATTTTTTTTTTTGCCCTAGTTCGAGCTGCAAGACCTCCAGGGCGCACAGCTGGGTCCCTTAAAAAAGCCCCTGGCTGAATGTTTTAGAAACACTGCATCTCCTCTTACCATGCACTCTCCCTACTCGCCATCAACCAAGCACAGACATCAGATACTAGGCTTTTTACTCGATATCTTTATCTTAGCTCGCCAAAGCCCCTGGAAACCATATTAAGGACTATGTTTCTTACCAAAAGACATCTACATTTGGAGAATTTGTCCAACATTTCCATTATCCCCCCCCCCTCTCTCTTTCTCTTTCCATGTCTCTCCCCCTGTACGCTCACACACGTCTTAATTTTCTCTACTCCCCCACCAGAGCTGCTATCCTACTGGATCAGTTACAGCTGACCACCAGTCAGGTGGGTCTGCGGGACATTTCAGATGAAGGAGGGGCAGCCACCCTTCAGCCTATAGCTCCCACACTCAGTCCCAGGCCCTGCTGAGGCCTCTGTCACAGGCAGGGCAGAGAGACACCTGGCCAAACCACGGAAACACTTCCAGCTGCAGACTGCCTGATGCTCACCGCGGAGAGAAACCAGGCCAAAGGTGGAGGAGAAGGACTGCACCAACATGCACAGTTTTCTCAACTTCATGGTGTTTACTTTATTCTCTGAACTATGGGCATTTTAGAGAGGCAGGGACTGCTCCAAACGTCTTTACGTCCACAGTCAATTCCAGCAACTTTTATATTGTCCAAATGTTTACACTGCTTCACAATAAAGATCTTCTTTCCCCCTCAAAATGGAAAAGAAAGCAGACTGTTAAAGCGTGCTCCTCAAAGTGAAAGTGGGTGAAAAAAGACAGCAGACAGAACAACGGCTCCCTTTTCTCTGCGACCAGTCGACATGAAAGAGCACATTATGTGTGAGATTAGAGGCAATTACACTGGGAGTGCGCTTTAAGACCTTTGTTTGCCAACATGACAGGAGGGAGCAGGGCTGTAATTTGATGAGGGGGCAGCGGCGAGTGAGAAACTCTGCATGGCAAGCTCCCAGTGGAGAGAGGCAGAAGAAGTGAAGCCTTTGTAACGCTGACACTGCAGTCTGCAGAAATGTAGACATTTAGAGTAACATTTATTCTACCAGGATTCATTAATTGGTTTCTTTGTCCACGTGGTCTGATTTATTGTGTGTTGACCATTTATGGCTGAAAATGTTTTTTTTTTCTTCCTTTTTTTTTACAGCCTGGGAGGAAACACTTTCATCTTGGCCTTTTGTTCAACATTACAGTTCAAAAGCTGCTATCTATTGTTTCAGCATTTATATGAATCCAAATGGCACAATTGAGTCGGTTCATTCAAATGTCACAAATACTGTAAACATATGTTTCAGTCTGAACCTGCGGTCAGACAAAATAATAAAACACACCAGATCTTCAAGACGTGACATCTGCTGTACTCTGGCCGGGTGCATTGTTCGAACATGCCCCAAGTTTTCAGGACAGGAAACAAGAAGCTTGTTCCAGCCCGGGCAGCAGAAAGGAGCACGTCTTTATTTGAGGGAAGTCATTCCTGTCGATATATAAAACACCAAAGCAAAGGTTTCCTTCCCCTTTACTTTCCTGGTGCGATCTCCTTCAAAAGGACACAAGCCTTTATACTGGGCTCACATGCACACACGGGACATGAAGGATAACAAACAGAGCCATTTGAATATCAACTAACCTGCCTTCTGTTTGAATGAGGAGGGGGTAGTTATGGCACAGCTCTGGAGGGCCCGTACAGCATGCTATACTTTCACATGCTCAGTTAAACTGGGGAACAACAGAATAACAAAGCATTTCTACAGGTGTACTGAGAAATTCAAATGTGTTATTGTAGTTTGTGCTAAAATTTGAAAAACAAAAGAAACTTTTACCACTAAGTATCGAAATAAAATCATGCTGTAAGCATTTTAATGATTTTTTTCTTCACGTTTTACCTTTTTTTTTACATGATATATGTAACAATAAACTTGAAAAAAATGCACATTGTAAACTGTTGTCCTGAAACAAAGATATACCTTGTGTAAGAGCAAATCCCCTGAAAATATCATTATATTCCTAGTATTGTGCAAGGCTGAGTTTGTTTACAGTACTCTGTAAACAGGTGAGAGGAACTGTGTTCCTCCAGTTAAACAGTATAAACAACTGTAAACAATGGAGACAGATACGATATGAAGAAGAAAACAAATGCCAAAAATTCCAAATTCCTTTGAAAAAAATGCAATCATTACCATTGTGAGCGGCATCTTGAGTTAAGTTCAAAGTTTATAACATTACAGAGAAATATGCCATATCAACACCATTGTATGTTGAAAATTATTTGTTAGAAGATAAATATGCTCTGGTGTAAGTACTTAAAATCATTTTCTCTCACGGTGATACAAAAACATTGTTTTTATCCTCCACTGTCTTGTTCTACATCCTAAACTGTCCCGTAATGCAGTGTGAGAGGAGGAAGAGGACCACCTATTAAAGTGAAATCTTAGGAGTGATGGATTGGAGCTTGTTGAGGGGGAGTGGAGCAGCTACACCCCAGGGGAGGGGGATGATGAACAGACGAGGGAGGGAGAGGAGGGGGTTAGTGGAGAGTTCACTAAATCCCTACTCACACCTCTGGCTGTGGGAGGGGGGAGAGGGTGGAGAGGATGGAGACCTCCCATGCTGTCCGATGGAGAGATTTGATTGATTCAATCCTCTAAAGTACTTTCAACTTTTGCCTGTTTTCCCTCAAATCTTTTACTTTCATCTTAATTGTTCCATATGAAAAATATGATCTCTAAGGAGGTTTGTTAAGATGTTAGAATGAGTTACTTCACCTCTGACATTTCTAGTGTACAGTAGTAGCTGTTTCTGTAATGTTTTTTTCCCTAAATACCTCAAAGATGAAAGCAGAAAAACTTGACCGGACCATTCAAAACTCAGTGACCTATTTGAAAGCAATTCGAGGACTTTTAAACTTTCTTTGTCTTTCTTTCCAGTTGCATTTTAATGTTTTTTCTCAAAACATGCCATTGGCAGTTATTCAAGGACGTTATAAAAAAGCTTTACGTATGATGATGTCCTCATTTTACCCAAATGAGACATTATGAGTGCACAGGATAGCCAGTAGATTTTACTGTAAGGGCTATATTACTCTCATGATGGATAATTAACAAAAGGAACAAGTTTTAAAGCAGGACAAAAGATATCGCCTCTTATTAGACATGCTTTTCTTTCTTTCTTTCTTTCTTTCTTTCTTTCTTTCTTTCTTTCTTCTGGTGCCGTCATTTCCTACAATTCAACATTTACTTGAACATTTTGGATGGAGCTTCAAGAGTGTTAAGCTAGCGGCTAATGTCGCCACAAATTGCTAGCCTCAAATGAGAGATGAGGAGCAGCTTAAGAGGTTTAAGTAAGCCAGCACTTCTACAAGTTCACACTTGACATTTGTTTTTATACCACTGTAAAGTGTACTGTGTTTCTGTCATTGCCAAGGGCTTAAAATGTTTCATTTGGCTAAAGTAAAAGACTTGTTTTCTGAGACCACAAAAAGACAAGTATTCTTCCAGCTTTATAAAATAAATCAATTGTTCATAAATCTGGGAATAAAGAACCAAGACCCACAAACCTGTAATAAATTAACTACCAGCTGTTTAAGTCTATAAATTAAACTGGATCCTGTAGTGTCATTTTAGGACAATACATTTGTGAAGCGGCAAATGGAGAAGCTGCAATCCTTGTGGTTTAACGCCTGGTGTGTGGAGGAATTACTGCTGCAGGAGTTTGCCTTTAACAGTCAGGAAATGACCCATAATCTGCAAGCGTTTGACTGCTGCAGCATTCCTGTGAAATGACACAAGCTGAGCTAGATTAGGGCTTGGGTAATTAGCTCATTAGTCAACATAAACACATGGCAGGGCTCCCCCACTTTTACACGCTCTGCCCTCCCCTCTTACCGCCCACAGCTGGTGGCAAAAGTACGTAACTTACACACACACTGAACCAAGTCTAATTCATCATTAATCCAGTTTGATTTTTTTCTTTACTCTCTTTTTGTTACAGTTTTCCATGTTTTTCTCTGGCCTCATCATCTCTTCTTTTGCTCCAGACAAGCCACTCTTTCATATTGTAGCCGTGGGGGCTGAGGGCCGGCCACTTTTCACCACCACCTCGTAGCTTATCAGAGCACTCTATCAGCCTGAGGGAAAGACATGAGGGTTATAGCTCTTCACTTTTCTACTGCAAGACTCACAAAACCAGCAGGCTGTCAGCAAACAAGTATTGGTAAGCTTGGCCTCAGAAAACGTGCGCCTCCTGACAAAGAGAAAAGCTTAAAGGGTTATGGTTTTTTTTTTCTGTGTATGCTTGGAACACACAGACTGTCCTTTGTGCAGCGAGGTAAGCCTGTCCCTACACAGCCTCTCTTGTTGCTCTGGGGACAGATGCTGAACACTGGAGCCTGGATGGGTCTTTCACACCTCCTAAATGCAGCAGGAGGCTGTAGCTTTAATTTTTCAGAACCTCCTGCACCCCCTGAGAATCAACATAAAGCTCTTTTTCATCAATCATCACAAGCTGTGTGAAATATTTTGCAAAGTTTGTCAAAAAAGGTGTTGAAAATTGAAAGCATTCCCAAGTTTCAATCCCACAATATTGAAGGAAAAAAAAGCAAGTTTAGCACCGTCAATTTGGCTCAAGGTAACTTTTCATTCCTGAACAGGACTGGGTGCCTCAATGCTATAAAGAACAGAGGGTGTGTTTGGTCGTGTTTAGGGATTTATATAAATGACCATTTATGGGGTACGGAGCTCATTAATAGCCAGGTCATGTGAAGATGCACAGGTGAAATCAGCAATGGTCTGCTACTGAGTCAAGCTGGCAAATTTGAGGTTTTGTTTGGATAGAGACACTTAATTCATGGATAAAACGACGAATGAATGATGAATCTATCCATCATCTTCCAGAGATTCAGTGCTCACTGGTTTTAACATACTGTATGTGTATCATCATGTTATCTATAGATCATATATTATACATGTATTATTGATGAGTAATATTCTTATAGATTTATAATAATGCTTGGAATAAAAAAAGAGTTGGAATAAATAGTGTTTTATAGTTTCATTCCTAACTTTTTTTTATGTAGAATTGAGTGCTTATAAATAGTCAATTTCATTTTTCAAAAACTTTGTGATGATATGGAAAATAGCACTCTTGTTGAGTTAGGACAGTTTAGAAGATGCAAAAATAAGAAAAATGCAAATGATAATATAAAAAAAAATCTGGCCCCTCGGAGGTTCAATTTGATATACAGTGTGATAACAAATTACTCTCTTTGAATGTTGGTCATTTACTTCATATTGGCTTATTCATATCCATATTCAATGATAATAATGATAATGATATAATTATTGAAAGCTTGAAGAGGAAACTGTCTGTGATATACTTCCACTGACATGATTGGTGAGGGAAAAGGCCACACCTTGCTCTTTGGCAGCAGGCCACAGCCTTATCAAGCCTGATGAATTACACTGACACCCAGGCTATCTTAATGACTCCATCTATCTCCCCATCTCCCCCCTCCTTCCTCTCCCTCTCCCTCTCCACAGCCCGGCCTTGCACTTGCATCCTCCCACATTACAAATCGCCACAGCCATTTTCTTTCCCCAAGATTTATTTCTGGACTTTTTTTGTGCCTGTATTGGACAGATAGGAAAGTAGGTAGAGCCAGAAATCTGGGAGAAATATTTTACTTCTGGTTTTTCTATGGTCTGTTATGTGTGTTGAATTTCAATGGGTTGCCTCTACTAAAGGTTAAATTGACTGAGTTACTGTATATCTCACCATCTAGACCCGATCCTTGGTGGTAAGCAGTTGGCATCCTGCATTCTCATTTCCTGGTTTTTAAGAGGGCATCCTTCCTTCTTTGACTCCAGCTTCCTCTGCTTTGTAACACCCATTGCGCACAGCATTGCTTCACAGGCTCTCCCTCTGTTTGTTGGAAGGTGCTTCAAGCTTTAATTTCTTCAGGACAAATGGCCACCAACTGCAGCCGTTCTCATCACCTGTTATGACACATGGAGCTGAGAGGGTGAAACGTCTGGGTGAGAGGTGTCTTCGACCATGGCTTTAAAGGACACATTTCAAATCTACTCATCACTCATTTGTGTCCTTGTTGGGGGGTTTGTTGATGTTTAAACTTCTTTCAAAAATGATTGGTCAAGGCCTGCATGTCTATTTTTGTAGACACTAATATTGTTTCACTGATTGTAAAAGGGGTGAGTGTTCTGTACCAGGAATTCACAAATTCCAAGAGTAACTTTGTGTGTGGTACATCATCTATTTTATTAGCATGTATTAAGTGTTAGCAGCAAATAAGGCAATACATACAAAGGTAGGAAATGCATGTTGTTTTATTTTTATAATTGTTTGGTTGACAACACCTTCTTTTTTGCAGCCTGTTGTTAAATGTAAACAAGACAGGGGTCTCCACTTAATGCAATGTTTTGACTGAGGGGCTTATTTACAAAAGCAAATAACTACAATTAAAAAAGCGTCATACACATTTTCCCCTCCTGGCAATATCACTCAGACTATAGTTTTGTTGCTTTTCCCCAGTTTCTAATGTTTTTTTGGGGGGTTAATCCACCTGAACAGGTTTTGGATCACAAAAAATGTCTATTTAAAGTGTAAAACTGTCAAATCTGCAGGTTCAAGCTCAGATTTTTAGAAAATAAAAATATGGCTCGTGCCAGCTTCAATACCATTATTCTAATATTTCCTGTGTTCCACCAATCAGGTGTGATGCAATACCGAAGTAAAGGCTTGATGCACTTAGCTATATGGCGCTTTATTTTTCCTCTCTCTCTCTTAATGTCAAAGCGGGTAACGGATGTGCGGTCCAAGTATTCTGGTCGTAATAGTAGCTCAGTGTTCCGGGAACTCTTGGATAAAATGTTTTGAAAAAATGGCGGTGAGGTTTTCATGGGTTATAACTCCATCTTCCTCTTTTGCAGTGCAAGAGAGAGGAGAACAGTTTCACTCCTCTTTTTTCATACTTTTTTTGTTCTGGCAGGTTCCATGGTCTCCTGTCCATGGAAAGCATACTCTGCACATTCTGCAGACGGGGGTCTTCAGGGAGGAAATAGAGAGGAAATTGTGCAGAAAGTGTAAAAAATCAGTCTCTCTTTTCTCTCTCTCTCTCTCTCTCTCTCTCTCTCTCACTCTCTCTCTCTCTCTGCGGCTCAATTCACACAAAGAAGGACTCCTTGTTTCAGTTCACTTCTAATTACTCTCATTTATTCCTCGAGGGGAAAAAAAAAAGAAGTTTGCAACAAATTCATATTCATACGCAAACGATAGACCCTACTTTTGCTTTCACCCTGGCTTCATTCAAGGGGTTACATATTTGTGATTTACATTCATTTTATTGATCGACATTTATTTTTCTAATGTGCCCTATTGGTACGTTGAGAACTTTTATCTAAGTTTAAAAAAAAAAAATATATATATATCACGTTTTGGACATCTTTACTGTAATTGTGAGTCATTAATGAATGTCACTATCTCTCTGGCTACAAAACAAATCTACCAAAGAGTAAAGAAAATGAAACCTGAACTTGGAGCTGAAGTTGAACAGGGCAGTTTGTTCTTCTAAAACATCCAAGCGTTAATGTTTAAATATTTGAATTATTCTTACTTTCTTCATTTGAAAAAAATTGCAGAAAAAGGAGACTCCTAATCTGCAAGCGTGTGGCTGCTGCAGCCATCTGTCCTCTTTGACTAGACAATACATGATTATCACTCTCCTGCAAAATCAGTGCGGCTACACCTCTGGTCTTGCTGGTGGAAATGATGTTGGATTTCAATACAATCCCCTCCTTCAGCAAAACACAACGAAGAGGAAGAGAAAACTCTCACAGCTTTGCAAGAAATCTTTCCCGACCTTCTCTAGATAAATGACTGTGAAGCTCATCCGGCACATGCAGTTTGTCACTTTTACACCCTGACATTAAGTTCCAAGGAGTGCAGGATTAGTTTGTGCATTTGTGTGTCGGCAAGGAAATGAAATGTGTATATTTTCCCCTCAACAATCAGCTTTTTGTTGCAGCAGAAAGAAGATTTAAGAGCTAAAATTGGTTTGGAGGTTGGTAGAGAGGCAGCGAGAGCAGGGGGGGTTAGGGGCTGAGGTTTCAGACGAGGGGTTTGTAAATCTTCTCAGGGGAGCTCATTTGTGCCAGGTGGTCACACTTTTGGAGTTGGTAACTAACCTCTACCACATGCTGTCACCTGTATGTGAAGTTACGATGGGGTTACGATTACGGCACCTCCCCATGGCGTTCATGGTGGTGCCGTCTTTAAGAAAAAGAGACAGCAGTAACCCAGGAAACGTGCAGAAACAAAAACTACGACTTCCCTAAGAAATCCATTTTATCTGAGGTCTGAAATTGTTCCAAATAAACCTTTTCCCTATACAAATCACATGTATGCATTTTCCCATACCTTAAACAGAATGAATGCATTTGCAGGAAGGGAAAAAGTTTTTTTGTGAACAATTTTGCAGCTTATGGATGCAGAAAAGGACTCGAATGGCTGTTCATGATGAAAGGTGCTGAAGCAGACACAATCAGTCTGTGATGAATTTATCTTTTGTTCCATGTCATGTAGAAACAGCAAGATGGTCAAATAATCCCTTCTTTAATCAAAAATGGCTGATTGGATTTCAGAAAAGTTGATACATTTTTCAAGCCAGGGGCGAGAAAAAAAAAAAACAGGAAGAAAGAGTTGTATCGTTTCTAAAAATGCAAGATAGTCAGTAGCATTGTGGGTTGGTGATAGTACTATGAAGTTAAAAATATTGTCGCCAAGAGTCAAGGGTTAATAAAGCAAAGACAGACTGGAAAAAGCTTCAAAGAGACTTCTAAGTAGATTTGTCAGCGGGGTGCCTCGCCACAAAAGACCTTGTTTGGGATTGAATGAAAAGAGGCATGTCACCGGAGGGAAACGTGGTCAGGCATGTTGGATGTATCAAAAGAATCTGACTGATAAATAAAAGGAGGATGGAGAGGTTGTAAACTTCACAGCCTGATCCAAGGAGGGAAGAGACCCCTGCAGTCTCTGATTATTTAACCACAAAGCCTTCGACAGTTTCTGTACAGAACTGCATGCTAATAACAGAATCACATAAACACACACTCATAGACGAAGAGAGCCTAATTGAATCATATTTAACTGAACTATATGAGTTAAAACAATGACATGATAATGTTGGGTTTATGTTGAAGATTCATTTAATAACTGACCATCTATTTAACAAATATCTTTATAAAAAAACAAATATGCTACAACAAGAAACACTGAAAAAAGAAAGGATACAGAAACTTTAAATAGTAAAGCAACAAGTTGCAAAATCTGTAACAAAAAATATTCCAAATTAACATCCATCTGTTTTTCCCCAGCGGAGACGAGCATAAAGATTTTTTAAGTTTTTATGTATTTTGTTATTTGTTCCTTTGTACTTTGTCAGTTGTTTTTATTGTGACTGGTGTCTGACCGTTTACTGCTCCAGCGCAGCGTGAAAACAGATTTTTGGGTGTTTGGGAGATTTTTTTCTCGATTTACTAGATTTCCAAAATATGCAAACACTCATCAGTAGTAGACATGATTTCCTCCAAATGTTTCTTCGTACAAAAACACAGAGATGTTTTCAAAATCATTGTTTGTACCCTGAGGCCTGAAAATTGTGTTGAAAGTATTTCCAAAGACACACTTTTTAAAAATATTTTCAAAGTTGCGTCGTTTACATCAGCTGGCACGTACTTATACGATGTGGACACTCCATCACCACAAAACTGTCAGTCACTGAAAAATCAACAAAGCACGAGCTGAAGCTCTGGCTGTGGGCATGTTCGTCTCTGTGCACTAAGATCACGCTCATCAACAAGTTGCTCTGTTTGATAAAGGGAAAATATAACTGGCAGGTGTTTTCTTTTCCTCTCTTCAGACTTTTAAATAGCCTGAGGTGAAATTCGTGTTACAGGCCAAAATGTCCTGTAATGGAAGTAATGGATGAATCTGTGTGTTGTACATTTCATTAGTTAGAAGTGGCAGCTCTGTTAATGAAGCGTAATATGATCCATACTCGTCTACAGGTAGAAAACCTGAGGCCAGGAACATTTCAAAGACTCAGCTGATTACAAAAAGGAGAACACTTCCACCATTGGCTAAGTCAAATAAACAAGTGTGGCGTGACACTCATCAGATGGAAAATAGTTGTAGTGTTGAGCTTTTTATCTCTTCAAAGGCAAATCAGACAAAAACGGTGTCATTATTTTCCATGTCGACACCAAAGCTATTTCTCTCCGAGGTGGGTCAATTTGGGCTTTGGTTGAATGTTCAGGGAGAGGAGGAGTCTGGGGCTGTGTTAGAATTTGAGAGGTGTTAATCAGAGAGAGGATGTGGGCCTTCTGGCTCTACCTGATTACCACCAAATGGGCTAACAGCAGCAACAGCTGGACACTACCACTGGAGGGGTAGGAAAATAATCTGAGAGTATAATCATGTTTTTTTATTGCTAATATAATGACACATATTACTAACTTTAGGACAATAATAAGTACATCTTTTGAAAGTTGTAATTCTTGTTGTTGTGTGTTCATCCCCTTCTCTGATTGCCAGTTTCCCTGTCTGTCTCTGATTATACCTGTATGAATGCCTCTCCTTGTTCTGTATCTCACGTTTTTAGGACAATGAGCCAGTCAGTCAGTCCTGCCCCCTCACCCGTCTCCCCGTGTCTTTCCGTCCGTGATCCTTCTTGTCCCTCTGCCTTGTCTGTATCCCTGTCCCCCTGATTTTACCTGTCTGTCTCCTAATGTTTTTTGTTTGTCTCTATATCCCTCTTTTTCTTTCTCTCGCTCTTTGTGACTCTCCCTGTCAATGTGTGGCCTCAGATGGCTGTGAGTCTGGTTGTGTTTGAGGTTTCTGCCTCCTAAATGAAACAGAAGTGTTTTCTTGCCACTTTTTATAATTGCTGCCAGAGGTTAGCCTATGCAGATTAAGGTTTGTTCTCAATAAATAAAAAAAACAATATATAATATAATCTATATTTTGGGGTTGGCAGTAGCTCAGTCTGCAGGGACTTAGGTTGGGTACTATAGGGTTGCCAGTTCAAGCCCCCGTGCAGACCTAAGTCTGGCCTGGCTGCTGGAGAGCTACCAAATCACTCACTGAGTACAGCCGAGGTGACCTTGAGCAAGGCCTCAAACCACCAACTGATCGGGCCCTCTTTAAAGCGTAGCACCTAACCCCAACTCATGTGCGTGTGTGTATTTCCGGCATATGTGTGAGAGAAGCGTGTCTCCCATAACAGAGTTTAGACCAGAATTTCCCCTCTTGTTTTTAATAAGCTGGCACTATTTCAATAAATTATTCATTGATTGAACATGGAGAAAAGGGAACAACTATATTTTTCATAGCGCCTCATCTATTGGTTGAGCCTGCTGAGAGGAATCAGGTTTGCTTCTGTTAAAAGTACTATGTATTATTCGTTAACTGTGTTAACAGAAAAACCCAAACATTCCTTTTGTGTGTTTATCTGTGTTTGCCCCTCTGGTTCCCCATCATCTGCTTCTATTAGTCTGTCAGTCCATTAATTCCAGCTGTAGAAGAAAAAGGCTGCTTTTCTCCCGCTGGATGATTGGTCCTGACAGCCTGAGTGAGCCGGTGACTATGAAGAGATAATCAAGGATTCCGCTCTTTTTCTCACCTCACACCTCCCTGCCAAGTGCAAGTACATGACTCAACATTGGACATGTCAGGGGAGTAAAGGATTTCTGCGTGTGTCTCACTACTCTCTGCTTTTCCGATATGTTTTACACAGTCTTGCTGCAAAGCAGTTTAAAGGCCTGTGATTTTAACAAGACTATAAAAATGGTCACTCGTGTGTGTCTTTGGGTTCCTGATTTAGTCGCTATAGTGCATTGCAGACTGACATCAACAGAAAAATGGAAACACTGGTCTATATATGTACAGGCTCTTGGGACCTGTTGCGGTTTCTTCACATCTTGTTTTCAACTAAAAGACAAAGACACTGTCTTTGCAGCATGACCACAAGTGTCCCTAGACTGTGTCAGCATTAATCTTTTGTCACTTGGGGTCATTGCAACAGGCTGAGCAACATTGACATATCATTAGTCAAGTTGTACTCTCTTTCGAGCTCCAATTCAGCCTCCACAAAGCAAATTTATCTTTGCAGTAGTTAAGGTAAGGAGGTCTCAACTTCACAATCTGAAGGTGATAAAGCTCATAAAGTGTCAAATATCCTGCTTAAACTGTTCATAATTGAAGTTTATTGAAAAAAAAAGATAGCAAACGATGTAGGAAATAATGATTTTATATATCATATGTGGTCAGACTTACAAAAAAAGTGTCAATATAATACAAAATATGAACAAGAGGCTATACAAGTATGTAAATAATCATACTTTTAATTCTACAGGATTATATTTGCTTGTGCACTTTTCCAAAAAGATGTTTAAAAAAGCATGCGGTGTAGTTTTTTTTTAAACATGCAAATTGTACCAAACTTAAATTAAATCTGTATCATGGAATATCACAGTCTTGACTTGGCCGATTGAGTCAGTAGTAATATACATAACTTTTGGTATGTTTACTTGCTATAAATAAATGTATATTTTCCTGGATTATAAAAAAGACTCTTATATCACAAATTATATTTATAAATGTGGTGTTAACAGAATCTGCAGGGAGTCCAGCGGACTGTCTGTGACCTCATAAAGATCAATGTGAGCCTTTCACAGCGAGAGGAGGAAATGTAACAAAGTAACAATATGATTGTTTTGCACTTCCTCTAACATGAAAGCCACGCGGAAAGAGACACAATCTATTCTGAGCCTTAAAAGGCTTATTTCTTGTCCTTTTTTAAACTTGTTTATTTCTGAAAGGAATATTTAGAATATTTTTAGACTACATAAAAAGTGCCATGGCTTGAAATGGGGGGAATTGAAGGTGCAGATGTGTAAACACGCACACAAATACACGCACATGCACGCACACACATACGCACACACACACACACACACACACACACACACACACACACACACACACACACACACACACACACACACACACACACACCTACACACAGCAACTGTTGAGTATCATGCAAAAAGACGATATCACAACATCCGGCTTTGCACTTTGCAACCAAAGAGCGAGCACCAAAACACCTCCACCTGTGTAATGATCCAACATGTGATAATAGCTCTGAGTGCCCTTCATGTGCTGTGGCTCATTCTGTCATGGCTGCCTGAGGCCAGGTGAGCGTTTCCTTCCCTCAGTATTTCCTGTTCTTCTTAAAAAGCGGGCAGGTGAGGCAGGCAAAGCCCACTTAAGATAAGTGGATTACATAGCCTGTTTCTTAAGCCTGCAGTGACCTTATCAGTGGGCTGTACAGACACTATAGGTGTGTTTTTGTTGTAAAATTGTAAAGCCATGGAGATGATTGTATAAGATCCAGCAGAGCATTTCAACAACTGATCAACAGATGTTACCGTTCTATTATGAATTTTATCAATGTCAAGTTATTGTCAAAGTTATTTTGGTGTTTCGGCAACCATGTTAATCACCTATACATTGATATAATTATTGAACTGTCTGTCATACTCCAGCAAGTGTTGGAGTTTGAAAGAATGAAACTTAACAGTGGCACACAGTTTAGGCAGGCCTACCCAGTTGTTCCAACCAGTTGCATCAAAAATGTATTTTAATTCTCCACATGCTGCTGATTGTTTCACAACCAAAATTAAGAAAATGTTTATTGTTTGTTGACAAGCTTAAAGAAAGACTCCATTAGATGTTGGTGTTGTATATAACCTGACTGCTTTATTTGGGAAGTTTAACCACCCACTGCATGTATAGTAGCTGAATTGACGACAGAGCTATCTGTAAACATATGCTGGAGTGGTACAGTACCTAAAAGGTCAAGTTTTTAATCTTTAGGAAAGATTTGTAGAGAATGAGGGCAGGTATATGTTTTTTTTAAAACCAGAGAGAGACAGAGAAAAGCTTAGATCAGAGACTTTTTAGAAATTATTGAAGTTTGTTTTGGAAGTTTGTAAGTGACCCCTACCAAAAACGTTCTCCCTCCAAAATAACCATGTTCCCTGCCATCAGAAACTACATAATTGTGTGGAAAAATCTGTGTCCTTTTTTTTTAGGCTTTGGCTTGGTAAAGTACTGTTGGATTTATCCTAGCAGTATCCTGATGCCTCAAGGAAAGGAAACTTTGTCAAGTGAAACATGTACAGACAGTACAGGGGACGTTAATCATTAAAGAGCATATTGAGCTCATATTGAACCTTGTTTTGAGATGATTAAACTTGTATGAATGTTTCTTTTAACCTCCATTTTCTGTATGATACATTAGGAAAACATGAGATTCTTTTCATATACTTTCTTTTTTAGGATGTTTGTTTAAGTATTCTGTTACTTTAAATAAACATTACCTTTGCTTTACAACATATCATCAGTTCGTCTTGTTACTTTCTAATAATTAACAAAAAAAAATGTATCTGGTTAAAACGTATTTCCTGATTAAAAATGAGTTATTGAGAGAAAGTTAAAACTGTATTGAATAAATAATTAATATTGCTAATACTAATTTGCCCTAATTAACTGTTTGACACATTATATTATTAGAATTGCCTGTTTTTATATTCTCTTTAGCCCCCTTCTAATGCTTTATCTTTGTATTTACTTTTTATGCAAGGTTTATAACAGTCAGGACCTATGAAAAATAATAAAATGAGCCTTGGATAGCTTAAAAAAATGTAACTCTGTACAATGCAGCTGTAATTTAGGTCACAAGTTTCAGCAGATTATTTCTGCCAACCCTGTAAGTTGAGTATTTGTTTCATTATTTAAAAAAATGTTTAAATATCTGCATTTATAATACAAAGCTAAAATGTCTTTTTAAACTCACATTAAAATGTAAATGTGCATAAAAATATTGCCTGAAAGGGATATCAGTGTGAACTGAATACCTCTGGTTTCCTGTACATATGTATCATTGAAAAACATGTCCTGGACTTCCCTCTTCTAATACGGGAAAGTATGACAGGCATGTGTGCAGCCTCCCACATTCTATTTGTTGTCCTTTATTCCCGCCAAGTGTATAGAAAGGGAAAAAGTGAATCCGATATCTTTTTACATGTCAGTCCTAAATGCTCTCCGGTGGTCGAGGAACCCCAATATTTCCAACCCCCTCCTCACCTCCCTCCACAAAAGTTTAAAGCCTCTCGCTCAGCTGGGGTCCCCCTTTGTACGGAGCGTGTTCAAAGTATTACACTGTCACTAATCATCCATGTTACAACATCTTGAGCAGCGAGGGCTCTCGCTTGGACTCCACCAAACCATTATGGTGCCATGGGGTTGAAGGAATGGTCCACTTTGATCTGCTCCCAAGGAGAGCTATGGAGACATCTTTCAGCCCCTCTGCCCTCCCCCACCCACCCACCCACTCCCTCTGCTGAGAGACTTTAAACAGTAGGCTGGAGGCTGTTATTTTGGGAGGGCCGAGGGGGCGAGGGGGCGAGTGAAGAATAATATCTTGTACTCCAGGGCCCTGGACGGCTCCCCTAGCCCATCAAACGAGTAACAAATGCGGTTACAGAGTCATAAAGCATAAAGGGAGTGGAGGGAAGAAGAACGAGAGGGCAGCATTTTTCTGACACGGTTTTACAGCGTTATGAAAAGGAGCAGCTCAAGTTCTCCTCTACTCTCCTCTCCTCGCAATACGAGATTTCAATTCAAATAATGATAATTGTCTGAATCTAAAAATCATTCCCTATTCACTTTACAGTGCAGTTCATTTGCACTATGGCATGTAATTGTAATTTACTGTTGAGTTGTTCCTCACCTTAGAGGACTTAAAATACTAGAAATGTCTCGTTACTGCTTACCTGTCTTTTACATGCTTACCCTTTACCTGTGAACTATTGAAGTACTCGTAGAAAGAATGCAGTAAGTAGGAAGTCTTGATAGGGATTTTGTACACAACTGTTAAGAAAGTGAATTTCACTTAATTTGAACATTGTAGCAAGAGAGCCATTATTTACCATTGTTTGTGTTTTCAGTTTTAAAGAGAAGACCTCAAAATAGAACATTATAAGTGAGTTTAAGTGATTCATGTTTAGTATATTTGGCTCCACCTTCTCATGTTATCAACTCTTGTTTCATCAGATTATTAAATGGAAAGCTGGGGATTCATTTTGTCTATTTGTTTACATATATGAGGACTAATCTTGGACAATATATATGTACTCTGTATGAACTAAATAAGCTCTGCGGTCATTTGTGTGCGCTCTTGTACTTTACCTCCCTCTAGTCTAATGAACCATAGAGTTCACTGACCAGGGAGATGCGGCTGATTAATTCAGAGTCAGATAGGCGTCTCTGCTCCTCTCCATTTGTCTGAGGACAGGAGGGAGGAAGGATGGACATCTCATTCTCACTCAATTAAAGTGAACCCCATCCCACACATTACTGCCCCATCTCTAGACTATTTATCTGTGCTACTTAGGACTCAAAGGTGATTGTGTTTCAGGTCGTATTCGATTTGAAAGAACAGTTAGTCAAGGGATCAGTTGCATTAATGTGGCAGAAAGAAACACATTTCCATCTGATCATTTAGCTGCAACTTTAAAACTAAAAATCTGTTAAGTAAAATATCAAGAAGCAGACGCTTTGAGAAGACACGTTTTTTCCTTGGTAAAAGTTGGACATTGTATAAGAAAATCAAGAGTGCTTTCTCTACAATATTGCTATAACTATTGCTAGCAGCAAACTATCTTAGCTTTAACACACAGTAGTGTATATTAATTTAAAAAGAAGTCTCTCAATCAAAACAACAAAAAACAAAAGATGAAAGAGATGAAAAAAGATGAAACTGGTGCGGAGTCATGGGAGTGATTTTCTCTCATACGTCTTCTACAGAAACATGGCTGCTTTCTGTAATTTTTCCCTCTTCCTCATGCAGACTGTTTTGATGTATCATCCTGTGTTTCCATAACAACAATAGACATGCCGTGTCTGTCATGGCGGCTCTGTCATGGCAGCCAGTAAGGGTTTCAACAATCATCTTTTTTTATCTCTTGGAACAAAAGAAAATAAATCACAACTGAATTCTTGAGCTCGTCCTTTAAAGATTATTCAGCTCTTTTTTCCATAAGCAATTAAAATGATTTGATTTTAACAGCATTACTAAAAGAGATAGGCTAAAGGCAGAGGCCAGCCAGGGCAGCGGCAAAGAGAGTAAGAAATTATTGAAATTAAAACAAAATTCTTGACATGCTCTGTCAAAAAAACTTAAATGCCAACAGCTCAGAGTTCCCATGAAAGGAGATGACAGCAGCCATATCAAATATTAAACCTCTGAATCCAACGCCAAGTGATGATTTAAGGAGATAAAACCAAGAGGACACTCGGGTTTCATATCCTTTGTTGGCTAAATGAACCAAATAACGGCAATGCATGGCCAAGGCAATATGACACGTTCAAGAGTAGATTGTATGGGGAAGAGCCTGGGGGAGATATCATTTCTTAAAACCTCTCTCACCTCCCTGACAACCTTGCTGATTAAAGCTGACCTGGGGTGACATTTCTGCTGAAGGTTTGAACGTTTTTTGGGTGTATCACTGAACTGGATTTAAGGTGTATTCTGTAGGAATGATAAGAATCTGCTGATGACCCAGGCAGCCATGAGAATAACAGCCTCCCTGCTCCTGTGGTATCTCCTCTCAGCCGTGAGTTGTTGTTTTTTTTTGTTTTTTTCTTGGTGGTGGGTGGGTGGGTGGGTGTGGGTGGGGGGGGGGGGGTCCATTTCGGGCCTGGGACCTCTCACTCATCCCCCACTCATCGTCAGTGATAGTGGGTATTATCATCATGTGGACATCACTTTACCTGTGAAATATTATCGCCTGGCTTGTCTCTACTGCAAGTTCTCTTTCAACACGGCCTAATAGTTCTCTTGTTTCACTCATGGATGCTGGGGCTTGTCTGTTATTTATACTCTGTGTCTACCTTGCTTAATATTTATACATACATTTCATAGGGCTGTTCTATACCCCCAACCTCCACCCAATGCGATGCTTGTACTCGGTAAAGGGTCTGACTCCCCTCGTTTGCTGTCAGTACTCCGATAGTCTTTTGTAAAGCGTCTGGCAGGCAGCGAGCAGATGAGGAAACCCTAAACCGTTTATTAGAAGCACTTTGCACCCTTCAAGCAGAGTGGAGCCACTGTAAATAATGACAAAAGCAGACCAGCCGGGATCAGTTCAGCCTGATAACTCAACTTATGGCCGGATTTTGAGAGGAGTCACGTCAGTGCACGCATTGCACAGGAGAACATTTCTAAGCCTCAAAACTAAGCCATGCAGTTTGTCAAAGAAAAACTCTCAGGTGTCCAGTGGATGACATTTTTAGGTGGGATATCTTCAAACTTTTGGTTGTTGTAAGGAAAGGATATTTATTCCAGGGAAAATTAAGGATTCATTTTTATTTAGCTTGATTTAAAAAACCATTGTATGTGAAGATAATAGCTATATAAGGCACTGAATCAAGTGCAATTGAATGACACTTCAAGGATACCTTTAGCCTTTAGTATTTAAATCTTTATAAAATGTTTGTTTAAATTGTCCATTGTGATGTAGTATGCTACTTATATGAAGATACTGACCTTTAAATATTTAAAACATTTTTTTGGTCTCTCATATTTAACACATCTGGTCTTGTGTTTTGTTTACCACCCAACCAAACTAAATTGTCTTCTCTTTGATACTACATTACACTGATTTTCGCCTTGTTTTTATTTATATATTTTTTTTTAGGTCAAAATTGGCCACTTGGCGCCTTTGATGCTGTCTTCAAATGCACTTTCTTTTTCAAGATGAGGACATCACCCTCCATCTGTTCAGGTCGGTCTCCAAACTTCACACCTATTCATAGTGTTGGTCGGTCTTTTGACCAAGAACCTAAAACAGGAAGAAGAAAGTTTTTCAGTTTCAGTGTGTTGACCTATCTATTTCCTAAACAGATTGTTTCATTGAAATTCAATTAATTAACTTCTAACTTCTCCAAACATATCATTTTCTCAATCTAAGAAATAAAAGTCAAGTGGGGAAATATTTATGTAGAGTCAGGATATTATTACAGCCCAGTTGATGCTGACAGTCACCTGCTCGTGGCCTCACTGGTACTTTACGGCACTTAGCTTGTAGGTCTGAGTTAACTACTATGACATCATTGTCTTTAAAAATGCTGAGGAGGTACAGTGCCACACAGTTACCAGACTTCATATTCCACATGAGCAGGAAATGACTTCATCCTCTCAGTTCTCTCTTAGGGCCTTTTACCAGTTTTCCCCAGGGGAGGTGGTCAGAGGGGGGCTGGCACATGCAATCACTGCTCCAGACATTAAATTCAATTTAAGGACACCTCAGAGGACTTTTATGAGCTCTCAAAGGTCTGTACACCTGTATTTTTATTACAACACCTAGTTGCCATAGAAACTAAATATGTTGCATACAAAGGGGGGGATTGGCATATGGGGAAACATTTTTTTATTTTTTATTTTGTGCATTCAATGAACAGGTACGAAATGAAGATTTCTGCTTGTCCATTCCAAGTATTTGTCTATGAATCTGTTAAAAAACTAAAACATGCACATTTATAGATATGTTTTTATTATCGAAACACATGAAGGCCAATTTATTGCTCAACTTTTATTCTGCATAAAACAGTTTATTCTTGTGACACTGACTTTTTTCTTTTATGTTGTTAATTCTACAGACTCAGTTATATGTTTAACACTTGATTTAAGCCTTTGCATGTATTGGTAAACCATTAAGCTGAAGTGTTATATTTATTTCAATAGGTACGTAAATACTTTTATACTCTTCTCTATTTTATTTGAAAAATATTACATTTTTTTGATATGTGAGCGCTCATGAGTTTAAATGTATAGTAGCAAGACAACGCCAGTCTGAGAATCATGTAGTGTTTTATAGGTGTTCGTACCCAACTATCCCGTAGGTGACATTAAACAGCCACAAGGAAAATAAAGAGAAAGAAGAGAGCACAGTTGACAAAGGTTCAGAGAGACTCAAACATTATTTTATGTTTTTTTACAATAAATTAGTGATGCCTAAAGGGAGGATTTGTTCTTTTCAGTGTGAGAATCAAGTAGCTAAATATAAAAAAAAGTTAGTTGCTTTTAATACATTAAATATGTATAGATAACAGACATCTAGATTTATTTATTTTTTTGGGATTGTAATATCAATTATTTATTATTTTAATATAATTAATTAAAGAAAATACACAGTTTCATTCATGTATTTTTGAAATATATGACAACCAACTGTTCGGTCGATTTTGTCTCGTACCGTACAAAATATGTTAAATATGTATTAAAAAGTACTATAATTAGATCTAGTATTGCTCATGAATAAAACCTACTGGACAGTTTTGTCTTCCCACACATTTGTTGGCAAAATGCAACCTCTGTTGGTTTCAGTGACCTGAGTGTGCAGATCAGCGTGCTTGTTTTTCTGGTAAGAGACTACCATGGACTTTGCTTTTTGGATTTTTGTTCGAGTCAGAAATAGTGGAGTTCAGTGGTAGGGCGGCGTGGTTGTTTTCTGGCCTGTGGGTAGGCTTTAGAAGCTTGAGAGCCAGGGTGGTCTTATAGGCCTGCAGCAATATGGACTTTGATTTACTCAGCAACCAGCACCCACTTCACAAAGCCACTTGTTTAACTTTGTACATTTTTGCTTGATAAACTTATATTCCAACAGATTTTCTTTGGCAAAAAAACCAGTCAGATACTGACCTTATATAAATGTGCAGCTTAGCTTAGCTTTCACTTTTATGATGATGCTTCTGGACTTTCTCTCATGTTTGATCTTGTTTTGTGTATGATTTCATTCCTTCTGAAATATTTTAATTTCCATCTGCTGAGAAGGAGTTTGTTTGGGTTCTTTTAATCAAGAAAATAATCACAGTACGACAGATAATTCCTTTGGTAGAGTATCAGAAATCGGCTGGATTTGATGCCCATTTAGTAACTGTCACAAGTGATAGACAAATAAAGTTAGAATAGCTCATAAATACACACACACACAGACACACGGTCCCATCCTTCCCAAGTGCACAAAGTCCACGCCCACTTTTAACCACCCAGTGGGAATGTGTTTTTGTAACTCATTTGAAGCTGAAATATTTGAGCTGCATGAGTCCTCTTATGAAGTTCTGCCAAGAGGGAGTTCAGAGCTGCTGAGACCCTCAGACAACAACTTCAGAATTCCCAGAATTCAGCGGGGCCAAAAACACAGACTTTTGTTCCAGACTTTTGTTCCAGATAGCAATGCCGCACCAAAACATAAAACATGGTTGGACAAAATTGAAGGTTTACGTCACAGAGTGTGGACAGGAATAAATCTACTGTCTTTTTGGGTCTAACATTATTGTCTTAAATGCTCTTCAAGCTGTGTTGATTAATGGGTTGGCTGCATGAAAAATAAAGTATGCAAAATCTTCAAATATTTAATATATTTTTAATCTTAACTCAATTATATTCTTCGTCTTACTAGGTCAACAAATCCCATTACAAACTAAGTATAAAATGATAGGTAGCCAAATTGATAACTATAGCTTATTCATTTCTGCGAAAGACCTCATGTTGATGTTCAGACTTTATTTAAAACCATCTACATGGTTGATGTTTTTCTTTACAAGGATGATGAAGGGCATTGAATTTCATCTTCAGCTGATAACACATACATTATCCGTCTGGTGTAACAACTCAAGGTCATGACAGGTTTGAAGGTCAGTTCCATAGTCAGAAGAGTTAAGTGGAACCTCTCCAGTTGCCAGCTGAAATTTTAAGCGTGGCCTACAACAGGACATGAGCCTGTACCCAAGTCTCTACAAACCAAGCTACTGCTGATTAAAATAATAAAGCCTTAAGAAAAATTTAAATATGAATTCAGGAATGTTTTTAAGATGTAAATCTTAAGCTTAAAAACATTGGCTTTGGGTTGGGTGCCATATGTATAATGTATTGCAAATGAGAAATAGAGATTAAAAAAAATTATATATATATATATATATATATATATAGCATTTTACCCAAGAATATGGAATATTACCCAAGTTGTTCTTTATGAAATTTTACAGTGTAAACAGATGTTGACTAAACTCAATATTCATGGATGTTTAGCCAAAATTAACCATTAACCTTAAAAGAATTAATAGTTTATAACTGAGTGTAAAGTTGTGTCCTTCTGGCTTAGAAATTATGTTCTTAAAGCATTAAACTCTTTTTCAGTGACTAATATGGGGAATTATTTTTCTTTGTTTTGTTAGTTTTAGTGTCTCTGTCTCATAGGTTTCATGGTAAATAAAAAACCTGTGTCTGCTGTCATAGTGGATGGTTGTAGTGGTCAGCATTATGGCTGCTGGTTTGGATCTTCGTCTGGCCAAGCATCATTTCATTTCATCTTTCCTCCGTCTCTCATAGCAGGCTTCACATCAGCCCAATGAGCTTCCCAGATATAACAAACCAAACCTGTTTCTTAGAGCTTGCATGAAGCTGTACAAAGCAGATTTGTTTTATTAATCCATGTAATAGAAATACCACTCTTATATTGTATATTTACAATCAGTAAACGCTTTACTGCAGTCTCACTTATACAAGAGATAAATGTATCTTAGTTCACAATGACAGCTTTGGAGATCCTCAAGTGTGACTCCCTCAGTTGTTTAAAGTATCGTTTTGCTGAGCTCGTTCCTGTGTGTGCAATTACAGTGCTTAACGTGACTGAAAAACATGGGTTTAATGTCTCTTGTTTCAGGGCTGCCCTCATACTGAGCAGTAAATCTGTCTCAACCTTTGGTCCATTTAACCAGATAAGGAGTTATTCCAGGCCTCACACAAGTCTGATGTCAGAGCCGTTAATGACTTTGCTGGCTCTCAGTGGTTACACAGACAAATCACAGAAAATGAACCGTTACATGAGACTGCCAAGCCCCTTATAGGCTGGTAAAGACAAAAAAAACATTGTATTTTCGCAGCTTGTGTGAAAGGTGCAAAAACCCCTCCATACATATGTCAAATATGAGAATTAATTTGGATTACAGTCCTGCATAGATTCAGGATAAAAATAATATAATACATGTGTTTCTTTGTGCCACATTCTACTGGTGTTCCTTTAAGCATGGGAGTTGATGATACAAAAATAACAATAAGAATCTGCTAATAAACTGATTATGTAAATTGTACCATGCTCCTTTTTGTTACTGATAAGAAAGGAAGAGACTGTGGCTAATGTAGGACTGCTAATCCAACTATTGAGACTGCTAGCAGTCTCGCTAGCTAGCTGCCGTGGAGAGATTCTGTTGCCTCAAATTTCGGACGATGATACGTTTAAACAAGTTGCATTTATACTATAAATTAGCATCTTTAGCTGGAAGCAACTTCAGGTATTCACAGAGCATCCTGCTACAGATAACCGGCTGCTGCTTGGTGTTCCCATGGAAGTGTCTAATGAATCTGCTTGTAAACGTTTGATCATCTTTTTTAAACCAAATTGTGCACGCATTAGAAGTTGAACATTTCTTTTTCTTCCTCACCATTGTCATATTTTATTCACATCCTACAGGTCATCTCTCGGTTAAAAATTTTCTTTACACTAAATTAATTCTGGATCCCTCGGCCAAGATGCCTATTTTTCCCATTTATTCTCCAGTCAGGAGAGGGAAGAAGCTAAACAGTGAAATAGTCCCTCTGTGAAACCTGAGCTACGTTTATGCTGTCGCACAATAAACCCCAGGCTATAAAGTGAAAGCCTCCCATGTTGATGGGCAATTAAACACGTGGGGTCCCAAATCTTTATTGTCAAAGTAGCTATGGCTATAACCTAGCATCCTGGATTACAGGACAGAAACGAATCCTTAAATTACTAGCAATCGTTTTCATGCTTGCTTCTGATCATTATTATAAACTTTGTTTGGACTTATTTTCTAGCCTTTTTGCCAAACATTATTGTTCAAAGATCAAGCAAGAAGTGATAGCACTGAGTTTTCATCTGGAAGTAAGCCATGAGAGTGGAATAGGCCTTGTCATTGTTTTTTTTACACAGAGGCCTCCCTCCCTGAAAAGTGCTCTGCTCAGTACCGGCCTGTCTGGCTGAACTTCCTGTCCCTCAGCGCTCCCATTCATGCTGTTATTAAGCCCACCAAATGGCCCTGGTTCAGCGGTGGTCTCCCCTAATAACCACCACTGATGGACGGGTCTCACTGCTTGCGGCCTTGAGCTTCATTATACATCCAGCAAGCAGGCTGAGCGCGCTTCATGGTAACATACACAAGAAATTGCTAAACTGCTGTAACGTGAGCGCAGACTGTAATGACTTAAAACACATCTTATTAAGACAAAATATAGAAGGGGCACCACTTGCTTTGGGATACTGGGGTGGGTTTCCCTAACGGTGCTGTAGAGGGACATTGGGGAAGAAAACGTAATCTGATCTGCAGAGTTAATCTGGGTAAGTAAAGACATGTTTACACCACAAATGAGGTCTGAATATTCTCGAGTGCACTTTGCTGAATTAGACTTGCAGTGGTATAATGAGGTGTATATGTCTTTTAAACATGATTTACACGATTCCTCAACCGTGTAAAAGTGATCTAAACAGAAATATGATCTCAGTCATTTTAAATGGAACAGACCCACTATATCTGTAGCATGTTAGAAATGAACAGCATAGTGACTGGCCCATGATTATGATTATGTGTTGATGATGAGGCTGATGATGATTGTGATTGCAATGATAATTTAGTTAACGATCTACGATAAAAACATCTTTGCTTTAGTAAAAAAAAAAATTATAAAAAAAAAAACGTTATCAGATTTTAAGTTGACAACAAAAATAGCAGATTTGCTCCTTGAAATCAGTCTATTATAAATAAGCCTTAGAATTCATGACCTGGGCATTTCACTATTTACAAACTGTTACTATTGTCAGCAGAAAAGATGCAAATTTGGTTAGTTGAGCTATTCAAAATATTGTACGATACGTAAATGCAATGATTATTTATGAAAAACAATCTAGCTATAGTTTCAATTAACAAAACACCTAGAGTCCCATGATGGTTACAGAATATAATGCTCACAGTTTGTAGCTAAAGCTATATGTCCATGGGACATGGAAATACGTAATTTTCTGCTACATGCTTGCAAGGTTAAACTGTTGAATCCAGCCTATCATCTGGTAGAATTTAAAAAAAATCTATATGTTAAATCTTTAAATACAACCCATTATGTTCTTTCTTTTAAAGGATTCTTAAACAAGCAACAGATCAATACATACTGATATGAGACAAAGACTAACTGGAAATGGACGTTTGCTGGGTTATTAGAGCATCGAGATTGAAGAGTGCACATTATGACCTTTATTGGACGTGAAGATAAATAATGTGTTTCTTTTAAGCTACTTTGTAGTGCTAAAAGTTAATGAAGTATGAAAGTGTTAGAAGACGTTACACTTCCACCATATCTTTACTAGTTGCGCTGTTAAAGCTGGCTCTATTTTTTTGTTTCTATGAGACACTGAAAACAAGATATATTCCTCCAATCTCATATGAAGAGGTTAAACTAAGATTGACCAATAACTTTATAATGTGAAGAAAAACAAAGCAATATCTAAAACTCTAAATGTGTCATGGTACATTTCATGTATAATCCTTGAATTGGACTCCTAAAACTTCCCCAAAGGATATCCTAAGTTTCAGTTTGCTGCCGGCCTGTAGTGTTGCTTCAGTCTTAAATGTCACAAACCCACACAATCTAAACAGGGATATCTGCGTAAAAGACTAAACTACAAAATAATACTCCGCCTCTTTTTAGGCCATTTCTATTTATAAAAGCACATTCCTTTCAATATTAGCTATTATATGTCTACGAAAAGAAGTCCTGCTTAAAAATATGTTCTTCAGGGGTGGCAGGCTGAATTCCCCATTTCCCTTGGGTCCACTGAAAGTGGCCGTCTAAGGCCAGTGTGAGGGTAGGGGATAGGGAGGGAGATATGAGTCTGCGGTACTGAAAAGCCCCAGACCAGACCTCACAAACAGCCCAAGCTCATTCCACTTTTGGCAAGAGCTAAAAATCTGTTGCTCTGTTTCCCCTTTGGCAACTGTGAAGTGCTGGAAGGAAGATTTGGGACAACATGAACCCTACATGCTTCTTGACCAGGTTTTAAACACAGCAATTCAGGCTGCAGCCACTGTGTTGTGGTTTCTTCTTTCATTATTGAGCTTCAAAGATTCTGACAATGATGGCCATCCTTAACTTATCAGGTGTAAAAACGTTATGCTACTTAAAAAAAAAAAATAATGTTAGCAGTTATAATCTCTTGTCTCTCCTGTAAGGACAATACTGTTTTTCAAAAAGTTATCAGTTCATTCTTCAACTAGTTTTTGGGCTGCTTATTAAAGACATTCAGTAACTTTTCAGAACAGTTTAACATGCATGCAGGAGGACAATCACCTTGAAAAGTCTCTGCTTATAAAGTAGGTGTTAGTTATCTGTGGGGGAGATTTAGTCTAGGCATCACTACATTCTTCCAGTTCAATTGAAAGATGGCGTTAAAGATTTTTGTCAAGCGTATTATAATCATGTCTACCACCCATATCAGGACAGTTGAATGGAAGCACTTTATTGAAATTAACACTGATTATAAGATGTTATGAATGAAAAAACAAAAACCAAACATGTTTTCTATTTTCCCCTGTACACTGTATACACAACTCTACTCTATATGAATTCATGACTTTCTCCAGACAGTATATTGAGTAGCCCATGAATCAGCCATGATTGAGCCATATATAAAAGTTATAAAGTACAATAAGGAAGAAGACCAAAGCATAGACCACTACTACTAAAACTACTACTGGCCTTTAACAAGGCACCAGCTTACCATAATAAGCAAAATGGCAGTCGATAACAAATAATGTTTATTAAGTCATTATAAAGACAAATGTTTTATAGAACATGGGGGGCACTTAAACAACAATTGTGTGGCCTGAAGGAATTTTTGGATTTGTCTCTAGACAGTTGTGCTAAAAGGCCCATTAATATATAGACTGCTGGATGGATGGAAATGAGGACACACAGTGAATCAAGAACATTATACTTAGAAATGGAAACATTTGAGATGTAAGCATTTATTTTATTTTTTTTATATCCAAATGGCAAAATAAAAAAAGTTTTTTTCTTGATTTCTTAAGTGATTTTCTTCTTTTAAAAGGGATGACATATGTTGCCATGCCATTCACCAGCAAACAAAAGTTAACTCATTTAATGTATCTTTTTCCAGATCATCTAGTAAATAGTTCACACCATTTTGAGTGTAATTGTTTTTTACTGAATTGAAAGATTTCAATAGAAACAGTACACAAAAAGTGAATAATATATCAAGTTAATATGTTTTCAAACCAAAATCTTCCTTTCCAGAGATGAGTACTGCCACTTTATATTTTTGTTATGTACACTTTATTTATGTGAGTGAAAAATTGCTTTAAAATGAGCTCTCGAACCTGCTAGCTATCTGTGTCTGTGTTAAAGTTAACTGTCTTAAATTCATTATCAGAGCATGTTGAGGGCACACAGCAACTGTGGCTCATAACATCTCTGCCTGAGTCAGCTATGCAAACCTTACTCACACACAAACGCAGAGACAAACACATGCAAGCCTCTCACACTCTACAACTCTGAGGGCCATTTGTGGCTACTTGATGCATGTGTTAGATAATAAAAACAACATCCTCTTCACATTCTCCTCCTCCTGCCATGCAGTGAGGAGGCCTGGGGGAGGTATGGGGGGGTCGTATATGCTTTCCTGTGTTAGGCTGAGTTCAGATGACTGTCATGATTAAGTCAAATGAGCAGGGGAGGATTTAGAGCCCCCCTTTGTGGGGAGATAAGGCAAGAGGAGTCACTCTGACTGACAGCACATGCCTGGGAGGGAACATAACCCACCTGATGGAGCAACGTTTTTTAACTTTCAGAATCTCTCCCTCTTTCTGCGTCGCATCCATCATGCATTGCTCCCTCTTTCTCCACCATTGACTGCTAACACACTCTAAAAGCCCTCCAGCCATGTGAAAAACCCTGCCCTCAAAATAAAGCATCAAAAAGCCAACACCTCAGCTGTCTTTCAGTCTGTTGCTCACCTTGTGTCTGTCTTACTGGAGTAACAGTGCTCTTTCTGTGTCCAAGCCCTCCCCGATTCCCTAAAACACACCTCCTCTCGTCTCCCTTTTCCTGAGTCTGAAATAAATCAATGCTGGTTGGAGCTCACTTGTAATAAATCAGGCCCTGTCCTGGACTGGAGCCTGCCCAGTCAGCCTGTCACTGCCTGGCCTTCACTCAGGATTAATTAAAGGCCTGATATAAAGCCCAGATGTGCCGGAGCGAGAGAGCCCTGAACCCCTCTGAGCAGACTCTCTCCCTCTCTCTCTGCACACACATGCGTGGACTTTGTATCTACATCTGCACACACAAGGTAACCAGTTGCCATCTACACACAGACACAGAGCAACAAATGTGTCCGTGTCTTTCTTGTAATTGTGATGTGTTATTATCTGGCCCATCATGCCCTCTGTACTCCTCATGTCAGCACTGTTGAAGCATTTCCAAAGCTGAGCATAACCATCTCCTGTTTGAATCATCAGTTCAAATGATGAGCGACCACATGTTTCTTTGATAACAAGGCTAAGACATCCGTCTTTGTCCATAATGAGTTTGAAAAGTATGATTCCTACTGGCAAGAAACATTTCAATTCTGTTTATTTAGGAGAATAGTGCAAATAAATAAAACACGTGATTATGCATGAGTAAAAATGCCAAAATTTGCCAAAATGCTACTTTTCATCTGTTGTCCCCTCGCCTGATGTTACAGTGGTTACAAGTTTGTTGTTGTGGGGAACAGTCATATTTTAATTCATATATTCATTAATGGAATTCAATGTCGTGTTTAAATCTTTGGAAAATTTGCATGGCCATTTTTTGAAATGGTACAAAACAATACTGATTTAGTTATGTTTCATATTCAGAGTAATTAAGAGCAGAACCGAACAACAACTAAGTTACAAGTAATTAAACATCTAGGATTAAGGTTAAAGCATTTTCTTTAAATTGTTATCAAGTTTACATGTTTATGTTTTATTAAAATACCCCTTAACTAATGTGTATCAAGCCTGACTTATATCATAACAAAGTTCATACTTAAATCAAGTCTGTATTTTAACCTGATAATACCTTTGAAATAAATGCAAATGCAACAGTTGTTATCATTTTTTCTCTTCTTCACGGGTCCTCGATTGGGGGGTTGGCAGTGTGGTGGTGGTGTGTGTGTGTGTGTGTGTGTGGGGGGGGGGGGGGGGGTTATAGGGGGTTTCTCTGACTTGTGAGGTCAAGGGTTGCGAGTCATACTTTATTGCATGATGACTGAGAGGGGGATTAGATGAGTAAGATATCACTCTGTTTTCTGGTCACGGCTGAGCGAGGTTAACTCACAGTGGCCCTGGGGCCTGGGCTGAGAGGAAAGGGGGGGTGGGGGGGAGAGGGTATTGTGAGGGCAGGGGTGGCTTGGGGGACTATTGGGCTGATTTCTGATAGCTGCAGAGCGCTCCTGCCTTTCCCTTAGACGGCAAATACTCACACAGGAAATTAGAGGTCTGGGCTTCCCTTTTTCACACGAGCTCCTCTTGCACAGAGCCTCTTTCTTAAGTGTTTTGCACATCAGTTTGCCCCTCACAATGCACAAAGACCATTTTGACAGAATTAGCATATGCCATTTCATGGGGGAGAAAGTAAGCAATTTTATGTCCTACAATATCACCTCTGTGGACTTATTTTCCAGCTATTTTCTTTGTGGTCATGTGAGCGTCTGCAAAACCTTTGTCCTGCTCCACAGCTCAAACTACACACAGCAGAGCCTATTTATTTGTCTGGACTGTGGGATGTCTGCACCCATAATGAGTTTAATGTCATAAGTTCAGGACATATAAATGACTATCATCGCTCTTCATATCTCTGTGAGCAGAAGCAAGGCTGAAGATGTGGAGCTTGTGCAGTCAGAGATCATGGTTTTAACAGATTGAGGCTGTTCTCTTGTGTCAGATATGATATAGCCGCTTGGTGCCTAATGGTCCTGGAAAAAGAGGTAAACATGTCCTCGACCCTGTGAATTCCATTACATAAAGAAGTTGATTTGCAACTCACGGCAAAGATGGAACCAAACCTCCCAGATAAAAACCAAGGCCACGGAATTCACAGACCAAAAACTCGGACAAATAAACAAACTGCAGGGCTTTTAAACCGTTGCTATAACACACATTAACATGCTGGAGTGTATTATCAGATAATCGACAAATGACTTTGCAAAGTGTTCTCACTTAGTCCTGAAGATACAATCAACACCAGGATGAATGTAACTCGGTATCCAGGCGTTAAAGCAGGAAGAAAAATAAACGCAGAGAGTAATTGCTGATATGTTCCTAATGTGCCCCCTTACCCTTACCTCCCCCTCCTCCGTGCCTCCTGCTGATAGGCCACCCCTGATGGCTGTCACACCTGGTGTTGAAGACGGTAGGGTGTATTTTATCTGCTCAGGGCCCATCGGGGGGCTATTCGTCTTCCTGCAGACCGTAGTTGGGAGGTCAGGGACAATCCCTCTGTTTATCCCCCTGTCCGTCAACACTGCACACATCCCTAGAGTTTTCTCCTGCTTCTCCCCCGAGAAAGTGAAGCAAACTTGCACTGCTGCGCCGGAATGTGGAATCAAGAGGCTGGACACTAAATTTAAGAGGAAGTATTGATGCTTTGAAACATATTTCAAGCCCACAGGTGAAACTTTGTATGCTGCAACTTATGACTCACCAAAACAAATTTAAGAAATACTCACTTTAAATATCCTTGATGAGCGCATATAACTGTTTCTTTAGATTTTCTCTATGGACAAGCTTGTATTTGTGTCTTTCTTTTTGCTATATACTTCTCCAAAGTAGTTACCTTGGCCTTGTTTAGACATGGAGTGTGACAGTGGCCAGTAAGAGCACTGTTTATCTACTCTGCATTGCACTACTGCTTCTGCCTGCACACGTGTGTCTGGGATTCTAGGATAGGTCCCCTGGGCCGGCAGACCACACATGTGGAGAACGTGAACTCAGCAGTCCAACCAGTTCCTTCAAGAAAAAAACAAAGGAAAAAAAACCTAAAAAGTATTCAACTGAAACAAGCACTTAAACCAAACGTTTTTTAACCACAAATATGGATAAACGATTAAAAAATGAATATTTTGGTGCACATAGAATCCAGAAGATTTATTTAACGAAAATTACATCACACGCGGGTGAGGTAATGTCTTGTGTTAGCCGTTTTCAGTCCACATTATATACGCAGCTATCTCATGCTGCATATTTCTCTTTAAGGGAAACAGTTAAACCAAACCCCTTTATGATTAAACAAGATTTATTCCATTTTTTTTTACAAGGGTAAAAGATAACTTAATAACGGGATAGAAGGTAAAGTGAGTCGAAGGGATGGACGGAGAGAGAGAAAATGAGTGAAATCAGGGCGGAGGGAGGAGTGTGTTAGCGCAGAAGTTGAAATTTGACTCACGAGCTTGCACTCTTGTTGCTCTCTCTGGGACTCCTCTTCTTGGCTTGGACTTAATTGCGTCCCCGATATAAACAAGGGGGTTAGTGTGAGAGCAGACCAGCAGCTGAGGGGCTCAAGCAGAGGGCCAGACGTGGGGATTGAGTTCAGAGGGGAAGGACTTAACACAGAAACTGATATAAAAATATGCAAAGAAAGCGAAAAGCAGAGAGACATCGACAGCGGATTAAAGATGGCGGAGAAGAAATTATAACACCCAAGACATCAGAGATGACAAAATAAGAAGTCAAAGAAAAAATTTGACAGCTTCATCATTTCACATCGCACCATATTTTGCATCAAAGCTCTGCTTGACCAGCGTGTCGAGTCGTAATGCTGCGCTGTAATGCCAGAACCAGGGCATCAGACAGTAGCCCTTCTGGCTCCAGCGCTGCGTCTCTGAACATCTCTTTCACAGATGCTCTCCTCTAATCGATTAGTTCCAGCCCTCTCAAACAGACAGCTAGGGATTGGATTCCATTATAAGTGATCCCTGCTCAGAGACTTAAGCCCTGTAGTCCCAGGCAGATGCTGCTGAGGTGTACCTCTGGATTAGGCTTCTAAACTAACAAAATAACGGAGGTAAGGGCCACATACAGTATGCTTTACAGTAGCAGCCACAAATACCTGAGGCTGAGCAGGCAACATGACAGAAATATACTGACGTGAAGAATACATACAGGAGAGGGATTTCTCTCCTGCAAGCTCAAATGTATCGGAATAGTTCAAGTTTGTGGTGGGAATACACTACAGTATAATAAAGTCACCTTCCTTCCATCTGATGAGATTAAAATATTCCCTCCATGTATCTCAGAATGCATTTGGTTTGAACTAAGATCAAAGCTATTATTTCTTTTAATAACTGTTGTATCCCTTGAATACCTGAAGATATTATTTCATGAGAAAAAGTGACAAGACCAAAAAACTGAATTTGGAAGTTAGCTCAGATGTTTCTTTGACATCTCAGCAGCGAGTGGCCCAGCTCAGAGATTCTATTAGGGAAGTGTATCCTTGTTAATAATCTTAAAATGGGCTCTTGTTAATTAAGAAGTCCAAGGAGAACTTCCTGGAGTCTTGCCTTCATTGTACGATCAACATGAAATGAGCAATGTCACAAAGAATTTACCCTTTTCAATTTGTGTCACAGAGAAATAAAGCAAAAAAAAAATCTGCTTAAATTCATCCCTTACTTAGGTTTCTGGATTAAATTCAATTAAATATATAGATCAATGTAAAGGTCCTACTTGGTTTTAAGTTAAAATGTATTCTATTCCAGTCTTTATGCTAAGCTAAACATACTTGCTGTTCTTGCTAGCTTCATGGTTTTAGAGCTAGCCCCAGCAGGCTATATCTCACCTACAAATAGTCTTGACAAGAACGTTTATAGAATGATTCTCTCTACTTCTCATAAAGGTTTTTTTTTTTGTTTGCAGTGCTACCACACAAACTTTTTCTCCGCCAGTTTCCGTGCACCTTCGTCATGTGTTGTCAGAGTTACGACACAACGAATGAGCTGGTTTAAAGACATGTTACCTACACTGGCTACAGAGAGGAAAGCTGCACCTCACCCACTTAACGTCCGCTTTTGTGCCAATCTTTGCCAGAACCATTTACTGTAAGGGTTATTAAGACTACTTTTACTGTAGACTGTTATTATTGTGCCACCAAAAACTGTACTCACTCATGAGTGCTGCCTTGTTATACATAATAACATCATTCATACTTTTGGAAGGAGTACACGGTTTCATGTAAATGAATTAAACTTAATACTTGAGTTAATTTGGCCACAAAAAATATGGACAGAATATTTTTTTAATTATATATTGATTTTAGTGTTAACTTGTGCTTCACAAATTCATTTCCAAAATAAGTGTTTTTGTGTCTGATATTATATATATTGTTACTCTTTTTGTGCTCAAAGAATTAATAACCATGATCTAAGATGATCTTTTAATAACAATAATAAGGCATGATTGTATAGGCCACATAAATTATGTACTGTTGATCTAATGCAATTTCCCTATGAACACTGCATTTTTCTACTTACAGCTCTATAAGAGGTCAGGATGTAAGAGTTCCCAGCAAACTGGTATTTGACGTGGAATGCTCCCCTGGCCATGTTGTCCTCTAAAACGGGGACAAATTGCAACTTGGGCAGCTGCCAGGGTGTAAAATGCCCAATTTCAGTTCCAGCTATTTAGGCTGCAATCATCCACAAGGTCAGGCCAGTCCCAGCACTTCATTTCTCATCTATTTTGTTTCCACCCCTGACAACTAAATGATGGCTGACGTCGACTCCCATGATTTGCACTTTGGCTTCAAAGTTGAAGCAGGCATGAGTGTGTGTGTGTCCTGTAGCTCTGACCCCTATGTTCTTGTCCTGCAGGGGATAAAGCACCAGGACAAACACGTGTGACATCATCCTGTAGCAACAGATTACAGCACTGACCGGGTTATAAACCCTGTGTGGCTGACTGGGTGTGCATTTTTAAAAGATATGTAAATAATGAGTAGATTTGGCAGTAATATCTCCCTTTTCATCAAGGTTCCAATGGACCATTTATGGCACACGACATCTGGATGCCATCCTTTCTATGCTTTTATTATCTTGTTTGCAACAAGTTATAGGCCAAAAGACCTACCATTTCCCTCAAGAAGGGGGTGCAATTATAGGCATAACAAGTGGCCATTAGCAAATCAGTGTCAAAGCCATGCATCAGTAGGCACTTAGTCTTCTGGTGATGAAGATGCAATGCAGATGAAGGTAAAGAGTCCCCTAGCACCGAACAGACACAGAATCCCAGTTCCTGTAACAGAAACTCTGCTGATTTATTTATCAAAGAGAAAACTTGAATTGCACTGAGTATGACTGAATTTAAAAGATGCTGCATCTCTCTGAAGTTGGCTTCAACATTAGGCAGCTCAAAGTGTTCCCTTTTAGAGTAAGACCAAAACAGATGATGTCATTCACTTGTCTGTAACCAGAAGCTTTTACATCAACTAGAAAACTATGAAATACTTTCAGGCAGGGCTGGAGAAGGTGCAAGAGTTAAAAGTGGCATGAAGTGTTTCGAAATTGAACTCAGATGTACTCTTATCTTTAATTTTTCAGAAACTAATTTGGCACAATCTCCTGTCTTTAATTAAACTGACTGATAAAATTCTTTAACATCATGAGGGCAGTGATTACTATCAACTACCCATCACCTCTACATACTGGAACGGAATAAACAAATCATCTGTTAGGGTTTAATGCTTCTTATCAACTTTTTACAGACCCAAAGACATTAAATGAGACTATGTGGCTGTTTGAATACAAAAAAAATTGCATTAAGAAACTCTCTGAAATGTCAATGTTGATCAATTAATACATACATATCATACAGTTGATGGCTATACCATTAAGCGTTTGTTATGGAAGAAAAAAGAAAAAGATATAAATATTGGATCGATTCCTGCAGATGTTCAAACAGCTCTGCTCTTTATCATGAAACACAGAGTTAAAATGTGAGCAGGTGCTGGAAAAGTTATATAAACGTTTATTCAGCATAGAAAGTTGATTCTGGAAGTTAAAAAAAAATCTACACCTGGCTAAGTGCTCGATGGTTTCCTCAGTTCTTTAAAAGATCTGCAGGTACAGTATATGCTGTGAATATATGTGTAATAATATATTCTGCAGAGCAATGTAAAAAACATTTCTTATTGCATGTCTAAATCCTTTTTTGAAGAGCTGTGTCCCGACATTATTTTGTTCCTTCGAATTTTTACATTCACCAGAGAATGATTGCAATTTTTTTATATATTAATGGATCTTTAACCTACTGACTTCCAATGTTATCAGCAAAAGCATCACAGGGCATCTTATTCTTTCTTTATACGTTCAAACACCCAATATAAGAGGAATGACTGCTGTTAAAAAACTGTCTTTCGTATATGTTTATAAGCACTTATGTCAGTAAAAATCAATCAATCTTTTATTATGGCGCCAATTCATAACGAAGACACTTTATAAAAAGATAATGTCTACACCTTTCTCTTTGTTATAAAGTTTACACAATCATTTTAAATGTGAAACCTTTACTGGTTTCAATCATTTTGTTGATCCTGAAACTAAACATTGAAAGTATGTTATTTTCAAATGTTTCTCTACTAAGTCTTGAATGTCCGTCACTTGGTGAACTAGCAGAGTGTAATGTTTTACCTAGAGCTATTCTCAGGTACTCTCCTTTGAGACAGAGTTAGCAACTACTCATTGGCCATCCTGGTCAGACAGTAGCTTAAAACCAGCCCATTAAAAGAAAGCTAAATATTGACAGAGGGTTCAGGCTTGGCTGCCTGGAAGTCAAAATGTAACATGTAAGCTACATTTGGAGTTTATATTTTTAAAGCATGTTTCAAGACTTAACAGGCTGTTTTGCGATTCTATTATTGTGCTATCAGGCTGTAAAAACTAAAAATCCTCCCTGTTCTCTCTCTTTCTTTCTTTCCTTCTTTCTTTCTTTCCTCCGCCTCTTTAATATCACAGATGACTTGCAAACATGTGACCCCCACCTCGGGTTGATTATTTAGCTTTGCCTTCACTTAACACTCCACCTCTCTCCCCTCACTGACCACCTCCTCTTCCCCCCTAAAAGACCACTAGTCTCTGGTCAGATTTACTGCAAAATCTGTGTGTTCCTCCATATTTCTGAAATTTCCCATGTGTCAACCTCCGGCTCCCCTACGCAGGGCTTTGAACCCGTCGGCTAGCTCACGAGTGCACATAAATCCAGCACACCCGATGGAGAGGAGTCAACCTTCTTTATATAGGATACTAATTGCTGAACTTTGCCACAGTCAGGTTTGCTGAGTTGCATGATTTGTCAGAATTCCTGTCTCTTGGTAATAAATTACACAGCCAGTTAACGTTTTAAATAAAAATTGGTCCCATTTGGATTCTGTTGGTGGGTAACAACATCTCTGTCATTATTTTACGGTTTAACTAGGGCAAGGTTGCTTGACAACAGAGGAATGTTTTGACATGTTCGACCCTCCCTATTAATATCATTATGACCTGGCCGTGCGAAGCTGTCAAGAAACACAAAACACAACTCTGAATCTATCATTGTCACTCTGTGAAAACATACAACATGCATCACGAATATGGCAGGAAAAGTGGACAGATTTTTGTGAAAATTAAATTAGATTACTGGAACATTGTGTTGTGATGAGTTTCATGACCACCTAGTTTGTGTTACTATGAATTAAGCTGTTCTGGAGGATTGTGGGAAAAAGTGAGCTACCCGTCCCGTCAGAAGCCAAAGTGAGTGTTTGTTTTGACTTGGACGTCTCTCTGCACTTGGACTGACCCTCGCGCTATACTGACTTTGCTCACTAACAGTCTGCTGGCTCGCTCTTGCTGTTCTTTTACTCATTTTGTCTATCTGTACTTAGTCAGCTCCTTCAGCCTGTCTTTGAATATTAAGACTTATCTGCTTTATTGAGCTGGGAAGACACAATATCACTCCAAAATAGATAGATAGATAGATAGATAGATAGATAGATAGATAGATAGATAGATAGATAGATAGATAGATAGATAGATAGATAGATAGATAGATAGATAGATACTTTATTGATCCCGAGGGAAATTCAAGTTCCTTATTCGATGGCAGAATGAAAGGCAATAAGTTTACTCAAGTTACTCAAATACAAACTATGGTAAAAAAAAAAACATGTTTTACTATATTTTATTTCCTCCACTATATTTATGTGACACTGACAGCTGTAGATTTTAAATAAAAAAACAGACAGACGTTTTAAAAATGACTGAATTTAATGTTACAGATTTAGCTAAAAGCATATTAAATGAGACTGTTAGTGACTGCCTTTCTTTCTTTTTTTCTCTTTTCCTGAGGAAAACCGATAAAATCACTCCATATAAAGAAGCTGCTTGCTTTGGAGGGCTTAATAAAGATGTCTTATCCTTTGCAGTATTAACAATAAGGTTTTTTTTTTTTTTCAATATGTCATTTCCACATTTTTTGAAGATGGTAAACTAAAATGTTGGAGTACCCGTCTTGTAGATGTTGTAAAAGTTTAGAAGAGCTAAAACAATTATTATAATCAAAATATACATTTCTGAAAAAACTTAGATCAAACTTGCATTTTGACCTTTTCTACATCTGTAAATCTTTTATTTCATTCTTAGTTGTAAACAACAACTTGAACAGTATGCAAGGAGTGATAATACAGACCTATAGCGTCATTTTGAACTGTTTACATTCTGACATCATGTCAGAATAATGCATGAGTTAAGGAATATTCCATCAAATTTGGACATATTTGTTGTAAAATATGACTGGTGCAATGATATACAAGTTACAATTGAGCTCTATGTAGATATATTCATATTATGTATTTCAGCCTTTTAAGTCAGATATCTTGAAAGTATCTTGCACCCAGCTGGGTTAATCTGCAGCTTTTCCAGCCACATCAAACTGGGAGCCAAGATTCTGCTGCATGAGGTCCTCGTGAGTGAGACACTTTGTGCTCTCAGCTCAAAATAGCTTTCAGAGCTCAATTATTGGGTAAGGAGCAAACACAGGTGTGGAATCCCAGCCACCATCACTGGTGCCCCCACCGCAGAATAAAGCCGCTCTTGTCCCAAAGAGCCCGACCAGGAAGGCCAGATCCATGCCAGGCTTTGAACTGCAGAGACCACTTGGCCTGTTTGGTGCCGGGGCTAAAAGAGACCTTTTAAAGGTGTGGAAATGAAACGTCCCACATCAATCATGCATTTCCACTCGTAAATTATTCAGCAGCCACTGCTGGTGCCTGCTGATTCCTGACCCCCTTTATATGTGTGTGTGTGTGTGTGTATATAGGTGTTTGTGTGTGTGTGTGTGTGTGTGTGCTTCGTAAGTGGTGTCCCTGTGTCTTCATCTACTGTGTGTCCATGTTATTGTCTGAGCGAATTAAAAAAAAGATTCAGTCTGTTTATTGGTAGAACAAATAAAGTTCTGGCCCAGGTGAGCTAAGTCTTTGAACTCTAAACTCTTTTGGATTGATCACATGAGCCTGCTGCAACTTGTAATTTTTAAGACATTAATTGAGTTTGTTGACGGTATACTTAAGTCCTTAAAAGTTAACATGAAGTTTTAATTGTTTGTTTTTTAACCCACATCATAACAAAATAGGCTTCCTTGCCTCCTACAGTAGTGATGGTAAGTGTACGTGAATATTGAGGGGGGCGACAGAGAGCACAACTTTTAGTGTCTGCTGCAGACAATGAGTGCTCTGTTTGGCTGCTGTGATTCTGCTGCTGCAGATCAGGCTGTTCAGCTTAATTCCAGCTTCTTGGCCTCTCTGCGTCTGCTCTGCTTTTCTCTTCTCAGCACCTTCTTTGCATGTATTGGGCAACAGGGTTTCAGCAGGCCGAGATGGGTTTCATCAGGCCGACTGTAGGGACAGATTGATTGACTGATTGGCCGGGATCAGAAGATGTGGCCTCTGACACACAGCCAGGCCTTGAGAAATAGTGTACTGGTCACTCATTCATCCATAGAATGAACACAAAGTATTAAATGACAGAATTATTGTCAAATGAATCATTTTGCTCTAATGCAATATTAACCTGTTTAAGAGTATCTGATGACAAATCCCCCTCACTATTATTTTCCTGTGAGTCTCATTAATATGCCTAACCTCTTTTGATATAAATACGGTGTTATATATTTGTATATCTATGTGTAAAAATTGACTGTTGGCTTTCCCCTGTTCTGGGATTGTGGGAAAAATTACATCCTTCACAAAATTGCTGTGCTCAGAGGAACAAGTATTAAATCAATCCGTTAATTATTTTGTTAACTTTTCATAAGTGGGAGACAAAGCCCTTCACTGAAATCTATTTTTACAGTACAAATAATGACAGTGGATTCTGCGTCTTAGTTTCACAGTGCAGTCAGCAGCCAAGAGCTCTGTGCAGTTGTGTGTGGCCCACACAGGAAATTAAGAAACCTCTGCAGCTTTAAGCATATTTGTGTCTGAATTATCTTGGAACAGCGGATTTAAACAAAAGTGAAACAAGGTTCAGCATGTGCTCATTCCAGGCAAGTGTGCTCACTAACAAGTTTCAGATTAAGTGCTGATCTTATTTGGAAGAGATGTCCATTTCTTAGTTTATAAAAAAATGTTTTTGAGCTTCTCAAAGATTTCACATTTTTCACATTTTTATGACTTTAAATATATATGTTGATTTATTCTTGGTGGTAACACAACATATTTTAAAATCATAATGCACACGATGTCTGGTTTAATGAAAGCCTGGTTAGCGAACGATAACGAGTGTGATAGCTTAAAGATTAAGCGCTATATACTGGTATATTTAGACAACCAGAATAAAATATCTGACTCCCTGTCTTACACGTGATAATGAACCAGGTTGCGTCAGTGTGTGTGTGGTGTGTGTGTGTGTGGGGGGGGGCTTATTTATTTTAAGGAGTAGTGTTAGAGGCAGATGTGACTGATCCTTCTTTGAAAGTCCAGAGCCAATCACTGTAAGATCATCACAGACTGTTCACAAATACAGTGAACCACAGCCAGCGATGTGGGCATGAATTTACACAGATGGTTCGTATATCAGAGGATTATAAAGCATATTTTCTCAATAAGTGAAAACAACAAAGACTTGACTGAATTTATTATGTCTTAATTGAGGAGACCTACATGGATGTATATTTGTGTGTGAACAAACCTGTATCTCATCTGTTTTGTCAGAGGAGATGATTTGGGAGGTCAAATACTCAAATCCTTCATGTAGTTTCTCATCACTTTCCAAGTAACGTTGTATTTTTTGTGTACCTTATGTTTTGTTTTATCTCGAAAATATTTTTCATCATGACTTCATCTGAAGATTGAATTCAACGGCAGTGAAGAAACCTGTATAATACAATGTCTAGTTGTTTTTTAAGTGCAGAAAATGATTTTCTTTTTTTTCTTTCATTTTTCTTAAATATCATCAGGAGATTTTTTTTTAATTCAATTGTCTAATAATCTGTTGTTGGGTTGTTCAGATGTTTGTTGTGACAAATGACATCAATCCAACAATACCAGTTATACCCTTAAAAACATATGAACCATACTGTGTAAAGTGTCATTGTAAAACGTGAAGTTACGTCCTGCTAGCCACGCTGCACCATGTATTTTCAAAATGTTACCAGTGTTTATTAATTTAAGCTTTTATAAAGATATTTGTGCTCTTTTTAAACCTTGCGTGTGTTTTGATGTCTTTTGTGTTTTGGAATTTTTCGATTGGTGCATTTTTGTTTGTCTTACACCCTTTTTTTTTCCAAATTTCCTCTCTTCTAATCACCTTAAATATTATTTAATCACCAGTTTTACATTGCATTTAGTTCATGCAAATAAATACATACACATAGAAAAAACAAAACATAGCACTTCATCACAAACACATCAGAACTGTCACTACATGATGCACACACTATTCCTTTTATTAATCTCAGGTTATATTTCTACATTCATGGTATATATATGTAATAGTATTTCTGAGTGTTTATTGCATGGCCTTGCAGAACGGTCTTTATATTTCACTGCAGTATGGGCATGCAACAAATACAAATCTTGAATCTTGAGATACAGTAAATGTTCCAAATTAATTTTAGATTGGCATTATGTTTGTTTACATAAATGCAAGCTGTATTTGTTCCTGGTTAAAAACATCAAACGAGCTGTGGCTAAAAAATGAGTCGCTGAAATGAAAATGAAATGTTAATATAAACGACTTTATAGAGTCGTTATTTTCAGAGCTATGTATGTGCATGTATGAATCTTATCAATAATCATTTAAAAATATATATCTAAAGTTTAGAAATTCTTCCATATCCACAGAAGCATTGAATATGTAAGCACATGTAAAAACATCTTAGACAAGTCCAGTTGAATGTATACAAGTCATTCTTACATGTGGCAGAGTGCTAACAACAGTGTTGGAGCTGCCTGGATTCCCTGTGCCCTCCAAGGTGAGCTCTGTCTTTCCCCAGTCGAAGGGGACCATGGGAAAGCTTGCATGCCGATTAATCACGTCTAATGAGCTGGAACCATGTAGCTGAGCTGCCTTCCATGACCATCTAACCTCGTACAAAGACACACAAGCCACACACACGAGCACAGATAGAATCTCAGACATGGTCCATTGTGTGAAACACACTTATGTGTAGTGTTCTGCTTTGACATTAAAACATTGCTATTGCTCATCCATTTCAGGAAAAAAAACATTGATATTATGAAGATAAAATGTAAATTTATAAAAAGAAAACAGTAAATGTAAAACTTATATCCTACTTAGCAACATTGTCACACATTAAATTAATGTAAAATAAACATTCTGTAAAATAAAACTGTTCATTGTTAATGAACAGTATAGTATAATCAGCCAAGTATCTTTCTGCAATAATGTAAACAGGATTTCAAACTTACTGTTCTGTATTCATGTTTTCCTTCATCAAAGTGACTCCTGAAGCCAGTGGGTCATAATGAACAAAGTTTAAACAAACAAAAAGTGCAGCGATGAATGAGCAAAGGAGGGAAACAGAAAGTCATTATGTCACGTAGAAAGTGGCGACTGACGAAATTGATGTTGATAAATGCACTCCCAAGTATTTTTCTGTGCTGAAAGAATACCATGCTAAAAAAAAAAAAAAAAAAAAAAGTTTCTTTTTACATGTGTGGGCGAGAAATAAATGTCTCCTTTGACTGGAATCTATTCTTTGCCCTATATATGTTCTCGCTACTACCCAGTTATCACATAAAAAAACAAGTGACCCAAAGTGGTGTTAGCACCAAAAATAATAAAAACATCGTTCGTTTTAAGGTCTTACATGGTGCAGCTGTTATTATTTCATGTTACACATGGCAAAGCGTATATAATGTGGTTTCTCGACCTCTTGCTGGCTACTGGGGAAGCTACAGCTGTGGGCCTCTTACTGTAACCATAATCCTTGTGGCACATATATCTACACTGACGCCTGTGAGTGCACATTTCAGTTATCATTCCTGGAGTCACATATATCTTTAGTCTGACTCCTGCTGGAGTGTCCCCTGTCCTTGCACCCTGGCAGGTGATGCAACCGAGAAAGCGTGGAAGGTGATTGTCATTTAAATTCCTGCTGTTGGGGAAATAGATCCATTTGTTATGTGATTATGGTTAGTGTGAGTGGTGGTCAAGAGGGTGTGGTGGTTTGTGTGTTACTGAGAGGTAGTCTATGCTCTGTAAATGATCATGGGTAATATTTTTGACATATGTATCAGTACTAAGACTGGGGGTGTGGCCTGAAACTACTATAGCTTTACACGTTTAGATAACAGCGCAATGCCTGTGTCTTCAAAATGAAATCTGAGCCTGCATCCTGGACCATGCAATGTATACCTGAGCTGTGCCTTACACACACACTCCCAAAGATGCCCCGCTTTTTTTCCAAGGGCAAACAGTTGTCTAAGTTTCAAAGCCCAATAATGGAAACTTACACAACTGTACTCCTTTACGGACATCCAATGTGTCACCCAAAGAAAGGCCAATTTATAGGGAGCCGATCTTTATTTTCAGGGTGGATTTAGAGGTTTTGTCCAATGACTAGTAATGAACATCCCTTTTTGTAAATAAGTAATTAATGTTTGATGTCCCACAAAATAGAATACCAGGACTCAATATTGCCAACAAGCCTGATTCAAAACATCATCTACATACCAACTTATTTTTAATTCTCAAATTGTCTCATGTCATTAGTTTCATCAGTGTGGGAAGAGAGCAGGGTGGAGTGACCCCTCATGTGTGTTTCTAATATCACACCAAAAGTCCCTGTGGGCAGCATCGTCTTGGGTGTTCCAGGGTGGATTCTGGTGTTGTTATATTTAACAGGTTCCCATGCAGCACAGAGGACAGGAGAAAAAGAGAGGGAGAAAGTTGCGTGATGGCGAGCTGACTACAGACTATCAGTCTGACCTGCAGAAAAAAGCCCTCTCTGTGCATGGCTCGGGTGAGAGCCATACCTTGCCCTTTCACTAGTCCTCTCACTTGCCATTTTCTCTGTCTTGGTTGGGAGGAGGGATGTAGGTAATGAAGCTTAAGTGAGCCTGGTGTCTGGTAAAGTAATATACACAAAGCCCTTGTCAGGTCTGGATCCAATAATGTGTCATTTACCACGTCTGGAACAGATTGGCCCAGATGATCGGAGTGAACCTTTGCCCGGGTGAAGAGTGCTCAGCATCCCTCGGCCTGGAGGCCTTACCAGCAGCCCCTTGACTCCCCCCATGTCCCCTGCACCTCCCTGTATTTCAAAGAAAGACTTCAATATCAGCATTGTGACTTCTGTTTGGTCTTATTTCAAAGTCTTGGTGCAGGGTCAATATAATACAGTTAATAATGGGATGCCACAGGTTGATGATGATGATTCTTTGACATCCGGCCTCCATAAGCATTTAAAGTACCGTTTTTTTTGCAGATAACCAAGTAAAATACATGGTTTTCTCCACTCCTGTAAACTTGTTTCCCCCCCCCCAGATAGCATCAAATGCTTTGATGGATAGTGGTTTATATCACTGAAACTCTGAATCTGCTTTCAAACATTAAGACGAAAACATGATTTGGAACCTGTGTTTTCAAAGGCACCAGGGTGGGCACATAGTCCTTAATCATGTTGCTAATTACTGGCAGTGGACTGTGTTTCATGAAAGCAGCTCATTAGCAGTTTGTAGATAGAGGGAGAGTGCATTTGCACATAGTTGTATATCAATGCAAGGACTGATGGAGTTGCTGTAAGTGTAGGTCTAAGGGGCATGTGTGTCAATTTACCACTTCATCCCAGTTGCATGGGTCCTGGGTGCAGCCCCTGGCCTACACAGAGAGCAAGAAGTATACAGCTGTTAATGAGAGGAAAGAGAAAGGCAATGGGAGACACTGGTTGTAGATGTAGAGGGTTTAGAGGAGGCTAAGGTTTCATCTTCTGACTTTTCTGACTTTTAGTAGAGCAGTACCCTTTTCTATGACTAACTCTGTGAACTTTAATGATGTATCCCAATTAAAAACTTGCCCTGAGGAAAATGTAAAACAAATGAGGCGTAACTCACGAGACAAGGCCGTGGCTATTTATAACTTTACACCTCTGTCCCTCATAGAGGACATTCCTAATTGAACACATTTTTGACTAAACTAGAGGAACTAGGAGGAATGAAGGTTAAAAGAAGGGAAATACAGGAAATATTTCTGTCTTTAAAACTCCCACCCGTCCTATTACACACTCCAAATGTGCAAAGTTGTGCTCATCCAGGCACAGTCACTCTGGAGGCCCCTATGGAATACTGTAACTGCCCTCCACGGCACCGACTATGATTTAGTACCGTTAATAAACATGATGTAGTGCTTACAGTGATTGCTCAGACAGGAATGTTTCTTTTTTACTTCTTTTTTTTCATCACTGCATATAATTTCACATGTTTGCGTGTGGTACTCAAATTAAAAGGACAATTTAGGATGGCATGTTTTACTTGAGACCCTCTTTGCTTTGTTTATATAAACAGGGGACATGATCATAATCTTTTTAGGGCACTTCAACACAATGATTTGCCACCCTACTTCCTAGATTTATAACCTAGTTTATACTTTCTATCCAGTTGCGTTTTAAAGCAAAGCCGACACTTTTTTGAACTAGAACATCAACACAACAAGGTTAAGACTTGAATTAAACTTGATTCAGTATTTCAGTGGTGTGTTTCTATGTATTATCTTTCAATACATATGTGTTTATCATGTGTTACACATGTGTAAAACCAAGCTAGCCTAAGGTAAGTCAAGTTTTCCATTCTTGTGGACTAAAAGGGAAATGCATTTGTTTGATTATAAGCTTAATGCCCAGGGGATGTCTTACTAATTAAAAGACAATTTGCGTGTTTTGAGCCTCTCCAAAAATGCAACCATAACAAACAAGCCGGATTAATGATGTGCCTGCCAACTTCTCCCTGGCACAATTCTTCTAGTAACATGCACAAAGTGCAAAGCACACATGACCAGCCACAGCTGGCTCCTATTACAGACCCGTACAGTAGCCATTCTTTTTCACTTACCCCCTCCCTGTTTGGTGACGCTTATTAGAAATGTAACTTACTAGTCTTGCAGATTTTTACAGATTTATGCCTCACAGGTGCTTCCTCTTAAATTCACGTTATGGTTACTGCGCATTCTGTGGCAAAACAACATATCTCATGTAAGAAGGGAAGAGTGAGCATCACCTTTTTATTTCTTTTTATTTAAGGAAGAAAACATATGCCAAAATAGGGCAATGGTTCTAGATCTGGCCCATGGCTGGTTAAAAATAAATGTTTAATTTCAAAATAAATTCCATTAAATCATTGTCTAATGATTAAATAGAGACATGGGAACAAATCTCTTATTGGTCAATAAATGTAACTTGAGTATGAAATTTTCATCAATAGGACTTTTGAAGTTTCGATATTTTACACATTTTTTGTTCTTCTTCTTCTTCTTTTTTGATCATTTAATATGTTTAAGTATACAGATCAGTTTACAGAATTATCTTTGAATATCATTAGAAAGTAGAGTCAAACAAACTATTTATATTCATCTCCTTATTTTATACTCAATGTATTTGTTCATTAATAAAGGAGTAGAAAAGGCAGAAATTTACTTTATCAAAAGTGATTTTTTTTACGGAAGATGCATAAATGATTCAGTAGATCTAAAGTAGCTTACTCCATACATTTTCAGAAAAAAATAAAATATGGATAAAAATAAAGATGTATTCTTGTTTAGTAAAGAATTTTTTTTTTTGTTAAAAAGTATTAATCCCCAAACAAATTACAATACATGTAGAAAGTATTCATTCTATGTGAAAAGCAATTTGTTCAAAAAAGAAAAACAATAATGTTCATGCTCAAATGCCAGTTTTAAATCTCCATTCTGTATTCAAATGAATTTCCAGAGCTGCCTCTTGACGGACTCTGACCTGTACCTGCTGTATCTGCTGCCTGTCTGTCAACACCAAATCCCCTGAGCGTGAGCCTGAGAGCCAGCAGTTCAGTGTGACTGCTGCCAACACAAAGGGGAGGATCACACTCCTGCACAGAGCACAGAACGGGATCCAGAGTGACTCCTGTGTCTGAGCAAGCAAGGACACATCTAAGAAACAGAATGCATTCTTGCTCATGCTGCACAACATGTGACCAAAGGTGATGAGTTCATGGACTAAGCTTTGAGTCGTAAGTCGGCATCTGAGGGCGTCTGTCTCTTTCCAACTTTGCCTCAAGTTTCACAGGCCGCTCTCTCAGAAGTGTCCCTCCTTTGCCCCTGTCTCGACTCCTCACTTTGTCTCCACGCTCAGCTACACCTCTCTGGTTACTTGGCACCACACCTCCTGGTTGTTATCCCCTCTCCCTCTCTCCTTTGACTCCATCCCCACCCTCTCATGCTGAGGGGGGGACACCCAATGCCTTTAATGTGGCCTTGGCCCCATGTTTCTCCTGCCTGTCTTTCTGATCCGGTAGCAGTGGGTCCCCGACTCCACCCTGGGTGATTGATAGCAGGGATGCCCTCCTCTCTCACCCTCCACGCCCCACCCCCAGCTAGGAGGACAGCATAGCATTTCATGAGCTCATCTATGTGGCGCCCACCTCAAACGCAGGCACCACTCTTGTCTCGTCCCGCATGACTCCCTGGGGGACACAAAGCATGTGTGACCTCGCTTCAGCCAGCCTGCAACCCCATCTCCACACCACCCTCCAGCACCCTCACTGTATCATTACTGTCTCAATCCCTCAAAGGACTTTAACCCCTGACTATTATCCCTTTACTTTGCAAAATTTCAAACCTAACTGCATGGAGGCCAAAAAATTAAACATTATCCTCCTACTTACAATTTCCAAAAGAGTTTTAACACTTGACAGAAGAAAAAAAGTGTGACTCAGGCTGACAAATCAGTGCCAGACAATAGCACTTCAGCTTATTCTTGTTCACCTAGAAATTCTCAAAGCCTAGCTTAGTTGTCCTGTATGAGGGGTTTCAGATTGAAAAAGAGTTCTTGACAGTTTAAATTTAGAAATTTAGTTGTACTTAAGCCTAAATTAAGTTCAAAGACAAAATTCTTTCCTGGACAACATTTTACACCTCCTACTATAACCATGCCTCATAACTTAGGGAAACAACTTGGTTGTGTGATTACATTTAGCTTAGTCAGTTTAAATTTAGGGAAACTAATTTCTTGGGTTAAAATGACTATTTGGATAAGGTTAGGAGACCTTTGTCCACATGGTCACAAATATAACTATGTGATCAACTGTGGCTTATAAACAACAGGAAACTTGAAACATACTAGTTAAACCATTTACACATACCAGTTTTCAATGCTGTTGCTGTGTCATCATTACAACATACTGGAGAAACAGTCTTTGTTGACATCTTGTTTCGTAAAGATTCCAAGCTACCTCTTGCTGATAACTGAGAGCAGAAGGAGATTTTTTTCTCTGAAAAAACTCTCCCTATGTAGAGAATAAAAATGTGCAAAAAGTTGATCCTCTTTGATCCCTGCTATAATCAAGGGAAAAGTCACTTACACATGATGTTTTTACGTCCTTGCTCGTACAACTTATGTTGTAGTATTTCTTGGGAGGACATTCTCTCTGAAAGTTCTTAAATCTACGATGGAAACAAGAAGTCAAATTTTAAGAGTTTTTAAAAAGTAAGTATTTGGATGCCAGGATTATGGAATGCTATGTTTTTACTGGTTATTACAAATGTTTTTTATTTTTTTACGAGTTATCAACCATAAAGACTTACAAATTGATTTTATTTGGTGTTGGTTGATGTATTTATTGTTCCTAGTCCATCCCTCACAGTTTTTCTCAGCTGCCCACCTTACCTTCACCTCCCCTCAGGAAGGACAGGAGAGGCCGATCCTTCTCTGCATGGACGACATTCCAGGCAGGAAGGAATCTGAGGACACTGATCACCTAATCTCTCCGATTGAAGCAGCACCTGTCGAGGCAGCGCTGGAGAGGAGGAGGGGGTCCAGATCAGTGGCAGCTCTGTGTTGACTTGATACATCTCTCTGTGTATCAGATGGTGCTTGACAACCGCTCGTCAATCTGCACAGACAGGATGAAAGATGGGATTCAATACAACTCCACGAAGAGATGATTATTCAGAAGTTATTCTGTCATATTCATCATGCAATTTGAATATATTTAACCACTGTATATTCAAAGCATTTTGTTCACCATTTATCCTGATCAAACAGATTTCAAGGAGTTCATCATATTGGACAAAGATACATTTTTCTTCGAAAAATAGGGGCCTATGGTTGTCTTGGAGCGACCACTGAGGGAGCCTATCAGACCCAGATAAAATCAGATCATTCATATAATAATAGAGCACCAATGACAAGACATACAATACAGTCTACGAGGCCAATGTGACAACCAATCAAATGTCTTGCCCAGCTGTTCATGAGGTGACCATTTGCCAAAGAGGAACCTGAGAGACAGATAGCAGGGACATGAATCACACAGGAGGAGGCTGTATAGCTGCACATGTGTGCAAGTAGTGGTATTCAGATATTCGCCTGAGTTTCTTATATGTTCATGATATTGTTCTATTTACTCTGTCTTACTCTGTTAAACAGTATAGCAGCAGTCAAATCAAAGACATTGTTTCTGTCTGTCGCTGAAGAAGCTGCTTCAGACTTCTTCATCTGTTACATTTAAGCTCACAATCTGTATGAAAACAGCAAGCTTGACCTTTTGTTTTAGGTTGTTTCTAATACATAAAGTGCATTTTAAAAAGTCACCACTGCCCGCCCTCTGAAAGTTAACTGTAGCTGCATTAAAATATGCTGTGACATGTTTTTATTTGTGCAGACTGCATGTAGCCTGATTTGGTTCATGTTGATAAATGATCTGGATTGTTCTTTCAGGGAGATTTGTGAAGGAGCCAGAGGAACATCTAGTTATTCCTCTTGTCCAAGGTTGTTTAAAATAAACCAACCGTTCCCTTAAAGATCTGAAATCCCATACAGCATGTGCCACAGCCTTAATGTCTGACTGAGGAACGCAGCTTTGCATGTAGCCTGATTATTATCTGCTATACAAATTGCTAGCAGCTGGGTTGTTCACGGCTGACGGTTCCATAGTTTATGTATTGAAACTGTTGGAATGTGGACAATTACCACTTTCATTTTTCCCCTGAAAAAAAATCCTGATACAGTTTATACAAACTACTCTCTAGAAAATCAGATTTTAAAGGGCTTGATGAGCCCCTAGGGCTGGTCCGGACATATACAGAATTGGCTTCTTGTTTTGTGCAGCTTTCTGGTAGCAGGAGAATTTACCAAAGCAGTACTTTTTTTTCCGCAAAATGACAGTGTTTTCCCCACATATTTCACTGAAAGCCACCCAGTCTCTTACATCATTGAGTTTCAACAAGGCTACATGTAAGTGAAATATGTTGTACCACCCACCAGGTCTGCTGAAGGCTACATTTTGCCCGACTGGACTGCAATATCTGCTGTGATTTAGGGGTCATAGAAAGAGGAAACCACAAAGAGGTTAGGTGGTAAATGGTTGAACTCCGAAAACCTTTTTTTTTTTTTGTGCTGACTATCATATGCTGAAATGTCACCCTGAAAGATAAGTTCAAACTGAGCAATGTCAAAAGAAAGAAAAAATCTGTGTGGGTGGATGCATATAATTTTTAGTCTCATTTTGGGAGTGACAACAATTGATCGTCCATGGAGAAAAACACAAAACACAATACCCGTAAAGGATCACTGCAAGTGCAAGAGTTGATCTTGCTTTGAAATAACACACTAAAAAGTGCCTTTACATGGAGAAACTCACCATTTTGACTGTCTATTTTTGCATGGAAAATAGAAGCAAAGAAAAGAAGGAATGGACTGAAAGGAGTCAAGTTGTCAGCTCTCCTAGAGCTGGTGAGCGCCGTGCGAGTGGTCGAACAGTTTAACCTATAATTACGACAATTAAAATAATACTCATATTAACAAAGAAAAAATTGCTTCCAAATGGTCTCTCACATGTGCATGAAAAGAAAACACATGGGCACATTTTTTTACTTCAGAATTTTGGCACCATGCATGTCACGTCAAATCTGAATAAGTCTTGGATAAAAAATGTAGAACTAGCTTATTGTGTGAACGAAACAAATACAATTTTACTGAAAGAACTGGATAATGCAGTCTTACTTACATTAGAAAGGCCATACATAGACATTTTATTGTTGCACTCTCACAATGCATGCTGGGAATTCCCCATGTACTTTATTGTACATGACTGCATAGGTTGACTGCAGTCAAAACAACTTTTATGTGTCTTAAACCACTGAGAGGATTATGAAAGTTGTTCATGGGCCAAACAAGTAAAGGGTCAAGGGTAGAAGAGAGAGGGGAAATGGAGTTCAAAACAAATACAATGTGTGTAGCTGTGTGAGTGAGTGAGTGTGTGTGTGTGTGTGTGTGTGTGTATTTTGGAGCATCACTGATTGATCATTTCCAATCTAATTTCTAACACGTAAGTGGTCTCTTAGGACAAAGAGTTAAGCTACAATTAGAGGAATCCAATAAATATTGCACATACCACCTTGACGTTTCACAACCATTTTCTTTTCTTTTTTTCCCCGCATAGAAACTTAAAGGGGTTGACATCAAAGTCAAAAGAACACTGCCGAAATCAAAATGTCAGCCGTATGCCCTATAAAAAATCACTGGACCTCTCACTCCTGTGATGAAGAGAAACAAGGGAGACTCCAAAGTCAACACAATTTTCTCCCTTTCACTCGAAAAAAAAAGCAAGTTTTGCCCTCATAGTATGAGGAGCACTGTTATATGGACCTCCAGCAGTATTACTGCTTGAACATATTTTTTTTTTCTTCTGGCAGTAATGGCCTCATGTCCACTATGAGCACTCCTTGTGAAGTTTTGATGTAGAGGTCTGTTTTTTTGCTAAGGAGTGTGAGGGAGTGATCAGAGGAGTCCTGTGGACAGACTCACACTGCTGACCCTGGACATCAGTGATTGATGTCAAATGTGACCATGAAAACCAACAGGGGTTGTTGTACTTTTGATTTTATTGGCCACCATGTGAGACTTTGTAATCTCTGTGGTAAAAAATATAAAAGACCTGGTTTGCAGCAGTACAAGACTTTGTACATCTGCACAGTAAAGAAATGTCACCGTAGAGACATTTGTCCAATGATACTTTTGAGGGTTTGGTAATTGAGTTCATGTCCTATTTGTAGCGATAACAGTATACCCATACGACTGTCATCTGACCACAATGATACTATATTATTCACTGGGTCACTTTAGATTATTATAATGATCAAAGTATAACAGTTGTTAAAGTACATTATCCTGATGTTTTTGGTTCTTTGACACAGTCAATCAATTTTATACTCGCAGTAGTGATTGTTTGCAGTTTAAAGTCAAATAAATTTTAAGAATCAGATTTTTTCCTTCCTTTTGGTAAGCAACTACTGTACCATATGAAACATCTAAGTTAGCAAAGCAGCAGGTGATTTGCTGTTTTAAATATAGAATTATTCTAAAGATGCAAAATATGTGTTGTGTTTGTATGTGTGTGGGATAACAGCGGAGGCTAGGTGTGTGGAAAAAAAAAAAGCAGCGATGCAGAACACCGTCCCCTCAGTGTCCACGGAGAGCAGTCAGAGCAATGAGGGAGGCATAAAACAAAAACACTGGCTGCATTTTCTCTCCATTTATGCATACTCAGAGAGGAGAAAAATAGGCCAGTGGTTTGTAATTCCCTGATTTCTCTGGAACATGCATTGAAAATGTAAACGAGTACAATAAATTCACTTTTAAGTGCCTTTCTGGGAATTAGCCACACAGCCTGGACTGAAGGAACTCTCGTACTTTCATTAAAAGCCACATCATTCCTCGTTAAAGTAACAATGTCCATCTCATAGAGGCTGCAGCATGTGTGTAAAAGTGTGCGATATACGTAACATCTGTGCTCAGGGACATTGCGGTCCAAAATCGTAGGTAATAAGTGTGTAGGGTTTTCACCAGTATCTTTTCACACTTTCCAAAATTAACCTTTTTATTGCCACATTGTTGATTATTTTTCATATGCTGCACCTTGTTTATGTGGTGTTGCTTCTGCTGAGGGTCCACTCACTGAGAGATGAAGACAATGGCTGCACAAAAAGCTTGAAGTGTTGACATTTTAATGTGGATCTCAGGGGAGGTTGGCTGGACCAGGTCAGACAGAGGAAAAGAGTTCTGTTATGGGTGAATACATTAACTCTGGCTCCAATTCTATGGATATTTCCATTGAAAAGAGCACATTTTGGGCTCTGAGCTAGAAAGGTATTACTGGAATCTTGAACTTCAGTTCAAATTAAACAACATTCTTGCTCAAATAAGTGATGCCAAATGTTTGGCAAATGTGTATTTGCTATTTTCTGAAGAGTGAGAAAAAAATGTCAATGCCAATCTGGTGTCTTGAAATTCAAACGTTGCTGGATTTTCTAGTGGCTAGCATAGAATGGACGTCAAAACAACAATAGAGAGACATTGCTTAACACTAGGCAAACAAACAAACAAAAAAAAGCATCCCTGTGAAACAAAAAAGTTATCAGTTGGACAGAGACGCTTTTGTTTGAATTGAACAAATAAGATCAAATGTGTAAATTAATTAGTTTCAAAAATAGCTCATATGTTGATTTGGTGTACTATAAGCTTTTCATCAAGAGGCCGAAGCTTTGAATTTACTGAATTAAATGGATGCAAAATCAACCAGTAACAGCAACTTGTTTAAGTCACCACAGTCTGTTAACTGCTTGGAGTCATGAAATAGGCTAGTTTATTCCAATCCCATATTCTCAGTCATTTTCACACAACAGTTAAGGCTGAAAAGAATCATTTTATTGTTTAAATAAATTTGCTTTAAAATAAGCCTGTACATGTTATTTTCTCTCCACATGTGGTACTAGGGTAGCTCTTTGCTATCTTTTTGGAAAGCTAATCCAACTGTGAACTCATATTTACTGCAAAAGTGACATTCCTCGAAATAAATAAGTTAATAGTTCTAATTTCAAAATATTCCTTAAAAACCTCCTTACATTTCAAACCCTCCACACATAGCCTAACCATGAATTGGTTCTTTAGGTTCTTTCTGAGCTTTACTCTGAAGATTGCAGGGCATCAGTCAGCAATCTACCCTGTTAGCATCTTGAGGTATTTCAAAAAAAAAATTGGCTTTGGATGCAGTTGAAGCCAATAGGGATGGAGAAAGGGAAAGAAAAAAAAGTAAGCGAGGAGAAAGCCAGCAGGAGAGACTGCAGCTCTGTGCAGGGGAACTCAGGAGGCACTGGGGCGTAATTTAAACAGGCGACGGCTGTTGTGCAGACAGGAAATGAGAGGAAGGCTAGTTCCTGGGATGGGACTGAATTGGATGTTTCAGACTCAGACCGGTATCAGAAAGAGGAGACTTATGTGGCGTTGTTACGGGTAACAGTAAGGTCATTGAGAGCACATTTCCTTTTCTGATCATTGGGTGAGCTTGTCAGCGCCACTATCTCAGTTCCCACATCCCTCTGAAATCATTTCAATGGGCTGGATTCAAAGTCTGAAATTCAGACCGGAGCTGAATAAGACCTCCTGTTGCTCCGCCTGTTTATAGGCTCCACTCTTATATGCTGAATGCTTTGATTTGAAGTTTGGGGCAGTTTCATCCGATGGAAGGAAGTAAAGTTGAAAAGGCAAGAAATATTTCAATACTACATCAAAAAACTGGATGAAAAATATGCATAGGACCGTGGACAGTGTTGAGAATGCCCAAAATGGCTGAGTTTTTTTTTTTTTTTTGTCTCCGGTTTTGATTTAAAACAGACTCGCAATGCTAAAGTCGGAACCCAACTCGGCTGTACTGTTCACATGGAGCAGGCAGGTCTCAGTTGTTCTGGACTGTGTTACAATCCCGCCATCTTGTGAGTTCTCACTGCTCAGCCTCATGGAGGGCAGAGTCCAGTGCCAGGCCGCCAGATTACTGCCCCTAATCAATCTGATTAGCCTGAGAGGGTGGACACCTCGGCTCACATCTGGACTGCGTGCTCCGACTGCGACTCAGTTTAGTCTGACAGCAGCAGAGAGCCTAAGCATTCAGCTACACGGGAAGCCGATTCAGTTTCATCAGTGACGTATGTGGGTTCTCAGAGGGGGCGTATGTACTGTGTTGTGTTAGAGTCGACCAAGCCAAGTCCTGATGGTATATACAATCATTTAGGGGATTTCTCAAATGTACTGCTTTTTAGGTTAATTGTTGATTTAAGGTTTTACTATGACATGTGGTATGAAAGAAACGCATGGGAACTGAATTATCTGCACTTTGAACGCTTCCCAATCGAGCTGTTTAAATGAATTAATTTCTATAGTAAAATTTCATAACACTCCCTCATGATTTTATCTAGAATATGCTTTGGTAAAACACATGGCTGCACATATCAGCTCGGTCCCCCTCACTTTCTCTGCTCACAGGCAAGAATAACAGGCACATAAGTCATTCCAGGCCTCCTATTATAAACAGGTGTCACTTTGGTGATAAAAAATGACATCTTAATTCAGAGGCGTGACGCTTTGTCAGAGCAGATTAACACATCATCACAAGCGATTTATTTTTATTGTGCCACCATCATTTGTGGGTGGAGGTCGAGCATGTCAGGAGTCTCGGCCTCTGCTGCTCCCGGGGGGGAGATTTAGAGTGACATGTTCAGCCTTGATGTCTTTTTATGGAAGATGAATCTGCTGACGTGAAAAATGTTTAAATTAAAGTTAAGTTACTTCTTTTAAACAGTGATGTGTGTTCTTTGGATGTAGAATGGTTTGGGTTGTATAACATTATCCAGCCTGTAATCTCTACAACTCCATGAGAATTAGAAATCTGAAGAACTCCAGAATGAAAGCATCTCAGTTACAAAAGTTCCAAAGACCTGTATGCCTTTGTCAGTGTGCTAAGTATATTGCTGATTAAATTAAATTCAGTTAATGAGAGCACAAGCCTGAGCAGTGTTGAAAGGCCTTCAGTGAGTTGTCTTTATTTTGATTTATTTACATTTATTTTAGGTACGAAGGCTGGAACATTTAAATTCAATTAAATCAAACTTAATATACTTAACTAAAATGTATGTATGTAAATTATTTGTAGCTATTATAAAGTACGGTACTGTTTATGGTTTTTATTGTGTGTTCATTTACTCATTTGGCTGATTTTTTTTTTCTGAAACAGGACTCCTTTGTGCACAAATGAATCATCTACAATATTTTAACATAATATTTTTTTTTTTCATTTGACATGGTTTTTATTGTCTAATTTCAATACTTGTTAATACAAAATGTTTTATTCTTCACCATCTAACAGCACAGGGGGAGTGACAGGCGGTGGTCTCCGCAGGCCTGTGCGTGCTGTGTTTATGGACACGCCCGGCACTTACCGTCTGTTTCTTATAAAGGATATCAAACAGGGAGAGCTGCCTGAGCCACAAAGCACCTGTTTCCGACACTTCCACTACACGTGTTTGCCGATATGTTCAAAGACTCTTCAGAGGATGGAGACACTGGTCGTGCTGCCTTTGGAACTATACTGGACATGTAAGCTTTAAATCAAGGAAGTCTGGCATCTGTGGTTTGGAGTTTTATTTCATTTTTGGTCTTTAGCAAAACATTGTCATTTAAACAACGATTTGGGAGTTTTCTTGCAAGGGTTAAAAATCCAAAGATATCAGATCAAAGTCCAGTAAAGCACGCCCATACATGTCATAAAACAGCCTTTTCAATATTACAGAGAGTATAATGTTATTTCTACATTGATGGTTGAGATGTACAGTCAATATTGTGGTTGTGACAGGGGATGAGTCAGTAAGATAAGGACAGGGAAAAACATTTTCAGGAAGAAGCCAGAATTTGTGTGTCTCACAGCTGCTGCTGTATGAACAGATACAACCATTTATAAACACACATGTGAGGTGATAAAGCCAAGCCCACAGAGAGCAGAGGAAACAGCGTTATCTCCCTTGTTGTTGGTAACAGTATGGTGTTTCAGGTAGGAAGTCATTGCTTCTCTCTGTCTCTCTCAATGTGTGCTTGTGTGTTTGTTTTTAAAGGGTCAGTGACATTTTGCAAGTCCTTTTTTGAAGATGAACAGTGTTGCTGCACTCTTTATTTCATCTAATGACTTCAGTCCTTATGTTTTTAGTCATATTTCAGTATTTTTCAAAAGGGGACAACAGCAAAAGCAGGCTGATAGGAAAGACAGAAAAGGTTCTACAAAATGTGTTTCTGTCCATTCAATGTGGTTACGCAAGTACATGCTGTAAATATAAACTTTTAAGGTGGAGTTTTAGGTGCAAATATACAAGTAAAAACAAGGGAAAGCGGTTCTACTAATGTCATATAAATATTTTTTGTTTTTTAAATATGTGACATTGACAATATTTTTCTGGCTACTGCAGTAAGACGTATGTCGATAATTTCCCACATTCTGTAAATATGGAATTGCCTGTGGATTCCTTTTACCTGACAAAGAGAAATGTCCTAACCAAGCTAGTGGAATTTGAAAGGAAATGGCTGCATTTTGGTTGCATTTTCCAATAATGTAAAGCTTCAGCATTAAAAATCACATACACGGTCTGTTTAGGGTAAGGGTTATGGTAAGCGAGAGACCAGTTGACACGAGCACGGGTAAGCTGTTCATAAATGACAGCAGGAAGGTAGCCAGCTCAGTTCCTCTGTATTGTGCACATGTATGTAGAAGGTTTTTCATGTCCTGTATGCACAGTCTGTTTGTTGTTAAGATGAAATTACACACTTGTTGACTGCATAACCACAAAAATCACGCAGCATTCTGCTCTTCAAATTTCTTTGCCAGAGATGTCACAAGTAGAAATACAACTGTAAGCTTATCATGTCATGTCAACCGCAGTTCATTGGCAATAGATAGCTTTGTGTGAAGGGGGATGTCTGTCATCTGGATGTCATCAGCTTCTTATTCCGTCCCCACAACCTCTGAACCATCAACCCACAGGGCTAATGCTGGTAGTTCTCTAGACAGTTACTTACACTATACAACATTGTAGTACACAGAAACAATCAACCAAACATATACATTAAAACTGCTACCTCCACTCCTCCTCCCTTTTCCTATGCCCTCCCTCCACAACCACTGCAGTAATGAAAACAAGATGTTTTTATTCTCCCAGGACTGAGGGTAGCAGCAGTGCAACTTGAGTTAGGGCTCCCTCTCCCCTCCTTAGCATGGACGCTTTATGTATACTCTTACGACTTTCTTAAATATGTGACAAGAATACATTAGCAAAGAGTTTATGGGAACACATTATGCTGGTAAAAGTAGAACGGTGTAATGCAAACTTCGTCAAGCCTTGGTGTGTGTGTTTGAGAGTACTGTGTGCGTTTGAGTGTACAGTTTCATCTAAGTGAGGTGAGTATTGCTCCCAGACTCTGCACCTGATCTTCATTTTTCAATTTGTAACCAATCTTCTCACAATTGGGCACCAAATTTAAGCGTAAACATGCCAGATATTCATCTTGTTTACATCAAAGCGCCAAAGCATCACTAAGCCCGCCTTGCTCCAACTCCCTCGCTAAAGCCCCCGTCAGCAGCATCCCACCCAGACTGGTTCTGTCACTGCTTCTTTTCCTGCCATACATTAGTCCCAATCAAAGTCAATTAGTTTTTTGTTTGAAGTCAGTTATCTGTTGTGTCTGTGCATTTCGTGTCTGATGAGGATGGATGGAACTTTCTGTGCCACATTTGGGCATTTTTTTCTTGTAAAAAGAGGATGTGACAGGCTCCTAAATAATCTGTGACAGCATTACCCACAGATTGGATTTGGTCTTGTGTGCACTTTTCACCCTATGAATTAGCAACATTTCTAAATTGGATTCCATTTTAAGTTAAATGTTTGATGTTTCCCTCAGTGATTGGCAGATTGAGAAAAACAGATAAAAACAAGTTACGACCAGTTTCCACCTCAAATTTTTTCCAGGAAGAAAAGCGCTGGCTGTGCGCTCGGGAGTGTTTGCATGAAGCATTTGTGCACTGAGAAGAAAAGCGCTTCACGTCCGTCCTGTCTCTATTACAAAAGTTTGTTGACAATGTTTCCTATCTGGCCAAGACAGCTCTGTTACTTGTTAATACATCTTTTATATTTGAGATAGTTTTTTTACCCAATCAGACACGGAGAAAAGAGGATGTCGTTACAAAACACATAGGCGGCAAACAAATTGTTATATCATACATTTGAAGAAGGAATGCCGGTGAAACCAGCAGCACCATTCGGATAAGTTGAACGATTGTCAACTTAAGATCTTGGAGGGGCTGTACAAAAAAGAGAAAAAGGCTCGATGGACACAGGGCCTTATACCTGCTTGTTTCATTGGACTTTCTTTCAGCAGCCTTCCCTTAAGAGAAACGCTACCACCATGTGAGAACAGTCTGTGCCTTCTGGAGGAAACCTGGGTTAGTAATTAAAGCCAAAATCCCAGAGTGACAGAATCTTGTGTATGTCCTAAACCACTGCCACACTTAACATTCGTGTACAGTAAGATGTAAAAAAAAAAGACAATGATCACCATCCAATTTATTTGATGGAGGTTGGAGTTTATTGTAATTCCAAGAAATTTGCCATTTACAATTTCATGTTTGCAAATGCAACATGTGTTTGAAAAATTTCTGCTACTATTAAACTTTACAACAGTGTTGAATTAGTAGTCATTACTAGTTATTCTGACAAGTGAAGAAGCAAATTTGAGTCTAAAATACAGGCTCTGACCATAGGTCCAGATTGGCAAATTTGGCCTCAGTATTCTCATCTAATCCTTTGACATTCATACAGACTTGTTTGCCTTTGTTTTTAAACATACAAATGTTTTGACATTGTACAGCCATGTCTCTTCTTTTGACCAGTGACCACCAGAACAAAGACTGTACTGAACTGTTTCCTACGGTTCAGATATACCACAATAATCCCACCAATTCTTACTTTGACCTTTCCTGTGGCCTTGCCCCAAGTTTGTAAACTCATTCCATGCCTTGCCCACTCCGATCCGTAAAAATGTCAGCCTCTTCTATGTCCTTTGTTCAAATTGCAAAACTAAAGCTAACTGAGAAAAGTTGTGCATCTCTCCTTCCAAGACAATTTGATCCGCAACTATTTAGTTTGATTTTTTAAGGCTACCAACTGATTCAGGGACAATTCAGTAAACCATAAAACGATTCAATGCGTTTGATTGCACATGACTTTGTTCTTCATTTCTTGCAGCTAGACTTAAATGTATTAAAAAACATGTCACAAAAGCCTTCAATCTCAACTCCACTGTTAGGTCATAAACTTTATAGTCACACAATCGGCTACAGATGCCGTGACATCAGTCAGAGAAAGTGTTTAAAATTCAGGTGGGCAGCTGATTGCTAATGTTAGCATCTTAGCACTTAACTCAATAGGTGAGGTTATTCTGCTGTTGTATTTGATAGCTTATTTTTAATGCCTTATTATGCCTTAATAATGAAGTGGATAACTGTGCAGAGCTGTAACATCCTGTTGCATTTTTCACAGCAGAAATTCTTTATGATTCAGACATATGACTGTTAAAAAGAAAGCACAATGTTTTCCTGTGCACATGTACAGAACCACTTAGTCCTCATGGGTGCACTGAAATCAACCCAAATCAAAAGTTTCTCACTTTAAGCATTTTTAAGAGACACTTTTGGTTTGAAAAGAGTCCATCCCTGACTCATTGAGTTAGTCATGACATGATGGTATTGGTTGGTTAAGTGTAAAAAGTAGAGAGAGAAACTGTCTGTGCAGAAAGGCCCCTGGGGGATATTTACTCTGGAAGACTCTTTAAAAGTGAGGCCAGGGAGTCATCCACACAGTTTGAGTTACACCAGGCCTTTGTGACCTCTGAGTCACAGGGCTAAAGAAAAAGTGACAATGTGGATAAGTGCCTGTTAAAGATAATGGACCGCTGATTGAGATCAATGACTTTCCTAAACACAGAGAGTGGTGTAAACTGGTAGCTGAATGATTGCTGGGCTAAATTGTGGAGAAGCGCTCAACAATAGGAGCACTGAAGTAATGTAGATGCTCAGTTGACCCCAAATGTGTGGAGAGACGACTTTGTAAACGCCAGTGTCAATCACAGCACGAACACATTCACACTCAAATGCATGAAAGCTCTCAGACAAGGAGATGCAAACATGTACTTTCACAAATAGCCTACTACAGAAAAGTAGTACATACGTAGGATACTGAAATATCTAAGTATTACTGTATGGGCCTTTACAAATAAGAATTATTTCAAAAAGAAATGCTGTGTGAGAAGCCTACAGAAAAATCCAACGTCTATCTTCTACATTAAAAAAATCACACCTTTAACTTGTTATTTGAATAGATAGCTAGTTTGATCAATATCTATACATCTATGCTAGCCTTTTTTCACTGTTTTTAACATTTTGAATACCAGGCTGCCTATAGATGATTTGGGATTCCAAGTTGCATTTACAAATGTAATAACTGGAGAAACAGCTCAAAATTTCCAAATGACACAAGTTGAATATTACCATCACATTTCGGAGCCATGCAAGTGAGCCAAGCCTCTTTTTTGAAATGTTGTTTTTAGGGCAATTTTTGATTTTAATTGATTGGACTGTTGAAGAGAGACAAGCATTGTTGAATAATAAGAGTAGGGGATGACATGCAGCAAAGGGCTGAATTTGGATTTAAACCCACAGTCATTCTGATGAAAACTATAGCCTCTATACATGGTGTGTACACTAAAAGCACTGAGCCAAAATGGTGCCCCAATCTTCTATGATGTTATTACCTACTTTCTAGTACCACAGGTTGGCCAAAGTTTTATGTCAAGTTTGAAAATCAAAAATAAAGCATGCTATATAGGAAAAGACAAGGCTTTAATTTGATGTATTATTGAGGGTGTTGAATGATGCCTATTGCAAGATGGTTGGGCAAGATGCAGTGCACATGCAGTTAATCACCATTGCTATAAGTCATGAAATAATTTCATATTTATTCTAAAAAAAGACAAAGAGCGATCCAGCATAAATATGAATGGCTGACTTTAAACACCTTAATGGCCCTCCAAGCAGAACTTGGCAGTGGTTGGAGTTATGAGTAATATCTGCAGGCAGCTAGTTCATTTAAGGGACAGGTAATAAATGGCTGAAGTGGGGAGGGAAGAAAAATTGTGCGATGCATTTCTACACAAGGTATAGTCTTGTCCATTTCCTTCATTTTTAGTTTCAAAATGGAAATCGTAAATAATAAATAATAGCCAGTACATTGTGGTTTTATATTTAGTGGGGCACAATACTTGTGTAACACAATAATGGAATCCAGATTTTAGGTTGAGAGTTCAAAGATGCCTCCCTTATTTGAGGCTACACATTTCAAACTTTGACCTTCTGATTGAGCAACTCTCCCCTAAAGCTATTTAAAAGTCATGATCCATTCAATCTTTGCTAAACTCATTCCTTTATATCTTCTCTTTGCTGACACACTTGAAAAACAGCATTTGTGCATTTCTTTTTTAGACGCTCTAATCTCCATGTTTCCTCTTTTTAAGCCTTTCCTCATGTTTTCTCTAGGATTCCCTATCCCAACCTTGGGAAAAGAAAGCCCATTTCCTTCTGGTTCCAAGTTCCCCAAGTGAAGGACAAAGTGTGTCCCTAAGTTCAAGCTGCACCCCAGGCAATGTGAAGGATGCGGAGACCAAGAGGTGGTCCAGTGCTAGAGTCCGGCAATGCTAACCAGAGTGTGGGAGAAAAATCATAGGGTTACTGACCTACCAGGGAAGTAAGACAGGCATGAGAAAAAACACAACAAACAGGAGGTGGATCAGTCATCTTCAACTCATGGTCCTGATAAATGTTGTCTCCATGACAGGGAAAGGTCAAAGCAGAGGTCAGCTGTTGAACTCTTACGACCAGTAGCTTTATTACAAGTCTCTTTGAAACTTGAGTTTTCGATTGTAAAAGTCACAAGAAAAAATAAGAATTATAAATACATTATAGGTCGGTCGTTGGTATACAAGGGTGTGTGAAATATTAAAGTTCTGAAGTGACAGATCTACAACATAAAATAGAGAATTATCGCTTTCCTCCAGCGATAATTTGTCTCATTATCAAATACTCTACATTAATTTTTGAGTATTAAGTCCAGTGCAAACAATTGTAAATCCTTTGAATTAAGTTGATTGCAGTTGATTATTTTCTAATACAGTATATTCCTAAAGTTCTTAAAAATAGAAACAAGGGACTGTACCTCCAAATTGTTTGATGTGTGCTCCAAAATTTGGCATAGGCATAAGAGATCCTTTCTGGATGACCGGGACACTAGGACAAAAGAACTGACCTTGGACCCTTAGGGTTTTGATCTATCATTTAAGATCTAGTCCATGTGTTTGAGAAATAATGGAATCCAATTACATCTTGGGATCAATTGATGGGGTTTGAGACCCAGTAGGCCTCAAATAGGAACAACCTCTTGATTCTTGAGCATTCTCTTAGGTGACAATAGAAAACATTATTTGAAAAGGTTATAAGACAATTTATTGCCAAAGTAAAGAATTTAAATACTGCAATCATTACGTTGTTTAGCATACAATGTCTTATCCTGTCATAAACTAGCCTCTTACAAGTAGTATCACAAGTTGCAAAGTTGAATATGTTTTAAACAAAGAGTAATATATTTTAGGGCTATTTATAAATGCTCTCTATAGTTACCGTACTAAACAAAAACAATTGTCATTCAAAGACAGCAATGCTACTTCCCTATAGTTCCAATGGGCATTTGCCTACAAAGAGCCATATAGGGATGTGAATGATCTGTAAAACTGTGGTGACATGTAAAACGCTCCCTACGGCATCAGCCGTACACTGTTGAGCCACGTAGCAACTTCTCCAGGTGATGGAAGCTTCAGGGATGTTAGAGCTCCTGGAAGCTGCAGACAACAGTGCTGTAATGCATCTGAATGGTATTGCACTATTGTTTAAAATCTTAGATGTTGTTTAATGCCCAAATAGTTGTGTGTTTGGTCCGTATGAATAAATATATTTTTTTTTTAAATCACCATCACCATGGCATACTACAACAGATGTGTGAGAATGGCACAAATGCTTGAAATCGATGATCAAAATGAGGACAGGGTTGAAAGACACATTTTGTTATAGGACACAAGTAGTCAGTGTTGTGATGGATGTTTTAGTTTCTCTTATGAAGCTCCTGTCTTGTATTAGCCCAGGGTGAAGGAAATAAGAAAGGGAGGGAAGGAAAAGAGGCTTCAGTGAGGGGCCAGGAGCAGAGAGTTATCTCATGCTAACTTAGTTAGCCGATAGGCCCCAGGGATACAGGAGGAGAAGGGTCAAGACCCCTACCAACGTCCCCCAGGGGACCAAGGCACAGAGAAGTCAACATTCCTGAGAAACTCCGAGACCTTCCTCCCCTTGAGAGATGGAGAGATGAGGGAAAGAGGAATGGAAAGAGGAGGCAGAGAGAGCCTAAGAGAGAAAAAGAATGATAGAAGTTTGCATGTTCTTTCCATTTGCCCCCTTGCAGAAAAACAAACGCAAAAAAACACACTCTTCACAGTGCATCACATACATGTTCCAGCCCTTTGCAATCTTGGCCAATATAAGTGACTCATAAACTCACATTGACCTATGTAAACTCATTCCTGTCATAATTTTTGAAATATTTTGAGACAAACTTCCAAAAATAGTCCTTCTCTCCTCCCCTTGGCGTAGTCATTTCCAGTGCAGCAGTGGCTGGCGCCTGCAGAAGTCTAAGGAGCAAGAGGCATTCTTAAGTAGTTTGGCATCATCATAACGTCAAACCATGTGAGTTTTATCTCTTACATTTGCATAATAAACATTTTAATATTGATGAGGAAGAGGTTTTTTTTATCCAGCTGTAATTGTGATTAAGACTCTGTCAAATAAGTCCAGACTGATAGCCGTTGTTTTTAATTAACAACATTAAAGGAGAATAAAATGTACACGAAAGTAAATACAATAACTGTCAGCTTTTCTTTCATACCTTTTTAGGGGCTGTGGTCTAATGTAGGGCCAGCATAGGTGGTGTGTGTGTGTGAACTGTGCACACCTTGAACTGTAGCCAGGACTTCTAGACACTTGATTCACTGTTATTGCACTTTGTATGACCTCATAACCAAATCCCCATCACTCCCCCTACTGTACTGAAAGAACACAAGACAAGGATGTCATAACTGTGCAACCGCAGTGTGACTGGTCATTAATTTAGGACGATTTGAGTTTGAGCAAACGCGATAGCTAGTAAACACATACTTTAATTATATACCTGATTAAAGTTTGCTGCATCATCCGTTTTCATGAACACAACACAAGTAAAAAGAAGAGCAGATCAGATCATAAATAAAACAGAAGATTATTGTTTTGGTTTTCAAGTACAGAAAACAATAGTTCCTGCTTATTCTGTGCACCAGACCTTATGTTGTCATTCTCTATAAACATTTGTCTTTGTCCATCTGATCTAATACAGCTTTGACAGCCCTTATTGGGCTCTCAATCCCTGATTGTCATCTGCATCTGGCTCCTGACAGCCCACACTGCAAACATGTAGGAATGTATGGGAAATATAGCTTGTTGGAATGCCACTGACAATCATTGCCAGCCAACAAAGGAACAAGAAAAACCTTCACAAACCACCTTCAACCATTCTCAATCACTCATCAACAGCCCTCCTTAGCAGTAGACTTTTGGTTCTGTGCAATGAGAGAAAGTAAATGTAGCATTGCCAGTAATGGACACCTCTGTAGGGGCTATTCCTGCAATGTCTGCCAGCAGTTTTTGGTGTGCCCAAGGGGTGGATGGATATTCAAACTTTCATCGGTGGTTAAAAATAGCCTGCCCCCTCTCTGAGACAAAAAAAGAGGGCCCTGCTAATAATCACAGCTCTGTGCTTGCTGTCTGAAGCATCTGGTCTGAGAATGTGTCATTTTTTAGGAGGGGCCTGGGAAACTGTAGACACCACGCTTGCTGCCCAGAATAAGAACCATGGGAATGATTGAAGGGGTCCTTTTTTGTGTGTGTGGGCTGCTTATCCAAAACTAGCCGGCTTCCAGGATTGGACTGCCCTGCTTTGCTGCCTCCTGGGCTGCAGGGCCAGGCATAAGTCACTCAGCGGCTGGTTTGGCCAGAAACAGATGATTTTTATGAGAGTACATAAATGGTGGGGGACATGATGAGGTCAGGGAATCATGGACATGGTAGAGATGTCACCTCTCAAGGGTCAGACTGAAGTCTTGTATCGTTAAGTAAGAAAATGTTTGAGGGGTTTGCGACAAGTCTATGCATATAAATCAAAATCACAAGAAGAATTCAATGCCCATATGACTTTTGGCTTATCTTTCGAGGCTTACCCCCAAAACATAAAGTCTGTCTCAAGAATGGTCAACAATTTGGGGAATATGCTTTTAGCTTTCTCTTTGAAAGCCAAAGTAAGCCACATTATCTTTCTTGGTAGTTAGCTTGCAACGTCTGGAGGAATGACAAATACTGTAAAACTTCAACCTGATAGTCTAATTTTTGTATATATTAAACTATTAAAGTATAAGGTGATGTCCTATTTAATTTAAAGACACTGATATTTTGATTTTGTTGAACAATGGAACCAGGAAAGTTGTTTATATTACGCTTAGCTAATTAGCTTCTGGTTTTAGCTAAACATTACTAAACCAGTGTGATGTATTGGTCCTTAGCTGTACATTTCTTTAGTTGATATGGTAACCTAACATACTAGTTTGTGTATAAAGAAAAGCTGAAAATGTTACTAAATTTACTTTTAACAGGAAATCATGCTAAAACATGATAACGCTCTCAGGAAGGGAGGTAACTGTGAATATTAGTCTATCACATACATCAGTGGTGTCCAAACTTTTTTTCTTGCGGGCCAAAATTGTCGCGTTTGAATCGCTCACGGGCCACAGGGTTTTTTGTTTGTTTGTTTTTTAAATATTTGAAGGAACTTTTTGAACTTTGACCTCTTCAAAAAATAATGTAAATACACAAAAACTAATTGCAGTGGGAAACTGTTGTGTTCTAATTTTTTGGGGAAGAATAGTCAGGCTTTTATAGGTCTCCCTCGCTAACATGAAAAAGAAAAAAAGAACGAAATATGCCATCTGATGAGGCCTGGGGCCAAAGTCTTCTGATTCTTCGATTTGAAGTCAAGGGCCACAAAAAATCCACTCAAGGGCCACAAATGGCCCCCGGGCCGCACTTTGGACACCCCTGACATACATCATGACTATAGACAAACCTGTCTTTAATTGTAGTCCTAAATTGGCTTGAATTAGAGCATTAAAAAAGGAGCTGATTGCCAAAACAAGCTGTGGTGACGTTATTGTAAAAAAACAATTTCCAAACTTTTAGAAACAAAACTGGTACATTTATTAGCTTCAAGTTTGACATACAGTATTGCATGGATAAGCATAGAAATCAAGGTGTCAAAGTGCTCATAAATTACTACCACCAGTATTTCTATAAGTACAATGTGACAGGTGCACTGGTGGGGAAGGGAAGTTAACTTGGCTAACAATTAGCCGTAATAACTGACAGAGGTGTTCATGGGAGACAAACTGGTTAATGAGTGCTGTCTGACAAGGATTGGCCAGCGAAGATCTGCACAATGTAAACTTCAATTGGTGATTTCTATGGAGAAAATGCACTATTTTGCACTCTAACACCTTATTGTATACAACTTGAGGTAATTGCAATGTTTTAGTTTTTAAACCAGTGAACATTCACAGCAAGGCATATGTACAGTAAATTCAGCATTTGCACCTCGAAAGAGATTACTTTAAATTTGAACTCTGGACTAACCAAAAGGACTCTAAGGTGCATTATGCAACTCTGACAAGTAGTTTTTAAAAATGGTACTGTGGTCTAACAGCCTTTCGCTAACTTTACATTAGTTTTGAAACCTTTCTGTGCTCTAACTTCTTCTTCGTTTTCCAAAAGCATCTCCTGTATTTATCCTAGCTTTATTACTTGTCTGATGGTGAAGCTTATCAGAAAAATGCCAAGAAATTTCTGAACCAGTTTGCTTTCATCAATGCAACACCTGCTGGTTTAATATAACAACTGGTCCCAAATACAGAAAACTAAACAGTCATCCAAAACAGTTGTGGGAAAATCAAACCACCTTCCCTGGTTAAAACAAATGAAGACCATTCCAGACTGGAATCTAAATTTAGATTCAATAAACTAGCTGCATACAGTAGAAGCCGACACTTTAACATTAACATGTTTCTGATACAGAGGTAATTTTATGATTTAATTCATTGGATATCTTAAGTAAGTAAGTATTTATATAGCACATTTCACAGACAAAGGCCACAAAATAATTCACAAACAGTTTAAAACATCACACACAATATAAAAGGCCAAGACAATACAAAAATCACACCAGCCCTAAAAGACAGGACAGATCCAAGAGAACTACAACAGTGGAGTCAGCAGCCATCATAATGTTGCGGGACACTTTCAGTAAGGCCGTTTCCGTAGAGTGTTGGTTACGGACTGAAGCAGCTCATGGATGTTACTTTGATCCAGGAAAAATGTCAACTGTTTACAAACTTTGAACTCTATAATGAAAATCATACAAATGTAGCTTTAACATGATCTCCGTCATTAAATGCATGCATCTAAATCCACTTCATAGTTTTAGCTGCAGTTGACAGTTACTCTGTATGTGGTTCACAAGGGTGTAAAGGTTAACTCCCTTTCAGGTTTTTGAATAGATTAAACTGAAACTGTGTCATCCCTTCATTTAAAGTTTCTGTATTAAAAATAAGATCACATCCACTTGTGTTGCTCACAAAACTGGTTACTGTATAACACTTGCACTCAAGTAGATCAAGACATGTTGCTGAACAGATCAGTTATGATTTGTTTTCATAACTTTGGTTTAAAAAAAGTGATTGCACTTACATGTCATTCTGTGGTAGCACCACATTGAGTGAACAACTAACTGTGAATGAGCTCTTGATCTGTTCTTGGATTATGGCTATGCTGAGTATAAACACATGGTGCATGAGGTGGCCACAGAAAAAGATGAGAAAACTTAAAATGAGTGTCAGATTTGAACCAAGGTCGTCCTTTTGGAGGATTGTAGCCTCCATACATGAGGCGTGAGCACCAACCATTAAGACACCTTCAGAGAGCTATTTCAACAAGAAAGTGACACTGGTCTATCACAATGTAAAATGTTTCATACAAATGTCAAAATGATAACTCTGTTAAACCAACTATCCACTGTAAGACATACAGTACCTCCTCCTGAATACGCCTACTACATTGATTTGTCATATCCTCTGGGAGGCTTTGGTTGAAGCTCATTAACTACAGTTAGACATTGTTCTGATAACAAATAATCCTGTCCAAATATACACAATGAGACTAATTCTGCCAGCTCAGACTTCTGCAGTTTAGATTCAGTGTGTCCTGAGATTGAGCTGCTGTCCTCAGTCATGTGCATCAGTCCCTTTTGACCTTTATAGCAATAGAAATAAATCACATATAAAGTCTAAATGTGTTACTACACAGTTAGTGTATAACCAAAGAATGCACTCAAATGTTCATCTAGAAATCCAATCCCGTAGAAGAAGTTATACCGTCAAAAAGACTATCTCTCCAAATGTTTTTACATTCTTTTTTTACACGCTTTTTTTCCAGCAATGATGTTGCTTAAATTATTAAAGAATTGATTAAACATTCATTTTCTAATAATGAATAATATTTTCATTTTATTTTATCTCCAATATATTAGTTCTCTGGGGGTCAGAGAGGCTGCAGTAGAATGGGTGAGTGCTTTATGTGTGTTTGTAATCCTGTATCTACTTACTACCAATCAAAGCTCCATTACTACTGCGTTTAAAGGCATTAGAGATGTCAACATTGTTAAGGCATGTGTATTGTTTTCTCAGTCAGGGAAAATTAGAAAATGAATTCCTCTGGGCTGGAGTGGAGTGTGTGTATGAGGGTGGGCGCACATGTGTGGGGGTCAGAGGGTGGGTAAGGGAAGAGGGTGGGGGGGCTGCCAAATTGTGCTCCGTCACTGGCAGATCCTTTTCCCTGAGACAGCTGAATTGTGGGAAAAGAGGAAGCATGGTGGCTCTGCCATTTGTTTTGCTTGCCGCAACCACTAAGCCAGACCCGCTGAGTACATACTGATTAAAGACACAAACACAAACTTTTTTATCACACACATCTCTCGCCAAACTGTGGCCTCGGCAAACTGCAAAGCTTTTTTAGCAGGATGTCTCGGTCCATGAAAAACAAGTGAATCAAAAAAGACTGCACTTTTTCTCAACAAAATTGGTACATGAGCTTAACCATAGTATGTTCATTATGAGCTCATATAGTACTTACTATTGACCCTATACAAAGAAACTCCTCTCTTTTAACCTCCCCCTCCTCTCTCCATACCTGGAAAAGAAACGACAGCCGTAGCACAGTTGAGAGCCGTTATGGCATTAGGACAACAGAGGCGTGGCCCGCCTTAAATGAGGGGACAAATTGTAGTGCAACGGGGAGGAAGGGGGAGAAAACAGCAGCCAGCAGTGGCACATGGGAGGTGGCCCCCCTGAGCAGCCTTGTGAGGTCAAACTAGCCTCCCCATTCCATGTGAACAGGAAAGGTGTGTGAACTTTTGCCTTGTCCCGCTCAGTCCATCATCCAGCAAATGGAGCACATCAGCCACACTGGGGGAGAGAGAGGCTGGCTGGGGTAGGAGTAGAGAGGTGGGAGGTGGGAGTTGGGGTATGTGAACACCTCACACAGGCTCCCTTTGTGCTCCGAGCAGGGGTTTGCATTGCTATGGGGTTTAGGGAGGTGGGGGTCAGCTGCAAACTGCAGTAAAAGAGATGGGTGGGGTATGGTGGAGCAATGCAAAGAGGAGACCATACTTTTGGTGCAATTAGCACTCAGTCATTATCATGTTCAAACAGATGACCATCCATCTTCTCATTTAAGGTGTCAACTGCTTTTTAGTTTCTGCTCAATAACCCTTTATTATAGTGTGAGCTGTCCCAAATAGGCAAATAGGACCCAGACCTTTCTCTCCTAACACAGGTGTAACTCATAGCATAAACAATGGAAGTGCTTCATCCTGTTGCAGTATGGCGCTGCTTGCTCCTTAGCACAGCGTTATGGCAAGCATGACAAATTATTACAATTCATATTATTTCGTATATTTCATATTAGTTTGCACTCCAACTTTAATTTCCATGACAGACAAAATAAAAAAAAGTATTTGCTTACTCAACTTGGCAGACACTCAACTGTATAATGAGCCTGATTTGATCTTCAAGTTGGTCACACATACATTTCTTTAGGAGGTTCACATAACACAAAGTCATTGCCTGAACAATCAATTATATGATTAACAGAACTTTTAGCACAATCATATTGTAGCTATAGCACTGGTCAAACTAACTGTCAAGCTCAATATATTGTGAGTGTTATCATTTTACAGATGGACTTTGTTTCTGCTTATAACATCATCATCAAATAAGAAGCTTGAGCAAGCAAAGTTGCAAAGTCCTTGGGCACATGCTGCAACTAGCAGTAAGTGTGCAGGTACAAATACAGAAACCTTAAGCTAACCTTTATTATGAGTCTCTCCAACACACATACTGTGCTGGCTCACACAGGCATCCATCCATACAAACATGTCCTTGCATCACATTATTACCTCCTCTGTATTTCCTCATTTAAAATTAACAATAACCTTTCCATGGTTCGTCAGTTTCTGTTTTTACTGAGCCCTTCGTCTATGACACATTTTTAATTAAAATGTACGAATGAATTGTGGCAATTGTTTATTTTATCTTTTTTTTTCCAGCAACCGCGGCCATCATTATAAACTGATGGGCAGTCAATGGATCATGTGTCTAAAATACTTCAAGGGCTAGGCTGACACCTTTGTAAAACCAATTAAGTGTCAATAGGCTCTTATGTTCACTGTAAGTACTTTTTTTTTTTTTTTTTTTAACCTCATCGCCAATCTTCAAATCAAGATGAGCGTGAGGGGGCAAAACTTTTAGGAATCAGGGGGATAAGGAATCAGAGACTCCCAGGCCAATTCATTACAAACCAACATGGTGATGTAATACAGACTATGATTATTACAGTATGTTCTGCATTATCAACATCTATTTTTTTTTTTTTTTTATAAAGATTAATAAATATTTTGTATTTTCCAGTCAGCTCTCAGAAACCAAAACGAAAAGCCCTACGCAAACTTACAAAATGTGATTATGAAATAAACTCAAGTAATTTAATTAAGATGTCACTAAGTGGACTGAAAATTGAAGGAAAAAAGCCACAGATTTTGTCAATCTTGACGATTGATTTAATTAACTGCAAATCTCTTGCTGTGACCCCTGTAATCCTCTTTTTTTGCCTTTTTTCACCCGCTAGAAATTAAAGTTTAACTATAAATAGAGGTGGATAATGCAGTTGACCCGAGAGGTTAATTCTCAGGCTTTTGGATGCTTTCATCCCCTGGAGGCCCTCGGTCTGTGCTCTCCTCAGGTTACATTGCCATAAACTCGAGAACCACGGCAAGGAAATGAGTTCATATGGAGAAATGAAGCCAGGATTTGGTCCGCTCGGGCACCTTTGTAGGCACTCCCAAGATGAGAGGCCGGGAACAGGCTGAGCCTAAGTCCCGATTAATACCCTGATTCCATGCTACGTCATGAGGTCAGTGGGAATTCAAGTAAAGAGAGAAATCACGGAAGAAAAGGAATGAACAGCTAACTGGACCACAGCTGATATGATGGCTTTTTTCGAAAGCGTAGTAGCTTTTAGTTTTCAACACCTGTCAGAAAGATAGACAAACTTACACAAGAGAAAAGAGAAGCTTAAATGAAATGTTTCGATTAATACCAGATGAAAAGGCTTGTTGAGAGCAGCCACTCCGGGTTGTGTCCATGCATACCGCAGAGCCTGCAGCTTGCCTGACTAATTGCTCCTTTACATAATCCTAAAATGTTTTTATATAATCTCAAATGCTGTTTACACATGAAAACTCTTCAGGATTAGTGTTATAAATTACTTCACAGGGCCAGGAAAAATATACATCTTATTGGAGGAACCTGACTTTTTCGGCATTCATCTTCCTACATTTGTTCACCTAATCAAAATACAGTTGGATAAATAGATATAAGTGGCCTGAGTACACATACAGAAGTCAAACAGTGAGTCAACACTCTGTCCGGCTGTATTGCTCAGTTTATTTAAATATTTTGGTGACTCTTAGTTCCTGAGGTTATTGGATTTATGGCACACTAATATGCTACGTCATGCATCACGCTGCAACACATTCACTCACAAACTGAACAAACGAACACACGTGCCCGCACAGCCACATGCCCTCCTAAATAAAGAGAAAAACTCTGATTGCCTGAGCAGCTGAGCTCAGCTGACGTCTGGAATCTCTATTTAAAATGCTACTGTGGTGAAGCTGAAGGTAAAAGTGCCTCCAAGGGTGGTAAGCTCTGGGGAAAATAAGACCACTGAAGATGTGTTACTTTGGGCATCATGTAACACATAACCATCCTAACTTCTCTGAAGGGGCTTTTTTTTATTTTTAAAGTACAACATTGCAGTTTTTTAGTCAAAACATGACATGCTCTGTTTGCTGATGAGTCTCTTTCTTTAAGGACCATGTGTTTTTTTTCCGTTTTTTTTTTAATTTGTTATGTTATTTTATCCTCTGGATCTGAACCGTGAAACCAACACAACCAGCATTCTTTCTAACTGCCAGTAGGGGACAACTTTACTGGTTGATAAAAGAAGCCCAATTGTGTAGAAACCTATGACAAAATGTTCATATAATTTTCTCTACAATAGATTTAATACCTCAATTACCATTCCCCGTATGTCTTTATGATCTCAATCACTTGTCTTAAGTCTTACACAGAACAGAATAATCTTCATTAGATCACATTTAAAATATAGATGACCAAAACATCTTATGCTTTTGGGTACTAGTAATTTACAAGTTGCTACTTTAGCCACAATAGGGTGCAATCCTGATTGCAAAATAGTCACTTCTTGCTCTGAAAATCCCTTCAGCATTGGTCAAAATATCATTATGCTTCTAAACAGGGGTCGACAAACCAATAAAATCTGTCTGCCATAGCTTACTGATGCAATTCTTCTATGAAAGCATGAAATATATCACTGCATGCCTATGAAGAAGGCTCCTTGCATTATATGGCATGGTTTATAGGTTTATTAGTAACTAATTGAATGGAAAGCATTAAACAAGAATACATATAGCAATGACAAAAATCACAGCATACACTGCAAAATAATCTGCAGATCCTTCATTTGAGATTCTAAAATGTACATCAATGGGATCTGAATGGGTCACTGTTCTTGTTCAAGGAAAATAATACTTGGGAAATTTCTCCATCCCCAGAGTGTTTGGTGTATGTGTGTGGCCTGACAGGAAGCAGTCAACAGGCCCTGTGTAGCAGTGCAATGTAAGGGTCATACAATGAAAATGTATTTTTTATCTACTGCTGACTTTTAAAATGTGGCCATTCATACTACATAAATAAGATACATTTCAATTTAGATCCATTATCAGGAAAAGTACTGGTCCTTAAGAACACCCTGTAAGAATCCCACACAGTATACAAATCTCTCCCGAGTCACTTTTACTCCAACTGCACATGCCCGAAAGCCCCCCCCCACTGCTTCAGCACCCCCAAACCCCAATACATGCATTAATCTTGTACACCCGGGAGGGAAAAATCCAGCAGCTGCCAATGCAGTCCCACCCAGCAAGCTGAGTCCCAGGAGTTCTACTAATTCCAAGGTCATGTGGCTGTCTCCACCCCTTTCCTCTCATCCTCGCCTTTCACCTCTCCTGTAGTGGGAAGAAAAGAACTGAAGAAGAGAATAACAGCAGAGGAGGATAGAGAATGTGTGGCTTTCAAAATTACTTTTGTCACACAGACATTTGGCTGGGAAGTGAGAAGTTTCCTTATGTACAGATTACTCAGGTGTGACCAGCATGTATTTGCAGAGATGGGAGGACAGGGGAGGCCTGGTGCTATACTCGAAAGCTCCATCCATCTTCAATGATTGAATATTTCATTAGTGGCGCCCGAACCAATACCAGACATTCCTAAATCTCCCTCTCCCTCAGTGACCCCTCTGTGCAGGCAGAGGCTGGAGATGTGGTCTCTATTAATCTGATCTCTCTGGAGACATGACGGCTTGACCAAACACTGTCTGACTTTTTTAAAAATTTGTGCTTATAAAAGATTTCCTCATCAGCTGTTTGATGATAAAAAAAGGGCCTCGGAAGCTAAAGATATCATTTAAAAATAATAATTTGAAAGATTTTGATAATACATATTTTGTTTATTGTGTCCTCGTTTTTGTAACTCATAAAAAGCATAATGATGCTAACAATGTGTCTTGAAAAAAACATGTTTATATTACAAATGTATGATAAATGTACACATAAACATAGAATAAGCAAATAACAAGCATAAGCAAAGGTTCACTATATGAACCTTTATCTCTTAATAACCTCAATACCTTTTGCCTTGTTTTTTCACAGTTACAAAAACACACTATGTGCCTTATTAGACCACTTGCAGAGTATTAAGTTATGCAGAGCATTGATGCTCTTGTGGCATCACCTTAAACAGATCCCAAAACTTAGCAAAAAAAAGAAGTCTATTTTGTCTATTGTTTTTCTACATGCGTTTTTTTTAAAGTAACATGATTTGTGTGGACCACCTTCAGCAGTTTGTGACAACCAGTATCTGTTAATTAACTAAAATTGAAAATGTTATTATTTTTGACTATTCAATCCTATACCAAACATTAGATTCATGAGGCATTAAAATAAATAAAAGCTGCAAGGCCCACATTAAAAATAAATACACTATAATTTAAATGTCTTTAAAGACAAGTTACATCTGAATTTAGTCCAAAGAAATTACAATAAGTAAGAGAATGAGAGCAAAAAACTGTTAATTGATTTTATTTATCTGTAGCAATCAATGTGTATCCTGTGCTTGCTGATTTTCCTGTCTCTCATACTGTACTTGTCTTCTTTTAGGACTCATTGAAACTGATGCATACTCACACTCACGTAGCCTGTGACTCACATGCTTCAGTTCCGCATGAGTGAAGTCTTTAAGACCTGTTTTCTCAACACTTCTTTTCTGGAGGGAAATGTGTTGAAAGGATGCCTTCTTTGTATTGGTTTGAAGTGATATTCTTACCGTAATAAATGGCAACTACTGTCAGCAGGTTGAACTTTTTTGCTATGCTTGGAAATGCAGTGAAATGTTAAACTCTGGACAGAGGTCTCAGACTCTTGATGTGAGGAAAATGTTTTCCTGCAATTCTCACAAAGCATTCCAAAACACTGATGTTGGATGAAAACAGAAAGATCACCTGTTTTGAGTCATGTGGAGAACAATAGTGCTCATATGTAGAATACAGCAATGTGGCTATTTTCTTTTTTCTCTCTATGTAATCAAATTTCCTTTTTGTTGCTTTGCCAACTCCATGTTTAATTCTAATTCGATCAGCAGCAGCATATGTAGCACTTTCTTTCTGAATCCAGCTTCAGACCTGTTGGGCAGTTGCATTAATCATCCCTTTAAGCTAGCTCTCCCACCAACAGACTCATTAGGTGAACCTGAGATGCGTTAGTGATAAATCCTGGTGGGGGTAGGCAATGGTATGTGACATCCATGGGAGAAATGATCAACTAGGTGATCCACCATGTTGCTTATTGCTAGGAGACAGCAGGGAGTTACCTGCAAGAAGGTGACACAGGGTATAAGAGAAAGGTTAGGTGTCAACAGGCCTAAGCATCCAATCCTCAGCAAAGGTTGGTGGATAGTGAGACCCTGACAGTGGGAGATGAATGGGAGGGAATTATCTACTCACTCGGCCAGATAATTGCTCCATTTGGCCCTGAGTTAGAGAATAGCTTCTAATTAGCTCCCTGCAGTCTCCTACACCTCCTCCTGCCCCCCCCCCCCCCCCCCCCCCCCCCCCCCCCAAAAAAAAAGGAGAAAAAAAGGAAAAGAAAAGAAAACACTCTCACACATGTTGGAGTTTTAACCAACTGGGTGACTTTGATGACACCTAAAAAGTAGCAAACTCCTGGGCCAGTTGGCAGCAAATCTGATTTAAATGACTTTGCACTTAAAAAGAGAAACCTTGATTAGCAATTTGTTACAAGTAAGCTTGAACACTTATAGGCTTTTAAGTGAGTGAATAATTTGCTAGTCTGCATTGTCATAAATATTACTAAGATTAGGTGTTAAAGGTGTCATATGCTCATGATCAGGGAGTGATGATAGAGTTAGAAAACAGATTAAAGGTACATTATGCGAGAAAATAACCCTTAAAGATACATGTGCAAGCTAAAGCATTAGCTTACATTAGTTTATTAACAAACAACTTCTCAGAGGCCTTAAAGGTTTTTTGTCTTTCTGGTAAAGAGTAAGACAAATACAACTCTTATTTTTAAGTGAACAATGAGGCCAGCATTTACATATTAGCCAAGCACAATTGCTGAACAAAGGAGGAAACCGCTAGCTTGGCTCTTTCAGAATATTGCATAAAAAGAGATCCTTTAAAGTCCAGCTATTGTATAGCCATACAAAATCAAATTTAATCTTTAGAGGGTTAAACAAAAGCTGAGCTGTGAACATGTGGTTCTTGTAGGACTGTATCAAGCTAGCTGTATCCGCATATGAAAGCTAAGCTAACTCTTAGCTGACTGTATTTTTTTATTTTAAAATAAATTGAAAATAGTATTCATATCCAGGTTCAACAGTCATTTAAATTGTACTTTTATGCATTATTTCTGATGCTACAACTAGCATGTGTGGCTTTCGTGCACCTTCTTTTCTGCTAAGTTGCAGTGCTAATGAATTATATTGCTACAAAGTGAAACATACATTTGAAAAAGACCTTTTGGGATGTCAAAAGCCTCACAGTAATAAAAAGGCAATGAACTATCCCTGCTGTCTTCACCACCAGTGGGGGGTCATTAACAGCTTAACTTTTCTAATTAGCATTCTGTTTGCTTGTCCTCACAGTTCAAGAGCAACAAACCTTATCCATTTCCTCCTTTTGCTGATAGGATCCCTGAACTGTTGACCCTGATGAATGCAAGGATCACATATAAACTATGAAAAAGTCCTTGTTGGGTATTTCATTGTTGAGAGTTTTCTGTGTGTGCCATTAGTGCTATAAAAGTTTGACCTTGGGGAAAAAATGAATGTGTCTGACTCCAGATACTTTTGCAAATCTTAATTCAAAGATGAATAAAAGTTAAAGGAAAAGAAAGGACATTCAGTTGTATTAAAGATCAAACAGTCAAAGTGGTCCAGATGGGACTTCTGTTAGGAAGATAACCTGCAGCACTGGCAGCAGTAGCAGGCGGTGACAGCTTTAGTGCACATGCCTGTGTCCCTGCGAGTGGACTGCAAAGGGACCCCCTGACATGCGGAAGCCTGCAGAGAGCGGCCCTGTGCTGGGTTGCTGTTGGGGTTGAGTGGGGTTAAAGTAGGTGATGATGGTTGGACGGATGGAGGGGTAAAAGACTTTTACATTGTGATAACCCAACCCAGCGACTTCCCCCATTAGCCTCTAATGTGATGAGGACAGCAGGCCACAGGAGACATGGCATCAATGTGACACAACACAAAATGTGTTTAACACTGAGTTATGTAGCCTGACGGATGAGGGAGAAGTCAGGTGGATAACCACTGACTTAGAATGGTATTACACAGGTTAAAAACAAGCTTCTCCACAAGTTTCTCCACCTCAAATAGTTTTCATAGATTGTTCATGCATGGTAGACTCAATTTCAGGTTCATATTTTCATAAAAGTGGGATTCCATCTCATCCTTCAACTGTTTGTTTGAAGTGATTTGAGATATCCCAATGTATCCACGGGAACTAAGAGCTGTGGAGGTTTCATTGGCAATGGGGTGGGGATAATGGGAAAGGCACCCTGGGAAAATAAACTGCAGTCAGTGATCCCTGTATGCAACACAATCCTCTCTCAAACTCCCCTGTTTATGCTTGTAGGGATTTCTGTCTGCAAGTGTGACATATTTCTCATCCTGATCACATTTTTGCCCATCAAATAGAGGTGGTTTAAATGGAGCTTAATGAGCAACTGCGAATGAGAAAATGCTTTGTGCATTCATAAGAGATGACAGGAACACATGATGATTGAAAGACCATGTTGAAGTACTGGTAGATATTGATGGTGGTTTAGAAGTTTATCATGAAGTTGTTGCTTTAACAGGCATCACTTACACCTAAGAAAAAAGTTAAGATAATTAACGACGTGAGGAAATAAAATGTGGGTAGACAAGAAAAGTGAAAAACTCAGATCAAGTGTGCAAACCAAAATAGAATTTCAATAGCCTTAAACTCGACTCTGGCGACTTAAATACTGTATAAATCAGCCCATAAAACCAGTATTGGTGAGTTGAGAATGTGTCACACATCACCTCTGGGAGAACGAGTGTAGGAAAGCTCAGTGAAGTGGATGGAGCTGATAAAGCTGGATTGTCTGGCTGTAATCAGATCCAGATGTGGTCAGGCCCTCGCCATGGTGGTCCGACCACATCTGCTGTGTCAGGGGGAGAAAGAGGAGAGAGGGAGGGGGGCCCACAGCTGGATGACCTCTGACCTAAAGAAGGGAACCACGAGCCAAGGCTGAGAGCTGCCATGGATGAGGCAGGCAACCTGCTATCATCCTGCTTTTGCCAACATGGTGCTAAAATAAAGATTCAATGCTTTTGTTTACTCATCTTTCTATTTTTCCCTTTTTTTTGTTTAAGCACTTTTAGGCTTCTTTCTGTTTGTTACTGTTTTTTCATTTTATGTCTAAAATGAATATGAAGATCAAATCGTTCACCATTGTTAGGTATCAATAGTCAATGTGTGTATGCCCAGAAAACTGACACCAGTACCCTCATGCTCTGATGGACCCTTGCTGAAAAGATCCATTATAATAAGCACCTAATGGCACTTACACTGAAGATTAAAAAATCTGTGCTGCCTTGAAAAATGCTGAGATTGGACAATATAAATAACACAACCTCTCCCCCACAGTTCTTTCTTTGCCTCAGCAGAGACAATGAGAGACATCAAAATCATTTTACCTTGACTTTTATTTGTGACTTTTTTTCTTTCATTTTCGTTCTACCTATTAAAAACAAAGGTCAGACAAAGACATGCTGTTTTCTGCGAAGCTGCAAACATCACCCGTAAAAGCTGTCACAGCAGAGGATAAACTGACGTTATCTGCACGTTCGCTATTAACCCAGAGGTAGGAACTGTAGCTTGATGATGGACAGCTTTGTGGTTGAAGCTTGCCCGGGGTTGTTGATGGATCATTGGAGGAGTTACTTTTCCCTTCACGTCATCTGCTCTCCTTTGTGGGAAAAAAAGGATATGGACTGGGAAATAAGATATCTGCTCATGTTAAAAACCTGAGCTCCTTTATACAGCAAAGTATATAAGGTATTTTGTCTTTTTTATCACACAATCAAATTTGATCCGTTATAGCTCCAAATCACAGTAAATATCTCTGAAGAACTTTACATACACAGCAATTTAAGACTGTACCCCTTATAATGATATTTAGAGAATTTATTTCATCTAGCATTAGCAAGAACGTCGCACTATACTGGTCAGGTAAAACTTCATTTTAAAACACAACAACCTCATAAAGCTTTGAACAGGGGTCACTTTCTTCATTTCTCCGTGCATTGACGACAGACATCTATAAATATAGACACATACTGCAAATATATTCTTAGTTTCCTTTTGGATGTCTATGAGGGCTAAAACTTGCAGTACATTGGACTTCATCTATATCCCAAAAGTTAAGATCAATATTCAGCCAAAAACACAATATTCTTTACTATAAATAGTCTTTTCATATCTGCTCTTGATGCAAATGGAGGGTGTGCAGTCTAGCAAAACTCCCTATATTTCAGGCTGTGAGCTGAACTGATAGGGGTGAGTCGTCATTGTCATGGCAACTAGCTCTCTATCTCCTGCACTTGATGATGGAGACGCAATAAAAAAAAGAGATTTATCTGTCTTCGCAATGTCTGAGACGAACGAGGTGCAGCATGAAGTATCACCACAACGACCTGTCTCCTTTCAGCTTCAGGTGCCTCATATTTCCTCCCCAGCACCCCCTCATTTTACAACTGTGAAGGTATGCGTTTATCAAGAGGAGGAGACCTAAATCATTTCTCGAAGCCAAGCTAGGGGTTGGAATGCCAGGCTTGATATGGCTGAACACACTTGTGCTTGAGTGTGCAGGCTTGCTTGTGTGTGTCTCTACGTATGTCTTGTTGCTGTTCAAGTTGTCTCTTCACTGTGGTCTAACAGATGTGACTGATGAATCAGGTAAGCGAGGTAAGAAAACCATCTATTTACAGTTCAATTTATGATCTAGCCAACCGACCTTTAAAATAAATTTGAGGTTACATTTTTTACTGACGTTTTTGGCAACAATGAATGAATTTGGGGTTATTTCAGGTACCTTTTTTTGAATGGCACTTTGATTAAAAGCAAAGAAAGTCCGAAAGACCTTCCATAAATGTCTACCTTTGGACACTAATTAGTAAGTCCAGGAGCAAGTGAGTTATTGCCAAAGCAAAAGGTTACTGCAGAACTGTCATTTGCCACCATTAATTTACTCGTCATCACCTTTAAAAGATCTTATTATGAATTATTATCCAAGTTGAAGTATCGGTTTGCTGTTTGATGTTGAGTCTACAGACACACCCATGGCGACACCTGTAAACAGATTCAAAATAAAGGAGTACAAAAGAAAATACTTTTTTTTCAAGGTGATACCGTTGAACTAATAGAGTACTATATTGTTAGGTAACACCTGTAGAAAGCTAACGATAATATATGTTGTGAAATAACTGCAGCAACAATCTGGCTGTTTTTACTGATAAAAAGTATTCTATACCTTCCCATATTTCATTCAGAGTTTGTTCATTTCTTGTAAGCAAACTCGTAACCTAACATGATGAATTCCTAACTGTCTGTCTGTCACCAACCGAATCTTAAGTAAGAGAGTTGTTGCCAAAAAAAAACTATAATAGTAGTAAAATGTTATTCAGAAGGGAATCTAGTTTCTTCTGAAATGCTGTTATCAGCACCCAGCACTCAATTACATCAGAGAGATAACACCCAAGACTGTGCTTTAAGTAATGGAGAGAAAGATAGAGAGTACAGGCACCTCCTTCAGAGCTCAGGCATTTCCTTCTGGGATATCCCCCTCGTCTGACCTCTGAGGAGGGGAAGGAGAGATGGCGGAGAGGAAAAAGTGAGTGTAAAACTGGCAGGGTCCATGAGGGTGTGTCCTCCTGAGAGTTAAAGGCCAGCAAGCTACAATGACCTTTAATGGGTTTGAGTGACAGGCAGTCGGTGATGGATCAGCCAGTGAGGACTGGTTGGAAAGAGGCCCTTTTTCTATTGTTCTCTCTGTGACGTTCCCTGCCATGCTTCAGTGAGGGCAGGTGCTTTAGGGTGTCAAAATAGGAAGACCCACGGACAGGCTTGGCTGCTGTCCATGCTCCTCTGACACATGACAAAAGCTCCAATTTTGCCGTGGCACAAAAGGGAAAACTTAAAGGGAGAGCAGGTCGTTTACAAAGAGCTGCTAAGATTCCATGCTTTGCTCAGACGGGAAAGGGCTGACTAACCTTTGGACCCAAGTGAGTGTGTTCTGGAAAGATTTGATCATCTGCCCTTTCTTCTATTGTGAGTTTACCATTATATGGATATCACACACTATCTTTCCATGGGAGATGATACATGAATGTTATCAACTAAAAAGTCTTAAAACAGTTTATAAAGATCCTTTCAGGAGTTTTTATAAGCTTGTGAAACGTGTTGAAATTGATACTGAGGCCTCGAAGTGACCCACTGGAGCAAACAAAATCAATAGTGACATGATTGACCATTTCAATACATTTTTATGCCTGTTAAAATCAGCTACAGTGTGCTGCAGAAACAGCCTTGTGTTTATATTTTTCCAGCAGAGATTCACATTGAGTGGTACAAATGACTGTCAAAAGACAGTGGGGGGAGATTTTTCTTCAGAAAACACTGCTTATGCATGGACAGAACAAGATCAGGAAAGAGATAAGAGCTACCCACCTTGTCCACAGGGGACACTACAATTGATGCAAAGTTCTTGAGAGGAGCTTAAAATGATTTTAAAAAATGCCATCGGAACATTTCTACTTCTATGTGTCAGGTCTTAATATGTGATAAATGTACAGAGGTCACAGATAAAGAAAAACAAAAGCGATCGGGACACCATCCAAATGAGGAGCAGAAGTAGGAGCCAAGTTGTTATCAAAGTCCAACTGATTATTTTCCACAAGATTTTCCTGTCAGGATGTTATGAATGTCTCCATGTTCGTTGGTCGATGATAAATGGTGTCACTTTTGCTGTGCTGATGTCATACAACAGCCTCAAAGGCGACTTCCCCTCCAGTAAGTGTCAGCTGAAGGATGCACTCGCTGCGTCCTGTGTTTCACAGATGGCTTGTGTGTTGGTGTGGTTTATGTGTGTTTGTGGACGTGTGTCTTAAAGGGCTGTTATGTTCCATACTTTCCATCAATGTAAAAAAGTCTTACGGGGCGGTTTAGTCATCTGTTTCTCTATTTTTTACCTTTTGAAGCCTGAATGCTTTTCTGCACAGGAGCTATTACATCTATCGTCATTACATTGCAACTGCTGTTAGAACTATTATTTACACTAGTTACTGTATTATTGATTATATGTTATCCCCAGTATGTGCAACATGATGCCGGGGTGTATTTATGTTGGCACTAAAAAACCTTTCCTGTGTAATAATGTATGCCACAGTGTTAAATTAACAAGTCCGGGTGCGTTGTTTGTTTTCACAGTGTATCACGCTTTTTCTTTGCAATAGGCTGATTAGGATTGGATTTCCTGCTGAGTCAAGAAAGCCAAGGCAGGAATGTTTTGGCTTTTAAAGCCAAAATTTGCATTAGCTGCTGAAACATTTTTCAAAGGTGAAATCTTTCTGAATTCCCATTTGCAATTCACTGCACATAATGTCTTAATTGTTCTGTATAGTTCACATCCTGCTTCATAATTCAGTTGTAGTACAGTATATATATTGCCTATTTTTTTTTTGTATTCATCTTGTATATTCTGTTTTATTTTTTTGTACTACTGCTATTTGTCTTGTGTTGCTGGGGATCAATTAAGGAATTACCTTATCTTATCTTGTGGTTACCAACCATTTCTCGAGCACACAACTCTCTGTGGCTTGATCATTGATTAGCAACTGAAACTAGCTACAGGAGCCCTGTCAAAACTTTGGGTTTCTTCTCTCCTGGCACGGTGACATGCATGATGATCAACTACTTAGAAGCTTCTCTGTTTTGTATGTTTGATTCCCTTTTTTCCAAGGAGAATCTTATTTAAAAGACTTCTTTGAAAATTAAAAGGCCAACTAACCAGTTCATTTTTTGGCTTTATTGGCTCCTCAGCACCAGCATTTTATACTAGTTAGTATATAGTTTTTTTCAGATGCAGTTACAGGCATCATTTGAAAAGCCTGTTTCATAATTCTATCTGATATGTAGGACCAGTGATTTAAAATCAACTATATTTTATATAGGAAAGGATTAATGGATGAGTGGAGAGATCTCCGAGAGGCCCTAACAACAGTGACTACAAATGGCAAGCTTAGCCAGCTAGCACTTGCTAAATTTACAGTAAGCTAATACTCATTTGAGTGAAAAAAGTGTTGGTTGGTCTATTGCTGCTTGGACATGAAACCCTGAAGCCTGAAGTTGCGACCTGGTACAAATATGCTTGGCATACAAGTTGAGAACACAGATGCAAGGCTACAGCAACATTAACATCACCATCGCAGAATGGAATCATGAATCTTGGAAGTCACTGAGGCTAACAACTTAGCATGCTAGCAAATGGGTAACATAATGCTTACAATGTTGAAGAAAGGTGGGGAAAAGGAAATTGGGATAAACAACATGTAGTCCTCTGATAAATTATGAAATAATAATGAGACACAACTGTGTACTGGAAGCTTGCAGAAAAATTTAACTGTGCAAGGTTTTGAGTTTATAAGGTATCATCCTGGGAATGTGGTTACACAGGATATGCACTGAACTTTTGGATTATTTTCTCTCATTTTCCTCTTTACTTTATGTTCTCTCAGTGTAAGTGAGACTGCTTGCTGACTAAATTTCCCTGATGCCAGTTGAGTCCGCGGCTATTGTTCTAGCCTCTGACGGCAATAGAGCTGTTGTTGATTGACACCACCACTGATTCCCTTGTGCTTCCTGCAGACCAGACAGAGCTCACAGTTTGCTTCACTGCTCTTATCATGCATGTCACCGTGCCAGGAGAGAAGAAAAAGAAGGAAGACCCGGGAAGTATTAAGAAAGAGAGGAGTTTTTTTCCTATATGGTCTTTTCCCTAACTCAAAAACAATATCAAATCTTAGTCCAAGACAGAAGAAGCTCTGTATTTGTCTCACTCACTATGTGCATTATTTGTGGTGAAGGTGGGAGCCAACCACTTATGATTCTGTTTCTCCCTGTTTGGGCACGACGAGATGTTGCTGCCGATAAGATAAGAATGTAGCAGTCGCCTGCTCTGGTTGCTGGTGCAGAAGGAGGAAATGCCTATCTGATGGGATTTTGAAATTGGATTTTGAATGGCCAGACAGGGTAGGAGAAAAATATTTACACGATTGACATCTCCATCTCTAGCTTTTATAGGCATGGCCTCTGGGCAGTGTTATAAACAAAAGTAACGAATAAAACTGTTTGAGAGAATAATGACATACAAAGATATTACTAATTCTTCTTTTTCTACTCTTGTAACTGTCTATAGACAATTTACTCTTTCCTCCCCCACAATTTATGAGTTTTGAAATGCACTGAAAATGAAAAAAAAATAATAATAATTGTTTGTCAAATTATTTTTATTCACTATGACCTTTAAGAGAACATTTAACCTGCATCTAAACATGTTAATCTTAACCTCTGATTGAAAACAAACCACCTTGTCTAATGTATAGACTTGTTAACCCTTTAAATATTCACACACATAAAACTCCCCCTTTAACAAGCAATGTTATAGAGGGGGTGTGCTTCATGAAGGGCTGACCTCAGGCACATGGCTCCCAGCATAGCAGTATTATAAGTCAGCAGAAGAAAAGAATGACTTAGTGCATGTGTTCAGAGACGAGATGGACTGGGTTGCTCAAAAGGCTTTAGAGTCTTAAAACTTTTTACCAGAAAGTGTCCTCATTGAGATTGAAGATATAGTTTTTCCTATAAAAAAATAAATATAGACACTATAGCCACTAAATCGTCACTTAAGGGCCTCCACATATGTGTGGTGGTGACTGTGTCTGCCGAGACCATGCACATGGTAGCTTGCCGCGTGGGTTCAAGCATTAAACGTCCCTGCAGTGAGTGTGTGCTTCTCTGGCCGATGTTATATAAACAGTATACAAGGTGCAACGAACAATGCTGACTCCATCTTTAAGGCGTCAAGCAACATGACCCTTTATTGTTATATTGTTGCTAAGAAAATAGGCTTTACAATTAATAACATATTCTAATGCAGTATCTGCAACAAAGCAACATCTTTATTACTTGACTTTAATTAGTACCTTAGCTTGTGTTTAAAGATTCAACGTTTAATGATAAAGAACGTAAAAAAAAAAAACACAGAGCAATCCCTTTTAACAGCCCGTATCAGGAAGGTGAGACCTGGGTATAACACTACAGATGCTGGAGATGAGGGCTAAGGTGGCCCCTGCTTCTTTCTACTTGCATCATGACACAAACATATCTCTTCACTTTATGAAAACAAATGTTTAAGTTTCTGTTATATACACCCTTAAGAATACATATACTAACATCATCACAAGAATATTTGTTCTGAACACAAACTGAAACTTTTCATACCATAATACAATCATCTTACACAGAGCTACTGTTGTATGTCCTGTACTTCTTGGCAGCATTAAAATGTTCTGTATGCAGCATCCTGAAATGTTTCTGGCTCTCTCAGTTGCTTTGCTAAACTCCATAAAACCACAAACAGAAGCTGAATCTTTGACCCTTGAAGTGGACTGACTTACTGGACTCTTGACCTTACTGTCAACAGTTGTCAGACCTCGTCTGTTTGCCCTCTTGTTTGGCAAAGGCAAGTCAATTATTGGGAAAGTGCATCAACAGCGGGGTCAATGTGTTTCTCCAAAGGTTAAATCAAGTGTTTAACCCTCCACATTATAGATTGATGGCTGCTCCACGTCGGCCAATGAAACATACAGTCTGGATTTTTTGTAAACATCCATTTAAAGGGGGCTGCTGTGCCAGGTGGCTGCAGCACAGAGCTGTTTATTTCTGAGAACTGCTGGGGACTGCAGCCCTGCGAGCAGCAGCGGCCCTTTCATGTTTCCCCATACGGCATGCCCTATGCAATCTGCCCGCCTGTTATGAGCATGAAATAAACAAAACATTAGGTCATCATAAATCACAGACCAATGACATGTCTGGAGCTGAAATTAGACAACATGAGTATATCAGTGGTGCACAGAGCGAAGCCGGCCTCTCGTCCTGCAGCTCCTTCTCTCCTCTTTGGTCCCAATGTGTAAGATCATTATTAAAATTGCAGCTCAATTAAGATAAGGCTAAATTACTTTCTCTGTCTCGTTCTTTGATGTTCGGGGGATTTTTCTTCTTTCTACTGCTGAAAAACATGCCGTTTAAAAGGAGCAAAGGGGGGAGAAAGCTCTTTGAGCACACTTTGATGTTGGAGTCGTAGCATTGCTTGGGGTTCAGGGTTTGCACATGATTGTTGTTCAATCAAAAGTGAAAGCTACATCTCATTTGCTTCATGGTAAAGACGATTTAACTTTCTGGCAGATTGAGTAAGAGTTGTGAGTAAGCGCTTGTGCGTGTGTGTGTGAGTGTGTGCATGTGTGTGTGTTGCATTCCACTTTGCCTGAACTCTTCATTTGGGTTACCACAGGCCCTGAGCGCTGAAACGTGACTGCTTTGTTTTCAGGATTGGGGTCTGCCCATCTCCATGCAGAATCACTGAAATTGAACTTTCTTGTAATGCAGCGTGGAGAGCATTGTTTGCAAACTGAGGTTTAAATCCCATTAAAAGATCTGTCTAAAATGTCTTTGTGGGTTTGGTTTAAAAGGGGACAGCAAAAGGACACTACTACTTACATTTTCAAAAAAATATTCCACGATTTTTTTTGCGTATTAAAACATTAGAAATCTTTCCCTACTACTTACCCGTTCAGCCACTTTGTCCATTGTTCCTCCTTGTTCTCTTTGTCTTAAAAGTTCACGTATTTGCCTGACTTCTCACTGTAAACACAATGGAGAGAACATCAGAGGGCCGTGGACTGGGGGATGTTTATATGAGCAGAGAGCCTGGAGATGGAACAGAGATATGAGTGCTGATCTGTGAAAGGAACCACCGCTGTATCGCTGCTGCTCGCCATCACACACAAACACCATCTGGCTGCCTCTCAGCTGAAGGAGAAGACCTCACACCTGCAGTCCACACAGAGAAGCCTACATGAAGAGCCACGGAAATCATGTGAATACGACTTTTCCTGGCTTTTTTGTGGGGGGTTGCGAAAGGCATTAAAACACATGAATGCATGAGCTTATTCAAAGTCTAGCTTTGCCTTGTTAGCAAGATGCTAGCATTCTTATAGGTCTAGTACGTATGGCTGTGCAACTAGCACTGCATGTAGAGTGCTGTATGAGCAATATTAGTTACTCAGCTTTCACAATGACAAAACTCGAAGTAAAACCAGAAGTGTTCTTGAAGTTACAGAATAATATAACAATTTTACAACGCAGAATGTGGACACATCTTTTTCAAATGGTTCAAAATGTTATCTTAACACAAAAAAAGAAAATCTCACTTTTCCTTTTACTTCCCAGTCCTTCCAGATCAATGTCAACTAACTCCTGTTTATTTTTCACTCTTGTTACCACTTTGTGTGCTCTTAATATTCTCTTTTTCTCAATCTACTCTTCTCCCTCCATTCCTCTGCTCTTTACAAAGCACCCAAGCATGAAAAACAGAGAAAGGACGACTCAGAGAAAATTAGTTAACTGGCTGAAGAGTAAACAATGGCTCGTAGAAAAAGACCGTTGGGAGGAATGGTTTTCCTGTCAGAGGTCAAAGAGTAGATTGTCCATTGACACCACCTCAGACAGCTGATATTTGAGATCCAGTTTGGATTACTACACAGAGCCATGTTAGCTTTTCATACACAGGATTGATTGGGTTGTACAAAGTTGTAACCTATTTTGCAGGATTTCCTATAACCACATTTTGTACAATTTGTTTTTATTCCGTGTTGTATATTTTACAACTTCAACAGCTTCATGCTGCACGATAGTGTTGTTTCAGGTCAAAGAAAATGTGTTCATTTATTACTGCAAATAAGACCTGTGTGAGTGATTGTATGTTATCCCTTCTGCTCACAAATAAAATCTTTAAACGACTGCAACCAACATCTTGTCAGAAACTGAGAACATGTATAATAGCTGTTAAAAGTGTTGGTGTTTTTCTTTGAACCAGCTTGTTTTCCTTGCCTGTGTTTCACCTCACACCCCATTCTGCAGGAATTCTCCATTACAGGTTTGTATGTGTGTGCGTGTGTGTATATTTTATTACAAGAGTGTTGTGGTAGTGGGGGGGGGGGGGGGGGGGGGGGGGGTTAAGTAAGTGTCTGCTACCTGCTACTCTGATACAAAAGCTGAGTCGATGTATGTGAAAAATAGAGAACATTTCAGGAACACACACACACTTTCCATCTAAAGTCTGTAGCGTGGTGTGAATGAAATGGCACTCACTTATTGTGAGTATAATTCAGACATTTAGTGCTTGATCACTGTAATTATTGGAAGACAAGAATAAATATTTAGAAATGTGGAAAAATAGGACTAACTTTCTTTGAAATTTTTAAAAGTAAAGGATGTTTTATATATTTTTTTCATGTATTTTCAGAATCAGAATCGATGCATATATATTAATCGAAAAGTGACTCTTCTTTTTCATGACTCTCCATGTACAGAAACAAGAATGAATAAAGTAATGCAACCATTAAATGCATAATTGCTAAGTATAAGCTCATATTATGTAACTGTAATTGTGCGAGGGAGAATGCAAAGGTGCTGAAATAATGTGGTTTTCCATTGAATTGCTGTATGTTTAAGAGCTGGAAGGTCTGGCATTCGAAGTACAGACATCAGATTTGATGATGACAGATTATATGAAAATATAATAGCACATTTTTCAAGAAAGATATCCATAAGCTTTCCAGGATTGGACTTTGTATTTACTTTTCTGAGCCTTATCAATCTAAGCATCACTAATCTGTCAACAACATGGAAATGGGTGGACAGACTGGAGCCCTATTTGGATGTGCTATCATTAACACTCTATAGTAGCACTGAACTGTCATTCATTTAATATCAGATGACCTTTTTGTATAATTGACAGACATAATACATGGTCACAATTTTTATCATAGATGGATATAAAATAATTTCACCTGAATTTGTTTCTCAAAACCTAAACTGAGTTAGCCCGGACTTGAAGTCTCAGGAAGTTGTTTTTTTTACAGGCATAATTACTGCTCCAATCACAACTGCAAAAAATAATAAATAAATAGAAAATAAAACCTATGGGGGCGAAGATGTGAAAAGACACTTGAATATTTCAAGAGTAAATACAGTTGAGAATTGTTTTGGTGTTCTTTTTTTTAATTCACACACACACACACACACACACACACACACACAAACACACACACTCACACACACTCACACTATTTCCCCTTTTTTAAATAACATGTTAGGTTCGTTTTCCTCAGAGCTCCACTTTATGTGTGACACTCTATCCCTTCTTCCACAACGAAATATGACATTTACATTGTTGTTGTGTGTGGCAACGGTTTACATGTTTCATACTTGTCCCTAAAGATAAATATTACATCAATACATTAATTATCGGGTTGGTGTGACACTCTCTCGCTCTTCTTTTTGTTTGACGGACGTAAACAACCAGACGTGAGATGGCTCACTAGCGAGTCTGTCTCCTCCTCTTTCGATGCAAATACGACACCCATCTCAAAGGACCTAAAACACCTATAGCACAGGACCTTTAAAGTCAAATCGAGGGACGAGTCTGTTGAAAACTGTCGTCATGTGTATGCATCCCGGAGACTTGAATAAGAAAGCGTATTCCATAAATTCAAAATTAAAGTCAACATCATAGGCCTGTATTAAATATAAATAATGATCTAAAATTACTATCCTCTGTTTTATTTTACATATTCTTATCTTCTAATGACTATTATGTTCAAAGAGACTATAACTGCATGCCCTGCTTAGAATTTTTACAGTTTTATTGAATTTCAGTTTAAATTGAAAAGGAGATTTTTATCCAACAACTGAAGAACTAAATAATCTAAATTACTGTTACATAGCTCATTTAAACGGAACAAACGATATTCTAGAGGAAATTAATACTTGCTTTGTACAAATGTAAATCTTTTTTTTTTTTTTTTTACAAAGATTAGGCCTATATTACAGCCCAGCCCTTGTGTTATTGTTTTTAGCATCCACCGGCAATCAAAGTATAGCAGTGTCATGTCTCAGAGTGTAACAGCAGTGTGACTCTGCTCTTGATGTTTTCATAGCCCAGTGGCCGCCTTGCTCATAAAATGAGACCCTCGAAAGACACAGACAACTGCTACTGTGGCTCAGATAGCAGCAGATGGACAGCTTTGAAGTGTTCCTCTCATGTCACCAGTTAAGAGTTCAAGTTTGTTCTGCTTGCTACCAAGAAGACAATGAGGCAAATAAAAAAAAGATTTCAATAAAAAGACCGTTAAGCCATGGATTAATAGGGGGTAGTGATAATACGGGTATTTTTTGTTAAACACTGTTTTAATCAATATACCTCTTACAGTTGTATCTTATAAGCCGTCGTTTCTGGCCGCAGGCTGCGTTTTTTTCATGACATCCTAAAAATGTATGCACTTGTCATATTTTGATATCTCGAGATTGTTTTCATTTATATCTGTAGAACTTTGTCATGGCGTTAATTTCTCAAGTGAGAAAAAAATCATCAAACCATCAATGCGTTCCCTTCATATTAACAATGATGTTTATTTATTCAACTAAAAAAATACTCTTAGTTATGTCTGTGCTGCTATGGTGACAAACCATTGAGAAACAGTGCAACATTTCATTATTTAAACAAAATATAAATATGGGCTAATTGTATTCCCCATACAGAAAGAAGCATATTCCTGACTGGACATTCACATCAAGAAGACGGTCATAAAGTGACCGGCCTTAAAAGAAAATACAAAAATGTGTTCATAAAACTAAACCACAGGTGACGATAAATTACTGTATGTCACGCAGGATAATTGGGACATTGAAGCGCGTAAAGCGTGCTATAATTAGAAACCGCAGGCGCGCTCAGCTGAGAAGCAGCTTTTGTGTAACTTGAAGGAAACTCTGTTCGCTTTTGAGGTAACTCGCCAAGGCTGTCGGGTTATTCGCAGGTCGCTCTGAATCCACAGAGCTCCATTATCCAGCTTTACCAGGTCCGCACGAGCTCAATACTGTTCTCTTGTAGACGATCTAAAGATGGTTATTTCATCCAGAAGCCCTGTTTACAACTCATCGCTCTGTCTGTCTTTATAAAGCCGAATGAATAATTAATGCTAAAACACTTTGTCTTTTGAAATGAGAAACGAAAGGCTGCACGCGGCGCTGATTTCTTCTTCTGGGAGACAAGTGTTGAACCTCCAACCTTTTCCTCGTTTGGCCGCAGAGCAGACAGCATTTGCGTCTATGGAGTCCTAATTAGAAACAGATGGCGCGCGCAGCTCGGGTCTTGTACACTAACAGAGAGCTGAAACTTTTTCCATCCTGAGTCGAGCTGGACACTGCAGACACACAGGTGCACACAGTCTGCACGAGGCTGGAACAAGAACGAGATATTTCCTGGGGAGCTTTGGCAAAACTGTGCTGCGTTTTACTCAAGGCTGGCGCCATTTACATCCAGTGTCGATGGACAATTGGGTCCTAGAGTTAAAGACAACTACAAACAATAACAGTTATTTGTTATTTCAGTACAACAGTAAAGGTACACTATAAATAACACACCGAAATATGAAGGGTGAAATGCTATAGCTATTTTAACAACGATCCATAAGTTTTCGGAACTCCATCAAACAAATACAGAATTGGAGAGTAAGAAGCAATTTAGGCCTATTGATAGTGTTGTTATGGTCACGCCTTTTTTTGCTTATCTAAAAATGCAAAGTGATCAGTTTTATGCATCATCATTTAATCAGAATAGACATTCCTTTTTGCATTGCTTGAATTCAGATTAAACATAATTCATTTATTTGACCTGATCTTTAGTTTTATCCATTACTGAATAACAATTGTGTGACCACGAAGCCATAGTGTTTATCTACATGCAATTTCTTGAACTTTGACCTTTCCTCCACACATGCCAATGTTAGGACTCACTTGCTCATAAGAGTCTCAAGTACACACTTGATAGACATAATTGCTTTGATCCTTATTTCCTAAAAACTGGTGTGTAACCTTTACCCCGTTTTCTAAAATCAACTCTAAGGTGACGTGGTCGCCATAAATAACGACATGAACATCTGCTTTTTAACACACTTGGTAACAAAATGAAATCACAGTTACCGTTTTGTAATATATAAAATGCTTGGGAATTACAGACGCCTTTGTCTTTTCTACTTCACCCCTATAAAAGATGGAAGTTGTGTTTTTTAAGGAATGTATAGCGGGACGTTTCACACTAAAACAGGGGTCCTCAGAAGCCCCAAACACCCAAGACGCCCCTGTTTGCTGACATGTAATCGTAAGCAACGTCTAATCTGGGTTGTTGTTGTTGTTTTTTGTGTTATAGATATACAACTGTTCAGGATCTGAAAATAGACCCTAATACTGCCTCTTAGAAAGGAAATTAAACTATAATTAAGTTTGTGCTTATTCTGCTCTGGAGCCCTCTGGACAGGATGACGGCCCCTGTCGAGCCCCCCATAGGAAACTCAGAGCTAATTATAATATCTGTTCATTTTCTCTAAAAGTACAAGTTATTACCAAACATTTCAACTGTTTACTGCTTGTCTTTGGGAATATTGTTTTCTTTTCTTTTTTCTTATTTTCTTTCTTTTTTATAAATGAACTCAAATCAAACACCAAGATACGCTACTGTCTCTGAGTGTGTGTGTGTGTGTGTGTGTGTGTGTGTGTGTGTGTGTGTGTGCGTGCGTGTGCGTGTGTGCGAGCGCTTGCGCGCACGTGTGAGTATGCTATGTCCTGTTACATTGTTGAGGGTACTCTGGCGGCCGACATCCTCCTCATTGACCTCCTTCTCCCTCTCTGCCTTTTCCGTCTCATGAAAAACGATTCCACGTCTCTGATTGAATTTTATTCCTTCCTGACCTGCTCGTTTCTGTGAGGGCGCCATCAATCTTTCGGCTAACACGACGTTTGTTTATTAGGCCCCAAACTTTGGGAAAGTATCTAATGACTTTCATGAGCAATCGGTGCAATCGGGGAGTTTGGAGACGCAGCATTTCATTGTGGCTACAGTGAACAATTGAAATATTCTCTGTTTTGTTCTTTACTGTTTGTTCTTGTTTTACTATTACACAACTAGACATGCCCTGCAGCTCCTCAATCGAGCTCTGATTTGATGTGTTATAGTGTTGCTGATGTCTTTCTTATGAAATTGCCGAAAAGCCAGTGATAATGACATTTGATTTTGCAACAACATCAACAAGGCAAAAAAAAAAAAAAAAAAAAAACATCACAACATGATGTAATTTAAAAAAACGATTTGTGCCAATTCTCGCTGTAGGTTCTTAATTTTTTTGTGTGCCAACATGTCGCCTGTAGGTTGCATTGGCATCACGTCTTCATCTGGAGGAATATCTATACACAAAAGTATTTAAATAACAAATTCACCAGCTTGCTTTCCAAATGTATGTGTTGGAATCCCTAAAGATATTTTATTATGATTATTATTATTATGATTATTATTATCTCATAAAACCTTTTTGTGAGGCAAAGCCTCTTTATATGCTACATTTCTTCCACTTTATTTGTTTTATTTATTCAATAACTATTATTATTGTTTTATTTTTACGGACTCTGTCCTTGCGTAATTTTCCGCATGTCTTACATCAGAATAATAGCTATTGTTATTATGTTATATTTTTAATTGCAGTATATATTTAGAAAATGAAATAGAAATATGACTTGCAAATTAAATATTTGTAATCCATTAAATGAAAAAATGCAGTGCAAAATATTTTAAAATAAATCTCCACTTTGACTGTCGAGAAAGAAAGACGTACAAAGACGTTTACAGTACATGGAAGATTTTCTATGATTCTCTTAAAAATTAAAGAATTTTCTGTCTCTATTTTATTACTCTAGTAACATTTTAGTTTGTTTTGAACGTGATTACGGAGAATTGTTGTAATTAATTGATGTAAACGTAAGGAAATACTGTCTTTCAGAATATATTTTAAAAAAAAACCCACTAAGTTAGGATAACAATAAATCATCGATCTGACATGTCAAGCATGTTCAGTTTATGTAATATGCACACACTCTGCACAACTACTATGAGGAACGTTTGATAAAAAAAGGTTACGCTGTGTTGTCTTCATTCACGTCTGCGTCATGTCAGACTCGTGATGATTCAATCATCAGAACTAAAGTGACAACAACACTATCTTTGGCATGTGTGGTATGATATTAAGTAAGCAGAGGAATGTGCCAGTAAACACACAACACGATCCAAAACAAAGTAGTGCTGCTGTGTGCAGGCTGGCTCCCGGGTCTGCAGGCCTCAGGTCAACACCAGCTCGTATAAATCCAACAGCCTTTCTAATGAGACTATAAAACACGCAGAAAATAGCATATGAAGGTAAAAAGCTTTGCAATAAATACGTTCGAAGTTGGCGTTTGATGTTACAGAGTGCAGTTGTAAACAATTTTGCTCTTTAATTTCTGACGTGTCCTCAGAATTGTTTGAATGGGAAGGAGAGGAGAATTATTGGGCAATATTGTTGGGAGGGAAACATTTTTATTATTATTATTGTAAGAGTCAGGGTTTTTAAGATTAGGATGTCTGCAGCAGAGTAGCTGAAGTATCTTTAACTTTTTACGCCTATTGTGTTGAACGCAGACAAATTACCCCAGAGGGTGAGAGAAAGAAAAACACTATCTAAATGAGGAATATCACGAGCCAGAATTGAAGTCTGCAAGAAACGAGGCGTAAATTTAAACTCACAAAAATGACAATTTATTAAACAAACAAACAAATCCTTCAAAATACTTTTCAACAAAGGAAGAATCTTTGAAATAGTACGGCGATATACACGTTCCTTTTTTCTTCTTTTATAATGGAACAAATTATTTTGGACACTTAAGGCAATTCAATTTTTTAAAAACACTTTTTTTGGTGTTTGGTCCATAATATCCGGCTACATTTTTTAGAAATAAATTACTATATGCAATTTACACGTCCATGGAAACTTGCATTATTATAACATACGATATAATAAAGGCACAAAAGCGAAGAGAGACTTACGTGTTATTTGCAGTAACACTGTTCTTTAGGAAAAAAAACGACATCAAGTCTTTTCTGTTTGAGTTTTCTGTCTCATATTAAGTCCCTATGGGGAAATGTTTGATTTGACTGAAAGAGTTCAAACACCGTGAGGAGAAATACTGAGCGTGTTTTGGTTGTTGTTATGGTCAGAACTTGCTGCAGTCGTATACGAAAGCTCCTGAAGTGCGATAGATGGATTGGCTCGGTGGGAATGACATCTGACAGCTGTTATTCCCATTCACCGGCGAGTTATTCAAGCCGATTCTCTGGGATTCAAACATCTCTCGGACTGAGTGGAAGTTCTGCTGCTGAGCGGTGGGGTACGCCGCGCCTAGATGGCCCAGGTCTCCGGCCTGGTTGAGGTACCATGAGGTCAGCCTCCCTTGGTGGGAATGGTGGCCCTCCTGCGCAGAGTTTAGGTTCGCGTGGCTCAGGGAGGGCGAGGAGGTGGTCACAGAGTAATCTGGCAACGTTTCGTCCACGGTGGTGCTCGGTGCCAAGTGGCTCGACCTGTCCCCGGCGTACAAGCTCATGGCTTGCATGTTACAATGATAGGTGGCGTTGGAGGTAGTGGAGATGGAGTTTTGGGTACAAGGGGAACTATAGACTGATGTCTGACTTGGAGAATAGTTTAAGGACAAAGACGGGGTTATACCTGTTCTGGAGGCGCTGAGGCCGGAGGGAAGCTCTGTGGCCTCTTGTGGAGACCCCCGAAGGGAGGTCATGATGTTATCCACGCTAAAGCCCTGCGTGGAGGCCTGACCTTGGTGCTGGTGGTGCTCAGAGTTGTCCAAACCGATGGATCTGTTGGATGGGATGCTGTGAGGACTCCCACTGGACATGCTGCTGCTGCTGTCCGGGCTCTCGATTTTGGGCACGGTACTCAGAGAGGGAGAGTCGGCCTGCGGAGGCGTCACTGTCCCATTCTCAGTCTTAATATCCTGGATCCTCACGGGCTTGGAGCCCTGCACCGCCTGCTCCTGCTCCCGGCCTCCTTGCTGCCTCGGCGGCGCAACATCCTTCTGCAGTCGCTCCTCTTTCTCCTTCACCACGTCCTTCTTCTTAAACCGCCGCCTCCTCCTCAGGAAGCTCCCGTTTTCAAACATGTTGTAAGAATCCGGGTCCAGTGTCCAGTAGCTGCCTTTACCGGGTTTTTTATCATCGCGAGGCACTTTGACAAAACACTCATTTAGGGACAGATTGTGCCTGATGCTGTTCTGCCAGCCCTGCTTGTTGTCTCGGTAGAATGGAAACCTCTCCATGATAAACTGATAAATCCCATTCAGGGTCACCTTCTTGTCAGCCGAGTTTTGGATAGCCATGGTGATGAGCGCGATGTAGCTATAGGGAGGTTTCACCATGTCCTTTGGCTGAGGTTGCGGGGTGTACGGCCCATACGCGCGCGCCATGCTGGCAGGGTATTGGTCATGGGCAGCGTGAGAGTACATGTTCATAGGAGCTGGCATCCCGGTGTATCCGCCACCGGCTGCGGCCCGGTAGTAGCTGGGGTCGCTGCTGATGTACGGCACGACGCCCAGAGAGTTTGGGCTGGAGACGGAGTAGCGAGCCTGCATGTTGTCAGGAAGAAAAAACTCCAGATTACGCACACGGAGAGCTCCACTTCTCCTACCTCAGATTTCTGAGGCGCACAAATAACAGCTCCTCCACGGCTCACTTGAGAAGAAAGAGAGGAAAAGTATCAACAACAGTGCAACGTGCTGGACCTCAGCTGCGTTTAAGCCGTCCCCATGTCCGTGTCTCTATGAAACGCACATTGAAAAAGTTCTGAACTTTGGATATCCGTCACCGCACACTGGACTTTTGCGCAGTTAAATTCTTTCCTCCTTTTTTGCTGAGGGTGGAGCTCCTCCCCAAAAGTGCGCGAGCTGTCCAATGACGACTCAGGCCATGCAGAGGGAGCAGAGAACTGATGGCCACACTCGGGGCTTTAAAAAAAAAAAAACGACAAAGAGGAGGTGTCGGTACCTCCCAGTCCACTCCGGCCAAGATTTCAGACGTGACAGAGCAACTCACACATGTGCGCAATCAAAGCGTGCAGGGCAAATTCCCGCACACTTTGTTACCAAAAGACACCTTGTGTCAGACCTGTTCAAGTATTGATAGAAAAGAAACAGATGGATTGTCTGTCAAAATTAGATTTTTAAATATTAACAAAGATATGGATATTTAATCAACTGTTAGAAATCCAAAAATCTTAAAGTCACATTTACACAGGGATTATTGAGAAATCACATGGCCTCGAATATGAACCTCATGCATTATTATTTATTTTATTACTTATGGTCTTCACGTTAATTTCCTGTCTTTCATATTAACTCAAACAAGCCAAGTGTTGTCTAAACGCGCAGTTTGAACGCCTGCAGAGGTGCATGTGTATTAGTTAGAAGCAGATCACAGTAAGATCAAAGCCTTGCATTGTTGGCAGTGGGCGGTGAAGCGAGATCTCATTACTGCAGGAATTAAAACAGTTTGGGCTGCGAGGTGTGAGAGTTTATTCAAAGTCAAAAAAGGAGAGATTTAAAGACAAAGGAGCAAATGGGATGACCGTGACACCTTACACGAGGTGCCTGTCAAAATAATGTCTGAATGTGACGTTAAAGGGCCTTCGGAGGATTTATCGTTAAATAAACTAATCAAAATAACATGTGATAGACTTTTTAACTTAGCCTGTATTTAATATTAAAAATGGTCGTTGGAGATGTCGTACCGTGTTTTATGGTAGCCAAACAAAACGCAGATTTGGGCCAAAGATAGAAAAACGTTCAATAAGCGGAACCTTGAGGCCTTTGTATCGCCCTGCTGTCAATGGCGACTGTGCATGAAATTGTAAATGGTCACTGTGAGGCAAAGTTACAGTCCCAATATCGCAGTAATCCTCCGCAGGTCTTCTTAATTAAACGTCCGTGCAGTGGCCTGCTGCTCGGCTGGTTTCTCCTTACATGGACCCGGGCATGAACTTTTTCCACCGCCCCGAGCTATTTACTCAACTCACGTCGGACTTTTGACTTAATACTGCGGCCTGCCCACCCAGTCCTCTTTAAATCTTCATTATTGAAGGTATCCAAGAGTGAACCACAGCGACACACACGAATGAATGAGAAATTAATAAACGAAACAACATGCGGAATAATTTGGCTATAGGCATTTTTTACAATTAGGGCTGTTTTATTGTTCAAATATACAGATATGGGCTTTTTTTTTGGGGGGGGGGGGGGGGGGGGGGGGGAGAGATGACCACATTCGTTAGTCATTTTAGTCTACCAATTTATTGACTGCAATATCACTTGTCAATCACGTCAATTTTAACATGTAATTTCCTCCCCATTTGTAAGTTCCTTAAAACATAAGATCTTATGGAAAACAATATGAAAGAGTATATCTATATAGGCTTTAATAATATTAGTACAGAGACGGATTCAAATAAAACAATGTGAACTCTATTGCACACTCATAACTAGCCATGTTTTTTGTTTAAAAAAAAAGATAAAATCGATGGGCAGACAGGTTGGTAGATAAATATGATGTTGGCTCCCTCTAGTGTTCATCGAGATGATAGTTCTCTGTCAGTATCTTCAAAATAGATTGATACAGGTGTAACTTATTTACGATATTACAACACAATATCAACAATTACAACACAGCCTTTAAACATGACATCTCAACGGAGGAGTCAGTTCAAGGTCATTTTTAACTCCTCTCTGTTCATTTATTTGTTTGTTTATTTCGAGATCTTTTTTATATTGATGTTGCCCTCAATATAAAGCTATCAAACGATACACACTATAGCATTTGTCATGATATGTGTCAGTGTTGATTCATGTTAGGCTGGAAGGGATAGCGTTCTATAAATAAGACACTACTGCCACCTAGAGGTCTTTTACAATACTACAATCATTTATGTCTCCTCAGTCTGCAGGCAGGGCTTCCTCTGGGCAAAGTGGCAACAAATGCGACATTTTTAGCAGTAATAGAGTTAACTAGTCACCCATATTGCTCATTTTAAATTAAAGAATAAATACATGACAGATCTTTTAGTTTGTTTGTTGTAGCTTTCAAAGTATACATATTCATTGCCCGAAGATAAGACGTTATCTTGTTTGCAATATCTAAATCATGATTACTCACATAAAGTAAAACAACAATGATCCAGCTGCTAAATCTAATACTGAGATATATTTGTCTCACGCATGTAAAAAACTATTTTAGAGGTCGTTTCATAGACCAAACACAACTGTTGTGTCTCCTATAATTATCCATATAGATGTAGTAGCAGAATTACGTTTGTATAACAGAAAAGTAGAAATAAGCCCATTGCACTGTAAAAATAACAGTATAAAGTGTACAAATAAAGTGTCCTTTTTTGACTGTATCAAGCATTGATCAGCAAGTGTGCCAAGCAAGTCATCACTTACACTATGACCTATACGACTTTTCTTTCTTTCTAACAAGTGCTTTTCTCTGCATCTCCCCACTCCCTTTTGTACTATTGTATACTTGTGTCAGTGTTGTGTTTTCACATTTTTATACTTTGCAGTTTAGTGCTATGTGTCTGTGCTCCAACTGTCTAATTTTCTTTGTTTTGAAGTGATGCGTCAACTTGTTTGTCTGTTCAGCAGAGTCATATAAAGTCTAACCAGAGTCAAATTCACTTGAATGTGCTCACATACTTAATAAAAATAAAAGGACTTATCTGAGGTCCGTATAAACAAAAATGTTGTTGTCGGTTTTAAATAATTGCATACTAAAACTTTCTAACCTCAAACTTATTTATAATTTAAAACTATATGTGGGAGCACTTCATTTTGTGATAGAACTTTTAAAATTGTCAAACAATGTCATTAAGTTTCATTCATATATTTTGTTGACAGATGCCTTACTTTAGATTTTAATTGTTTATGTTGAAGTGTGTATAATTGTATTACATCTTCTGGGAAATATTGAGAACTAAGACAACAACGAAGGCAATCGATACAATGGAAAATAGAAATACTTTTGAGCCACTAAAGAATTAGGCTTTGTAGTTTATTGCCACCCCCTTGTGTTAAACTTCAGAATCAGTTGGGGTTTTTTAAATACCAGAAATCAATATATTTGAAATACCTAAATATTGTTATCAATATAGACATTACTTGTGCAGATAGAAAGGGAAAATAATCATTCTCATGTAACTTCATGTCAGCCCTTCCTCTGTGCCCCAGCATGTCCTACCGTCTCAAGAAAGTCTGGCTGTGCACTATCATCTGACAGAGGTTCATCTTTTCTGGGACTTTAGTGCTGCATCAGCTCACACACAAAACTTTGACATGAACACTGTAGGTAATCATGAAGCAGCAGTTTCTTTCTTTATGACATATTGTATTACATATAAGTCGGCATCTTTTGTTTGACTTGTTGGAATGGGTTTTTTTTTGTTTTTTTTTTCATTTGGGTTAATGTTTAAAGCTTCCTCATTCATCTTTATCTCATTCTCTGTATGATGAAGTGGGTTTATCAGGATTGAAAATGATCTGACAAAAGATCATGATTATAATATTGAAAGTAGGGACTAAACAATGCACAAAAAGTTAGTAGAAAGGTGTCAAAACAAACAAGAAAATAAAACGATATTTACCTAAACAGTGAATACAATTGACCATTTTTCCCCTTTTTGAACTTAAATGAGATTGATTGCAAATGTTGCAAGATTCCGAAAAAAACGTTTCCTGACTTCAGGGTTGGTTATTTATTAATGTAAAATGAAGACATTAAGTTTTCCAGCAGCCCTGAGAGAATAACTATCTTTCTAAAGAAATATTCTTGTGGGTCTTTGTTGATGTCAATGTATTCATCTTTTGCCCCTCCTTTTTGAATGAGAAACGAGAAAATTGTAATTTTGTGAAATATTGTCTGTCCTTTGTTTGTATAATCATTTTGATTTTACATGTTTGAAATACATTTTCAATACATCATATCAATAATTTGATCGTAGACATAAATGTATTTTCATTACAGAAATTTGATCCAATGCTTATTAAATGTAAAATGTGTGCTTTTAAACCAACTTCTGCAGTCACAATGCAGCAGCATAAGGACTCTTATAGACCAGGTAACAAATAAAACGAAAGTCTTTATGTCAAATAGACATTATTGATTAAAAACGTGATCTGAAAAAGTTACGTTTAACGCCTTTTAATAACTTTATTTTGATTTTTTTTTTTTTACAGATTAGTCTTCACCTCATGGGAAATAAAACGGTTGACTTGAGAAGACTTGTCGCGCAAAGTGACTGCATGGTCTGAGGGACAGTTACTTTATTCTTTTACTCCAAAACATCAATGTGAATACATGACGAATATATATTCAGTATGTTGATGATTCAAACGCAAATTGTCAATGTGAAATTACGTTTTAACTACGAAGAGTTGTGTAGTTGTCATTGAAGCAGAGTGCATCAACACAATAGAATTACGGCGCTACAACAGGTTACCGCCACGAGGGGGCGGTATAGTCGACTTAAAACCATCAAGCATGAAGAGTTCCCATCCCAGAGTAGTGTCGCCTTTTTAAATACACTCCTTGATTTCCTTCTGTCTCTCTGGTAATTCATCTAACAGTGGTGTCAAATCACAATACCATCCCAATTAAAATAAAATTATACGTCAAATTGTAAACTTACATGTAAAGTTGAGGAGGCTAAGATTACGTTTAGACCCTCCCGACGAAACCCTTTTAATATATTTGAACGTGTCTTTACATGAAATAAATGTCTTCGGTGGAAAAACAAAACTACCACAGAACCCATTTTCATGTTATTATCAAAACATTGAACTGCTGACGTTGAAATCATGTTTATTAAAGACTCATTGAATGAACCAGAACTATGACGCTCAAGGCCATGACCATGTCCCTGACTTTGTGTCTGACTCGTCACATTTAAAAAGACACGTATTTCATGTATTTGGTTAATAAATAAATACATAAAATTCGGTAATAAATTAGACAATTTAAACAAAACATTTGTAAAGGGTCAGGAAAATTAAAAAATGAAAGTTCATGTTCTCCTTACATAAGGTATTTTAATGTAATTTGTAGTATTATAATAATACATAACAATCTGGCAGAAAGGAAAGCATAGCTGCAATGCTGGAAAAAAAAAAAGAAACGATCGTTTTATTGTAAGAGACAATAAACACTTGTTTTCTTGACAATTTTTATATGGGCATTCTGTAGGAATTCTGCATAATTTGAACAATTTCAAAACAAGACGTAGTGCATGAATACATCAGAATTCAGGAACGTGAACGTTTGGTATTTTTCACCTTTCCTGCATAGAAAGTCAAACATGAAACGAAAGCCTTTAGTGTTAAGAAAGTTACGTCTGATATGTAAGAGTTCTATGATTAAAAGAAAATGTCTTAGTGTGGGAAGTGTTCCCTGACTTCAAGATGATTTGAAAGGAAATTAAATCACTAAAGATTCTCATAACCTCAATTTGTTGGTTGAAAGATGAAAATTAGGTGTATTGATTGTTGTTGTTGCGGTTGTTTGTTCACATGACGCACGGCTTTACGTCCTGATAGACGCTCTGGTGATGGTGGTGGAGCTGGTGATAGTAAGATCCACCGTTGCTGGAGTGATGGAGAGAAGAGATTCCGTTGAGGTTCAAAACGAAGTCCTTCCTGTCACACACAGGAGCAGAGTGACCAGAATACCGAGAGAGACCCACTGAAAAATAAACAGGACACAGCAGGTCAAATCATCACGTCAGTCACCAGCTTAGAGGCCTTCCCCACGAAAGACAAGCAAGTGCCTATGCGTCAGTTCATAATAATGTTAGCATTCTACATTTTTATTGTGTTTCTTGTTTTCATGGCTCAAGGCTTTGACAATATTTTAAAAAGTACGTTTTCAATCACATGTTCTGATTTCTGATTCTAACATGTTCCTATCAAAATGATGGGATAGGAATTTATGAGAAATGATGTTGGGTTGCCATGCAGGTTGCAAAGAAATACGTATACTAATGTACATATTTGTTGTCTATATTACGATGTTGGTAATAAAACATAATGTAATATAATAATATTACTTCCTCTTTGGAAAACATGTCTGTGAATACATACAATATGTAAATTCACATTATGCATACTCATTTTATTTATTTTTGTTTACTATAATCAAAGTTTTGCTCAAATAAATTGTGGGGACATGTTGTAGATAAAGAGATGATCAGTCATTGTAAAGATATTTTAGATATACCTGATTCTATAAATATCCTCAGAAAATAAAATGTAAAAGTATTTTAAAATCAGGATTAAATTGGCAACTTGGTTTCGATTAAAACTTGGTGGAAAATCCACCCAAAAAAATAAATCATCAACCATTAAAAAGGCTTACATTTTAAAAACACAAGAACTGATTGTAAAGAAATGTCATGCTGTCGTCTGAAGCCTTAATTTAACATTTCTTCTTTTAACATTTGCTAAGAAAGTCTGTCTTGAGATTTTCTTCACGTATTGATGGTATTCTGCATTTCGTCTTTGTTAAATACACTTCACAGGCCTCTAAAAGCCTGTTGAAAGATGCATTGTAATGAGAAACAGAGGCTAAATGTTGCACTGATCACACTATTTGATGATGCACGATAAGACACTGAAAAACGAATAATAATAAACAAAGGTCAATCTGATCAATTATATACCATGAATGGGTTTGGCTAGCCATGTTGCTCAGCTAATACAAATTGGCTATTTAAAAACCATTAAACTTATAAGCAGTCTTGCATTGGATGCCTGAAATAAAATACATTGTTTTACGGAAGGAGCCACTTGTGTCCTGTCTGATGCATCACTAGAGCTAAATATTCATCCCGAATTTAATTTCTCGAGTGTTTAAAGAGGAATCATTTTTAAATATAGATCAAGCTCACAATTGGACGTTACCTGGTATCTCAGAGGAGTCTCGCGCGTTGTGGTGCAGGTAGCCTTGCTCCAGAGAGTAAGAGGACATGCCCGCGTGCATAGAAGTGTTGGTGCTGGATGCCACAGTCTGCTGTTTGATGTATGAAGACACAGGTGAGCTCCAGTGTGATGCTCCATTTGCATAAGCAGCCTGACAGTCCAAAGTACCCACTATGGCTGGGGGAGTCTGCAGAGGGCTGCTGCTGTTGTCTGGGCAATAGTCAGCATTAGAGCCCCCTTGACACGCGGACATATACGATGACCCGGAGCCTGATGACATGTGTGGGACGTGATGTCCTCCCCCGAGTCCTTCATAGCCTCCTGGCAGTGTATTACCCATCAAGTCTATGTTGTAGCCGTTGTGACATGCTAGTGAGCCTGATGGAGACTGGAAATCAAAGTTCTGCGGCAGCATGGACGCACCAAAGCCGATACCGTTCATCATCCTGTACATTGGTTTCAAAGCTTGACATTTCCTTCTGAACCCGCGAGGTCTGCGGCGAAAAGAGCCCTCCTCAAACATAAACTCACTACCAGGATCTATGGTCCAGTAGTGCCCCTTTCCAGGTCTACCGAGACCCTTAGGCAGCTTAATAAAACACTCGTTCAGGGAAAGATTGTGTCTGACGGAGTTTTTCCAGCCCTGGTAGGATCCCCGAAAGAAAGGGAAGCGGGCTTGCAGGAACTGATAGATTTCACTAAGAGTTAGTCTTTTGCTCGGTGAACTTTGGATTGCCATCACAATAAGGGCGATATATGAGTAAGGAGGCTTCTCAGGGCGCCTTAAGCCAGAGTTTCCCTTTTTCCATTTAGTGGAGGCAGCCTGCGCGCTCTCCATCACTGGCTGCGCGCTCAGCAGCGCTGCGTTTACAGCAGCAGCCGCTGGACTAGAGCTCAAAGGATAAGGTGAATCCAAATGTTGCTTGGAGCTCTCCATCGTCATGGTCGCGCCTCTGTTTAGTCCCCTTCACTGTCTGGCCTCAAAAAAACATCTGAACTTTAAACAATCCCTTTAATTCAAACCTTATAAAAGGTCCTCTTTTGCTATAATTCAATGGCCGGTGTCCCTCTACGATGCTCTGCACGTTTATACTCGTGAAAATCAAGAAACACCAGCCGCTGTTCCTCCTTCCTCCCTGTTTCCATCGTTGGGAATAATCCCATCACAGAGGGGAGAGTAAGCTCCTCGACTTTGCTCGCGCATATCCACCCGGTCAAACACAACCCGACCACCTATCAATTGTTAAATCTTTCTGCCCCGCTCCCCCCAACCCCCCCTCCAAATCCCTCCAAGAAATCGCCAGGAACTACTCCCTCCCCATCTGGCCACAAGCCAGACTAGAAGCCGGACACGGCGCAGCAGAGGAAGACAAATCTCCTCCCACGACCCCCTTTCAAAAACACCTCGGAATGCGTTTGTCACACAAATATTGGATAAGGAAATCTTTCAAAACTATGATGAAGGAAGCGACAATATTTTGAAGAAAAAAACAACAACTTTTGTCCTCTTGGTGCCTGGTTTTATTAAGGTGCACAGGGAGAATAGAACTTGTAATGTTCATTTGAGATCTGTTCAGGATTAGTTCTCTGACATGAGAGGAAGCATGTTTTTTTTTTTCCATCTGAGCGTGCCAACGTACCACACACAGCGCACAAGTATCAGTTTACCTCTGGTAGTCTGGATTCCATCCCCAGAGAAAAGACTTGATTAAATTCTAAATAAGACCAAAGTAAGATTCAGATGATTAAATATTTAAACCTCTTTACGCAACGTTTCCAGCCGTAAATGCCATTTCTGTATGTTGCGTTACAGAGCAAGTCACTTAACACGTGAAATGGAAGTATTTCCCATGCACCAGCAAAGTTCAAACACAATCTCGCAGAGATATCAGACACATCAAACCTGTAGCCCTGCTGCGCGCAGGATGCACAGCTGGTTTAAAGGAAATTTACTTTCTCGCAGAAGAATGGGCCTATACTTGGAAGACATTTCTTCCTATTGTGGATTCGGGTCGAGTTCGCTCAGGATGCAGCATTTGTACAAACCCTTTCCTGCGCATGTGTGGTGACTGAGGCGACATCTACATGCAGTGCAGTGGGAAACATAATGGGAGCGAGGATCATGGACACTGGAATGTGAACACTAAGATGGAACTTTCTTTTTACATTTTAAGTTCTAGAACCTTTATATCTTATTTCGACTAACATGTATTAGTTATCTTTATTATTATTATAAGTATTTATTTTTATTTATTTTTTATCACTGCTGCCCTGACCGAGGCATTTTAAAAAAAAATTACTGTAGAAACCAGAGATGAGCCTCTGCGTCCTCATCATTTAAAGAAACGTCCTATTCTTAAAATATGAACAACTCAATACAGCTTTTTTTTTTAAATTATTCCAAAAGGCTTTGACATGTAGAAAAGGGACACTGTCAGCCATCGATCCCTTGCAGAGCTGTCTATGAAGTGACAAAAAAAAACTTTACTGCACTGGTGCGTGACAGGTGCCGATGTCTCCAACAGGTGTCAGACCTTACTTGAATCCACAAGGAACACTGGCTCCATCTAATATACATACAATAGAAAACAATGGGCACACCATGAAGCGTTTTATTGTTCAGTTCATTATAAAGAATGAAATCATTCTGAAAGAGATAAAATAACAAGTCAATGTGCATATTTTATTTTATTTTAAATTGTCGACAAACAACAGCGTTAAAAACGTCCGAGTAATGACACTTAAAAGAAAAACCTGTGAATAAAACATCTTTGATTGGATAAACCAAAGGTACAATAATAAGACAGTGTAACAGCTCGCCACCACAACAATGTCCTCCCTCCACTGTCCATCATCAGTGCACGTTAATGGTTTTAAATCACCAAAAAAAAAGCCCGAATTTATTTCTGATATCTTAGTGTGTGTGTGTGTGTGTGTGTGTGTGTGTGTGTGTGTGTGTGTGTGTGTGTGTGTGTGTGTGTGTGTGTGTGCGTGTATACTGCGCAGCGTCATACTGGTTTGACACATGCGCAGAAAAGGAATCCGTGAGGCTTTGTGACTTGACTTATGAAAAAGAGGCAGCAGGTGTAGTTGAATGTGGCGTCATTAGATCAGTGTAGCTTGGACAGGTATACGCATGATGTAGCCGTAAAGAATCTCTGTTCGAGTCCCTCTTGAACGGCCTGCTCAGGATGCTCTCTATAGTAAACGAACTCGTAAACTTGACACAAGAATCAGTCTTTGTGGCGGGCTCGGGCTCCATCGACTGAGCGCTCTTAAGCTCTCCTGCACTCTCCTTTTTATCTATGCGCTTTCTCCTGCGCCTGAACACCCCATCAGCGAAGGTGTACTCGCTTTGAGGATTGAGCATCCAATAATTGTCCTTCCCCCAAGGTCTGGACGGGTCCCGAAGCACTTTTAAAAAGCAGTCGTTTAGAGACAAGTTGTGCCGAACCGAGTTCCTCCAGCCGGTGTAGCTGCCTCTGAAGAACGGGAACTTTTTCATCAGGTACTCGTTTATTTCCGCCAGAGTGAGACGTCCAGAGGCGGAGTCCCGGATTGCCATGGCGATGAGAGCGATGTAAGAGAACGGAGGTTTGGGTCTCCTTGTGTACGGCTTGGATTTAGCGACGGCGCACGGAGTTACAGGTAGAGGAGGGCTGTGCACCACGCAGTCCCCATCCGACCCCAGCTCCTCCTCAGCGGACATAGGGGAGCGCACAGTCCCCTCTGCGTAACTGCACATCTCCATATGTTTCGTGTCGTAGTGGCTTCCGCACAACACCTCTAACTTCATGCTGTTGTTTCCTTTAGTTGTGCTGAAATGTGCTTGGACTTTTCTCTGCGTCAAGACGACTTAAATCCAAAGAAGCCTTTTCGCTCCATCACACCTGCCCGAATGCTGCAGCCTTTCTTCACAACACCTGTGTGAGAGCAAGAGTTTATACCCGGCTCACTTCAGGACCTACCCAGGAGGGAGGAGTTTATGGATTCCAAATTATTTGGAGAATTATCTTCACATCGCGTGCGTCAAAGTCATTATAATAATTAAACCCACGATCATAAAACGTTCATCATGACCCTGTAATATAATATTACGCTAATTGAGCAATGATGTTTCTTGAAAACACCATTAAGAGCAGTTTATTATTTGTCTCACCTGTGAAATATGATCTGGCACACACCGTGGGACTATTTTACCTCAGACAACCAGGTGGCGCATGTTTCCTTTGTAAAGCTGCGGTGCCTGCAGGTACACGTCGGTGTTAGTTGCTGCAGCCTGAACCTTCCCTTCCTATAGAAAACATCTGCATCTTAATAACACAAAAACAGCTCCACCCTCAGAGTGTACAATTTAGAAATATAAAGGGAAGATGCACCCTGTGCCAACTTTACAGCCCCTCATTGAAAACTGGTGTATTTGGTTTCTCTCTCAACCAACAGTTGATGCGTCCAGTCAGTGCGAACAGAGTTGTGAAAAGAATGATTCATTCTCCTTTTAGACTGAAAGCATTCTAGTTTTGAAATACTTTGGAAAAGTTGTAGTTAGTTTTTTTTTTTTTTCTTTTTGATTCACAGGAAACCATGACAACAAAGCAGACAGGTGAGACCCACTAAAGCTTAACTTTTACATATGTTCATTAAGTGCAGCTCCCCATTCTCCTCCCACTCAGGTTCACCTGCAGACATCCTGTTGAACTCAACGACCCATCTTTACATAATTGGTCCTTTTTACTTCCTGTTATTAAACCAAATCACTGTTTTCACTGCCACACCATCATTAGATAGACAAATGGAAAAATAACATCCTCATAAGCCTGAAAACTGATGAAGACATCACACCACTGCTGATGTGTTTTTCACTGTGATGAGCAGTTACAGATTGTTTGTGCTTATAGTGCTTCTCGATCTGTTCCTGTATTTAGGTTACACATGTTTGTGCTGCTGTGTGAATGTTTTGATCTTCAGGTAATGATCTGTTTGTGCTGTCTGTGACACCCAATCCAGGGTGAAGTCACTATTTTGAAAGGTGGCATGTCAGGGATGAATTCCTGTAGGCCAACCACACAATGACAGGAGCTCAAGTGGCATGCATTCATTCAGGTTAGTGCATGTAGCAGCTTGTGAGGCCACAGTGTGTGTGTATGCGTGCGTGTGTGTAGGTTTGTGTATACATCAGGAGCTATACAGGAATTTTTGTCTCTCATATTTGACCAAGATGGAGTTCAATATCAACATTTTTAAATTTCTTACAAGAAACTAATATAGTTTTTTAAAAAAGCCATTTATTTGTGTTAATTACATTGAACAATAAGTCCAGTGCATAGTGTGAACCAATCACTCATTAAATAATAATATATGGAAAAATGTAATTTGTCAAAACAATGACTAAAAAAGAGAGAAAAAAGAGAAAAACACAAAAGGTTAATCACATTTATAGCTGCATTATAGTGGAAAGATAAACAAGAGTTTGTTTCTTGTGTTTTTAAAAGACAAACCCAAAATAGATCTTAAATAAAAGTCTATGAAGGACATATGAAGCACTGATCAATTATTAATTGAGTCCTGATAAATTTATTGCTTTCAGCTCCACGTTGTTGATTTGGTATTATTTTTAGTGTGTTGTTTTTAATTCATTTAATTTACAGATACACCTGTTCAGACACAGGATTAAGGTTGACAGTAGTATTGTGTAAGTGAAAGCTCAAAGGCTTAGCATGCACACTAACCCTAAACAGATTTGATAAAGCATGACTCTGAGTTTACGTGGCTATATATTAAGCTATACCTCAGTCAGTGAAACATGCTCATAAATCATTTGAACTGTCTCACCTTTTCTCCCACTCTCTGTCAGTATCTGTGTCGAGAGATGTAAGGGCACTGTGGCATGGCGACTTCGTGCAGACAAAAGATCTGATGAGAGCTTTTAGTTTTCATTAAATCTGTTTTCAAGAATCAAGAATTTTGTAGCAGGAGTAGTAAAATTAAAACAGAATATTCACGTCATCAATGAAAGCTGCACATTTCCTGTCTCGTTGGAATGTAGAAATGTCAGATGCGCTGATTCAGGTGCTGTAACTCGGACTACTTTGAGGTGTCACTTGTTGACACGTCGGAATGAGGAATACAGACCCACGCATTCAAACCTGAGTGACTATAACAGCCTGGTTGAAGTTATGTATGTCGAGGATGAGAAATTAATAAAGTGCACAAATAGATTTCCCACTTATTACATGAGAACTCATCGTGTGTGTTCAATTGGAGCACGAAGAGCTGATGTCAACCATGCTAGTGTTTAACAAAAACATGAAGGTGATTGTGCTCAGAGAATATCATTTGAATACGTTTTCCCCTCTGAAGAGTTGTTTGTGTAGGGAAAAAAAAAATGGAAATTCATGGAAATAAGAAATAACATAAGGAAGATAGAGATGAGACAACACTGAACCGAACAGGCAAAGCATATTCTTCTAAACGTTGAGGTTACACAAGTTACTGGCATTTTAAAAAAGAGCAACGTGTTGTAAATAGTGCTCTACTTCTGGTCAGTTAGGTGGATTCTAATTTTGTTGGAAAACAAGAAACATGTACAACTCCATAAACAAACATTTTACTATTAATAATGCTTTGTGTGATAAAGTGTTGTAACTTTGCAAGGAACTCTCGAGTAAAACATTTGTAGGTAATATTTCGAAGTACATAACGGTCCTACATAGCACAACGGATTATGAAATTGTGAAATATGAGAGAAAACTATTCAAACCCTGCTTTCGTATTTCAGTCATGTAAATTGTTACAGCAAATTCCTGAAGGTCTAAAAATAACCCTGTGAAGATGTCAACCTGAGGAGGATTTAGTTTTCACAACTCTCTTCTCTCTCTCTCATTCTTTTCAGGCAAAGGTCTGTGCGTGCGAGGCAGGCAGCAGATAATTTGAGACGTTCTCTTGTTTTGCAGATTGTGTTGTTGAGAGTGCAACAATCAGCGAGTGGCTGCAGGGGGTTGACGTTGTTTCCAGAGGTTCAAAATAGCAGCAGAATTTCATGTTGATCACGACTTTGTGCTATTTATGGCAGCCGATTATAGCTGTACAATATATGCCACCGCTAAATATTTCAGCAGCCGCTAATTATAGTATTTTGACAGCTCTGTTTTGACGTCTCTCAGTTCTTAAACTGGAGCATTATAGTTTGGCACAAACATGCATGTGTGCTTTATCATCATGTGTTGGGCTCCACATGTTTCTACGTGTACATCCAGTACCGCCCTCTCAATTCAAACAGTCCGTCTCTTCACCTGTGAGCCCCTAACGTATGAATCATTCTGCCCATACTCCTAACAACATGACTTTATGCAATGTTAAACACTTTCTATAGACTTTCTTATGCTTCAGTAGAGGTTATCTGTGAGGAGCAAATGTGACAAATGATGACAGAAAACGATTATTGGGAAGGAGAGGTAGAGAAAGAATGAGAGCAGGCCCCTGCATGTGTTTGGGTAAGGAAAGTTTCTATTTTGGTCTCGTCATCTCAAAGGCAACACAAGTACGTTTCCAAACAACAGGGAGAAAACTGTATTTAGAAAAGGTACTGATAAAATGTTCAAGAAAAACGGGTTGTTTAGAGCTGTAGGAAAGGAAAGAGAAGCTCTGTCTCTGATCAGCATTTATGTTTCTCAACATGTTCGGCCACTTCCGAAACAGGCATCATATTCTCACTTTAACTCTAACACCATAAAGAGAAGACATTTTACCGAGTCATTCACACCACACGGCAAGATTTAATCTGCAGCAATTATTTCTATACTTTATCATTTTTCTTCATGAAATATTTGCCTCCATGAGGCTTCGGATTTTTCTCTACAGCGTCATTATTTTATCAGCTCCATTTTTTAGCAACATAGGGATGGGCAAAAACTGATGCAAACCAAACCAGGCAGGCGTAGAAGAAGAAAAAGAGTAAGTAAAGATCAGGACTTTTACGCTGAAGTGCATCAGAGCCACTTTCACTTCATGCGCAACCGTTTTTGAGACAGTTTGGGGTAAAAGTAGACACGTGAACTTGATACAAGCCATTTGTGCGAGTGTACCGCGTCACTTCTCGCTCGTGTTTAGACAAAAAGGGGGGAACTGGGTAAACACTGCCCAGGACGCATCAAGGGGGGGGGTTGGGGTTGAGACCAAGATGTTCAGTATGTAAATAGAGGAGAACAGTTTCCTCACTGAAAAGTGGGTTTAACTTCATTACAGAGGAAAGGAAGCGTTAGGAAACTGGGTTGACCGGGTCTCTGTTTATTCCCTTTAAGTGTTACAGGTACTGAGGTCTGTGTCGAGACCAAGCATGCAAGCGGACAGAGTCACATAAGCTGTTACTAAGAAGCATGGCTGTAGAGCTGTGAACATCACCTCTGTAGAGAGAAATAAAGGCCCTGATCTGAGTGTATGTAACCAATATAATGATGACAGGGAGGAATTAAAACAACAACGGCTGCCTCAGTTTTCACTAATGATTTCTTAAGTTTCCCCTCACAGATTTAAAAAAAAAAAAGAAAGAAAGAAAAAGAAAAGAGGGGCAGCTTCATCTCAGAATTACAAACCATTTTGCAGTGAGTGTCAGTCGTACATTTGTGCATTTCGAACATTGTGAAATACAAACTCAGCGTAAATGTTACACACAGGGTTTATTCCACAGCTGTTAAACATTTATCATCCGTCCAGATCTCTCAGTTTAGAGACACAGTGTTCCAGAGAGACGCATAAAAAGAAAATGTGTGTGATGACTTGATTACAGATTAATCATTACACATACCCAGAGTTTTGCTGCCCTGTCTCAAATGTTTCCTTCTGAGTTTAAACCAATGCTTTCAAGCTATACCAGGATCTACAGAACGATGATAGGACATCATAACTGAATTTCGCTGTTGCATTTTTTATTTAATAAGTCTGAAAGTATACTATTAGGATGGACAGGTTCATCATCATGTTCAAATAGCTGCACTCTGTGTACAGGTACATTCTTTTGCTATTCCTGCTAAATGCTTCAAAACAGAATCAGAATAACTCCTACTAAAAAAAATTAAAAATTAAAATTTCAATGTTTCAAAAAAAATTTTTTTCTCTTTAACTAAAGGGGGGGGGGGGTAATGTAGGTAAATTGTCTCAATTTCAACTACATGATTTACTCAGGTAAAAAAAAAAAAAAACTGCAGTCACATGCAACAGCCGTAAACAAAGTACAACCGAGTTTGGCATTCAAATATAAAAAGGTAACTGGTCTGATCTTTGCGCTGAGTCAGCACCTTGTGTAAACTGGAAGAGGGTATAATACATTTATGGATGTTTATCCAAATCAAACTTTGTATCAGTCATCAGTTTGCCCCACACCCTGTATTGTTAAACACGTCGGTGGTTTCTCCACTTTAATCCATTTGCTCTCCTGGTTTGCATGTCAGTGGTCAGATGTTGGTGCCGCCGTGTCAGCAGTTAATGGGAACCAGTGGCAAGTTTAACTATTGTGAAACCTCTGAAACAGCTGAACAGTTTTCCCTTTATCCCCGCCATTCATGGCAACTAATACAAAGCTGGTTATATTCAAAGTGACTCATGAGCTACCCAGAGGAAAAACATGTCAGGCAGGCAGTGTAAACATTTTGACTTTCCTCGAAATGGTTGGAAACCTTAAAGAGAATGGTCAAGTTTTATTTATTTAATCTAACCTCCTTATTCCAATGATTTAAATCTCACAGAATCTTTTCATTAGTCTTCAATTACACCATTTTGTATAATGATGGACTTTATTTCGCCCAAGCATGGTGTTTACTTTATTTAACGAGGACTCTAGTGAACTGCAATACAAAGAACGTATTAGGGGGGAAAAAATGGATTTTTATTTTTTTTAAGAATCCTTCAAAATAATTCAGCATGAAAGCTGCAGTGATGGAAAGCTGTCATTCTCCGAGTACGAACAGATGTTTCTGTGCAAGTTGCAAATTGTCATATTTTCCCCACAATAAGGCGTCAAAGTTAGATACCTGGAAGTGTGTGTGTGTGTGTGTGTGTGTGTGTGTGATAAAGGCTATACATCAAACATTATATTAAATACTGATTGTAGGATCAGTAGTCTTTTGGGCAATAAATAAACACATGGACATGTTGTTTGATTGACTTTTTTTTTCCAGTTAAGTCAGACATTTTTACCCATGAATCAATTTTCAATTTGCATAGAATCAAATGGTTTCCAACAACAACCCTATTTGTAATGCACGAAACGTTCCTTATTTTTGATGCACGGCCCCTGATGGGCTCGTAGGTGTTTAGATGTTTTTGTTTCTAAACCTTTAGTTTTTATTCCCCTCCATTCCCTTTTATTATTATTTGTTACTGTTCTTTGTTTCTAACCTGCACTGTAGCACTGTGAGATCTCTTGATGAAAAGGGCATTGTAAATAAAATGTATTATGATTATTATTGTAGATGATTAACTTAGAATTGGATCCTCGTGCAATGAAGAGTTGTACAATTTAATTTAGTAAAATTGTGTCTCAATTAAATGAGGTCCTAAATCTATCACAGTATATTCCAAGCTGCTTGGGACTAAGCAGCGTCTCTCTCCTTTCTCGCTCTTTGTACAAGAAACGTTTGGCTTTTATCTCGTACGACAGCAATTGCGTGAGGCCATGCTCTGCTGCCCTGTGCCTAAACATTTAAGGCTGCTTTCCTAAATCGACATGTGGGATCTTGATGGAAGTTCAGATGATATAAACATACTGCATTTAAAGTTTTTAAATAAGCATCAGTCATCAGTTTAAGCTTATGCTGTTATTAAAGAAATTATATTATTCTAAAATCCTATTGTGTAGTTTTTCTATACACATGTAGGAATAGTTTGAGAACTAAAAACCCCTCCAAAATGACTACAATATAATTTTCATTTATTCCTCTCATATGCCTAACCTCACATTTCTTCACACTTTGCGTGTGTTGAAGAAAAATCGACTTATAACAGCAACCTGTTGAATCAAAGCTGTTAGCAGGGCTCAGTCTGCCACAACCATGCACAACTTGTTTTGCTGCCTTCAGGCTGCATTCATGCAAGCATGGAAAAAAAAAAGAAAGAAAGAAAACTGTGATGGGATCCCCTTCAGGTGAAGTATGTGGAGATAATATCTCTGTTACTACGTCTACAGGACCTGTTTGGGTTATTTTCGTACTAGAGAAAAGACGATGGAGGGGAAAAAGGGCTCAACAAAGGGCCGTGCGTGCAAATGGGAGGAGGAACTCCCTTTAGGTGAGTGCTCGTAAAAGGTTGGCTTTGCACGAAACCAACACAGCTTAGGCGGCACACACCTTATTTACACCTACTCAGATAGGAGTCAATCAGAGGGCAAATATTATCCTGTCAGGAAGATTTAATGTACTGTGGATACAGGATAATTATAATCCTTACCTTCTCATTTATTTTTAGGGTTTGGTTGCAGTCTTCTATATTTGTTGCTTCTGTTACCAGGGATGTCTTTCCTAATTTAGCTGAACCCATCCCTATAAAATACCATAAGACAATTCCCTGCATTACAGGCTACAGGCCTGTTATGTGCTTGTTTATTTCTGATTATTTTACAGCAGGGTAGATCTTTGTGGTCCCCGCATAACTTCTTTTTTTTTTTTTTATATTTCCACAATGACAAAACTACATTTTGGATGTCAATAAATGAGCATATTTAGAATGTCTGTGTTCTAAGTGAAATAAAAGCATTGTCAGTTTTCTCAGATTCCATAAACACATCTTCAAGGTGGTCTAAGTGTGCGTCTGTGTGCGAGTGGTGCAGTTTTGACTTTTTATTGTGTGTGTTAAAAAGGAGAGAAAAGAAGGAGAGAAAAGCAGCACTTGTGTGGAGAAAAACCAAAGTTACTCTGGATGGTAAAGACCGCAGACTCAAATGCAATCTGACAGCTAAGTTTAATGATATTTATTTCCAAACCACACGCTTCCAGAACTGCTCTGGATCCATTCTCCCAGCTGGACCTCGGCTCAGCACGATGCCTTAAATCTGGTGAAAGTTTACTCGTACTGTCTGTGGATAGGGGAATGTTTACAGCGCATTTGATGACTGTGTATGAAGTGGTGTGTGGGCTCACATTTCCGTCCGTATTTGTTCCAGCTTCTCGTGCTGTCTTTCAAAGAGTGTGATTGCTCACATGCTGGCAGCAATAATTGATCTTTTATGACAGTTTGGATACACAGAAACTAGCCCGCTTCTACCTGATGAAACAAGGTTAACAGTCTGGGCTGCAGTCCACTCATTTCTGCTCCTTTTAGGCCCCACCACAGAGCTGCATCTGGTTAGCGCTCTGTTCAGCATTAGCCCGGTACTGGGCCCAGTGTGTCCGACTAAAACTCCAGCTAACCCAACAGTTATTCGTTTTCATGCTAATTGTCGAAGGATGGGCGCATTTTCCATTAGTCCACCTCTTTGTTCTGGATTGAAATGACGAACCCAGTCTCACAGTTTGCGTACAAATAACACAACATTGAAATGTCGTGCAATACATACTCCAAATTGCAATTTTGCGTGCATATGATACGCCAATGCCTAACGTTCGTCAGGAGGAGTCAAGGGGTTACCCATAGACAACTATTCTAACCTCTCCCAATCCCTTTTCCTTACCTCAACCTGTCCCATTTCCTACACTTAACCGGTCGGTAGGTGTTGCGAGGCGTATCACATGCATGCAAAATTGCAATTTGGCGTATGAAAAATACGACATTTTAATGTCATAACACGACATTTCAATGTTGTGTTATTTGTACGCAGATTTGACGAGACCGGGTTGAAATAACACACAGTAAATGAGAACTTCTAAACTAGTGCAACCGTAAGTCTTGACATCTATTGTGATGATCAGTTTCTGTGCAAAATTCATATTTGGCCCTAAGATAAGTTTCAAACACAAATGTGAATCCCTGATTGTTCATGAAGCACTAACAGCAGGCTTAGATTCATGTAAGTCTGTCAAATATCTCAACACAGATGAAAAGGATGACAGTCGGTGTAAACTTTTTATCTTTGTAAGAGATGTCATGTTGTCTTGCTGTGATGTGGTGGCTGATCTCATGTCAAAGAATGTCACAAGTCCAGAAATGTTACTTCGCTGACGGAGAGGTCATATTTGCAAATAGCGATGCACATTAAACTGTTGCTGCGACCCATCCTTAAAGAAACTCTCTCCATTTGGTATAGAGGGGTTTTAAATCAACACCAATCAAAGCAAGTATTCTTTTCAAAAGAAATTAAACGTGCACTCTAAGTGGATAAAAATAAAAGTCAAAGACACGGGAGCCTCCAATGACAGAATTCTCTGTACCAGGACATCATGAACCTGATTTCTTTTCTGTAGATCTGTGGGTGTCTTACACTCGTCAGGGTAGCATGTATGTGTCGCGGTGTGTGGTATGTCTACAATGAGGAGAATGTAAACTGTACTTGAAATGTGATCTCTTCTCTTGTAATCTCACCAGGTTTAGAGAGAGATTAAAGGCACATGTTCAAAGCCACTAGCAGGGAGTGTGGTCTGGAAAGCCCGGTTTTGCCATATAGTTTAACTTTAGTCATTTTTTATTCACAGTAATCCTGGGAGTTTTACCAGAAAATCTTTGTTTGTTTCAGGTTGCATTTAAGGGCTGAATTCGTTTCTTAAACCTACATTTTCCACCCTGGAAGTGCTGGCATATGACGCCACAAAAAAAAAAAAATTAAATCATAGCAGATTAAACTTCAGCTAAAAGAGTCTAACCTGTAATGCTGATGGCCGAGAGGACAGGTAGCTTAGTCTAACGTGTTATACAAAACCTAGTGCTATTAAAAAAAACAAAAACGCAAGACTATGGTTTGTTGAACTGCATTTTCAGGACAAAACATCCTGTGTGTGTTATCCACAGGGAGAACGTCAAAGCCCACTGTGACGATTCAGCAGCTGCTGTGGCTAAACAGAGAGGTTCAGGTTCTCAGACACTACGCGACACTTGGGTGTACCTTTCTCAGGAAAGTGGCATTTGAAAAAACTCGTCAAAGGATGTTTTCTTTACTACACCCAGTGTTTGTCATGTCTGAGGAGGGAAGGTGGGTTATGATGAGGTCAAAGGAGGGCTTGGGTGAATTGTATTTTCTAATTTGGGAACATCTCTCCTCAGGGGGTCTGTGGTCTGTCTGTTACCTTTGACCCGTGACATGGGAAAAGAAGAGCATCAAAACAGGCGTAAATCCCACATTTGTAATTCAGTTCTATAATTCTCATTCCCAACTCCTCAGGCAGCTTTCTCAGTGGCCCTATGCTTCAAACTTCAACTCTGATGGTTCCCTGTCCGTTGGTTGAGCGGGTCAAACAGAGAACTTTAAACCTGGAGACTAGAGTTAAATTCCTTTGTAAAATCAACAGTTAACTTTGATATTTAAAAAATTAAATACATTAAATAATAGTTAGTTAAATATTAGAGCAAAATCGGACCAATGAGGAGAACGACATGCAAACAACATGTCTGTCTCTGGTTGATTTGCAGTTTTTTCGACACTCGTTTTCACATAATGTTGATAAAGTGATGGACAATATGTTCTGGAGTCAGTATTGTGTTTTATTTTTTAAATTGACCAAATGCTCTGTGCAATCACAAGTCTGGCTTCCTGTCCGGGTCCATCAACTCTGATGAGCTTAATGGGTCTTTGCAGCAGAATCTGTAGACCTATTGTGGAAACACGGCATAGAGAGGACCGCAGAACACTGACAGAATGCGATGTGCGCGCACTATAGATTTTTAAAGTTTTAATTTGGCTGATTTCATAACGTTAATACCTCTCCTACTTCATCAGCGTCCTCTACCGTCTCTTCAATGATACAGGGTTTTGTACTCATAAATATAATAAAATGATCTGGGAACTCAATCAAGAGGTGTAAACTAGGCCCATAAACACAATGGAGGGCCAGGGTCAAAGAGTCAGGCCTGATGAAAGCGTTTCCCGTCCATTGACCTCTTGTCATTCCAAGCCTGCTGTGTTGTGGAGCGAGATCAAAACAAGGCCTTTGTAATCTGATCCACATTTAGCATCAAACAACCACTACCACGAAAACAACAACCAGTGAGGTAAAAGAGCACAAAAATAATCACGGAAGAGGGTCCGTACCACAGTACCATTGTAACCCAAGAGGCATGGGAGACTGGCATTTTGTCTGCTTTGAAAGTTGGACAAAACCTTCAAAGTTCTTAAACTAATAACAGATACCTGAGGGTCCATCGCCACAGGTTTGATCACACTAAGTTAACTGGGAAGGTAAAATAAATAAAAGGACAGCTTTGACTAGATATAGCAACAGAATCCATCAAATGTCATCACAGTAAATTAATAAATAAATCTGTCAAGTTTCAAGAGCACAGTAGAATTAGACTATTGGAATAGCTAAATGTTTCTTTCATGACATTATTGCACAAAAGGTGTAAAAGCTATTGTAAATTGAATCATAATTATGTCAATTACGTTTATTGATTTATAGCCCTTTTGATGCAATGTCTGAAGTTTTCGGTGTAGAGCTGAATTCAGTGTGGAGGATAAAGGAGACAGGACTGTTTACTGTTAAATAATAACAACAGGAAAAAAAACAAAAAACTGTGAGCACTCCACGTGTGTGGGAGCTCGTCATCTCCAAAGACAAACACGACACATCTTATCATGGCACACAAGGTCAACCTTAGAACAACGTTTGTTTTGATCCCCTGAGGCTTCCCTCTGTAAGAAAGCCATTCAGTTATAGTCATTGCACAAAACGTGTGGAATAATAAAAGCTCTGAACATTTCTGGTACTTTTAACAGGTATGACGTCTGCAGCACAAAGTTACTCCTTTATCCTAACATTTTTTTAGTAGCCATAGTTAAATAGTAGATAGTGTCCACTACACTGTGACAATTTGGGCTATACGAGAACATGTATGGAAGAGCCTGCCTTTTCATTAAGCAGAGGTTGTTTTAAAAATCCAACCTCTGCCTGACCTTTTGTCTGCCAGGAGGTGTTTATGCAAAGCAAAGCTGATGAGTAAGCCATGTCTGCTGAGACAAAAAGTCTCTCTTCTAACCTGCCTACAACAGCACAGTGACTTAGTCCAAAGGTTCTCAAACTTTTAGGCCTGTGACCCCCAAAATAAGCTGCTAGAAAGACTGGGGACTCACACACTTAAAATATTTTTAGTTGGGCACAGCCAGGTAGATGAACAGGCTAATATTGTTTTAGTAAATTATTGTAAGAAATTCTAGAAGAAGAACATCATTTATCTCTTGATCTACTTTTCCGTTTATACACTCAACAAAAATATAAACGCAACACTTTTGTTTTTGCTCCCATTTGTCATGAGATGGACTCAAAGATCTAAAATTCATTCCAGATACACAATATTACCATTTCTCTCAAACATTGTTCATAAATCTGTCTAAATGTGTGATAGTGAGCACTTTTGCTTTGCTGAGACAATCCATCCCACCTCACAGGTGTGCCACATCAAGATGCTCATCAGACACCATGATTAGTGCACAGGTGTACCTTAGACTGTCCACAATAAAAGGCCACCCTGAAATGTGCAGTTTTTGCTTTATTGAGGGTCTGGGGACTCAGAACCAGTCAGTATCTGGTGTGACCACCATTTGCCTCATGCAGTGCAACACATCTTCTTCGCATAGAGTTTATCAGATTGTCAATTGTGGCCTGTGGAATGTTGGTCCACTCCTCTTCAATGGCTGTGCGAAGTTGCTGGATATTAGTGGGAACTGGTACGCGCTGTCGTATACGCCGGTCAAGCACATCCCAAACATGCTCAATGGGTGACATGTCCGGTGAGTATGCTGGCCATGCAAGAACTGGGACATTTTCAGCTTCCAAGAATTGTGTACAGATCCTTGCAACATGGGGCCGTGCATTATCTTGCTGAAACATGAGGTGATGTTCATGGATGTATGGCACAACAATGGGCCTCAGGATCTCATCACGGTATCTCTGTGCATTCAAAATGCCATCAATAAAATGCACCTGTGTTCTTCGTCCATAACAGATGCCTGCCCATACCATAACCCCACCACCACCATGGGCCACTCGATCCACAACATTGACATCAGCAAAGCGCTCACCCACACGACGCCACACACGCTGTCTGCCATCTGCCCTGAACAATGTAAACCGAGATTCATCCGTGAAGAGAACACCTCTCCAACGTGCCAGACGCCATCGAATGTGAGCATTTGCCCACTCAAGTCTGTTACGGCGACGATCTGGAGTCAGGTTAAGACCCCGATGAGGACGACGAGCATGCAGTTGAGCTTCCCTGAGACGGTTTCTGACAGTTTGTGCAGAAATTCTTTGGTTATGCAAACCAATTGTTTCAGCAGCTGTCTGAGTAGCTGGTCTCAGACGATCTTGGAGGTGAACCTGCTGGATGTGGAGGTCCTGGGCTGGTGTGGTTACACGTGGTCTGCGGTTGTGAGGCCGGTTGGATGTACTGCCATATTCTCTGAAACGCCTTTGGAGACGGCTTATGGTGGAGAAATGAACATTCAATGCCCGAGCAACAGATCTGGTTGACATTCCTGCTGTCAGCATGCCAATTGCACGCTCCCTCAATGCTTGCGCCATCTGTGGCATTTTGCTGTGAGACAAAACTGCACATTTCAGAGTGGCCTTTTATTGTGGGCAGTATAAGGTACACCTGTGCACTAATCATGGTGTCTGATGAGCATCTTGATGTGGCACACCTGTGAGGTGGGATGGATTGTCTCAGCAAAGCAAAAGTGCTCACTATCACACATTTAGACAGATTTATGAACAATGTTTGAGAGAAATGGTAATATTGTGTATCTGGAATGAATTTTAGATCTTTGAGTCCATCTCATGACAAATGGGAGCAAAAACAAAAGTGTTGCGTTTATATTTTTGTTGAGTGTATTTTCACAATGATGGGTAGAATGTGTCATTTTAACACCCATCTGAGTCTCCCCCCCTTTGTAACCCCTGATTTAATCTACAATCCTAACCTGGTTGTTGTCAGATTATTTTCAGTCTCTCAGTTTTAATAACGCGACAAAATGCTTACAGTTCATCAAACTCACCACGGTCCTCCCCCCCCCCCCCCCATACTCTAGCATTCATGAGAACTTGTAGTACCTTAACGATCGGTAATGCATCAGGAAAAAGACGTTGAGTGAACGTAACACAATCTGGTTTTCAGAAAACGATATGCAATGCGTTCATTTGACACATCAGAAGAAAACAGGTGACCGAGTCAATAAGGTTGTTCAATAAATACATTTTATGAATGGCACAATAATGTTCTGTAGCATCCCTATCTTGTTCTCATTTGCAGCAGCAGATAACGATCATGACAAATCATGACCCTGCCATAAAAAAAAAAAAATCAGAATAGGACATTTTTCCACACTGCCCAGCTCTATAGGGCCTTTTTTGGAAACAGCAGTGTTGCCCGGTGCAGAAATAATGTAGGCTACCGTGCACTTGTCAAGACACATGGAGGCTATGATACATTAGCTTTACAATGTCAGAGGGAGCCAGTCGTAAAGCTTTGCATCCACAGAAGACATGAGTCAAGTCAGAAGTCTACACCAAGAATGAACAGGAAGTTATGAAAGACAATGTAACCTTCAGTCTGGTTTTTGTTTTTTGTTACTGTTAAATCTTCTGGAAGATATGATGAAAGAACAACATTTGCATAACTGACAGAAATGATGGTTAAAACTTAATAAGACCTTGTGTTGCAATCAACAAGAGCAATCTCTAAGAAAGCACGCATCTATGGTTCAGTGTTACAATTAGAGGGCTCATCAATAACTGTCATGTAATACAATAGAGATTGTAATTGATTAGGAGGCAGGGCACTTGCCCTATAAAGCACCAGGTTAGATTTTTCTCCTTCCATAGACATGACAGCTGTAATTGAGCAGCCACAAAATCTCTTTGGAAACTTACATCATTCCTGTGAGAAAGCAATGAATGATGTTTTATAACTGTTTTGTTTGTATTCATAAACAGTTCAACATGCTGCTAGGCAACCAGTCTCATATCATAAAGATAAAAGTTAACTGTAGTGACGCCTCCTCATTATGGTTTTGGCTGAGGCAGCTTTAAGCGCACCTTTTTTTTTTTGCATGCAAAGCTGCATTAAGTATGCCAGATGTTAGTTTTATCTTTATGCACAACATCATGAAATCCATCCAATGAAAACTGTGTGTGTGCAGATTATGGAGAAATCTATCTATAAGTTTGCATGTGAGTAATACAATTCCACCTTTCAATCAGCTGAACACAAACTTGCCTTTAGTTGTCACAGCCAAAGAGTTCCTCAATAAAAGCAGCATTAGCTGAATGAAATCTGTCAGTTGGGGTGAGGCCCGTATCTAAACAATGTGCGGAGAGGCAGTGAGGCACACATTTACCAGGAGAACTAAAATGCCTCAGTGTTATTCTTCTATGGAGCTTACTTAATAAGCTGACTGATGAGTAAGACACAAAGTAAAGACAGTGCCAAAAGTAAACAGTCATGACTAATGTCTCTGTGAAAGGGAATTCTATGCTCAGGGATTGGTGTTGACATCGGTGACTCCTGTCTGGCACGCGATGTGGGCTTAAGGACATAAACAAACCTGCGTCTGGCTGAGACTTCACCTACAGCTCTCCTCATGTGGGAATGTTCCACCTGGTCCAGGCTGAGAGCGGCTCTGGATTCATAACAGAATGATCTCAGTCAGTTATTACTGATATTCTCTCCTCTTATTGGAAAACACAATGTTGTGTAGGCTGCCCTGTACAGAATAATAAAAAGTGGTTGAAAAGAGTCTGTAAATGGTTAAAATGTCCTTCTAATCCAGAGGTGTAGCAGTTCCCTTTTTAACCGAATCACTTGGCAAAGTATTTTCAACCTGATTTTTATTCGTGTTTGGACCCTTTTCATCATACATTCATTGCTTTTTTTCTTCTTCTTTTTTTTTTTTTTTTAACGGCAGGAGTCCGCCCCTGCACTTGCGTCATCGGTTTCCACAAAAAACAAGAGATAAGATATCAAGAACACCATACACCATAACATTGTTGTTCCTCTCCTTCATCCTTTCCTTCCCTCTTTATGATAATGTCAGGCAGCCTTACTAATCCCTTCAAATGACTTAATTGACGGGCCGTACCTTGGTTAAACTGTAAACGCATTTACTACGTTATATAAATATAATCATTTTACTGACGTGTTCGGATGTAAGCATAGACTGCAAGTATTTATGAACGAAGCCTGAGTGATGTCAACCATCTGTTGAGGGGGTTCTGAAGGCTCATCGGTGAGCAGCCGCCATGTTGAAATAATGTGTTAGACAAACTTCCAGTCAACCTAAGGATGGGCAGAAAGCAGGTTTTAAGCCTCCTGACAAATCGTAACATCACGCCCACTTGTCAATTTGATCAGCTACGCTGGATAACATGCATCGTTCATAACATCAAAACAGCCGTGTTTTTTTTTTTACACACATTTTACTTGTCTTTATGCTGTTTCCTGCTCTAAGTGTGCTTCTTGACCTATTTGTCATCTGCAAATGCAAAGTTGAACATCTTATCAGACACATTATAATCATCCTCTACACTCAGTGCTGTTGCCAAGTCTATCTTTGTGCTTTATGCTTTCATAGATGAGCTACTGTGGAACAGTTTAGCTGTTTACACCATCAAGTTGATGTGTAACTGATCACATCTGGATGTACAACAAAGTACATCGTCCTTTTATCAGCTCGAATGTCTCTTTCACCAGGTCAACGAACTTTAGTGACTATAGTTATCATTGTCAAATGTCATGATCAAGACTTATTAATCAGAAAACAATAAATCTCTCTGTGGCAGTACTTTTGTGAGGGGGTTTTGTGTGTGTTTGTGTGTGTGTGTGTGTGTGTGGGGGGGGTTATTGTGAACTGTTTTCACAGCTGAGAGCAGCAGAGCAGCCTTTCCACACCTCATGACAGCTGTGTTTTGCTCAGTCATGCTAGCCAGACACAGCAGCGCTCTCCACCTCTCACTACAGGGCCCTCTCGAGCTGAAGGAGTCTCACCCTTAAAGGAGGAATTCAGAACCAACATTATGCAAGACTATCATCTACCAGTCACGAAGGTTCAATGAGTCTAATGGCATACAAGCCTTCCACCGTTGATTAATTTTAAATTCTTTTTTTCTCTTATTTGTAAAGAACAACTTGAACCTGTAGGTACACCAAAGCAACACTATGGATTACTTATGTCTACAGAACTATCAGTTAGAGGCTGTCACTGTGATAAACACTCTCTTCAAAAGTGACTCTACTACTTTCTACACAATGGACACTGATTTCAATGTGATTTGTGTTTCCTGGTTTAACCAGAGGTTGCTGTATTGTCCTTACAAGAATAATACATGACAAAGTGCTGTCCATCTGCAAGTTCAAGGCAATCAATAAAGTTTCAATTTCTATTACAACGCTGGCTTCCAATGATTATGAAAATGAAATAATCGAGATGAGACAATGTTGGGTTTTGCTGGTTTTGTCCATTTTTTCCCCCCCAAATATCTATTTCCATGTATTGCTTGTTTTTCAAGGTGTTTCAGTTTGATAAACATATGGGATGCAGATGTTCTAAGAATCAATGAGTAATCGTATTTAATAATCGGGATCTCAACATCAGTCAAACTAAACCTGATTAGGGTTTCTGCCATAATCAAGCAGCCTGACCATCTGCAATGAATCAGTTGATTAAAAAAGCTGCGGCTTGTGTAAGTCATCAACAGCAGTCAGAAAAAAACAGAGACAAAGGCAAAAGAGAAACAACCAGGTTTGTTGACTTTAGGCATTAAGACAACAAACGTGCAGACAGAGAAGGACTTACAAATTGTTACTTCAATTGATTCTCAGACCAAATTTGAACACTTTATGAAGCGCAAATTAAACATGTTTACAACTGTTCCAATTCTGTTCCGATTTGGAAAGTTGTAAAATATTTCAGGAAAAAGAAAATACTCGTCAAAAAACATTGAATAACCAATAATAATGCATTTTAACGACAAGGGCACACATTTAAATAAGTATTTATTTTTTCATTAATGAAGAGCTGAAGTGAACATATGACATAGACACTCAATCATAATAGTGCCATTTACTAAATTAGATGTGTTTGACCCACAGTGATGTTTCATTCAGTTAGGAGGAACAGCTCAATGTCTTTAAACACCATGATGTAAGGTTACAGATGTAACGACTCACTAAACTCACCATACGATTCTCTCACAATTGATTTTACAAAATGAAGCTGTAGACAAATTATGCCTGAAAATGATTAGGGGCGGAAAACCCGCTCACCACGGTTTGGCCTTTCAACATTTGTTTTTCTTTTAATAAGGAGAGGTGACTCATTGTAGTATCTATTAAATGTTGCATCATGTTGGTTGTGTTATTTGTGTAGATCGCTGTCTTTTCCTGCAATATTTGCACACAGTTGTCATCTTGTCTATTATCTTCTCACCTCTTTAATTTTCTGTCCTGGGGAAACCAAAATGCTTCCACACCTCCAACTTAAAAGACGCCTCCTCAATGTGAATCTTGACAGCTTTGTCGATTTTTCACGATGAATCTTTACGTCCCTCAGTAAACTTTAAAAGAGTATTGTGAAAGTTGGTGAAAATAATGGAGACAAGAGTCTGCCCTGAGGAATAAATAAAAAAAAAACTATCCTCTCACACCACAAAGATTTCTATTTAAAGACAGTTTTGGCTTCATGTTTTAAAATTGCCTCTGAGATTTCTGACCCGACCAAAAAGAGAAACTTACATCTTTGTAATTTTCTTGCAATGCTGAAAAGAAAAAGAGTCCCTGATTCTCACACCAATCAAAATGTACTGCCAAACAAGAAGTATATCAAACCTTTTCGTAATGTTTCTTTTCTTATTTATATGATTTATTTGAGCCTTTATTTATTAGTTATCACAAATAAACATCCACTTCACAGCTGTGCGTTACCTGCTCTGTTTGAAAGTGTGTGAATAATCACTCAGTGTCGCAGGAAGTAATTTAGGAAATACAGAAACATTACAAATGGGTTGGCCGGGTCATGTCTGAGGTTCCGGTCTGTATTAAATGAGCTGTGCAGTAGGAGAGGTTATGTGGCTCCATAGTGGTTAGATAAGCTGTGCTTTTGCCAAAATTGAGAGAGAGACAGAGGCTCATTCAAGAACTTTGTCTGTTGGGTCCAGTGAGGAGTAAATCTGGGACAGTAGTATCTCCTTCTTTGTGGATTTACATCGTAAGTGTTTCCCAGAACTCCGACAGTATTTCCTCCACTATTGTGATACAGACATACAGTATATACAATATGTTAAATTTCCTCCAAAAACTATCACAGAAGCATGTTCAACAACGCCCCCTGCTGGCTACAAGACTTTGAATGGGCCTGTGTGTCTCAGCTGGACAGATGAGATGAAGGAAGAATGCAGATCATCTGTTGACATTAAGCTAATTCAAGCGTTTGTTTAAATCATCAGTCTGAGATAATGTGTGGTTTTTAAAAGTGCACAAAATTAGGTTCTTATTTGAAACATTCAGTTATTTTATTTTCCTATAAAACATACTATGCTATTCATTTTGCTTTTCAATAAAAAGGAAAACTTTTTGTCCTCAAAGTCAGGTGGAATCTGAGCAAACACTATAACTAGTTTGCATTCAGGCCGTGGTTTTTGTTTGTAAGATCAATTCTACAGAAAAGTACAAAAAACAAATCTCCAGACACATTTCAAGAGATACACAGACGACAAAATGGAGTCATCCAACGGCTCAGTGGTAATGACATTTACATGCATGGTGTTAGTTGATCTCTGAGCAGCCATTTCAAAGTTTTAGTATTAAATAGGAGGAGAAATTACTTGGAAGTAAATAATCCAAAAATAAAAAATAAAAACTATTTTTCAAGTGTTTATAATTTATAATCTTAACGGATCAATTCTAAAGTAGCATTTGCAGTAAACCGGCTTGTAACAAGCTACAATTGTTTTCCACATCAATTTAACAACAGAAAAGTCTTTCGTAAGTTTTCAGGCCTCATGTGCAAAACTCAGATAAAGTTCATGGACTCGCCTAATATTATTCATAAACTATTACAATTTAAGTGTGCACTTGGCTGAATTATTGTTGACATCTTTGATCACAACAACATACACAGCATATTTTAAATATCCCAATGAGCCGACTTTTACAGCCAGCATCCAAACGTCTTACTTCACAGAGTAACAACGCACTCAACTGTGAAGCAAAATCACAGCAAACGCCACAATGCGTCAAAGAATATAAAAACTGCAGCCTGATAACAAGAGCTTCATACATTTTCTATTGACAGACCAGCTTATTCCTAATCTTTATTATCACAGAGCAAATTAATATCTCAAGGTCAATACACCCTGATGTTCCCACTGATGTCCAGCAGGCCATTTAATCCAGCAGCGGGGTGTTTCCCTGATGTACAGTCTGCAGCATGTTGACCTAACCCAGGTTGTTAAAACCATTGCGCTGCTCTTAAAAACACATTCCCCAGAGGGCTTGCTGAGGTTTAACATTTAAGCAAGACAGAAAGCTTTAAGTCTCATTTAATGGAAGGTCAATATTAGTCTAAAGTTCACACTGTGCCCTTTTCGTTTTTACACCTCAAAGAATGTAATTGCAGTAGTGAATTTAAAAGTTAATGCTGCTGCCTTATTGTGTTAGTTCGCCAGCCTGTATACTGAAATCCTAAAACTTTGTGGAGCAAGTGAGACCTGATTATTTCATGACTCATGAACCCTTGCTAACTTCTGATGTGAAAATCAACAAGCTTTCAAGCTGAAGACAAAAGGCTTAAATCACAGTAGGCTAGTATGAATCCCCTTATTGACTTATCAATAAATGACTTCGGACACAGTGGTGGCAACAATCCACTAAACCACAGATAAAACAGTCTGACTCTGCAGCAGAAACAAGAGATAAATACAATCAACAAGTCTTTGCAGTATTGCCTATACAAACGCACACCTTCACCCAGAAACGTTGACTTCCCCTCAGGTGTTGTGTTGTTGAAGGTCTTACCTGTCTGAAGCAGCGTGTGACTGAAGTCATCCACCATGTGCTCTTAATCCAGCTTCTTTGCTTGTGCATTCTCAGCGCGGTAAACAACCAGTCCACAAATCCACTCGGCCTACAGGGGTCCAACTCGGCTCTTTAAAGTTTTTCAAACATTTTGAGGTGACCGCGCGCTCTGAAGTCATGTGACACTTACGTTATGGACCAAGGGCTTTAAAGGACATGTGATTACAAATAAAGATGGGTAAATAAACACAAAACACTAGGGGTGCATTCGGAGCATTTATGTGTAGCATACATAAGAGAGAATATGAAATACACTTCAAGTTTCAGAAGATATAATATGACATTAAGCAAGAATAACAAACTAGAATACTGTACATGGTTTAAAAAAAATGTATGTCACACATTGGTTTTTATTTTTCACTATAATATTACTGGATGGATAGATCGATGGATCGAGTTCCTTCTGAGTGTTCCCTACCGTGACATGTCAGAATGTTTTTGTAAGTAAGATGTAGGTAAGGGAGGGAAAAAAAAAAACCTTTCAAAAGGTGGTATCAAGGTAAAGCACAACATTTAGACTTTACAGAATACATTTATCAAAGTTGGAAAAGCCCACACGTGCAAGCCATAACAGTGAGCAGCCTGCACTAGTCCAGGAAGAACTAGATAGCATATTACTGTTAATTATTTATCAGATGCCTAATGAAAAGCCATTTGTGACGGGTATTATTTAGTATTTTCTTATCCTCTAAATGTCTGTAATTATACTCAAGGGAAACTGTGGCAGTTGCTGGACATTTTCAACCACTGACTGTTTGGAGTCTGTTATTGCAATTAACAGAGGGAAGCTTGTACCACTGGTAATCTTTTTACACTTCTCTATCAAAGCTGCTGTTGCTCAGTCATTTTTCGTTATCATAGCAAGGAAAAAGCATTGTAATCCTTTACTCATTTTCATATTTCTCAGTCAGAACAACAGCTGGTAGACTGCGTCCAGGGATTCAACAATCATGAATGTATAAAAGCAAAGCATTGGTTTCTCTCTTCTTATCAAATCCCCTGTTTCACTGCAGACATTTCTAATAACTACTATTTAAGAGATTCATCTGTGCAGAAGGCGTAGCCACAGTTTGTTAGCAAAACTGTTAATTATCTCCTTTTTAGTTTCCAAGTTTTATGTTTTATATTGTTTGTTTTTAACCCTGCTTATAAGGTGTCCTTGGGTTTTTTGAGAGACGGCCATAAATAAAGTTTATGATCATTATTATTTACAAGGGCGGGCTAAAACCAGTGACTTACTCATGTAGATGCAATACAACTATATCCTGTGAAAGTATAAACTATTCTCTGCAACTGGGACTACCCCGGGAGTCTTTGATGCATTTGTGACTGATTACCCCTTTTGAAAGAATAACTTATTTTATTCATTAACATACACAAAGACATAAATCTTTGACTTGAAATCTTTATTGAGAAAAATTCACGTGTCAGCAAGCTTATTGGCTCACACTGACATGGATACCCTCATTCTCCTCTGCACTCTGTTGTCCTCTCTCTGAAAGAGAAGAATCAAACTTTCCTATAAATACTGACAGACACTCTGCTGGTTCTTTCAACTGACTTACTCCAGCCTGCTAGAACATCATTTGTACTTTTTCCTTTGTTTTGGAATTAAAGCATTTAATCCATGTTTGTGTGTACGGTTGCAGATACGGGCAAATAAAAAGAGCCTCATGGGCTGCGACTTCAAAAAAAAAAAAAAAAATCCAAAACACATCTGAATATCAAAAACAAACTTTAAGCATTAAATTGTCATTCTGTTGAGTTGTTATGCGCTGTTTGTGCATAATTATATGTAAATGTCTAACACGGCCAGCAACCACGAACAGCCAATATGGCTCACTGCTCTTCTTTTGAAATTGTTAGCTCTAGCTGGATATGAACACACGTCACATTTTCAAGTCTGCGAATCTGGATCTTTTATTCCAGTTTACAAAAAAGTTATTCAATTGATTTTGAACACCTGCAGCCTGTTCTCCATACAAAAGCAATTATTTACCTCAGCACATCCTCCTCTTGCTCGTGCATTTCTTCAAGCTCTTTTTTTGAAAGATATGCAACAACTGCTGCACCAATGCAGTCTCCCAGGATATTAACAGGACAGCTGAGGCAATCCCTGAAAATCGCAAATGAACCTGTGTACTGTATCAACCACTGTTGTTTGATATGAGATGTGTTGACTCCTGCCAAGCACAGGTTAAACTTACAGGGCCCACTGTAGGATCATCAATAGGCAAGTGTCCCTTGCAGGTATCCTGAAAACTTTAAAGGTAAAAATGGTGGTGACTGATTCTGCAGCTGGAATCACTGCCTCTCCTAAGCTTGTCACTGCTACGGTAACACTGTAGAGTGAAACACAGAGTCCTGTCAGAGTGCACCCTGTGAACAGTCTCTTTAAGATCCTCCCCTCAGGCACAGTGCTGCTAACCTCCCCACATCATACAGACTCTCATCCAGCCCCACAGACACAAAACATTACACTCATGCTGGCCTTACATATTTACTGTTCACATTTGTTCATTAATACCTCAAGATGTTTGCAATTACATAACATAACGGATATAATTACATGAGCACAACATGATCTTCTAAACATAAACATTTTATGGGTCTTTCTTTTTGTGTTACTCTATGAACCAAAGTCCAGAACCCCTACAGATCAATGTTCCTGTTTTGTATGTAAATAATTTTATATTTAGGTAGTCATCGGAAAAATAAAAAAAAAATAAAAAAATGAAACTAGTCCTTATCACTCTTTAATTGCCTCTCCTGACACTATCCCCTGTGGCAGCTATAACTGGCATTGATTACTTATGCCGAGTTAACCTTGATGCTTATGGTCTTGTTTAGTCATATGATTATTTTAGTCGTAATGCGGCATCTTAAAACTCCTCAATGAAGCTTTAAACTAAAATGAGTTTGTAGCGCTCACAACTTTTACTCTCAGCTTTAATCGACAAGAACAATAATAGAGACAGACGGAATACTGTAGCTGTGACTTACGCAAGGTGTGACTTACGTCCTGGTTTACATTGCTTCCAAGTAGCAGGATGAAGCGGGTGACTCTTTTGTCAATGGAGTTGACATCCTCACAACACTGTATGGCCAGCTGAGTCGCAGCGCTATGGGAAAAACAGGTCTATTCAGGTTTATTGATATCTACATACATACATACATACATACATATGTTGTTTTTTTCTGCATCTATTATCTAAATTCGTTTTGTATTACCATACAGTCAAAGGCTACTAACAACATTCAAATGTCTCTTACCTCCGTGAGAAACGCATGGCCTTTCATAAGGCAGGATAAATCCCCTTAGTCCATGGAATAAGAACCTGGAAAGAGAAGTTACTGTACTTGTCAAGTTCCTAACAACGGCAGCAAATGTGATTCATTGCACGCATCTACAAATAACAGCAATATTGCTAAAAAGTGCAAACGAAAAACATACCCACTAAAAGCCAAGATGGAGAACTTTCCGATTTGTAAAAAAGTCTTCAAGTCGAGGCCGACTTCATCGACGTACTTTGCAGTCATGAACAACAATCCGACAGGGAAGAACCTGCCAATGTGACGACAAAACATGAAGTTATAGGACTTTAAACCTTTCCCTTCATTATGCCCAGGTGTGTTTACTTAACTGTAGGTGAGGTGAGGCTCACATTATTATTGTCATTTACTGTGTTTTTGATCTGGCCCTGTTCCAGCCAGCACTGTCTTTCTACATTGATATTTACCTTTGATGATGGCCAGCAATAATGGAATACTTAAAATGATGCCACACACTGCAGCACTTAAAGAGCCTAACCTAGTTTGTTATGCCAGTCCCTATATGGGCCTTTAAAATACCTAAAGCTCAATAGCATAGGGGAAAGGACTACAAAAAACAGGCAGCACAAGATCACACATGACTACAACACAGAGTCCTCTTTAAAATCAGTCTGAGTTTTAAATGACCCCATTCATTATCCAGTGTTAGCTCTGCAGGTAGAGTTTCACATATTGATCCCCAGATTCAAACATGGCTACTTTATAACATGTGACAATGATGTGATTTTACCAAATACTTCTTGAAAACATTTTTGTTGGTAGCGAGCCAGGAAAATGATCAAATTAACCGTTGAGACTAAGATATGTATTAAAGAACTGTCCGCACCTGTAACTCTGTATCTGGCAGACAAGGACAATCTCTTTTTAGTCTTTCAACAGGTGAAATGCATCACGTGGTTGCTTATTAATGTAACAATGAGGAAAAGAATTCTATGCAGAGCCTGAGCGTCAGTACCGTTATGTAAAATATGAACTAAAGAAAGTCGACAGTACACTTCTACCTTGGATGTTCATGTTTCACTTGGTGCTTTTGCACAGGATAAAGAATGTAAATTCCCTTAAATGAAACCAGAACATCCAAGGCTGGGTGTTGTCTAAATCACATGTTGTATTCAGGTTAATCTGTACTAAAAACTGAAATTAGGCCGTCCCCCCTCTGTGTTGACCAGGCGTGCATACATAATATCTGGGCGTGGCCTTTTTTTAATAAATGTAAATGAATATAACATTGAGTCTACAATGGCCTCAATCCCTCTTTTTAAACTTACACTGTAATATGATGAACTGCTTTGTTGGTGATCTCGTATACGGTGGTAACAAGATCCACCACTATTTGGGACTCTTCTCCAAAACTCCTGAGGCATATCCCGATGACAATGGCCGAGATGATCAGGCCCAAAATATTGACTCCTTCAATATTTTCATTAAAGAGACGTTGTTCTATGCGTTTCTGAAAAGGAAAAAAAAATCACTGAAAAAAACCCCATTCTGATACCTATTTACTGCATCAACTATTCACAAAATGTTTACCGTGGCAGAATTGGAGTTATCCTCATTAACCTCAGTCTCGGTAATCCGAGTCTTGTACTACAGATATGAAAAGACGTCAGGTCTTGATTATAACATTTTCTTCTTTGTGGGAGCGTGTCACACTACTTGGTGTTATAAACACATACCTGTTGGAAGGTCGCCAAAATCAGATCATTTGGCACCATGTTCCTATGAAAAAAAGGGTAAAGAGGAACTAACACATTTATCATATTAAAACTGTGGTGCTGAAAATGGTGGCTAACTGACACCCTTATTTTGCTGATCCCTTTCATGCATTTAATTTTCAATGGCTGAAGTTGTATGTCCAGACAACCAGGCTGCAGATCCATAAAAGGCCTGTCTGAGCCTGTGTGGTTATATTTGTATTTCTTTGTTGTTTTAAGATAAAGCATAAGAGTTCAAAAGGTAAGCCGTTAACTGAGATGCAGTTTACACTTTAAAAGTGTGTGTCAGTTTGTAACAGCATTTCAAATATGTTGTTGGAAACTGATGACCTACACAACTGAGACTACGTCAATGTTTTATACAGACCATGGGCTGTATGACGTAAGTAAATCTCACCACCAGGGGGCCTTTAATCAGAACAGATGGCAAAAAGATGACTGAAGACTGAACTGAAGACCTTGTTGAATTGGGAAGTAATAAAGTTCAGATGAAGAAGAGGAAGAAGAGATAAATGAAGAAGCTCTGATTAAATCTACTGTTTTACCTTATGAGATCAGTCATCAGTCTAAGGAGTCATCATCCTCATCGTATTTTTCTTTACCAATGATCCCCAGTTTGAAAAACATCCCCAACATTACTCCTGCAACAAATAAACCAAATATGTTTGCTTTGAAGCTCTAACAACACTATAAAATACCGAGATAAAAAAAAAAAAAAAAAAAATTTAATGTTTGGGAAGAACATGACAACAACTTTTTTTTTCATTTCAAATGAATATAACAAAGTCACACGTTCTTACGAATGTCAAGTTGCTGACAATGTGTATGAAGATATGCAAATAAAAAGAAAACAAACACTCTAAGTAACTAAGCACACAGACCAAAACAGGAATAACACACTCCCATAAAGAGCCCCCTTCTTTGTTAAGATTAAAATATTCTCTTTCTGTTAATATTATTGAGAGCGATGGATTCAACTTCACGGTCACATGGAAGCAAGTCTGTGGTGCACTTATACTTCACCATCTCAACAGGTCCAGGAACTTTGTCCTCAAAAATTAATCCTACAAAAGAAGGGACACATGGGATCTATTCTTACCAATAGTGACAGCGATAAGGGTGGTGGTTATGAAGTACACTGCTGCACACATGGCCATCCTTTTGGAGATATTGAGCCTCGTTCCAATCAGTCCTATCAACAATAAAAAAAGCATGAGCTGAAGTATTGTTTATTATTGAAACGTTATGAACTGACAAGTAGTTGTTAGTTCAGGTCAACAGTGCACCACAGTAAGCATTGCACTCTATTAATGTATGTATCAATGTTTAGAAGCGGGCACTGAACTGGTTTCAACACTGGCAGCAGTATTAGGTTCTGTCATTAAATGTATTTATGCAATTCCATCAATGCTGGATTAAACATAGTGCGCACTGACAAAGGGCAACCTTGATGCCTCCTGTTGCTCAACTTTAAAGAAGAAGCAAATTAAGTTTGGAGAAAAGGGGAATCAAGTGAAGCAGAAGAACAATTTTTTTTTTCTTGCAAGTCCAACTCCGTGACCTCTCTATCCTTCCGGGGTTTTTTTTTAAGTAAATAAACACATTAATCAATTTAAACTCCAAAATCTTAGGAAGAACTGAACACCTAGTGACTTATAATATGGAAGTAAATATATTTCTCTAGTCTTATGCACAGACATGAGTTGCGGTGTAGCATCACAGGCTTTTTTTTAGGACAGAGATGGGGTCTGTGTATGAGCATATGCTCATATGGACGATGTTGTAACATAACACTGTTACTGTAAAAAGTAACATACACAGACCATTGCCCCTATGTATAGGTGCATTTGAAAATAATTTGTGTTCATTTCGACTGGAGTTGGGATGCCTCTGATGTCTTAAGATTGATGCATGCCTGCATTTTAGCTGCTGCTTAATGAACAATGGTGTGAGATGTCATGTGGTAACCTTGCATGAACAAGTCAAGATCCTTATTCTCCTGCATTGTAATACTTCTGATTATTACTTTTATATTGTTATGTAGCAATTGATAGTTTGATCATGGTTGCCTTACCTAGGATCACTTGTGATACGATGTGAAGAGTGGAAACACATTCTATAAATTGCATGAGGAGTTCTCCTGGTAGACAAATGAACATTCTGCTTAAGGTAGACAGAGGGAGGTGCCTCAAAAGCACACCCATACCTATAAAAAAAAAAATACTAGTTACATAGAATAGTAAGAGTTTCATGACAGGAACAGATTGAACCGCTGAGAACAAAAGCATAACATACTAAAAACAAGGTAAATGTAACAACACAGCAAAGCTTTCATAAACAATACAACAATATAATTTTGCATTATTCTAATCACAGATTTATATTCTGTGCCCATGTAGTTTGTACACAGATTGGGATTGTTGTCCTTGGTCTGACTGGATAAACAGAGATTTGTTTTGTTTTAAAATTATGTTTTTACTTCACTGTAGGCTGCTTTTTTAGTATTGGAAGTATTTCACATTATTTGCATTTGAATCATTTGCAGCCTGCCTCCCATGTACATTAGACATATATACAACATTAAACATATAGAAATGTCTTCATATTACACTGTTGTGTTTTGAAACTTGCAGAATAACAATGACACGAATGATTTGTGGTAGACTATCCTAAAGGATTTTGTCGATACTTGGACCAGCTTCAAACATAAATAGGAAGGTAATTGTGCTAAACTTAACATAATATTTACTCATACAATCATGATTTCACTTACCCAAAACAGCAGCGATGAGGCTTTTAATGGACGGATGTTTGACAAAAGCCTTGCATTTGCTAATACAGTTAAGCCACATTTTCTATGGATCTAAAGAAAAACAAACGAACAAACAAAAGAGAAAACATAAGCCGAAGAGCTTGCTTCCTTCACTGCAATCACAGTTTCTGCTGTTTTGGTCTGTCGCTAGGAGCCCGTTGGAACATCATGTTGTCAATTGACTAGTAACAGTAGCCTATAGGTTATGTCTACGAAAAATGCACTTTGTGAGGACAGGAGAAACAGTAAACAATGTAATGTGTGGCTTTATTAAACACAAGTATTGAGGCAAACAATAAACAAATAGGTAAAGAAACCATTAAACCAAACACACAACCAACATTACATTTGTGGCTCCTACAGCAAGTGTAAACGTTTATAACTAAACACCTGGCAACAACATTTCAAATAGCTTAAACACAAAGTCTGCATTTCTTGTCCAATAGGCTACTATTACTTGTACAGAAGCCAATGTCCGACACTGATGGGAAAAAAAGATGTAAGGCCGTGTTCACACTTACTGTAATTTCTTTTTTCAACTGACAGACAAATATCCCTGACGAAAAGGGAAAATGATGATGTGCGCCTTTTTCACAGCAGACCAATGAGACGAGTCGAGAAGTTGTTTACCTTCCCTAGTTACCTGCGTCCCTAGTAACCGTGCCTTCTTACTGTTGAAATAATCCCAAAAACCACGGGGTTAGGCTTTATTAGGTAGGCTTTATTAGATACCAGGAAACTTCACTTTGACGGTTTTATAACATCAACATCACGTTCAGAGTTTACCTCTGGGTTTAAGATTGTTCAAAGTTGTTTAAGGCCAATTTTCTTGCAAATATTGCACTGCTAACTTTTATGATCTGCTTCCCTTTTCCTTTTCTTTTTTTTATAAACGTTCGTATTAAATCATCATCAAATAAAGCAAATCATCGCCACAAACATGATACAAGAATGTATAAAAGCAATGTTCACCTTCTTCACACACACAATAAAAGGAAATGAAATAAATACAAAGGCTATAACTAATTATAAGTCAAATCCATTAATCAATATGCATATTGTCTCCACATTATCTCCTCTGACAGATCGTTAGTTTTCGTGAACGCTCGGATATGGGTCAGATCCTTTCGTAAAGGATGGTCCAGTGTTTCCTATGCTAAAGGACATTATAAAGGGAGCATGGAGCCACCTTTCCTTAACTTTTAGAGAATTCTTATCATGGCCGCCACTTAACTACTTCCAGGGTTAAGGAAAAAATGCTAGTGAAAGTGAATAGGAGGGACAATCCAAAAGCACCCTAGGCTAGTCACAACTGGAGAATCCCAAATCAGCTTTTTAGCTGTTGGCCAAACACCGACGTACACTTATGGGTCACGCAACATTATGGGTGCGCTTGATTTGGGTTGTTTCACAACTTTGGCGGGAGGCGGGTTTCCCAGGATGATTAATTAAATCGGAAGTGCCCATTTTAAACAGTAGTCTTTCCAGTAGGCACAAGGATGGTGTCAGAAGCAAAATTAAATCAATAATAACGTTCAAATTTGTTTTGATTTGCATGAGGACTATGTTTTAATAGAAGCTTCCGGTGGAGTTATCTCTACAAACAGATCATTTAAAGAAGCCTAATCTGTGCAGCATTTTCTCACAATTTAAATAATTTTTTAGGATTGTTGGTTTGTAGAGCAGTATTTCTCTTATGCAGTACTAAACTAGATCTAAACATAGGTGTAGCTTAAAATGACCTATGTTTAGAGAGTATTTCTCTTCTGTTAATTTCAAATTCTAAACATTCCCCCGAAGAGAGGGCACGTAGCTCAATGGAAAAGCACCTCGCCCAAGTGTCAAAGAATAGAGTCACATGTTAGTTCAATTACAACATAAGCAAGAACATAAGTTACAATGGTGCTTTCAGGACCATCATTATCCACTGTATTTACAATGCAATACGATCAAAATCTATAAATGATTCAATGGTGGAAGGTCTTTAGCCCTCCTGAATGATCAGGTTGACTGATCACCCAACAAATGTAATGACTGCCTTTATGCACAACGGTCCCTCAACATTCAGATTTGTTTATTTGTTTATTTAAAAGGATCCCCATTAGCTGACGCCAAGACGACAGCTAGTCTTCCTGGGGTCCAGTCCTGACATACAAAAAACATCAACAACAACACTTAGGCTATTAAAAATAAAGATAAAAACAATGAGATATAGAAAAGCAACATACATTTTCCTTGTGACATAACACAACCTTTCTCAATCAATAATCAAGATGGTATTATGGCTTTGAGAACAAATACAATCTTAGTCTCTTTTTAAAACCAGTTTTTCCCTTGATATTACGAATCTCAACTGGAAGATTGCTTATTTCAGGACCATAATTGCAATGCCAATGCAACAAGATTTTAATTACTAGATAGAGTAGCTGTACAGTCATCAGAGACACGGAGCATGGCTCTGTCACTTCCTTTTGTGTAGCCAATGTCTCTGTGTTTACTTTTAGGCTCTGCAGCTCAGAGTCAATGCAAGAGAAAATCTCTCAAGCCCTATGTTTATAATATCCGTTTACTGTATGGGAGCCTGTGAGGTCAGAGGATATGCAGTCAGAAACCAATCAAACAGAAACACTGAATAATGGGTTGCTCTTATCTTATCTTTGTAGGCGTCATCCAAGAACAATTTAACAGGAGGACTTTGTGTAAAAAAAAAAATAAAAAAAAAAATAAAAAAAAACCTTTGCTTACCTACATTCATTTTCATGGATAATTATTACATCACATTGTCTCCTCCGACTCTAATAGAGCTCTGCCCTCTCAAGGTCAGTTATAGTCCTTTTAACATGTGGTAATGCCTTCTCACATCCATATCAGGGGTGAACGTAGCTTTCATGACACAGCAGCTCTTTCACATGCTTGGTTCATTTCACTAAGTAGTATGTTTATGTTACCTGACCAACAGTCACATGAGCTTGACCCAGTGAGTGCCAGGCGGGCCTATCATACTTTGATCCAACAACTATCATGCAAACTTTACTGCACTATCTGAGCAACATCTCTCCTTTGGAGAAGGCTTGTCTTTCTTATCACAACAAGGACCTTGTCTCAGCCTCACACAACTGGGCCCAGCTCCTGGGTGGTCTCTGGGCTTTGCTGTATAATCGCCATGTCTTGCTGTTCCAAGAAGACATGGTGTTCAGAGAGAATGCCTCATTTCAGCCAAATGAGAATCGCCTGATAACGTCGATGGGAGCGATAAGGAAAGCTGTCAGAAAGCCTAGTTACTCAAAATGAAGAAATGGAAAATTTATCCAGGTGGAGAAATGTCAAAGTAAAAAATCTTATGTATTACCAAGATTAAGGTGATTTCATAGTTATTAATATTAAATCTGTCCATTCGTTCCATGCCCATATCTGATTTTTTTTTAAGTTTGTGTGAATCCAATCCTTGAGAGGTAGTGAAGGAGCAGTGTAATGGAGTTTGGAATGGATGTTCAAAAATAGCCTTAAGTTTGACGCTGATATTGTATTCCCTTTTTATCCTGCATGCAATCTTCCATGTTCCTGACTTGGACCCGTACCTGGTCCTGGACTCTTCGCAGCAGTGGATGAGAGAGAAGGAGGTGTGGTCTCTTCTCGTCTACCCCATTTCCTGCCTTCCACACCAGCTCTAATTGAAAATTTGGGTGGCCCTGTTTATTTACATGGTTGAAATGCTGCAAGGTTGTATTTATATTTTCATGGCGCGTTCTCAGCAGTACTGCATTACATAGCCTTCCCCTGAGATCACTGTGGGAGAGGGAGAGGAGTGTAGAGTGGTCCAATGGTTGAATGTGTGTGTGTGTGTGTGTGTGTGTGTGTGTGTGTGTGTGTGTGTGTGTGTGTGTTTGTGTGTGCAGGAAATATGACAGAGGTTGTATGAGGTCTAGTTTCTTTCACAGTGAAAGTGCACTTAGTGGTTTAAAGGAAGTCATTGAAATTACCTTAGTGTCCTTTCAACCTTCCCTACCAATCCAGGTAAGCTCAATAGGACACTTTTCAATTAAAATCAAATTAAAGAATTACCCATTTTAATGTTACTTTTAATTAATTTTTCAAATAGAAAAAAAACATGATGGATATTGGCGTATTTTCTGAAGAATCAGTTTCTCCTTTCTTTTAATAGTCACTTGAATACTGTGAATCTTTGCTTTGGATAATGTAAGTAAAGGCCTTTTCATCTGTTAAGTAAATTCTATAACATTTTCAACAACATGCTGTCACTCACTTTCTCTTAAACCAACCGCTGTAACCATTGCCTAGTAAAGGCAGTGGTTACAGCGGTTGGTAAAAATACTTCATAGAATTATTAATAATATCACTGATTGCTTCAGTCAAATAGAGACACCAATAGATTATTTTTCAAAAACAGCAACACATTCTGTACAGTTGCTTTGAAATACAATAAAACAACTATTTGCAATGCATCAAAATTCCCACGAGTTTAACAATAGTTAATCACATTGTACATATTGCCAGAAAGAGAACCAATGCATATTTGACTGTCTAACTTGTAGTTGAAGAAGAGTGAAGAGTCAGACAGGAAGAACATCTAGTCAAGAATTATGAGGTCTATATTATAGATATGCAAGTTATCTGTATGGTGAAAAGCTCTTAACGTTATGTTAAAATAAGAAGGATAAAAGAAAAAAGAAAAGAACACTTTTCACTGATGCTAAAAATCTTACAAGCTTTGTAGAAATGTCCCTTGGATACGTAAGATTAAGAAATTGTTTCACTTTCTAATCCAATAATGTTAGACAGTTACCCTATACACAGCTTTAGTTCCAGACAGTACACACTAGTCTGAGATCTTTGAGCCTGAAGGTCTCTCAGGAACCATAAGTACACAAGGTCCAAGGATAAAAATGATCTTAAGACGAGTCATGTCAGGGTGGTGGCAGTGTGTGTTTATCTTTCAGGCCGGGGCTGTTGAGTGGAAGAAGGCAGAGCTTTCTAGTCAAGCTGTGGCTACACGGAGCAGGGACCTTACACTGGATAAAGTAAACACACACGCACACACACGCATTCGCAGATACACACATACAGGGCTCTCCCGTCCTCCTCCCTGCCCGTCGGCTGGAGACCACACACCCAGACCACACAGAGTCTGAGAGCAGCCCAAGTCACTCTCACGCAACACGACCCACGAGCTGTCACTCTCACTACCTCGGTCTCTGTCTTCTGCATGTCACCAGACAGACAAAATGTAATCCCATAGATGGAAAAAGAAAGCACACTTCTAACTCCTTCTACACATAGAACTTTGGGAAACCATAAAATGCAGATAGAGATGAATTTACAACATTTGCAGGTTATAAATGATAATTTTTCAACAATATATGCATCTGTATTTTAGCACTTTAGCATGTGTGAATTTTATGTGTATGATGAGGCACTGGTGCTACGGGGAGTCACGTCCCTGGACTATTAAGGGTGATCAAAGGATTTGTGAAAACAACTGCTTACTGCAGCAGCAGCATCCCCCACCCAGTACCCCCAAATGTGTGAACATCATGGGGGTTTTTTGCTCATGATGGGGTTTCATATTTCCACTCCATCCAGCACTTCAAGTAAAGTGACCAACAATTGGTACATCACATCACCCCCTGCTGGTATTTCATTTTATGACAGTCAGTTTTTCTTTCATAGCTGGCCACTATATACTATGGAGCATTAAAATGTCTCCTACTTTTGATTTAGTCTGAGGGAAATACACACAAAAAATACACTCTTAACCAGTCATGTATTTTTGCCTGGTATCATCATATTGTTCTGCTTATCAGTCCTTATCTGTTCATTCGTGTCCCAAGTCATTTGATTGTTATCCATGTCTATGCTGCTCCTCATCCGACAACTGTTATATCTTTCCTGACATCATATTTTACCGGGTCAAGTACATTGTTATCTGAAGAGTCTCTGATAAACACATTCATCTGACAACAATTACAGCTGATTGATTGTGCTGATACAGATTTTACTCACTGTGGTGGAGAGCAATTCTCAAGCATTCACATAGGTCACTTCCAAAGATAATAATCATGGGTAATAATTGTGATAACAGGTGAAAATTGTGGTAACCTTATTGTATTTATGAAAGAGACTGTACCGATGCCTGCACAAACCAGATGCCATGTAATCGGTTGAAGTCGCCAGATAAACCTTATTATTTAATCATTTGCTCGTCTTAGTTTCTCTATCACTGGGTAATCAGAAGTGGGCTTGTTGGTGATGATAGGTCTATTTGCAGTGTCATTTTTAGGGGTCAAAATTTGTAAAAAAAGGTGATATAGGTCATAACCTTTCCTAACAACAGAGTCAATAAGCACCATCAGCCAGATGACAAGGGTTAAATAGGACTGTCGTCAAATCCTGGGCAGGGGTCTGACCCTAAACAGACTGGGGTCATGGCCCCCTGAGTCGAGGATAGAGTTACCACAGGTATGTTTCCAGGAAGAGGGAATCTAACCAGGCTTTCCTCTGTATTTGTAAGTGCAGAATTTATTATCTGTCCACCGTGTGTCATATTTGAATATTCTGAAAAATAGTTGTCCTGTGTTTTTTTATTTTACTATAATAACCTTCATGCCAGAAGGAGGAGCTGTTAATTGTTCAACATATACTTTACAAGTGAAACCCATACATACACCTCCAGATTGGTGTACAAAAATCCTTGTACTTGCAGTTCCCCATTGTATGTGCAACACACAACATTTAGCAGCGTTTCATTATTTTTGGATTTGAGTGCAAAAAAGGCTTGTCCTGTTTTTAACCACCATCTGTGGGGAGGATACTGCCCTCTGCAGTCTCTTCCAGAGGCTACATTTTGGCCTTGTGCTTCTTTGATTCAGTACACAGGGCTTTACACATTTCAATGAACTCTATTAACTATGTGCAAACAAAACAGATTTTAACATAACTTTATGCAAAAAAAAAAAAAAAAAACTTTCTTAACCAAAGTTTCTCAAATTCAATTCAAAAATTGAATTTGAAAGAGAAGCTCATCTCATTTTGTCAACATGAAGAATTTAATGGACCTAATGAGGCATAGTTCAAAAGAGGAAGAGGCGTGTTATGATCTTCCTTCAAGTTTTTGCTTTTATATTGGTCACATTTGTTATATTGAAATTCATGCAGCCTTTATGACATGGGGGGATTTTACTTCATACTTAGAGCATCTGCATTTTATCATGACAAGTCAGTATGTCAATGATTTTTTTAATAATCATGCAATATTGTATTTTGTTTACATTTCCTTTCCTGGGCGATTGTCATTTCCCTTGTAATTTCATTTCCAGGTTTAATATTTATTTTACTATACCGTGATTTCAATCTGCTAACCATGCAACGCTCATGGGCATGCTCTCTGGCGGGGAGGCAGGGCTGCCCCCAGGGGGGCTCCCTGGGGCTTGTTTGCGCTGGGACTTGAACCGGCGACCCCCTGGTTCCCAACCCAGGTCTCTTCAGACTGAGCCACTGCCACCCCTGTTTTCTTGTTTATTTTTGTAGTTTTTGCCCCTTGTGTGATTCCATCCCTTTTGATTGGCCTCATTGCTCTCACCTGTGTCTTGTTAGTCTCACCTGTGTTTGATTGCCTGCTGTATTTAATTTCTTTGTTTCTCCCCTTCAGTTTCAGTTCATTCTATACTTGTGACCCCTTCTCATTTACCCTTGTCGTTCAGTGTGCCTCCTCGTGGGCTCTTTTGGATTGTTGGAAAGATTCTTGTCAGAATCGTGTTGGAAAGTTGATTACAAGAACTGTAAACTAAGTAAGTAAGCTTTGTTTTTTAGCATTTCGGTTTAATATATTTTTCTTGTATGACATAAATTAGAAATGAGATCCAGAGAAAATGTGAAAACTCCCCATTGATATGAAGGCACTGCTTGCACGCACTGATCATTTTTATTGTTCTGACATACACAAATGTAAAGTAAAAACTTTGTGTGGAGGGGGGTGAGGGTTAGAGCTGGATGTTTTAACTTTAATGTGGTGCCTATTCATCCTAACATTCTATTTGAAAGGGATGATATTAAGGTCTTAATGAGATTAAAGCACAGGAGTAAATAACATAATGTGTCGATACTATAAGATCGACTTGCAAAAGTATGTGCATCTCAGTTGGTGGGGTTATCTTATGTAATAGTTTAAATGCTGAGGTCAAACTCAGTAATAATGTTAATCAATTTAAAAGGAAGTTCAGATTAGGTGTGTTTGGAACTTATCACAAAGAGGAAAAAATAGGTTAACTAGCTTACAAATGAGATAATTGTTTGGTTGCGGAGAGTGACTTTGTGTTTCTTGTATTTGTGTTGAATGGGGTTGGTAATCTATAAGCGTTTCTTCAGCCATCCCCCTTTCAAACGTTGTCTGTTTTAGGGTTTGAAATAAATGATTTTGAATTGAGATAAGGATGTGTGAGGCCCAATGATGAAGGTACAGGTGCTTAGATCTGTAAAAGACCACCGAAGTGACCATCCCCCACAAAGTGTAGTATCTCTGCTTACGTACAGGTGAGCAGACTCTTGGGGTCTCCTGCTCTTTTCTTCTTTCTTCATTCACTTTTTTTTTTTTTTTTTTCTCTCTGCAGCTGGTGGTGCTAAAATGAAGGCCATACAGGAGATTGCCTTGACTTTGCTGTGTGTTATGGCAGCCAGCGCTCAGGTGGTGAAGTTTGGGAACTGCCCCAACATTCCTACGCAGGCCAACTTTGATATGAGCAGGGTAAATATGAACCATTTATTGTTTCCTGCTATAGAATGACATTTAATTTCAATAAAGCTGCAGTATAACATTTGTAGTAATTAAATGTTCAGGGTTTTTCTTCAGTGAATTTCTGTTTCTTGTTTAGTACCTTGGTAGGTGGTTTGAGATTAAGAAGCTGCCATCACCGTTCCAGAGAGGCGACTGCACATCTGGCATCTACAGACAAAAGAGCCCAGGAGTCATGGAAGCCCTCAAAAGGGAGCTCCTGTGAGTCCAGGCCACATTAAAGTCCGAGTAACAGTTTTAATGGTTTATCAATTTCATTTAATAAAAAAAAATTACTACTTCATCTCTACAACATTTTATATCGACAACTTTTCAATTTTCTCTCTTTTCCACTTTCCACATTTCCACTTTTACTGAACTACTTTTAGTAGCCTTAATGTTGTCAAAGTTAACGACTGGCCTCTGCAAAAATCCAACTTTTTATAACACTCTGACAGACTAAACTTTCACTCTGACTCAATTATATATAACATCAAAGTAAGGCGTAGAGATACTGTAGCATGTCATTTAACAAATAAGGGCAAGTAAAATAAATGTATTGCAATGATATTGTCTTAAGGATTTGAATGGTTCAACTCTCTGATTTTTAGGGCTGATGGAAGCATTAATTCCGCCATTGCTACTATCAGGGTCAAGAATTGCTCTGAGCCTGCCAAGCTGGAGATCTCCCTCAATGACTGTAGGACTCTGTCTCATTCTGAAATTGATTAATAAGTTACTAGTGTGCTGAATTCTCCAGAAACACTAACTCTGCTCTGCATTCCTTCAGTTGCTTCTTCTCATGGCTCCTACTGGGTGCTGTCCACAGACTACGTGACCCACTCTGTGGTCTACAGCTGCATGAACATGGGTCTGTTCCGCAGTGAGTTTGCTTGGATCCTGAGCAGAAAGCCCTTCATGTCTCAGGAGACCCTGCACAAGATGCACTGCATCCTGTTTGCCGCTGGTATCCACCCTGGCTGTATGGTCACTACCAACCAGGACTTCACTTACTGTTTACCCATGTACTTTTAACCTGAAGGACTCCTGTTTCAACCAACAAGATTGTGAGACGTCACCTGTTAATGTCATGCAAAGTCCTGTAGAAAGAGTAACATTGTTTGTCCTGTAATAAATAATCCTCCTTTTTTTAACATGCTTTCTGAACAACAAAGACAAATGTGTACAATATTTAAAGAATGGAAAACCTCTTCAGCTCTGTGAAACATGAACAATCTGAGCCTGACTATGAATGAATTATGTAATTGACTATTGCGATCGTGCTCTGCGTCTACGTTCCTCCCCGGGCACACGCCGAAACTGCGTGTGACGTCATCCACGCGACCACCTCAAGATTACAAACGCTGCACCCGGATGCTTTCATCGCCATCTCAGGGGACTTTAACCATGTTACTTTGAACTCCACACTACCGGACTTTCACCAGTTTGTAAGCTGTCCCACCAGGAAGAACAGGACAATAGACCTCCTGTATGCAAACGTGAAGGACGCCTACACTGCCACCCCGTTACCACCTCTGGGTAAGTCCGACCACAACCTGGTCCTACTCAAGCCACAGTACAAAACTATGATCCAGAGACAACCGATAACCACACGCACCTTCAGAAAGTGGTCTCCCGAGGCAGAGGAGGCCCTCAGAGACTGTTTTGAGACCACTGACTGGAGTGCCCTACAAGAGACCCATGGTGATGACATTGAGGGGGTCACACACTGCACAACTGACTACATGAACTTCTGTATGGACGTTGTGGTTCCCACTAAAACTGTGCGCTGCTTCCCGAATAACAAGCCCTGGATCACCAGCGATGTCAAGGAGATCCTTAACAGGAAGAAAAGGGCATTCAAGGAGGGAGACCAGGCAGAGCTGAAGCGGGTGCAGGGGGAACTCAAGGTCAGACTCCGAGAGGCAAAGGAGGATTACAGAAGGAAGGTAGAACAGAAGCTTCAGCAGAATAACATGAGAGAGGTCTGGGAGGGCATGAAGACCATCACAGGCTGCAAGAAGAAAAACAACAACGCAGAAGACGGGGACCCTGAGAGAGCAAACCAGCTCAACTTGTTTTTTAACAGGTTCGACAGCCCCGTCGCTGCAGCCAGTGCCTGTCCCCCCAGCACCCCTCTACACACCCCCTCCCCCCCTCCACACACCCCCTCCCCCCCTCTCACTCCTCCCCCCCCCCCCCAGCACCCCTCCACACACCCCCTCCCCCCCTCTCACTCCCCCCAACACCTCCACCAGAACAGATACAACCTCCAGTGACAATCCATCCCCCCTCCCCCCCACCATCACCAGAGACCAGGTGAGCAAGGAGCTGAAGAGACTCCGCCCCAGGAAGGCAGCAGGCCCAGACAAGGTGTGTCCCAGGATGCTAAAGGCCTGCTCTGCTGAGCTGGGGGAGCCACTTCAGCACATCTTCAACATGAGCCTGCGGCTCGGGAAGGTTCCTGTGCTCTGGAAGACCTCGTGCCTCACCCCTGTCCCCAAGAAGAAGAACCCCAGTGAACCAGGCGACTTCAGACCAATCGCTCTGACATCCCACGTTATGAAGACCTTCGAACGGCTGCTGCTCCAACACCTCAGACCCCAGGTCCAACACGCACAGGATCCCCTGCAGTTTGCATACCAGGCAAAGGTGGGCGTGGACGATGCCATCCTCTATCTTCTACACAGGGCCTACTCTCATCTGGACAAAGGGAGCAGCGTGATGAGAATCATGTTCTTTGATTTCTCAAGCGCTTTCGACACCATCCGTCCCCTCCTACTGAGAGACAAGCTGACCGAGATGAGGGTGGACTCGCACCTGGTGAGGTGGATCACGGACTACCTCACAGAGAGACCACAGTACGTCAGACTGAAGGACTGCACATCTGACACTGTGGTCAGCAGCACCGGAGCACCACAGGGGACCGTGCTCTCCCCCGTCCTGTTCACCCTGTACACCTCGGACTTCCAGTATAACTCTGAGCTCTGCCACTTGCAGAAATACTCGGACGACACTGCGATAGTTGCTTGTGTCAGGGATGGACAGGAGGAGGAGTACAGGAGCCTGATCGAGGACTTTGTGACGTGGTGCAGTGCCAACCATCTGCAGCTAAACACCTCCAAGACCAAGGAGATGGTGGTGGACTTCCGAAGGAAGAAACCACATCTTGAACCTGTTTCCATCGGCGGGGTCGACGTGGAGGTGGTCAGGACCTACGGGTACCTGGGGCTGCAGCTGGATGACAAGCTGGACTGGTCGCCTAACATGGACACTACCTGCAGGAAGGGACAGAGCCGTCTGTACTTCCTGAGAAGGCTGGGGTCCTTCAACATCTGCAAAAAGCTGCTGCAGATGTTCTACCAGTCTGTGGTGTCCAGCGTCCTCTTCTACGCCGTGGTGTGCTGGGGAGGAAGCTGCAAGAAGAGGGACGCAGCACGCCTGGACAGACTGGTGAGGAGGGCCGGCTCTGTGGTGGGTACAAAGCTGGACTCTCTGGTGTCAGTGGTAGAGAGGAGGACTCTGGACAAAATGCTCTCCATCATGGACAACACACACCACCCTCTGCACAGCACCTTCACCGGGCAGAGGAGCATGTTCAGCGAAAGACTGCTGTCACAGTCGTGCTCCACGGACAGACTCAAGAACTCTTTCGTCCCCCTGGCAATAAGACTGTATAACACTTCACTGTCACGGCAGGGAAGAAGCGCACGGTGATCCCTGGAATCTTTTTTCACTTTTTTCTCACTCCTCACCTGCACTGCTGACCTCAGAGTCAGCCCCCAGTTGGACACTGTAATGCATATTGATAGTCACTTTACTGAGCACTGGTCACTTTAACGATAATCACCCTAATCATGTCTGGTTTCATCCTACTGTTGTGTTATGCTACATCTGTAAGGGTTGACATGATCACCCTAATTAGGTCAAGTTTCACTCTATTGTCTCCAACACTGAATGCTAATCTGCCCCCCAATAGTTGGGTACTTAACGATAATTACCCTAATCACTCCTGGTTTCACCATATTGTCTAGGTCACTTAATGCAAATCACTGCTCCTTTAAGTGGGTGAGCCAATTCCTGCATTGACTGTTTAACGACTGTTTAACGACTGTACTCACACCTCTGGCACTACCTCCAACACCTCTGTACATGCACATGTAACTAGTTTCTAAAGGTCAGCACTTTGTTTCTAAGGCTCTTTAACTGTTTACAGGTCTCTTTTAACCAACACATGTTTTTCTCTCCTCACAGGTTATGTACATTATGCTATATAAGTTTTAAGTCTAACTGCTAATGCTAACTGCACAGGTTTAACATATAATTATATTTATTCTTAGTCACATAGGGGCTGCTAAATCTGTTTGGGGGATTTTGTATACAGAGGGGAGTGGGGACAGCGGGTGTGTATTGTAACTAATGTCTTGTGTCCTGCCTGTCTGTATACTGCTACTGGATGCCTTGAATTTCCCTCGGGATCAATAAAGTATCTATCTATCTATCTATCTATCTATTATTCAACGCGATAATCTGTTTGAGGCCTTTGGAGAATAAAAGTTACAAAAAAAACTTGAAGCATTCCTCAAACGCATCACTTAAACCAGAAATGCTAAATGTATACAGCCTGCTAAAAAATGTAGGGAAATCAAACTGGTTTGACTCGAGATGTACAGAAGCACCCAAATATGGGCCTCCTTAATCATTGGTAATTGTATTTTAAGTCACCAATATCTTTGTCTGGGTACAAACCTCAAACGCACAATGAAACGCGTTTGTCTTGTAAAGATGACTTTGTATAGATTCAAAACTTTTTTTCTGCTTCTCTGCACCCACATTTCCCTGAGTATCCGGTCCAGTCGTCAAAGAAATCTATATTTAACTCTGCATGAGGTTTCATTGATACAGTCTGGGTTTGCAGTGAACAATGTAAGTGTAAAGACTTACTTACTTAAATACAACTAAAACTGCCCAGAAGTAATATTAGCACACTATTTAAATCTAAGCCTCACTCGAAAATAACATGTTAAAATCAATATCTAGACAAGCTAATGCTACTAAGGATGTTTGTATCAAACATCTTCTGCAATATCAATGAAATATTAAAAAATAAGATTTCAATAAGACCTATGGCCTAATTTGTGGTTTTAAAATCTGATGTTGATGAAGCAGGTCTCGATGTGTAGCCCATGTCCTCCATATTTTGTGTCCTTCTCAGAAAACTGCTTTTCAGATTATCCTCCAATCATTCTCCATTCAGGAGTTGATGGTTTAGGGTATTTTAATAAAGAAAATTACCTCTACCACTGTACTATTATCTTTTTTAGTCTTGTACATGTTAGTCTTTCATTACTTGATTATAGTGTTCAGTTAATTGTTAGTAGTGTTTACATTGTACAGAGAAAGCACAGTCTACCAAAGTTAAATTCCTTGTGCGTTAAACATGCCTGGCCAATAAAGCTGATTCTGAGAAAAATAAGCAGTAGCATATAGATAATTGATCCCGAGGGAAATTCAAATATGTTTAGAAACAAATGACTAAAAGCCTAACATACCACACTATTGAGCGCGCTCCATGTTCTCCAGGCAACAACCACTTTGTTGCTTCAAGGTTTACACGATGCAATGCAAACTATACAGTTCTTAATTTTTAAGATCAAAACTGTATTTTAGTGTTAAAAATTGGCCGTAAATTAACAGCAATTGCTTACAGTGTAATATAATATGTCAAACAAACATTTCCTATTGTGTCACTGCTCTTTGCCACAGCAGGAAGCAGGAGTGGTGTGGGTTAATTTATTATTTTGCTGCAGGGCAGATGTTAGCAAAACAGATGTCAAACAGATTTCTTTGTGATACATCCTCATTTTGGTCCCGCCTCATCATCTAAAGGTGCTTTGATACATAAATAACAAAAAGAAACAAACGAAAAATGCATATACATTTTCTTGTCAGTGATATCAAGCTGAGTAAAACATTTATAAAATCAACACCAGAAAAAACTTAGTGTACAAAAGTATAAACCAAAAAATACCTCTGATCACTGTTGATGCCATTTTAAAATGACGTGAACCTCTTACAAGCTAGGATTGTTCAGCATGAAGATGATGATGGTGGTAGTAAGCATTAGTTGGGTGGCATGTTTACGTCAAAATTTGAGCAGATAGATATGTCAGGCCCAAGATGGAAACAAGAACCTCACTTACAGTCAGAGAGAATCTTGCAATTGAAATGTTTGTGGTAATTTCATTTCTCTCCAAACTGGTACTGGGTACTGGTTGACGAGATTGTCCTTTCCAGAGCAGCTGAAGGGCTTATAGGCGATGCCACTTGTAACGTCTCGCAGGGACGGAACAACTGAAGCCTGACTACAAATGATGTGGTTTCCTGCTCATGGGGAAACACCATGATGGATGTGTGAATGTGCTTTTCTGTTTTCCAGTTCAGAGTAAATTCTGTAGCTTAGCTTGTGTGTTGCATGACAGCAGTTCCCACATCAAACATTTAAGGACCTGCCGGTATGTAGATACAACTGATAATCTCGTGAAATTATCTTTGGCAAAGTCATGTTGAAAATGGTGGGGATTATTGCACCTATTGTGGTAAAGGGTATAAGGTACAACACCGGGCCTAAGCCTATAATGGAACACTAGTTTTCTCTTATTGTTGGTCACAAAAAATGTTTGAAACGTGTAGAGCTGAACAGGTTGAATAGAGCAGTCAGATGAAGCCTCCATTGTCTTTTAAAATTTAAAAGTTGAGTGGTGTCTTTCCCGAAAGTGGGTGTGGTTTCGTAACAATAACAAAGGACACGCCCACAGCTGCACAGAGAAGAGAAAAGCTTATTTTCATGATTTTGAAGCCTCATTTTATACATTTCGAGTTTTTTGTTTTAAGTATCAAAATGTGGCCTGGTGGTTAGAAACAAATTCCTCTGTTGTATTACAATCTTAAAATACAGACATACTGTATTGTATGTTATTGCTTTACTGGGGCTTTTAGTCTTTTCCCCCTTCAATATGATTCACTCTCCCAGCTTTGGTTTGCACATCTTAAAAAGCCGAAAGACAAAGCAGCATAGAAGACATGAATAGTAGGAAAATGATAACTTTATTTCAATATAAATCACTTATCCACTTGGCAGTTTTATAATATATTATTAATACATTTATAATCCACACCAATCCTTGGCATTCATTGTTAATCATATGTATCATACTAAACGACAGTGAAAACACATAATTTAACATTTTGCTTGTGGCCTGTTCTAAAATGTGTTTCTGTAACTTGAAGTGTGATGTGAGAATGTGTGCCCATCTGAGTTTGAGTCACTGATGTTGTAGGTGGGGGAGTCACATGTTGTAACCTTGGTCTGTGAATGTCAAATCCTGATTACAGTCATAGTGCAACTATACGGACTACTAACATGAACCCACAAGAGGTCCTTTATCTGATTCTGAGCATGTGCATACACTACATCAGGGTTTACTGTAACAAAACAGCCCATTCTGTACACAGAGCTAGGTAAAGACTCACTATTTGCGTTGGATATTTTAAGTCAGACATCTAAAGGTGAAGTCAGAAATTATTTCACAGAATTGAGTGATGAACTAGACATAAAACACTGAGGTATTATTGTTCACAGAGACGTCCAAAAACAGCCAAAAGGAAAATGGTTTTGCCTGTGATTTTGGTCAGACTTTGTGAAAGTAATGTGGTTTTAAGTGTGAAGGAAGTACATGCAGAGATCGAAACTCTGGACCACAAAGCAAAAACATAACAAAACCTTTGAGATGTATACTCATTCCTCAACGTTGGGATGTTTGGATTGCAGTAGAGAGAACCTGTGCTGTATGTAGGGCATGGGAACCTGAGTCCTCCCCCCTCTCCAAAACCTGCATGCAGGCCACAAAGGCAGTTTTTCTTCCCATTTGTAAGGTCACTAGTTTCAGGTAAAAAAGGAACAGGTATAGTTTCCTTACAAGTTATGGGATGAGTGTGTATTTTGCAGAGACCTCATCACTCTGAGCGTTGATGGACCTTAAGGCTCAAGCTGCTCTCTGATGGTAAGACTCAAACTGGTGACCTTTTTTTTTTTTTTTTTTTTGGCTTTACAGTATTTTATAAAAAGCTAAGTTTACAGACACACCCTCATTAAAAAACAAATATAAGTCAAGTGCATTTCCTTCATATAAAACTGCAGGGTTAAACCTACATTGAAATATACAGTATTTACACAGTACAATATAACAAAAAATAACAGATATAAGAAACCAATAAACATAGATAGGCACACCAAACGACCCTGTCTTCTGGACAACTGGAAACCATTGCAGAGCAAAAAAGCGTGTTTGAAAAGCACACGTTTGATTTCTAATGCTAACAAGCATTATAAATGTTTGAAAAATATGGCTTGAAATTACTTTAGAAAAGTGTAGATCATAGTGGACAGAAGTTAAATATTTAATCTACAACAAGTACATTTCTGTTAGATAGCAATCTACAGACGTTTTTTTGTGAGCTTTCTTGTCAGTTTGACAAAGGAATAATCTGATACTTTTAAATGATTTTTAAAGGTGGTTAAACTACATAAGAAATTGATGTTTGTCAGTGCCTTCAAATAGACATATTGCAGCCCATAAATAAACAATCTGTGATAGCGGTTTGTTTATTACAGCACCAGACCTCTGGTGCCCTGAAACCATGAACTTGGGTCTATATTAGACTAACCATAGTTTTCCTGACAATTCACTTAGTCACTTCTGCTTACCTGAATGTCCCCTCTGAGGATCAATTAATGGTAATCTGATCTTATCAAGTACTGAAGGTCATAGTTTTGGGTCAAATTGTGCATAGTTTATGATTGTCCTGAGTTCCACTGCAGAGTTTAAAGTGAAGCAATCACAAAGTCAACTGTTACCTGTTTAAATACAATACGCGTTCATTCATACACTCATCCTTTTGAAATATGAGCGTGTGCCTTTGGGGGCCATTCTTCCTGTGCACCTGTGCTAGTACTTCCTGTCTCAGTCGCCCTCCGCTCCCCTCATCACCCCCACCCTCAAACCGCATCCTACACACTGTCACTATATCACCAGTAGAAGAAGAGAAACACATCATGCCACAGTCACAGAAAAGTGCAACACATAGGTGTGCAAGTGAAGACAACAGGGTCTTCCCCATCTCTACCCCTCAGTTTCATGTACAGTGCACACTGCTGCAGGCACAAAGTGTGATCAAGGGACAGGGGTTCACATTCATGCACTCCTGAGTGTGTGTGTGTGTGTGTGTGTGTGTGTGTGTGTGTGTGTGTGTGTTAATGCATGCTACTACTCCTGAATGTGTTGTAGAGGTCTCTGAGCAAGATAGTCAATAGCTGAAGATGTGTTCTGCTCCTGGATGTGATCAAATGCCCGCAGGAAGTGGCCATTGTTCTGTTGGTAATAGTACACCAATTTTTTTGCAAACACTGGCTCCACCTAAAAAGGAAATTTGGTTTACATGTGAAATATGTTCAGGTTAGCTATTTGTACTTGAAAGAAACAGAGTAATACCTATAGACAAAGAATCAAAAAAAAAAAAAAAAGTAGGTTTAATTTAATTTAACTGGTTGGTAGTAAACTGTAATACTTAATTTGATTTAATATTTTTCTCCCCCCAAAAAAATGTTTAAAATTTGAATTTTGTAAATCAAATCTTTCATATTTATTTTTTTATAACTTTATTTGCCAAAATACCAAAATAGCATAAACCACTGTCACAATGTTTTTTTTAAAAGCCATAAAGGCCAATTGGTCAAACACAGGACTTTCTCTGTTCAAACCCTGAGAACCCAAATGTCGATGATAACTCAAGCTTTGATACTGTCTTAAACTACACTAATAAGTTTGGGTACTTTAACATATGATGGTATGTGTTACGGTTGTCAAATGGACTGATGTTGAAGCACCAAAACCACTTTGTTAGGTTGAGGTAAATAGGTTATTTTGACACGGGTCAGCATGTTCACTTGAAGTTAAAGAGTATCCTGACAGGAAACCCTAAAGCGAACATTGTGGCAAACAAGTTGAGGACAATCATTGCACATCAACTACCGGAGGCAAAAACAATTGGCACCACACTATGCAACCAAAGGTTGAAGTGCTAAGATAATTTAGTGGAGAACAAAATATATTGCAAGTCAAAGAGTTGTTTCCTTCTGAGAAATCTTGCCACTGATTTCTACTTTATTATGTATGATTATAGCAGGTAATCGTTCAAGCTAGCTCAAAACAGGGTGTGTTCCAACTTAGCTTCAGCAAAACTACTAAAGGTAACACATTTGGGGTGCCAGGAAGCCTAGTAGTTATGTTTGAAAAGGGGTTTTAGACAGAATTACAAATGGATAGTTTGAAATATGCAAGTGAACAAAAAGTCTTTAGAGCAAATGTGTAGTCTAATTTTTGCAGCGGTCTCTATTTAAAAAAAATAAACATTTGCATCCATACGTATTCTTAAGTGATAAATGTTATGATTTATGATGTTATGATGATATGATTAAAATTACTTGATAATATAATATAAAAAAAAGCTTCAAATGGCTGACATAAGTTTTACCTGTGCTGTGATCATCTTCCTTGGGCGCTGTGGATCAGGGTACTCGTCTCCAAAACACAGCACCACCTGATGTCTCGGTAAATGCCGGCCGTTATGAACAAAATCCTGAAGCTCTGAAAGAAGAAGAAGAGAGACGAAAAATGAGATGTGTTTTACATGAAAAAAACAAGATGGGTGCTACTAATCACACCATTCAAATTGTCATGTTGAAAATTTATATTTAAGAAGCGTTTAAGAATACATGTTCCAAAATCTTTCCTATTCAAAACCACTTTTTGGGACAAATCTGCTGCACTGGTGGAAAACTCTTGTTGAAATAACAGAAAAAAACACCACCTTGTCATTCAGTGGTGGACCACAGGAGGTGGGCGGGGACTCTACGCCACATTGGACCCCTAGTGAGAATGTTACTGGCTTCTTAAAAGGGACTTACCAAACAGAAGCACATACAGCTAGGCCTTTAGTATTGATCGTCAACAACATCATATCTATTATCAACACAACCACAACGTTATCATCCTGTGAACATCTGAAGCAGAGCAGTTAGAAGTGCAAACTTCTTATTAATAGCCAGATTGGTTACATTAGACAAGCAGCATCTAAAGTTCTATTCACTGAGATGGACAGGAAACCAAGTGAGACAGTCTGCAGCAAGCAGCGACCTTTACAGGTATTACGCTTTCATTACATTACACTGCAACCCGTGTATACAAACCTGCACTGACTGCTCTGTGGGATTTAAGGTATTAAACCACTGCTCAATCTTTGGTCTAAAATAAAAACGTTCAGTCGAATAAACTCGTATAAAGGACAATAACTTCATAAATAACTGAACTACTTTTATTAAATACAGTTTAAAGCCCTGTGTTCTTATTATCATCCATTTTTGCGATACTTTCAGCCTTCTCCATTTAACAGCAGAATGTAGTCCTCGTTTCTACTCTGAATTGATCAGACAGCCCTATTTAATTTGCAGATTAACACTGAAACAAAATAATATATGATATAGCCTTTTTCGAAAATATTATGCCTACAAAACTGTTCCAAAAATGCATGGTTTTAGGTGCAGGTAGCCAAGTGGTTCATTTATGCGCCCCATGTAAGGAGGCTATAATCCTCCAAGCTCCTGAGTTTGAATCCAACCTGTGGCTATTCCTCGCATTCCACCCTCTTCGATGTCTGACTCCATCCACCCTAAGTCTTTTTAAGAATGGAAGGTGTGCTGTACAGATACTAAAAGAGATTTGATCACTACTTTTGTGCTGGTTTGACAGAACAGAACACATAAGTACTTACCAATAAGAAATTGTTGAGTGTCCAACAGTTTGACCGGCTGCTCCTTCTCCAGCTTGTTGGGTTTATCTGAATATGGAGCCAGAGGTCCTTCCCAGTACACACGACCCTGGCAGAGTCGTTTGCCATATAACCCATCAGGCGTCATCCAAAGCAGCAAACCCTTCTCCAGGACATTAGGGAGCTTCTCAGCACCCTGCCGGTGAGACTCAGGGTACGGGAATGGAAAAAGGATGACCTCTGCCCCACTGTGAAACTTGTCCTCCGGGCATGGCGATGAAGAGGAGGAAGAAGATGGAGAAGAGGACGAAGAAGAGGTGATTCGACAACCTTCTGGGCTGGTGGTGGTGACCTCCTTCACCAAAGACTCTCTGTAGTAAAGGGACACGTGCAGGCTGAAATCTACAAGAAAGAGACAAGTGTTAAACAGATGTATTCTTGCTGGAAAATTAATTTGCTGTAACTTTGCTCTGTTATAAATGTAAGCCCCTTTTCACTGTCTTTCTTTAATCTATCATCTATTTGTGTTCTGTAGACTCTGTATCACAGCTCTGAATTTAGAATGGGGAAGTAAGCCTGTTTGTATTTTCTTATCTATGAATGCAACATAAGTATATTCAAAATACAAGTATGTGAGTGAACCTCTGAGTGTGTCTGACGAGTAATGAGCCAGAGAGGATTCTTGATACCTGTGACAGCACTGTTGTGGTCCGCTGTGTACATGGGCAGTTGAGACTCTGAAAAGTAGGTGTGGAATGAGAGCTGAAAACCTACATGAAATAAAATCAACAAATACTGGTCAGAGAGAAGAGCACTGAATATGAAAGGTCATTACATTTGTTTTGTTTTTTTAAAGGTCTGGAAATGTCCTTTTTTTAAATGTTATCTGAACAAACACAAGTTTAAGAACGTGTGAAATGTTCATGTCATACAGCAAGTCAAGTCAGTGGTGATTTATGTAGCACATTTAAAAGAACCTAAAGCACTGTAAAGGCCTAATATCAGTAAACTGGTGGAGTCAATCAAACGATTTAGTGGGTGTTGGGTGTCTGTGGCAGAGCTGTAAGTAAAATAAAAAACCTTATGGCCAGAGAAAACAGCAATTAAAAGACAGATGACAGAATTACATGATGAATCACCTCATCTTTTAATTTTCACTTTCCTTTTGAATTCAACATATATTCACGCACACCTGTCTATTTTTTCAAATGACACAAAAGATGTCACAGCGAAGTGTCTGTGTTTGGAACTTGATGCAATTATTTTTAAAAATGTGTAAAAACTGAACAAACCGAACCTTTTCATTAATGAGAACAACAAAGCTATAATAATAACAATGACAAATGTACACAAATCGTATGATCTTGACCTGCTCTTAATGTCGTATCCATGACGTGCGTGTGGCCACATCTTACCATTCTCTGTGTGAGGCCCAGGCCAGGCCCTGCCAAACGCTGATGGGTAGTGGCTTTGACCAAACTGCACCTCTGAATGTGGCCCCGGATGTTGTGTTTGAGGAAGAGGCTGTTGTTCTGGTGGCGAGTAATCCCTCCAGTCTCTTCTCTCCTGAGAAAACATAAATCCAGGTCCCTGAGAGAGGGTAACAAGGACGATCACTCAAGAGAAATTTGACATTAAATGCAAGACTTAAACACTGACTAACATTGCAGATAGATTTCTTTGCTATAGGTTCAATGCATGCAGCACACACAGTATCAATCTTCTGACCTGGTTGTGTAGAGATGTGTATGCAGGGATATAACCATGTGCGTTCACATGTGAGGTTGTCTCCTCCACACTGCTCATCTTCATCCCTGGAGGTAAAACCAAGAAAGCAGGATCACAAAAAAATGTACAAGCACAGAGAGTAAATGTGAGTAGCAATATTCTTTGAACCTCACTAGCCTAATACATTTTAGCAGGTTCACACAACGAACATGTGTTTTCACACTTTTCACATCTTTCTATTTTAATGTGTGTTATGCAGAGAGTGTGCAACGTTAAACCTGTTCATTTCGAGAGTAAACCGTTAGCCAGGGTAGCTTGAACTGCTCTAGTGTGACAAAAGCTGTTGTTGTTGCTTGATGGCAGAGACTTAGTTATGCAAGGCTGGAGGTCGTCTCGTTGAGTTATGTGCACCCTTGCACTTAGTAACCGAAGCCCTCTTAAAAAAGCACAGCAGCCTTTTTGGTACATGCTTTGGCTTCCTTTGTACTTCCTGCTTCATCAGAATCAGCAGCAGTGGTGCATGTGCGTGTGAAAAAAACATTGCCAAGAGGCTATAAACAATGTGAGATGTAGCAGTGTATTGTTCATGCAAATTAGGCACTGCTGTGGCACACCTTTGGATGTTTAACTTATTATAAAAGTTTGGACCATATAAAATGTTTTTTTTTTTTTTACAAATAACAGTGTACATCTTGCATTGTATATGGGCGGTTGAATAGTTTTTAGACCATAAACTGCATTTTTGATGGATAATTTCACAATCTTACCTTTCTTAGCTTCCTCTGGAATGACTCTGTAGACTTTGTAGGGCTCTGAGATGTCCAGTTGACTTCTTCCCACTAACTCGTCAAAGTCATTGCTTTTATTAAGAGCACAGCGTAGTCTAGTTTTCCATGTAGGGGGGTCCGGCTTGTCGATTCCTTCCTTATGTTTTCCCTTAAACAATGCCCATGCCTGTAACATAATTGAAAAGATTTAATCATACTTCTTCTTGAGGCATGCCATTTTAAAAGTGAAGGCTCTGAAGAGTTAATAAGAGTGCATTTAAAATGACTACTGATCTGACCTTGAATAGTGCAGCATCCTCGTCTCTGTTGTAGTCTTGTTTCCCTGCATGTTTCCACGGAATCCTGAAGATGGATTTTTCATCGTTCTCCCAAACGAGGCCGGGATATCTCCCGCTGTCGATCTGATCAATCAGCCACTGCCTCAGTTTGCCATTGCCGCAGCTGACCGACAGGCCACCACTCTCATCCAAGTTCATCTGTGCACAAAGAATCATGATGAAGCAGGTGAGAATGGAAGACTCTTGGTTGTAATAAGTATAAATATATCAGTTAATTAAAATATTTATGATGTTTTGCAATTGTTATACTTTTATTTTATAATTGCCCTTCTTGTGGTAAGTCTGCTCCACATGCGTTTTCATACATGCAACCCCACACTGTATCTTTAAAATGAGGCTATCTAAAGTCTTTTTAGTTTCAGACACTTTTGGTAGGCCTACTTCTCATTTACAATTCTAATGTTTTGGGGAGAGGTCTTATTGACTGTTTATTACTGTAATTGTATAAAAACTCCCTCTACACGAATCAATAAAAAAACATGAGTCAATTTGGCAGCAATGTACGGTAAAGAAAAAGAGCAATATGTCAATTTAGATTTAAACCTGACCAAAACAGCCAAACAGAAACTGAATATTAAAGGGAATAAAACAAATCTAGGCTACCAAATTGACGTCAACTTGAGATTCCACCTGTCAGTGCTGACACACACACTTCAGTGTTGTTAATAATTTCTCATGTTGAACACACAAAGTCTCATCGTAAAGGAGCTGCAGCCACTTACCTTTAAACTCTCTTTGCTCCTCGGCTGAAATCTGCTTAGCTCTCGCTGTCCTTTTTCTTAAACGTTATCACATCTTGATGTGTGATAGGGAGGAGGGGCCTGTGGGGCTTCACGCTGCTTTTCAGAGGTTCAAAAGGGAGATGCGCAGCAATGGGGCGCACATTTCTGTGAAACTGGACGCCTACACGGAGCTGCGGTGGGGAATCCCTCTCGTGTCACCCGGAGCAGACACCGAGCTGAGTGGAGTGGAACAATTGTGTGCACACAAAACCGAGCAGAAAATATCGACACTCATCCCCACATGTTTTTTGTTTTTCTGAAGTCTGTGAATTCACCTCATTTTCCGTTTTCAGGTCAAACGCTGACAAAAACCTGTTACGCCGAATTTTGATTTTCACGGTAGAAGATATTAGGACGAAAAGCTTATTAAAAGGCGCGTGGCTCATTTATTAAAGCGTCTATTCCAGGTAATTGTGTGCATTACTGCCCCCTAGTGTCTGTGTCCGTGTGTGCCATTATCAGTACTTTGAATTCTATTTAGTTTATAATCTTTAAAAGTAATTGTTGATTTTGATCTTTATTGTGCCTTACAGTCTACAGCAGTGGTTCTCAAAGTGGAGTCCCAGGACCTCCAGGGGTCCGCGGACCATAGCTTGGGGGTATAAAAAAATGTGAATTGCACCAATAAAATCACACAGTCAACATATCAGCTCTGATATGATCTTGACATGTTTGTCACTTCATAGTCACGATAAAAAAAAAAAAGAAGTATAAATGTAGCCTCATTCTATTGTGGCAAAGAATTCCATTGCACATGAATACATTCATATGTGCTTATCAACAATACCATAATGAGGGGGTCCTTGGAAAAAATTCTCATCTGAAAGGGGTCCATGATCTAAAAAAGTTTGAGAACCCCTGATCTACAAAGACCACTAAAAAGAAAAGAGTGTGAAAAGAACATGATTCTGTGGTTGTGATGCCACCATGCATGACCTCGCTTGCACATTCGACAAACAGGAAAAGAACCAGGAAACAGAGACATAAACACATCACAGAATGTATCTTATCACCTCCAATATGACAGCCCACCAACTGACAGGCTCACCCAACACTTAACTTTTCTCCTTTTATTTCAAAATTTTACATTTTCATGACACCATACAAAACAGTCTGTTTGCAACATTTATAATTTAGAAAACAAAAACAAAAAACATCATGCAAAGCTAAACTTGAAGAAAAAAAAAAGTGCTGTACAAGTAATGGTCTCTTCCAGTGGTAGTGTCTGTGATATGTAAATGATCATTTCAGCAGTGATAAACATCCTGCTAGTAGTTCATTCCAGTGCACAGTAGACTTCCAGAGAGGTCCGATGTACTAGAGATCACATGGAGGGGTACTTTCAAGGCTGGACGGTAAAATATCTGATTAAAAGAGTGGATCAGATATCTCCTGGTGGGGTAGATGGCTGTTTTTTCACCTCCTTACCATTGACTTTAGACGCCCTTGCAAGCAAGTCCTGGACATCAGCCTCATCATTGAAGGGGTTATCCTTATATTCTATCTGAAGCCATTGTCTGAACTACAGGAAGAAAAAAAACATCTTCTTATGACATTGCAACTAATTCTAAAAAAACCCAAAAAACACTGATAGTTTACTCTCTTATTCCCTGTTTATTCAGTTAAAAAATATACATTTCCTATCTCTGGTACACAAGCTACTAATACTCAGTTTCCAGGGCTTACCTCATCTGCTTGATTCGCCTCAAACTCCTGCAGCTGCCGCTGAAAGCCCAGGTTGGGTCCGGCACAGGGCCGAGCCACCCTGACTGCTGCGAGTGCCTCCTGCCAGCCCAGTCCTGTCACTGTCATGATGTAAGCCACCACCAGGGTGACACTGCGCGACACACCAGCCAAACTGGAAGAAGAGAAGGATAGACAAAGATATTTGACACTATTTAACTTCAGGAGAACTCTTTTGAGTGTGCTGCAAGGTGCAAAGTCCTTTTCATTTTGAATAGGTATGAAGAAGAAATAAGAAAATACATTTCAGTAGGGTAATCCAGGATTGTGCTTGAGACATATAAACAGGGAATAACACAGCTGGTTTGATTCTGTATCACAAAGCGGTGAAGACAGAATAAAATATAACAATTATTTGGTAAAATGAGGAAACTAAGGTGTAGAAACTGATTAGATATACATTTAACAGTTACAAACAGAATAGTATAAGAATTAAAAACCTAATTATTCAAATCTTATGTTTAGTAGAGAGCCGTTTGGCAATGCAAATTGGATACTGTAAAAAGCCTCTTGATCCAATGTGCTTCTGAGAAGACCCTCTGTCTACCCAAATATAACTCCCCCCTGTGAACATATGGTCAGCTACCATGCAGCAAACACACAATGTGCCTCTACTGTGATACTGTACTCCGTTTTGGGAAGTTCAAGAATAGGCTTCTTGCTTATCATTTAATCTCCTCTGTGCAGCGGTAACACATGGCTTCACTCGACGGCATGGTACATGACCTCATTCGTAGCTCTAGATATAGAACCCAACAAGATAGATGGAGGTACTTTAGCTAGTTCAGCCACTAGAGTTGCTTATCTTGGTTAATAGAGCATGAGTGAAGCTTGGATCCGGCATTGTTAAAAATATACAGGCTTTGTTTCTCTCACCAGTGAACCAGGCAGCCTTCTCCCTTCAGGCGGGACTCATGCATGAACATTATACTTTGTTTAAAGTACTGGGTCCTGTGGGAGACAAACAGAAATTATAATTGGCTAGGATCATATTAAACTATAATGAGCACTTTAAAAAATCTGCTCTTATGTTGTCCTCAAACTCACACACATTTAAAGACGGACTGTTTACATCCGTGCACGTCTGGTTTTTTTTGTTTTTTTTGTTGCACATGCAGAGCGCAGATAGTTTTAACCCTGAAATGTACCATCCTGGATGGAGCAGGATAAGGGTGTGTTTATCTCAGGTTTTAGAGAGAGTCGGAGTCATGTTTCACAGAACAGGTTCCCAACACCTCACACTGTGACATAAGAACTGTGAGGCAACCGGGCCAGAGAGAGAGAGAGAGAGAGAGAGGGAGAGAGGGAGAGAGAGTGACAGGGGCGTTAGTGTGCATTTGTGTGTGTAAATTAGGAGGTAGAGGGGTGGGTATAAATAGAGGCACAGCACCTACCGTCATGCTTAAACTGCAAACTGATCAGCTGAGTTGCCTTCTCAGCACAGAAGCCGTCTGAAATGGGAATTTAGTCTCGGAATTTTTTCAGATGTTTATTTGATCAGGGTATCATTCTGTGACACTTGAACCAAATTTTGGATCTTTCATCCCCAGACTGCATGCTGCAGTGCACAACCCCTGCATGTGTCTATGCACACTACAGACAAAAGAGCTGCATGTGACTGTGATCTATTCTAACAATGAGATCACAACGAAACGCTGTTAACGCATATCATTTACACGTTAGCTTGGAGAAAATGAACTTAATACTCCCACACAGTGCAGCCTCAAATGGATGAGGATCTCTCTCTGTCTCTCGGCCTCAGCCTTTTATTATTGCTTGTGTGTGTGTGTGTGTGTGTGTGCGTGTGTGTGCGTGTATTGCTGCACATTTTTGGTACGTACAGGTTTTGTGTGGGCAGGTCAGCTGCTGAAATGCACAGATAGGTCATCTCCTGGGGGACAAAGAATACTAGTTACCTTACAGCAGCAGCCACTTCCTCTATGCAACAAACACAAATCGATTAACAGCAGGTGGTAGATTGATTCATGTGTGTGTTGCTAAAGGCAAATACAAGCTGTGCTACTGTGTGGAGGAATAAGGCAATCAAAAGCTGATTTATAGACACATTCATATTTTACATTACAAAGTTGAGAACAACAGCTGCTTTTGTATGGGCAGAGAAACGTAACATCCATAAGAATACCTAGATAATATAATAATGAAGCCCGATTGCACAGTCCACATTGACCAAGCAGGAACAACCGCCTACTCTCAAACCCACACAAGAACACAATTCAGGACACTGACCAAACCAACTGTTGTTGACTGGCATTCTTCAGGATTCTCCAACTATCACGAGTGTGAAACTTCTCTAGTTGTTGTAACTCACTGACAACTGAGAAATGTTTGCTCAGTCAGGAGGCAGCCTGATGGAACCTCATCCTGCACGACCTGACAGACCGGTTTGTGGTCTGTTCAGATTCGTGAGAAATGTATCCTGACAGGCCAAGAGGGTCTCAAAAAAATCTGATCCATTCATCATTACTTGCTTGACCACTTTGTGTAGAGCTTTAATGAGAAGCGTAAGACAACTTAATACAAATGTCATATAGCAAGGAGAGTGTCTTACCTGGAGAATTGGAGCGGCACTGTCATGAATGGACAGGATGTGTGTGATGTTGTTTCTGGCTAACTGTTCTCTGTCTCTTGCATCTAGAGTAAGCACATACCACAGGCATACACTTTCATGGCCACTATAGAATTAAAATTGATAAAAAATTGCACAAAGACAAACCTTTGAAATTTCCCAGATACAAGTCAGGCAGGACCTATGAAGACAGAATTAGAGGTTGAAGCAGACAGAGCATCAGATGCTCAGACAAATCAGTTAAGATTTACACAACAGCCTGAAGTTATATGAAGTTATTTGCCTAATGAGATATTCTAATCAATAATAATAATAATAATATTCTCATCAATACGGTTTAATTTCACAGTAAAACCACAAAAGTTAACAAGTTATGTGTGTAATTATTTTAAACAAAATAATCAGATAAATAATTTAGGTAGCTTAATCATTTTTTTTCTTCTGGGCTTACACAACTTTACTTTTGCTAATTCTGGCAAAGGCTGTATGAATATTGATAAGCACCACCATCTCCTTAACTTCACTCAAAATGCCCAAGACCACGTTCGTACGTCAACTCAATAGTCGCGTGCAGCGGACAGAAATCCTACCTTATTGACTCCATTACCCATGCTGAAAACCCGCAGGAAGGACAATGGAGAAAAGAAATGTTCCCTCGATGTTTCAAAACGCGTATGAAGCGGACTCACGGCTTCCCGAACCCACTATAGGAGTGCAAATGCTGCTGCTCCACGTCCAAGCAAACCGAGCACCGCTGGCCGAGCTCCCCGCTTTGAATGCTGGGAAATGTAGTTTCTTCAATAAAGCGAGTGGACTTCATGGTGAATTATATTAGTTTTTGCGGAGGCAGGCCCTTTGTAAAACCAACACCGTCATTCTTGTTCTAAATTAATCCGAATACTACTTATGTATTTTCCCATTGGAAAAAATACTTAACTCTTAGATAAAGTTCACAAATACAACATACAGGTGCAAAATTAGCAAACCTCAGTGTAGATATGAGCATGTGTTTACCAATTTACCAACTTGGAGTGAGATCGAATACAAATACTTCAAAATTCTTTTTTTCTACGGTTTAAATAGAGCCTATAATTTCTTTGCATTCATCAAATAGGCAACAATCAAAATGATGTTGTTGAAAATAACAGTTGTGCAAATTGGACAGAATATAATATATTACTTTATTGATCTCTAGAGAGGAAATGCAGGCGTTGCAGCAGCAGTACAGGAATAAACAAAAAATAATAATAAAATAGTAACATTTTGAAAAATAGTAGAGAAGATACAGAATATGGGGTGAACTCAACAGGACAATGTAGAAATTATGTGCAGTGGTTGGCAGATTAAAGTGACCAGTGGTGATTTAAAATATAATAATACATAGGTAACATTATTATTATTAGTTATAGTATTATTATAAGTATGGCAAACATGTCAAATGGGGAAAAAATGGGATAAGGCTTTTGCTGCATTCAATCATTGTTTCATTAACCTCTGTGTGCCTTTGAATTGCCCCCCGGGAGTGATAACGTTTTTTTTAATTGAAATTAATTGATTACCACACCAAAGTACAACACAATCTAAATGGATTGTGACAATGTTTAAGTGTAACCTTGCGTCTTTATATAATGATCAGAGGTGGAGAAACAGATCCAGGAGTGCGTGCCTTTCAAGCAAAAGGTCATCCAGACACCACCCTCCCCCAGGGGAAGAGCCAGTCAGCAGCAACCTGACAGATAAGGTAAGACAACTTACACAAATGGATGTTATAGTGTTGTGGTTGCAGAGGTATTCACTTTAAAGTTCTTCACTGATTCTCATCACATGTCAACAGGAAATAATGCTGCTACCGAGGCCCCACATATCAGCATTTTTACACCACAGATACAACAGTTAGTTCAACTTCCTGGTAATCTGTTGTACTCGGAACAGGGAGTAACCTCCAGATTCAATGTCATTCATTTATCACAGACATTTTCCAAATAACCTGAATATTACAGACAATGATCTTTAATGATAAGAAATGGAGGAAATGCAAACCGCTTTTATGTGGCTTTTGTGTGCGAAAGGAGGAATTTATAATGTGGCTGTTGACAAATAGGCTGCTCAAAATACATCGTAAAGCTCCCACGCAGTCACTGACTACAGTTCAGGTGGTTTCCCATTCTAGTTTCAAACCAATTCTTGTTTTATCAATGAACTTTTTTAACTTATGCATTTTGCTTCCAAAATAACACAGTTATTATTATAAGTGTTTGGTCTCAAAGTAGAGTTTGTAGCTGAAATTGTGAAATAAATGCATCTATAATTGTGTTACAATATCATAACTCATCTCAAATTGCCAAACTCACTCCAACTAGCCTACAAAATAAAGTTCACTGGGCTGCAATAAATAATTTAACCACTAGGTGTCGACAATGCTCTACAACTTGATTTATAGCGGTCCCATTTCAGGTGATTGTTTTTAAATCTAAAACCCCTATTTAACAGAAACATGCAGACAGCAATATTATGCTGCTGTCCGTGTTTTTTTATGTAATACGTTTCAGACACAAAACATCTGAAGTTGCCATTTGACGGTTATCTGTAATCGACTTGTTAGGCTGTTTGTAGTTTTCATTTCCTAGTCTGGTTTCGCTTTTGAACGACAAAACGTCTTAGAAAATCCCGGAACTACAAACACAGTACTCTACTACGAGGATAGTACAAGACTTTCAGGTAACAGCTTTAAATACTCCAGATGAGTTTCCCAAACGGAATTGAATCAGGTGTTTCATGTAGTTTGTCGCTTGAAAGAGTCTGAAGGCTGAGTGAGTGAGTTGCATAAACTTTTTTCTAACTTGTGGATGTCAAGCTAGCTTACATCCTTAGCTTGCTGAAGTGTTATCGACGTTTGGAGCGTCTGTCTCTCTTAGTACATTAGTATTTGTTGTCGGTGTTTTTTGTTTTTTTTCCTGTCTTGCGTTAACGTGAGTGGTTGTGTACATTGTTTTCTTGTTTCTAAAGAGAGATGGCCACCGCGCCACAGTCTTTACTTCAAATGAGGTCGACTGATCTCATCAAAAAAGAACCTCTGGCGTATGGAGGCTTTGGAGACGTTTACCTGTGCTACCATGTAACCCTCGGACAGGTGGTGTTGAAGACTATATATACAGGCCCTCTTCGTAATGAGTAAGTAATGAGAACATCTGGTACTGTGTGGAGTATGCTGGGTATTTCCCCTAAATGCTAACTGGTGTCATGTGCCCCTTCTGGACTCTTTAACACAGGCTCCCAACACAAGCCAAACTGATGGGCTGTTTCTCCTTTCACTTCTCACATCTTGTGAAAATCACTTTAACAACATAGTTTTATGCTGACTGTAGAATTGGGCCGATGCAATGTTATTTACAAGCCGTGTGTGTGAGTCCATCTTCAGGCTGCTTGTTAGTGAAAGCATGATCTGATTTCTTGGTACTTCCTTTTAACTACTAGAGAGAAATGTTTGAAAAGAGGATGTTAGTCTGACAATCACTTCAAATCAAATCCATGAAAACATCTTCTCTCTGTCAGTACTTCTGTCTAATTCTTCTTCATTTGTGTTTCTATTGCAGGGTTAGCATGGTAATTAATGGGCTATATGTCATATAATATAACAAATACATCAAGTGTACCTAGCTGTTTGCTGATCCTCTCTAAACTCAAAGTCTGTGCTCATCTGCGTGGAACTTATTTTTATGGAACATGAGTGTATTCATTTCTTTGGCAAAGCTTGTCTGAATGATGGTTGCTAAATGTAGAAGTTGTTCAGAAAAGGTTGACGTTCATACTGGAGAAAAATGTGGATCAGTCTCATCATGGCTGATATCTACTAAACAAGTAGTTTGGTAGATTTCCTCAGTCCGTCTCTCAGTCAGCTACATGATGCAAATAGTGCCCATTTGTAGGACATTTCTAAAAGAAAAAAAAAATTATATATATATATGTTGCTTTATTTTCCAGGGAAAGTAAAAAGTCACTGTTGGAGGAGGGGAGAATCTTGGCAAGCCTGAACCATGAGCGGGTGGTGAGGCTGCTGGGTGTGATCATGGAGGATAGAGACTGCTCGCTAGTGATGGAGCTCATCCCCAGAGGCAACCTGTTGGTCATGCTCCAGATGGTCAGCAACTTTAATATCTGTAGTTGACTTAAAAAGGGAGAGATTTCACATGGCAGTCTGTTTTCTCCGTTCCTTTGTAGCATATGATAACTTATATTATAATAATTACACATAAATAACCTCATTTTCAGGTCACTGTGCCAGTATCCATCAAGGGCAGAATCATCTTAGAGATTTTGGAGGCGATGGTCTACCTCACAGAGAGACATGTTGTACACAAGGACATCAAGCCAGAAAACATTTTAGTGGACAAGGATTTTCACATCAAGGTATACAGCCAACTAATGCCAGTGACACATTTATCATTCTGACATCATTCATGCATGTAAGCGCAGTGTTTTATCCTCCGTGTCTCTAGATTGCAGACCTGGGCCTGGCCATCTGCCAGACATGGAGCAAGCTCACCAGGGAGGAGTCTCGCAGGAAGAGTCGTATGGGGCTGTCAGCTGCAGCGAGAGGGGCCGGCACACTGAGCTACATGGCCCCCGAACACCTGGAGAGCATACACACACCATCCACTGAGAAGTCTGATGTTTACAGCTTTGCTATTGTAGTTTGGGTCATCCTCACAGGAGATGAGCCATATGCAAGTGAGTGCCAGAAGTCCAAATAACCTGACACATTTTGTCCATACATTTTTTTTTAAACCCTTGAGGAGCTTTTTGTTTTTAAACAACCACTGCCTGGTTAAGCATCTAATAGGCTTGTTTATAAGTTAAAAGAGGTTATGGTACATAACTTTGTCTTAATGCAGATATCCAAATGAAGTGTCTTTTCTCATTCCAGATGCCAGGAGTGAAGACCAAATGAGCCAGTGTGTCCGAAAGGGGGACCGACCAGCAGAGGGCGATATTCCAGACGACACGCCTGCAGAGATAATAGAGCTCATGAAGAGGTGCTGGTATCACAATCCAACGCAACGTCCAACATTCAAAGGTGCGCCCGTTATAATGTTTGTTTGTAGGCTACCTTCCGTTGTGGAAAAGTGACACAGATTTACTAAATGTTCTGTGATTTGTGCCAGGCTGCAGGGTTTTACTTTTGCTGTCAGCTGTGTTAACTTTCTTACTTGAACTTCGAGTGAAGACGTTTGCCCCCTCGGGGGTTTTATCGCGTGCACTCTTTGTGATCTTACACTTGTATATGTGTAATGACAATTAAAGTGGAATCTCACATCTCATCTTCTCATCCCCGTGTTCTTGTCATCGCAGAGGCCTACAACCTCTTCCTCCCTTTCTACATGGAAAAGCTTGAGCCCGATGTAGAGGAAGATTTACGAGGCCTGAGGGTAAAACAGATGTTTGATGTTGCAGTGGATGAGAAGTTAAAATGATGACAGAAAAAATGAGAGTCCTGACTATTTACCATCACTATTTACCGTTCAATTTGTATTCAGGATTCCTACGAAGGCCCTGATGATCTTATTGAGAAGATGAAATCTTTATCAATGACCTACGATTGTTTGTCAGCAGGTGAGTATTGATAGTGATCCTGACAGCCTTGATATTCTGTGCACATTTCATGACTTTTGAATGACTTCAAAGTTGTTAAAAACGTGAGTAGCTTTATTGCCTCTACTCATCTTTTTTTATTCTATTAGATTGCCCCGCTCCTTTGCTGAGTTCAGAGAGAGCTGTGCCCGTGCCAGTTGAAGCCAGTATCGAGGACCTGCATGGCAACCAGTATGAGCCGTGTGACGTTTCTATCCAGTCGGATGCAAAGGTAGATTGTGGCCCTTCGGCTCTGGAGGACAAACTGGATCGGGAGTTTCAGTACCACAAACATGGTAGCTATATGAGTGAGAACCAGCCTGATGCTGCCAACTGCCACCATCTAAACAACTCGAATCCTTTCCTGAATAGTCCCTTCAGTACTCCTGATCACGCCATAAGGCAACCGGAACAAGACAAACCCTCTTACGCATCCTCTGTCCATTCCTGGACCAAAGCTGAGCCGGTGCAGCCCACCAGCCATGAAGATGCTTTTTACAGCCCAACTCCTGGTGTCTGCGAGTCCATGAACTCTTCCATACCTGCCCCTTTATACCTGCCAATGTCTGCCAGCACCTCCTGTCTTCCACAGTTTAACCAGCAACACCCAAACTCCCACTATAACCGCCAGCAGTCCTGGCCGACTTACCCAGTATCTGATACGTCCGCTCCTGACGTCAACCCTGGGCGTCTTCTGACACCTTGCAAGAGTAACTCGCCACAAGATCAGGGTACGTTCAAACATGTTTTTTTTTTTTTTCTCAAAGCAGTGCTAAATGCGAAAGACGCCACTAGCAACCTCTCTCACCTCCGACTAAAAATCTAAAATGTTGTGTGTTTGCTCTTTATGCAGGATCTCTTTTCATCCAAAATGCCAGCGGGATCCAGATTGGGAGCAACAACACAATGAGCATCAGAGGTTACGACTCCACAAATAGTCTGTCGTCCCAAACTTCTAACGGCTCAGCGATCTCGCGTATCAAAGAAGGCATTCTGAAATACGGTAACTAACCTCCATTCTTTTTATGGAGTTGATACGATCGTATGTGTGTGTGCTTCGGTTGCTCATCGTTCCCTTCCGGGTTCCTTTTTCTTTTTCTGCCAAAAAAATCAGAAACTGAAAGACGGCCAGATTTATTTGATGTGTTAGCTAAAACAGCAGACACACTGTGTGGATTCTGGAGGTCGGACATTTTAATTTACATCATTAAAATGTTGAAAGGCCAGTATAAATGCACTAATTGCTGAGAGCTCAAATAAATATTGCAACGATTATCATGAGTTCAAAAGTTCAGCGCAACTCTTTGAACCCAAATTTCCCTCAGGGATCAATCAAGTATTTCAAAAATTCTTACCAGTCCAATTTGAGCTGAACAACATCTCATCAGATTTGAAGTAGTTGCCCTCATAGATGTGTCTCTTGCCCCTTTCAGAGGACCACGCTGTGACCGAGGAGCACCTCGATCTGCTCAGGGAAAACATCGGGAACAGGTGGAAGCGCTGCGGGCGGCGGCTCGGTCTGACCGCGGTGGAAATAGAGACCATTGAGCACGACTGTTACCGCGACGGTCTGCCAGAGATGGTGCACCAGATGCTGGATCGTTGGAAGATGAAGGAGGGAAGCATCGGCTGCACAATTGGAAAGCTTTGTCGAGCTGTGGACGGATCCATAAAGGTAGACATCATCCAGAAGATATTGGACACCTGCGGTCATTCGCCCTAAAAATCATAAACTTTGGCAGATCTGTCATTCCTTCTAAGTGACTTCCTGCTCATGATTGTTGTATTTTGGTTCAACTAAAACCAAACGGAGAACTTATTTTGGCTTGGAATTGTCGTGTATACAGCCAAAAAATGTTTAATGTGTTGGAAAAGCTGGAGCCCCAAAGATGTATCAATCAGTATGTTTAATCAGTTTACGGCTATACACAGTTTTGAAACGTTTCTTTCTGAAACAGTGCTTGTGATTATGATTTTAAAATATGTGTCATCAAGACGTTTCTTCAAATACGCTCAATATGGTCTTCACATCACGCAGAGAAGCGTCACATCACTGGTGCACACTGAAATGGCCGGGAGGAGGTGGTTGGTAGTTTGTCATCGAGAGCCAACGTAAAAACAAAGAAGTGATTTGTTTGAATCGTTCCTGTTACAAAACTCTCTTTCAGTCTCTTTGTTGATAATCGGTGAATGTCATGTCTCTAAAATGTATATCAATCTTAAAACTCCAGTCAGTGCCTTAAAAAAAATACTCATGGAAAACTCAACAGCTCAGCCAAGTCAGTCTTTGTTGGAAGACACTCGAGGTGAGTCGTGTGAGCCACAAAGAGTGCTGTAAAAAAATATATATATAAATTGAAAACGGTACACGCGTTGTAAACTTCTGCACTTAAGCAAGACATTTATTTTCTTGCTTTGATACAAATCGTCAATAAATGTAAATTTGTAAAGATCGCCTTTTCACAACACTGAATAACTTTTCAGTAGAGCAGTAGATATTTACGGTTTGTGTGACGGCCATTCTAATCGTCGTTTGATTGTAAATTACTTTAAAGAAGTTATGGCCCAGATTCAGTCAGTGTATGTGTGTCATAGTCTGGGATGGTTTGAATACAAACAGCCATCGAGTGAATTAGACGTGGACTGTAACTCAGTCATATCCAGGGACACATAATGTGTGATAAACTTTATCAAAGGGAGTGTGAACACAAGAGGTGTTGAAACTGTAATTGTAAACACGGGGTGGGGTCGGTGCTGGGGAGGGTCTTACTATGTGAGAACTGTGTGTCCACTAGAGGAAGTTTTAAGTGTTGAACTCCTGTTTCTAAAGATTACTCCTAAAATGCATGAATGACTTCTAAGTAATAGAAGGTGATTGTCTTCAAACTGATGAAATGATGCACTGTACTTTATCGCGTATACAGTTTTTTGAATCAGCTCCAGAGACGGCCTCGTCCTTGACTTGTGTTCATGTTTTGTTTTTTTTAAAACTGACGTGCAGCATCATGAAAACCTGTTTTTCACTCTTCCAAATAAACTGTTTGTACAGACGGTATGTTTTATGAACTCTGGAGTAAAGGTGTTTTTTATGCTTTGAATCACTTGAGCTGTAATTGTTTCTTGTTCAGCTGATTCTTTCTGATTTTGTCCCACGACATTCATTACAGTTAAATGCTGAAAGCACGACAACAAGTAGACAGCTGTTTCTGACTACACTACACTATACACACACACACTTTTTCTTCTTTAATGTTGACATTGAAAAAACAGGTTTTGAATCAAATCAACATTGTTGTGCATTACATATGTATACACACATATAATGCAAATCAAACTGGTAATGTTGTCGTATTTGAATTGGTGAGTTTGATAATTCCTCAGACAAACCAATGAAATGTAATCCCTCCATGCTGTTAACCACGATTGATAAGATGCTTCCATACAAATGTGGGCAGGCTTTCTCCTTTTGAAACAAAATTATTTACATCCATTTCACATTTACAGACGCTAATAAAAAGGCGCCCTGATTATTGATAGATCTTATAATTAGCTTGTGTTGCATGATAAGAACAATAGCAGGAAAAGCAAATCAATGTTTTAAGGGGAATACAAAGTGACTGTACGAGACAAGCTGATAACAACTCTTTGTGATAATGCATCTCCAAACCACAGCTTAAGCTTTTCAAAGAGAGATTTGGTCCTGAGTGATTGATTAAAATCCATTCAAGTCATGTTTACTTCGCACAACGGATTAACACAGCACAACAGTGCGAGACATAAACATTACGCCTGTGAATCTACTTTCACCTGCGTAATTCCACCTATTTATTTTCTCCCCTCTCCCTTTTGAAGTTAATCATGTCAAATAAAGAAATATTCAGTTTTCATCATAATCATATTACACTGTACATTACAAAAAAACGGGTTGACATTTTCAGATAAGACTGTGCTGTTGTGTCGACGGTTTACTGACGTAGCACCATAAAATAGATTCCTGTATTGAGTAAAAAATACTCGGGTAAGGAAAGGGTTAAGAGTTTGTGATGGGGAGAAACTCTGCAGGAGGTACAGAGCGTCCGAGGCGGTGTGAAGGTGTGAGGAACATGATGTCCATTGTTGTGTTTGTGTAGGTCATTCCAGATGTGTTTGTTCAACACCTTATTTGCCTCTATGAAGGTTTATTCTCTGATGGGCCCACTGCCCAACAGAACTGTAGTATTGCTTAATATGTAAATGATGTCATCTGAAACTTGACTATAACATGACTATAATAAACCTCCTATAAAACATCCACTCATGAACATTTCTGGACAGTCTGACTCACTTTCTGAAGTGGCTCTTTCACACGCTAATTTTCATGAATTGAATCAACTTGGTCATTTTTTCGGATTATATCATTTAAATCTGTCAACCATCTAATCGAGTAATTCTTCATTTAGATTGCTCAAACTGTAATACACAGGCTACACATGTGCTGTATGTGTCTGACATTTACAAGTCAAGCTAATGTCTCCTTTCTAGCCTACTGGAAGTCTATTTAAACGGAAAGGACGTGTGAGTTCTGCTGCTGTGTTGTCGTATGACCACGGCCCAATATATATGAAGAGAATCCACAGTCTGCTTCACGAGTTCATCATTGAACATTGACCACAGAAACAACCCCCACCTAACAACAAGTCTCTCAAAGTAGGAGATTTTCCCCGTCTCCGACTGAAGGAGGAAGCGTCTGAGGGCAGGAAATGATGTCAAAAGGATGCTGCGGTAGTCAGTGTCAAAGCAGTAGAGTTGAATTAGATTGGTTACTGTTGTCAACATTTGCAACCAATCGCCCTTCCAATTCGATCTTTGTTTAACTTACAGCTCGACTCTCACACCAGCTCAAATGAAGCACGGTGGGTGACGGAGAAAACAGACACATAGCTGGAATGCTAACATTTTGAATAAAGTGACTTCCAAAACAACATCATCACTTCTGCCAGAACGTGACCTACAAAAACATGTTCGGAGATATTATGTAAACAGAAACTAAACACTTGTTTTCACAGTTGTGAAACATGAACCTGAACTTTTCTAGAAAATCCAGGACTGTGCCAGTTTCCTTGATATTGCATAATGCACTCACTCATCAGCTCACCCCGACTTCATGTGCAAGATTTACTAGGGGGCTGGCAAAAGAAAGTCCGGGCAAAGTCGAAGTGAAAAAATTCTGCTGTTTGTGTTCACACATGCCTGTAGTTTTCTGCACTTTCATGCAAGTGTGAAAGCACTATAAAGCCATTTTCAAAGCTTAACATTTTGAGACTATTTCAGGCAGACTGACCCTGAAATCCATCTGCTCTGGTTATTCACAATTTCACCTCACAGTGGAAGACTAACCCTGAGGCAAGGTATTGTGTTAAAGGAACAAGGCAGACGAGGCCACAGAGTCAGCTTTAAGACATTAATAATAATATTTGCCATATATCAATGCTATGTGTAGTTGAAATAACAACAAAAGAGTGGAGGAGTACATACTGGCAGACAGAAAACATGATGCAGTTGCGTAATTAGGTGCACTGAGATCGCAATGTAAATGTCACTTGGATACAGTCTACGGTGTTCCATAGATAGCGAGAAACAAAATCCCTCCAATCTCACTCGCTCGACAAGAGTTCTCCTGATTATATCCTTGCGCATTTTCACATCTCGGACTCCATGTGGAAAAAGAAAACACTACAGGAGCTGGCAGGAGAAACTTCAGATGAAGTGAAAAATGTGTCCGTTTGTGTTCCCACATGAAGCTCACCCCGAAAACTTCAGGAGTTTTTCAGGAATTTTGTGCAAGCGTGAACAAGGCTTAAGAGAGAAATCAAGGCCAAGCTACTTTTGCATGCCCTGGCACCATCTCTAAAGTAATGTGGAAGTTGTCTATCTCTGTAGTTCTTTTTGCACACATAATGGTCAGCAGAGACTTCTTGTGGCACACACTTTGCGTCTTCTGCTTTTGTGTTTGGTGAACTGGGCTGTCGTGATCCATACACGAGACTCCGTTGGCCGCTGGGTTTGTCACACCACAAATTTTGGGGTAGTGTCTGAAGCATTCAAAAGCGTCGTTGCACTTCTCACAATTGCGGCCCTTCAGGCTTGCAATGGGAGGTTGAGCAGAGGAGTTTGAGGAAGGGAATCTGTTGGTCTGTTCGTGGACTGTGCGAAATCTGACCCTGATCTCTGACTTGGAGCAGCACTTAGACATCCCCTCAGAGCAGAGGCAGCCCGTCACACAGCTGTGGCAAAGAGTGCACAGGTCCTTGCACATTACCCTTCTGAAGTTTGGCCTCAGCATCAGGTAGATAATGGGGTTATAGATCGTGGAAGACTTTGCAAACATGGCTGGCATGGCAAAAGCCACAGGAGGGATGTTCTCAATGTGTCCAAAGGCAGCCCACATGGACACCACAGCATATGGACTCCACGCCGCAAAGAAACCGATGCAGACTGCGACACTTAGCTAACAGGAAATAGAGGGGGAAAAATAATTACTGTTTTAATATTAATATCATGAAAAACAAGTACATGCTTTTGTATATCTGATCAGTTGAGTGTGACGTCTTCTAGATTTTTGTTATTTTACCCCTGTAGACACTAACACCACGTTAGTGCATCTCTCAATGCTCTACCCATCTTGACTCAAGTCTCAGAACGAGCTCCCTGGTTTATATTGAAAATATGAATCCTAAAGAACAGATACAAAATTCAATTTACTTTAGAACAAAGTGAATCTAGTCTATTTCTTGAGTATTTTAGGATGCATTCTTAAAATCCCAATGCTATAGTCCATCCATCCATTATCTATATTGCTCTTTCCCTGCACCAGAGGAGCTGACGCCAACCCCAGCCAGGAGGGAGAACATGCAAACTCCACACAATGAAGCCCTGTCTTATGGGGATTCTAACCTCACAGCGACAGTGTGCAGCCCTGATGCTTTAGTGTAGCTCCATATTGTTTTATTGTTTTTTCAATACTTTGTGTACAAGGGCCGGACACTAACAACAGTCATATGGTGTAGATGGAGTAAAAGATCTTTCGGCCCTTAGTTAAGATAAATCAGTTATTGAATAGAGTTATGATGATCACTATTTATCAGCGAAGGCAACCTCCTCTCATCCATCATTACACCCAGAGCCATTCCCCGCTAATGAGAAGCTGCATCAGTAGAGGACCTATTGAGGTCAGTTTCAATGTCTACAGTAGATTGATGAGAGAGGAGCTCTCCGGAGGATTCTGGTCTCTAAGGAAACGCTTTGATAATCTGGCCCTGAACCAACGCCCCCATTCTCTGGCCCTACCATCCTAAATTTGTTGCTACTTCTGTAAAACTAAGGTGTGCCAGTTTGGTTTTAATTGATACACATTATCTTTTCAGGTTTGATTATTTAATAGAGATGCACTAAAGATGAAGGCAAGCTTTTAAATATAAAAAGCAAAAAGTAAAGGACAGCTCACAAGCTTCTTTCTTCTCTGTGATTACCAATGGTGCCTCTAATGCTAATTTATAAAATATGTAATTTCAAAATAATTAGTCAAAAGAAGCCTGATCCTAATGGAATCTTTTGCATGATGAGGTTTTAATTTGTGTTTTGTCAGACGTTTCTCTTACCTTAACAATAATTGTCTGGATGCTGCTCATATGTGTTTTCCTCAATGCATGCTGCTCCATATTCTTACGGGAGGATTGCACTGTGACCAGGATGCCTGTGTAGGATGCTACAATAACACAGCATGGTACAATGTAGCAGAAGATGAACAGTGCCAAGGTGAATGAGCGTGCTGTGGAGTGCTGATTGGACAGGCGCCAGTCAATGCAACAGGCGGTGCCATAGGGCTCTGGTCCATATTTCCCCCAGTGGGCCAGCGGGGAGCAGGCAAACAGCAAGGCATAGAGCCAAGCACAGGCAATGAGCAAAAAGCCGTGAACCGAGTTAAACCTATTCCCTGTGAAAACAGATGAAATAAATTTTGAATCGTTTCAGTATTTTTAAGGTGTAATTCATATTGATTGGTTGTAAGTGTGTCAATAGCTGAATAATGGAATCTGTGGGTTGTTTCAGTCACTTGTCTGTTTATGTGATTTTTTTTTACAGAAGCTGACAAGGGCAAAAACATTAAGCAACATCGCAGACGACTTCTGTTCCAATGAACATGCTTCAAATCAGAAACTATGTAAATACAAAATTGCAAACGAAACTTCTAAATAAACACGCACACAAAACAGAGTCAAATGAAAAAAGTGTTTTAAAGCCCAAATACATGTAGTAAAAGCAAACTTGCTGAAAATTCATTAACAATGCTAAGTCAAAAAAAAAAAAAAACAGAAAAAACTAAGAAACAGAAAACCCTGTATACCCATTCATCAAAAAGTGCCCCAGGCCTGTAAGTTGCACGAAATGAAACAAGAACCAAAGCCTCTGCACATGGGGCGGGACCTAAGCACTGCAAATTAATCTCCCTAGTCTTTTTTTTCTTTTAATTAAAGAGCTATTAGTCCATTTGCTTTGTCCATTCGGTTGTTGGTTTAATGTCTGCAATCTGCTGTCTTTTTTTTTTTTTTTTTTTTGCAACGTGTTGCAGACTTCCCCATGAATGAAATAAACACAGAGGTCAAAGATTGTTTTGGTTTTACTTTGGTCCAAGCAAGAGGAATCAACAGTTTTTCTGTGGTATACTAAATCTGAAACATTTGAGCTCGTTTTTCATAAGGTTGAATTGAATTAAAAACAACTAAGTCAACATGATCAGCTTTTGTGCGAGTTGCATAACAGATAGAAGCACCAACATCTCTGATAGCGAGGACAACCAAGATGTATTGTTCATTCCCTCAAGAACATGATGTAACTCAAGAAATCAATGAAACTCTTGCAGCACTGCACTGTTTAAGACTGCATTCAGTCCTTGAAAATGCAAGCAATGAGAACTCTTATGACTAAGGCTGACCTATAAGCTTTGTCAATCTGTTTGTAATGGCTTAAGATGGTGGGATGTGTTGTCCACATTCACAGACAGTCAAAGATGAAGAAGGATACAATCATGGCTTCATGGGCAGCATGCAGCCATTGTGCTGCTTTAAGTCTTCAAATTGCCCGAATGATGATCTTTGATTTGGTATCCTGCAGGAATATGGACCACTTTGTCAAAAATACCCTCAAAGGAGGTTATTTATACAAGCTAGACACAATAGTCTTCAGATTCGTTTTCACTGTGAGCTGGACCAACGCTAGAAAGAGCAAGCGAAGCAGATTGAGTTTTGTTTCGCAGATGCAGAGACGTCCTAGAATCTTGTGTTCTATTGTTGTTATTTAGCTGGAGTGCCAAAGAACGTAAGATTGATTTTTAGCTGGACTGATTGTTTTCAAGCTAGTTTAGGTAGCACAAGAGTAGTTGGCAACTGAAGGTTAATTAGGTGAAGGATAAGTCCTTTGAAGGTAAAGAGTGGGTTGATGGAGTGGTCATGTTGCATCATCCTCGAATACACTTGATACATCGAGGCGGACAGTAGGATTGAACTAAAGGTAGCCGACTTTTGAAGAAGTGCTGGGAATATGATTGCAAAATAAAACATACAAATAATTAAACACATGTTACTATATCTTTTTGTAGTTCCATATTTTGAAGAAATTCTTCGATCATTAATTTATTTTTTGTCATATTTTGGTAATTTTTAAACAAGAAAACTGCTTGAAAACGTTTCTGTGACGCTCCCTGGGAAAACGCCATTTCTTGACTTCAAACACTGAGTCTCATTTCACTGCATTAACTAACATCACAAGTAATGCATATTGAGTGCAGCCCTCTAACTTGTCAGTCATCAAAGAAAGACTTATGTGCAGTGCTTTAGGGAGGGATTATCACTTCGTTGCCTTCCACAGATAAATCAACAATCAGACATTTTGGGATGTGATGGTTAATCCTTTTGTCATTTCAATGGGCATGAAAGCGTCTTTGAAGACTTACCATAGAACGGATAACATACTTTCACAAAGCACACCATGCTCAGTAGTGTTAGAGTGGTCAGACTGCAGATGCCAAACAACATGCCGCAAAAAGCGTATATGGAGCACACTGTTTTCCCATACAGCCACCTGCGTAGGAGGGCAAGGGGGTGTGAGAAAGTGAAAGAGGACAGTGCAAAGCAAAGAGAGAGAGAGAGAGAGAGAAAAGATCAATATAGGAGAGGCTAAAGTGGAGGAAAAGGAAAAAAGCATAAACTTGACACAGAGCATCTGTGAATTCAGAAGCAAACATACTGCTACAACAATAGAGTTACACAAAAAAAGGAAATTTATTAAGCAATATCTTGCATCAGCTACCAACAACAGAGCTTTCCATTCGCTCTTAGTAAAATACTAGTATGTTGTCTTTGTTTGCTCCTGTAGGTGTAGAGTATAATACCTGTGGTAGAAGCTGGAAGTGATCGCCATAGGGTATAAGGATATAGTCAGACCCAAGTCACTGACAGCAAGGTTGATGATGAAGTACTCAGCAGGCTTCAGGAGGTGCTTTTTCTTGAAGGAGACATAAAGCAGCGTGCTGTTTCCAAACAGTGAACACACTCCTGCAGGAGATATACAGACCCCTAAATGTGAGTGTTGGATGCACCTAAAGCAGAGGTTCCTGATCTAGGGTAACCAGCGAGCCACTGAACATCTCTGTCAGCACATCGATTTATTAATTTATTGTCACTGACATACTCCAGTCCACTGTTTGTTTGTACATCTATGTCTGGACTGGGTAAAAACTGAATTCTCTTTTGAGATGAATAAGGTTGTCTGACTCTTGAAAAAGTCATTTCTTATCAGAGTCATTCTGTACCTTCAATTCCGTTCCGACAAAAACAACAGGGTTAGAAAACCTTCATGTTTTTTGGAAGATGATCAAAATAAGGCTCCACACGTTGAATTAAGAGATTTACAGGTATTGGTAAAACGATCAGGTTTAACTTTGCTCTTTAAACCAGGCTTTTTTTACTAAGCTAAGCAAACAAGTTAAAGCCATGCATTTATGAGGATATTAGGAGATGAACAGTCATCATATCTCAGGCATAAGATGTTTCAGAGTTTTTTCCCTTATGGAATGTTTTGTAAATTGGTTTGTGTTGTGTCAAATTAAATTCACCCATTAAAACTGTAAGGTTTGGTTGCCTTTACATTGTGGGCTGCCTGTGACTACATTCAAAACAGAATCAGCAGTGATGGGGCTGAGATCAAAGACTCAGATGAAGATTATCTGGGTATGAATCTTTTTTCATTACATGGCAAAGCTTAAGATTTTACTAACGGCTGCACCTCGTTGTTGCATAAGCAGCTTCAACTCTGTACCCTCGCTGGGTCAGTATACATGTGCATTGCTGATAGGTGACTTATGCAGGTATATCATAGAATTCTGCATAAACAGAAAATATTGGCCTATTTGAAAGCAATACATAAACACAGCAGAGATTATACAGGTGGAAAGGAGTGCATATTATTTAGTCAGCATTCACAAAAAGTAAAGTTGATCCCAGGCTTCACAGTTTGCTGTCTTACTTCATGCTGTTACTCATTTCAGTCCGAACAGGGAGAGTAGAAAACTCATTATCGACAGCATCATTAGTGTTTTTATCATTTTTCTTTGTATTCATTAATGGAATATCAAACAACGTTTTACTCACCAAAAATGGAGTAGACCACTGCTACAGTTATATCTAGAGGTACAGGTATGTTGGAGTGAAATGCAAGGTCTTCTAACAACGCCATCTGAAAAATAAATCAATGATATTTGACCTTTCAACCTGTGTATTTGTGGCATGACAAGTTGTTAGACACAAAACAGCAGATCACAATTTAACTAGTTTTCACATTGCAGTTTGCGACCTGTCAATTTTTTTATACAGTATGATGTGTGTCGATAATTACACTTTACTTCGTTCATGTGCTTAAAGTTTTTTTGTCTTGCTGGATGTTTATTCATGTTGATGTTCTACGGCACAGTTGGTCCAAAGGTTCAGTCGGATTATGAAACCAATAAAGCGTGAGAAAATTACAACTAAATCCATATGAGTAATCACTGTGACACTTCAGATACACATGAAAAAAAGATGTGTGGAAATGCCCTGAAAATAAGACATTCTTCATTTGTTTGAATGTGTCTGTTTGCTACCCATGTGTATTCATCCCCATAGCACTGACTTTAGTCCCGATTTTTGTTCAGCAGCTTAAGACAGATAGTGACTGACAGGAAGATCAATGGATAATACTAGGGTCAGTTAACAAATTAGATTATAGGAAAACACCTCTCCGCATCCATCCGCATGATCTTTGGAAACATGAGTTCCACCGACATTTAAAATTCTGCTCACTGGAACATTTTTAATTTTACAGATGAATCATAATTCGAAGCCACCACCCGCATTTAAAAAAGTAGGACGTACTAATATTTGTCTAATGGGGATCTGAGTTCATATTCTAGGCTTTTGAGTTCCACAACATTAACTGAACTTAGTGATTAACACACTTTTACGGCTTGACTTAAACCAGTCAAATGTTCATGAATGGCTATAAAAAAAATACAGCATTGACTCGAGATTAATGATTTACACCTTTTCAGAAAAAGCTTATTGATTCGTCCAGAAGCTTTTGCTATTTAATCATGCTGAACAGTCACTGAATTAGCATTTAACATAATGACATAACAAGTGTTTGTTGAATTTGGAACTCTATCTTATAACTCATAATAAAAACTCATTATTCTCTTGCTTATGTGCAGCAGAAGATGCAAATGTTCTTATCTCCCCTATTTCACTTTCTGTTGTAGTGAGAGAACATCTTTGGGTGTATTCATACTTCTATCTCCTCTACTTTCTGACTCACCTGTTGCAGTTTTATTGTCTGTCTTGTCCTGGGCAGCTAACTCTAGAATAGAGAGACATATCTTATAGGATAGGTTTAAACCAGATGGTACAAGTCTGAATAGTGAAATGTGAAATTATCTATACGTAAAACGCATGTGAAACACACATGAAACTAAATCAAGGAGTAGGATACAGTGAAAACTGAGCAGCAGAACTCTTTAAAAATAGAGGCTCAGGGTCACACTGGGGCCACTAAAACTAAAGCACTTACTGCCTTACATTTAACAAATAGTGTGTAATGAAGCCACATAAACTACAATTAAAAGTAACTGTCTCTCGCTTTTCGTACTCATACAGTCATTCATGAAAAAAAAAGTGGATGAAAGAATGTAAATGTCTCCACATAACAAAAACAGTACTTACAAAGCATATCTAAGACTAAGAAGACTTCATGTCTCCAACATAAACTTTGAACGAAAAATAAATGTGTCAGTGGTTCATTGTGTTAGCAAGTCATCTTCTCCTTAACACCATCCTTATAGACTGACAAGACAGAACATGAAAATTAATTCATCACTTCAGTTGTTTTTGTTTAATGTTTGTCTCTACCAATGTGACAATCTATGATATGCAGGCTATTTTTTATCAAATCCCCATACAAAAACTAAATATATGCCAATGAGGATGAAGAAGAATAAACCCTCCTACAGATCAGAAGAGGCTAAATGTTAGGCCTTATTAAAATGTCGTTTGACGCGTCTGCCTCAGTCTTTTTAAACGACTTCAGATCCAGTTATGGACATGAATAAAGGACAAATAAAAGTTGGCTTACCTCAGAGGATAAGAGCGGATTTAGGCTACTTGAAACTGTGTCCTCTCGTGCAATTACAATGTCATTACAATCAAAGAATGACTTTTCCAACCTTTTTAACCGTAGACGACAGTTTGTGAGTCGGGATGTGAAGAAGTGTCAGAGACGGTCCCTCCTCTGTCAGACTGCTCACAGTGGCACTGTACAGCTGTGTGGACGGAGCAGCGCGAGGCTCCACTAAGGCGGAGAAGATCTGCTCAATTAATGACGTCAATTTCCACTTCATAACCACACGCTCACAGAGCCATCATTCACGTGCTGGGGTTTAATTTTGAGTCTTGCATCGAATATAGCACTGGTGCAATCACCATGTCTAAAAACTTCAAATGTAGGCTAGTCATGCATGATAGGGCACCTGCAGATTCTTGACTTTGGAATAAAGGAGGGAGGAGAGATTTAATAGGCTACATCGGATTTTCTTTGTAACTTACCATTGACGTGAATTAGCCGATATTCAAATGAAACGTTTCTGACTCACCAAAGGCTCATTGTGTCTCATGATGATAATTGAAACATGAAGTCGATAAGCGAGGAGAGCATATCTTACGAAGTCCAAAGTTGAAGACTGATCTTTTTTTCTGGAACATAAAATGAGATGCCTTTTTTGACCTTGCTTGAATAACCATTTTGCTAGGATGAACTGTTATTATTTTTACAGTCTATGGGATGAACCAAGTTGAAAATTTGCCACCAGCCCTTAGTCGAGGAAAACAGTAATAAACATAACCACAGAGATTGACATTTAAAAAACACAACAACAAACAAACACTCCCTAGTGTATGGCTGTTGCTACTAAAGGCTTAGAATAAAGTCATTGTTATTTCTCCCATTAAATTTACCTTTTGAGAGAAGATGAAATAGTTTTATATTCTGTTGATGTACAGTTGCAATTAAAAGCAACCCCACTTGTAATAACATTACAGCCCTGTTTCATTTACATCTTTACTTATAAAAGGCTTTCAGAGGAGGAGAGAAAAAGAGGTGCAAACTGACTCTTTGCATATTAGCAGCATATAGGGTGGTTGATGATGCAATTTTGACACTGCTGCACATCCTTAGTATCAACTCAAAAACATTCATTAGTATCCTTAGTATCAATTCTCAAGGGACCAAAGAGTTCATAGTGATCTTTGTTGAGTTATCATGCATTTGTAACCCCATCATACCAAATGGGTGTCCCTCCACAAATTAGTGTTTTTTTTATTTAGCAGGGAGACAATAATTGACAGCAAATTCATCTGAACTCAAACCGTCTCCACTGAAGCCTAAGCTTTATTGAACCCTTGATCAGCTTCAACAAAACAGCCAGAATAACATCCACCTTCATGCTCTGAATATGTTAATTAGAATTTAGCACCTTAATCTTCATCTTTTTTTCCTGAATGATCAAGGAGCATAAAACCCACATAAGATTGTGTGAATACCACTGGGATCCTTTTATTGCACGTTTTTTTTTTTTTCTACAATTCAGCATGAAACACTGAAACATTTTATCTTTGGAGACCTTGAGGCCTAAATGTAAATTGTTGTTGTTACATCGATGTTGTGTTTTATATAGGATGGCTCAATTTCAGCCCTGTTAACTTCCCCCTCTATACAGTGAGTTGCCCACTGAGTCAGTCAGGTCATTTCATTACAATTTGATGCAAGCTATATCCCACACACAACCAAATGAAATCAATATAAGTGAGTCAAAGACACATAGGTGGCACTTGAAAATTAATTTTGAGTTTGTCTCAGGAAATGCTAAAGGGAAACAATCTGGTTCGTCACACATTGAAAGCAGGCATGAGTTATCTTCAAAAGGATTACACCAATTGGAAATATTGCCTTGCTTGCCACTTGTGCTCCTTCCTTGTGTGAATACACACACACACACACACACACACACACACACACACACAGGTGGGAAGCACAGGCTGGAACAGATTGAGCTAATGTCTGAGATGAAAGCTGTATTCGAAGTATAAGAGTGATGTGAAAGAATTAATTGTGATGGCCACAGAGGGTAGAAAGAAATGAGTGTTCACAATAAGATAAAACACAGCATGGACATCAAAGTGGTCTGATGGGAATACAGAATAAGCATCTAACACACTTTTGACGCTCGAAAAAAGCCACAGCTGCCTGTAGATAATCATTATTACAGAGGATGGTTCAGAATATTAATCATAGTTGGGGTTTTAAATGTGAAACATCACAGTATTATTGGTAATGAAAAGCCACATACTACAGAGTTTTACTTACTCATTTTGTCATTTCTCTTAAAGGAGACAATGTTACTGATTAATCACATTTGCCCTTTTGTTGTTTACTTAATTGAAGGGGCATTATTTTTTTAATTATTGTGCAAGCTGAAATAGTAAACTTATATTTTTGAAGTGTGGAATAGTCCTAACACAAGGTCTCTTTAGAAGTCAAGGGAAATACAAACAGTTTGATTAGATTTAAGAAACAGTGGATATTTGATTTAAGGACTGGAAGTTATAGGCTGACCCTTTCCAAAGGCATAAAAAAAACATTTTATTAATAAAGCTTAATAATAGCATGCGTTATTTTAATTCATTAATATGAAGACTGAAATAAAAACCAATAACTTTTTTTTATTGTTGTAGTTTTAGAAGACAAAACTTACTGCTTTGACTAGTTTATAAATCTGCAACTCCTCTGCAGTTAGTTTGCCTTTTCTTAGCCACATAGGTGTTGAACATATAAACAAAAAAAAACTGAAGTTTCTCGAGGGTCCATTTGAGACTCGCTTCAAAAAACAAGTAAGCCCATTTTAAAATGTCAGATTTTAATGAAGAAATAAAAATGCATATCACCTAGTTTATAAAAGGGTTTGGTGTCTAAAGTTAAAAGTCAATACTGGTAAAAGCTTTACATAAGGTGAACTCTTCAGTTCAGGTGGGACTGATTTGAATGATATACAGGTTAGTAGCTGCTTGGAGGAATAGGTTCACTGTATCTCTGTTCTGACCTATAAAAGCTGTTGGCTTTGTTGTGAACAGCTGCTCCGCAAGTAACAGAATAACCCACTAATCTTCTGTGCCTTTGTAAAATGTTCTTTAACTAAACTTACTGTAAATGTGCCTAATTCCATTTAAGGGTTTGAGGTGGGTTTTAAAACTAATGTTACATATCTTGTTGCTATATTTTATATTCATCATTACAGCCAGAGTAAGTCAACAATAGAGTTTCCCGTGTCCCTGTTATCCCCGTGCCCCTCTACATCCCCGGAGTCAGAGTTTAAACCGTAAAGTAAATGCATTTTCTGTGTACATTATATACTGTACGTCTCTCACATTTTCTACCATGTGCTCAACATAAGAGCCACGGGCACATCTGCTCAAATAACTTGGGCTTTTTGAGTATGCAGGCTATTCGTCACGTAAAGCCACTATAAGAAGGAATGGCTCCCTGTTGAAGTGTTGAGAAAAAGGCAAATAGCACTTCCTTTGAGGTGAGAAAATAAGAAAGCCCGACACACCATCAAAAATTGGAAATTAAAAGCTCTAAGAGGTAATCACATTACAACAGAGAGTGCATCTGTATTTCAGGGCAGTTGTTGCCCTGGAAGAACTGTGTTGTAGCCATTGCTTTAGATTCTGCCATTGATTATCTGTCTGTGACATTGTGGGAGATTGCTGCCTCTTAGTAGGCAGGTAGAATTGAGTTCACCACATCACATGCATCTTTAAGAACTGCTTTGAAGATAGAAAAGCTATTCACACTTCATGTTTGCAGTAGACCCATGAAGTCACAGCTCTGTAAACCATTTAATCTGGTTGTAATTGCATGTGTACACAACACAAACATAAAGAAAGGAGTTCAACCCACTGATCCTTTGAAACATATAAGCCAATAAAAACCTTGCAAAAAAGTATAAAAGCCAAGAACTGAGATAAAGGCCAGCTGAAAAAAAGAGGTTTATGTAATTTAAAAAAGGGCACTGAATTGAACAGTTAACTTCCTGAACAGTGGACGTTACTTGGGTGGTTAACTGGGTGGTTATGAAGCAGATAAAATAAAATACTGATGTATATATGTATATATATATATATATTTATAAAAGTTTAAAATAAAGACTTGGATGAGTTGGAGACCGTAATGTTGAAACTAAACACTCTATAACTAAACACTCTATATTCCCAATAATGTATGCTCTGTCAGTTCTGAACGGTTTCTTGATACAATGACTGCAGGAGAAATCTCGAGATTTCAACAGCTTGTGATGATGAGATCAATGAGAAGAGTGAGCTTGTTATTAATGCAGTAGTGGACTGGATGGAGCCTCACTGTGCTGAAACGCTCAAAGCAGGACTGATGAGCAACAACACAGCTGGAATTGCTGCTCATGAATTCACTGTGTGCAAACACTGGGGAGCCAGAGAGCATTTAGAATTTTTATTTTTTGGCTATGAAGACAATATTGTATGTGCAAAGGCATATTAACGTTTAAATGTTGCACATTTGCTTGTGTTTGTGCCTTAAGTTGTGACGCTGACATACGTCTTCTTGTTTGAGAATGAGTCTTAACAGATGTGTTGCGTTACTGTTTATTTGGGCCTTTTTATGCTTTCATAAGAGGGACAGTAGATAAGTCAAAAATCAGGGAGAGAGAGAGAGAGAGTGGGGAATTAATTGGGCACATTAATTAACCACTACAAAACAAATGCATCTGAAAGAATAAAAAAATAATGTTGAGATCAGCATCAAGCCATAATGTAAAACATTTATGAGGGTTTAATTATTGTATGGGTGAACAGGTGAATACAGGTGACATTCTTCTGTTATTAATGCATCTTAAAACTACAGTGACCAACGTACAGTTTGTGTCGATCTTTGCCACCACTGTGGACACAGTGGTCTTTGCTCATCTTGTCCTGTGAATGTAGACAAAAAGTCTCTTACAGCTTTCTCTAGACAGCCGATCATACCACTCATTGTAAATCTGTACCACGGAAAATGTAAACAAAGGCTCTTCAGGGAGTAGTTAATTTCCCTTCTTGACGTCAATCGATGGCAGAGATAATCAACACTTCATATTATGAAAAAAACAGTCGGGCTTGGTTTGATTTGCTTTTGTGGGTCATAAGAGGCATCAGTGTTAGTTTATAACTTAACTACATGTAGTGCTGAAACATTTACTACATTCCATCACTTGTATAGACCCCTGTGATGCAGCTCTCCTGCTGGGGGGCAACTTCAACATTCATGTTTATATCAAATAGCATAATAAGCACCCTCCATATTCTGAGGCTTTCATACAAAAAGGAAAAGTTAGATATCCTATTAATATTTTAAAGAAAGCACACATCACACATTCTCCACCTCTTGAAGCCCATAGGCTACGTTTATTCAAGAGTTAGTAGTAGAGCTGTTAAGCTGTGATCATGGTTTATGGAGGTTGTCAGCTTGAATTGCCACAGTTTCTAAATTTAAACAATAAACAGATGACTCACCTCATGTAGAAACATGCTGGGGTTTCACGGTGGAGGCAAGAGGAGATAAGGTAACAGATCAGACGACTCACCTGAACCTGAGCTTTACCCTGAGAGGAAAAACTGTTACACTGCAGCTCGAGCTATTTGTTGTAACATTATTTTGTTTAAACTCTGGGGGGAACTAAAGGAGTAACATACATTTGTGCAATAACAATAACTGAAAGAAAAGGCACTGTAAGCGCTTTTTAAAGTAAAGATTTACAAAGGTTTATTTACACAATACTAAATATTACCCCCAAAAAATTCAAACACAGTCTGTTGTTAAGTAACATAAAATACGATAAACTTCAGGGTTCTCACAAGGCCAAACAAGTAAAACAAACACTCCACTCTGACTTCAAATAAAAGTAGTCTTACTTGTTAGAAACAAAAACAAAACTCTCCCTGACCACAAAAAAGGACGAAAGTGGTTAAACAAAATGGCGGAGAAGTCCCACGCTACAGCTACTTAAATAAATGTTAATGCTCAAAAAGCTAAGCACTGCTCTCCCAAACACACAACTTACAAGTCACACCAGCTACTAGTCAGCAGAACGATGAACGAGACCAACTGAACGACCTGAGGCGTCTATCTCCAGCTGATTAACCGATCAATTGCAGGAGGTGAGGAGCTCTCAGAGTGTGTCGATGTAGAGCAGGAAGGTGTGACAAACCTGCAACACAGACATGTTGATGAAAACAAAAACACCAGTCCAATCAGGATCTAACAGTATTCTTTTATCATAGTCACTCTGTTAGTTATAATGTAACAATGTGTCCATATTGAACAGAAAACAGTGTATGGCTTTTTTTCTATACTTTCCTGTGAGGTATCTTGTCTGCCTTGTGAAAAAGTTACACATCACCTCAGCATGGCATTCCTATTTATTCATTTATTTTGCCCTATGAGACTTCAGCATTGAAACGCCATCCTCTGATTGGAGGACGGCCTCTCCCTGAGCCAGTCGACCCTCTTTTAGAGTAGCATGTGCCGTAGAAATTATGGTTCTGTTTTTCAAATATGTATTCTTTTAATATTGTTGAAGTTTTTTTGCGGCTCATTGTCCTCTCTGCACAAACCTTCTCGTGGTCAGTGACAGGAGAAACACAGCCGGAGTCGGCAGTGCATCAGTTCAGCCCCATTAGTTCCATCTTTTGCATTAATCCGTCTTATAAGTAATATAAAGCAGATGCTGAGAAATATCAATAAGTAATCAAAAGCGACCTAAAAACTTAAAGTGAACATGATGTGACAGCAGTGCTTGATTGTTTTCTTTTGCTTTGTCCTAGTTGCAAGAGCCTCAAGGGCAATCTGACATTTAGCATTGAAAGCTTTTCTGTGTAAGAGAGCTCTATGCCAATGCATTACAAGGCAAAACGTATATACTGTAACTCACATGATGGATCGCAGGCTAGATTTGATCAGTTTTATATTTGAGCATGAAAAACAAATACATGGATCAAAGAAGAATACACAAGAGTGAATATCTATGTATGTGCATCGTCATTGGTCTAAAATGTTTGACTGACTCTTGTTATTGTCTGTTTATATACAGTATATAGTGATCATGATAAGAGGGCTACGTCTATAACTACTGCCATCTGCAGGTGGAAATATGTAACCCTGTCCCTGTCCTTCTTCATATTTAACTCCACAGAAAATACATTGAAAAATGTTGAACGTATATTTATTTTACAACATGAAACACTTGATATAGATAATCCTCAAACCTTTGTGAACCCTCAAGAATAGTTTGCATGTGATGGTATACATTAACAAATAAAAATTAAATACTCCAAGCAACACATGTTTTATAAAGTGTGGAGTTTCCTTTCCTTCCTTTCTATTGAATGGCACAAAGAACTCCCTCAAGTATGTTGAAGATCCACTTAAGTAAGTCAAGGCCACATCAACAAAGACCAGTATAGTTTTATCTCTGAGGGCCAACATCGCTGGTTCTTGGTTTGATTCTAAAATGATGGGGAGTAAATGTGTTGATAACGTCATTTTGTGTATTGGTCCCTTTTTGATGTTGTCATTGACTATAGCTGTTGCATACATTAATATCGTATCTGTTGCATATGCATATATAAATAAATAAACTAGAATGGTACATGAGGCTTATTCTGTCCTATGACGTTGTTGCAATCTCTGGAACTCACGAAGGTTGGAGCATTACGTATGAAACACGAACATAATCTAAAAGATGTCATCCATTGTTTTCTGAAGATATGTTATAAATCCTAACAATGGTGGGTGCCTCACTTTCAATCATTCTAGGATAAGAGGTGAAGCTGAGTCAAGCTATAAGGCTCGAGTCAGTCAGACCAGCTCTGCACCTTCATACGCCTATCAAGATGAACCTTTGCCTGATTTAATCTGTATTTCATATTTGATTTCATGGGCACAGATTAGTCCCTTAAAGTTATCACTGCAGAGATAGTGAGTTCATTTAGACCCTTACCTTAGATTGTAAAGTTTTCAGCATAACCCCACATAACCCCCCCCCCCCCCCCCCCCCCCAGCTGTGTGTGTCACAGCAGCATGTCTTCAAATGTGTAAATATTTGTTAGTAGATACCAGAGGACTCAAGTTGCCGTATAACTTAGACACTTTACAGCTCTATTAATTGGTAACCTGGGATCACGTGTATTTTATCTGATTCCCTGTTTGTGCTCTCTCTTCTGTCTACTTCCTGAGTGTCTCAGTATACCTTCAGAGACACTGTCCCATGTAGAGGGACGTTTCAGGACATGGCAGCAAGAAAACCTACAGGTGTACTTGTTCTTCATGTGATTTTCCTTTTATGTGGTTCTACCCTCTGCTTGGTGAGGAGTTGGATTATTGTTTTGATTAATATTTTATGAAATTCATTTTTCCATACTTTTGCAATCCCTTAATATTTTCAATTCTCTTTTTTGCAGCCCACAGCCAAATTATTAGGTAGGTGTTTTATTTTTTTTCTAGCAAGACAATGACTTCACGACCGCTTTTATTGCTGTGATTTTAAGTCTCCTAATTTACACAGACTATGATGTGGACGGAGGACGGGACCTTGACATCTTTGACATCAACGAAGGTACGCAGAGAGGAGGAAAACAAAAGAACTGTTTTCATGGTTTCACATTAACAGTTTTCTTTGTGCTTGGTGTCCACAGAGGCAGGGCTCAATCTTGTAGAGGGAGACATCCTGCTCGATGAGAGGCAAACTCGTAATTCTATCATAGGGGAAGAGTACAGGTGGCCAAAGACGATTCCATACTACATGGAGGATGATTTAGGTAAGCGTGTCTCTTAGAAGTTCACCTGCAAATTCAAGTTTGTTCTTAAAGCTATCTATCTGTCTGTCTGTCTGTCTGTCTGTCTGTCTGTCTGTCTGTCTGTCTGTCTATCTATACAGTATATATACAGTAGCCTTTGTATTTATGATTTATTTTAAACTTTAACTTGTAACTGAGTTTTTTCTTACACTTTGCTAGAAAGAAGATTACTTTTTTTTTTAGAGCTACACTGCTTTTAAAAAGTTGTGTTCTTTTTCTTTGTGGGACTGTTGTTTGAAGAATTGGTTAACTTTAACTTGCATATATTGTCATTAAATATGACAGCTCAGTCTGTGGGCAGAGGAAGTTTCTGTGGGGTCTGAAGGACCTCGAACAATGAGGACTTTAAATCAGTGTCAATAAAAAACAAGAGTGGAACAAACCATAACACATCGACAGGGTCTGCTGTTTTTCTGTTACATCAGACTATAGGCTCAGACTGGTTCAGAATAGGGAACAGAGGTTACATAACGGTGTAGTCTTTATGTTCGATATTCAGCCATTTAAAAGCAATTCTTTGATCCACATATTCGAACCGTATGTGGCTATCTTAACATGCTTTAATAATTCAACAGAGGACTTTATGAACCTTCTCTGCATTATGTTTGAAACTTAAAAGGGAATTTTGAATACACATTTCTTCAGACTTGAAATTAACTTAATTAACATCTTCTCTGCAGAGATCAATGCAAAAGGTGTAATACTGAAGGCCTTTGAGCAATACCGCCTCAAGACCTGCATCGACTTCAAGCCTTGGAGTGGAGAGGCAAACTACATATCCATCTTCAAAGGAAGCGGGTAAGGCGGGAGAAGGTGTAACATATAGCATGATCAGCTCTAACTACATCAAAGACGATGCATCCTTAAATGTTGTTTTCCTTTCCCGCGAAGCTGTTTTTCCTCTGTGGGGAACCGGAAAGTGGGGAAGCAGAGATTGTCCATAGGGACAAACTGCGACCGCATCGCCACCATTGAACATGAGTTCCTTCATGCTCTGGGTTTCTGGCACGAGCAGTCCAGATCAGACCGAGATGATTACGTCAAAATCATGTGGGACCGCATCTCAGAGGGTACTAAACTTCTCACGGCTCGGTCTTCAATTAACTCAAACACTTCTCCGTTCATGCTCCCCACATATGATCCATCACTTTATGACATGCTTACTTTATATGGCTTCAATTCAATGTGTGTATTTATAACTTCGATTGAGAGGCAGTGTAAAGTAGCTTTTATCTGAATGCTTACACGTAAACAAGATTCGGCACGGATTCACATCGTAAAGTCCTATATCAGGAGCTTATATTATGTGGGATATGAGAGGCACTTCAAGCCGTCGTTGGCTTATTGCATGTGTTAAAGCATGTGCTGCTTGTGGTGTTTTTCCTGCCTGCATAATCTAAGAGAGATAAGCCAACCATAATTCTTGAAGTATCAGACTTTGTATTGTAGCTGCACTGACCTATGTGCTTCAAATCTTTCATTGAAAAATCTGCTACAAAAGATTAAAGCAAATTAAACTAAATTTCCCCGTTGTGGGATGAGTATTTTATCTAAAAATTATATAACAAATTTTAATTTGACTCACATTTTTCAGTGTTTGTGTGTGTTCCTTAAATTATTTATTCCAGATACATCTTTTTTTCCCACATTTGTGTGTACACGTAATCTGTAATCTTAGTTAACTCTGATACAATATCAATTAGTAACAGTTATGTTTTATGTTTATCATTGTACCTTTATTACGGAGGCCCTAAACAGACATGCATTTATACATTCCATTTCCTATAATTATTTTGACGAGGTCTTGACTTATTTATCTTGTGAACTAGCAATGCTGGCTTCCCTGTTGTAATGATTTTGTTGATCGAGATGACGAAGGCCTTTTTTTCTCCTGTCATAGTAATATAATTAAATGACAACCAATAAAATCTAATAATAGGCTGATCACTGTGAAAGGCCAAACCAGGACATGCCATGGTATCAGTGTCCGACTAATGAGGCCAGTTTAGCCTACTTCTATATCGGTTTGTGATTTTGCCACTCTACTGAGATAACAGGAAAACAGGAAATGAAAAAAAAAAAGAGTAAACAAAATGTATGGATGAATGTCTACATTTTTTTTTCAGATGTCGGATTAACGGTCAAGGTAGATTTGTAACTTTTTTCCTTTTGTAGGTAAAGAACACAACTTTAACACCTATGACGACACCACCTCTAGCTCTTTGGGTGTGCCTTACGATTACGGATCAATGATGCACTACAGCAAAAACGCCTTCCGCAACGGCACTGAGCCAACCATCGTCACCAAGATCCCCGCTTTCAGCGACGTCATTGGCCAGCGAATGGAGTTCAGTGACAGCGACCTGCTCAAGCTGCACCGCCTCTATAACTGCAGTAAGTGTCAACCACTCACATCCAAGCTGTTCGTCTTGATCTTTGCGAGGAGTGCAGTGTCAGTGTGCTCCAATGTTATCCCCCCCCCACCGCCATCCCTGTTAAAGTCTCGTTAAAATGAAAACAATCTCAGCAGAACAATCTCAGTTTATAGCGGTGCAAAGTTCTCCACTTATGGGCTGTTTGTTCATGCGATGTTTTGTAGCACAGGGATCCACCTTCCTGGACTCATGCGACTTTGAACGTGAAAACATCTGCGGCATGATCCAGGGACCGGGGGATTCGGCAGACTGGGTCAGGGTTGACGAAGCTGCAGGAGGGCCCGACACTGACTACTCCAACATGGGCAAATGCACAGGTGAAGAGGAGCATGTGGCAGGAATAAACATGACATTTGATGCAGATACATATCTTTACAACAAAAGTTTAAAGTGTGTCTCAAATCAACACTCATTATCGTTTCTTCGAAAACTTTGGTCTCTAAAGCTTGGACCAAAGCGGATATGATTCTTCAGTCTGTGTTTGATTAAGCGAGTGTCTTTTCGTAGGACATTCTCTCTCCTTACTATCCCTCCACCACAACTCAGCAAGAAAAAGTCTCTCCAGAAACGCACCAAGAGGGAATTTCATATCAAGCATACCCTCATTTGAAAAGATGACTTTAGTAGTTTAAGAAAAGCTGTTTTTCACAAATGAGGAATTTTATCTTCCTTGTGAGTGAATCTTTGGAAAAGTTTGGACGAGTAGTGTGATTTTACTGCTTCCATGCATGTGAGGAATGAGATTTAAAATAGCTGAACCTCTATGAAGACGATATACTTTATTGATCCCATAAGAGGAAATGCTATTTTTTTATTAAGACATGCTACACAAACACAGAATACATGTTGCGCACTGAGACATGAACCATCTCATACTAAGTACATGATATATCATCAGTTTTTGATAGATAGCCCATATACAGTAAAAACACAGTGAAAATGTTGTTAACCAAGTTAATTTGTCTCTCTAGGCTCGGGATATTTCATGCACTTTAACACTGGCACGGCCACCAAAGGGGACACAGCTCTGCTGGAGAGCCGGATCCTTTACCCCAAAAGAGGATACCAGTGTCTGCAGTTCTTCTATTACAACAGCGCCAGCCCCTCTGAAACTCTGAAGATACATGTCCGAGAGTATGACAGTGATAACCCCAACGGGAGACTGCGCTTTATAAAGACCATAGATGGTGACAACTCCTGCTTCAAATTCACTGAAACAATCTGATTGGGGAATCAGTCCATATCAGAATTTTTGTTGAGTTGATTGCATCTTTTTACCTCGTGTGCTTTAACAGGATCCCCTCAGAAGCTGTGGCAGCTGCACCACGTAAGTTTAGATGTCAAAAAAAAATTCCGCGTTGTCTTCCAAGGGACCAGGGAAGGTCTCGAGTCTACAGTAGGGGGACTTTCCCTCGACGATATCAACCTCTCTGAGACCACCTGCCCGGAGTTTGTGTGGCGTGTGAAAAACTTCAGTCATGTTATGGATAGCACGCCAACAAACACACCTATCTTCAGCCCCCCATTCACATCTAAGGAGGGTTACAGTTTCCAGATGGCGCTGTATCCCAGCGGGAAGGATGGATACCCCGGCGAGCTGTCAGCATATGCTCATCTGGTGGCCCGGGAGGGGGACACTGGGCAGAAATGGCCATGTCCCTGGAAACAGATGACTATGATGCTTATGGACCAGCACCCACACATTCAAAAGCGCATGTCTAACCAGCGCAGTGTCACAACTGACCCAAACATGAAGGCAACAGGTAGAGCTAATTCAAGTATCCAAAAGAGTCGAATCATTTACTGTCATATGTTCAACAACTTCTCTTATACTTTGTTTTTGCTTCACGAACTTCTTTCAACAGGCTCTGACCAATTTTTCTGGGACGACCCTCGCAAGGTGGGCACAGAGGTCACAGATTCAGACGGGTCCAAGTATTTCAGAGGGCCAGGCGCTGGGACCCCAGTGTATCTAACCCACCTCAGAGCAAAGAGCAGGGACTTTATAAAGGGAGAAGATGCCATCTTTCTTCTCACCATGGAGGGTAAAAGGACCGGATTTCAGTATCAAGTTCAGTCAAGTTATGGATGGATGGATGGATGGATGGATTGGGGATGCATATTTATCTTGAGATGTGTTATGGTTACAAGCTACATCTGTACGTTACAAAGAGCCACATACTATACATGGGATGTATGCAAGTGATGCAGGATTATGTCCATAATTACGACACCCACCTATCAGAAACACACCACATGCAATCACTACATGTTTATCATTTCACCTCAGTCCAGCTTCAGTTAACAGCTTTCTCATTGCTGCTCCTCTTCAGATGTGTCTCATCTGACAGTGACGCAGCCTCTGCCTTCCACAACCCAAACCCCTCCTTCAACAACCACCCATTCAACAACCGCAAACTCAACAACCCCCCCTGAAGTCTGCCTCAATGTGGAGTGTCTAAATGACGGAGTCTGCGTGGTGGATGAGGGCAAGGCCGTTTGCAGGTATGTAATCTCTGTCTGGACTCACTTTATGCATTTGTTATAATTGGCAAGACTGAAAGGGTGACCTTTATTTGAACACTTGTGCCCCGATGAAATGATAAGCGCTCAGTTGAAGACATCCCTCGTCCAAATGATGCCCCTATGGCCTATACTGACAAGTTACATAACCTCTTCTATGGCCCTTAGTTGCCATAACAACCAAAACAGAATTGTCATCTTCAACAGGCTGTGTTGGTGTGAGCTCCAGGTAAGGACAATGACAATACTACCTACCTCCCCTACCCCACTTTTGTATAGGCTGATGGACAGCATGAGCCAGAACATCACTGAGTTTGTCAAGAAGGAACCTCCCTTCCCTAGTGTTTCGTCCAATTAGTCCCATGACACATCAGAAAGGCCGGACAGTGAGCTCCGGTGTCTCAGAGTCCCCCCCACACAATGCCACCTTTCAATGCCCACTCGACCCACACGTATAGAACTTAATTATCTTACCTCCTATACCACATGGCTATCAAAGCCCAAACAGCATTGCTACCTTCAACAGACCCACGCTCCATACATGCACGCTCCAGGTAGTGGCAATACTGATACAACCTAACGTACCACATGACAATTAATTACACCCACAGACAGAATGCAACTATTCCTGGTGTCAACATTTCTCAAAAAGGGCAACGAATACAAAAGAGAACATAGAAAGACAGAGACAAGTCTAAATAAAGAGGGTGGAGGAAGCAGAGCTGGGGTGAGGTCAGGTCTACCAGACTTTTGCCCGACCTCTTCCTATGTGGAAAATCTAACTCCATACCCCCTACTCCCACTATTTTCATAAAATAAGAAAATAGAGAAGAGAGAACAATGGAGGAGATGAATGGTTTTCTCCTACCTTTAGCATTACTCCTCGTCATCCATCCATTTTAACGACAATCATGCAAGAATCATGTTGAAGACTTAAAAAACGTGTTTTTCTACCTTCATACAATGACTCAGTTAAGAAAACTGCAATGGCTTGGCTGGCAAATAACTAACCCATTACTATTCTGCATGGTAAATAAAAATAGAAAAGAATTAATGCATGCATACTAAACCATAACAGTCTGTATTTTGTGTTGAGGCGACTCAGAATGGTTACCTGTGATCTTTTTTAAACAACATCTGAAGCTGAAGATAAATTCCCACATTGTGGACATATTATCTTGATTGCTTTTTATCATTACTGCATTTCATATAAAAGATGGGGAGGAGGATTAAATTGAAGCATCACTGCTTAGACTAAAGACAAGACACAATCGGAAACGTGAAGATTTGCTTTTTTCGAATGGATTCAGTTCTTTAACCAACACTTTTCTGATCACTTTTTAACCTGTTGTGTTTCAAAAGTCCTTACAAAAAACAACGAGGTGTAAAACATGGACAAGCAACATATTTAATATAAAGGGTCTTTCGTTGATGTTTGGGGAACTTCTGATACTTGCAGGTAGAGTCGACTTGGTTGGGGCCTTCTGTTATCATTAAGTATGCTACGCTAAGCTAACCTCCTGCTGGTTGCATCTTAATATTTACCAGAGACACAAGAGGGTCAAACCAAATCTCTTTATTTGAACTATTCCTTTAAGAACATTGTCTTTTTTAATTTTCTTTTATGCAGCCGGGAATACTGAAACAGAACTGTCTGATCGAGAGCCGCATAAAAGCTCAAACATACGTTTAGTATTGAATAACTTTGTATGTAGCCTGTCCTATTAAACTGAGTCTGTCTTAGGCCTATGTTTAACATGCACCAAGTTTGCATCACCCTCTATAAATGCTTTGCAGGAGTGCCTCTTGTCTTATGTTCTGCCTCTCCTCCTCTGTCTCTGCTCTGCAGGTGTGTGGTGGGTAAGGACTGGTGGTATTATGGGGACAGCTGTCAGCACAAAGGCTCCAACAAGGATAAAACCACCCTGGCACTCGCCTCCTCTCTGTCCGTTTTCGGAGCGATGCTGTTGATTACAGTAGTCAGTGTTGTCTGTGTGAAGAAGAAGTATAAGAAGCGAAGGAATGACACCGTGATGGCTACTGAGAGGCTGTAGTAGTGTGAGACGAGACATTTCCGAACACCACATGAAAAATGTTTATGCTTCAATGTAATAGGGAAAGGCTTTTACTTTAAACTGGTAATGCTTTCAAACCTTTTGAAGATTCTGCGATTACAAACATTTCAATACTGGATGAGATCGCCCCCTTCTGGTCATTCTACTTTTAAACACTTCATCAAACCAGGATCAAAGCTAGTAAATAAATTCTTTTTAACTGCTCTCAGGTCTTATGAATGTTTCAATATCAAGTACAACATGATTATGGAGAATCAGATCCAAGACGCAGCACTTTTATTCACAAATTTAAAATTTATTATACCAAAGACAGGAACATCTGTGTTGTCTCTTTTCCATGTGGATATATTTGTTGTATTACTGAACTTGACACAGTCATGCCGGTGAGAACAGTTACTTCAGGAGGGAGGTGGGACTAATATTAAGTGTAAGTGTCCATGTATGTGTATCTTGTGCGTGCCTGTGTGCGTGTCTGTGTGCGTTTATTAGATACAGTGATGACTACAGGTAATCACAATCAAAGTGGAGCAAACCATAGCAACATTGTGTAGTTATTTTGCATGGAATGTTTTTTTACTGAGCTGCAATTGCACATATACATCTGTATGTTTGTGGGTGTATTTGTATGTGTGTGTGCTGTCTGTGGGTCTACTATGAAAGAAAAGGAGGAATAGAGGGAGAGGGGGGTTGAAACCTCCATTACAGCAAAACTCTTGGTGAACCAAACAGCCTCCCCACCATTAAAACCTTCACCGACATACAGGTATGCAGTTCCTTTAAAAGCATAAGTATACAACATTTCTCTTATTTACAATCATTGGGAAAAAAAATCACCATTTCTCTCAGAGAAGATTAGTAAAAGTGACTGAGTCACCATAAAGAGTATGCAACTCCTAGGAGTTAGTATTCAAAATTTCTACAAAAAAATTCTATGCCGTTTTACAGGCCAAGAGCCATGATTTACTGAAGAAATACAGTATTTAAAGTGCCCTATCTACAACAGTTAAGTGTGGTATTACTGGTGTACCATTCGACATAGTTTACTGATAATAAAAAGATTATGTGTCTCTGTTTTTAAAAAGTTCTTTTCAGCAACTTCACTGCTTTCACATTAAAAGATATGGTCAGTTTTTAAAAAAAACAAACAAACAAACAAACCAACCATGGAATCGTTATCCATATTAACAAGTGTTGTGGCGAGCTAATGCTATTGCAAAGAGACTAGTGTTGATTACATACTCAGCTGGTTGTCTAATGTAAAAACAACGTTTCCACAGTCTGTGAGAAGAGCACAGCCACAGAGCTGCACCCACAGGCTTTTCAAGAGGGTTCACATCTTTAAAGGGCTCATTTGCTTGTTTTGTTCAATGGATTTCTGGGTAAAAATTGGTGGAGCCGGTTAGTGCATGGTTCTTCATCAATGAGGACGTGTAGAGAAAGGAAGGCTGGTAAAAAATAAAGTATGATCAACCTTTTCGTGTGCGTCTTACAGCCTCCTGAGGGAGCTACTTTCTTTGTGGGTTGAAAACAAATTTCGGCTCCTGTGCATGCTGCAGCTCGGAGGAGATGAGACTGTAGTTGGTGTCGTTGTTTCAGAGTGGCGTGTCGTAGTAGTCCGAGGGCTGATCGCTCCCCGGCGGCTTCTGCTGTTTCTGCTGATGCTGCTTCATGATTTCCTTCACCTCCTCCTCCAGCTCAGGCGGGATGATGAACTGGTCGTCCGGGTCGGGCTGGGCCGGAGCGGTAAAGTAGCCCCCGGACTTCTTCGAGGGAGCGTCAGCGGCCACCTCGATCAGGTTGTGACTTTTTTCCTGTTGTGCCACGGACCCATTAACCCTTCTCTTGCCAGCTAACTTTCCTCCTTCCCCAGCTCCGGCTCCCTGCTCGTCTCTCTCGATCTCCTCGCCCAGGCTCATGTCGATGCCTTCCTCCAGGGGCTCAGGGGTGCATGGCGGAGGTGGAGGAGGAGGTGGAAGAGTGAGCAGGTTACACTCCTGGCTTGAGGATGAGGGTAATGTGTTTTGTGTTGAAGAGGAGGACGCTGCTTTGAGGCAGTGGACATCTGCTTCTACTTCAACCCGGCTCCCGTTGGAGAAAACACCAGCGATGGGCTCCTCGTCCTCGCTGTCCAGCCCGTTGTCGGAAAGTGCGCTGGAGAAGGTGGCGCTGGAGAGCTGCCTTTGGAAGGAGCTGGCCAAGCAGGCGGGATGGAGGGCGCAGCAGCTACGGGCTGAAGGCAGCTCTGCACCTGGGTACAGGTACTGGCAGGGCTGGGTGTTTGCCAGTGTCTGGGCCTGCTGGTGCTGTAGGGACATGGAGTGAGCTTGGTGGTGCAGGTGGAGGTGAGGATGGTGAGGCTGCTCATGCACCAGCACCAAGGAGCTCTGCGGCGGCTCGTCAGACGAGGCGGTGGAGCCCACTTCGCTGCTCATCTCACTGGTGCTGATCTCGCTGCTGATCTCGCTGCAGGAGGATGGCGGCACAGGCAGGGAGCCGTCTGACGGACGCTCCTTGATGGCGGAGGACGACGGGGGGTAAGGGCCCAAGCCAGGGCTGGGAGGAGGCTGGGGAGGCTCGGAACAGCAGCAGGAGCAGCAGTCTTCACTCACACTGAGCTGGACCACGACAGCGCTGAGGCTGTCTGTGCAACCGTAGCCCTGTGCCAGCGTGCACAGCTTCTTCGCAGCAGACAGGCCATCGGGGACGTTTCTGACAGCTTCCACAGCCTCGGTGGGTGACACAGCATCCCAAAGGCCCCGACTCCCCAAGATGAAGAACTCATCCTGGGGGGTGAGAGTGACGGTCTGCACGTAGGGACAAGGGATGACTGATGGGTAGAGAAAGGAGTAGCCCATGATCCGTGTAGAGTCTGTCACCCCATTCACCTTGTTGTCCTGTGAAAAAAACAACAACAAAAAAACCGTAAAAACAAGGCTCATGCAGTTGACATCTTATGTTCCAGTTACATCACCTTGTTGTTTTTAATGAATGCATCACCTCAGCGATAAAGGACGGATGAAGGATCCTTACCTCGGTGATGATAGCCCTGTGCTGCCTGATCCTGCAGTATTCCTCCTCGATCCCCACATTATGCAGCAGTGACAGCGATAAAGGCTTCCCGTCGCGGCACAGGATGGCCTGGCACTTGCCCACGTTGGCAGCTGTAAGGGTGAAGCAGCCTGCCGGGTCGGTGGGGTCATGGCGAATGTGACACAGGGCAGCGGAGCCACCCAGTTTCTGCCCGGCAGTTCCCAGTTTTCTACGGTAGCGAAGGAGGAGTAGTAGGCTTTTAGTCTTAATCGATTCACTGTGAAATGTATCGTATGTGCAGGAGGCCGATATAATTTGCCTGTGTCCTACCTTTGCATGACGAGGAAGGTGTTGGTCATGTAGTCCTCCTCGCTCTTGGTCTTGTGGATCTCTTCAGCCAGCACGTCATTCATCGTGCACTGCAACAGATAGGGCACTTCGACGTTCCTCTCCCCGTCAAACACGCCGTACAGAGCCTCACGGCTCCCGCAGAAACTGTTGACTGAGAGAGCTGCGACACACAGTCTGCAAAGAAACACAAAAGAGGACGTACGGCCATTGCTCTGTTAGAAAGAAAAAAATAAACACCCTCTGAGAGACCTTTAAAGACATGTCGTTCTTCTATTCTCATATTGATCATACTACTCCACACACTCAGAAGCATGAAGAGAATGCCTTCTGTGATTCACTCGAGCGCGCAGCAGCTTCAGCGTCTTCAAAAGCGGACTCGCCGAGTGAACGTCACATGGAAACGATGTGAGCAATCTGTTCTCTTGCATGCACGCTCGTGTGTGGAACAGCCAATTCGGCTCACACAGAGATGTTTTGGCATGTGACTATACATGATTCATGTTTTCAATAAGCACCACTTCAACGTTTCCTTCATCTGAGTCATCTGGCTTTAACAATGTGAAACCTCGAGAGGTTTGAATTAGAGAGGCCTCACTGTACTGGTGTGGTGGTGGTGGGTGGTGGGTGGTGGGTGGTGGGTGGTGGGTGTTCCCCCCCCCCCAGACTGAATTGAACTCACTTGTTTTTGACGCCCGAGGCCTCTGTGTAACCATGACTCCACACAGCAGGCCCACCAGATGCCTCATTGGAGAAGGTTGGAGGCGGATCGATACGGAAGCAGCGAATATTACTGGAAAAACAACAAACAAGAAATAGTGAAAATCACTGTTTTACAAAGAAGCATAAAGATCTGCTGTAATGAAAGCTTCCTACTCTGGGCTCTAGTTTCTCTTTGGAAAGGTGGTGTGAACATAACAGAGTTACTGGGTTAACATGGAATTCAGTTACAAGAGAAAAGCAAAAAACCGCAAATTTGCAATAAACAGTCTTTTTATTAATAATTCAAGCTTTGTGTTATATGTCTGTAATATCTTGCTGACACTCTTGAGACTCGATCTTAATCTCATTTAGGTTCTCCCTGTTAAATTCATTAAAATAAAATGAAATACAGACAGGTAGAGGAAATGTGTTGTTGGGAAAAAGAGTGGCCCTCAAAATGCAGTTTATAGTCTCATATAGCAGAGTTACACTGTACATTAAAAACACTGATACCATAGAAATACGATGACAAAGCAACATGAACATACTTGAGTTGTTCAAGGGTCTTGTGGTCCAGATTGAGTCGAGGGTTCCCTGTCAGATCCAGCTCTTGAAGCTTGGGAGGCAGGTTCTCTGGTAAAGTGATCTCACTCAGCTCGTTACAGCTCAGGTCCACACACTGAGAGCAGAGAGGAAGAGATGTGAGCACAAACACACACACACACACACACAATGTACAGACCTGAACGGTAAATAGATATGCAGAGAGATGTGCTACTACTGTCTTACTTTCATCTCCATCAGCTGCATGACCTCAGGAAAGACCTCGATGGAGTTGGAGTGGGCGATGAGTGTGTGCATTCGCCGGCAATTCATGATGGTGGTGGGCACAGTCTTCAGCATGTTTCCACTCAGGTCCACCTCCTCCAGTTCCTCCAGCTTGGCCATTTTACTGAGCAATGAAGGTGAGGATTGGATGATTTATAGATTACCCGCAAATATCAACAACTTATCGAGGGAAACTGGCCACATTCTTTACAAAGGGAAACTTCATAATAAGCTTCTACATTTAATCTATTCTGGGTTCATTTATAAATGTACAGATAAATTACTGATCTGCTGGCTTCAATAAAAAGCCCAAACAGCAACCAGTAAATTGTTAGCAGATTGCACACTCTGTAAGAATGTTAACATGTTAAAATTTCTAAAACAGCTTTGTTCTTAGCTGAAGGAAAAAACAAACAATTAATAGATAATCAAATGAACCAATGCTGAAAGTAATTATAAACTCAGTCCTGATTTGAAACACAGCAGAGAGAGAAGAGTAGATAACACTCAGGAGTTTAAAGAAAATCTTACCTGGCCGGGAACGTCTGGAGATGGTTGTAGGCCATGTGCAAAACCCGGAGGTGTGTGTGGCCCGTGAGCATGGGAACACACTTATCTGTGAGCCGGTTATTGGTCAGGTAGAGCTCCTGCAGGATGCTGTGACTCTCCTCTGATAGGCTGGATGGTGGCAGGTGCTCCAGTTTATTAGCTGATGCATTTACACAACGTAAACTGAAAGTTAAAAAAAAAAAGAGTTATTACTCTTGAAAAGAGAAAAACAATAAAACAAATAGCTGCATGGATTTCTGATTTTCTGACTCCAATGTCACCCATACTCTCTACAATCTTTTTTCCCTCCCTAACACCCTAACCCTTAAAATCTTGTCCTCAGTCTAAATCCTCTTCATAGGTTCTGTTCTCTATCTTCATATACATTTTCCCAGCAGCACTGACAAACTCAATCACAATCAGCTCCAGCTGGTGATTTATCCTACCTGTCAGATTTGAGGAACAGGTTGCAGGGAAGCTCCACCAGTTGATTGTGTTGTATGTCCAAAACCTCCAGCAGAGGGCGCTCTACTCTTTCAGGCAGCTTCTGCAGCTGGTTGTGTCCTGCACTCAGCTTCCTCAGACTGTTGCTGCATAACAACCTGCAGCACAAAGAGAAGCACAGATGAATGAGTCAGAAATGAAAGAACAAGGATAGACGCTAAATGATCTGGATAAACAGGCATGTATAGGACAATCAATGAGAGAGAGAGAGAGAGAGAGAGAGAGAGAGAGAGGTATTGGTAAATAGAGACACCGTTGGCAAGCAGTTTAGATTCTTCCATACAAGAGAAGGTAGAAAACTGTAGCAGCTGACAAAAAAAAGTGAGGGACACACTGGGATGGAATGGCAAAAATGAGAACGTAAAAGCAGAAAATAGCAGCGCCTCTAGTGGAGCCAATAGCTGGAATTCATCATCCTGACACTTATTGGGTACAAAAAAAATGCATCTGCACACATTGAAGGGGAACAGAAAAGAGAAATAAAAAGAGAGAGGGAGAGATGGTTGAGCAGGTGTGAGACAGAGGAGGTGGAAGCAGCATCTGAGCTGACCTTCCAACAGGCTATATAAAGAGTAAGAGAATGGACGAAGGCTGCAGGGGTTGTAGGCTATCTGTGTGATTTATGAGGCTCTATGGGGGATAGACGACTGGCCGGCAAAGGGCAGGGAGAATAATGCAGCACTGTAGTCCATTTACAGACTTCGGGACACATCCACAGGGAGACTCACCGCGCTGGGAGCTCAGTGATGAGGTTGTGGCTCATGTCCAGAACTTCTAGTTTCTTTGCTTCACACAGCCAGTCCGGAATGGACTCCATGTGGTTCCTACAGGTGCGGAGAGGAGCATGATGATGATAAATAGTGTGCAGTTTGTAAAGCGAGATACCTAACGTGAAAGGAAAAAAAAAATGCACCGGGATGTTTTTGTATTCCCAAAAGTCCTGCTCTAAAAAAAAAAGTGTGAGGGAGCAACTTAAGTTGTGCTTGAAATGTGGCTCCTTTTTTGTTGTTGTTGTTGTTGCAATATTCCAGGTTAACAAGTTAAAATCTCACCCATGCTGTGTTTGAAAATAGGACACAAAGATTGGAAAGCAAACTAATTTTTTAATAAGAGTTCAAGAACTTCTGTCTTTCATGCTAACGCAAATAGTTAGCTAGCAACAGTAGCATGATTTTTCATTTACATTAATGATTAAGGGTGAAGTGTTCAGGAATTGTCTGACGTTTTTTTAATTACAGAAGTGTTTCTTTTTTGTCTGTGTGTGTATGTATGCATGTGTGTGTGTGTGTGTGTGTGTGTGTGTTGCACTTGTGTGGAATTCGCTCACCTTGAGATGTCCATGTAGCTGAGATTGGAGGGCACAGGAGTGACATCGAGTTGTTGTATCTCTGCAGAAAGAAATCCAAACACATTAACCTACAGCAAGGACAGACGCACTCTATTACAAACGCAGGTAGAGGGAAATGGAGGGAAGCGTTTGGAGTGGGTGTGGGGTGAGATGACAAGTTAAAGAGGTATGATTGAAGAGACGATCAGACGGCGGCACTGATGAGAAAAATTAATTCAAGGAGAGGGGGGGGGGGGGGGGGGGGGGGGGGGGCTTTGAAGAAAATGAAGGATTACAGGAAAAGAAATGAGTGATGTCAGGTTTAGTGAGGTGTTGTTATGTGACAGAAAGGAATCTGCCTTTTTTTTTTTTTATAACCACACCCACCGTTGTTGGAGGCGTAGATGCCTTTGAGCAAGCAACCCTTGGCCTTGAGGCTGGTGATGTGGTTCCTCTCGCAATGCAGCACCTCCAGCCTGGGGAATACTGAGGCGTCCAGCTCCGTCAGCCTGTTATCCCTCACATCCAGCTGGGTCACGTGCCGCAGCAGGTCAGGCTCATCTGGCACCATGCTGGAGATCTTATTCAACCTGACAGGGGGGGAGCAGGGAAGAGGCTAAGGTTCAGCTCCAATTGGATAAGGTTGAACTGCACAGGCTGTGGCCTTTCTTGCAAAGCAGGGAACACGCCTCAGGTGAGGGCTGATATACTGTGCACCTTCTCGCTGCATTGTGCACGACATCCATGGAAAAGTGAGCTGTGAATCTGTTGCACTTCAAAGGGACTTTTGTGTAAACTACGGATTGATGATTTCAGAATATTTAATTATTATAAATCTTCCTTTACCATATCATGCAGAAAGTAAAGCTTCCAGTCACATGGGTGCTTGTTTGTCATGAGTGAGGGGCTTCTGACAAAATGCTGTTAGAACATACGAAAGATATTTTCTGGGCCATTTAGCCTTTATCAGACGGGACTGCTGAAGAGAGACAGGAAATGTTGGGAGGAGAGAGTGAGGAATGAAATGTAGCACAAAGTTGAGGTTGGTTTTTTGGACCAATGGCCGCTGCCTGGAGGACTATAGCCTCTGTTAATGGGGCCGTGTGACGTTAAGGAGCCGCCCTGAAGTGCAGGTAGTTAAATGAGGTATTGTAGTAGCATAATAGAAGCAGGGTAAAACGTTTTGGCATAAGCTCAAAACAATATTGTATTATTTCATATTATTTGACATATTTTAGTTTGTTTGCACATACTTTTCTAATAAAATCAATAAAAGCTCATTAGCTAGATTCAGATGACAAGTATTTAACAATAGTTTTTATTTACATATCTAAAGTCTTCTTAAAAGTTGGAAAAAAACAAAACCTAGAAAATAAGAGAAAAAAAAGGCAGATTTTTTCACATTTAGGAAGCTGGAAGTGTTTTTAATTGTAGAAAATAAGTTACCGAAGCAATTAATCCAATATAACTACTTTATTGTTGGATTGTTAAAACAACTCTCTCTCTCTCTGATTTCTAACTCTATCCACTGTCCTACAGTATTTTACTGATACAGACAAAAAATGGCCAAAATATAAATCTTTCAAATAGAAAAAAAAAAAAGACGAACTTTGAATAAAGAAAATCTCCAGCGACCGTTGAGATGACAAATAGGTTTGTATTTTGTGCATCAGTAGATTTGAAAACATTAGAATTGAGTCTTTATCTAATATGATCGACAGTTTTTCTTAAGCATTTTCATTATCTAGAGCAAATGGTTAATGTATTGATAAGCCTAACTCAGCAGAATGTTTATTTGTGTCAGCTAATTATTGAAAACATTTCCTTCAAATCAATGACCAGAAACAAGTTTCACTGTGACAAAAGAACAAGAACATCACAGTGATCTTTGCTCAAACAGGTGAGAGGCTTGGAAAATGTATTGACTGACCTTGCCAAAGTCAGAAGGAGTGAAGTATTAACTGGAGAAATAGTGCAAGTCATTGCAGCTCTGTGCTTCAGCAAACGCTGGTTAGACAGCTGATGGAGCCACGACAGGCAAATGATTTCCTCACTCCGTGCTCTCCTGTCTGCTCGTGTTTCGGATTTCTCTTTGTGTTTTCGTTTCTATCATTAGGGGCATGACGTGTGTCGGGGAGTGTATTCCTTCGGATAAGCATGACTCAGGACTTTAAGTGATGCTAGTTCTTGTTAACATAACCTGTACTATAATCCTCTGATCATGACTGGCTCGTTAAGATCGTGCAGTCACTGTCGTACCTTAGATCGATGTGTTTGACTCGGAGCAGTCGGAAATTCTGCAGCGTGAGGGTTTCTAAGTTGTTTCCGGCCATGCACAGCTTCTCCATAGAGGTCAGCTGCTCCAGCACCTGCGGAACGTGGCTGAACTGGTTGAAGGAAAGGCCCAAGTAACTCAACCTCTGAAGGGTCCCCAGCTCATTGGGCAGCTCATCTAGACTGTTGCCGTCTAACAGGAACGTCTGCAAACTGAGAGAAAGAAAGCAGATTAAGGGAAGAGGTGATAGGCAGGTGAGCATCTAAAAAGAGACCTTTCTTTATGTCAACAAAGAGTCTGGCTCAGGATCAATGACATGATGCCACTTGATCCTATTCACTTCACTTGTCGTCCAGAAGATGGCAGTAGCAGTATACATGCCCTATTGGACACTTGAGGAATTTACAGGCATACCAGATCATTCCTGCAGATTACATTTTCATCTAGCTCTGTTCGGAGCTGCATACCTGTATGTTCAGTTTCAAATTAGATCTGGAGCACATGCACAACCCATATGTCAGCTCTGACCCCGCTACAGAATCCCATTATAATGGCAGGCTGACTTGGGTGAAATAATACGTGAATAACAAGGTTTTAAACCCTTACTTAAATAAATGTCACATAAATTCACATGATTATGACACTCCTTTAAAGACTTGGCTTTCCATGGGTAAGGGTGCTGATCCTGGAGCTAAACAAACAAAAAAACAAAACGAAAAAAAAAAAAGCTTTGAGATCCCCATGAGGAAAAAAATGTTTTCTGGCTGGTAACACCTGTTGAAATGTTGGCCTAGAAAATAAAATTAAATCTGTGATTTGAGCTGTGGGGTAAACCCAATAACCTCTAAACCCTCAAAAATCTTTTATTTTGAAATAGTCATTATGTTGTTCCTTATAAAGTCTGAAAGACTGTAAAACAGTTCCAAAGAGAATTGTTGTATTACATGTGCACTAAAATACGAACAGTGACTCTCTGCTTATTAACAGGCTAACCTTGACAAAGAATACACACACACAATTAGATTTTCAACAGCTGCGTAAAAGGATAGAAAGTAGATTAGTGTGAACACATGTCTGAACTTTGAAGTCGGCGTCATTAAGATGTTTTTTTTTTAGGATTCATTTCGTTGGTCGTGAAAGCCAACATCTGGTCGGTTTCCTCAACAACTTGTCTGTGTCCTTTTACTTACTTGGCCATGGCTCCCACGGAGATGGGGACAGAGGCCAAGTAGTTACAGCTGAGGTTGACCTCCGTCAGTGTGGGGATGTCGCAGATGGCCATGGGGAACTGACCGAGGTGGTTGTTGGACAGGTTGAGGCTCCGTAGACGAGAAAATCTGCAATTAGAGAAAGGACAGAATTAATGAGGAGTGAGCTAAAGATGAAGAGAAAAGAGTGTGATTGGAGACCTGTGATTGGAGATGTTGTATCTTGTCAACATGAATATTTCAAAAAGGGCTGAAGATATTCATACATATATTAATGAATGTATTTGCAGGCGATGTAGCACGGTATAGCGTACAGAGAATTTGTTTATGTGAAAAACATGCAGTTAGTTCCAACAAGCTCGAAACAAAGCCTGCCTTAAGACTAGGACTAAACCTACACATGTGATTGTTGAGTAAACAAGTGCAGCATTGACGTCTCTGTTATTCATTCAAACAACAGTGACCGATGGCATTTGGCAAGGTGTCCTATGGCAGACCAGTGACCTTCAGAGGGGTTAGCCCCTCGGGGGGGAGGGAGCCACGGCAACAGGCTGGGTAAAGGACTCGCTCTGTCTTTATTTATCCATCTACTCACATACAGACACACACGCAACCTTCTATCACCTATCACATGCACAAAGAATGCAGATATGGCAAACTGCAGATGGGCTTTGTGCCATAATAGCACAGCAGGCAGGAATGCAGCTGCTTTAAATGGCACAGCTAGATTTTCCTCTTTATGTACGTACACACGCACATTTCTCAAACACGCACACAGTGTGTCATAGTGATGAATAAAAAGGCATTCGACACGTCAGGTCTATTGATTAGGATGGCTAAGTAAATCCAACTGAGGGTGACTCCCTCAGGCAGACAAGCAGGCAGTGTGTGAGTGTGTGTTGGGGGAGGGGGGAGGTGTGTGTGTGTGGGAAAATGTCATTCCAAGCAAACCATTAAATCAACCTCTGCAATCTGCTGAGTAACGCTCATTCCCCCCTCCTCAGAGGCTCTGCTGCTCTGTGTCACACTGTCCTGTCATTCCCCTCTCAGACTTACATCCATACACCCTCTTTTATACTGTTGCTGTTGAGTATTTTAAAACCGTTCAATTATAACAACCAAAAAAGACAACTAAAAATCTGTACCAAAGATAATGTATTACTCTTGTATTTATCCCTTTATATTGAAAGCCTCTTTGGCTCATGATATCTGTGCTAAATGTCAACGACATACAGTACAATTGACAAGGATAGCGACTACAATGAACATAATGGAGATTTTATCAAGCTCAAAATACAAAAGAAACCAAAACAAAAAACAAACTTTTTTATTGGACTTGGAAGGTTTATGTGGACTAACCAAAGACTGAAAATGAAAGTGAATGCTGCCCTGTGTTCCTCTGGATGAGTCAGCTGATTGCTAACACATTCCCCCCATAGGCGATTTTAGACCCTTTTTAGGGGTACTGAAGCACCCTTCAGGCCCTGACACACCAAGGAGATTGTCGGCTGTCGGTTCTAGTTGGACCATTGGTTTGCGGTCGTCGCCCTAGCTCTTCTTGTGTGTCCGTCTGTGACCCACCAGATCATAACATTATACACATGTTTGATAAGTAACTTAATTCTAGTTCCTATTATTTTGAATAAAGAGTAAAAACACTCATTACTATGTTACTTAGTTTAGTAGTAAAGTATTGAATAAATCATTTGTATCTCTAAATTGTATCTAACTACTTTAAAAATGCATACTTATGCTGAACAGAGGAAGGCAAGTTAACAAAAGTAAAAAAATGCTAATGATGCTAGCAACTCCATGATAGTGATGTGGACCAACACATTTCATGTTTCATTTCCCTCATAAAAATACTGTGGTGTAAAAAAGCCTTATGTAAATCAAATACATAAACTGAACCCCAAGTCGACCCTGATTCACAAGCTGATACTATGCTAATGTTGTGCAAAAATAATGTTCTAATGTCGATTTAAATTGTTTATAAATGTTGTTTTTGTCCTTCCTTGGTGTTATTGAGCCTTTCAGCCCATTCTTTATTGTAATATCTTGGTTTTATGAACTCATAACATTTTCTGATAAACCCACTGTGAGCTTCTAGCCCAAACACCAAAGAGCACTCATGAGGTGAACAGACATTACTCTAAATAAATCATTGTGTAGTTGCTTTGTGTTTGCTGAATATGTAAATAAGTAAATGCTTGCTCAAGTTTTCACTTTATAAGGGGACATCATGTCTATATTACATTTTAAGCCTCTGCTGTTGCACTGAAGTGACCAAAAAAATAAAAAAATAAAATCTCAATTAGGCTAATGCGACTTGATCCTTTTCTCTTGGCCTTATATACCCCCCTTCATGTCATATTTAGAGTTTCTGACACAATTCTGTCAACGTTTCCACCCTCACCTTTCTATCCATTATACTTTAATGTCCTTCGTAATGTGCAAACTGCTAAGCTGTCATAAATATGTAATTAAAGGGGCCAAAGGTTCAATCATATGCACAAACATTAGTTATCCCCACACTGTGATCAGCGACCTCTGTCTTACAAGAGAGATGCATGCTGGGTAGAAAGTCCCATGCCAGAGGATAGAGCTAGTATCCCGGACAACTGATTATGCATATCTGATTGGCAAATCACCCACCAGTTAGTATTTGGCCGAAGAGAGAGAGAGAGAGAGAGAGAGAGAGAGAGAGAGAGAGAGAGAGAGAGAGAGAGAGGGGGGGAGATAGATAGAGAGAGAGAGAGAGAAGCATGTGGCAGGTTCACATTCCAATCCTCTTGGAAAAATACAAAGCACCCTGACCCCACATTAGATGTCAGAGAATGCCAGTGTTTAGACAGAAACAAAAACAGACTTTAAAACAACTGTCCACACCAAAATGCATCAAAACAGCCACATTCACTGAGGCTGCACATGGAATATTGTCCTATACTACAGATCTATTAAATCAGCCTCTCAGGGGCAAAGCGAGTACTCAAATATCTGTGCTTTACGTTTTTTGTCAAATCGCCTCTATTTTCATCTAACTATTCCTCTCTTTCTCATTACTGACCTCTTTTTCTCTCATGCTGGGTCAAATGCGGATGAGCCTACTTTGGTTTGGCAGAGCTAAATGGATGTTATCTCGCTTGACCAGCAGGGGAGCTGTGCATCATTCACTCAGATCTCACACAAGGTATTTCCCATTGCATTGTTATTGTTTCTTTTCAGAAATTATCTTGTGACAAAGCAAGACGAGATCCTAACCTCCTACTCGTTTCCTTCAGAAAGGTACACAAAACATGCAAGGTTTTACATGCTCAGCACACACACACACACACACACACACACACACACACACACACACACACACACACACACACACACACACACACACACACACACACACACACACACACACACACACACAGGAAGTGCAGTCATCTTAAAAAAAGAAAAGAAAAGAGGACTGCCATACTGTATCAGCACTTGGTATGCGCTGACCCTAAATCTGTAGCCTGCAGCCACTTTCTCTGCAGCACACAAGCAGGCAACACTCTCTCCCTCTCTCACAGAACACACACACGCTATACTTCAGACATTGCTAGCACATAGTCAAGTATCAAATGTACACAATTTGTGAACTTATATCAGGTCAAAAATCTTCAAGCAATAGAAAGGTCAGAAAATACTTAACTGGCATGCACATGCATTCCCTTTATAAGAATGCAAACACATGTGAATGCACACCCACGTCCACAGACACACACACACACACACACACACACACACACACACACACACACACACACACACACACACACACACACACACACACACACACACACACACACACACACACACACACACACACACACACACACACACACACACACACACACACACACACAGAGAGAGACATACGTCTTGGCTGTGGGCTTTAATCTGGGAGAATGATAAGCACGCAGCAGATGGTGCCCACAGAGAGAGAGAGTGAGGGAGGCCAGGCACATTAAAAGCTTCCCTACAGACGCATCTAACCTTCTGGGCTCTGGGCTCGTTTGGCCTGGCCTGGTACAGCACAGCCCTGGCTAGCCTCTACGGTCCCTGCGTGCCAATGGCCCCGGTCCTAGTCAGCTCAGGTCGATTGCTTGCAAATTGCCGGCAAAATCTAAAGCTGTCCAAAGCAGCCAGCCATGACCTGCTGTGTCTGGTGAAGCCTCACTGTGTCAGTGTCTCGTCTCTCCCCTCCCTGTACAACGGCTCCTGTTGTGACCGAATTATGCTAAGCTTTGCTAAAAAAAAAAACTACAAAAAACCCCTCAAGTCTCATCTTGCCTGAACGAGCACATTCAAACTGTCCTGAATGGTCTCATTGCCTCTTCAACTTCAAGCCCGTCCACTCCTTTATAACCTATCACTTCTTCCTCCCCCTTCTTTTACAGTTCATCCCCAGGTGTGTTTACGGTAGATTTGCAGCGCCATTGTACCTCTGCAGCTGTTGCAGCCGCTGGTCTGCAGGCAGGAAGTTGTGTTTGAGGTTGAGGTGGGTGAGGTCCTGGCTGTAGAAGAGGTTGGGAGGAAGTTGCTCCAGGCTGCAGCAGGACAGGTCGACAGAGTTGATTCTCTGGGACACCATCTAAGCAGGAGAAAAAAGAGGCGCAGAAAGGATACAGGTAGAAAGAGAAACGTGGAGTTAAACAGGATTATCCCTCCTGCACATGACTGCACTGGTTTACTGCGAGTGTGTGTCGCCTGACGGTAGCTGGTCAAATGTCATTCGGTGGCCAATCTTCTTAGGATTAGGGAGTAGTCGAGGGAAAGTCCTACAGGTTAGCGACCTAACCTCTCACGTTACATCATTGTGTAATAGAGTTAACTGCAGGGAAGTAATAGCCGATAAACCTGCGATGACTTGCTCGTCAAATTTTTTGCAGACACATACAAGCTGGCATCTAAAACAAAATGACAGCATTTACGTCCGCCCTGTCTTCAAAAGGGGGGGGGGGGGAATTGACACTCAAGCTTTTCAGAGCGGAGTTAGCTGGAGGCCTCAGCAGGCGTCACTGCCGCACGTGCGGCTTCTATCCAGGCTTCTATTCTGAGTGGCCCTCTGGGTGCGGGTGACATGCATGTCCTTGTTAATATTTAGAAAAGAGGTTTTCTGGCTATGGCCTACTTGAGTTCAAATGAGAGAAAATGGAGAGAGGGAGCCATGAGTGGTGTTTATATTAGTGAGTGCACCCAGAGACACTCACATGGTTAAACACTACAGAGTGGACCACAGTGAAATATGTGCCGTTTTCAATCCACTCCGTTCATACAGGCAGCGGTGGGCAAAGTGCCATATTTTCATACTTTAGTTTGCAGCCAGGCATGTTCTGAAATACAATTCAGCTGACCCGTAAGTAACACACGAGAGCATATGCTTGTGCTCTCCTTCTCTTTCTGTAACTCGCGTGCGCACAGTCGTACCTTGGCAGCGTGTCTGTGCCAGCGCAGGTGCTCCGTGAAGCTGTCAAAGCTGACGTAGTAGGTTTGACTCTGAGGCCCCGCCGAGCTAAAAGCCAGGCAGTGATTGTGCTTCTTCACCTCCTCCACCTGCATCAAGACACACACACACGGGGAAAAGGAAGAGAAAGGAATTGAACTCATTTTGTTGTGATTTTTTTTAAATTTATTTATGTTTTATTTCTTATTTATTTATTGCTATTGTAAGTGCTAGTATTATTATTTTTTTTACATTATTATTATTATCTATGTTATTATTTCTTGTCTGTATAAGTGGTTTTCCATGTGTTTCTTTTTTTGTTGTTGTTGCTACGTCTTATTGTTGGAATTGTCAGTGTGTGTGGGAAGGTGGGATGGGGTGGGTTGATTAATAAGAAATGTGTAAATTTGTAGGTTTTCTTGTTCCAAAATCTTAGAAAATGAAAATAAAATATATTAAAAAAAAGAAACACACAGGGGAGATAACACCGTCTGGAATACTAACATCTTTTGACCACCAAATGAATATAAACGATTACCTCCATGCTTAAGTAAAGTAAGAGCTGAAATATGTGTCAATGGTTTTGATTCTGTTGGAAACTACATTTTAATCAAAGGACAATAAATGTGTTTCGAAGCGCTTCCTCTTCAAGAACAAAAACGTTTAATGACTTGTGAAAATACATAACGCTTGCATGATCATAAACACGTGTGTGTCGTGCCAGAAGAAGTGTGCAGGAAGACAATCAGAGTCACACACACACACACACACACTCCAGCACATGTTCTCTGTGAATGAATGGCTGAGTAGTTATGGTGTATGACTCCATGTCTAACACGCATGCACGCACACAAACTCGCCTGACACAGACAGATGCAGAAGCAGCGTGTGCACGAATGGCTGACTAGAGGTCAAGTGCTGTGTGTGTGAAATGTTTATAAAGTGGGTGTGGTCAGGGTACACGGAGCGTCCTCTGTGCCGGGGGTGGCCTTGCAGGAATAAAGTTCCATAAAGTAGTAAAAGGACAAAGGTCGTATTTTTTTAGCATTAAAGCCACTCTTAACTGTGAGCTCAAAATGGACAAAAACAATCCCTGCAGATTACTACAAACATTTGATCTCAGAAAAGAAAAACATCTCTTTGACTTTGGGCTAATATAACATAGCATATCATTACTGGATGTCTCATTGAAGGACAAACAAACAGACGTTGAGGGTGAAATGTCGTAAAGGACAAACTTCACTGCAGCTGCATTTACAGAGGGAAATAAAAGGGACTTAATCAGGTCATGTTATGAGTTTATGATCCCAAGCATTCATTACATAACGACGTTACAGTAAAGAGGAGGGAGAGAACAGAATGAGATCGCGCGAGAGCTGCGTGTCACACGTACCTTTCCTCCAATGAGCGGCAGGATGTGCATCTTCCCGGTCTGACTCTCCTTGACGGAGGAGACGATGAGGCAGGTGCCGCAGAGGATGACCTGCCGTCTGGTCCAGCGGTTGACCGGTAGCTGGAGCTTCCCTTTCCGGACGTTGTACGTCCCTGACAGCTGGACCCGCTCTGAGCTCTCGATGCTTTGGGGCTTCCCTGGAGCAACAAAAAAAAAAAAAGAGAGAGAGAGATTGTATCTAGTTAGCACAGAAGCTTTGACCTCAATACAGGTCTCTTCAATTATTTGGTAGCGTTTGAGGAAAGAATGAGGGTGATGATGAAGGCTGAAAGCTCTTGCCAGACTGTACTTTAATGCTAATCTCAGCAGAAGAACGATGACAGCTCGAGCATGCTGATGTTCAGAGGGTGTGATACTTTTTTTTATTTTTTTATGTTCTACTTCTAAAGCAACCAAGCTGGCATGCTGATGAGGCCACAGGAGGATGCTGTGTTGGATGAATCCGAACCTTTAGCTAATGTTAGGATAATTATGACAACTGTATCCTATCCGAGGGACAGGAATATGTTAATTAAGTTCATTACAGTGCATTTACTACAGTTGAACAAATGACTACATCAGAGGGGCTGTGTCATTCTGGTGCATCATGAGGGAACCATGTACTGTATGTCTGCAGAAGAAAAGGTGGGATGCATTGAATAGAGGTCGAGGTCTATTGCTAGGTTATTTTGAGTTAGCGGTGGTGCTCAATTTATGGGCTCGTTAGACACTTTGTTAATGGGGGGGGGGAGACATTTCTCTACACTACTTATGTTAGGATATATTAGTGTGGACAGCTGCTTCTGTGTTCAAAATGTAAGTTTAAAACGGATCTCTAAGCCAGCATCTGAATAATGCAACAGAAGAAGAACTGTAGCCACAGTGGTTGGCAGAAGTGCTGTCAACACAAAACCATCGTGACACAAGGTTAGCAGCATCATTTAAAGACAATTAGCGTCTTGTTAGCCACTCTCGTCCTACTTGTGCACATTAAACTCAACAGTCTGGATGTGGATTTACTGCAGCTATGTATTAATGGAGGACGTTATTTTAATATCAGGTGCACCCGCCATCGTTTCTGAGCTACCCTTTTTTTTTTTTTTCAGTTTTACCCATCTGTGTAGCTCTCCTCCACTGCCTGTTTCCCTTCGCTTCACCCACCAGCCTGCCAAACCTGACAGTCAGGCTGCTTTATCAGGCGTTGTGTCAGCCAGGCTGCCTTATCGTTCTGTCTAAACAGCCACCTGCTTTCCGTCTACATACACCTCCGCAAAAACCTCCTCCCCTCCCCCCCTTCAGTTCCAACTACCTGTCCGGCTGTGTAGCTTTCGGTTTCTCCATCCCATCTACGGTTGTGTTTTTAGATATTCTGCTCGATTCACGACGGTGGAGAAGAAGTTTCCCTTTCCAAGCGGGCAGATGGCCTCCGAAAAAAGTCTCTCATATTGTGGCCTACCGTGACCTCTCCACCTCCGTCTTGCAGCGTGTCTTTTCACACGTTGTTTCAGTTGCCTCCAGACTTAAACAGCAGGGACAGGGAGGGCAGTTAAACAGAGGAGGAAAGAGTTGAGTATGGGTTGAGCAAGTGCGAAACGAGCAAATGCTCCCGTGGCTTTAAATAATTCAGGCGTTTCACATGCCGACTGTAAGTCGCACACAGCCGAGTGCTCCGCTGCGTATACTTCTCTCACCCATCACACTCAGCAGAGTTTTCAAACGTTCGAAGCTGAGGTCTGCTTATGTAAGGTGAACCCTGAGGTCATAACAATGCATTTAAAAGTCTCTCTCCAGACTGCAACTAACATAAACACTGATATATAGAGTTATACATAAAAGAGGCAATCATAACATTCAAAAAAAAAAAAAAAAAAAAAATACAAATCTGCACAGCCACTGAGCGCTGACCTTTCCTTTGAGCTGCGGGCTAATCTTATGTTCACGGCAGAATCAATAGAATAGTCTGCAAGAGGACATTTGCTTTGACCAAACGTTAAGTGTGTAACATAACACACTTTTGTTCAGTGTTGATCATGAGTCATGTTTGACTACAAAAAAAAAAAAAAAAGTGTCTGCGTGTACTCAGCAGAAGAGACGACGCAGCACGCTGAGAGGAGCAGCAACCTCTGGGCAGATGTGCATGAAAGGACGCAGAAGCCATCTTGCTCCTTGGATCTTTTTTTGAAAAGGTAGAGTGACTGAGTTGAACAAGTTCCACCTATCCAGCAACATAAATAAGAAGCGTGTGACCACACACTTCACATGTATTCCACATGAAAAGGTAGTCAATAGAAATCAGACTTGCAAAATAACAATGAAATGTAACATCCACTTGTGTCCAGACTTCTGAAACACAAGAAGGCGTTTCATGAATGTAATGTGCATTTAGGCACGAGGACTATTAATAGATCTGCCTCAAGGCAATGGCAACTTTAATTTGGTCCAACAATATCAAATGGAGCTCGCAGTGCACAAAGCTTTAAAGCTCTGAAGGATATAATGGAACAGATATTGAGTGTCACGTAAGCACATCTCTCTTGATTCATTTCTCTCTCTGGCAGCGCGCCTCGACTCCACAGCAGCAGCAATCAAAAGCTGGCAATCCTACATTAGGGATTAATAAGGATAAATATGTTTTAATGAGCCATCAGCACATGAAAGGAAACTGTTACGTTACACGTTATGTTCTTAAATTATTCCAAAAGGTTTGGGATTTTGCTGAAATCGCATTTTTCTAATACAAGTCGAGGACTTTTTGGGTGTCTCACGATTCGACTGCGTTTCGATTCTTGGGGTCACGATCGGGTTCAGGATCGTTTTTTTTTCCGCTTCAAAATGATTCAGGATTCATTGATCCATGGATTCAAAGTCTATGAATGAGTTCTTCAGGATCAGCTGCAGTCAGTCTGTGAGACTGGCTGGATTTCTTGCTGCTCTACTTGGCATTTAACCGAGTTAAAGACATTAGCACTTGGTAGGGAGTGAGTGATTAGCCCCCCAAAAAAAGATAAAAAAAAAGAAAGAAAAAGTTATGGACTGATTTTTAACCTGAGGAGTCAATTCTCAAATTTTTACATAAAATCAATTTTTACAGCACCTCTAAACAAAAGTATAAATGAATGAATGAAGACTATGCACACACTGTAGATCTACACTTTGATTTAATTGCACTCTGAAAACAAGTGGAGAGAGAGAGAGAGGAGTAAACACTGTCGCGGGTTTCATCTCTCTTTAAAGGGTCATCATTCACATCCACTCCACATGAGCTGCTATTAAATGACTGTGTCGTTGTGACAATGTGTAACCTTGTGCGTGGAGGCTGGCTGGCAGCAAAAGGATGAATGTTTTATTTTAGGAAAGACGTGAAGAAGAAAGAGGAGTACGCTGCCTTATGAGGTTTGTATTTAAAAAAAAACAGTACGTCTCATTTTTACAGTTTCTCATCATGGGAGTGTTTCCCCACACAGCGAGTGATGAAAGGTAGGTTGGTAAAACAAAGAGCATAGGATAACGAATGAGAGCTCAACGTGAGCTCAGACTTAAGATCAGGTTAAGAGGAAACACAGCCGAGGAGGGAAGATAAGGAAGATGAGATACAGAAGCTGTCGGTGGAGTTTAAATTGTCATTTTAAAAGAGCTCTCAAAGCAGCCTTTAAGTTTCTAAATAAAATAAGTGATAACATCTTGTTTGCATTTAGATTTCCTTGAAGGTTAAAGCTTCTTCTTCATGTGTTCTAGGTGGAGTATTAGTTTACCAAAAAAACAAAAAAAACAAAACAACTCAGAACAAAAAATGATATATGAAGGAAAAACAGGTTCAGGGGATTCCTGGATGAGGGTTAGTCTCTCCCAGTGTCTTACTGGGAGGGGGAACAAATTATTCACAAGCTTTTAGCCTCAATATGTCACATGGGCATATTCCTAGTATTTTTAGTCCTTTGTTGGAATGTGCTCCTTCCCACACGAGCATATGCACAAACACACACACACACACACACACACACACACAATCCTCCTACTCCTCGCCTTGCTGACATCTACACACACACGCACGCACACACACACACACACACACACACACACACACACACAGACACAGTGACAGTGATTAACCATCTCCATATGCGCATCCATCTAATTGCCCCCCATTGAATGTTGATAGACCAAAAACAGCGAGCGACTCGGCAGAGCGAGAACAATACAGACAGACTGAGTGGGCTGCTTCAGCGGCGAGAGAAGTTTAGAGAAGTGTCTCTCCTGTGTGGATGCTGCCGCTTACAACCCATGGCGCACGGACGTGGGATGACGGCATGGAGGCTAATGTTTCAGTCTGGCCGTAGGAATGCGTATTGGAGGAAGCAGGGGGAGATGGGTGGGACTCCCACCTGAGCTTCCTGTTTACAGGGAGGGGGGGGGGGAGCAGGATCTCTCAGTGACAAGCCACTGCAGCGAGGAAATTACAAGAGACAAGTTGCTCTATTCCCAAAATATTCCACAGGCAGCCTACACCAGAAATATTTCGAGCAACGCTGGTGTTAGTCATGGTGGTCATCCCATCATCTGAGGGTGATGTGAATTTAAAAATAATAGACAGGCACTGCAAGGTGGGTGTGTTCTTGTGCAGAAGTCTATTCTTGGACCTTCTGTGTGTAGGAGCAGGAGTACTACAGTGTGTGTGTGTGTGTGTGTGTGTGTGTGGGTGTGTGGGTGTGTGTGGGTGTTTGTGATGGTTACTGGAGATGGCTTCCTTCCTTTTTTCCCCGAGCTCAGAAAAAAAGTGTTTCCGCTTCACATGAAGCTCCAATTGCCATTTGTGCGCACCCAAACACACAGGCCTACACACACACACACACACACACACACACGTCAATTCACAAAGCATTTCACTCGCAATGCTTACAACTAATGCTGCAGACACTTATTCGGTGACACATTCTGTGACCCAAACGTCAACACGGGCAGAGCTTTGTCAAAAACGCATCATCTTAAAAGTGAAAGCCCGCGATGAACATCGGACTGGTGCAAGCCTCGAACTCCATCTTATCAAAGGTGTCAAGAAGGCTTCTGAACATAACTGACCTTTGCTTTTGATCGAACGCCAATCACTTTGTTTCTCTATCATCTCCTGAGTGTCTCTGAGGCGTTCCAGCATACGTCGTTGCTTCACAGAGCAGGACTCACTACGCCACAATAGACTTTGTTGTCGCCTTTCACTTGAGTCTAAACTCGTCTTTGACTCAAGTGTCGACCCCCTGACCCCTGTGTCAGCGCTCTGTCCTGTTGCCTTTGTGTCTCTCACAGCTCAGGTTGCGCTTCAGGTAGAAAAAGGGGGCGGAGCCATTTCATTTGAGGTCCCTCGTCAACACTTACTGCGGCTCGCGGTCTTTGTTAAGCCTCCACAACGCTGCACACTTCCCCCATCACAATCCCCACTGGTCTTTACTTTGATTAGGATGTTTCGCTTTAGTTTTCAATAAATTATTCAAATCACTTGACAACTGTGTGTGCTCTCCCTGTTGTGTGACACACTGAAACATAAAAACAACACATGTGTAAACATTACTTAACAATAATTAACTGCGAGTAAACAGTACAACGCAGTTTGTTAATCAGGTAAATAAGTGTCCAGATTTGACTTTATGATAAAAGGACATGTGCAGTTATGATAGACTCACTTCACAGGGGTGCTACAAACTGAAACATGCTGTTGAATGCAGCACGTCTGACTGCAGGGAAATGTCATGCATAAGCCTGCAAAGACAAACTATTACGAATGCTACCAAGATCCATGCTTCTTAATGATGAGCTGTTACAATTTGCATATATATATATATATATATATAAAAGAACTGTTTGACAATCTATTTTAAACAGCAGGGGGTATTGTGTATTTCAGTTTTTAGCCTGTGAAACAAATAGTACGCCCACAATATTCATGCAGATTTGTAACCGCTGCTGTCTGTGGTGCATCCTCAATAAAACATCTCCAAATATCGAGACGGTATGTGTGGTGAAGTTTTTTTTTGCAGGCGACTCCTGTTTGCTTCATGTCATTGTAAGAATTCTGAGAAAACACTTCCAATTTGAAGATGCTGAGCTGCATCCAGCTTGCCCCGCCGCCCCTGTCATCTATCATTGTTAGTGATCAGCAGCACCCGAGGCTGACCTCCCATCATCCTCCTCCTCCTATTTAACAGATGACATCCACACTTCTTTCTTCTGGCTCTTCCCAGTAATAACAAGGCCGGTTAATCATGCTGCCCTGCTGAATGCAATCTGACATCAGCACACCTCCGCTACAGGACCGGGCACGCCGTACCGTAGGGCATCCACGACCCACATAAGTCACAGTGGAGCACAAGCATGCGTAAGTTGATCGCCTGCCCCTTCTATAGGACGTGACAGATGTGAGGCTTCGGATGGGCAAGTCTGCAGGACTTATAAATGCTTCTAAGCTGATACTGGGGTCTTTGGTATCTGTTGTTTTTGCTTCATTTTAAATGTATCTGCACAGAAGCATCTGATTAAAGAACTGTTGGGGGGGGGAGCAGGCTATCATAGAGTAATATGTTTGAAGATACAAGGTTTAAAAGTGAAGACAAGCGTTGAGGTAAGTCGGTGGAGAAGAGATCTAGAAATAGATTAGTTAAGACAGAGAGATGCCAGATGTTACTCCGAGACACAAATAGCTGCACTGTCAGTGTCCTCCATACGCACGACAACGTCGAAATGCATCCACATAAAGATGTGTGTTTGCAGGCGAGGGGAAGGATGGCGCCTCCCCACATCGGATCCACTTTGCCTCTTCACCCCGAATCGCTCAAAACCCCCCCCCCCCCTTTTCCCCCCCCCCGCTGCCACTCTCCACCTCGTGGCAGCCGATTCATCTGCGGATGATTTCAGGTCATTCCCTCAGATCCAAAGTGACAGGAAGTTTTAAGCGCGCTGTCCTCTCAGGCAGCACCTGGCAAGTTTTGCCAGAAGGTGTCAAAGGTCACAGCGGGTGAGAGGCAGCACACCTCAGTGCTCCGCGTCCTGCGTCTAGAATCCACTCTACCTCCCTCTCCTATCACAACCGCGCACGTGTTGAGCTGTGAATATGAGGCAGGAAAAAAAAAAAAAACTCCACACGGAGTTTGGGGAAGGGGCCATTTAGACGTCACAGTTTCACAGATTCTGCAAACGAGTGACGCTTAATTAGAAGCTTCTTAATGCTACAAACATCCCCGCTAAAGGTTCCCAGATGTTCCCAGCACAAAACGGTCCACAGAGATAGAAAAGGGAGGGGTGTCTCCCCCCCTCTGGGGCTGCGGAGGTGTTGATGTGTGAAATGTGTCAAGCTGTCCTTTGTGTAAAAGTGATAAGATGATGAGGTGCGCGTTTGCAGTGGAAATAATTGAGATGCTCATGCCTTATCGCAGTGGAGCCCCATTAGCTCGGTTGAAGTGTGTGAACGTGTTCTTTACTTTGATACAAACATGGACTAAACCTATGGTACATATATATATACAGTACCTGTCTTGCTGTGGAGAAACGTTGGATGTTAGGTCAAAGACCGTTACATAAGGAAGCGAAGCCTGCTCGTGGAAGCTGCTGTACTCGCTGGATGGGCTGCTGTGATAAAAAGAGTCATGTAAATTACGCTTGGATACTTCGTCGGTAAACCTATTCTGTTCCTGAGGTCAAAAGTCAAAGTTATAAAAGTCAAAACAACCAAACAAGGACGGACTGTTAGACCAGTGCTGCGTCATTGGATCGTTGGCTTCAATGGTTGCGACACTGGACTGACAATTTGGCAAAAAGTACCTGACACAAACCAAGCAGAATGCAAAAAACGAGCGCCTTTTGTCTCGGCCAAAAAAAGTTGCACTCGAACACACCGCAAAGGCTACAGCTGACGGCTAACTACCACGTACGTTCCGAGTATGCATGAGAGGCAATAACTCTCCATGCCAGCAGGTGGCAGTCGTCTCTGATTGTCATTTCAAAAAGGTGAAACCGGGATAGGACGAGAAAGAACGCCGATAAATAACCACTCGTAAAATCAGCACAAATGTGAATAATGTTGGATAAAAAGTTGAAAATGGCGCTGGCGTTGTCAGCTCCTGGTTTTTTATTCGTAGAACAAGAACAGAGGAGGCGCTCCTGTTTTTCTTCCCGTTCACTGGCTGTCCTGTTTCACTTAGCTGAACAGCCAATCAGAGAGACTCCTACCCCCAACCGCGCCTGCGACTGCCGAAACCGATTCAACATGTGGAATCGGCCAAGAAAGGCCAACTGGGGAAGACGGGGAGGGCATTGCTGGACACACCGCAAAAACTAGGGTGACAACCGCTCACCGACGGACCGATGGGCGAAGGTCTCCTTGGTGTGTCTCCACACCACCCTTTAGGATTATTAATAACTCCAAATGTTCCACATGGCTAATAAGCAAATATAAGCATGTTAATGTTTACCAGCCTGAGCATCAACATGTTAGCACAGAGCACACACGCTCGTCTGCTTATTCTTAGTATTTAGCTCTTCAGCATTCATTTGACGTCTCATCTCGCCGTGTCTTAAGCTCCATATCTGTAACTTTTAATGAGATCTGGAGCTAACGCTAATGAGGACAGCTGCGTCCTGATGTTCTTTGTTTGTTCACACACATTTGGGAAGTCAATTTCACAACATAAGCAGAATAATAATAGAGTCAACTCATCTGTGAAGTCAACAGCACAATGATGAGAAGTAGTGTGTAAACTCTGCCGTGATTGGACCACACCAAAAGCATTGGATAGAGATACGCTGGATGAGCATTTATTTATCCATCCATGTCTCCGCTTGCTTTCATTATCTCTTTAATTAATAAAACAATCAAACGTGATTGAACTGTGATGCGTTTTAGATGGGCACAGTCGAGGGTTAGAGTACAGACTTGTAATCATCTCTAATGTGCTAAAGTGTGTTAAGGGAGTCCCAGAAAAAAATCCCAGCAGGAAGAGCCGAGCGACACTGCTGTCTATTATCAGACGCTGATCATCCTTCAGCTTAAACAGCTGGGTTAAAGTGTCCATTCTTCTTCGCACCCTCCATGTCTGTGTGTGTTGTGATGTAGCATTAAGGAGCAAACAAGGGGCTGGGGGGGGGGGGGGGGGGGGGGGGTGAGTTGCCATGGCGCAGATGACCATGAGGTGTCCCTTCATTCCTGGAGAGAGACGGTGTAGAAGATAATGAACGGTTTAATGGATGCCCTCCAAGTCTGATAGCTCACCTCTCTCATTCATGTCAGCAGGAAGGACACAATCAGACACACATACAGACACTACACACACACACACACACAAAAAAACAACTCTCCTTTCTCTCTCTCTGAGTCCAGTGGAACACATCCTGAATGCAAATGAGGTCACACCCTGCAATATCTTCCCCATCAAACCATTATTACCCTTTGCCCCCTGGGGAGAAGGCAACCAAACAGCCCGCTGCTGTAAAAGGCTTTATACGACTCTGGTTACCAGGTCACGGCATTACCTGCATCCAGCACCTGTGAGGGCAGTGAAGAGATGCATTCAAGCAGGGGGATGACCTGAAGCTGGATTTGTAGTGTTTTCTGTAATGTTGAATTACCCCCCCCCCCCCCCGACTAGAATTTGACCCACTTGCTCGCTCAGTAGTTCTTCTGCATTTTTAATTTCCGGAGGTGACTTCATGCGCGGCAGAAGACTCGCTCCGCTTCCTGTCTCCTCTCGTCAGGTGGTGTTGACGCTCATACGAAAGCCGATTGAAATATGTTATCGTGATAAAGGATGCGGATGACGGCTGGAACGAGGAAGCACACCCCCTTAAGTGAAGGATGCTGCAGCATCCTTCATCAGCTGCGCCGTCGTTCTCACCACCTACTGCACTGTGAACACGGTCCATCATGTAATGAAATCAATATGAGCCAAAAATAGAATCCAGATGCAGCAGACGGAGGGTGGGTGGGTGGGGGGGAGGGCTTAGGATCCCAGGTGTTTGCCATCAATTTAGAAAAAAAAAAAAAAAAATTCTCCAGTGATTCCCTCTGTCAGTGAAGGGGTGGGATGCTGACGTACTTGGATGTGTGTGCTCCCTCTCTCGACTCCCCCCCCTCTTCACCGCTCCACTCCTGCTGCTGTTATGTAATGAGTGTGTGTTACGAAACCTTACATTGGAAGCCCACTGATCAGCTAGCTATGAGTACACACACACATGCGGTCTGGGGATGGTCCCCCCCCCCCCCCCCCCCCCCGATCCCCCCTCTCCTCTCCCCTGACTGTTTGGAAGCGAATGGAAATGTTGCCACAAAACGTATGTTTGCTCATGTACGCATTACAGTGTGTGCACGTTACGAATGTATTTAAAAACATGGGAATGTTCACGAGGCGGCAGAAAGCACGCGGAGCTCGCCAATGAATTATTAAGTATGTTTGTTGGCGAGCGTGTATAAAACACACTTGTAAAGAGTACAGGAAAAAAAATAATGAGGTCCATGGATGCGTGCTGCAGTTCAAGCGTGAATATTGGGAGTTATAATGGTGAAGAAAGAACTATGGCGAGAGAGAGAGAGAGAGAGAGAGAGAGAGGGGGGGGGGGGGTGAACATACGGGGAGGTGCATGTGAAGGAAAAGGAGAAGAATCAGCCAAAGCGTAGATCGGTGAGGAAGAAGCGAAGGGGAATAGTCAAGTATAGATGAAACTAAACAGGCAGGAGAGAAATAATCAGCTAGAGGCTCATCATGTCACCTCAGGCTGACAGACTCAGGAGAGAGAGGGAGCTGTGAGGAGAGGTGAGCTAATCTCAGTCCGCCATAAATAAGAGAAACTGACAACATACTCGAAGAGAGACTCAAGAACTGACTCGTGTTTTTCAGCTTTTTACACTCACAGGTTAAAGACTGGCTGACTTCAAGATCTGACTTATTGGACTTTTAAAAATCCTGAAGATTTTCAAAATAATTAGTTAGTAGTTTACTATTTATGGCTTGTATGTTTTCTGTTGGAGCACTTCCATTTTGTGCATGCTCATCAGCTACTTCTGTGCGTCAGACATATTGAATTGACGTTGGCGTTCACACTGGATTTCAATGGCCTGCACATGCATATGGGATCCACGGGGAAACAAGTCATGCGTGTACATGAGCATATAGGAAAAGACAGGAGGTTGCACATGCATACATTTCACACATCTGTGACACATATGTTGCATAATCTACTATGAAGAGAAAATAGAAGGGATTGGGTCGAGCTCAGCTGCAAAGATTTATGAACAAAATTTATGTTAGGCAGGTTTCTCTTCTGCCTCTGCCGTGTGTGTGTGTGTGTGTGTCACCCCCTTTTGCCAGTTTCGGTCCCCAGTGATCAATAAAGATCTCATTTACAAACAGGACTGTGCATGTTTTCTTACTGCCAAGATTCCGTGGCATGACCACGAGCAACCACAAGAGTTGCCAAATCAACCAGAACTGAAACTTGGAATTTGGAAGATTTATATCCTGTTTGTGCGTCTTTTTTTTTTCCCCCGCCTTTTTTGCACGTTAGAAAAAGGGTTTGGTGTCACATTTAAAACGCCTATACTGACAAAATGCCAGCACATTTGAATTGTGATACACCTTTGTTTACATGTGAACGGCAAAGACACACATTATAGTCGCGGATTCAAGACTGAGCACTTATCATCACCGGAGTTTGTGTGGAGCTGAAGGAACAAGACAGTGTTCTTTTAAGTGAGAGCTCCTTTAAATAAGCAATCAGTTCCCATTTTCCAAATGCTAACTCTAAAAAAAAAAAATCATGTCTCCATCCTGTGTGATCTCCTTCCAGTACAAAAAAAACAGGGTCAGCTGCATGTTTCGCGGCGATCCTCGTCCTCAGGCTGACGGCTCACCAGCAGGCCATGAATGTGTGAGGAACAAACAGGGAGGCCGAGCTCTCGCACATAATAAGGCGAGCCTGTACACGTGTGGACTGAGTTAGTGTTGTGTGATAGTAAACTGGCAGGAGAGCCGGGGTGGTTGGGTTATGTAATGAGTCTCTGACTCGCTTACACACACACTCACAGGTTATGGACACAAAGGTTTCAACTATGTGTGTGTGCATATTTTAATGTTCCACAATGCAAGAACGAATATCAGCTGAGTTTCTCCTACTTATCTTCCTCCACTAGTTATTTCTCTGAAGTACAGAAGGGAAGTCTCATCATCCACACGTTCTAACTCTTTTCTTTCCACTTTCTTTCTGCTCGGATTTACATATTGAGTGGTTAAATGTGTCCCCGCTTGCAGGGAATATCCATTTCTAGCCCAGCTAAGTCACGACCTGACCTCTCTTTCTTCACACCTTTAAAAAGCGCCAGCCTTCCTTTGAAATATGTCAGCACGGGCTCCATCCTGCTTAAGTGTCCTTACGTAGCACTGAAGGCTCGGGGTTACTGCTCTGAAGGAGATCATTCTTTCTGTCCCAAAGAGGAAGAGCAGAGAAAAAAAAAAAAGGAACTGGAAAAAAAACAAAAGCAAAAACAGGACAGAAAATGGAGCACCTTTAGTATTAATGTCCTGGCACACCCTCATCTTTTTGGCCCCGCCCACAGGTCTCAACATTGCCAGAGGTACCTGCAGTGTGTCCTCAGCACAGCTTGTGCCATCACGTTCAAGGATACAGTGTTGACAGCTACGGGTCACTGCAGTCCAGGCACAGGGTGGCACACACACACACACACACACACACACACACACACACACACACACACACACACACACACACACACACACACACACACACACACACACACGCACACGCACACGCACACGCACACGCACACGCACACACACACACACACACACACACACTCATGAATGATGCAGCACTGGCCGTCAGTCCTAAGGCTCCCACACCAATACATGAGCACACATAATCAGGTTTGATCACGGCCTATGTATGCAATGACACAAAGGCGGGCCCACAGCCTGCAGAGGGAGACGCAAATTAAAGTAACAAAAAAAAAAGCCAAAGCCCTAAAAAGCCAAAGCGCAGGACTGAAGTGTTTGTTTACTTCAGTTCTGTGATTCTCAACTTCTATCGCGCTTCAACTCTTCACTTCTTTTAATATCTGTTCAACATTATTCAACTTTCTTCTTCTTTTATCCCGCTGTCAATCCCTTCTGTGGTCAAATTCCTTCCATTCACCGATAATATTCCATGATGCTGCTGGATCTTACATGACCCACGATGCAACATGTTACTTGAGTGTGGAAAAAGGATGCAAACTCCAAAGCTCTGTTTAGTGAGGATTTAAAGATCGTTTTGTTTTTTGTTGGAAGACTTAAAAAAGGTGCATCTTGTTCCACGTATCTAAGTAAGAACTACTGGCACTCTGGTCTTAGTTTGTTGTTTGATGGCCTCACAGTAGACTTAACGCATCTTCAAAAATCGAGCCTCTCAATTGGCTAGATTTGCTTCTTCCCAGTTCTACATCTACATGATGACTTACAAATGTTGTAGTTCATTTCTCACATTTCTGACAAGTTGGAATGTTTATGGTGTATATATTATTCTTAGTTTTTATATTTTTACATTTTTAGTGCTTTTCTACTTTGTATTCCACGTGATATTATTTTCTTTCTATCTATCTATCTATCTATCTATCTATCTATCTATCTATCTATCTATCTATCTATCTATCTATCTATCTGGGGAGGATTTCATTTGAAAATGTATTTCTGCTTGTTCAAAGACAAAAGGATAAATAAAAAGAGGAATTATGACTAACAATGGTCCAATTGAATCCAATATACTGTCACTGCAAGAACAGCTGAGATGAGACACAAAGCCATCAAACCGGCGAGATCAGAGAAAGATGATTATAACGCTGCGCACATCTTTTGAAGATTCACCAGGATCTCGTGAGAACTATCCGGAACACGTTATTATCTCATAACTGGAGACACTGGTCGCTCATCAGCGGCGTCACTGTGTCACTTCAGCCTACGCATTCTGTCACTCAGCGGTTGCTAATGGCCTGTATACAGCAGCAGCAGCCTGTCTCTGCAGCGCTCTATACAGCTCTGATAAAGAGGAGTGAATGGGGACTGTATGGGAGATGTGTCAAACTAGGGGAGGGAGAGAGAGAGAGAGAGAGAGAGAGAGAGAGAGAGAGAGAGAGAGAGAGAGAGAGCAGGGCATTGTTGTCTTAAGCACCAGTGCAATAACACCCCTCACAAACACAAAGGCTCAGGCTTACCCACCTAGCACCCCCCCCCCCCTCCCTCCACCATGGAAGCGCATCAGAGGAGGGTGAAACGTGAGAGCCATCTGACAACACCTCCCTCTGATAGCGAGGCTAAAAAGGCGAGATGAGACACTAATTGGTAAAGCAGTGAGGGTTTGATGTTGCAAAAAAAAAAAAAAAAAAAAGTTCAGTGTGAGGTGAGTGAGTGTGCATGCATACACATGCACAATGGGTGTGTAAATGTTTCTCTTTTAATGTGTACGTGAGTGATTAATTAGCTCCGAGGGACTCCCGCCTGTTTGTCGCTCTGGGTTTCCCTGTTCGTTTGTACCGATGCATTAATAATGGCCGTCGTTGACAGAAACAAAGCTGGAACATTTTACGTTCACAGCTTGCCACATTCAATCCCTTCTTCTTCTTTTTTTTTTTATCTATCCACACAAGAATCTCACAGTCCCTTTAAAAAGATCATGATCACTGTCGATACATGACTTTAATCGAAGCTCCACAGTCAATTACAGAGCAGACAGATAGAGACAGAGAAAGTGTCACTCGCCCCCCTACAGGATGGATACTTTATTGATCCAGAGGGGAATTCAAGGCTTAACAATATTCAGAAAAACTCCATACAGAGAAACTCGAGGGTGTCGAAGCAGTCGCCTTTCTTCTGTGAAGCGACCGCTGAGTGCTAACAGCAGCTCGGAGAGTCCAACATTTTAATCATGAAACTATTATTATTTCAAATGTCACCAAAAAGCAAAATGAGCTGACTGGAAGTATTGATTAAACCAACTTTCTTTCTGTATATTCAGCAAGGCCCTCCAGCACTTCTAATCTTACTTAATGTCAGTGCGTCCCTAGCCTATATAATGTAATGCAAAACAATCGAGACTAAACAGAGAGCTACATCCCCAGTCTCCAAGCACGGAAGTCCATTTGAAGGAGACTTTTTTTTTTAAAGGTCAGACAATATCAAAACCGCGAGAGATAATGGGGTGAATTGTTTACACAACTGTTTACGCAGCACTCGATGAGACGAGACACAATGATATTTGCAGAATTCTAGCGCAGCATGGTGAAAATGCCTTTTTATGTGTGACCTTTGTCAGAGTGTGCTTTATGCAGATTTAATTACCTCATTTTGCTCAACTCAAACTTCAAGCTCCAGTTATGAGGGGATTTATTAAATATTTCGAAGCCAATGGAGCAAAGTCCCAAAAATGCTAACCTGCCTTTAACACACATTCATATCCAACGAAGTGCAACTTAGTTATCTGCGTCTGTGGCATGAGTGACGCGGTGACACACGGGGCCTGACACAGAAGGAAGGGGGGGAAAAAAAGGTAACTCCTTGTTTCCCCTTGAGGCAAAGGTGTCATTTTGTGCTGTGAGCATGTGCTAGCAATCGACATATAGACAGACTCCAGAGTAGAGAGAAAGGCAGAGTTAAGTAGGCGGTGGCAGTGTTTTCAAAGACGCGCTCCTAGAATAGCAGTGGAGTGAGCTGGAGACTGGATGATAAACCAGATCAGCCTACTGTACTGTAATATTGTGTGTGTGTGTGTGTGTGTGTGTGTGTGTGTGTGTGTGTGCGACTGGTGGGATGAATCTTTTTAGCTTCTGTCTGAACTTGTTTTACTCATACACACTGCTATGAGAGAATAGTATTCGTGCCATTTGATTTCCAACGCACCACACTGTTTTAAGATCTGGAGCGATGGACGGTGTTTGGTGCCGATTCCTGTGAATCACCATCACGCCTTATGCATCCAAGAAAGTGCTTTTACAGAAGCAGCGTGTGGTGACACCATTTACATCACCAAATTATTAGCACAATGAAGGGCGCTCAAGCTACTTTCAAGTTTTCCCTGAGGGGCGCTGACACTCTGATAAGTACACTTTTGTTATTGTCTGTACTTAACCTCCAATGAAATTCATTATAAGAGGCTATGAAGGACTCCAGTAGCTTAGCTAAATCTGGCAGGCAGCCATTGGGATGCTTCTGGTTTAGGAGATTTTTTTTTTTTATTAAAAGCCAGCCGTGGTGATGCATTCCTTTTGTTAGTGGAAAAAAAGCTGGAGTGTAATAAGGAGAGTGCAAGCAATAATAAAGGTAAACAATGAGCTTTAATATTACTGGTTCAGCTAGTCTGCTAAGCTACAAAGCATTAAATGTGACTCTGCAGGACACTGGTTGCCTTCAGGGTGATGGAGAAAAAAAAAGAAGAAAAGAAGTAGTTGCAGGAGCACAACAGCGACAGAGCTACAGTTGTTGTTTAATCCCACAGAAGTAATCAGACTCCAGATCTGTGGTTGGAGCTACAATCGGTCCAGTTTAGAGCGGAGAGAGAGAGAGAGAGAGAGAGAGAGAGAGGCTTTCACACAACAAGAGTGAAGGGAGCGAGAGAGAAGAGAAGAGGGGAGGGGGAGTTAAAGGGCCGCACACCACTCGATGATGCACACAAACAGGACGAGTGAATGAATGAGATTGTGATGTTGTTGCACATTCCCCCGGCCCCACATGCTCACTTTTTTTTTTACCCCCCCTCTTTCTTCCCCATCTCCCTCCTTTCCTTCTTCTTTTGTTTTGTTTAAAATTTAACAAGGTCTGGAACAGTGGAGGGCTAAAGCGGGCATCCGGGGTGTTTTGGCTCAGCTTCATGTCACATGCAGGGGCCATGTGAACACAGTGGCACTGAGGGAGAGAGAGAGAGAGACAGAGAGGGGTGGTGGGGGTGTGATGGGGTACTGGAGTGGGAGAGTAGTGAGAGAGAGAGAACTAAAGAGGGGAAGTCTTTAAACCAGAGGGACATGGAAGCAGTGCGGGTTAGAAAGAAGTGGGTAAGCGCTTCAGAATCGACTGTATTTGTGAGAAGCACACGACAAGGGAAACAGGAAGTAGTGAAAGACAAGGACAGGGCCAATGTTGGTAAGATAAAAAAAAAAAAAAAAAAAAGTGCGAAGGACAAGGACATGGGAGGAGAAAGTCAGAGTCTAACTTCCTGGTGAGGCAGGTGACAGGCTCTTCTGGTTCGTTTCAGGGAACGGGTGATAATCAAACAGCACAGCCGACAGCACGAGACAAGCAAATTGTGCATGTTAATGATTGAGAGTGGCTGCACATGCAGGGACATCTCTCTCTGGACTGAAAGGTGGACCATTAGTTTCACTAAGCTTAGCTTTTACTGTTTAGACGAGCCTCACTTCTAAAGACTTTTTTGAGCGATTTCAAAGTCACAGACACATCTCCTAAAAAAAAAAAAAAAAAAAAGTCAAAAGTGCCACCATGATCTCTGTGTAAGGTGGTCGTTTATATACATGTGTCATATATGTGTTATATATTAAATATATAAACCACTAGTCTACTGGTGTCTGATAAAACAAGATAGAGAAGCACATCAGTTTTAATGATTCCTGCTCAATTATTGAAAATAGAGAAATATTAGAAACACCTCCAATAACCTGAGAGCTCAACAAACTCATTGGGGTTTTTGGGGCGGCGGACCAAAAAATATGGAAGATGGCACTGCCGAGGTGCCCTTGAGTGAGGCGCTGAAACCCAATCAGCGCTTCCAGTGGCCCCCCCACAGCCACCACACTCTGACATGTCTCCATTAATGCATGCAAGTGATTGTGCATGCGTGTGATTCAGGCCCGTGTGTGTGAGAAGCATGTCTTTACAATAACAGAGTGCGAACCACAATTTCCCTCTCGGGGATTAAAAACATTAATCAAAAATAAATGAATGAAAAGGAGCTATGGATACACGGGCACACAGCAAATAATGCTAACTGTAGAGTTTCCAGGGGGGTGATAAACGCACTGGACACAGCAGGGACGTCCTTGTTGTTAGTTTGTGAAGATTTGTGGAGTTGAACGAGGAAATCGCCAGGCCTGTGTTTCGTCTCTCTTTTTTTTTGATCATTCACAAACTGTGGCAACAACAAGCAGGCCCACGCCGTATGCTAAACGTCTGAATGACCCCTGGTTCTGTTTGTTTAGTGCTTTTGAAGTGTTGTGTACCTGGCTGCCTTTGTCTATATTTTGCAGCCCGTCGGTCGTTCAGTTGAGCATAAATAGTACAACATTTGAGGGAAGCGTGACAGCTCTGTTTTTGCTCACCATCACCTCCTGAGGGAAACGTCTGTCTCATTAGCGTCTAAATGTTCACCAAGCTAGCTGCTAATTATTATACTGTATATGCAGTGAGGCTGGGAAGAAGAGTAAAGAGGGCTTTAAAACCATTGATGCACCCGCTCAAAAAAAAAAAAAAAAAAAAAAAAAAATGCTACTACAAAAAGAAGCATCTAGAAGACTGCTGTGCAGGGGATATGTACCTGCAGGATCAAAGTCTGGGACCTCTGAGGTTGTGGCTGTGTTCTCCTTTAAAGCTTCTCTGGAAAAAAACACCATGGCCTATAAGGAAGTATCACTCTTTTGCTTCAGCATTTATTTATTTTTTGCTTGAGATGAACTTTAAACTAGGTCACCGCATATCAACAACTCGGCCTCTGTCTAATAGAGCAGAGTCCATAGAAACCAATACGGCTCCACCCAAACAACTCACCTTATCTCCTTCTGACCAGATGACACAAACTCAGAGTTTGCTGACCCTCTAAAATCATCTCCCGCAATACTAATGGCAGAACAACAACACTGCTTTCACCTTGTGTGTGTGGGTAAAACAAGGTGCTTCAATAAAAATCTAAATTCTGCCCCGCAACTTCAATAAACCAATCCTCTTGTAATTACTAAATGCCTTGTGAAGAAAATGAAATGCTTAGAATTTTCGAACACAATGTAAAATTCTCTCTCTAGAGACTCTGGCTTTGTAAAACAAATCAGTTTAAGCGCCACTGGAGCGCTGGTATTTAAAAACCTTCCATCCAGGAATTGACACAGTTCTGTCCCGTACACTGGCAGGCCGTGAGTTCCCTAATCGGAATTTTTTGGGCCTCTTTAATGCTGAGAGTTGCAGATGTTGCCTGGTATTAGGCTGTGCTGCTGCTGATCAAAGCTGCAGAGAGTGAGCCCCTACTGGCCTGACTCTAATCCCCCTCTCCCCCCCCCCCTCCCCCCAATGCATGTGGTCTGAGCAAAGAGGGAGTGCTTCCTTCGCTTGGGGACAGTCAGCCTTCTTCATGACCCTTCAGAAGAGAGGGGGGAGAGGGGGGGGAACCTTTTTCACATCCTCTGCTTGTGAGCACCACAAACTCCAACCCTCCCAAGGTTTCTTGGGGGGGGGGGCTGGGCATTTTGACGGACAGCCGAGGGCTCGCCTGCTCCCAAGACGCAAGAATATCACTGCCCTTCCCTGCCCCCTTTTCCAGATTACCCATCTGAGAATAGGCCTGCAGGCAGACAGGAGTGACACAGCAGCGTGGAATTGTTCAGCCCAGATTTAGCTGCTTACCAGAACCTCTATCTATCGCATGCCCTGTTTTCTTTTTTTCTTATTTCCACAGGGAGCAGGGGCTAAACACAACTGTACAAGTGTACACACTCACAGAGATGACAGAGAGAAAGAGTGCTTTTAAGTGTGCTACAGCTGCAGCAATACTAACCAGAGCTGCCTTTTTTTTTCTTCCTCAATTTTAAAAAAAAGAGAATTAGGGGGATGATCATTTATTTTTGGAGTAAAAAGCAATAGGCTTGGGAAAGATAAAGAGACATGAAAAGATAAATGGAAACTGTCAGATGGTGTGAGGGAGGAGGAGATGCGAGGAGAGGGAGGGGGGATCGATCATGAGAGAAATTGAGAGAGGGAGGAAGATTTGGCGCAAGAGGAGAGGTGGGTGGGAGGATGTCAGGCAAGAAGGCAATCTATATTAGACAGAAAACAGTTTCCCCCTGGCTTTAACTGTTTCAAGCTGACACCGCCATCCACACCTCTCAGCGTCTGGATCAGCAGACACACACACACACACACACGTGTGAATCCCTCCTCCGAGATATGCATATCCAGCTCCTCGCTGATGCCGTGCTGGGCCGCGTTTCATTCACGACCACTTGTTCACGTGTGGCTTGCACGTGAAGAGACATGAAATACATGATATTATTCTTTGATTGCTCACTTTTATCTTTGCAGCATTGCATACATACACACACACACACACACACACACACACACACACACACACACACACACACACACCAGGGAATGCATAAAAAACCTCAGACACATGCATATTAGATTTGAGCTCTGGAACGTGTGAAATCTGATTACACAATTACATAATGACTCAGCAATAGGCCATTAGAAAGACCATTAGCTTGTCAGGCCAGGACACGGATGTGAGAAAGGATGAGGCAGCCTAGTGCCTCACTTCTGCAAAGTCCTGCCAGGAGTGTCAGCATGCACGGAGATGCTGCGGTGTGGCCGTGCGGGTAAAGCTCGTCTATGTTTTTATAGACGTAACTACAACTGACACTTGAGTATTGCGATTCATAAATTCCCAGTGACTGGTAGAACAATATTTGAATAGCAAAATTCATTCAAACTTAACCCACGGCGAGGGATGCTGGTGCTTTTTTTTTTTTTACCAGGACAACCAATGAGCCGTCCCGAAAACCTTCAAAAACAAAACAATGACAAAATCGGCGCAGACTGTTCTCCTTCTGCCTCTGAAAATGTTTTCATAGCGACGCGCAAGTGTGGGAGCAATCTGGCATGTTTGACTGTACGCGGAGAGAGAGAGAGAGAGAGAGCGACGTGGCACAGGCGAGACAAGAGTGAGTGGTTCGCTCCGCTTAATAGCTGCCACGGCCTGCTGGAGAAAGCTAGGAGCTTCATTAAGCCTTTAAACCCTGCCGAGTCCTTTAAGTCATCACGTCAGCAGCCGCTGCCTCCTCAGAGAGGGCCCGAGGTTACAGCGCAGAAGGATACAGTTCTGCATGGAGAGTCCTCCGAGCTTTTAGAGTAATTGAACGATGGCTGTCTTCTTCAAACGTTAACATGTATCATGTCAGGAGAGGTCGAGCCTCCTCCATGATGACTGCTTTCTTTTTCACTCTTTCCAATACGGACTAAAACTTTTATTCGAGTGTGGCGGTAACAATCGCCAGCCGTAATAAGCTCATTGATTTATGACGTTATTAAACAGTGAGGGTTGTGTGTGGCACTTTTGTGACGCTGTAGACGAGGTGACGACAAGGTTTAAGCCTGTAGCTAGGCCCCACAGGAAAACAAACAGACTTATTTGTATGTTAGAAATGAGCAAAAAGTGAAGAGAATCATTTGAAGAAAGTAACAGGTTAACACAATAAACAGATGCACTTAATGGTAGACTATGTCGAATTTTATGACAATGTTCACATTCAAATACCTAAATTAATTAAAAATGTGCTAATCACTGCAAACTCGCTGGTGATCAAAATCTGGTTGTTTCCAGTGAATGTGAATCACTGCACTCAGGAAAAAGGTCGAGGATACCAAAAGGCAAGTAAAAGAGATTTCATACCTACCTCCCTTTAAATTATTAAGTAGTGCAAGATAGTGCATGTGTGTGTGAGAGAATCATAAAGGGACTGTGCAATATAATCAATGGTACAGGGAAGTGCAATAGAATAATAGGAGTGCAATAAAAAACATCTGTGCAACAGAAAGAGCGTGATGTGTGATGAGGTGGTGTGTGTTCTGTGCTGTTAGAAGTTTATGTTACATGTTCAGACATTTGTGTTGTGCTGTGTTTCTTTGTGTTGTGCTGTATGCCACATTCTCGTGTCCACAGCTAATTTCTTCAAAGGGAGACAATAAAAGCAACTAACTAACGAAACACAAGTATTTTTGTGTTCGTCAAGAAAGCCAACTCAAATATTTCCGACAGTTTCATAGATGTAACGGGACGTTACACAAACTGCTTGTCCTTGCCAAGTAAACACCGGATGTTACGCTTAAAACTGCTGCATAAGTGTTGTGCTGCAGTGATAAAAGCTTTATGTAAATTATACTTGGCTACATCACCGGTAAACACATTGTCTCTCTCAGGCTTATTTCACCCGTTGGTCTTGACTACGGTCAACAGGGAGTTCGTTCCCCAGGGGAGTAGCTGAGAGAATCACTCCCATGATTCCCCGCCAGCCTCAATGTCATCTTTTGTTATTGTTTTGATTGATATTACATACTTTGGGTTTAATATTATTTTAGGCACTTTGTTTTCCTTGTGTAACTTTCTTTTTGATATTGTTTCCTCCTTCGAAGTTCACCTTGCTGCCTGATGCTCAAAGGAACATGGAAAATTGCCTGAAAATTGGGTGCAACTTGTTCAACCTGTTAAGGGCTCTGACTTTGCTTCACAGACGTTTGAGCTATAAACCTGCAAGGAGCTGAAAGGAATTAATACCCTGATAGAGTCTGGGTCACTATATGCCAAGTAGTCATGAATTTCCCTCATAAAGCGGGCCACATTATTAACACCGCACTAGATTTACAAGGATCTGCTTTTAAAAAGCAAACATTTCAACTTTAATAAGGTGAGATCGCTGAATGCAGTGGGTTTGCTGAAGTGCATGGATGAGAGTGTTAGTGAAGCTGAGTAGGCTAATGAATCTAAATTATTTAGTGTGCTGCTTTGGTTTGGTAAAGAACTCTGGGTCCTCAGCCTCCAGGGAAACCCTTTGCCTGTGGGTGTTAGTATGCCATTTCTTTTTTTTCTTTTTTTTTCAACAAACACAAACTCACACACACGAGCCGGTTTGTCAAGACTAAGAGCAATCCCAGCAGGGGCAGCTTCATTACTTAGGGATGAGGATCTCCTGTCATAAGATGCTGACCTCAACCAATTATATCATGGCTCTCTGACTCCTGTGTAAAATTATTTAAAAAACAACAACAAAAAACTGTTAAACCCAACCGTCTCGAGTGAGTGTACTCTTATTTAAAGCTGAGGCATTTTGGCCCTCTCAGCAGCAGAATGTGCAGGTATTGATTATATGAGTCTGTGCATGTTTTGTTTTTTTACTCTTTTCCTTTCTACTCAAACTCTAATAAAGCTGCCTCTGCACTACAAGAGGCTCCTGTGTGGGCAGCTCTGAAAGGATCACTCGTCAGCTTGCCAAACAGGACAGCGGCCCTTTGATCTAGGCAGCCTTCTGTACATGTGTGTGTGTGTGTGTGTGTGTCTACTGGGGCAAAGTGAGTTCCTCATCTGGCCTCTGCAGAGTCTGTGCACTCAAAGCATGACCTGAACCCTTCAAAGTCAAAACCAGCCTCTCTGCATTGTCCAAAGAGGATCTGGTGAGACGCACCATGGCAACTCCTGGACTTAGCTGCTTCTTCCCATCATCCTCCTGCTTCCATAATCGTGCCGAGTACCTCATCTGTCTGCCGCTCATATTAAAAAATACAGCACAGTTTAGAGGCTGCTGGTACTTACAATCTCGACCCGGCATTCAAATCCAACACGGCAACATAAACTTTAGATACTGGACTGATTCTGTATTAAAGAGCGCTCTGCATGCACAGACGTGCAGACAAAAAGGCCTTTGGTGTGACTGAGGTCTACAGTGTGTGGCAGCTGCGCCTGAGAGTCAGCCAGCAAGTCAGCTGAGACATTTCCCCATCTCCACTATCTGTTCAGGACGAGCATCCAAAGACAGCTCAACTTGTGTCAGCATGGAGTCCCCCCCCCCCCCCCCCTCCTCATACCTCCCCTGACCCCCCGCTCTGCTTCCTCCTTGGCAGATGTGCCTGACATTCTAGACGAGCCGGCGTACATTCCTCACATGCTTCCATCGTGTAAGGAAACGCGGGGGAAGAGCAGGCCAGACATGTCACAAGAGCGTGAGCGCTGCTTTGTCTTTACAGTGAATGCTTTCAGTGTGATTGTATGAAAGTGCTCTTCACCGCCTTTCTCTGTCCGACTGAAGGAGAATTAGGCCCCTCTTTGCCCGCTGAGTGCCGAGTGGCGTGTTATTGGCTGTGTGACGGGAGGGAGGGGAACTGGGTGGAGAGAGAACGCTCAGGTGACCCACGTTAAGCTGTCTCACATGGGACGTGAGAGGCGTCACCCTCTGAGAGGCTTCAGGGTTAACTTTAGCAGCCTTTCGCGGCTTGCTGGCCAGAGCTCAGCTGACTGCACAGCCTCGCTCGGCTACATGAACCATCCATCCGCATGAGCCCCAAGTGTGCATGCTAGCTCAGCCTGCCAAGTGATGCTATCTGAATGGAATCATTTCTACCTCAAGCGAGCCAGGACTCAAGAGCACAATAGGTCATGGAAGCGCATGTGACTGTGAACGTGAGCCGGGGCACATGTGGCCATTTTTCAGCTCGGTATTGAGTGACCTCTAGTTCAACAGCCTCTTGGGACAGGAAGCTGGAGAGTATCGGTGCCTCTCTAGTCTTGTTCAACCCCAACAAACACTTTCCCCTCCACTATCCTCAGCAGACACACCGAGCAGCCCGCCCCCCCCCCCCCTTCCTCTCCTCCTCTCAATTTATTTCCCTCAGCTGCGACGGCAACAGCGCAGAGATGGAGGCAGCGGCGTGGTGAAGAAAAAGGGCTTCCTGCGCTTTGGAGGAGCACGTTAACCCAGCTTGGCAGGCGTTTAGTTAGTGTGACAGTAGCCGTGCTGGATGCCAATAGGACAGGCACTGTGCAGCATCTCAATGACCAGAATTCACTGGGTCCACAGAGCGGGTTTTATGGTCCTCCCAGGCATACTTCTCCCAGCCCTACTCTCCATCCAACCACAAAGGCATTCAGCCTTTTCATTAGGATGATAATGGGGCAAAAGCCGGAAAAGGGCCCCATGTCTGTGCACCATAAGTTGTGGAGATGGCTTTGTGGCGATGTCATGCATGTCCATTGGGGAGCATAGCGTGCTGCTATACGGTCCAACAAAGTCAGCCTAGGACAGACGAAGCTGGAAATTAAAGGTCCCCGAGGCCAGGTAGATCTTGGCGAAGCAGGAACCCTTAAGGCCATGATGACCTCACTCTGAACCAATCGCGCCGTGACACGGTTAAACCTGAACGATAGCGAACCATCACTAGGTAACAAACGAGCTAAACTTGTCGCTGTTGTTATCAGCGACGGTCATCCTCCTGCACCTAGCTTTCCTGACACGTGCCACAATAATATCACACAACATCTCTTGGTCTCATCTGTTCAGCATCACACACGTTTGTTTGTTTTTTAAACGTAACAATCTGGGCTGCTATCTTTTCAAATTCAGAATTGACCCACCTGTTAAAAAAAAAAAAAAAAAAAAAAAAAAAAAAAAACACTGACAAAGACAAACTAGGTGGGCATCAACAAGTCAAAGAAACCTACTCACATTTGAAAGCAATTACTGAACTTACCTGCATAGAAACGTAACAAGGAGCCAATCTCTGTGTTGAGCCCTTCCTCTTGAACTCTCCACGGGTCCTTAAATCCAAGCTTAAATAGAAAGTCATTCTGAATCTGCAGAGGCCTCTCATCTGGGCTGAGTCTCCTGACAGCCTCACCATGCAGCTGAACATACAGCGTGGGGCTGGAATCGCAAAAATCTCCATTGTGATCTGTCGTCAGCCCGGATTTCACAGCACTCAGGCCACAGTCCGGATCTTGGATGTCAGGTGAATTACCTGTAGAACAGGCTCTGGACAATGAGCCTGCACTACTGCTTGGTGGCAAGTTGCCCAGACAGTGCGGGTTGAGTCTGTTATCTGGCCCCATATTGTTTGTCATGTTGTTTATATGCTCTATGTTGCAGTGCTTGTAGTTGGCAGTGGCAGCGGAGATCCCATTCGTGTGATGTTGGGAGATGGGGTCCATGTTCGTGTTTGAGGCAGGGCAGTCAAGCTCCAGTTCGTCTGAGGAGCTGCCATACATGTCATGGCCCTCTGTGGCACTATCAAATGAGGGGCTGAGGATGGAGGCCTCCGTGCCCAGGACCATGTCATCGCTGAGGGAGTCCCTGTGCTCGCTGAGCCGGGCCCCAGAGCTCACATCATCAAACGCACTGCTTTCCACATCCGAGCCAGAATTTAATCCATAGCTGTCCATGCCGTTCCTGTGCTCCGAGTCATCATCATTGGGGGTGTCCATGTTGGAGTTGGAGTTCAAATCTGACAGGGAGCAGGTGATGTTGTCTTGTGACTCTGATTCAGGGCTGAAAAGTTTTCCATCAACGTCCTGTTGCTTTTGCCTCTCATCTGCATTCTCCATGAGCAGCAGCCTCAACCTGTCACTCGGATGGCCCCTTAATTCCGAGGATTCCAGGTGATTCAGGTGGTTGCATTTTATACCCGAGCCTTCATTCACTTTGCAGTGGTTATCGTTATACTCGTACTTCACATTGCAGTTTCCATTTTGGTCAGTCTTGGGGTTATCTTTACAAAAAATGCGCATCACGGAGCTCGACTTACTGACGACTTTGCTCAGACGGAGCGCCACCTCGCCGGCTGTGGTGTCCATAGTGCAAAGAACCGGTCGGGGATACGAGGGCGTGAGTTTATCGTGGACATGCACGGAGCCCCGGTGGAGGTCTGCTCGCACCCACTCGCGGTCTGCGGGCTGCAGCTGCATGTTCTGTCGGTGCTTGAGCAGAGTTTTCCGATCCAGACTCCGAGTGTGCAAAGACGCAGAGGACAGGGCCGAGTTCATCTTGGCGCTGCGGGCGGCGGTGACAGTCGAGGCGGCGGTGGCTGCAGTCGCGGCGGCGGAGAGGTTCCTCTTCAAGCGCCTCCGTCTCAACAGGAGGGAGCTGGAGTTGCTGGACGAGCACCGGCCATTAGACGCCACGGTTCGGTTTGACGCACTCGAGCCCGTCGTGGAGGCGACATGAGAGAGGCTGTTCCCGTTCTTCGCCTCGACGCGGGAGGGTGCCGAATGTCCACCGCCATCATGCTCTGGAGTCCCCCGGGCGACAGACAGTCCGTTAGGCTTCTTCATTAACTTGGTCGCGCCTCCATCCGACGCGCCATCATCACCAGCAGCAGCAGCAGCAGCCTGCACACTTTCCATCTCTGCCAATGAAAAGTCCCCCACACTAAATAAATAACGGTGCGCACTTGGTTACACCTACAACATCTACATTGAAAATCCTGAATGCGTGCCCACCGTGGTAAATGTCCGCCGAATGGGCGGTGTTGCCGACTTATTCCACTAGTAGTCATTCACTTCTTGCCTTCCTTTCCCCCTTCGGAGTCTCCTCCGCTGCTCCAGAAAAAGAAAAAGAAAAAAAAAAGAAAAGAAAAAAAAAACATTTTACCTATTCAGTTCACTGGAAAAGAGGCTCGTCGCGCGGGGACACATCAGGGCGGAGACGTGACTGTGCGTCCCATTTAGAGCAAAATACAGAGCTGGAATATGAAATGAACGTCGGCCGACCTCCTACGCAAATACCGACTAATATATATTCATGAGGAGGGGACATAAGATGGGGTCGCTAACAACAACGCGGCGCATTGTGGGTAGTGTATTCAGCCACCGAGCCTGTACAGCTGTACGCTCTGCTCGGGAGAAAATGCGTCACGACTACGTTTCCCATGAAACCCTTTTTCCGGTTCAGCCAAGTGAGGCGGTGAACAGATGAGAGGCGTAAACATAGCTCGTATAAAATGTTTGGTGTGCCGCCTCAGAAGTAGTACTTCCCTATCTGCTCCGGTGTTTCAATGTCATGAACTACCAAGTATTAAAGTGTATCAATCCGCGGCCAGCCGTATAACACTCAACTGTTGAATATAAGTGGAACTCTGGGTGAATAAGTCTCCAACTGGATTTCTCCTTTAGTCAGTCAATCTTTTCTAAACTTTTGCTGTGGAAAAATTAAGCCTCTCTATTGGTCGGTTTATTTAAGACTAGTGGTGACTCGGCAAATAACTTCAGCACCATCTCATCAGGACGCCATTTCACAAGGCCGAATAACCCGGCTCAGTCTGCAGGCTTTTATTCTGTAGTATTTCTCGCCATCTAGTGGAGAGAACCTTAAAACCTGGACTTTAACCCTGTTCCTGTTTTGGCCCAAAGTAGCCTACGACTTTAGGTCATTGCACCAACAAAGTTATATCTCGATGTCAATTTGTATTTTGGTTCACCAATTATCAAATGGTAGAGTTTGCTACATAAATTATTTGTTACAAAAATAAAATGCTGAGTCAGGATATTAATTTGTAATTTGGGTGGCCTAAATAGGTTAATACAGTTCTAATCTTTTAAGCATTTTTTATGTCAGGGAAGTTTAATCTTCTGAGATTTTTTAACATAGTGAGATGTCAAATACTTTTATTGTATTCCCAAAGCTTTTACACATCAGCGAATATATAATGAAACAGGCCCACGGGCACCATCGCCCCCAATTTGGATTCGTTCAATGTACTACTTCCAATTCTAGTAAGCAACATACTTACGCATCAGTTTCTCTTATCAGACTGACTTGAAAAGTCAGCTACTGATAATTACAACGTTTCAAACTTCAATCTTTTATACGTTTATAACATGTTTAGGCAACATCCTGGTTATCTAATTACATTTAACAATGTGTTTGAGTGCGTCTTATCTTTCAAAAACACTTTATTTGAACGTCTCTTTTTTTTTTTAAGCAGATTTAAATGCGAGTCTGATTTGCAGTGTCACAGTTTTTAAGGCCCTATCTTTACCTGTAATGTAATTGCAATACTGTTGCATTTAATCTCTCACTATTTGTGTCACGTGTTTCACCTCTGCTACATTAAAAAATTGTCCCTATCCCAATTCAAATTTAAGTGACCATTTATGTCTAAATGACAGAAACGGTAAAGTAAAACTACAAGGCATGGATTGTGGAGATTTAAACAAAATATCATTCAAACAAGGCACTGCATTCAGAAATGGAATTTAATTGGCATGATTTTTACTGTACACGGTACTCTGTATTTAAAAAATGAAAAAAGGAAATGAAAAAAAGAAAGACTTCCAGAATTTATTCAGCTGCTCCTCTAACATGAAAAAGGGAAAAACGATTATTGCTGAATTCATGTTCCTCGATTCCAGCAAAATGGGAAACCTCATGCTCAGACCAGAGGCTCAGGTTTATTTCTTAGAGCTGAAATTAGAACTGGAGCAGATTTGTCTAAATGTATTCCTATAACACTCTATTTTACTGCACATATAGATGGGACATCTCAGTTGGATGGCGTGATGCTGGAATCAGACAGAAGCTGGTTCTTACACAAAGAAACCTCATATTTTTCAAAGTCTCCAGGATAGGACCACCCCATCAAATTGTTATTCGAATAAAGGATCAATATGATTGATTTTAAGGAGAAGGTGCTCCAAACATAATCCAAAAACTATAAAGTGCAAAAAAAAAAGTACTATATCCTCATCTACACTAAGAGATGGAGACTTTGAAAATACAGAAAAGCTTGTTTGAAATGCAGACACGTGTAATAGTAGGAGGCCGACAGCCTTTTGCCTGTAATACCTTTCTCATCTGACAAACATGAATTTCATATTGCAACTTTAAAAGTAAAAAAATAATGAACATTTTCTGATCACATAAAGCTTATGAGCATTGGATTACTGGTGTAGGATTAGTGATCAGGTGACAAGAGCTTTAAAGTGAAGAAACAAAGTGGTCACAGTTCAGAAATCCAACATTATTTTACACATGGAGGCCCTGATATCAAAACAGAGGCCGCTGTAAAGCCAAACTCTTCTCAGTGCAAAGAAGTTTTGCAAAAAATCCTGACCTCTGTGAATTCACCAAAAATCTGTGTCAGAATTCATCATCAGGTTCAGTCATAAAATTAGAGATTGAATCAAGTGTTGTCGAATGACTCTGTAAGCTGTTATAGAGGCAGATTCTTTTGGTGGCTCAGTCAAGAAAAATGCAGAAACAAAAGTTCTCTTGGAAAAAAAGACCATTCTAAAAGTACAGTTTAAAAGGAAATGAAAACCCTGAAGTGAGTCGTTGTGTACAAGCACAGTTAAAAAATGGTGGGAAGTACACCTGTAGTTTTCTCTACAAACAAAAGATATTGCTTGTTGAAAAGCGTATAAAAGTAAAGTATAACACAATGCAGAGATCATTCAACGCGGCGCAGAAACACAAAAAAAGTGTATTACATAACAACGTGGTGAGCCAGCTCTTGGTACTTTGTTATTTTTTTAAAGAAAAATCTCACAAACCAAAGAGCTAGAACATTTAAAATCATGAAACCAATTATAAATGATCAAGTGGCTCTATCAAAACAACTAAAAACTGACTAAATCATAAAAAAATGATCAGTGTTGCACAAACAGGAACCAGAATATCTCTGGCAGCTGCAATTTTTTTTTGTTTTTTTTACACTAAAATGTATAAGTTTGTGACTTTGTCAAGCATGATTCATCTTTGAAAGTTTTTCCTTATTATGAACAAAATGTACATCTGGAGAGAGCACACGACTCTCAAATTCACAGTTAAGCATTTAAGATGTCAACATTGTCGGTACAGTGAGAATTGCACATGGAGGGAAGAGAAGTCAGGACTACAGAGTAATGACAAGGAGGGGACTCTAGGGGGTGCTATAGCCTAGGAAAAGCAGAGGAAAACAATATTGCACGATTCTAATGTTAGACCCCATATTTGAAGCTGTATCCTAAGTCCCAGCAGGTGCAGTAAAGGCGGATCCTTTGCTGATATCAGTGAGCTAAGAACAGTCAACACTGCATCCAAGTGCAGATTCTGGTGAGAGGAGTCAGGAGTAACAGCATTATAAGGAAGAGGGGATAGAAATGTGTCCACTGAGACATGTCCACTGGTGTTAAAGATGACAGCTTTCCTCAGTAAATGTTGACAGTGTCAATCATTTGCAAAGAAAAAAATCCCTCCTGCTGTCTGATAGCCACAGAACTGAGCGCCTGCATTAGAGCTCAGCAGAGAGGTTGAAAAGACAGCCGAGGGGCGATGTGCCAAAATAGGGGCATTGTGAATCAACTGGAGTCAGTACGTGCTACTTCCGTTGATGGAGTAGTGGGTGTCTGCATCTTGTACCGACTAAGTTGTTTTAGGTCTTGGAAAAAGGCATTTCAGAAGACATGGCCTTATTGTAGAAACGGGCACCATTTTACTGTCCAGCACTTAAGGTTCTCAGTGGAGGAGCGGTGGGATCGGTCCGGCACTGCTCGAGACAGTGATGGTCTACTATGGTCTGTGAAACCTAAAAGATGAACAGGAATAGAATCATATCAGAACATTTCATCGCATTTCATCATCTCGTCTAAAATAAGCTGCCAAAACCTGCAGCATGTGACTCGCTCCAGCTGTGTATGAACATCAGTGTATCAAAGAGGAGCGATATCACAACATTGTCTTTAAAACTGTTTTTTTTTTTTTCTTTTGGCCATCACCACTATTCTGGTTGACAGGCTGCTGTGGTGATTACCGTAAATTCCGTACTATTGAGCGCACCTGGATATAAGCCGCACCGGCTAAAAATAAGTAAATAAATGTATTTGTACATATATAAGCCGCACTTGATTATAAGCCGCAGGTGTCCACGCTATAACAAGAGCTATTTACACAGACGTAGGCTACCGGTAACATCCGCAAATACTGTAGCGTCCGTACGGACGTTAAAGGACGACGAATAATAACTTTTAAAAACCCGATCACTGTCGGCCGTGACCACGCTGTTTACAGCAGAGAGCAACACATAACTTGCCGTAACAATCCAACTCTCTCCCCCAGCGTTCTCTCATACAGCCACTCAACACGTTCTCGCTGGTGCATTCACTGACTCTCCACATAATCGGAATTATGAACACATTATCAACTACTGACTTTACAACATGAACCGTTACAATACGAAGCCTAGCCGACGGTGTCTGTAACACGGCTGATGAAAAAGATGACCGTAATATATTTCACAAGAAAAAGTCCATCCATTCACTGCCTCAGAATGACTTCATTACTCACTTCCTCAGTCTCTGTTGTCGCTGTTAGTGTCATCTTAACGTGCAGCAGCTCTGTTAGCTTCTTTGACAGCCAGGTCGATCGCCTTTAACTTGAAAACTGCATCATATGTATTTCTCCGTGTGTTTTCCATCATGAGGGTGCGTGCATGAAGCGCAAAATGACTGATATTAAGATCCGACGTGACGAAGTCAAATGTTTTTGCGGCAGAAGCTCATTGTCCCCCATAAAAAATCCATGCATTAGCCGCACCGGAGTAGAAGCCGCAGTGCTCGAAGTGTGAGAAAAAAGTAGCGGCTTATAGTCCGGAATTTACGGTACTGTGATCACTTCAATAACAGGAGGCCACGGCCATTTTATCATCTAGTCCCGTATACAATCAAGCTAGTTTTTGCAACCAGTGGGGCCCCCTGCTTCACACGGGGCCATTTGAATAAATGCAGATACGAGACATGTTAAAGCCAGGAATTAAACAACTACCCAAAAATGTTAAAAAAAAAAAAAAAAAAAGTAACAAAAACCAAACTGTAATAATAATGTAACAAAATGCTGAGCCCAAAACATAAAATCACTTTGAGCCCAAAATGTAACAAGTTGTTATTTACCTGCTCCAGAGTTAATGTTTTGGGATCAGCATTTCGTTACATCAACCGGTGATTACGTTTCGGGTCCTTGTTACATTTCGGAGGCACCATCCACTTCATATTCATCTTCTTATATACCGTCTATGACAGTATGCTTCTCAATGGTCTATCCTCATGGACCCACCATCAACTCCTCAAGGAGAAATTGCTCGCCAAATTTCTGGTGCTTTTTAACCAAATCAGATTTAACTATTTAAGAAAGAGTCCTGTTTCAACCTCATATGGCTTAAAACATGTGACGGAACAAAGAGAAGGTTAAAGAGAACATGCTTAAAAAACGCTTCAACACTTTTTTTGACATCATTTATTTCTAGGCACTCTTTAGCGACCAATTGATATAACTGCTCTGCAACCCACTTTTTGTGTCTCGACCCACCAGTTGAGAACCACTGCTCTTTGGCATGAACTGGCAACAGAGCGGCATGACTTGAAACTTCATGTTACCTGGTTAAATGGCGACTTGACTCGTGCACTTCCATCTCATTGCTCTTGAAATCGTTGAGTTCCTTCCGTATGGCTGCCTGCAGAGAACAAACACGAAGGAAATTTGAGAAAAATAGCTGCAGAGGCTTAGAGCTCAGGAAAAAAAAAACAGCCTTTAAGCTCTGACTCTACCGTCTTTTAGCATGCTTCATGCATCATTTACGCTTATCTGGAGGCCATGAATGATTCTGCTGAATTCTCTCCTCACAACAAGAGCCCTGAATTTCCTCCTCTTGAGACATCTAAGAGCATTACCAATAACACACAATCTGTTGCTTATCTAGTCAGGTAGTCGGCTTGGGTTTTTAAACTGTAATGAAGTAGAGATGTGTGGATTTACATAGATAACATACACAGAAAAAGCCATTGAAATAAGGTTTGGACCACAACAGTTTTTTTTTTTTTTAAATTGTGCAATGTATTTATGTGTTAGAAGCAGACAGTCTGCGGATTAAAGGCTCAAGATAATACACCCATTTTCAGTATGAAATAGGACTACAAATCAGAGAAAACAATGAGAATAAAACAAGCAGTGCTTTGAGTGGTTCAGCAGGGGACAGGTCGGTTTGATCTGTTTTTTTTTTTTTTTCCTTTTTAAATAGAGCAGATTTTTTTTTTTTTTTTTCAAATATTAGCATTGAAAACTCAAACTATCAATAGGTACCACATTGCTACACGTTTTTATACTGAAGATGTTCTAATTTTTTAGGACGTTTAGTCATTTATTATAAAAGGATCAACATTACATGTTTCATTGTACCATTAATCACAGGCTACCATATATGTTTTTATAGGCTGACACCTTGCAAAGTGAAATGAGTCAGCATAGTAAACACTGAACAGTCATTTGCTTTGTGCTGCCTCTCCACTGTGTTACAGTTCAATGTAATTAGACAGATGTGCCGCAATTACTCAGCATAAGAGCTTCTGTTCTGTGGAAAAACAAAATATTTTTTAAGCCTTTGAAAGTCATAGCTAGGATTGCCAACCGCCCCGTATTAGCCTGGACTTCCTGTATATTCAACTAACTTAAGTTTGTTTCCAGCGGGACGCCTACTGTCCCATATAGTGACGTTACTTCCTTTAGTCACTAGATGACATTACTTATTCTAAATCAGATCTGACACAGGCAGTAAGCCCATCATGCACTCATTATGTCCATTAAGTGAAACCATCCAATCACAGCCCCTCTCATTTGCATCACGTATACCTACAGTATCAAAAGCACTAAATACAGCTGAATTAAGGAGAGACCTCCAGCTGCAACAAGCGATGGGAAGCAAATTATGGCTTTTGCCGGTAAGAGGTGACTCAAGGAAAGCCCTCTCCACTTTATGCTGTTGGGAATTTTTATTTATTTATTTAAATGGGTCATGGAGGTCAGCATGACCTCACAAAGCACACTGCTAAAGAAATACCAAGAATTCCATGCTAACAAAAAAGTGGTCCCAAGATGGAATAATTTGTTTCCACTACATAATTGTATTTTTAAATAATATCATGTCAGAAAGTTAAACTTTGTTTTGTACAGCAGGTTCAGGGGTCCTTTGGGGTTAAAATGAGGATATAATCTTCATCAATAATGTGTAAATAAAACAGTTTCAGCTGAATGACAGCTCAAATAGCACCTCTTGCCTTTTCTCCTGCTGTGGTCACTTCAGCTCAAGTTTTCCCAGGAAAGTGCTGATCTGGTTTAAACATCTGGCTTTCCAAGTTGGAAATTTGGAGGGTAGAAAGCTACTTTCTATTTATAGCAGAAGGGTTGAGATCATTGAGGTAACTATATGTGTTCCCTCATAATGTGATGCTCCAGTTCAGCATTTATACAACCAGGAATATAAATTACCGTACACTTTTTTTTTTTTTTTTTTTTTTTTTTTTAAGAACAGCTGTTGACAAAAGCCTTCAGTTTCAAACCTCACCATTTATGTAGCATCATGTTGCCATAACACATAGGTAATATACACTAACTTTATTGTAATTGTGCCTGTATTTGGTCCAATTTACGGCAAGGCAAAAGCGCCACCATGAGGGCAAACAGAGAAACACAACATTGCCTGCTGTCACTGGCATCGAGCTAATTGTTAGCATTTTAAGAGGAGGACCCCCAATCTCTCATTTCTGACATTTGGATCCAACAACGTTGTAAAACACGAATAGTTTGGAGAAAAAAAGGCCGTCCAGTGATTATTTAAATTACATTAATGGATTGTAATTTATTTAATGGTTAACAAAAGCTTTAAGCAAAACATCTTTTTTTTTTTTTCTGGGACGGTCTTTGGAGCACAAAGTAAAGCTCCTTCCCATCCATTATGTCACTCACATTCATGTTTGGGACCATGCCCAGTGAATCATGTCTGTGAGTAGCATGGCTGCAGCAGTGCAGTAGCGAGTGCCTTGCCCAAAGAATGATTGCAAAGAGATATTGGAAGTCATGATGATTCAAAGTTCCATTAAAATTAAAAGTGTCCTCTGTTGTTTTTAAAAACCTTTCATCCCCTCAAGCATGTAATGTGTGACAGCAAACCCAGCCAGGTGATGTCATTGTTTATGCCATTTAGCATGACTCAAGGGGACGTCTCCGGCCTCGGGGAAAAATGTTCTGCTACAGGAGAGCAAACAATATTCAAATCTGTTCACAACTGTGGAAGCAAGGGGGGGGGGGGGAATTATAGCAGAGTAGTTCTGCAGCAGAGGGGTCCTGAGGCTGTGCTCGTCCGATTACTCTTATGTAAGGGGAGCTGTTGCATAATCAAAACGCTGAATCCCTGTGATTTCCACATGAGTGCTTCTCAGGTGTGTTCAGAACTCTGCATCATCAAAGCATAGGAAACAGCATCACGGATCTGCACAACCAAGAACTCATTAAAAGTCAGAGGCTTGAGCCGCTGGGCAGTGAGCAGCAGGACGACTCTAGGCTTTTTTTTTTTTTTTTTTTTTTACTCACAAACAGGACGCAAACAGTTCAGGTGGAACTTGTTTTGACAAGAGTTGGGAACACATCCTCCTACAGTTACTCTCTCCTGCTTCACAGGTTGCGTCATATCAAGTGCAGAAGAGGGGAAAAGGGGAGAATGACGGCTTTTGAAGGAATTTTGAAGCGGGCAAGGATGGCTGTTGAGATTATTTAAATATGATTTCAATTTGACTGGAAGATTAAGGAAGCGATACTGGCCTTGTCAGCGGCTGTTAGCCGGGTCCAGGGCTTATCCGCCCGCCTGTCGTAGTCCTGGGCGTCCGATACCTCCACGTAGTCACTGAACCGGATGAGAATTTTGGCCTGTCTGAGCTCTTCTACAGTGGGCCTTTGGCTCAGCTAAAACAGCAGAAGACAATAAAAAGAGTTAGACAAGAGAAAACTGAACAAAGTATTACTAGTCACCGTCACGGTTAGCAGCTCCACAGGATTTGCATATAACAAAGTCATTAGAGATAGATTAGGAAACAAGACTCGAAGATCTAGAATATCTTTAGCAGGTGCATCAAAGTTCAACATCTCACAATCAGTGCTTCCATTGAATATTTTTGTTCTGGCAAAACCTCTGTGACGAAATTAAAAAACACTTCAGTATAGAAATGCCAGCAAGGTTTTTTTGTCCATCTGAGAAAAAACTTCTGGGGGGGGGGGGGGGCTTTTTAGGTAGCAAAATTTTCCTTGCTTGATAAGAACTTAACCTTACCAAAATTGTTTACAGAATCACTAATAAGACAATGAATGTCCATATGAAATTTAAACTGTGTTAAATTTGCGGTTTCATAAACTTTCCAAACCGTGTGATTCTGATGTGCAATGCTTCACTTGGGGAAATAAATGTGTTCCTTATATTTCACATGGGATCAGGTGTTTTTGCACGTGTGTATGAGTGTGTGTGAGTGTTTGTGTGCATTAGGAAAAGGATATTGAGAAAGTTACAAAAAAATCAAGTTGGTCATTTGCTGTATGAATTGTCGGTCAGTGTAAAATACGGTACACATTGAGCATGTTGTCGTTTGATTTGAAAGCTTTAAAAGAGACGTCACTGTATAAACTAAAGCAAAGACGCACACACACACACACAGTCCTTGCGGTTTCTGTTTGGAGTAGTAGTAAGTCCGCAAGAGAGGAGAATGTGCTGTAATCGAAGAGAAAGTGTTAGGAACATGCTCAACACCTTCCCCCATGGGGTCCGAGGATTTGGCAGCCAACTTGCTAAAGGGGCCAAGGGCAACAAGGACATCAGTGTACCCTGGGGCAGATCTGAGAACTACAAAAAGGCCTGTAATGGGCAGGATTCTCACTTCTCCACACATGAGTCACAGTCACAGTGTTTGTGCATCCTGGCCAACAATTTACCCCCCCTCGACATCCACGCGGACCGAGTGTGGGGTAAGCATGTTTGGTGCCATTTAGGACTCACCTTTCGTGTTAGCCTTCGCTTTATCTCCCTCTTTTCCTCCATCTCCTCTTGCTCATTGCGAGCTGCAGAGAATGAAAAGATGAGTTACATGCACATGCAAACCGTGGACCGCATGTAAAACATTCAGAGATTACTGAAAGGGGAACAAACACCTCATTTGCATAATAGGGCTCATTAGATGTGCGCTAAACTGGATAAGTTTAACGCCTAAAATAGTTTCCTTCATTGGCTGTTTAATACTATTAGGAATGGGTATCAGGGGGGGAAAAAAGACAGCTTTGTTCTTTCTTCAAGTTGTCCCAGGGCTTTTTTTCCCTCCATGTTTGTGATCAAGTGATTAACCTATTTAAGAATTTTACAAGCCAGAAATGCTGATTACTTTCAGTTCTTGCGTCTCCAAAAAAACCCAAACTCATCCATGCGTTGTTGAACACATTGAAAGTCATTTATGGAGACAAACCCCCCCCCCCCCCCAAGCACAGAGGAACACGTGAAACACAAGTAAACAAGGAGCATATTGGGACAATGCTTCCTGTGAACGAAAGCTTCTGCACTCGCACGGCATCTGTGCTCGTGTGTAACATAACATGTACTGTATTTGTAGTCGTACTCGTATTTTTAGATACCTCTCCAGACAACAAGGCCCCGTTTGTTTAACCTTGCTGCGGTGTGTGCGTGTGAGTGAAAGGCAGGACTTGACTAGTCACTCATGAATCCTCACACTTTGTATTTTTTTCCCCTCCTGTGCTCTGCCAATCAGGCGGGAGCCTCACGGAGAGCAGGAACTTGTTGGTAAATCAGCCTTTGATGCGAGAGCTGCAAAGTCCCAGGAAACAGAGCTGCTTCTCTCTGACACTGTCTGTGTTTGAGCTGAGAAAGAAGCCTCCCTGGACAGGGCTCCTCGGGGAGGCCTGCTGCCTGCTTGCTGCAGATGAAAAAGCAGCCCAAGGAGGAATTTTTTTTAAAAAAGAGAGAGATGTATGCCACTAGCTTTCACATAACTAGGCCTCTCAAATCACCACTGCTGCGCTGTGTGAAGGTTAAGTGCAAAAAAAAAGCTGCTTTTATCTAAGGACTCACTGGGTAATGTTTCGGGCTGTTTTAAACTATGACCTTTATGTTTACCTGTTCACTCATAAGTAACTTTAAAGAGAGAGAGAGAGAGAGAGAGAGAGAGAGAGAGAGAGAGAGAGAGAGAGAGAGAGAGAGAGAGAGAGAGAGAGAGAGAGAGAGAGAGAGAGAGAGAGAGAGAGAGAGAGAGAGAGAGAGAGAGAAAAAAAAAAAAAAAAAAAAAAAAAGAGTCACTCACGTTTGAGGATGTTCCTCTGCTCCAGCTCCTCTGCTGTTGGTCTCTGACTCAAGCGCCTGGTAAGAAAAATGAAAACATGGTCAGCACATAATCAAAAGCAAAAAAAAGGAAACAAGGCAACACTGAATCAGAATGCAAAACAAAGTTCCTATATGGCAAGTCAAAATATTTTACAAGCTGGACATGTAAATAGACACTAGAATATCACTGTTCAAAACTAAGGAAATCAGTGTAACCGCTCCCTGATTCACATGTTTTATTTGAGGCTGAAGCTAAAGCAATGTTGTCTTATTGACGTTTCCAACGCACAACATGAACCCTTTAACAACCGTCAAGCCTGGGCTTATGAGTATTATGTGATGTGTTGGTCAAAAAAACAGAATGAAATATGCATTACTTTAAAGTTTCGTCACTTCCACCCAGATTTCTTTAACAACACTTTGTGTTTTGCAAAGTTAAAAGTTCAACTTAAAAGTTCGGCAATCTAATACAAGTCCATGCCTCATGACAGTGTGACATAAGCAACAAAAAAAAACAAAAACAAAAAAACTATCTGGCAGGATCAACCAAGCCCTTCCTTCTAATTTAATAACTGCTTGATAATGCAGGAAAGGAGATTTTTCTGATTTGATGCTGAACAAAGCAAAGGGGACTTTGACAAGATCACATGCCAACTGAAAGAGTTGAGGACTAAAGCTGGCTATAATGAACCTATCACACACACAATTAAGAGGCAAATACATGTGGAACATAAGAGTCAGACGCCATCTTTTTCACACTTTTTTTTTTTTTTTTTGCACAGATCATCTCAAAATCCCCCGATTTGTAAAAGACTGAGACACCCAAAGGCAATCTCTGAAAGGTCACTCTCAGTGCTTTCAACGTGGGACTCTTATTATAGCATTGTGTCAGGACCCTGAGGCAGTGGACTTGACTGGAGGACTTGATCAATGATAGTTTTCGTCTCTTTGGATCTGACAGCAATCTGGATCTGCTCAACCCTGTAAGCTACAGTACACAGGGTGAGATGGCTTTGCCGAGATTGGAACTGTCCAATCTCATCCTGTGTCCCCTTTTCTCCCACTCGAGGGAAGAGTCAAGACACCGAATCTCAGAGTACGGCTCTCCGCCTCCCAGTATGGCCTGAGCTTTATATCAGCATCATGCTGACAAGAGTGCAGCTGCTGTAAATAGACATGCACAGAACAGAACCCTAACATCTACATGGACGCTTCCTCAGAAACTGTCTCTGCCCCGGCCAGGTCTTAAAAACCTTCATTAAATTAGTGCATGTGCTGTGCAATATTAAAACATGTAAAGTGGTTATATAAAAGAGTTACACAAGGTTTAATCAACTGGATAAAAACTAAACCATGACTAAGTTTCAATAATGCGTTGTTTGAGTCGTACACATGTTAAAGTGATTGTCAGCTATGTAAAGTGTGTTGTTTGGGTCGAACCCACTGCCACTGTCACATGACTACAGACACTGTACATGAGCCGCTCAACAGACTCGTGAGGCCATCCCGTGTTGCATCAACTTTTTAATTCAAGGCAGGTTGGTGGACCCTGAACATACATTCAAAAGAGAGCTAACGGGATCAAACCAATGACCTTTCAGATGAGAGATGACCAACTCTTCCACCTGATGCACAGCCGGCTCTCAAACCCTAAGGAAGCAAATGTCTATATAACAGCTCAGTTCTGAATCAGGCCTGCATAGACAACTGTTGCTCAAACACCAGAACATAATCAATAATAACTCAAATCTCATTTTGAAACTCAAACCTGGTTTGAATACAAAACTTTTCCTGAGTGAACAAAATGTAAAAACTTTCAACTGTTTAAAGTGAACTTTTTGCTGTTTGCTGTCCCTTTGAGAGGTATTTGTTTAACAGCAGTTATTAAATATGCAAGCATTAGCTCCGCTCTCTCCTTGCCGTTTTTGTCGTCTCTGCTGGTTTCCAGGAAGCTTCGTGATCAAAGCAAGATTCCAAGGAGGTCAAAATGCCAGGCCAAGAGAAATCGTCGAGTACATGACATAGGAAAACAAAGCGAATGAGACACAATGTGTTCATCGTTTGGAGGATTCAAGGCCGATTTATTTACTCGCCATCTCCCTTTTTTGTATCGATTTCCATGCTAAGCTAAGCTAAGCTTCCTGTCGTGGCCTTCGAGTCATACTTAAATCGACAGTTACTCGAGCTGCATCTGTCATTTAAGTAACTCACAGCAAATAGGCAAATCCCTCCTTGTCATAAAATGTCAAACTTCTACAGGCAGGAACTACATCTGAATATACTGAAGCGTGCTACAATCAAAAATTAAAAGCCAAACAAGGAAGTGTTAATTCACTTTCATGCTTATAATAAACTACATTACAATCATTATATCTGTCAAAAAAAAAGAAAGAAAAGCTAATATAAGATTTTTTTCTTGGCCCTATCATGCAGCTCTATTTTGGGCACCATCCATCTGCTGATGAAGATCATGTGATCAAAAGCTGTGGAAGAACCTCAGCGTGTAAGCTGAAACTCTGCCGTTTAGTTTCAAGTCTAGAAATAAAAAAAGGGTGAAGAAAGACGTACGTGGAGAAGTCCTGAGAAGACAATATCTTTTATCAGTTCTGACAATGGAGGCCGCCTTGCTCCTGGCACAAAATCATCAGACGACACCGTGCAAAGGACACTGTGACCAGAGCTTTTTTTTTTTTTTTTGGTGAGATGACAAGCAGGCAGGCCTTCTGGGAACACGCGCTGTGTTCCAATCACAGTGGGGAATAGACACGCGTGTGCCAAAATCTCTTGATAACACTGCATACAATCTCCCGCGACCGTATTTCCAACATCAACTATTTTATTGTACTTTCCAGGCCTTCATTTTTAACCTTGTGCTCGTCAAGCCCTGTCCTTTCTCATTACGTCTGCTCATGCAGACAGGGAAGTCATATTCAAAGCACAGTGAACAGAAGATTAGGCCTATGGTCCTTTAGGGGGAACAAAAAAAAAAAAAAAAAAAAGCATGTCATTTGATGTGCTCAGTTAGAAAAGCTTGCATTCATCATGATGTGAACATATGTATACAAAGCCCTGTGATTTGGATGCGCTGTGCCGCCGTACACTGTTTTGTGTGTGTGTGTGTGTTATCTGCTGCTATGAAGTGGCTTGCGTGGTGCTGCTGTGTGGAGGAGTTGGGTGGAGATAGCTTGGCACATGTATCACCGTGGTGATTCAGTCAGCGAGGGAGGAAGTCAGGCAGGAGGAAGAAAGAGTAGAGAGAGAGAGAGAGAGAGAGAGAGAGAGAGAGAGATACAGAGATGACAACAGAAGAGAAAAGAGAATGGCGGGAGGGAGGGTTGTGTGTGATGCATTGCTGAAATTAGGTCAGCTCCATTTTCAGCACCTCACTTTAACTAGATAAAGCGGTTCTCCTCATCAGATGTTGAGGAGGAAGAAATTAAAGGATATTAAAGTGATTTGAGAGGGGGGGGGAAGTGTCACATTTGCTTCAGATTTGGACAAAGCCACCATTCTATCATCCAGGAAAACAGGCCACCACCAGCTCGAAGTAAGCGAGTGAAACGCTGAGTTCCGCTGAGAAAAAAACAAAACAAATCAACGCTATGTTCCAGCAGCTATTGTTGAGTTGGCAACGGCAACATCAACAAGACTTTCTGAAAATATTCGCCCATCAATTTTGCACCGTGTGTAAATGTGTTCCGGTCTGTTTTTAAAAAATGCATGCGTGCTCACCTTGTGAGCTTGGTGCCTATCTGCTGCCTGGACTCCAGTCTCTCCTCATCGGTCTGCATGGGCAGGATGTTTTTCTCCTCCAGCTCTCTTTTGGATGGACGGTTACTCAGCTTGATGGCCAAAGAGTCTTTCCTCAGCACCTTCTGAGCCAGGGAACCTAAAGACAAACATCATGGTCAAACATTACAGGACAACAGGCAAGAAGGATACAATTAGCTATCATTTACCCAAAACACTTTTTTTCCCCCTTCTGCTCTATTGTAGCTTTTTTTTTATTTTTTATGAAAATGTACCTTAAATTAAAAATGCTCAATTAAAAATGTGTTTAAATAAAACTCAAAAGTGTGTTTGTTCATAATGATAATCAATATGATCAGTTCTCTCAGTTTTATCGTCATTACAGTTGCTAACGTTAATATTAGACTGATCAGTAGATTGTACTTCACAGTTACTGCAAATACTAAACACTCTTTTCCCACCAATACCAACAATATAGCTATAAATCTTATTCATTGTTGTTGTAGCTCTGTTTTTCTTTATCCCTCTCTCTCTCTCTTTCTTCCCAGACACCGTAGCCCAGCACAGTTTTGGCAGATGACTTTTAAACGTGAGTCAGGTTCGTCCAGAGGTTTCTGCCTCTTTAAAGAAGTTTTTCTTTGCCATTGTAACTTTGCTAAATGTTGGTTAGTGCTGTGCTCATGGTGGATTAATGTTAGGTCTTTAATAGACCATATACTTGTATTATTATTCAAAAGAGTACAGTCTTTCAGGGCGCTGGTAGCCCAGTGGTTACTGTATGTCGTAAATGGGCTAAAGTCCTTGTTACAGTGGCTGGGGGTTCAAATCCAACCTCAACCCGTTGCATCATGTCAACCCACATTCTCTCCTCACAACATTTCCTGTACAGTCTTCTTCCTGCTCATTTGTTAAGTGTCTCAAGAAAAAAAAAGTGTTATGAATTGGTGCTGTAGAAATAAAGATTGAAGGATCATTACATCATTACAGTTTTAAGCAAGGCATATGGACTGTTATTAAATGTCCTTTTGAATATTTTGCATTCATCTAATGTTAACATAAACTATTTGAAATGAAATATTCTCAATCAACGTCCCTGTGCCTTTAAATATTACTCATTCTTCCAAAGCCCCTTTAAATGATGAGGTGGCACATTGAACAATCCCATCACACACAGCCAATCACCACCTTTAAAAACCTACCAACAGGCTACCATAAAAATAAGAAGAAGAGGAAAAAAAAAATACAATTAACAAGGACAGCTTTTCACACTACAGCAGTTTTTGCCAAGCAGTGACAAGTATAATGTCTCCATGGATGACAGCATGCTTCTGGATACACTTCTGTGAACTTCCTTTTGGCCCATCTTTGAAGGTCAAACCACATCCGAGTTCCAGGAGCCTCCGAGTGAAGCTAGCACTACTGTTTGTCTGTCGATCAGGATGACTCAAGCGCATGTGTCATCATATCTGTAAACATGATCCTCAGCACAAAAACAAAGACAGCTCTTCTGCCAGAGCACACTCTTCTGTGTTTTTCCTTTTAACCTCTGACTACAGATAGATCTGGAGAATCCAAAGAAAGACAGACAGATTCTAGGTCTGTGTTGATACATTTAGCGATAAAACAACCCTTTACACATACCGGCATATCTTTGTGAACTTAACGTGCTTCTCATTTGTAAGAGTGAATACGTTTCATTTGCAGCAACAACTGCTCACTTGTAAATATGGTGTCATCATCTTCATCGTCGTCCTCGTCATCATCTACGTCGTCGTCCTCGTCCTTGTACATGCTGGGCAGATCTTCGTAGTCTGACTCGTTGGGCATGTTCTCCTTGTCGTCCTCGTAGTCGATGATCACAGACGGCACTTCCCTTCGGTCCAAAGGAACACAATGACCGCCACCATGCAACGCAGAGCTGGTGGAAAGAAAACGAGATGCGTTTAGTAACTGGTTTTTACACCTATTTGATCATTTCTGTAACACATTCAACTTGTGTCCATACTAGGGCTGAATGATGAAAAAAAGATGTTGGGATACGTTTTCTTTATCTGTGAAAAATATGGCTATATGAGTAATCCAGGAAAAAAACCCCAAAAAAAACAGTCTAGGCTGAGAGTACATCCAGTACAAAATTGAACAGTGTGCAATGATAATAGGTAATAGTTTTGATAAAGAAATTGAGTTAATCATATTGGGTCTTTTAAGCACAAAATTGGCACCAATTAATCTGAGGGTATGGGCATTAAACCTGGGCATTGATCAAACATGCACATACTGAATGAGAAAAATGTACTCCTTCAAACATGTCTTTATTGTGATAAATCCAAGCTTTTGCAATGTGTTTATTGCCACTACAATTCATAGATCAGCCCTTATCCATAACATTTGCAGTTTACATGGAAAACCTCATATCCTGAGCTGTGCCTTACATCATCTTTTTTTCAAAAATAATATATTGTGTATGACATGAAGTATTACCGCAATCCTCCAAAACCTTCTTAGTGCATATAACAGAAGTGATTTAAAACAATAAAGGGGCCTCTGGTACATAGTCTAATGATGGCTTAGTGGGATTGTAATCCAACTATAGAAGAAGGGGAGATATAAAACACCATCTGAATGAAACTGGAGTACGCAAAGCCTGAATACACAGCAAGTAAAACCTTTTTTTTTTTTTTTTTTTAAGTCCTACGCAATGCAATGCAACCCTCTGAAGTACACAGAGGAAAAGAGTAACTGATTACACAACGTGCATAATTCAAAACAAGGTGATAGAAATAAACTTCACCCTCAACAGACATTGAATGCAAACATTAACCAGTGATGTTTGATTAATGAATCACTGTCTAGCTTGAGCTCCTTATGATGATACTGTTATGTAACCATTTTCAAGCTTTCAGACTAATTGTGAGCAATGTCGGGACCATTATTTCCTTATCCCTACCCAAACGGGCTTTGGTGAAAAAGAGCTCAGAATGAAGGAGGTTACATAATGTCCAATCCACTATCCTGTCCCTTTTCTCCAAACATGAAGAAATACAGCTCTTGTAAAGAGCAGCTGGTCATGTTATGTCAGGCAAACTGCTGGAGGGACGCCTACTCCACGAGCCTGTGCCCACACATACACACAGTTACTTCAAAATTAGGCCATGTTGCCCTGTGAGGCAGTGTGCTTATTTAGACCTGTACAACGGTGCAGCATGGCAGGATGCGACCTCAATAAGAACGGGACATTTTGAAGTCTGACAAGAAGCAGAAAATACAAAACTTATAAACAGCGTGCACAAGACTAATTATACTTTATTTTTAATGATAATTCTGCTTTGTGCTGAATTATTTGATAACAATCGGCTAAGCTCAGGAAAATGAGAAAAAAAATAACACATTACTGAGGGGATTTAATTGACCATATTCACACAGAGACCATTTTCTCCCTGTTCCTCTCAGGTGAGAAGCTCAAGTAATTCTTATTCCTACTGCTTTGTTCAATCATCTAATTCATATTAAATATATATAATCGCAATGTTGTTGATAGGACGGAGATGCCCGAACTGATTCCTCCCTTCAAGAGGTGGTTATAGATGAAAAAAAAAAAAAAAGGTTATTTATCAAATTTCAATCACGTGTTAAAAAAGTTAACAGTGAAAATCTGGTGCGAAATTAACTCATATTTGAAAAAAGATAAATAGATATAAAACTGAAGACAACAGCTAACATTAGCACTTAGCCATGAATACTCGACTGTATAAGTTTTAGCTTGGAAGTAGCTGAAAGCTAATATTACTCTGATAGTGTAAAACTATTCCAAAAGGATAATGAGTACAGTCTAAATTAACATTATGCTAGCTAGGAGTTTACTTTCAAACTAACGTAAAGTTTTCCAACAAGTGGTTGTATGCTAAGGCTTGCCGTTGTCCAACTGTAGCTTACAAGTTTAAAAAAGTTTTTTCCAAAATATGAGCTAATGCCCTTCCATATTTTTTATTTTTTAATTTGCTTAAAATTGAAAAGCACTTACATTTAAGTGTTTAGATATTTTACATTTATTTTGCTTAAAACTTGGAACTAGTAGTTTTATAACAGCATAAGAGCTTCCCACCCTGAACCTGATAGAGGAAAATATTGCCACATAAATATAGTATTTCACTCAGATTAGGTTTTTTTGAATACATGAAACATCAACACATTTCGCAGTGTTCAGTTTTGATTTTGCAGCTTTCAAATCCAACCAAGATATTATGTGGGATATACAGACAGACAGACAATGAGAGGCTGATCTGTAATCCCTCCCTGCTTTTACTGAAGGACAATCAGATTTAAAGACCTTAGGACTGATGGCTACTAACCTTTCAAACCTCTGCATTGAGAGCGCCAGGGTTTTATTGAGCTCCTCAATGATGCGACTGGGAGCGTGCAAGCTGCCATACTGTAGCTGGAGTGGGTGACCGTGGCTCTGGTGAAGACTGGATAAGCCAGCAAACTGAGATGGCAGCAAGTTGCTGTGGTGGAGGGTCATGCTCTGAGAAGAGCCGCACTTTTGGGAAAGAGCGCTGAGGGGATTTGGGGATGGAGATGGGGAGGAGGAGTCCAGCCCTCCTGGAGGCACACAAATCATAACTTTCTTTGGGGGCAGAGGGGGAGAGTGCTTTCCCCCAGGCATACAGGGCAACTTCATTGGCTGGCAAGAATCTAAAGAGACAAAAAACAACAACATTTTAATTGTTTGCAATGTTGCATTCACTACACTTTGCTGGTGCAAACAGATAAACAGAGCTCATGGATAATCAGACATGGCTCAGACATCAGCAAAGTGTGGTGGGAATTAGGCCAGGGTAATGCTACTTTCCTTTAAATGACAGATTAACATTGACAGAGAAGGCCACAATGACCTATGCATCACCAGGGGAAATTAATTACTACCATAATCCTTTGCACATGCGTGTCAACTCAGGTACAGTTTACATCAACAGCAGTCAAGCTTAATTTTAGACAAATACGTACAGGAAAAATGTCATACTTTTGAAAGTCTGAGCTAATAAAATACAGTTTAAAAAAAACAAAGATTTGGTTGCAGCAGTAAGTAAGAGCACTGACCTGTGCTATGGTTTGGGATCCTAGAGAAAGGCTTTGGAGGGAGGGCAGGGGGCTGTTTGTGGTACAGCGGAGGCTTGATGGGGGTATCCTGAATGTCACCAGCATACGTGACAGTTTTCTTGGTGGGTAGGACCATAGAGGATTTAATATGGGGCTCCTGAGTGCAGACTCCGCCGTCCATGGAGGATCGAAACTCAATGGTTGCTAAAAGGAAAAAAAAAAAAAAAAAAGACATACTGACATAAGTCGGGAATGTGTTTGACTGTACAACAGAGACATTTGAGTGCAGAAAACAAAGTTGAAAAAGAACTCTGGATGTTACGTTAGGAGACATAGGGAGGAGGGGATTCAGAAGCTGAGACTGGAAAACGACCCAGGAGCCTTTTATCAGCAAAATACAGACCAGGAAACAGTGTCAGCCATGAAGTCTGACAGAACTTCTGCTTTTTGAAATTATTTTACAGAGCTGAGCCTTTTGATGGTTTTTGCATGATCACATTTTAGGGCTGACAACACTGCTGACATAGTGTGACAAACAATGCATTTGTCTTGGGAGCTGGTTTCCCAGAAGTCTATTTGATTGAACAGTGTTTTAAACTAAAAAAAAAAAAAAAGAATGCTTACGACTGTGTGATTTGGAGACGTTAGGTTAATCCCAATTCTTTTCAACTCTCAAAAAGTTTTCACTGATTGGTTTTTAAAGGATCTCCATGATGACAGCGCTTTCTTTAAAATTCAACCACTGCGCAATTGCCAACTCTGTGCCTTACATTCTAAACTGCCAAGTGATTGGTTTGGCTCATGGGTGCCAAACTAAATCTAGGTACACAGGAGGCCAGTCAAAGATGTAGAGTATTGCACACAGCACCAATAAGTGTAAAAGGTTAAGCCGTTATCACAATCCACATCATTAAAGTTTATCGGAATATATTCATACTGTTGCTCCTAAAGATCTATTTTAAAGCAGAATGAATTGCTGTTGTAGATCCATAAATCAAGGGGATGTCAGTGCTGATAGAACAACACAGCACTAATGTTTATAGTAAATGTAAAAAATAACCACTGCTAAATTATCAAGATGCACACCCAAACTTTTTTTTTTTTTTTTGTTTTTTTTTGACAGTGGCTGGACAGTGGGCCATCGCGGTGCAGGAACATTGAAAACACCGGAACCCGTCAACATGCATTGAGTGAAGCAAAGGAGAAGTGGCTTGCATTCTGTTCATACTTGATCTAACTTCATTTAGGTAGTAAGACATTTGTGTTGGCTTTGACATCGCTCATCCTTGTTTTGAACACGCTCCAGACAGCTCAATCTGTGATCAACAATAAAATCCTCATTTGCCCCGTTACCATGGCAAAAGTCAATGGACTTTTTCAGCTTCACCAACTTTGTTTCAGATGTCCCGAGGCATGGAGCACCCTGCTGTCAGACTGACATCTACTCTCCAGCTTTGAATCTCTGTGTCTGAGGCACATCAAAGAGTTTATAAAAACCCTACCAAATTTCCATAATGAAAGATTATATCTCTAGATGTCCTGTGCCAAATCTTGAAGAGTGCACTTCACAGACCGCTGATTAATGAGGAGATGAATAACTGAAGACCTTCCAAATTAAGAGCGCCACGTCTACCCTTTATGCAGATAGATCGACTTAAAATGGAGACAGTTTCCAGTTCTGTTAAATCCGACTGTGAACGAAGAACACCGGCTCACCTTTTTCAAAGATCTCTTTCAGCACCCCTCTCTTGATCAGCTCATCTCTGCTCTGTCGCATTGACATCTTCCTCTCCAAAGCTGAGGGGAGAAAGGAGAATAATGTTTAATGGATTTTCAGATAAAACAAATCCACCTTTCTATAAAAGAAAAAAATGAAAAGATGTTGGTGAAACACAAAAACATAAAGGATTGGAAAGACGGTATCTGGACAAATCTTCAAATAAAAGGCTGACATTGTGGATATTTTTTTCCAGAATAGAATTGGTCTTGCTTTATGTTTGTATTTTTAAATATTGTATATTGTGAACATTTATCAAATCAAAAAACAGAGCTCTGCTCTTACAGCAGAGAGGAATCCACTTTTCAACTCGGGATTTTGTTGTTTTGCAATCTTTGAAACTGCGACTTCTCGTCTGAACATCTCACGGTAAAAACTAGGTCCGGATTAAGACAAGAGATAAAAGATGGTGCAGATACTCCAACAACACTTCTCATAGTAATGCATTATGCACAGAGAAGCATGTCCCACAGCTAATGCTTGCTTCTATTTATAGCTTAAGAAGTCGAGGCACTTAGCATCTTCTATCATGGTGAATGAAAAAAAATCATCAAGAGTAATTTAAAAATCAACCCCTGCATAGGAACAAGCCAGGACTGTGAAATAAATATTAGCAATGACACTTGAGAACATGGCGCAGAAACACCCCTGCAGGCCTTCTGTAGCTCTTTTCTTAAGAGGGAAGATCACAGATTGTTCCATGTGTGCTTTCCATACGACCCAGGAGTCCCACCCCAGCTCTATCAGAGGGCGCTGTGTTCAATGCTAATACATCCTCAGCGTGGATTCATTTAAATACTGACAGCTTGACCTCTCCTTTCCTTGCCTTTGGTCGGAGCACAGTGGATTTAAAACCAACTGCTGAGAGTCTAAAATTAAAGAACACAAATGAGAGTCGTACAAATGTCAGACAGAGGGGCCTTTAGGGATGAAATTTGGATATTCAGTGCTTCAGTGTTATAAAATACAGCAGAGCAAGTTATCATCAAAGAGCACGCTTCATTAGGACTTCCTTCAGGATACCAGATGTTCAATATCGCTTCATACTTCAGAGGTCTTTGAGGAGAAGGCCTGTTTAAGATCAGCTCAAAGCCATCCATCAGTTCAGTAGCGAAACATTCTAAGGGGATGAATATGGGAACAAAATATCAGCAGTATCAAAGAATCCTCTTCGGTGGAGCCCGAAAAAGCGGCACATTTAAGGGTGTGAAATGACAGGAAATGTTGCCATGTGGTGCTACTTCAGATGCTAATGCTGTCAAACTAGGATTTGAGATCTAAATACAGAAATATATTGTTATCCTTACTTGTTTGATACAATCATCGAATCCCCGGTGCCAAATATCTAAGCAATTGCCATCACTCTGATATTAGTTTTTTTTTATTCCCGGGAAAAAAAAAAAAAAGCTGCTATGCTATCATGAAGCTGTTCATCAATGCCAGATTGCTCCTTCTTGTAAGCATTCCGTTTATTATGGGATGCATACAGTACAAACTGTGACGAGAGCTTTATCGTTTCATTTAAATTCTATTAAGACAAACCTTTATGATGTTTAAACTTTGCATGGAGTCAACTTTAATTAATCTCTAATGTTGCTGATATTCAAGTTTATTTCAATTACAATCATTATTCTTTTGATTAACTCTCACAATGTTCACCGACGCTACACATCTGTACCATACATAATCAACTAAATGGGAAAACCCCTGGGCTAAAGAGTGGCAGGATGTTGTAATAGGCTAGGTTCGGGGATTACATACTGCTGTTTCATCTCAAATGAGAAGTAATTACTCAAAGCTTTATGACATCACTGTGCAATGCCGAGGGATGTGTACATTTTATGTAACACCAACTCAAAGCCTTTGGAAGGATATGCCTTCAGAATTGGAAGATTATCGTTTGATGCATGAAACGAAGAAGAAGGAATTGTGAATTGTCATCTGAACAAAACGGTCAGTGCTCTGAAGCCGAGCATCGAGATGGGATTTTTTTTTCTCTTTATAAAAGGCTGTTCTGTTCTCGCAAAACACAACATTACATTCAATATTTAATGAATACATTAAGGGTGTGCGAGAAGGGTGATTTCATGTTCATTTCATCAGGAGGATCCTCTGAGAGAAAGACAAAAAAAAAAAACACTGAGTGTGGATCAAAAACTGCCACTCACACCACATATCTCACTTTGATCCTTAATATGATGAGAAATGATTAACTGTCAGTTTAAAGGAAGTATGAATGACATGTGCGCCTGTATAGTGTCGAGATGTGGAACACATCAGGTATACATAGGCCTCGAATTACCAAAGAGAAAAGACAAAAACCCAACAAGCAAAAACTGTCCTCTAAATAACCTTGCATATCAATCAACTTCTATTTCGGACACTCCACCATTACCCAAGTGGTGTCCAACCCCCCCCCCCCACCCCCGCCTTCCCAATCTGCAGCAGGATGAGAAGATTATACACTCATCAGGGAGACTCTGCTGAGAGCATATTAAATGAAACTGGCATATCTGAGTGTAGCCTGTATTGATATGAGAAGGCTACACTTAGTTTTTTTTTTTTTTTTGGAGAGAAAATATATTCCACTGTGCAGTGACCCAGATAGTCAGAACACATCCTACCAGCCCTGCGGCTCAGTAGCTCAAAGTGGAGGCTTTTACAGAGGCGATTCTCTTTGCCTGAGCCGCACAAAAAAAAAAGAAGAAGAAAAAACTGTATTAAAACTTTCTTTTATCAATGAAAAGCTGAGGCGCTCCGGCTCAAACATCAGAAGCTTGGATACGGCTAAATGAGTGACTAATAAATAGAAATAGTCGGTTTCTAATGTGACATTTGTTGTTTTGTTTTTTTTAAAGTCTGTCTTTTTGAATAAATGTTACACTAATGAACACCAAGATGTCTGCTGTCCTTCTGAAATCTAACTAATTGGATTGAAACAAAAACAAACCCCCAAATCAGACGAACACATGAATGCTCTTTTGATGAATCTCTCTCTCTAGTGAGACGTCTGTGTGATACAAGCTCGCTGGGCGTGATGAGGATGGCGTGATCAGACATCCAACAGTCAGACCCTCCCTAACTTTCTCCCTTCCTGAGGTGAGGACAACAAACCCCCAGAGCTAGCCTTCCTCTGTTTTATATAACCACACATATGGAATCGTCTACTTCGCTCACTGTCCAATTATCTGCGACGGCATCTGCACGCCCAGTGGCTGCTCGGCTCCCTACAGTCACATGAAACCTAATCAACAGTCAGTGATCACAGGCGACTGCGGAGACAACAAGGCAGCACACATATGGACAGGAGAGGCCAAGATCAGAGCAGAGCAGCAGGGACGATGTCCATACATTTACACGTTTGTGTCCAATGACGTGGCAAGTGCTACCTTGCAACACATGGTTGTTTAAGCAACAGGTGTCAAATGAGCAACAATGAGCATCCCGATTCTGGATTTTAAGACGGTAACGAAAAGGCGATCATCTCTTTGAAAAGCACCAATCAAAAGTGGCGCTTCAGGTCAAACATTTCCTGGATGAAGTGAACAGATTTTTCATTTTTCAATGTCACAAATTCTTCTTTTTTTTTTTTTTTTTTTTTTTTAACAAGAAAAACAGAGAAGAAAACGACACATGTAACACAGTTATGAGTACAGGCCAGTTAATAGAATCATTTGGAAACAAGTCAGAGTTACTGTTCATGTGTTGGTATGACGCTAGAGTTTGCTTGTGTGAGAGATTGTTTTGAATGATTTTGTGATGGTGGAGGGGTCTGTAAGGAGGGGGAGGGGTGAAATGGGTGGATAGAAAAAAAGACAACCTCATAACATGATATCAACGGCCATATTTAATTATAGATTTGCAGTAACTGTAATGGCAGGGAGAGTGTCGTCCAGCCCTGGGGCAGCTAAACCAGGATTCTCAGAGTCAGGGGCCAAAAGAGAGTCGCCACAAATTCTAATCATCAAAAGAATCAAATGATTACACCAAGTTCTCCTTGTTAGAGGTCTGATGATTCACAAATCCTCAAAAGGATCGTTTACGTTCTTCCAGCGACAAGCTCGGCCTTTTGTTTGATTTTCATACACACACCTCCGAATCCAGGCCTAGCGCTTGTTCAACCACTGAACTCAATTCATTATCCTTTACTCAGCAAGCTAGCACCAGAGTGCATGGGGAGGCCTTCAGCAGGAGAACTTGATAACATCTCATCCTGTTTTCTATTAACGGTCAAACACATCAGTTATTGAACATCTTTGCCAAATCTTGCCTGTTTGTTAAACTTAGCGGCAGAAATGCAATCAATGAACATCAAACTATACGTGTGATACGCAATCTTCTTTTGATAAGACGAACTTTATGGATCCCAAACTGGAAAATTCTGGAAACTAGGGAAGTGACAAACAAACAAGGCTAACTTAGAAGGCTCCTGCTGTTTACTTACAGACACAGAATATTGGCCTTTGTTTGGAGTCAAAATTCAACTTGGAAGGGGCGGTGGGCTAGAGGTTAAAAGACGTTTAGAAACTGCCGTCCTCGAAGAGGGCGGTTTGTGGATAATTTCCCACGTCAAACCCCCCCTCTCTTTCCCTGATTCCATTGTCCTATTTCTACAAAAAAAAGCCCAAAAAGTCCAAAAATAAATATATATTTTTTCTTGCTCATGTTAGGTTTTCATCCTGTGAGAAGGGAAGTATCAACAACATAAATTATAAATGCTTAATCTTAACCAGTTTTGTATATATTGGGGACTACAGTTAAAACTCTGTGAACAATTTCCTGTCATTTGAAATCACTACACCGGCTCCTTCTCCTGACTGCTTGTTTTCTACCTCTTGCTGCACAAGTGCGGGCCACACTCCTCTTTGTTTTGGGGGCTTTAAAGTTGGCTTCACACTTCTCTCTGCTATTGAAAGTGACAGTCTGTGTGCAGCAGCATCAGCATCAGAGAACCTGCCTAAGCAAAAGAGCTACTTACAAGTTTGCTCACCGCCTACAGCTAGAAACAATGCAAAACGTTTCACTTCGAGGACCTGAAAAGCTAAAAATGCTGGTAATAATCCACCGTCAAAAGAAGATTGAATAGAACAATAGTGGAATTTTTTTTTTCAGAGACAGCAGCGTTATGCATACAAAACAAGTGGATAACAAAAGCGATGAAGAGAGCTTTTTCATCAAACTCCACTGCGCATTAACACCATTGTAGCATGAAAAAAAAAAAAAAAAAAAAAAAAAAAAAAAGGCTTTTTGTTGTTCAGCTTTTGATTATTGTCCTTCAACACAACTGGGAGGCTCTGTTATCACTGGATGTACCAGCAGACAGAAATCATTCCCATGACTGCTTCAAACTCTTGTTTCAAATACTTTAAAACATTGGGAAAAAATCAGGCACCAAAAGCTTAAAAATCTCTGTCGTCAGCACTTGTGTGAAGAAAAATCAACGATAAATACTTGGATCGAGGAACAATGAAAGTCAAAGCTTTGCTAAAGGCTTATATAAACCTAAAAGTCAAATACATGTTTAATGCTCTTTAAAGTGATGGAGACAACAAGACATCGCACTAGAGCAAGATAGACACTTAAAAGAGCTCCGAGGCAGTCACAGAGGCTTGATCAAAGCAGGAAGAGACCGATTCATTCAGCAACTTCACACCTGGAAAATGTTAATTTTTGTTTTTGTTTAACATCCCGTTCCTGCTCAGACCGGATTCAGGTCCCCGTGCGATTGCTCATCTTCTTTTTTTAAAGAGGAAGACTTTTTTTTTTTCTTCTCCTCCAACCCACAAGACGCAACCTGACAAAGTGTCTCCTCCTGTCCAACAGGCTGACAGAACAATTCAGGATGCGTCAGCCAGGCAAAATAAATACAGCCGCATCTGAAGAGAGCGTGTCCTTCACTCGCCCCTGACAACACTGTGCTGCGAGATCAAAGGAGCGCTAAAGAGACCTCAAAACATGAAAACTCCAACGCTGCACTTTCGTGGAATCAATTTGCTGCATTTACAATCCCCCCGCAGACTGAAACTTCATATGTTTTTATTTTTATTTTGTACACTTGAATCCTCCCTACGAGTACACAGGGTGTCAAATAACAGAAACCATATTTGTTTATGATCCAAGGGGCACCTCTTTGTGTTGTATGTGATTGAGTTAACACACTGTAGAATTACCAACAAATGTCACCTACCAGCAGAGGTCTGCTTGAACTTCTCACTCTTCTTCTTCCTCCATTTCCAGGGCTTGAGGAGGCGCCCCAGAGTGGCGAACTTGCTCCGACGGCGAATAGGTGGAGTGTGGGTGCCAGAAACCAAAGACTCGGAACGCATGGCGGCCAGTCTCTCTACTTCCTCAGCTGTTTGAAGGAAGAAGAAGAAGAAGAAACAGGGTCGAGTTTAAGTGAGGATGCAGTGGAGGTGATATTCTGGTAATCATGCAGGACAGCTAGCAGCAGACATTTCTGCTTACAAAGATCCAAGCAGCAGGAATCTGTGCCAAGTGGCCCTCTGAATCCCCCTCGTAACTGGATGAGGTGTGGAGAGGATAAACAAACCTGCATATCAGATAGCATCACGCAGGAGTCGAAAACAGTTTGAGGCTCCATCACCAAGCGCTCGGCATTAGCTTGACAAAAAAACCCCCCACACCAAACAGAATGAAAATAAGCACCTCATTAAAGGGAAATCGCTCAACTCCTCATCAAATATTCACAAGGCCTTTCCACTGTTACGTTCTGTTCAGTATCAAAAGCAACCAATGTTGAGCAATTCATTCGAACACAAACAAATAATGAAAAAAAAAAAAGGAGTGTGTGTTGTGTTTGAAACATGCTGCAATCAAGGGCTACCAACGGCTCTAATTAGAAGAAAGCAAGACACCAGGGTTAACACAAACTGGGATTACAAAACAATATCCCCCAGCTCTAACCAGGATTTGAACTGATCCTCCAGTACTACACTTAATCAGACCAAGAAAAAAACAAAACAAAATATGAAGCAAATAAAACAACGTAACATGTCCTGACTCAATCACCTATATCACAACAGCACCCACTAAATTGTCCCACTCTTCTGACTTCATGGCAGCTTTTGACTTCCCTTCATTTTTAACCTATACAGTTATCTGCATGCAGAAACCTTACACTGGCATGCTTGTCAATTTCTGTTTCATCGACATAATTATTAACACTTGCAACAGGACAATAAAGTCGTCTTTTTCTTTATTGTGAGCAAAGTCACGCCCCTCGAATCAAACTCGACTTTTCAGCTCGACTTAAAGAGCACGAGAGAGGATCGCTTCACATCTGGATACAATTTAAAGACGATCCTTTCTAAGTCGCTATTGTATCCCCATCACTTCCACATTATTAAAAAGTATATCTTGCAAAGACCCTACACTTTCTTGCATACCTTTTGTTGTTGCTCTTGTTGTATTTGGTTCATTTACACGTGCAACAATTACAATGTCTAGCAATGCATGACTAAGACTGGTCATACATTTAAAGTCTGCACTCTTTAGGCTGCTGTCCACTTCCCTACCATTCCATAATAAAAAAAAAGCACACCTGCTCGCCTATTTTTCCATGCATGTATACAGTACATCATCATTTGCACATGTAATGAAAAAAAACAACAGAAGGCCTTCATTGTCATCACACAATTGTACAACAACATTACTTGGTGCACACAGCTAAAAAGAAAAACAACAGAAGAAGAATTAAAAAAAGACAAAAAGTAACTCTAATTAAGGTAGATGGGATATGTGTGGTAGGACTTGTTTACCAGTAGCAGTTATGATTGGCTATTGCACAAATATAAAATAAATATTGCACCATATGAAATTGTAAAAAAAAAAAACATAAAAAAAAAAAACTTGACAGTCCTTACTGGAAAAAAGGGGCACAATAAAAATAAACAAATAAATAAAAAAGCCCCAGTTTTGATTGGTGGATACAACCGACCAGTCTTAATACGTAAGGTGACCTCTAACACTGCATGTCTCGTCAGTGTCACCACATTGCGTCACATCATTAGTCGTGATATGCTGACAGGGAAAGTGCCGGGAAGTTCGTCTTTAGATAATGACATCATATTCACGTTGTTTGCCAACACTGACATATCAGTTTGCAGGCCAGTCGTCTCCCCAGGGTGCTGGGGTCTGCGATGATAAATAATGTGACAGTAATGCAGTGGAGAGAAGTCCCACATGGACCATCATCACTTCAGCGCTCTGTCGCCTCAGAGCCAACCATCTTAACAATCCTGACACCACGGTGCTCTATAAATAGCTCCACAGTCAATGCTAATCGAATCAGGTAGAGATTCAAATGACTTCATTAGAGCTAGAAAAGTAGACAGGAAGTGAGTAACATCGAGGAGACCAGAAACAACCAGCTCGAAATTGTGATTCAACAAAGCACAAGGGACACTTTTAGTGACCAAAATAAAACACACAACACATTACTTAGACGTATGTAGCCTAGTTTGTGAGTGTGTGGTTGTCTTTATTGTTGTAATAGACTGGATCCCGCTCTTTAAATGCGTCAACAAGCTTTTCACTTGAACCATTTAAGGAAGAAAACACGTCTTTAGTTTAAATGAAAACGGCACATTTAATTCCAATCATGGGAAAACTGGAGCAGGGAAGAAACAAGCTAAATCTGCAAAGTCTAAGAGGAGAAGAAAATCTTCAAGCAAGTAGGCTATCGAAACAGAGGGATTTAAATATGGTGGTGTTTTCAAGGCAGGCGCACACAATCCTTTCTGTCAGTATTACGTTGCATGCCAATAACCTACATTAGCCACTCTCTGCAACACACAAAACACACTGATGCTGCTGGTTTTAATTAAAAACACTTGTTTGCATACCAAGATGGCTGAGAGATGATGTAATGACAACTGAACTGGGAAAGAGCTTTGTGCAAAAATGCTTGCACCCTTTTTCTGCCATTTTATTCACACACACACACACAAAATGAAAAATCACACTTTGAGAAAATACTTGCGATGCTCACACAAGTTGCGTTATATTTACAATTAAAAACCAAAACACGAAGGAATTGAAGTCAGTGCCAACCCTTGGAAGAAGTTCTGATCCAGTCAGAGGCAGTTTCCACAACAGCAACAATGAATCACTGCTGTTGTTTTTTTTTATTATTATTTATATAAAAGGAGAACGTTGACTTTCAATACAAAATACATGAGCAAATATTGCAGACACAAGAAGGAGTCACAATGCGCACTGAATAAAGGAACGACTGGTGAGCCAACATGTATGGAGATGTCAGAGACAATGAGGAGTGGATCCTGGATTCAAGCCTACCGCAGGACTACTATGGGCGAAAAAAAACCACGCAAAGCTCGAGCCCGTGGGTATATACTCACCGTCTTGCGTCTCGTTCCCGCGGCTGCAATTGCTGCAAATGTGCTTTAACTCTTTCCCGATGTGACAGTGGATCGTAAAGGGCATGTTGTTGTTGTTGTTGTGCGGATACTGGCCGTGTCCTTTCTTGTTGCTCAGAGACATGATTTTGACCAGGCTGAACGCCTTTTTCTTCGGTTTCTCCACCGCCACGGCCGTGTTTTCTCGGCAGCCCGTGGAAAACCAGGTGCCGTGCATGATGGTGGGCGCCGGATCCACGGTGGGGTAATTGCTCGTCTTGTACATCGGTGCGCTGAAAATGGAGCGAGCGCTTCGGCGTGCGGCGTTCACTACGGCGTGGTTTTTTTTTTTTTAAATGAAAGGGAGATCAATCAATTGAGTCCTACCTGACCTACATAAGCAGCTTCCATCGCTCCAAAACCAGCTATAGCCCCACAACTTCACCTGAGATCCAGATATTTGCGCACAAAAGTCCCCCCCTTCTGCTGCCAGACCCAAGTGAGCTAATAATAAAACAGAGGATGAGTAGTGAATGGCAGCGAGTACCTCTCCCTCCCAGAGCCGTGGACTGCAGTCGGTTGTAGCTAATCCACGATTAGTGGAGCTAAGCAGTGGGCGCCTCTGATTGGCTGCTCTGTGCGCTCCTCTAATAGGCCAGTGTGCAAGGACGGAGGAAAAGTTGTCTTATAAAAGAATCCAAATAACTCTTATTTTAAGCCAGATAAATTACATGAACTCTTCTGTTTAAAGAAGAAAGCTGCAACAGAAACTTATGTTGAAATAAAAATCGGTAGTAAATATAAGCTTAGAGAAAAGGAGAGTATATAAACAGATAGTGTTGATATGCTTCTGTCTACACGTTTTAAAGGGAGATAAAAAAAAAAACCCACCTCATCTCATTGAATCAGACTTTTATCTGTGAACCTTCTTTAATCATTATCTATTTGCACCTTAACAGCCTCTGCTCCTTATTAGGTCTTAATGCACTATCACTTAATTTTATTTATTTCATGCAGCTCTGGTTACATATGTGTTTCTCGTTTGTATTGTTGTTCTCCATTGCACTATTATTCCTTTACTAAATCAGTATCTGTCTACTTACATACAGATTCTGTTTACATTTGTCTCTCGCTATTAGTCCAACCAATGTCCACATATATCTGTAGCCTACTTTATTCATTTTGTATTTAAATTTCTATATTGTTTGTCTTGGAAATTATTTTTGTCTGTCATGCTCCTGCTCTACTTGCCTATTAACTGCCCCCTTTGAATTAAATTAACTTAAATAAAAAAGAAATATAGTTAAAATGTAGATAAATTAGCATTGGCCTGTCCAAAAAGTGTTAAAAAAAATGGTACATATGTAGTTAAGCTGGTTCCCTGAGGCAGGTCATTCTTGGTGCTGACTTGAGCCCAAACTAAGTGAAGTTATTAGCTAACTCTTAAGGAGCAATGTGTGTTACCATGTTAGTTATACATGTGCACATTTTGGTTAAATGCTTGAACTACTCAATTATAATTATGAGTCTGTGTGAGGGGGTCATATGAGACATAGACTATTGTGAGACATATGGCACTTGTAGGAATCATTTGCAGGTTGAAAGCAATGACCTGATGCAGGTCACATGCGCACAATGAATACCTCGCCATTTCCACAAATTACATCACTGCACTGATGCTAAATAAGAGGAAGTAAACGACTGAGTGAGAATTTAAAAAAGACAACTTGTCATGCAAGAGACAACTGAAGCAAATGCAAAGATGAAATGTATCTAATCTGGGCATAAAAAAAAGACAAGAGCCCAGAGAAATAGAATCAAAGGAAAGAAACACAGCAAAGGGACCTAAATCAGCGATCAGAGAGCTGAATACTTCAAATAAAGAGAGCTCAGCCTAAAGTGAAATCAAAACATTAAATATTCTGTCTTAACATCAAAAAAATCCACATAGCCACATGCTCAAGCCCTGCCAGTTACTGAGCACATTATGGGGCTAATTGATAACATTAATAGCCGGTAAATGAGGAGTTAATAATGGAAAAAGATAACAGACTCCAGGGCTTTTCAATCATGTTTGCTCCCAAGCAGTGGACGTTTTTTTTGGGGGGGGGGACTTTTATTCTTCAATGAGCTACAGCTTTTTCCAGTGACATCAAAGCCCTCTCCGAAATGAGGGACAGACGCACTTGATTTACTCCCACCCCGGTGCAATGCAGCAGGCTGCTGCCCTCATGTTGCCTCTTTTCAGTGCAAAGCTTCACTCTTTAGCATTCCAATATGTTGAAGTTTAGGAAACATGCCAGATCACGGTCTTTGCAGCCTCCATATTTTTACTCCCATCAATGCACATTATTTGACCTAAAGGCTTGACAGCACTATTGCTTCACTCTATTAAACATCTCTTGCAGAAATCACATGAAGTAGAGTAAAAGGAACAGTAACCGCATGTGGCAACATGGTTATGTAACTGCAGTTACAGGCAGTGCTGATCAGTGTAAGGTACATCACTTTAGTTAATATGTGAGGGAGGGCAGAACATGCATTACTTAATTGGAAAGATTATATGGCCTTTAGAGACTTAAAGTGACCATTTTGGCACTGGAAACAGGTATACGAGTATTAATAATCTAAACAGTTACAGCCATCCTTCAATCATCCAACATTCAAAATAAAAGTGATTTGTTTCTAGATGTATTTCTAAAATAGATTTCCGATGTCAAGTTTTAAGGTCAGATGAAAGTGGCAAATAGCTTTCACCCTTTTCCCCAACCACAAAAATCATCAGCTGCCTCAAGCTTCCAGAAAAGAAAAGAAGCGTTTGATTAGATTTAACTGAATGGCTAATGTTTTGTTTATTTGGGAGTTAATTTAATGGATTTTGTTGGTTAAACTTTGACTAATTCAAAGCATCCTCAGATTAGTGCTAGCCTTCAAAAGTTTACGTTCATGTGGTTGTCAGCGTGCCTGACACATGTTACAAACTGTCAAAATAAACTTAAACTCACACTGTAAGCTCATCCAAAGCTGCTAAGAAGCATTTGCCAATCCCCCAAAACTCACATCTGATGGATGTTAGCTCATAGTGTTGTTGCCATGAGCCTCAATAAATGTACCACTAAGAGCCTACAGTTATTTGTATGCATCTAAAATATTTTTTTTTTTGTGGCACTTTGGCTCAGAAGAGAGTTGACAGTGTTGTTTCTTTAATGTTTGGGGCTGTGGTTCAGACTGGTTTTAAAGGATGTGAGGTTCAGGTTTTTAGGGCTAAACAGTCTGAAGATTTCAGACTAAGCAGCCTGTCACTACAAATCTGCTGTTTCCATTCTCCCTGTATCTCTCTAGTCTCTTCCCATCTGTCATTCTCTCTGCATATTATCGTTCGTTCTCCTTCATACTGACACACATACACACTAGCACATTTTCTTGACACTATCTAAATGAGAATTAATGAGATGGTAAAAGTGCAGCGCCTTTCCTTCCCTGCTTTTCATATTTGGAGTGGGGAAATGTGACTGATAGTTATGCAATTATAATCTGTAAGGAGATGGATTCTTTACAAGTCTTTTTTTTTTATGCAGCTCTTGGCTCCACCTTCAGCGTTAAGCTCAATCTTGATCCTGACGGGCAGCAGTGTAATGTGACGTGATTACATAAAGGTCTCAGACTGCAACACTTTACAAGAAAAAGGGTAATGTATTCATTTTAAAAAGACATTACACACAGACTCAGCAAAAGAAAAATGTCAGTCCGAGCATCCACCTTCTTTTATAAACTGTTTTGTACATGGACAACTCTCCCTCTTGACATTAACAGTCACTGTGAATATAATTCTGCTCAGCCACTAAAGCCAACAGAGATGTTCATAGAGTCCTGTCACACACTGTCAGGGTTGTGGAAAGGTGCTTATGACTACAGCATCAGAAAACTGTAAACAGATGACTGCTCCCTTTTCTTCTCTGTTATAATTCATTCTTGCCTGTCTTTTCATGTTCTCTACTGTCAGCCTGTCACTGCCTCAATATGTTGCTGAATATTATGACAAGTGTCGAATGCCAATGTAACCGACAGTAACAACGCACATGGTATGTTGTGTGATCCAAGGCACAGTCATCGACTTTATTGTCACGATGAAACCTCAAAGTCTTCTGGGTTCCTAAAAATAAGCCTATCCTTTCCCAATCTGGTCTGAGGATTTCATGTCTTTCTAACAGATAACACATTAAATCAATGCTGTTTTCATGTGGCATGTTTGTCACAAGCCATTGAACACCTTTCATAGTGTTTCGATGATTTTTTGTGCACTGGCTTATTGCAACATTTTGTAATTCAAGTAATAATTTATTGTTAGAGTCACATTCGACAAAACTAGATTTGAATAAAAACGTCTGCTAAGCGAACTGAATTGTAGATCAATAGAGCATATCTATCTACAGTATATCGGGTGCTTATATTAAGAGACTATAGAATATATTTAATTATTTTCATAGGGGGAAAAAAACTCAAAAACACATTTAGAATCATTTAAACCATGCTTCTATCTCAAGCATTATAAAAAAGGTGCAAATGAACTGAAATATTTGACTTAATGCAGTACCAACATGAGAGTCAACATGTCAGATATCAAATGCTTATCCCGTGTTCAATGCTACCATCTAGTGGATTCATATGGTCATTAGCAAGCTACGAAATAGTCTTCAATACAGAGAATGAATCCTGTTCTGGCCCCTGCTTGTGTATTGTCATTAATCACAAATTTTAAATATCACCAATGAATCATGTCCTTTCCAAATGCCAGGTTTAATATTATTAAGAGAACTGCAGAACTAGTTTCGCATGAGTTTTTCTGGCTTGCACGTTTGAACGTAATGACGCCATGAGAACATTTCCTAAGGAGAAGCCCTAAAGGTCAGACCTGACTTCCATATTCCCACAGCCAGACGTGTGTTGCTGCTGCGATGTTGGCCGATATGTCCATAACCACAAAATGAGCAAGACATTTACGGAAAATGGTGAGTGACTGAATCTCCAAACAGCGATGTTCTGGAAGTAACTTTACTCGCTGCAAGATATTCTATCACCGCAATTCACGTGCCGTGTATTTTTTTTTTTTTAGTCAAGTGGAAAATAACTCGTCTCTGTACCTTGCAGTTTAACTCTTATATCTGCGTCCTCAGGTTTCCCTCCCCTCTCCTCTTTCAGCCTCATCGTCCCTCCTCTGCAGCTTGTGTCTGCAGCTCTGTTGGAGATAGTGAAGCAGGGAGCTGTGATGTATTTCGGTCTGCTGGAGGAGTTTATCACCTCAGTGTTAAAAACAGCACCTGAGCTGCTCACTGACACAGAGAGAGTCCAACTAGTGATTGGTCTTCGTGCAAAGGTACGATCACCTTAACTGTCTAAAGGGTCCAATGGTCAATAGAAATCTACCCCACCCCACCATCTCAGATTTTGATGAACATCTATACTTGGCTGAAATGAGGTGTACAAAATGTTTGCTCTGTAGGTGGTATATAGTTCCTGAGATGCAGTACTCCAATTTTTCCCCCAAAACAATGGACTAGTGTTTTTAGGAGGCCTCGACTCTGGCTGTGTGCTTTAGAGCTGAAAATGACAATTTACCCATGTACATTTTCACAAGGACTTCAAAAATGAAATTGGTGTTGGGCCTAGCAAATGTCAACGAAATGTGAGGTGGGAGCATCGGACCACTTGGCATGGAATGACTTAATTGTTTTGCAATCTGAACCAACTGGAGGGAACAGTTTACGACAGACAGATACTTTATTGAAACTCAAGTATGTTTGATCCTATGTACTTATCCTTTTCTTTTAAAAGGAAATGTCATGTTTTATCTTCCACTAAAATGAGTTGACACCTACAGTGACTTGTTATCCTTCAGCCTGCATGAAGATAATAAACACTTTACCAATAGCTATTGTGATCAGTGTCGATTCTAGGGTTTGTTGGAGCCTGAGGTCAAAGTTAAGGCCCCTCTGACCAGCACTCATTCAGGCAACGAGATGCGGACAGACGGGGCGTGCTTAGGGAGGATTTCTACTGTCATAGCAACATTTGCACATTTTGGGTTGCTGCTTGGGTACTAAGTTTGTCAGCCCTCTGTGGTCCCCCTACTGGTTTGGGGCCCCAAGCAGTTGTCTGCCTTGCCTGTTAACAGACATTTCATACGTGAGCAAGCCCATATTCTCTGTGGTCTTTAGATCAGCTTGCTGACTTTTCTCTTATTTTATATTTTCTTAAATTGTACATTTTCAAGGCCTTAATTTGCTTCTTACACCAGCCTGTTGTGTCTTTTCTGATTACAATTATATTAATTATATAGAGTTATCTTTGTTTAGCCTGACTGTTGAAGTTTGTGTTTTTGTCCTGACGTCCTTCCTTTGCTCTGTCTGTCAAATCACTTTGTACATCTGTTGAAACAAAGTTATTATTGTTATGGTTCTTTCTCTTGATATGCCAACAGGCGGCGCTGCAGTTGTGCTGCAGTAATACATTAGCCAACCAGCAGGCCTTTCAGCTTCATTTGAGCTACATTACAAACCAGGATGAAGAGGTCAGTGCTCATGTTGCACATCAATCACTCTTGAACACTTGATAACCCAAGCGATGCATTAGCACTGACTACCTATCTGCCTAAACTGTTGGGGTGTGTGGTCAATAAGGGCCCCCGTGGTAGAGTGGGTAGAATCAATGTTGTCACTAGCTGGTTGGCTCACATAAAACAGAGCAAGGCTCTTGTGGTTCATTTCAAATCAATTAAATCTGTATTTACCAGTACTTTGTTTTTTTAAGACTTTCAGTCCTGAGGCCAAAGCTTCCGTTACAAACTTCCTCAGGCTTGTTCAAAATCTGGTAGAAGATCAATACAAGAAGGATCACTTTTACCAGGTGAGTGGGCTTGTGCTGTGTCCTTTGTTTATTTCTGTCAAGAGAGGAATGTCTACAAATGTTGAGTAACTGTTCACATCCTACATATGCTGCTGCCCAGTGTGTTGAATGTATTCTTATCGATCAAACGCATGTCTTTAACTGTATACCTCAAGATATGTGAGGTTTGAAAATGTAATGAATTCTTCTCTCTTTAGAACATCTTCCCAACACTGTTTGGCCCTAAATATGACTCAGCGTTACATGCTCTAATGAAGAGGTTCCTCTTCAACCTCCAGGAGCTGCTGCCTGTTCCTAACCTTGAACAAGTGTGTGTCCGACATGACGCGATTAAGGGACAATCAAAACAAATACTATAAAAACAACTTGAATGTTAAGGAGTGTCAGTTATTCAGCCTCACGTAGTTCAGAAGACAAATGTTTGTAAGTTGGCACAGAAAACTCATTTGCATCTGTCATCTACAACATGTAGTGGGTGTTTGTTTCTCTGCCGCCATTTCCTTGTTAGATAATCATAGCAATATTTAAGCATATTTTTGTGGTTACTGGAAAGGTATTAATATTTTTCATCACCTGTGCTCTCTTAGTTTGTTTTGTTGTTTTTTCCTCTGGGAAGGTAGAAAAACTTGTGCTGTTAGATCAGCACTAAAAGCAGATTGAGGGATGCTGTTAAATGAACATGGGTGATAAAAACGTATCTATATATCTTAAAATGCACGGATAACATTTGTGATTATATCTGAAATTGATTGATCACTTTTTTTGTCTTTTAAAAGACTTCCCTTTGGCTCAGTCTCTGCCCTTCCATCTTGAGGTGTGTGGACCTCATGAACCAGCCAAAGCCACTTAAAACACTTATTCAGCATAACAAACAGCATGGGCACAAAGTTTCTCAAGGTATAGTACCAACAAGTGTTTTATGCGTTCTTAACTTTCTTAAAGTGACAGTCACTGAATGTCATTTGCATGTTGCTGGTCCTTTTTCTTCTAGCTGCTTCTTCCTCTGGTGATGATTGCATCCTTTCCAGCCTGTTATGTCAACTACCAAACGTGGACATCGACAATGATGCAGTCTTCAAAACTGAGGCCATATTTGACTCACGGGATTGGCACGCAGACATCCGATTGAGCAGTGAGTCAAGACAAGATGAAGAGGGAAACTTTCAGATGTTATATTCTGAATTTGGGAAGAATGAGGAGGAACGTGATCAGCACCGTGTCAACGATTCAGCCGGAGACCAGGGTGCGTCTGTCGATGTAATCCTTCCATCCTTTGATGAAAACGAGTCGAGCGATGGTGACGAAAAGGGCAAAAAAAGTCTTCGGCGTTTAAAAAGCGGACGGTTAACACCTGGGGAAGAATTCAAGTGTCACGTTTGTGGCAACGATTTTACTTCTCGCAGCAAACTAAGGAGGCACACGATTACCCATAGTGCTCGGGTCACAACGAAAATGAGTCGGTCAGATTGTGCAAGTCGAAGGGCCCTTTTTAACCGCATGAATGTACATCTTCAACGGCGAACTCGTGAGAAAGAAGTGGAGGCCGAGCTACCATCGCTTGCGAGAGCGACAACGCATAAGCCATCAAATCAGAAGTGCTGTGCTGTTTCAAACTGTGAGCTGCCTGATGATGCCCGCAGCCTTGTTTGTCGAGTTTGTGCCAAAGATTTTGCTTGTCAAAACTACTTTAATGAACACCAGAGGATGTGTGTGGAGAGAGGCAAAGGACAAGACGAGATGGAACCACAGTGTTCCTCAAGTTCAGCTTTTCACACTGAACGACTCCCTGTTGATATGAAGTCTGTTCCTTTTGAAACTTCAAATGAGGAATCCAAGGAATTCATAACCTCTGTCTCACTACAAGACCAAACATGTAAAAGAAGTAGTCGTGTCAAACAGTGCTCCATATGCGGGGAAATATTTACTAGTTCTACCGACCTGATGAGGCACATGAGAAGCCACACTGAACAGAGTCCTTACCTTGGTTCTAAAGGTGGTGAAGACTTTGACAGCAATGAAGACTGCAAGAGACACCAGGAAGATGAATGCAGAGCTTTAAACCAGTCTTTAAAAGACAGTTCCATGAGCCATGAAAATAAAATGAAACGGGGGATTAATGAGGTCTCCAGTGAGATTAGTCAGATCCCCAAAAAACGAAAAAATGCGTGTAAACCCATCCTGACGTGTCCACAATGTGGTCAGCGTTTTACTTACTGCAAGAGATTTGAGGAGCACCTAAAAAAGTGTTCAGAGGCAGCAACTCAAACAAAAGAGCAAACCAGCACCAACTATTTAATCATCAATGGCTGTGATTTCTTTTCAGTTGACAACACTAATGAGAGCAATGCTGAGAAAAGTTCTGAAACAATGGAAAGCCAAACGGCTACTTCATCCACAGCAGATGATGCAGAGGGCTCCCAGTGTAAAGCTGGAACCTTTAAGTGCAGCATGTGTGAAAAAGACTTTTCAAACATTGTGCTCATGCAAAGACATTACTCTGAGTCACATGATTTCAGAGGGCCATACCCCTGTACTTTGTGCAACACCTCTTTTTCCAGATTGGCTGAATTGGTTCGACATCAGCAAAACAAACAATTGTTCCAATGCACTACCTGTAAGAAAGGTTTTAGAACTCCAGAAGAAATAAAAAGACATACAAATGTACATAAACCAAGGGTAACAACAACTTCTTTCGAATGTGAAACGTGTGGGAGAAGCTTCAAATTTCGCGTTAATCTAATCATGCAGCAGAGAAAGCACAGAGAAAGGCCGCCCAATGTTTGTTCGTACTGTGGGAAAAAGTTCAGTTCAAGGGACACTCTGAAAGCCCACTTGGTGAGACACACAGATGGTTATCCGTGCCCAGAGTGCGGGAAGGTATTCTATCAAAAGACACTGCTAACATATCATCTTTATAAACACAAAGGGCAAGAGCCGTACCTCTGCGACACGTGTGGGAAAGGCTGGCCGAATGCGGCTCTGCTCAAAGTTCACATGGTTAAACATAGAGAAGGTCAGCCATTTAAGTGTGACGACTGTGGTGCTGCTTACAAGCGGGAATCCAGTTTGATCTCTCACCGCAGATCCAAGCACATAGGTTTGCGGCCATTTGTGTGCAAGGTTTGCAGCAAGGCCTTCAGAATAAACAGCCAACTGAAAAATCACATGATGGTCCACACAGGAGAACGACCTTACTCTTGTCCAATGTGTGGCAAAAAGTTTACGAAAGGCTATAACCTCAAGAAGCATAGAGAAAAGCCATGTCTATAGGTGAAACCTGTCTGTGAGCTTGTACTGGTTTAAAGCTGATCATGATGGATGTGCCCTACGATATTCTTCATCTGTTGCATATAGATGTGAATGTGTGTATATTCATTTAACCATTGTCTATGGCTGACAGTTTTAGGACTTGAACTACAGATTTTGGAATTAAAGACATGTATACACTCTTAAATGTTGATGGATGTTCATTCATAGAGAGTAAAGGTCTAATAGGTTTTCTTCAAATAGTAATCATTTATTTAAGATCACTCTTAGGACTGACTCTAATAATTTGTAGGTGTTCAATGGGATCACTTTAGTTGGATTATGCAACTACAGTATATAAAAAGGTGTGTTTGTGTGTGTAAAGCTGTAACGACACACTGGGTGGCAGTAATGCAATCATTTTGGATGCGAAGCGCCAGTGAGACCGAGAAGGAGAAGAAGAGGAACCGAGGCTTCTGCTGACGAGAATCAGCAAGACGTTTCCTGTGGCTGCATTTTTGCAGAACTCCATCACGACGGGAAAAAAATGAGCAAGACACTGACGGACCATGGTGAGTGTTCATGCACTAACAATTCTGTTCGCATTCCCTGTAGGGGGGAATAGAAGAAACGATCGCGATAGAAAGCGATGTTTCAGCGTCACGCAAAGGCTGATGTTGACGGACACGCTGCGGGATGTCGTTGCATTGCTGTATTCTCACTCAAAACGTCATTTTCTGACTGTGTTAACTCAAGAGTTGAACATCTGCGTCCTCAGGTTTCCCTCCCCTCTCCTCTTTCCGCCTCATCGTCCCTCCTCTGCAGCTTGTGTCTGCAGCTCTGTTGGAGATAGTGAAGCAGGGAGCTGTGATGTATTTCGGTCTGCTGGAGGAGTTTATCACCTCAGTGTTGGAAACAGCACCTGAGCTGCTCACTGACACAGAGAGAGTCCAACTAGTGATTGGCCTTCGTGCAAAGGTAAGACAACTCCAAAGAGTTTCTTAATACTTACTGTAATGTTGCAAAGAAAAAGCATATGCTAAAGATGAATGTGTCTGCAGTGGTGAAATGGAGAATGGTGCAAATACTCACCTGACCTGTAAAAGTGAGGTTGTATTCTAGATTTTTTTTCCCATGACACTAAAAGTTTAAGTTAGAGTAATTAATTATGCAAAGGTATTCAGGTAAGTTAGTTTGTTAATATGTAAGTTAAAGGACACTACCACACATTAGTGCTAAACTAAACAATATCAGCCATCTGTAGTTACTAAAAGTTAGACAAACATAACCTTAATACCAATATGATTATTCTTTAATCAATGTGATATTGATGCTGTAACGGTGTGGAGTAGAAGTGTATTTCAAGTAGTTCAAATTAACTTTATTTTCTCCAGCTAAACACCATCAATAATGTATTTATAAAATACCTTATAATACTTGTTGGAATGGATTTTCTCCTTCCCATTTGCCTAATATTCTTTGGGCTTTCAAAGTCAAAGTAATAACCTTCATATAGAATGAGATTTTCTGTATGGCCCGACTGACATGGCATTTTTCGGGCTGATGGATTTTTTCTTTCTTAAAGAACTTGTCTTTCTGATGATTAATTTTGTTAACTAGCTAAAGGTGTACTGTAGACTACACCTCTCAGCCATAATATTAAGGATTATACTACAGCCTATGTATGCTTTCAGTATATGATTTACATATATGATATCTTTATGTTATTATGTACATTAAAAATAAATAAGCACAAGTGCAATCACATACCAACACTGACATTCACCTATATTAGCCCCATAAGAGTTTGTGTGTTTAACACCATGTTATTATATATACTGTTAATATGTATGAGGGAGAAGCCTAAATTACATTTCAGTGTATCCATTAATTGCTTTAGTCATGATCTGACTGACTGACAATGACTGAATCTACATCCAATGTTTCTACTGTTATACTGTTAGGATGGTTTTCAGATGTTGTACTTTATTAATCTCTACAGGATGGTTATTGAAAAACCATGCTTCACTGAATGGTTCTGTTTTTCTAAATACTGACAGGCGGTGCTAGAGTTGTGCCGCAATGATGCATTTTCTGACCAGCAGGCCTTTCAGCATCATCTGAGCCAAATAAATACCTACATTACAAACCAGGATAAAGCGGTCAGTACTCTGGTTGTATTTCCATCACTTTTTATTGTCTTTCGGATGAACTTATTTGCTGTTTTTTTTTTTTTTTTTTTTGTAGACTTCCAATTCTGAGATGAAAGATTCAGTGACAAACTTCCTGAGGCTTGTTCACACTCTCGTGGAAGATCACTGTCAGAAGGATATCTTTTATCAGGTGAGTAAGACGGTACTATTTCTGCTGCTTGTTTTTGTCAAGAGAGGAGTGTGTTAAAGGCAAATGTGTAGAGTGAACACTTTCAGTACTCATCATGATATGCTGTTTAGTTTTTTCCAAAACATAGAAAAAGAGGGATTCATTGCTGTCAAACACAAAAACTTTACTGGACGCTGGGGGGCCAAATTGTTAGTTTCTGTGCCCAATAACTCCAGGAAAAATGGCTGTGGCTTAGGCCACGGCTTATTGAGATCTGAATAAATGAATTGAAACAGGCTACAGTCCTTGAAGTGGGCAGCCAAGGTTTAAATCCAACCCATGGCTCCTTTCCTGCATGTCATTCACTACTCTCTGTGTCTCCCTGATTTCTGACTATCCACTGACCTCTTGAATATAGGCACAAATGCCCAAGAATATATGCCTTAAAAAATTAAAATCATTTTCCATTGATTGCATCATATTGAGAACCTTCATTAAAAATGCAGCTAAATAGCCTGATATTTTAAATGAGAATCCTTTGTGTTTTTAAAACAGTTTCATCTAAAATTCTTCGAATAAACTATCCAATAAGTGTGTTCTAATTATTTTAGTAAATATGGGGAAATGTAATTTGGACAACCTTGGAGCAGACAAAACCTCGTGGCACTCCTGAGCTCTTTGGACCCCCATGGGGTGCCTAATATAACCCTCCAGATCTAATCTTCAAAACTGCCTCAAAGCATGTTGTAAATGTAATGAATTATTTTCTCTTTAGAACATCTTCCCAACACTGTTTGGCCCTAAATATGACTCAGCTCTTCAGACTCTCATGAAGAAATTCCTCCTCAATCTGCATGAGCTGCTGCCTGTTCCTAACCTTGAACAAGTGGGTACCTGACAAGTGATTATCAACAACTAACAATGTTTGGTGTTCTCGCTGAAATGGATTTGTTTTCCTGTTCTGTTCCATTTCAAGACTTCCCTTTGGTTCAGTCTCGCTCCTTCCATCTTGAAAGAGTGTGTAGACTTCATGAACCAGTCTAAGCCACTGAAAACACTTATCCAGCATCACAAACACCATGGGCACAAAGTTCCCCAAGGTATAGTACCAACTGGAATCTTTTCAATTCTTTATTGTCTTGAAGCCTCATTTGCTAAAAGTCACTTCTGTTTTTTCTTAGCTTTTTCTTCCTCTAGTGATGACTGCATCCTGACCAGCCTGTCATATCACCTACCAAATGTGGACAAAGACAAAGGTGATGTAGTTGTCAAAACTGAACCCACATTTGACTCACAAGATTGGCACACAGATAACTTATTGGGCAGTGAGTCAATTCAAGATGAAGAAGACAATGCGTTCTATTCGGAATTTGTGAAAAATGAAGAAGACGAAGTAGATGTACAGCCGTGTGTCAGTGATTTAACTGAAGACCAGGGAGCATCTGTTGAAGTAACAGTTCCATTTTTTGAAGAAAATGAGTCCAGTGATGGTGATCACATGGATGAAAAATGGCTCAGTCACTTGGAAACTTGCAGTCGGACATCTAATGAGGACTGCAGTCTTGGTTGTCGTGTTTGTACCAAAGATTTTGCGAGCCAGAAACTCTTTGAGGAACACCAGAGGACATGTGCGGCCAGAAGGAAAAAACAAGAAGAGATGGACACAAAGCGTTCCTCAAGTTCAGCTTTTCACACTGAAAGACTCCCTGTTGATAAATTCAACAAGTGTGTTCCCTTTGAAATGTCAAACGTTGTACCAGAGGAATTAATAACCTCTGACTCACTACAAGACCAAACATGTAAAAGAAGTAGTCGTGTCAAACAGTGCTCCATATGTAGAGAAATATTTACTAGTTCTACTGACCTGATGAAGCACATGAGAAGCCACACTGAACAGAGTCCTTACCTTTGTTGCTACTGTGGGGAAGATTTTGATAGCTATAAAGACTGCATGACACATCAGGAAGATAAATGCAGAGCTTTAAACCAGTCTTCAAAAGACAGTTCCATGAGCCATGAAAATAAAGTCAAACAGGAGATCAATGTGGTCTATAGTGAAATAAGCCAGAGCTCGACAACTGCAGATGCATCAACAGATTCAAAGGCATGTAAACAACCACTGACCTGTCCAAAATGTTGCCAGCGCTTTACCTACCACAAGAGTTTTGAGAAGCACCAGAAAACATGTTCAGAGGCAGCTTCTAGAAGGATTAAGAAAACCAACACAAACAATTTGGTTAATAATAGATGTGAAATATATTCAGTTGACAACACAATGGGGAGCACTGCTGAGAAAAGTTCTGAAACAATGGAAAGCAACATTTCAACAACTTCATCCACAGCAATGGTTTCCAGTGAAACAAGTCAGAGCTCGACAACTGCAGATGCGTCCACAGACTTAAAGACTTATAAACAACCTCAAACGTGTCCAAAATGTGGCCAGTGTTTTACATACTACAGGAGTTTTGAAAAGCACCAGAAAACATGTTCGGAAGCAGCTCCTCCAAAAAAAGAGCAAGCCAACACCAACTATTTAATCATCAATGGCTGTGATTTCTTTTCAGTTGACAACACTAATGAGAGCAATGCTGAGAAAAGTTCTGAAACAATGGAAAGCCAAACGGCTACTTCATCCACAGCAGATGATGCAGAGGGCTCCCAGTGTAAAGCTGGAACCTTTAAGTGCAGCATGTGTGAAAAAGACTTTTCAAACATTGTGCTCATGCAAAGACATTACTCTGAGTCACATGATTTTAGAGGGCCATACCCCTGTACTTTGTGCAACACCTCTTTTTCCAGATTGTATGAATTGATTCACCATCAACAAAACAAACAATTGTTCCAATGCACTACCTGTAAGAAAGGTTTTAGAACTCCAGAAGAAATTAAAAGACATAAAGAAGTACATACTCCAACACCATGCCAATGTGAAACATGTGGGAAAAGCTTTAAATCTCACTATCCTCTGATGCGACACAGGAGAACACATCGAGAACAGCCACCTGTTGTTTGTACATACTGTGGGAAACAGTTTGCTTCAAAAAACTACCTGAAAGCTCATATGGTGAGGCATACAGGTGGTTACCCATGCCCAGAGTGCGGGAAGGTATTCTATCAAAAAACATACCTTACATATCATTTGTATAAACACAAAGGACAAGAGCCGTACCTCTGCGAAACATGTGGGAAAGGCTGGCCAAACGCAGCTCTGCTCAAGGTTCACATGGTTAAACATAGAGAGGATCGGCCATTCAAGTGTGAAGACTGTGGTGCAACTTACAAGCGTGAATCCCATTTAATGGCTCACCGCAGATCTAAACATTTAGGCTTGCGTCCATTTGTGTGCGAGGTTTGCAGCAAGGCCTTTAGACTAAACAATGAATTGAAAAATCATATGAAGGTCCACACAGGGGAACGACCTTACTCTTGTCCAGTGTGTGGCAAACACTTTACACAAGCCTATAGCCTAAAGAAACATAGAGAAAAGCCATGTATGTAGGAGAAATCTATTTGTGAGCTCGTACTGTGTCAAAACTGGTAGTGAGTTATCGACCATTGTTATATTTTACCATTACAGTACATACATTTATGTACATGTCAATGTGTGTATCTTCATTCTACCAAGTGTTTTTGTATGACTGACAGTTTTGATAATTGAGCCACGTAATTATTAATAAAAGTGTAAAAAAAAACTTGAATTGTGAATGATGTTCATACAAAGAAAAGAAAATTGGCCCAGCTTTAAAGTGTCATATCTCAGTCTTTTCTCAAAACAAAATTAAGTATTAAGTATAGTAATCCAGAGAGACAGACACAGTATTGCAATCTTATTTCATATTTGATTATTTTTGATTATTTCATTGATATTGCAGAGGATGTTTGATACGAACTCAGTAGCACTAGATTGTCTATATAGGCCTATTGATCTTAACAAGTCATTTATGAGTGAGGTTTAGATTTACATAGTATAAAAATATTACTTCTGGGCAGTTTTAGTTGTATTTAGGTTCAAATGAATACAGCCAAATGGTGAGCGGACCGAAACTCGTTAACCCGGTAATTTATCACAAAGAGGTCAAAGCAGAGGGAGGGAAACAACATCAAGCTTGCTGGTAATGGATTTATATACCAAATTTAAGTGAAGTAATTAGAATTTGCTGGGAAAGACAGGATGGCTTAAAGTAAATTTTCCAACATGTACCCATTTAGGGAAATAAGTACCGGTTATAAGTCACCGAGGTGGTTGGTAAGCTCCTTGGTGGCAAGGCACCGGGGGTGGATGAGATTCGCCTTGAGTATCTTAAGTCTCTGGATGTGCAGGGGCTTTCATGGTTGACACATCTCTGTAACATCGCGTGGAGGTCAGGGACAATGCCTCTGGACTGGCAAACCAGGGTGGTGGTCCCTCTTTTCAAGAGGGGGGATCGAAGGGTGTGTTCTAGCTACCGGGGAATTACACTCCTCAGCCTCCCTGGGAAAGTATATTCCAGGGTACTGGAGAGGAGGATCTGGCTGTTAGTCGAACCTAGGATTCAAGAGGAACAATGCGGTTTTTGTCCTGGCCGAGGAACACTGGACCAACACTCTCCAGCGGGTGTTCGAGGGTTCATGGGAGTTCTCCCAACCAGTCCACGTGGTTTGTGGATCTGAAGAAGGCGTTCGACCGTGTCCCTCGTGGCGTCCTGTGGGGGGTGCTCCAAGAGTATGGGGTTCGGGGTCCTTTGCTAAGGGCGGTCCGGTCCTTGTACGACCGGAGCAGGAGTCTGGTTCGCATTGCCGGCAGTAAGTTGGACCTGTTCCCGGTGCCCGTGTGCCTCCGGCAGGGCTGCCCTTTGTCACTGGTTCTGTTCATTACTTTATGGACAGAATTTCTAGGTGCAGCCAGGGGCCGGAGGGGGGTCTGGTTCGGGGACCACAGGATCTCGTCTCTGCTTTTTGATGATGATGTGGTCTTGTTGGCTCCATCGAACCCGGACCTTCAGCTTGTGCTGGGGTGGTTTGCTACAGAGTGTGAGGCGGCTGGGACAAGGATCAGCACCTCTAAATATGGGGCCATGGTTCTCGACCGTAAAAAAAGGTGGCTTGCCCTCTCCGGGTCAGTGGGGAGTCCCTGCCCCAGGTGGAAGAGTTCAAGTATCTCAGAGTTTTGTTCACAAGTGGGGGGAAGATGAAGGATGAGATCGACAGACGGACACCTATGGTCATGAGCTCTGGGTCATGACCGAAAGAATGAGATCCCGGATACAAGCGGCCAAAATGGGCTTCCTCCGTAGGGTGGCTGGGCGCACCCTTAGAGATAGGGTGAGGATCTTGGTCACCAGGGAGGAGTTCGGAGTAGAGCCGCTACTCCTTCACATCGAGAGGAGTCAGTTGAGGTGGTTCAGGCATCTGTTCCGGATGCCCCCTAGACGCCTCCCGAGGGAGGTGTTCTGGGCATGTCCCTCCAGGAGGAGGCCTCGGGGTCAACCCAGAACACGCTGGAGCGACTATGTCTCTCAGCTGGCTTGGGAACGCCTCGGGGTCCCACTGGAAGAGTTGGAGGAGGTGTCTGGGGCAAGGGAAGCCTGGGCGTCTCTGCTTAGACTGCTGCCCCCGTGACCCAGCCCCGGATAAGCGGCAGAAAAGGGATGGGATATTTGCTGCACAGTTTGTGTAAACATATTCTCTAATCTTTAAAGTTAAGAAGACATACATCAATACAAAACAATGAATTAACTAGATGACAAGCTTGCACATCTTATTATAATAATGTAATGATCGTATGGCTCTGACCTTTAACAATATTCTTAAATAGTTATCTGGCACGGACGTGGAAGAAACCCCATTCTTGAGATGCTGTTCAGAGGTGCAATAGAAGGGTCCCTTCCAGAATTCATTAAGAACAAACTCAGACATGATGTTGGGCTCTCCACCCTACACTTTAAACAGTGGTAGGAACATATCACCACGCAGACAGGCATGGTGATTGAGGAGGATGAAGCTTCAGAGCTTAGAAGACAACAGGCCCAACTAGCTAAGGCCCAGTTTAGAGAGTCTATCTTATTTGGTCTCAATCTTCCTTTCAGATTAGACGACAGCCATTTTTGCACAGTTAAAAACAAACAAGCTAAATGTCTTTAACTATGTACATTTGTACAAATATTTTTAAAGAATTTTTTTTGCACTGTTCAAAACCGTTAAAATATATTTAATCTATATATTTTTAAATAATTTAAAAGCAATTTTTGCACAGTTAAAATCCATGCATTTAAATATTTGTATCTGTATAAATATTAAAAAAGCAATTTTTTAACCGTTAAAAACAATCTTATGTTTTTAGACATACAGACATTTTATTTTACTTGTTTCTTTCTAAGAGTTTAGATATTATGCCCAGTTGGAAAAGTGTATGTTTACAAGCACGAGTGAATACACACTTTTCCAACTGGGCATAATATCCAAACTCTTAAAATGAAAATCAGATAAAATGAAAGAATTTTGTATGTATTTTTTTTTTTCAAAATTTCCCTTTAAACCGGCAGCTGGAAAGAGCCAGGGGCGTGAGGCGGGGTCTGGAGAGGTCGCGGCAGCCTCACCCTCCCCTGCCCCCAGGGGTGTGATGCGGGGTCTGGAGAGGTCGAAAGAAATTCTCTGTGTACACAAAAAAAATGTTTTTTTTAATTTATTTATTTTAAATCAAATGCTTACTATTTCCCTCCAACATTTCTGCATTATTAACTGTGTCACAATAGTGGCACATGAGAATGTATACAAATACTAAACATAACTATGTTTCATCCCGCAGGAGGTTGGTGCCCAGGTCTGCCCCTACAACTCCCACAAAGCATGCAAGTATTGTAATTCACTAGGCCACTCATGAATCAAGTGCACAACTCTGAAACACCAGAGACTGTAAAGGCCTGGAATAGGCAGGAAAAGAGATGTTGGAGGTGTGCAGGTCCACACATAGCAACAAACGGCAACCTAAGCCATGTTCTTCCTGTGAGAGGAGACATCTGACCATTCTCCACTACGCTAACCAAAGAGGGAAAAACTCCAAGGTTATTATATCTGAATTCAAAGTCAAACTTTCCCAAAGTCCTTCTCAAAGTAGTAAAAGTGATTCTTATTGAGAAACACCACGCTGCAAGTACCTATGCAACTCTCAATGATGGATATCGGCTTTACAGGTTTCAGAAGCCATGAAGCTGCTTGGGGCTTGTAAGTTCATCAAAACACCTGTTATATGTAAAATCAAGCAAGAGACTGAAACCCTAGATGGTACTTCAGTCAGTGTCTCGGTTTCACCCTTCCTTAACCCACAGAAAACCTTCAACATTAAAAGAGGAATTCGCCACAACTAAACTCTCATTTATAGATCAGACCTATCCAGTAGATAAACTCCAAAATCGTTATCAGCACCTACAGGGTCTTCCACTAACATCCTCTTCTAAGGTTTAGCCTTTACTTTTGATAGGAGCAGATAAGAGTCACCTTACAACCCAAACATGGACACCAGTAGCCATCCATACATGTGTTTGATATTTGAGTTATGTTAAGAGCAGGAAGATGGAAATAAGTCAGAAAAATGAAAAGTTGAAGGTAATGTTTAATGTGTAAAGATGGAGGCACAGTAATAGTAATGCATGAAGTTGGAGAGGTATACAGCACGGTTTTCTAATTTCTCTTTAAAATCTGCCCTGTCCTCTGAAGCCAAGATCAAACCTATTGCTAGAGCCAGGCCTGTCCTTTCCTACATGCAGAACTACCACTGTGCATAGGGACTCATTATCATTAGTGGCCTTGTGTTTGCACAAAATAAACTTTTCTGAGTTTGTGTCTGCAATATGACAAAAAAATACCAAGGTGAGGTCATCCAGGCTTCCCCATATTTAAACTTTACATGGGAGTCACAAAGATATACTACGAGTCAAAAGGCCTGTATTTATTTATTAGGATATTATCGGAGAAATGAGGCATCCAATCAGAAGCTCGCTCTACTGTTCCGTCTATGGGGCGCCACTTGGACCTGGGGAAGACCTGGGGAGAAATATCATAAAATGTCTCATTCAACTAGCCTGTACCTAGAAATATAATAGAGGCTACAAATTATAGAGGGCGGCATTTCACTTCCAAGTGTACAGCTTGCCGGAATTCCACAAGAAGACGAAGAAGAAGCAGCAGGGGGAAAAACAGCCAGGCAGGCGTTTCTTGTTGCTGCATGTTAGCTGAAATCCATCACGACAAAGAATGAGCAAGACATTGACGGACCACGGTGAGTGTTTAACCGTCCATATGCGGTCGAGACAGATAGAAACATAGGTGGAAAGCGATGTTTTCGTGTCACTTGAAGGCTGATATTAACGGACACGCTGCGGGATATTGTTGCATTGCTGTAAACGAGCCCTGTATTATTATTTTTTCCCCTTCTTGGGTATTATAACAGTATTATTACACCAGAGTTACTCATTTGTGTCCTCAGGTTTCCCTCCCCTCTCCTCTTTCCGCCTCATCGTCCCTCCTCTGCAGCTTGTGTCTGCAGCTCTGTTGGAGATAGTGAAGCAGGGAGCTGTGATGTATTTCGGTCTGCTGGAGGAGTTTATCACCTCAGTGTTGGAAACAGCACCTGAGCTGCTCACTGACACAGAGAGAGTCCAACTAGTGATTGGTCTTCGTGCAAAGGTAAGACAACTCCAAAGAGTTTCTTAAGTTTACTGAAATGTTCTAAAGAAACGAGGAACGTGTCTGTGTGAATGTAGCATGCTGCAAATACTCAATTATTTGCAGGTTGTAGGTTGTATTCTTCTTATAGGTCAACTCCATATATAGTTAAGTTAAGTTAGTTCAGGTTAAAATTAATGTGAGTTATGGAGAGTTGTACATATTTATGTTAACGGACACTACCACATTTAATGCTATTTGTTCAACTTTCTATAGTTACTATATTACATTTTAAATAAAAACTATTTGATAAGAATAAACATTCTTTTATCAGTTTGTATTTTTGCCAAAACCGTATCAAAGCAGAAACGCTATCCATTTACCAAAGTTAGCTTCACTTTCTCCAGGTAATAACAATGATTGTGTATCTACAATTACCTTTAATTACGTTTACAATAAGATGTCTTTTAAATTTCATTATTGATTTTTATCAATGACACTTTAATCACCCAAAACCAAAGTAATGGCATTCATATACAACATGTTAAAATAACATCTGTGGAAAGGAATATACTACTGCCTATGTATGCTTTCAGTATATGATCTACATATATGATTTGTATGTTATTATGTACATTTAAAATAAACATTGTGTGATTGCACTCATGCAATCACACAGAAACACTGACATTCACCTTGGAGTTTATGCAGACTTTAGGAACACATTTGAAGATGTACATGTTATACATTGGAATTAGCCCCATAAGAGTTTGTTTAACACCATGTTATTGTATGTCCTGTTAATATGTATGAGGGAGAAACCTAAATTACCTATTTCAGTGTATCTATCCAGTGATTTGGTCATGATCTGGCTGACTGACAATAACTGACTCTACATCCAATGTTTCTACTGTTATACTGTTAGGATGGTTTTCAGATGTTGTACTTTATTAATCTCTACAGGATGGTTATTGAAAAACCATGCTTCACTGAATGGTTCTGTTTTTCTAAATACTGACAGGCGGTGCTAGAGTTGTGCCGCAATGATGCATTTTCTGACCAGCAGGCCTTTCAGCATCATCTGAGCCAAATAAATACCTACATTACAAACCAGGATAAAGCGGTCAGTACTCTGGTTGTATTTCCATCACTTTTGATTTTCTTTCGGATGAACTTATTTGCTGTTTTTGTTTGTTTTTTTGTAGACTTCCAATTCTGAGATGAAAGATTCAGTGACAAACTTCCTGAGGCTTGTTCACACTCTCGTGGAAGATCACTGTCAGAAGGATATCTTTTATCAGGTGAGTAAGACGGTACTATTTCTGCTGCTTGTTTTTGTCAAGAGAGGAGTGTGTTAAAGGCAAATGTGTAGAGTGAACACTTTCAGTACTCATCATGATATGCTGTTTAGTTTTTTCCAGGTGGTTACATTTTATCTTATTTATTAGAAAAGGGGTTCTCAGCATTTTTTATTTTTTTACTTGGATCCCCCCCTCTGCTTGTATAAAAGAAAAGAAAACCCTCCCAAAACATAGAAAAAGAGAAATTGATTGCTGTCAAATACAAAACTTTTCGGGGCGCTGGGGGGCCAAGTGGTTAGTTTCCTTGCCCAATAACTCCAGGAAAAATGGCTGTGGCTTAGGTCATGGCTTATTGAGATCTGAATAAATTAATTGAAACAGGCTACAGTCCTTGAAGTGGGCAGCCAAGGTTTAAATCCAACCCATGGCTCCTTTCCTGCATGTCATTCACTACTCTCTGTGTCTCCCTGATTTCTGACTATCCACTGACCTCTTGAATATAGGCACAAATGCCCAAGAATATATGCCTTAAAAAATTAAAATCATTTTCCATTGATTGCATCATATTGAGAACCTTCATTAAAAATGCAGCTAAGTAGCCTGATATTTTAAATGAGAATCTTTTGTGTTTTTAAAACAGTTTCATCTAAAATTCTTCAAATAAACTATCCAATAAGTGTGTTCTAATTATTTTAGTAAATATGGGGAAATGTAATTTGGACAACCTTGGAGCAGACAAAACCTCGTGGCACTCCTGAGCTCTTTGGACCCCCATGGGGTGCCTAATATAACCCTCCAGATCTAATCTTCAAAACTGCCTCAAAGCATGTTGTAAATGTAATGAATTATTTTCTCTTTAGAACATCTTCCCAACACTGTTTGGCCCTAAATATGACTCAGCTCTTCAGACTCTCATGAAGAAATTCCTCCTCAATCTGCATGAGCTGCTGCCTGTTCCTAACCTTGAACAAGTGGGTACCTGACAAGTGATTATCAACAACTAACAATGTTTGGTGTTCTCGCTGAAATGGATTTGTTTTCCTGTTCTGTTCCATTTCAAGACTTCCCTTTGGTTCAGTCTCGCTCCTTCCATCTTGAAAGAGTGTGTAGACTTCATGAACCAGTCTAAGCCACTGAAAACACTTATCCAGCATCACAAACACCATGGGCACAAAGTTCCCCAAGGTATAGTACCAACTGGAATCTTTTCAATTCTTTATTGTCTTGAAGCCTCATTTGCTAAAAGTCACTTCTGTTTTTTCTTAGCTTTTTCTTCCTCTAGTGATGACTGCATCCTGACCAGCCTGTCATATCACCTACCAAATGTGGACAAAGACAAAGGTGATGTAGTTGTCAAAACTGAACCCACATTTGACTCACAAGATTGGCACACAGATAACTTATTGGGCAGTGAGTCAATTCAAGATGAAGAAGACAATGCGTTCTATTCGGAATTTGTGAAAAATGAAGAAGACGAAGTAGATGTACAGCCGTGTGTCAGTGATTTAACTGAAGACCAGGGAGCATCTGTTGAAGTAACAGTTCCATTTTTTGAAGAAAATGAGTCCAGTGATGGTGATCACATGGATGAAAAATGGCTCAGTCACTTGGAAACTTGCAGTCGGACATCTAATGAGGACTGCAGTCTTGGTTGTCGTGTTTGTACCAAAGATTTTGCGAGCCAGAAACTCTTTGAGGAACACCAGAGGACATGTGCGGCCAGAAGGAAAAAACAAGAAGAGATGGACACAAAGTGTTCCTCAAGTTCAGCTTTTCACACTGAAAGACTCCCTGTTGATAAATTCAACAAGTGTGTTCCCTTTGAAATGTCAAACGTTGTACCAGAGGAATTAATAACCTCTGACTCACTACAAGACCAAACATGTAAAAGAAGTAGTCGTGTCAAACAGTGCTCCATATGTAGAGAAATATTTACTAGTTCTACTGACCTGATGAAGCACATGAGAAGCCACACTGAACAGAGTCCTTACCTTTGTTGCCACTGTGGGGAAGATTTTGATAGCTATAAAGACTGCATGACACATCAGGAAGATAAATGCAGAGCTTTAAACCAGTCTTCAAAAGACAGTTCCATGAGCCATGAAAATAAAGTCAAACAGGAGATCAATGTGGTCTATAGTGAAATAAGCCAGAGCTCGACAACTGCAGATGCATCAACAGATTCAAAGGCATGTAAACAACCACTGACCTGTCCAAAATGTTGCCAGTGTTTTACCTACTACAAGAGTTTTGAGAAGCACCAGAAAACATGTTCAGAGGCAGCTTCTCCAAGGATCAAGAAAATCATTACAAATGATTTCATTAACAATAGATGTGAAATATTTCCAGTTGACACCATGGCGAGCAATGCTGAGAAATGTTCAGAAACATTGGAAAGCCAAACCGCAACTTCATCCACAGCAATGGTTTCCAGTGAAACAAGTCAGAGCTCGACAACTGCAGATGCATCAGCAAACACAAAGACTTATAAACAACCTCAAACGTGTCCAAAATGTGGCCAGTGTTTCATTTACTACAAGAGTTTTAAAAAGCACCAAATAACATGTTCGGAAGCAGCTCCTCGAAGGATCAAGCAAACCAAAAAAAAACATGTAATTAATAATAGATCTAATATTTTTTCAGTTGACAACACCACGGAGAGCGATGCTAAGAAAAGTTCTGAAACATTGGAAAGCCAAACCACAACAATGGTTTCCAGTGAAACAAGTCAGAGCTCGACAACTGCAGATGCGTCCGCAGACTCAAAGACTTATAAACAATCTCTAATGTGTCCAAAATGTGGCCAGTGTTTTACATACTACAGGAGTTTTGAAAAGCACCAGACAATGTGTTCAGATGCTGATTCTCAAACAAAAGAGCAAACCAGCACCAACTATTTAATCATCAATGGCTGTGATTTCTTTTCAGTTGACAATGCTGAGAAAAGTTCTGAAACAATGGAAAGCCAAACGGCTACTTCATCCACAGCAGATGATGCAGAGGGCTCCCAGTGTAAAGCTGGAACCTTTAAGTGCAGCATGTGTGAAAAAGACTTTTCAAACATCGTGCTCATGCAAAGACATTACTCTGAGTCACATGACATCAGAGGCCCATACCCCTGTACTTTGTGCAACACCTCTTTTTCCAGGCTGTATGAATTGATTCGACATCAGCAAAACAAACGGTTGTTCTTATGCCCTATCTGCAAGAAAGGATTCAGACATCCAGGAGAAATAGACAGACATCAGAAAATACATTCTCCAACACCATGCAAATGTGAAACATGTGGGAAAATCTTTGATTCTCACTATGCTCTGATGCGGCACAGGAGAACACACAGAGAACGGCCACCTGTTGTTTGTACATACTGTGGGAAACAGTTCACTTCAAAGGACTACTTGAGAGCTCATATGGTGAGACACACAGATGGTTATCCGTGCCCAGAGTGCGGGAAGGTATTCTATCAAAAGACACTGCTAACATATCATCTTTATAAACACAAAGGACAAGAGCCGTACCTCTGCGACACGTGTGGGAAAGGCTGGCCGAATGCGGCTCTGCTCAAAGTTCACATGGTTAAACATAGAGAAGGTCAGCCATTTAAGTGTGACGACTGTGGCGCTGCTTACAAGCGGGAATCCAGTTTGATCTCTCACCGCAGATCCAAGCACATAGGTTTGCGGCCATTTGTGTGCAAGGTTTGCAGCAAGGCCTTCAGAATAAACAGCCAACTGAAAAATCACATGATGGTCCACACAGGAGAACGACCTTACTCTTGTCCAATGTGTGGCAAAAAGTTTACAAAAGGCTATAACCTCAAGAAGCATAGAGAAAAGCCATGTCTATAGGTGCATGCTATTTTTGAGATGTGTTAAAACTGATCCTGATTATGTGCTATCCTATTTTCTACCAATTCATACAGTATATCTGTATATGTGCTGTACTGGTTTGAGTATAGAGCTACTAATGTGTAAATAAAGAACAGCTGTTCATGTGATATTGTGAATGATTCTAGTTATTGATTAAAACTGGCAAAGCTTCACAGACTGTTAAGGCTCTTTAGTTTCCTAAAGGTGCTAATGTCTTTGGTATTCCCAAGGGCTACAGGAAGTTTCAGGCTGTGTGATAGATAACAAGGAGGCAGAGTCAATTATTATTTTTAATTAAAGGCTCTATCATGAAAAACACACATTTACAGTGTTTTTTAACATTTATTATAGTAACTCGAGTGCATACCAACCAACAAAATCTGAAATACATCCATCCAGTCTTTTGTTTGGGGTCCCAGTAAGTCTGACAATGCAGAGGAAAATGCTCAGTTTCAAATTTGTTCAACTTGTGACATCACAAGTGGGATTCTGGGGAGGTCTCACTGCATTTAAAGAGACACACACCAAAATGGAGCGTTTTGAGAGACCTGGTTTCTACAGGGTCAGAAACTTCCTCTGGTACCAGATTTATGTTCTATTTTGACCAAAGCACAGCGCAGATGTTTTATTTAGACCACAGGGGACTGTTTAAAAAGGTGGAAAAGCAGGATAATATGTCCTCTTTAAAACTACATTTTTACTGATATATGGTAATAATGGTATTTTTGGGCTATCATTGAACATGCAGTTGGTCTTACAAAATAAACTCTCCCAAAACTGCAAATTGGAATTGCTTTTTGGAAACTCTTAGACAGTGCTGACAGCTTACAGACCAAACTGTCAGTGAAGGGTTATTTGATTTTGTACAAAGTCATTGGTTACAGTGCTACAGTTCATGTGAGTAAAAGACACATTCAAGGGTTGCTTATAGTAATTAAAGTCAATGAAGTTCTTCCATTGCCCAAAGCAGCTGTCCGCCTAATCAGAGTTATGATCCTATAATAGACTTTTTGTGTTAACTATATTTGCTGTTGTTAACATAGAAAGCCCCTTTTACATATCAGAGGCATGTTTCAAGATATAACCAACATGAAATGGATATAGAAGAAATCTAACAAAATGAGAGCCATATTTAGGTGGGCTCAGAAACTCTTTCTGGTAGGTCAACTGTACTGCTCCTCTGGGATGTTCTGGCATTAGCCATCTGCAGAGACTCTCCAATTTCTCTCCCACTGAAACTTCCATCTGTCCTGCTGGCTCTTGATGAACAGACTCCCTCACTATGGAGTGAACTGTCTTCTGAAGAGCTTAAGCCCCACTGTCCATTTCTGGCTGCACGGGGGTTAAGACAAATATCACCTGGGTTTAGGTACAGGTTGTTAAGCTGTGCATTATATAACAATTAGTATTAGACAGTTAACACTAGTTATTTTTTCAACTTGGTATTGCTGCTGTCAAAATGACATTTTTTTCAATTATTGAATCGTATGAATGATTGACTCCAAATTAGACCAATTTTAAACAAAGTCAACGCTGCTAATTTAAGCATTAAGACTTAATTACTAGCCTATATATTACTGTGTAAGTATGAAGTGGCAAAAAGCCTATGATGATGTTTGGTAGTGATAAACAATGTGAATATTGTACATTATAGCTTGCATTAGACAAAGTAATTAACCTAGCCTAACACTTGGCCAGAAAAGGGTTTTGTAGAAAATGTGTAATCAAATGTGTTCTTTATTTCAAAACTGAGCCAGCTGGCATTTTAGGTTTTTAGTATATATATATATATATATATATATATATATATATATATATATATATATATATATATATATATATATACACACACACACACACATGTGCACATAGCATATATGTACATACATATATGCTATTTAATCTAAAAGTGGTGAAATGACAACGTTTCTGATTGCTCTTATATGACTTACAGCATGGAACATGGCAGTGTAACATAATAGAAGCATTTATTGAGACACGCCATCCTGACAGGATATCAGTGTAAAGTGAATGTTGTGTGAGTATGGTGAATGTGGACGGCTTGCATTTAGTGAGAGAATGATGTTGCATTATATTCCCCATATCTCTCTCCACTCATTTCTTGTCAACTCGCTGCAATTATGTTACAAGACATCAAGATCATTTTTACTTTGGATCTGTGAGAAATTCTGAAGAAAGATAGGTATTAAAGTGTAATTGGTTGAATTCCTTATTTGCACAGAACTCTTCTATTCAGAGCCAAGTCATTTATCCCGGAGGCTGTTAGTCTGTCTTTACATAACTGTCTGGAAAGTGCATGCATAATTTACCATAATGTTCTGTGTAGAGCACATAAAGTACTTCCCTGTATTATTTTAGGAGATACACTTCATAAAAAATGGGGACAACATGAAAATGAATACTCAAATATTCCTGTTTGAAAAATGATTTTCTTAAACAGAAGTAGCATTTGAAATATCACTAATGTGTGCTTTGTATTGTGACATGAGGCCTCAGAACTACCCTGAATAACAGTCAAGTGGTGTTGCTTATCCAATATTGTTTAATAAAACCTCTTCAGCTGTTATTATGAAAATTCTCTTTCCTGCCATTTAAATAATAGAACGTTTTCTGGGTTCATCCCGACGTTTATCAGAAGAAATCGGATAACATTTTGAAGGACTGCTGAGTGGTGCAATGCAGCTTTGATTGAATTGAGTCTCCGGTTTGCAGCAGCGTCTGAAGAGATTCTGACTCTGTAAAGTGTCTTACTCAGCAAGTATGTCTTTAAAAGCTGGAGCTGCACTGGGTGATGCCAGTAACGAATGCCATCCTGTAGTCGTTCATCATAACAGCCCAACGAATGCTCATCATTTGTCCCCCACCTGCCTGACATTACTCTTTCCGAGAACATATCATCATTGAAGATGTTTGCCTCCTTCGTTTTATTCCCACGTGTCTTATACAGGATTCATTACATGCCGCTTTGAATTCAGAAAGACTAGTATAGAGAGTAACGGCAACTCAGGCGAAGCTTTCTACTCCAGGATGATTACTCCTTCGCAATGATTGCTCGCAGATGACGGCAGTTTCTTTACCCTCTTATCAACGCGTTTGCCACACTTACTATAAATATGACCCATAAGCACAGCATCATTGCAGCTTTCTATAGCTTGGGAGGCTTTTTTGAAAGAGGCGTTATTTCTCAGCTGGCATGTGGAAAGCACATCACAGCCAGGAGCTTTTCCCACACTTCCAAGTGCGGAAGAGAGTGAGAGAGAGATGAAAGCGAGAGGCAGAGAGAGATTCTGGAAAGAAACATCCTCCGGCAGGCCCTAATAGGAGACACCTGCCTGACATTTTCATTAAACCATCTTGCTAAAGAGGTTGGCAGGTTTTTTGGCCTGGTGACACTGATGGTTTATTGAAAATGTATGCAGCAGGAGCATCCAGTAAACGTCCCCAGATATAGCGTTGCTATTTTTTGCTCTGATTTTCTCGCTCATGTTTTATTCAGGCGCTGGGATGCTTTTGCACAAGAAGTGCAACCAAGTAGTGAGAGACGGATGCTTGCTTGTTTTTTTGTTTTGTTTTGGGGTTTTTTAGATGCGGGGCTGTACGTCTATCATAGGAGGAAATGTCAACCATGTGCTGTGTGCGCGTGTTTCTCAGATAGACGTGAAGGTGGAAAAAAAGAGACAGATCAGATTAGACAGAGCAAAAAATAAATCTCCTGCCACTAATTATCAGCACTTTGTTAAACACTCTCGCTAAGCTGATAGCCTCTGGAGTTGCTACAAACAGCTGCAAACATTACAAATTCAACAGCTTTTTTCTTTGGCTCCAGCTCAACTCGTTTATCTAAAATTCTCTTTCAAAAAAAAAAAGAGGGAGACAGCCTGAAATGGTGATTGCAGATTCTGCTTGTTCATGACCTTGCAATCACATTTAGCTGCCTTTTGAATTCTCACAGAAGTCTAGATCATCTGACTTCACCTTCTTCCACATGCTAACTATCGCTAAATAATGGTAAGGAATAAATCAACACAAGACATCAGGCACCATGTTTCAGTATAGCAAAAGTCTGTGTTTCTCTGACACTCTGTTAAGCATTCTGGCAAACCCTTCTGGCACGGAGAGCTCTGCTGCAGAAAACGTTGTGCTGTCCCACCATGCATCTGTATTGATTGTACTCTTTTGGACAGTGGTGCTTACTGTACACGGGGATTGCACCGCAGAGCAACAGAGTGAGAAAGAGAGATACAGGGAGTGGTGGGTGGTGAATGAGTTTAGCTTCTTCTTCTTTTTTTTTTTTTTTAGCTTAATGTTGCTGCAACACAGAGGAATGCTTAAGCGCTGAACTGTGAGACAGAGTGCGTTTTCATCAAAATACTCTGCATTCAATCTTGAATTTCTGTGCAAATTTACCTGTGTAATTATACGGGGGCCGTGTTCTGTATGTATGCATATGCAGACACACATACTAGAGGTGTACTACAGTATTTATTGCCCAACAGCTGCAATGCAGCTCAGTCAATGCTTCAGTCTATTTACATTCAGACCATGTATAATCAGGGGAGCTCTGGCCTTCGGTGTCCCCAACTATCTACACTGCACACTGCATCCAGCTGTTTTGCACAATTAACATCTGTGCTGAAGGTGGGTTGATATTAATATTCCATATGCCAGAGCAGACCTGACGAGACAGTGAATATTACAGAGGGACTAAGCTGACCTGTGTATTTATACTGTAAGGTACATTAAAAAAAACAAAAACAAAGAACCACTATAAAAGCTTGACAAAAAAAATGGTGCTGTTTTTTATTTAAAAACTAATACATGATTCTTTAATGTTGGGTTTGTGGGGTCTTTGTCCATCCTGTATTTGTAAAGAATCATGATGATAGATAGATAGATAGATAGATAGATAGATAGATAGATAGATAGATAGATAGATAGATAGATAGATAGATAGATAGATAGATAGATAGATAGATAGATACTTTATTGATCCCGAGGGAAATTCAAGCCATGTAAGCACAATTAAAAGGCAGTAATACAGTTTAAATGACCATAAAAAACAAGTGCATACAGTATTCAAAACAACTGAAATTGCACCAGTCATTTTGTCATGTGTACCCATTGTACCCAGAAACAGTACACCACTGTTATTTATTTACATACTGAGTAGAGTGTAAGTGTAAGAAAGAGGGGATGGAGACAGAATGAAAAGTTTAAGTTGCATGTGTAATCAAATATGTTCGAAAAAACCCGAAATCTGTGTAATCTCTTCGATGGTGAGACGTTTCAAGGAAAATCAAAAGATGTAACTAACAGGAAGAGCTTCTTGTGAGCTAACATGGTTGTTATGCAGACAGAAAACAGATGGGGATGTAGTGGAGCTGCTGAATGATGGTCAAAGAAAAACACGAAGACAACCTCCTCCAGTGAGACAGATGCTGCGTCAGCTTGCAGACAACATGAACACATCACAGGAACAGGGGACCAGTATGCATGCAAAGTTGGTGCTCGCAGACACGCTCATGTTAATATATGCAACACAGTAACACAAGCACGTCCTGTAGCTCTGCCTTCAAGCAAAACAAAAAAGAAAGAAAGAAGATCCACATTTCTAATCTAAACAACAATATGTTGACCTCCCAAACTCTGTAATCATCCAGTTGCTGGTCTAGGTGATCATTTGTGTGTCAGTGTTTGTGCCAGTGAGGTTCAAATGACACTTACAAGCTTCATAACGCTCAACAAAAATCAAAATAAAACCTGTGAAGTAGGTCAACCCTCCACCTACACCCTGTAATGTTTTATGACAGGTGACGCAACCGTTGCTAGCTGCCTACTAATGGATGCCATTATATTGTCTTTGTAACTGCGTGCAGGGCCATTTAACTGTGGGGCAGATTAAATTAGTGCAAACACTAAGCAGGTCAATGCAATAAAACAATGTTTCATACATGCTCCCTGATTTTATAACAAGCCCATGGAGTGTTAGTCATCCGTGTGCTGCAACCTTGATCCTGCAAAAAGGGATAAAAACAAACGATCAGCTGTCTACACAGTGAATGGGCTTGACTGTGAACATTTTACTTGTCTCCAAAAGATTTAAGACACAAGCTGAACCCATCAATAGGATTACAGTTCCACTGGAGAAGAAAGCAGACCGGTAATGTCTATATACTGACTGTGTTAGATGTTGAGGTGTTTTTTCATTCATTGATAAAAAACAAAAACCAAAACATTCATTCAGTTTTCCGTGGGTAGAAAATAAATACTTGTACCCGTACAACATCAACCATGGCCTCTCTTTGAATCAATCTTTGCAGACCACATTTATGATGATACTAGGCTGTGTTTTTAATAATTATAAAGACTTTCCCAGTGACTTGCACCGCGGGGATAAATAAAGAATTGAATTTAAAGAGAGACAAAGAGAAACTCAGACCATTACCTTGTCCAAAGATAATTGCCTGCTTTTTCATGTCCTTTGCAGCCTTGGTCATTGATCATAATTAAGCACCGGGCCTCACAACCAGCAGATTTTTGTGTTTCCTTGGCAATAAGCAAGCTAAATCCTGCTCCACTTCTTGAGGTGGAAGTGAGTCAACAGTGCTGTTGTACAAATCGCCCCCATACTGTCCTCATTCTTTGTATGAGCTGGTTGTAGAGTAGAGGAATAAAAAAGGGAATATAGAGACAAATGATAGAGTCCTGCCGTTGACAGGAACAGAACAAGGGCTTATCTGAGATGAACATGCTGGGAGGCTTTGTTTGTTTTTGTTTATTTGTTTGTTTTTTTGACTCATCCAGGAAAGCAGAAATGAACACTGTAGCTCTTTCCAGCATTGCTCCTGTTCATATTTAAAACCTGGAAGCTGCACTGAAGAGAGGTGCCCGATCTCTTCATGATTAAACTGATGACCCATTGTTGACAATACCTGCAACCTTGAAAGTTTGGACTGATGTTTCTCTAACTTGAGAGCAGTAGCAGCTCTACATGATTACTGGAATGATAAGAGAAGATTTGCTGGAACCATCGAGGTATTTGTTTATGTACTTTGTTTATATATTTTGCAAGTTTTGCAATTTTTGTAGCGTTGCTGGACACAATCTCAGTCCGTTTAAATTAAAGGTCGGCTCAGTTTACATACATGTTATTAGTTCCTTAGGTGTAGTTAAAAAAGAAGAAAGGACCAGGCAAACGTTCTAACCCACACACTTCCCCTTGTGTTTTTTAATAATAACATGCTATCTTTGTTAATATTGTTTCATAATGTTATGTCTTTGTTTTAGACTAAATACATGTAATCATTTAACCATGAGAACATTGTATCTGCTACTTCCTTTGGGTTCTTAACTATGAGTTTTCTGCAGTGTAACTTTGCTTATTGTGTATGTGCTGTGCTCGTGATGGATTAAAGTCGGGTCTTTGTAATGTGAAATCTTTTACCTGCGTTTTGTAAATTGTCTTGAGATAACGTTTGTGGTGTTTTACAAATAAAGACTGATTGATTGATAAATACTGGCAGGGTAAAAAAGACTTTCTGAACTGGTTGCAACCTGAAGCCCTGCTCATAGATACAGATACATCAGTGCATTTAATAAAGAAAAACTACATTTACTTTACACTCTTAATGCAGTTGACTAAACTCCAATTTAAAAGATGTTTCTGGAAAAAAATGTGACTGAAAAAGCAAACCGACTCTTTGATAAATATTCAAATAAAACCCCTTATACCACTGGCCAACATCCAAACAGCAAAGTACTATGGCGTTGTATTCATCTCACACATTCTGCTGACTGAAGACATTTGTGGGACTCCAGCAGGATGAAATGCTCAAGCAGGGAAAGCTCTATCATGTTGTGAAAGCACTTACGACCACCATGCATCCTTAATTTCATACCATAGCATGAAGGGAACAAAAAGACCTGTGATGTCATGCACATAGACACATGCACTCAAATCATCTCGGTGAAGGAGACAAAGCAAAGATTGCGCACGCCACAAGCACCAAACATCTTTTTGCAGATTTAAAGGCTGACATGACATTGTGTTGTTGCCATAACTGCATCTTTCTTCTGCATGTGCAAAAGATCTGACTCCTGTGGACTCAGTCAGCATAAAATGCCAAGTCACCATGGTAACAAGGGATGCAACACGCTTTGTAAAGGTTGATGGTGGAGACAGAGCATTATTCTCCAACAGCATCATCAACATTGCCCGCTACAACTCTTCGAACTCTGAAATTCGGTGATTAAAAATCTACATACATATCCCGGCAGATTTTGTGCACCACACACACGCAAATCCAAAGCCAGGTCACGTTGAAGCTTCTTCATATTATGTAACTGCTTGATTTACAGTGGTAGCAATTACAAAGCGTTGACAAATTCAGAAATCACACATGAGCGGCATTTAAAGCTGTATAATTCACGTTTCACAGTCAATCTGAACTCCCCCTGCGTTTTTTGCGCCAGACAGGTCAGAAACCACCAGCGTTGGTCCACGAAGTTGCGTAACATTTCAGTCACATATCAGCCTTCTTTACCAGGATATTTAGAGCTATCCATTGCATTTTTGGAGGTATAATCTCATAGGAATAGCAGCCCACAGGCGAAGCAGCCTACTGAGATGGTGTTGTCATTTTCATTCGCGTAAAACAGGAGTGCATTTTAGGTCTAGATACCCACAAATGAAGACATCCGGAAAGAAAAAAACATCTGAGAGATTTTTTTGGGGGGGTGCAGGGTGGATTTGTTAGCGCCTACCTGTCCGCAGGTTAAAGGACAGCCGGGATTCAACCAGATAAGGAGTGTCACTCTTGGAGCGGAGTCTCCGGATGGGTCTGCGGTCTCTGCTGCCGTCTTGAGTGGTCGCCATTAATCTGAACCTGCGTCCAGATGGTTACTGCTGCTGGCCGACCGGGGGCAAGAGCAGCAGCACCACCAGCACCACGGCCAGTCACTCACACACTGAGAAGAAGCTACTGATGGAGAAGAGGGAGGGAGTTCACACACACAGACACACACACACACAGGCATTGAGAGAGAAGGGGGGGGGGCTGACTTAAGGTAGCATTTATTTATGAATAGACGAGGCTATTTTCTTTATCCAGCTGTAATTATTTAAGCCTACAATAGGTCCGCTGTTAAGCAATCAACTACACAAACGTGTGCTACTTCAGCCTAAGAAGAAGCACCCTTTTAGCATTTAAATACATTTCTGCATAAATTTAAATTATTAAACATAATCCCATTTCGACATTTTTTTACAAGAACCCTTCAATAGTGCATCATATTGAAATGCCACGTTAACTTGAGCAGTCCTGAATGAGAGACATTTACGGCGCATTGCCACTAGATGACGCTCTTAAACTAAAGTTTCACCTTTTTTTCTCTCTTAACTTCAATTGGGAGCTTTTTTTTTTTTTAAACGCGTTTTGCGACAGTATAGTTCGTTTACGGCCCCTCATTATAATTGCGTTGGCGGAGGTAAACAAGTAAACTCGGCGTGACTTTTTTTTTTCTCCTTTCGTCGTGGGTTATAGCATAGCGTGGTAAGTACGATAAAGTTACCAAGAGAATGTCATCAAATACACATGTTACGGTCTTATATTTCATGTTTATTCACATGTGTGGACGTCTTTTTTGTGTAGCCTATCAGGAAGCACGACACTCTTTGACTCCAAGCTAAAAACTAGTGTATGCTAATGTGTGAAGGACTCTGCAGCGGGTCATATAAAGTCAGTTTCCCTTAGTTAAAATACTCAAAGACAAGTGGCTTGTTGGTTAGCTTGAAAGAAAACTTTTGTCTTTGAGTATATCTACAAACAGCCTTTAACAGTGAGTGCAAGTAGCTGAATATATCATGCGGCATGTCTGCATCTCTATGCGGTAGTGAATTGTAGTCTTTTCAACATTACACCTGGCAGCTTGTAAAACCTGTTTCCACACATTTGGCACAAAGTTCAGACATGCAGGGTACGCCCAAAGGTCTTTTTATTGTATTGAAGTGTGTCTCAGTACGGTGGCTAAACTTGATTTACGTTTTCATCCTATCTATGGAAGTGTATTGTCTGCACATGTTTGTCTTATCAGTGGCCAGGCTTCCTCAGTGTTATAACAATCACAGAACAGACCACGATCCGGACTGCTCTACCACAGTGCATGCAGTCTTATAACTACATCTGTTTGTATTTTTTTATTTGTTGTTTAAGGGTGTGACATAATCACTTCTTTTAAAGTGACATGACTACTTCAACTATTAGTGGAATTAATCTAAAAGACATAAGAGGTTTTTTTTTGGGGGGGTTTTTCTCTCATGGCTTCACTCACTCTCTACTAAATCTAGGTCTTCTGGACCACATGACATTTTGATCCTGGAGGTCTTTGTGTGGGTTTAAGTTAAAGTAATGGGGGGGTTAAAGGTAACTTGGCTGCACAAACAGACAAAAACAAGTCCAATATAGTTCAGGTTGAATAGTTTTTTGTTTTTTTTAAATACCAAAAATTCATAATGCGATGAAAAAAACATGTACTAGACTTAACAGTTGTTTTAATTTTGTGTTCTCTCCTCTGTCTTTATGTCTTCGTCTTATAATCTCAAACAATAGCAACGATGCTCCTTCACAGTCGAGCTGTGTTTTCTCTGGGTCTTCGCATGTGCTCCACTCATGTGAGGAGAGGACCTCTGATGGACACGAGACCCAGCTCAGGTGAGGAAAAAAAAAAGAAAACCCAACAAAAGTGTTTTGTGTTTCATCGGTGTTCTATTGTGTTTGTAAGTTAACTGTTTATCCTTCAGAATGACGACGACTAAATGTGAAAAAGTATTCTCTCAAAAGTTGTGATGAAGATTTTGAAGGATAACTTCAAAATAAAGTAGATATTGTAGCATTATGGGATATTACTGACGCAGTAGTTTTCATGACACCTACATAGTTCCAGATCAAATAGGAACTATGGAGATATTCAATATTTGCTGTTAGAGAATTTAAATAAAGATATCATTTGTAAAGTGTAAAATATTAATGAGAGGTCTGAATATCAGGAAAAGATGTAAAAAAAAAAAAAGAAGAAGAAGTTCCGTTATTATTCAGTACAATCTGCTGATTTTGGTTCGATTGCAAAAGATAAGTTATTGAATGGGGGGGGATCTAAATATAAATGAACTAATCCTGTCCTCTCCCCCCCCCCCTTAGACATGTCTGAGTTCCGAGAAATCCTGTCCAAAGCGAAGCACATAGCCATCATCACAGGAGCAGGTGTGAGTGCCGAGAGCGGAGTCCCAACCTTCAGGGGAGAAAATGAGAAGTGGAGGAAATGGCAATCTCAGGTTTGAAAACAACAACTGGAAAAGAGACGCACTTGTAACTGATTACATAATTGCTTTATTGTATTTTAATTTAGGTCAGCGCTCTGTTATAAGTGTAATGAGTTTTTATTTTTTTTACAGCTGTGGTTCAGAGTTCTTGTTGATGAGTGGGCGTGTTTTCTGTTTACATAATAAGTGTTCACACATCTCTGTGGATTTATCTAAGGGCTACAGCCAGTGAAGAGATAAGCATTTGTTTCATAATATGGCTTCTTGTGATGGGCTGTAGAAAGATGAAGCTACAGGCTACATCCCCCCTCCCTAACTTACCTTAGACCACTACACGTTTGCTTCATATCTTTGCAGCTTCTAAACATGTCCTACGTCGATGTATTCTTAGGACCTGGCAACCCCAGAGGCCTTCTCTCGCACCCCATCTCGGGTGTGGGAGTTCTACCATTACAGGAGGGAGCTGGCTTTAAACAAGAAGCCCAACGCTGCACATCTGGCTATAGCAGAGTGTGAGGCTCGGCTGAGGAAGCAGGGGCGCACCGTGGTCGTCATCACCCAGTGCATAGACGACCTGCATCGAAAGGCCGGTTCGAAACGCGTGCTCAAGGTTCACGGTGAGAGGAAGGCTAGAACTACATGCCATAGATGTGATTTTAATCCTGATATTTCATAGGAAATCAAAGAAAATAGTACATTCTGAATGGCGTGACTGAGAGAGGCTCAAGTTTATCCTGTGTAAACTCTGAGCGCTGACTGTCTACATGAGTGAGAAGTGTGAGTCCTGCCAGCTGTGCTGCTGTTGGAGCTGAGTTTACATGGACAGGACGGCCTTGCCTGTAAAGCTGTTTTAGTCAAGGACCAGAGGAAAAAAAACAAAAACATACGCACTTCTTATTTGGACGTCACATAAGTGTCTTTAGGTGTCGGTCATCGCAGGTTAATTTAAGTTAGAAGGAGGGGGAGGAGGCAGCAGCTAGTTTAGGTTTAAGGCCGGTGCTCAAGGGCGACATCTACTGGATGAACAAGGTGCGTAGTCTTCCTTTAAGATGCAGAGGATTCATTTCCTGGTAGGATATTCAGATTACAACTGGTAAATAATACATCAAGTCCCAAAGTTCTCTGTTGTCAGTAGAGGTGGGGTAAAAAACGATTGATGTACAAATTGAGATTCTTTTCTTCTTAGATTTTAGATAGAGTCAGAACTTATAAAGATTTCATGCTTTTCCCAGGGCTATTTAATCACTCCCTGCTTAGTGCTCAGGCACTAAGCAGGGAGTGGAATGACAGATTGTGGAATGACAGATTTGGCTGCATTTCTTGCTGCTCTGTCCCACAGATGACTGAAGCTGTTAGAACGAGCGCAGCTGGACCCACAGCACAGACACAAAACAGTTTTAGGTTGAGGTTACAAAAGTTATTGATTGTTAGTTTGTTGGATACTGGCTGGAGGTCTGAGGCATGAGTGCTGGTTTCTGGTGTTCTGTTGATCAATGTATCCGCTCACAGAGTCGGTGCAGATGTATGTACTAATTCAAAAATAGACTTCGATATGAATCCAGAATTGTTTTGAATCGGAAATAGATTCTTAGTCGAATTTTTACCCCAAGAATCGAAATCAAATTGAATCGCGACACACCCGAAGGGTCCCTACTCTTGTAGTCATTGATAACTGGAAACTGTGACAGCCCGTTTGTTGTGTCCTTTTTTATTCCCCTCGATTATAGGAAGACTTTGTGATTCCCAGTTGGTCATTTCAAAGCCAACATTGCCTGAGCCCACACAGAGTTCCTCACATATTTAAGGCTCGGTGAAAACAGTCTCGTGATGACATCACCTCAAGTATTATCCCGTTAGGGCCTAACTCTGGCTCTCTGCTTTCATACAGGTTCAGGCCGATTTACGGCACAACAAGGACTAATTGTATGAGTCAGTGCGACAGAGGCGTCGTTGTTTACAAAGTGTGTGTGTGTGGAGAGAGAGAGAGAGAGAGCCTTACTGACAAACAGCTGTGTTTTCCATGTTAACCTGCAGGGAGTCTGACGGAGACGCGCTGTGTGAGCTGTGGACACTTGACCGTGAACAAGCAGAGCCCCATATGTGCTGCCCTTAAGGACAAAGGGTAAAAGTCAGCGCCTCTAAAATATACACAACCTAATAAATATGTAGAGTTTGTCGTACGGTGTCTTCAATTTGACCTCTGTCTGGTTCGTGTTCCAATGAAACGGCTTCTCTTCACGTGCAGCGCGCCTGGCCCAGATGTTGCTGATGCACAGATTCCAGTGGATAAACTGCCGAGGTGAGATTACTGTCAGTTGTTATTACAAACACAGAGGCTCAAGATATACTGAGCCTCTTGTAGTGCTTTTGTGTTGCACACTGTGCTAAGAGTTTCCCTCCATTAAACGGGCGAACTGCCTGATGTCTTGTACTCTCGGGTACACGTTTGACAGATCCCACCGAGGGCCGTCTCTCGCCTCAATTTGCATCTGCGTTGCAACGAGGGGTTTTGGCATTTGCCGAGTCGATTTGCACCACTCTATGCCCGACGATTTTACATGCCTATGTTTTGTTTCATTCATTTCCTTGCTTTAATGATGTCTTGCTTAAACAATAAGCTTAGTCAAGACACCACTATTATCACCCAACAAAAGCTGGCACCTTCTATGCATGAAGATTAAAGCAGTTTGCAATCCAGTCATGATCAGTTTATGGAGATTTTGAGCAGGCACATAAATGTGCAGTTACACGTGAAGAAGTTAGAATTGGCAATACGGTGAGAGAGAGACGCACGCTGTATATTACAAGTCATTCACTCAGGGCCTCCACTTGGGGGCAGTGGTGAGCTGTGTGAGTCACACGCAAACATATCTGTGAGAACAGCAACAAGGAACAGTTTAAGACCTATAGGAAAGAGAGTTGCCTGAACTCTGTCTGTTTCTTTCTTCACATCTTCTTGAGCTTGTTTTTCGTCGCACAGTGACATCTTTTGCTCTTCGTTCATCTCTGGCCTCACAGTCTTTGAAATGAGGCCTGTGTCCGTCTTTCTTTTGTGCTACGGCCAACTTCTCACTTTAAAATGAAACGTGACATATTAAACATCTCAGAACTATTTGGTGCTGCTGCATCAAGGTGTGACCAAAGTGACTGCCACGGTCTGCTGAGGCCCAACGTGGTGTTTTTTGGAGAAACTCTGGACTCCCATATCCTGACCAAGGTGGAGAAAGAGATGGAGACGTGTGACCTTTGTCTGGTGGTGAGTTATCCTCATTTTCACGTTAGATATGCAATCATATTTTTATTTTTCTTATTGCCTTGAGGCTGAAAAAACATCACTGTACTGATCTTTTTAAGTTGATCCTCATGTGCTCCTTGTAGGTTGGGACTTCCTCAATTGTTTACCCAGCAGCCATGTTTGGCCCCCAGATTGCATCCAGGGGCGTTCCGGTGGCAGAATTTAACACAAACACTACGCCCAAATCTGAGTACTTCACGTAAGTCACACAGACATGTGGAGTGTGTTGAAAAAGACACAAATGTGCATGACAGCATGAAAATATGTGAAGGAAAAGCAAAAACAGTCGAATAGTAATGATGCATTCTATAGTGTGATTTAGTGCCACCTACTGGCAGCATGGGGGGCAGCCTCCACACTTATGAAGTTTCTGTAATGAATGACTCTCTCTGCCACCTTAGTGGGAGACACCCCCCCCCCCCCCCCCCCCCCCCCCCACCCCCGCTGACCTAAAATTTGTTTTGTTTTTTCTTCTGTCTGTGTGTGTGTATGATGTTGCACAGGCATCATTTCCAGGGTCCATGTGGAACAACACTGCCTCTGGCTTTGGCACAACATGAGTCGGAGGTTATTTAAAAGGGAACTGTTATTTAAGAGGGGAGGAACTGAACCGACAACCAGAAGCTTCTTCCATAGACAAATGTCATACAAGCCTGAGGAGGAGGTCGCAATAATCTTCATCTATTCATTCATTTATTCCAAATATATTTGCCTTAAATGACTATTGCTGTTTATGTTTGTAAGAGGGAGAGGTGTATAGAAAAGCGCTTTTTAAGGCTTCTACTTGAATATACAGCTTACTAAACTGGAAATGGGATATTGTATGTATTTGTTACCTAGATTAAGGCAAAAACTATGCAGCATGGTAAACAAAGGGAATGCACTATGTATGTAGGTATTTGCATAGGAAAACCTCTCAAATCAGTTGGTACTGTTGTCTTTTTCCTTATCTTTCATATGACATGCTTCATATTGAGATATACTGTGCTCTGATGCTATGCTGTAGATCAGACTGTGTTTCTCTTGACAAAACAAAACAAAGCATGTCTCTCTTTTTTTTTTTTTTTTTTTTTTTTTTTTCTCGCCTCAGAATGAACAGATGTACAGAGCACAACATAATCTTTGTGCCTTTCAAAACTGTTTACACAACCTTGACCAAATGCTCGCTCCAAACCTCAAGTGCAAATTGACCGACGTTACAGAGATTCAACCGTGTCCAAAGGACAGAGGAGGTCCGGAGTGGGGAACTTGTCTTTATGACATTAGTAAAGTTACATGTCATGATGCCTTTATACAAACTTTAATGTCTACTTTCCTACAACAAATATATATATGTGTGTGTGTGTTTAAATGAGCTTAATGGAAATTATCTGAAGATAAAAGAAATGATATCTTGGAATAACTCTAACTTTGAACCCATCAACATCCTGCACAATTTCTTAAGATGTTTTCTAATAAAACTACCAATGTAGTTATACTGCAGATGATTAATAAAAGCCTAAATGTACATACTCTGTTTAAATGTCTTATTGTAACACAGTGGAGAGAATTGTACAGTTCAGTGTGTGCCTTAAATGAACAGTAGGTGTCAGCATGCATCCAAAACATTGCTTACATATATAAATGTGTGCATGAAAGGGACACAACCTTGTATCTACTTGGATTGTGATTTTAGTATGCATGAGTGAGAGGAAATGCAGACTTAAGTACCCCTGAGGCCATCGGTGAACTCTGTGAGTTGTTACGGCTGAGCCGAGCCGAGCCAAGGAAAAAGTTACCGGCCTCAAATGCGATGCTGTTGAAAACTGGAAACAGGCTGAAGTTGGTAGAAGTCTTTCAAAGGAAGAGGCGTCTGTTCTCCCAGTTCATCTCTTACTGAGGTCTTGCTACGTATGTCTCTAAGATAATATCACTTAACTTGATTGTTTTTGCCATGATTTTTTGGGTCAGATTTGTACATTTTGTTGAGAATTGTCAACGACCAATCTTAAAAACCTCTTAGATCTATGCTATTACTGACAACTTGTGACCCCTGTTAAGCAGTTGTCTGTTTCTGCTGTAAATAGTTAACCCCAAATAACAATTGTTTGCTGAATGGAATATAAACTTGTGATCAAACTATCGTACAATCTAAAATTGACATTTATTTGTATCAGCCAGAGCATTTTTTTAAAACAAACATGGTATGGGTCTCTATAAATACTGAAATCTATTTATATGACTGATGTGATGATTATTTTTCTCATGCGGTGTAACCATTGGCTACACAAAGGTGACAGTATGAACAAAATGTTTAAATATGTACACCATGTTTTAAATGCAACCTTTTTATGCCAATTTTCTTATTTTGCCCTGTCTTCAGCCCTTCTACGGTGCAGTTCTCCAGATGCCATCATGATAAGGATAGAAATAATATCTTAAATTTACTACAAGAGAAACTTGGTGATCTTTGCATTATATGGAAAAAAAACTATATGCATATATTAGCAATGGCAATCAGTCAAAGGGAGTTAAATATCTCACATGTACAAACACGTAAATATGATATCACCAAATATCTATTCTTCTTTGTATAATTTTGCAGAACTTTAGCTTCATCTTGCAATGCTGTGTGGATCCCAGCTGGTTCAAAAATACACATACATCCTACTCACAAATCAGGCTCCTAAATGAACTAATGTTGATTGACTCACTGGACTAACATGATTAAGTCATTCAGTGGAAATGAGATGGAAAGAGGGCTTGGAGTCATTTAAATGATGTAATTGTAGTTCTAAAGGGAGACTGCATACACATTCACTTTGTCGCTCCCAAGAGAGCAATACAATGAATGTGTGTGAGGAAAGGTAGGGAGAATAGATGGGCCCAAAAAAACTATAGAAGTAATAGTAGTAGGCACATAATCCTTTATTGGTGTCTCTGGGGAGTCCCTCAGAGCTGGTTTTAGGACCGCTGTAGTTCTAGCACTTAAAATGTTTATTCCACTTAGCATTGCAGCTCAACAAATAGCTGCTCTAAATCCCCCAGCACTATTTCTTCTGAAGTCTTCTGCCTTCACTGCTCCTGCTCCTCAACAATTGCTGTCTCTGCTTAATGATTAGCTTTTAAATATTTCATTTTTCCATACAGTATCCTCATCTGTTTATGTATACCATCATGACCACTGACCTGATAACATTTTCTCATTTACTTCTCTATAGTTGCTGCTTCCTTTTAAATGGCCGAGTCCTATTTATCACCAGTAGAAAAATAACACAAAGAGCCACTTACGAGCAATCTCTTCAGTCTGATACAGTCATTGCTGCAGTTGGTTTGAACAAACACAGAGAGCTGACATTTCTGCTCCCGAGTCCTGCTGCTCATTCATGATTTGAGTGCAGAGGTAGGAAATGGTGGAAGTGAAAAGGTTCTTGTGTGACCCAGAAGCCTTGGGGTTAATAGACTTATCATCATTGGTGACAGCTCTACAAATATCTGTCCATCTCTTTGAATGAGGAGCTATATTGACCCAGAGATGGCATCTGTTTGTGGTTTTAATGCAAGTGTCTGTGTGTGGTTGACTGTGTGACTTATTTTTCTTGGAGTCTCTGTGTTTGGAGAGCAATATTTGATAGCCAGCTGGATGGTTGTGTGTTTGTGTGCACGTGTACATGCATCATGGGAAAGACTCTTTAGTGTGTGTGTGTGTGTGTGTGTGTGTGTGTGTGTGTGTGTGTGTGTGTGTGTGTGTGTGTGTGTGTGTGTGTGTGTGTGAGTGAGTGTTTGTGCTTCGTAGTGTTTTCGTGTGAATGTTCTTTCTGTATGCAGACTGGCAGGAGTGTCAGACCAAACCAGGTCAAGCTTGGTGAGGAACCGTGAACATAACACAGATACATACTGTTGCTTTACAGTTACACACAGCCTGTCCATTTGCATTAGGTATGGTGAGGCTTATTCTGCCATTTCAGGAGAACAGTGTCTTTGTTCCGAGAACAGAGGCGTTTCATCCAAGTACACATTGTCTTATTAAAAGCTTGGAAAAAAAACTGGAGAAAGAAAGAAATATTGAACATTTGATAACACATAGGGTATAAAGCTAAAATAGCGTTTTAAAAACAAGAGGCTAAGATTAGTCACATTTTTTAAAATGTTTTTGGCTATTTGTCTGCTTTTATTTGACAAAGTAAAGCTGTGATAACATTTTGAAAGTTTGTTAACAATTATGTGGTTCAATTTTTTGACACAATATTAATTGCGAATTTGGCGTTCCACATGTATGTAAAAAGAGTAAGACCATGACTCTTTTTTATATTCTGTTTATACTGTAGACATTATTATTATTATATATGTGTGAGGAATGTTAGTGCTCGTTTTTATTAGTTGGATCAGAGTGTCTTTTTGAAAAATGTGCCATGTCATGGAGTAGATTATTGGGGGGGGGAAAAAAGCTTTCTACCAAAATGTCCCAAAATTCAACACCAGTCTTGACTGTTTTGACGGAAAAAGTTGCTCAATGATCTAATTTTGTCTATTATATTTATTTCAGATAAATAGAGTGCTTTAAACATAGGTCAAAAGGTTGAGTTTCACTATGATTTAGGTTTAACATGCATCCAAATGGCCAGGTGCAGTCAAATAACAGGTGGTTAAGTGTTAAAGAATAAGTCTAATTTTTTTGTCAGTTTTAACGCCTAATTGTTTTTGCTGGACCTAAATCTTTTCATAATAGGAATGGAGTATATCACAACCCATTAAACACTGATCATGTTTTGACATTTCATTTTTAGATCCTGAGATTCAATTTGTGATTTTCATTGTTTTTATTTCTGAACATTTAAAATTTGTGTTGGATTAAACCCAAATGAGCCATAGTGATCCGTTAAAAGGTGTTTCAATTAAATGATCAGCTTCTCACATTGATTACATTTCAAAATAAACATACACTATAACCTTGGTTTGTTTTTAAAAGGAAAACAGAATGACAGAGGCCTATGAAGACGGTATTTACTATTTATAGCAACTGTTGATTTGCAACACTCGGCTGAGGACTAGGGCTTCTGTCATGCTTGCAAACTCATGCGCAGTCACACACAAACCAACACACCACATAAACACAGTGCTACCAACGCATACTAATCTCACCATGGCCTCCACTCACTAACCTTTCCCTGAACTCTGGTTTTAACAGACTTGACTTTGATAACAAAGGTTTACAGTTAATCTCTGCATTCCATGGAAACTATATTTATTTGAAAGGATCATGTCACTAATCACCCTTCCGCCCCCCCATCCCCCTTTTGGAAAAAAAACCCCATAAATAAATTGTAAGTTTATTTATGGTCTTCTGAGAAGAAAGATTTCATAAGCTGACCTACGTGTCTCTTGCTTCTAGGTAGCCTGATAATTAGGGAGCTGTTATTTGAAAAAAAAGCTTTGCTAGGGTCTCAGGTGTGAGCTAATCTGCTTTGACTCGGCTCTAATTAGGATCAAGACAAACAGCCAATTTCTCCTGGTTATTGATCGGCATCCTCACCTCACCCAAAGAACTATTGCTAACTTTCTCCTATGCCTTAACACAGCCTTTTCTGTTTGTGATGGCTTCATTGGCCATTACTCTCCAACTGACGACACTCACAACATTCATCGTATATCTGCATGCAAGTCAGACAAGCGTGTCTAATTGTCTTGGTTTATCTGTTTTGGTCTCCACCAACCCCAATGAAAAAAATCTGGACCCTAAAGGAACAATGTTTCAGTGATATCTGACAGTGAACTTATCTTTTACCCTCCCCCCTCAAGCTGTGTTTTTCAACACAGCTTGACCAGGGCAGCTCAGTCTGTAGGGACTTGGGTTGGGAATTGGAGGGTTGGTTATTCAAGTCCTGGTGTGGGCCAACACTGGAAATTAGCCTGCCAATGTGCCCTTAAGCAAGACACTAAACCCCACTTAGCCCCCTCACTCTGACACCTACTTTTAGGTTAAATATAATCTACCGGTAATCAAAAACTCCAGGCAAGCCTCTGCACCATTAAACGTGACTTAAAAACTGCATACTAATGGTGATCAAAGTTGTAATTAATCATGATTTCAATTGAGTTTAAATTCAGATCCATGACACCCTCGTTTACACCTCTCTCTCGCTCTCTCTCTGATTGTGTTACTTTGCGTCTCTCTCTCTCTTTCTCACCTTCCCCCCGAGCTGCACAGTGAACACTTCTAGTGCTAATATTTAGTGGTTCACGTGATACTTTTGCAGACGGCCTCTGTGGGAGGAGACACAGCACATGGAACAGACACAAACACACACATACTCTCACACACTCAAACATTGCCTCTCCCAGATTACTTGAACTATCAGAGGCTTTAAGAGGCTTTCACAATGGGAGGGTGCTGCACTCGAATCTCATGCACCTGATGGCTATTGATCCATTATAAGCTTGCACCCCGACACACACATGCGCAACAGGCATGGTGGTTACTTCTTGTCGTTATAAACAAGAGTCTTCATTTTCCAATGTTAAATATCAAAGGTTCTATACTACATTTGTTTGTTCCTTTACCCCACAGGTTTAAAGTACGATAGTTTTTATCACAAGATGAAGCATGTTTTAACTGTAATAAAGATGGATAAATACACTGCAGGCTCCCATCATGGTCTGCTGCTGAAATAGATGTGTCCATACTGTGTATACTCTGGCAGTGGGGCTTATTAGCAATGCTGATGTGAGTGGAAGATTAGAGGGGTGGTGTTGTCTGTAATGGAGATGCTGAGCGAGTCCCAGGGATGTGTAGGTTGATAAGCAAAAGGTTGCAATCAGCCAGCTGTCATGTGGGAAAACAGGATCATATCATGTATAGTATCCAGGGAAAGAAAGGTTCTGCATCAGGAATACATTAGATGGTTAGTCTTTCAGCTTTATTTCGAACCAATCATACATCACAATCAACATGTCATATTCTCTTTTTTTGCCTGTATAAGTCAGTGGTGAGCAAGGATACTTTGAGAAGAAAATAACATGTGAAAATGTCACTTTAGCTTATTGTTGGAGACCTTAAGTGTAAGATGATTAAAGAATATGAATTACAAAATAAGGCACCACAGATCAGAGGTAGGTTAATGTAGAGCCTTTCTTAAACTATATACAGCACATCAATTATCTTCTGATGAACTCGAACCAACAATTAAGATTGAAAGCCAATCATATGTCTCATGAATCTTGTAATTCTTAAATATTTTTGATTCCAGAAACAACATGGCAGAATATCTCAATCAATATCAAGCCTTCAACAGACATAACATGGCATCCTGAACTGTCTTTTCTTCTACATACCTTACCAGATTTTCGGACTGTTTTAGATCAAGAATTATTGAAATTAAAAAAATGCACTGTTTGATGGACTGTCAAATGCATCCACAGATATGACGTGGATTTATTTGATATCATAGCTCCCTATATTTATCTGTTGTGCGTGTAAATGTCTTAGGGTGCACAAACCAATCACTCTATATGCTGAAATAATAATAAGCTTGTGGATTTTTTTTTCCCGGAGTCCAGTTTTGACTTGGTAATTATGTGTATTCGGTTTTTTGGCCTTGACGAATGGAGTAGTGATAGGTCCTGCTCAAGGCTGGATTTTGACTCTTTTTTTTTTTACGTTTATGTGAAAAATATGTGACTTGTAGCCATATTTGATTAATATTATTCTCGTATTTCATAAGCAAAATAAAAAGAAACAGATTTATCACCAGGTTATGAAAGATTTGTTTGGATGCATATGAAGCTTGTTTTCTCCAAGGTTTCTCCATCTTTTGCAGTTATCAAACGTATCTGTTTCTCTGTGGAAATCCAACAGCAGCACACCTGATTCACAACTGTGAGAAAGGGTGTCTGTTTTTTTTTCTTAGCACATTTTAATTAAGGCTGACATTAGCTTATTCACAACATGCATTTTCATTGTCCCTTGGGTCTGGCTTGGCTCTTTTATTTGCTGGTGTTGAGCCAATGTGTCTGTGATTATAAGACCAGCAAACACATCTGGACACTGGTGGGACTCGCAGCTGCTGAGCCTCTTGGTTACAGATGATCAGTTGATGACAGCAAGTGTTAAGCATGGTTAAAGAGGAGGCAGTATCACTGGAGGTTTTCAACGTATGTGCTTTTTATTCTATGTTTTCCTCTTCCTGACAAAAAACTTCAAGATGAAAACAGATCTGCTGCTTGCTGAATAAAAGCCATGTTTGGGACTTGACCAAAGGCCCCGACATGAAGCAAGTTTAGTAGCAGGCTTCTCCAACAATCCTTTACAGTTGACATGTTACAGGCAAGACTGAATTGCTCCAGTGATCTCAAGCTGTTGAGTCATTAAGTTATTCACGTAACCATTTTGCAATGTACTGTACATTTATTGTATACATAATGAGATGTTTTACATGATTTCAGCTGCTCCTCTGGTTCATGTCTTTCAGTCTGAGAGGGCTTCATGTGTGATGAAAGACAGAAATAGAAAGTGAACATAGAGGAAGTGAAGATGATTTTCAGCGAGCAGCACAATTCTCTCTCCTTATCTGAATGCCCTTGACGTAAAGCTTCATGGCCTGAACTCCCATAAGACCTCTCTTTGTTCTTAGAAGACGACGGCTGGCTGAGTGTGACTTTGCACTTACACCTGAGACCATCAGCAGAGGAGGGAATGACACTTTTTTTTTTTCACTGTACATGCCCTACACTCACAAGCACTAATGTCCCTGTTCACAAACATACCGTGAAGTCCTCCTTGGAAAACGGCTCTCCTTCACACGCGTAAAGGAACAATCCTTCTTTCCAAATCGGCCTTAAAAAAGTCCCAAACCTGCATCCGCAGATGCATAAATGGCAGTTTGAATGTCAGATTTTGATCTTGTTTGATGCACGTCTGACATTTGCTTCAAAAGAATGTGCCGTGTCTGGCAAAATTGAAAAACCTCAGTCGCCATTGTTAAGATCAATTTAGCAGCTGCAACACAGGAAACATTGAAATATTGAATACTGTGATGACAAGAAATCAATGGCAGATTAAGTATACTCCGGTCCATATACTATAAGTAATGGCACTGTTTTGTTGGATTTGCAAATCAATTCTGTGACATGCTTGTTACAGCATTCCTGTACATTATCTCTGACAGGCAGACTATGGTGACACAGCAGTGTGTTTGTGTGTTGTTTGATAAAGTCCACTTTATCTTGTCTTTAAAAGACAAGAGTGAAAAAACACTATCTATCTGAAAGCAACATGTCCTACATCCTGTGCCCCACATCCTCCTCTCAGGGGAGCAGAGACAGATAACTTGGAGGAGTCAGACTGCTTGGCAGGAGAAAGGGGAGAGTAAAACTAACAATAGTAATATGAGTCCACTTTAAAGGGTTTGCATCATAAATGTTCAAAATGATGGCGTTCAATTTAGAAGTTGATTACATAATTAAATATTTGACTTAAAAATAGACATACAGAATGTAATTATCTTTTTTTAGTTAAATCAATTTATTGTCTTGTGTTTTTTCATTTTTTAGCTTTAACACAACTTCAAACTACATGAGCTTCTTTTTCTTGCTCCTGAAGAGTCATGTACAGCATAAAAAAATAAAAAATAAACACTTTTTTTCTCTCTCATATACAGACCCTGTCTTTGATGCTTCTCCACAGGCAGACAGATTTTTTTATGGAGCTTAGTTTTTTTTTGTTTTTTTTTGCTCTCTGAATTTGGTCGACTGCCAAATATAGTTCCCTTCTCTGTTTCTATTTCTACTACACTCCATCCATTCATCTCCCATTGTTTACCTGTCACATTGTATTAACCCTCATTCAAAAGTTGGGTTAGATCAATGAGCGCTGGAACACTCAAAGGCTAATAAGAGAGAGAGGGAAAGAGAGAGATATTGTGCAATTAGAGAGAGGGAACAGGAGGATCCATATACATGGTCAGACTGCTGGACTTTGGCTTGGGTGGCCCATCTGTCACTTGACTTAAACCCTTCCTGGCACTAACGGGTCATGGCAATAGCAGCCTGTGACGGATGACTAATGTTCCCCTAGTAATGAATGAATGATACACCACCCTCTGAATGCCAAGCGGGGTGCTGCAGGTGGTGATGAGGGTGGCTGCCTCTCTGGCAAACAGAAATCTTATGAGGATGATGAATGGCAAGCAGGCATGTTGGTATGCCATGTGTGTGCCAGGCAAACACAGTAGAGCTGCCAGAGAGGGAATGTCCTGAATCACAGTCTCAAAACATTTATATACAGTATTAACCATATCATATTTGAATATTCATTGCATTAGATAGATAGATAGATAGATACTTTATTGATCCCGAGGGAAATTCATTCTGCTTCGTTCCTCCTGTTGTGTGTGTAAGGGAAGGAGGCAGGAAGAGGAAAAGCAGAATTGAATATAAATATCAAATTACGCAGATAATGATGGAAACATGCCGTGTGTAGGTGGAAAGGAAAAGAACACATCGCCTTAATAGATGATGTATGTACTGTTCAGTCACAGAGGAGCTCTGCAGCTCACACTCAAATCGTCTTGACTGTGCGTTGAGTAGCTGAGACCTGTCTTATCTTCACCTCATAATGCGCAGGCGTGATCCTATCTGAGCCCCGCAAAAAAAAAAAAAAAAAAAAAAAAAAGCTTTTAGACGTCGTGTGAGCTGTTCTGCTTGAAACGGACGCGTAAATTTTGAAAGATTATTTTGCACCCGCAAGACAAAAAAAAAGAGAAATGAAGGTGGGTTTGGATGGTGTTTTTTCTAAACAGCGTACTTCAACCTGTGGATAGTGTGTGTGAAGCGCGTCTGTGGTCACCAGTTCCAGGCGATCCGGGACGCTCTGCCTCCAGTCTGCTGTGCTGTTTGTGCGCTTTTTTCCCCCCATCGTTTACTCCGGGATCCGGTGTGTTTCGTTTGACCCCAAGCTGTGAGCAGGTATTCAGTTTATGAATGGCACTGACATGGAGGAAGTACCGTTTCAGAAAGTCAAAACCAGGCGGAGGAGAAGTCACTGTCCACCGGTTATCCCTCTGACCACCATCGTGTGCGAGGACGAGTTCGACTGCAAGGAGCTCGAGTCTCTCTTCCAGAACTACAACCTGAAGCTGGAACAGACCTCCACTTTAAAAGCCCTGGCCGTGCTCATCGTCATGTCCTCCACATTGGCCGTGGTGGAGTTGCTATCCGTCCCCAGCCTCACCATCTCTAAGGGGTCCCATCCGGTGCACTGTGTAATCTTCGTGTCTCTCTTCATCGTAACTAACGTCAAGTACCTGCAGGTGACTCAGCTCCAGCAGATTGTCAACCTGACTCTGCTCTTCGGCTTCACCTTTTCCTTCCTCTGCTGCCCCTTCTCCCTGGGCGCGATGGGGGTGGACCCACCGACGTCCCCGGAGCAGGGCATGTGGCAGCTCATCCTGGTCACCTTCGTCGCCTATGTGCTCCTACCTGTGCGGACTCTGCTGGCGGTGGTGCTGGGAATAATGGTGTCCATCTCGCATCTGATTGTGACTGGCACCTCTGTCACGGTGAAGACACAGAAACTATGGAGAACGGTGCGTATGTGTGTTGTATACATGTTTCCCCTCACAGTCAAGATGCTTTTATTTATCACAATTGTAACTTGATTTACACGTATACTAACAATATGTTAAGTAATGTCATTGGCCCATGGAAAGAAACACATTATAGAGACTTCGGTTCAGCACCAAGGACAGCTCCCCGTGGTTAGACGCGATTTACTCAGGTTTTGTTCAAATTTGACAAGTGTTATTCTGCCAAGGACTGTTCTTGTGATAAAAAATGAAGATATGTAATGGAAAACACAACTAAAAAAAGAAGTTTTTAAATGAGCTGTTGGATTTTAACTTATAGAGGCATGTGGGGGACAAACTCGAAGTGAGTTATTTCTGCAACACTTTTTTCTCACCCAATTTAAACACATAGAACACCACAGATATCAATATCTCTACAGATGTATGTTGTAGTAGCCAATAAGTATTAGTTATAATGTATTGCATTTTATATACATGTGTGATTGTGTACCTGTAGCCCCCGAAAAAGAAAACAAAGATAGACAAATGAATGAGCATAGCAGTCTGCATGCCCATGTTTGTTTCCCTGTGGATGTGATTCAGTCCCCAAAGGAGCTGGCTGGGAATAAAGACGCAATGACATCCTGCTAACACAAGAAGTAGGGCAGGGCGCACACACACAAACACACATCACACTTTCCCTTCACTATATGCATCAGTTATAAAAAAAGAGGGCAGAGTCATGAATGCCATTCCCTGAGCTGAAATAGAAATTGGTACAGTGCTCTCTGTACATTTATATCTCTGTACCTTTTACTGTCACAGTGAAACACACACACACACACACACACACACACATTCATATTTCTGACTGTCATCAGGTGTGAGGAGGAAAGATATGTCACATCAGTCAAACCCTCCTCGGGTAATGGAACATTTCTGTCTCTGCCTCGGTGCAGCACATGATGTGAAGATTGTGCATTTTCTTGGAAATTGAGATGTGATCAGTTCATCATGGCCCTCCGACAATGACAGCATTTGCAGAGGAGATTGTTTTCCCTGTATGTAGGCTATGCAATACCTGCATAGCCATGTGAAGGACAGTGTTAGCTGTACTACCAGAGATAGCTAATCCATTAAGCTTAGAGATGAGCTGTGTGGCATGACCCTGTGCAGCCGAGGCTTGCACTAACCACCCACCTAGGTCCCAGGCACTCTGCCTGCAGAGCTGTTGGCTTTCATGGCCCAGTCTATATACCTTTTTCCTGAGGTAAGGGTGTTGGAGTATACAACTTGATAAATAAGTAATTTGTATATGCCAGCTCTTTGGAAAATATTTCACATTGTGCTATACAGTTTAAAGACAACATTTTTTACATTTTTTGAATAAATAATATATACCAGGTCTAATAAAGGTTTTTGGAGGGGTCAGATTTCGAAAAAAAAAAAAAAAAAAAAGAATTACCAAGGAGCTAGGCAATAACATTTTCTTTGTCAGACCTAAATAAAACTATGAATTTTAATGTGTTTACAGTGCACTGTTTTTAATCTCAGAAAGCAGTAGGTGGACGTGTTAGGAATCCTGAGGTTGCAATCAGCATCTTTTCTAAATTAGACATCTCTAAAAGCTTAACTAAAATAAGCATCTATCTGCATAACAAAAGACATAAATATTAAATGGCGTGCTGATAATATGACAAGTTTCAGACAATGTTCTTGCAAGTAAAGAGTCATAAACTCTGTGAGGTAACATTTAATGGAAGTGAAAAATACGTATTTTATCAGAAATGAGTTGGCACATGGCTCAGATTAATTGATAATGTACCTTATTAGGCCTCTGATCAAATGTACTTACTCTGTGTGGACCGTCTATATTTATGCTAAACTTAATTGATCCAAAATGAATGAGTCAAATGTTATTCTTGTGGCAATATTTTATGGCATGTTTAGATGAACAGATAACACTTTTCAATCAATTACATACAGAGCACACTCACATAACTATCTGCTTTTTTATGCTGCCCATGAAGACTATTCATGTAAAACAAAAGCTTGAATTGTGATCGAACAATACAGTGCTACAGTTATGCATTAAATACCTTTTGAAACATTTATTATTGTACATAATGAAAGTGAATTAAAAGTCTCTCTGACTGTGAAAAACTATATGGAGTTGTAAGAGAGAGTTCATTGCAGTGTGGTCAATCGTTTGCTTCTGAAGGCAGGAAAGCAGAGGACTGAGCGTTTTTACGCTACACCACTCTGATGTCCACTTTTAATAACTGAAGGCTGTAAAGTAACTTGAGCATCAACCGAACGTGTTAGAACTTGCCTGCTCTGATGCTGAGCACAAAGACAGACTGCTGCTGCCAGGAAGAAAAAAAAAGGATTTTCAAGGCAATCCATTATTCATTGCACTGGGAAACCTGTCTGTCTGTGGCAATGGACGTTTGTTAAATGTGAGAAGTGGTGTGCATATCATATGAACCTTTGATGGTATATTTATGGTTCTCATGAATGTACTGAAGTTACTCTTCATTTCTAGAGTTGAAGTGAAATTTCATATGGCTTCTCTAGGGGTCAAATGTGCTCAATACGTGACTCCACTTGTGACACTCATGATGAATGGCCAAGGATAAGAAGAAAATAAATTCCTTTATTCCGAAGAATAAATAATTACTGCACACGATGACAGCCTGCTAGTGTTCAGCTTAGAGGTGAACACAGGACCTTGTTTGGTTTGTGTAAAAAGTCACAGCCAGACAACTTCAGTGAAGTAGAAAAAAAAAACTCTTCCCTTTGTGTCCTGCACAAGGTTAAAACAGTCATGCTGCTGTGCATCTGCTGTGATGGATGAATTGGAGCACAGATCCTCAGATATTTTTGTCACACTCAGAAATACAAAAAGATATTAGGATCCACCTCCTCATCCATCTGTCATACAGGAGAGCGTTTGTTGTTGGCTTAGCCTGAGTTTGTATTGAATGAAGTGAAATCTGTGAAAACTGTGCAGTGTATACCCTGAATGTAATGGTAAACCATTGAAGAAAGGTATGTTTTTAATTGTTCTTAAATTCACTAAAACATAATTAAACCCAGTGAGATAAACAGATACACGTACAAAACAATAAAACACACACAACGCATAACATAGGGACACATGACAGAGCCATATGACATGTCATATTCATCAAACTGATGATATATACACATATAATACAAACAAAATGTAACACTAAGTTAAAAAAAAAAAGATCACTTGGAACTAAAACATTTTCAAAGTTACCTACCACAAATTTAGAAAACCTATCTAATGCTACTTTAACTTCCCTATGGAGTATTTAAACCACAGGGTTGGCCCTTAGCATTGGGGGTGAATGTCCTTTATGCAATATCCACGCATGTGTACATGCATATATCAGTCTTATAGAGTACACATTATCCCCCTTTTCCACCATTTCAGACAGTCCCCTGTGGGCTAAATGTGTGCTGAGCTTTGGTCAAAATATAACATGAATCAAGCAGCAGAGGATGTTTGTGACCCCGTATAAACCAGCTCTCTCAGAACGCTCCGTTTTGGTGTGTGTGTCTCTATAAATGCAATGAGCCCCCCTCAGTTTTCAATAGTAGATATCACTCCTTTGTCATACAGGACAGACCTTTACCTTTGATGTCACAAGTTGAGAAAATTTGAAACAGAGCATTTTTTTCTCTGTGTTGTAAGACTTGTGCAGACCACAAACAAAGGATTGGATAGATTTATTGGTCAGTAGACACTCAGGTTACCCAAATAAATGTTCAAAAACGCTGTCAAACTGGATGTGTTCCCTTTAACATAATCCAGAGAGCATACTGTGCACCATTAGGGACATACACATTTAAAAACATGGAAAATCCCATCATATCCATAAAGCACATTAAAACAACAAACGTTTACAAAAGTGTTTTACAATAAAACAATGTCGTTCTTAAAACAACATGACAATGTGATTACAAGGTAACATTTACTTTGCATTTATTTAAGCTGTTTGTTTCTTTGTCTTTGCAGTTGGTTGCGAACACAGTGCTGTTTACCAGTGTCAACCTGTCAGGCCTGTTTGTGCGCATCCTTACAGAACGAGCCCAGAGGAAGGCCTTCCTGCAGGCACGCAACTGCATCGAAGAGAGACTGCGCATGGAGGACGAGAACGAGAAACAGGTAGAGGCACCTGTGCTGAGACGATTTGAAAATGAAATGTGTGTCCCTTTTATTCTCTTCTCCACCCCCAACCCTTTTTTGCAGTGAGTCATTTCAACACATTATTCATTTCTGATATATTTTATGCCTTTTATGTTTCACACATTTATTATCCCCACTACCACGTTGTCCTGCGATAACTTTCTGTTTTCGACTGTGTTCATGTGAATTTTAACTTCTTTTATCCCTCTCTTTTAACACACGCACATACAAACATGCAGGAGCGCCTGCTAATGAGTCTGTTGCCCAGGAACGTAGCTATGGAGATGAAAGAGGATTTCCTGAAGCCCCCAGAAAGGATCTTTCACAAAATCTACATCCAGCGCCATGACAATGTCAGGTAGGATCCTCAAATCAATACAACACAAAACAAATAAAGACCAGCTCCAGTGATATTTAAATCTCTTGCATTTGGAGATTTTTTCCTCATTAAAAAGTGGCATAAACACTATTTCCCTACATTACAGTGCTTAAGAGGAACACACTTCTACTTGACAACTTCTTTGGAACACTTAGGGCTTCACAATCTTCAGATCTCAGTGTCATGAAATGGTTCTAAAACAAGGCTGAGTGCTTTCGAGGAAGTTCTGTTTCAGTTATTATCCTCCTTCTGTTCTTCTGGTCGTCCTCTCCTCTACCTCACAGACAATTTTTGAGTCAACCCTTCTTCCAGCAAACAAACCAAGGTTTAATCTGGGTTTTTTTTTTCAGTGTTTATGGATACAGCTGTCCTTCAGTGTTTGAACACAATAATGGCTTGATGCAGTTTATTTGATTTGGGATGCTACGGTATAATAAATTCTGCATGAAAGTATTGGGATTATTTTTTGTATTACTATGTGAATTGTAACCGAGGGACTGCAGATGTAAACTAGCTCTGAGCTAACTCTGGTGCAATACATCAAATGGCAACATTTATATTTAATATTGCACATGGTCCCTTTACAAATAAAGTTAATAATAAATAATAATAATTTAACCAGAAGAACAATAACAATACTACACCTGCAACCACAGTACAAGTTAAAGTCTGACATTCTGAATGATAGTATCAAATTATTCAAAAGGTAAAGCAGTTATTATTTTAAATGGGTGGTTAACTCGTATTTTCTCAACCTAATACATGTTTAGGTTACCTTTTGTATATAAAATGTGAATCTCTAAAGTGAAGCTGTAATATAAGTGAAGTGGAGTAAAAAGTACAGTATTTCCCTCTGTAGTCATTTAGAGATGCTTCATGAAATGTAAACACACAGATAAATCTTAAGTAACACTGAATTGTTCTTATTTGCAGTTATTGAGTAATTGCTCTTGTTTACAATGTGCACATGGGTCATGAACTTTGACCCCTGACACCTGCTGCTTGAGTTGGCTGGGATTGACCTTTATCCCTTTATCTGCAAACAGTGTGCTTATAACGCATGATGATCAGTTGTCCATTTTTTGCAATTCATAATTCAATAGGTTACAGTTTCACTTCTTATGATTAGCTGTAGCTATGTTTCTGACTGCGTTATTCCTGTCATCACGGTCCTCAACATTTTAGTCATTATTTTCCATATCTTCTCCTCTTCATTCCTTTCTCTTCCTCTTCTTCTGTGTTTTCCTAGTAGCAGGGAGGCTTGAGGAGCAGCGCTTGCTCAGCCCCGGGATTAAGTTGCTACAGGGGATTAAATGCAATCGAGACTAAATTCTTGTTGCATAATCTTCTGTGTGTGTGTGTGTGTGTGTGTGTGTGTGTGTGTGTGTGTGTGTGTGTGTGTGTGTGTGTGTGTGTGCCCGCTGTGGTTAAATATGGAAACATCTCAGTGGAGCTGTGCTGATTGCTTTTGTGCCCTAAACTGCTTCAGATAGCGCCACCCTTTAAGAGTGATCTGCAATGGGTGCAGACATGATTCAAGTGATTTAGGTGGAGGGTAATTAAAAAGTAAACAGTGCACAGCACAAACAACTGAGTTTTCTTCATTATTTTCTGAGACTGTGGGCAGTCTTTGATCGAATTCAATTCCAGCCAGGGAGATAATGTAGTGATTACAACAACAACAAGAAAATCAAGAATGACTGTGAACTTACAAAGATTCGGTTGTTTAAACATAGTATTAGGAAAATGTATCCCCTTATTATTATAAAAGGTAACTGATTTTAGTTGTTGAAACAATAGACCTAAGGAATTTAAAGTAGCCGATGGGGAGATTCCACTGGCAGTGGTCTGATTTATAAAACCAGATAGGATTATGGTGTCAAGCTGCCTTGGAAACAAGAACATTTTGTAAATGATGGTGCCATAAAGAGTTAACTGACATAAAAGCTATGTTTTCTTTTAGGCGGGGCCTCCTGTGATTGACAAGTTGCAACCATAGTTACCTGTCATCCAGGATAGAGGCGTAGCAATGCCACTCCAAACATGGTCCCTTTTGGTTCCACAGGAAAGAAGTGGAAGCTAGTCTTGTTGGCTACTTCTGTGAACTCGACGTCACTGCAAATGAGGGAAACCTCAGTGTCTTTCAAGATAAAATAAAGGTTTTAAATTGTACTTCTTTGCATCACTTTAACGGCTGCTGTGTTCTTTGGACATCAGTCATCAGTTTGAGTTCTGGCCACCTTTGATGCTCCCCTCTTTCTCTTCCCTCTCTAACTTCAGCTGTCCAATGAACAAAGGCCAAAATGTTCAAAATATAATAAGGAAGTTACCGGCAAAATAATTTAATAAATTTCCCCATAACAGTTATTGTAGAAAAGACTGATTTCACTGAGAAGAAATAAAAACTGTAATTCACATCGATCTGTTGATAGGTTGACCTACTCTGCCAGCAACATTATTAGAAGTTTAGTCTTCTAAAATATTGCTTTAAGCATCTTACACAATCCTTGGTGCTACCCGGCTTTATTGACCCGGCGTCAGCACATACACCACCTACGTACTGTAGCTCCAGAGGGGCCCATCCAAAGTTAACCCTTGAGTTGGCACGTGGCTCATTTGTCTTCCAGTGTGTAATTAAATCAAAATCACATCTCCCAAAATAGCTCCAGTAATACCTTCCACAGAGAGACACAGGATCTGAGCATAAATGGGGGAATAACCTTTCATGAATATGTGCCTTCAGAGAAGAAATAATGGATGAGGCTGAGGGGGAGGATGACACGATTAGATATTAGGGATGTCTGAGTTACCAGGGGAAATATTGTGTTTGTATTACATTGCTTATTCATTAGAAGTGTAGAGCTGCAGAGGATGAGTTGGGGATGAGGTCCTGACCTTGAGCAGTGAATCTAGTTCAGTACAGTTAAACAGCTGGAGCCCGAGTCACTTCCAGCTGTTGCCAGAAAGCTGCAGAGTTCGTTTTGACAGTTTTGCTGCAAGACATTCAATGTCTCTTACAGATGTGTCCAGTCTGAGATTTCTGGGCTCCCCAGAACTCCAACTCATCATGACATGATGCCCTTCTACATGGACTTAATCATTTGTATGAAAAAACAGAAACAACTATGTAAAACATCTACAGTATGTCAACTACAGTGACTGTACATTTCAAGTTATACATTTTCAAACACAATTAGAATAATGATATGAAAACATATCTTAAAAGTACCGGTAATAGTATGTGGTTGAATGCACCAGTTGTTTTGGGTGTTAACTGCTAGCTCAGCTTCAGACACTTTTTTTCCCTTTTTTATTCATCATAGCTGTCCCAACAGTTAGTTAAGAGAAACTAACCTTCTGTTTTTCAACCCCAGATGTTCCTTTTTTATTTGATAAGTAGAGTGTATGAGCTAAATATACAAATGTTCACATGGACCTCAAGCATAATGTGCCCCTGCAGAGCAAAGCTTTTTACCTTAGCTGTGCTTTTTAATAACACTGAATCCACAATAAATACAGATAAAATATACAATATTTCTAATAATATTAGAAGATTTGCATTATTGATCCCCGAAGGGGAAATTCTGTTTTTAGTATTACATGATCAATCCAAAATAGTGTCTTTGGTGAGTTATCCAAGGAATAAGAAAACTAGTTACATTTCTCTGAATTTTTTCAAACCAAGCCACTCTTTAGCGGTTCAGTGGTGTGATTTCTGACCAGGCACAGGCCTCATGCTCCATGCTTGCTTCACGTGAAAGTCAAGGCTATGCTTGCGGTCTGCATGAGGTAAACACTGACCAAAAATAACTGAGTGTTCTGAGGTTCAGGTGAGGTCATGAGACAGCAGAGTGCTTGCACTCAGTGGGATGCTCTCTGCAGCACATAACAACAGTTTTTTTTACTTCATTCAAATGCCTCAGACTTACTTTCTTTTGACTTAAATGAAGAAAATAAAAGAATAAAAATGTATAGGTTGTGGGGAATTGTCTGCATAAATCCTCTTAAAAGATTCTCTAAAAGTTAATCAAGCCGAAGGTTACAGCATTACTGCAGTATTTCACATTTAACTGGAGTCTGTGTGCATGTGCAGTAAGCATCATTTTAAAACGTGCGTAGCATATCATTACATCAGACAGTGACAGATTGCGCGTAAGTCACTACACGTAGAGATGAGAGAGTAACTGTGAACTCTGTAATAATTAGCAGTGTTTTCACAAGCTAAACAGTTGTCTTGTGAGAAGATGAAATTAGGAAGGCTTAAGTGTAGTCTGAGAAGCAGTTGTGTTGACTGTGTGGAAGGAGAGCTAAAGTACATAAGCTGTGATTTGATGAGTCGATAACAGACAGGTGTGGAGATGAGCCAGGTTTCAGATCAGGTCGCCACGCCCACAAGACGCACAGACACAGACACACAGACAGTCAAGAGAGGAGGAGAAAACAAAGCCCTGACAGTTGGTTACTTCTATTTTTGTTGGACCAATCTCCCTGTTGAATCCCTATACACATTTCAAGATGGCTTTTAAATGAATGCTTCAGATGAGACATTGAAATTCATTTTACTATTTGTTTGCCTGCGCTAACAGTTTGACCTGTAATAGGAACTACTGTGTCCTAACACCCCTGCTTTTTAGTACATATTACAGCTGTATAAATAGTGCAACAATAGCTGCCTGGAGCTTACATTATGAAAACCAAGGAATTGATCATTGATTTAAGGAAGAATTGCAGTCAAGCTGAAGCCAGCATTATCCATGGTAAAAATGTTCAAATAGTTAACACGTACAAATACCTTGGAAAATGGGTTGTCTGTGAAGGACAAGAACAGTCTGATCCTCATCGTAAAAGTCCAGCTAAAAGACTTGAGCTCCATGTGGAAGGAACGTGTGGTCCAGAATGTCAAAGTGATAATAAATCAACCTGGACACATTTTTTCACCTCTCTTTTATTAAAAGCCCTTTGGACGGCGCTGTCTTGTTCCTCCAAGGAGTACAAACAGATACTCTCTTGAATGCTTAACATCTGTAATTGATTCATGGTTAGTTGCTGTACACATAGGTAACCTGTAAGGTTACCTTTTTTTAAAGTACTCATTTAGTTATATATTTATTAGAGGTCACATACTGTGCAAAATCCACTTTATATAATAGTACATTAGATTTATATAGCACTTTTCTAAATACTTAAAGACGCTTTGACAGGACATGATGAAGTGGAAAGGACTGCGTACTGAACCTTGGGGAATACCGTGGGAGAGAGGAGCAGTGGGTGATTTGCAGTGGTTTATGCTGACTAACTGGTTTCTCTCAGAGCGGTATGATCTGAGCCAGGAGAGCACATTGCCTGTGATGTTGAAAGTGGTTTCAAGGCGGGAGAAAAGGATGGAACGGTTGATGGTGTCAAATGCTGCACTTATAGGTCCAGTTGGATGAGGATGTTGAGGTTTCCGTTGTCAGAGGATAGGCGAAGGTTGTTACTGATTTTTAGGAGAGCTGTTTTGGTGCTGTGGTGGAAACAGAAACCAGATTGGAATGATTCACTTAACCATGTTTTTCTAACACTAATATGTGTCCCTAGTTTGTCGACAAACCCCCTAATTATGAGAAAAGTCCATCCTCTCTGACTTTTACTTTCTCCATTTTCCAGAAAACATGTGCTCAAAGAGGCCGTTTCCTTTGTGAAATCACAAAGGGCAGTAACCCCTCCGACAGGTGGGCGACTCTCCCACAGCTAGGTGTTTGTTTTGCTCTCTGAGTCTGCCATCTTGCGGTAAACAATAGGGCATAGTGCAAAGCCAAGCCATCCGGGCCCATCAAGAGGGCTCTGGTGGAACACAGCTCACTTGCATTTAAAGCTACAGACACAGAAACAGCCAGTTCTGAGCAGGGTGAAATAGGCCTATAGGGGTATGTAGGCTTGATAAAATATCAGATCAGAATGGATTTTTTCCAAGAAACTTCACAGAAATGTTCTGGGGAGCTCTGAGTCTTATTCAAACTTGTTGAAAAGGGGCATGGTATGTAACCGTTGAATACATTTCTGGATTTGTTATATATTATGTATATATTATCATGTTATTTGGTGGCCTGTTCGTCTCCTGATTTGTTGTTACTGGCATTTTAATGTAATTGTCGAATGCTTTTGTGGCTGTGTTTGTTTCCTTGACATAGTCTTGAATTGCCCCTCTAGGATAAATAAAGTTGTCTGATTCTTAAATCTGAGTTGTACCTCATTGTTGCAGCAAATTAAAACACAAGGGTGATGAACAAAAGGATAAGAACCATTTAGGGGACATATTTGTGGAAACTGTCAAAGATTCAGGCATTGGGTTGGAGGGTATTTACCATGTAAGTATGTAAGTGTTAGACACATGAGAGCTTTTATTCCCTCTGAAAGGTGATGAGAGAACTTGCAAGCTAGGCTAATTTAGCTAGGAACCAGAAACTGAGCTTTCAGATCTCTCGTTTTCCTCCCTCTTTAGACAGATTTCAATTTGCTCTAATTCATGCCAAAACTAAACTTGAAACCTAGAAGCTTGTTTGACTAGGCCAGCCAGCTGAATTTTAGAGGCCTATCTTGTTCATGCAAAATGAAAAAAATGACCTGATGTAACTGCTAATCACTTTTCTGATTCATAAACACCAACCCGTGTGTTGTCAATTAAAGTAAGTATATTTCCTTGATGGTAATTATTACTGTTACCACATCAGTACTAAAAACAAACACCAAGGACATGTACAATGCTTTCTCTGATTTTTATTTAAAATCTAAAGCCCTTTGAATCTCACATACAAGTTCACCTGGAGATGGTAACAGCACCTTGATGACTGCATTAACCTCAAACAGTTCCTGACTGGCTCCTAACAGGACATGTCTCCCCCTTCATCCCCATGAGGATGTTCCTGCTGCTATTTTGAGTTTCTTTGCTTGACTGAGCTGTCAGTCTGTTAAGAGTACAGGCTCTCCTTCTCTGCCTGTTTTTAGTTTATATGCTGCCGTAGGTCATTAATGAGTAGTTTGATTAGCTAGAAACATGTAATCTAAGAAGAGTATTAAAAATTCACTTTAGCTCAATTTTTTTCCCTAATGAAGTCTCTTTTTTCCTTTATACAGCATGCATGCATCAAAATTGCATTACCTTTCAAAGTTCATTCATGCTTTCATTCATGTCAGCCTCAGTCATCCACGCCCACAATCATCTAATAATCCAATCACGACGGCTCGCGTTAGTCGGTGGAGGAGAGAATGCCAGCCTCCCACAGCAGTTTTTCTAAATATGTCATTTTTGACCCTGACTGGCATCTGTCATTATTACATAGTGTGTAACTGGCTACAAGTTAAACATTATTTAATTACATGCATTGACTCAAACGCTTCTTTTTCACTGTGTTACAGCATCCTGTTTGCAGATATAGTGGGTTTCACCAGCCTGGCCTCGCAGTGCACAGCACAGGAACTGGTTAAACTGCTGAATGAGCTTTTTGGAAAGTTTGATGAGCTTGCCACGGTGAGTCTTTTTCCCTTTCCCCCCAAACACATATCCCTCAATTACCTTCACTGTTGGCAATAAAAGCTGCTACTTTATTCTCTAAGCACTCTTTGTCCAAACCCAGAGTATGTGTGCGTCTGTGTGTGTGTCTAAGTGTGTACTGCTTTAGCTATAGTCTGCTGGCAGTGGCACATGCCAGCATAGTACCAACTTAGAATGGTGATGATGTCACATTGAATACTGGACCCCATATGATGCTTAATATGATTATCCAGTGCTTCATTTGAGGAACAGTTCAGAGACCTCTTTAATCTAGGCCAGATTTACACAGAGCTAAACCTTTCCCCCACTCTGACTATTTGAATGGACTGCATGAGTTGCACTTGTCCCAATCTCTCTTGGTTTGCATGTGGAAAAGATTTCAGCTCTCCCATCTGTCAATATTTCAATCTTTGTGAATCCAGTGCTGAAAATCCACTCAACTTTTGCTGTGAATTTGACCGCTGTTGTTAATCTAGTTGCTAAAGACGATATCAGAAATGTGCAAAACCATCTAATCCAAATAAATGCCCTTGATTTTGTTTTACTCTTTGCTTTTTACTTTCTGCGAGATCACTACTTCTCCAACATTGTGATTTCTGCTGACACATGCAGTATTTTTTTTTTTTTTTATTGGTGAGAGGGTTGAGCACTTGCAGATCACCCTGCCACAGCCTTATCTACATGTCTAATCTGGCCTCTGTTACTTACACCATGCCCTTGTCAAATCCATTAATCCAGAGGATTACAACTAACCCTTTTTTTGCTTTCATAGAAGGTATTACTTGGCCACAGCTTCTTTTTTTTTGTTGTTTTTTTTTTGCTTGTTTGTTTACAGGCACCAAATTAGAACTGACCTCAAAGAGAGGGCCTGTAGCTGCAGTCTACCCTGTCTGAAATGTTGACGCCAAAACCATAGCCTGTTTAACTTTTGGACAAAGACACTTTGAAGTCATCCATTGGTCAGTTTTTTAAAGCCTCAGACTTGTCAATTAGGCCAGAAGTTACCGCATTAGGAAGAGCAGCTGCAGCACAAACTTTTCGGATGGTCTTTTAGTGAAAAATACTTCACACGTCCACTCGAGGAATTGCAGGTTTAGGCAAATATGTGTTGGCTTAATGTTCCCAAGTTCGCTGCTTAATCAAAACAACAAGAAGATCCCCCCTATAAACAGGTTTATGCACTTTTAATTCATCATAAGATTATACATTTTCATTCCCATCTGCAGAAGCAGTTTGGTTATTGCAACTACAATCCTAAAGCATATTGGTTACTATGTTGTTATTGAGCTGCCTCCTTTTGCTTGTTATTGAATAAATTGGTCTGATCTCCTCTTGGCCGGCGTTGGAAGTCTTGTGTTTCACTCAAAGGCTTTCCCCTCGCTACGAAAGTTGTCATCAAATGTTCTCCACTTGACCTGCCCTGACCAGTAGCCGCACTCACTCTGATCCACTTTGGCAGGAAGTGGCAGTGCAAGTGACTCATAGCTGTGGTCATTGTGGGCACGCATACTCTTCTTGTTCCATACGAAGAGCGGGCGATGCCACATGGCCATTGGGCATCATCCCATGATACGTTTCCAACACCATCCCCACACCACCTGTCCACTCTCTTGACTTGTCAAGCAGCATGGGAAATGGGCCAGGAACGCAGTGTTCTCCTCAAGTTCTGTTAGTCTAGTAAACCCAGAATCCTCTCTCCTTTCCTTTCCTTTCCTCTCCTCTCCTCTCCTCTCTTTACAAGAAATGTGTCTAAGACTGGTGAATGGTAAGCACAACAAGCTCACCTCACTTCAGAATCACATCACATAAAAACGACCTCATAACAGCAACACAAGATACATTAAATAGGAGTCCATTAGTAAGATAACCATGCCAGTTGATGTAGAAGTAGTAGATGTGTCAGATTTCAGAAGGCCAGGCCACTGGATTGCCTAGCGGTTATGTTTTGCACCCATGTATGGAGGCATTACCACCCCCACACATTCAGTGGAGCAAATTGAGGTTAAGTGTCTTGCCCAAGGACACATCCAACATGTTGCTGCAGGAGCTGGGGATTGAACCCCCAACCATACGGTTGGGAGACCAACTACTCAACTGAGCCCAAGCTGCCACATCCGTAACATTGTTAGTTGAGGGGAATTTATGTCTCTCCTTGACAGCACTCTTTCATCCTGCAAATAAATATGCAACACCCAGAGGAAATTAACCTGACAGGCTAACAATTAGAAATTAGTGGAATATAGGCAAACTTCTAAGGTCAGGTTTGGATTTAAATATATGTTTGCGGCTGTAAGAGACCAAAGCAGGCTGGATCTTGAAGAACCCTACTGATGGAGTTTAATCATGTACATGTGCCCTTGTTTCTAAATATTGATATGGATGGAATGGAAAGAATAGCTATGGACAGCATCTCTTTATTAAGAACCAACAGCATGATATTTACATTAGTAGATCTAAAAAAGCGTGGTCTCTCTTCAGACCATAGACTGTACCAGATTAAGTCAGGGGGTCCAGCTTAAAAATTGACGTTTACAGGAAAGCCACTGATCACCACACTGATCAGTATTTGCTGTTTGATTCCCACTACCCACATGGACACAAGCTGGGAGTAATTATAACTCTTCACCAACAGGCTGAGAATCTGAAGACTCCTGCTGAGAGTGGAGACAAGGGGCGCAAACATCTCAGAAAAGCATTGAAACATTATCACTTCACAAAGTTGGGCCGGGAGAGTGCAAATAGTACATCAGATTGACAAAGGAAGCAGATACTGTAATTATTCTGTACATTTTATTGAATTTAATTGGGATTGTCTTTTTATCTTAAAGGTAACAAGACACATTAAATATATTTCAGTGTTCGCACGTTACATAATAGGGAAATTTGACTCAAAGATTGATTACAAGAATAGGACATTAACAGACCAACTGGTCGTCTTTAGGCCCCCACCATCGATAAACACTTCCGCCTGCTGGCAGAGTCTTCAACAGTCTGTTCAGTGCCAGAAACAACAGCTACTTTCCGGAGAGAGACTCTGTGATTAATTTATTCTTGTTGTGATGCTACAGTATATAACATTAATAGATCTGGACTGGAATTGCTTTTGTGTCTGTACACATTAATGTGTATGTGCTTGTCGCTGTTTCCATGGCAGAGTTTCACAAAGCTTTTCATTCTTGTCTCTCTTTTCTCTCCTCTCTCTCGACACCTCCTTGCATCACGGCTCTAAGACTCCTCCGCTTAGTGTTTTGCAGCTTTTTTTGTAATTTTTGATTGACATGCAGCAGCCTACTTCCCTACACTGTGTCCCTGCGCTCTTTTCCTCTCTCATGTTTCCATTTTAAGGTTGGCTCAATCATGTTTCTCAATCTGCTGCCTCTCACTCCCTCAAAAAGTCAGAGTTCCCCTTTTCATTCATATCATGACTGTAGAAAAGCTTGAAGAGTAGCCGGCATTAAATTTGTATCCCCCTGTCTTTCTTTCTTTCTTTTTTTTTTACACACCATTCAAGAGGAAAACGAGTCACCCTTATTTTTAAGTTGCCATCATTAGTTTCCAGTTTAAACTTAATATACCAGTCCCTTTTAACTGGAATAGCTCAGAAACATCTCTTTGTTATTATTCAGAGTTTTTATATTTTTACTTTCATTACATTGCAGTGGTATTTTTTTGCTCTTTTTGAAGAAAGTAGTTTTTTGAAAAGATTCTCATAAGTGAACCTCTTAAAACTTATTTCATCTTCTCTGTCAAGGTTATAATTTTCACGTCTGCAGGTTCGTGTAATACATCTTAGCCAAGAAAAAACAAACAAATGCAAGCTGTTAAGCTGCTAATAAAACGTTATTTTTAAATGAAGCACAAGAAGCGTTCGCTGCCCACACTGTGGCAGCTGCCTGCTGAAAGCTAAAGTCTGGGCATAAACACGACTCAAATATAACACTGTTTGGGTTGGTTCCATGAACAGGTGCAGGGATCACTGTCGAGTCACTGTTGAGTCTCCCTCAGACGCATGTGAGCTGAAAAACTGTGGACTGAAGTAAAACCCAAACCAAACATGCCAGCTTGAGGTCTGGAAGGGGAAGAAAGAGAGAAAACCAATTGTTTTGTAGAAGAAGAAAAAGGCCAACGTGGTGGTGGCTGCCTTTGCGTTGAACATGAAAAGACACAACTTGTACAACCTGAATTATACAAAACTTTACACGATAAGATAAGAAAAAACATCTTTTTTTGTCACTAGTCAAGTACAACGCCATACTACTGCAGCAGACCTGTAGATATCTAACAGAAGTAGCTAAATTATAGAAATATACAAATACTGAAGCCCAAAATAAGGATGGTCAATAAAAATTAGAAGATTTCTTGAACCCTATCCGGTCACATCATTAAAAAGGATTATGTATCACCAGCGTTTTTGTTATGTATTTTCTTTGTTTATTTTGACCCTCTTTGACAAGTTAATGACCATACAGCCAAAAAAGCTGGTTAGGCTTGTGCCCTGTTTGGTGGTCAATTAGATGAAATTAGAAAAGTTATCGCCGACGTATTTAAAAAATATATTTCCAACCTGAGTTAATCACACCAATGAAATCTACAAAAACCTTTTCCAAGATGAACTGAGTCCATGAGAGAATAACCTCAGTAACATTCACGAATCAGCAACTCTTGGAATGATTCTTTAATGTGATTGTTTGATTTGTATTTTCACATTGACTGCACCTTTTCTGAGTAACGCCTGATGTTTACTCTTTTTTTTGACCTCACTCTAAAAAATCAGACAAAAGCGAAACATTGGCATGGCTACGCATCAGTGTCAGCTCGAAACAACATTAAAATGGATATTTTGATCATTAGCTATGGGTAGGTTTAATTACCTCTTTCAGATACCATGAATAGATTACACACCTATCATACATTATTCATTCGCTGCATTACATAAATTATTGCAAATGAAATAAAATCAATGCATGGTCTGTTGACTAAAAGGCCAAAAATACCCAGGAAGTGGGCTGGGGGGGAAAGTTGAAAACGAATGTTGCGTTTATAAAGATTTTAGCCCAACAGTGTGTGCTGGTAATGAATCATTTTGGACCATTATTGATAAAACGTTGACATTTCATAACTCAACAAGCCATATTTTCCAACAAATACTGTGTACTGGCCTTATAGCGGCATATAGTACTGCTTTAAAACCCCCCCCCCCCCCCACACACACACACACAAATCCTTATCTTTAGTCCCATCAATAATGATGACACATCACTTATCTTTGTGTTTGTTTGAAAGGCAGCTCACAGTTTGTGCCAGCGTTCTCCTTTTGGGACTTGTAGGAAATTAACCAACGCTTCTCTCAGCTGCCTCATCATTTCCTTCATAATTATTTTCTGAATGTTTCCCCTGTCTGTCTTTGAGTCCTTTTTGCCTTCCCTTTAATGTCTCTCCATATTAAAGTATTGACCTTACGTTTGATGTGATGATATATATTTTAAACACTGAGGGCATTAAATATATGGTTCTAAATCTGTCCAAACTAAACTCCTATTGCTTTTCATTCCTTTGTAATAAAAATGCAAAGAAGGTGTCACTGTATCCATCTTTTGTTTATGCTGATGACCACCTATATTTCCCACAATGCTTCAGTCACATGACAGCTGTAATCCAGCTTGAGACTTAATCAGCTCCTAAACCCACAGAGTGCAGATTAGCAAAGGAAAAGTACAGAGTAGGAGACTCTGTAAGCACTGGGGCTTTCCCTGCTTCCTATCTTCGACATGGCTCTCTACAGCTCCATCTGTTACTGCTCACATGACCTCAGTTAACCTGAGGACACCCCAGCGGGTCTTCCAATAATGACACTTTCAAGATGGCTTGACTTCATAGGAGATTACTTATAACAGAGAGAGAGCAATGTCAATAAGAAATACAGATGTATTTTTCTATAGATATTAAAATGTTTGCTAAATTAATAGTCTGTTAACAGAAGGACGAAGGAACAGGTCTACACTCCCTCCTGTCCACTACGGTCTGTCAACCCTTCACAACAGGGCCCCAAGTCTCGAACTCGAGTCTTCTCCTCTGTCCCACCCCGATGGTGTAATGAACCACCAAACTCCATTTGATCTGAAGGTCCCTTTGCACCTATAAGAAAAAGCAACAGATCCAGCCCTCTCCTGAATATCTGTGACCTTCATGATATTATTGATGGTTATAGTGATGATGATGATGATGAGGATGGTTTTGTTTGATAATGGCGATCTTAGGATGGTTTTGATGCTGAATCGAGCTCTCTAGAACAGCTGTGGATGTTGTGCTTTGCCTCTGTGCACTGCCTGTCAGCAGCATGTGTGCCAGATAAGACTTAAAGCTGTCTGTTTGCACTTACTGACATTGTTTCTTCCTTTCTATATCCTGGCTTGTGTTGTACTTTCTGATACGTCGTTCCGGATAAAAAAAAGTGTTTGCTAAATGAATTGTAGAATTGTAGTAGACGGCACTTTATATTTCAGGACATATATTAACAATTTACTATTTACATATTGCCACACACTTAAGTATCATGTTGGATCTGTATAAGTCATTATGTAAGAGATAATGTGTAGTGAGCAGGTTGTTATTGCTGAATGGAACCTCAACAGGACGAGCAGGATCAGGAGCGCTAAGCTAACAACCCACTCACTTTACATTGTCCCGCTTACTACACAGCTACTGATTAAGGAACGTAGCTAGTTGAAATAGATTGATTTAGAAAGGATTTTATGAATTTAAAATGATTAATTTCTTCTGCTAAACAAATGTTGTTTTTTTTGCAATCTACAGTCAGAGCTGTTTCCATAGCAACAGTTAAACTCTGTAGCTTTCATTAAACTAGTTGTTATTACTCACACGAAACGAAGTATTTCCACTGTTGGTGAAATGAGACAGCTTGAGAATATTTCACTAAGATTTGTGACTGAAAATGCCTGTATGCTACCATGCTTATAACAGACCAGTGAAGTGTTAATATTATAAATCATTTGTTATCCTGAAGCTAATAGAACATTTGTTTCTATAATCTCTGTGTATATATTGGCCCTGCACAGAAAGCATGTTGCTAATTACGTTTATTACTGTGTGTCTTCAATCATTCAAAATGGTTTTTTTTCCCAGTATGGAGTTCAGTGTTCAGAACAATGTTTTAATAGGAACTGTTTATCTAACAGAGTCGCACAAAACTCTTCATAGTTCATGCTGTATGGCCTCATTTCACTGCTGCTGTTTGTTTTTTTACTTTGTACTTTTGTGACTAAGTATATTTTCCCCATGAGGAACACTGCCACCATGTCACTGAACACACCGAAACCGAAACCATGTTAAACCAAACCATGAAAACTCTTGCTGCCATGATGAATTCTAGCTGTATTGTTTTTTTTTTTTTTTTTTTCTGAAAGCTGAATGGTGTCCATTTTAAAAATAGAACATCATCTTGTCTCATGCCCATCACCATGCCTAATTATGACTCTTTGTGTGTTGCACGTGCATGGCCAGTGATCCCATTTCCTCTATGGAAACAATAAAGGGTTATGAGAAGGCGTCAACATTATGCTGGTCTCTCCGGTAAAATGAATGTCTGGTGCTCATATCCTCTAATAATGTGTTATATTTGTAAGCAGCCTTTTCATGCCTCTGCTTATTGTCCCTAAAGAGAGAGAGATAGAGAGAGTGACTCACCTTATTCCCCAAAGTGAGGCTGATCCTGTGATGTAGAGCTGCATTGTGAGAACCATTTCAGTGTTGGTGTATGTTCTGAGTCTCAGGAGAGAAAGAGAATAAAGAACAGGTAATACATGTGGAGATCACAGCAGTACTGGTATATGTTGTATTCTTGTTAGACTGGTTCTAACGATTTTTGTCACTGCCTTGCATTTCTATGATTTTGTGCATTTATTTTTTAACTGGGCACACTTTTTTGCTTTCTACGTAGAGCTAGTAGAAAACAGTCACGTGTCTGTCTGCTAAATATATAAACAATCACCTCAACTCAACTCCCCTGTGATCATCAGCTAGCCTAGTTAGCTCTAGAATTTCTTTCTTTGGGATGAATGTATTTACTTTAGGAGTATATTATAGGCTAGCCTTTATTATGTGTTTCCAGTATCTGTGCCAAACTAGGCTAACTGACTGCCCAAATTAGCCTTATATTCAGTGACCAGACTTGTGGGTGGTATTTCAAGCGAATCAACAAGTACGCTACCTAAAAGTGAGATTGTTTGTCAGTTAAGTTTTTAGGGTTTTTGGTGTCATACTTCAATAACAAAACTGCTGTGCAAATAGCAGTCTTTCCTTAATGTCATTTGACAGGGGTAAGACACTGTACTGGGACACTTGTGTAAATTAAGAAAATTAAATAAAACAGAGACTTTGCCTGAAGCTGAATCTGGGTTCCCCTGATTAGGGTTTTTATCTTGATGACAACTTCTTTTCTAAGCATGTCCTGTAGTTTGTCACATTCAAAGTGTCAAAAACTACTGGGCATTATTGATGCTACATGCATACATAAGGGAATACACTTTTTCCAAAAACGTTGAGTTGTGTCATAGTCAGCAGCTGAGAGTGTTACGCTAAGATTTTAAAGGCCATAAAAAACAATATCATAAAACTTCACCATAAACTTGAATGACCTCGAAAGTTGCATCAATGGATAGCTCGAAGCAATGCTCACAAATTACGGTGATGAATCAGTGTAATGGATAAACTATAATTAAATGTCAGCATATTTAACACAAACACAACTGGTCTCAGATACCTCTGGTGAAACTTTAATTAAACTGAGAGATTGATGCCTTTGGTACTCTGTTTTAATGTTGTTGTTTTGTTTTTTTTAAACTTAGTTCATTGTTGATTCCTATGAGATGCTTTGAAATGCCTTAGGTGGAAATGCAGAATTTGTTCTGTTCAAGTTGATTTTGTTTCTGAAACTTGTTTTAGCTCATTCCTCTAAGAGGATATTTAATCACAGTTTCACTCCTTTTGTCATGTGCAGGAGAACCACTGTCGCAGGATTAAGATCCTGGGCGATTGTTACTACTGTGTGTCCGGCCTGACCCAACCCAAGACTGACCACGCCCACTGCTGTGTAGAGATGGGTCTGGACATGATTGACACCATAACGTGAGTGTTCAGTTTTTTTGATGACGGAGGATTCTAAAGATAGACGAGATCTTAACCTCCTCTAGTTCTACAAAAAGGTTGACTTTATGGAACTTTCTCCCATCTCCCTCCTGCATCTCTGGAGCTCAGCCACAGTGATCTTTGGGTTCTTCTCTCTCACCCAAGCTCCTCTCCTACGATTGCTCAGTTTGGCTGGACAGCCAGGTCTAGGAAGAGTTCTGGTCGTCCCAAACTTCTTCCATTTAAGGATTATGGAGGCCACTGTGCTCTTGGGAACCTTGAATGCTGCAGAAATTCTTTTGTAACCGTGGCCAGATCTGTGACTTACCAGAATTCTGTCTCTGAGCTCCTTGGGCAGTTCCTTCGACCTCATGATTCTCATTTGCTCTGACATGCACTGTGAGCTGTAAGGTCTTATCTAGACAGGTGTGTGCCTTTCCTAATCGAGTCCAATCAGTTAAATTAAACACAGCTGGACTCCAATGAAGGAGCAGAACCATCTCAAGGAGGATCAGAAGAAATGGACAGCATTAATATGAGCGTCACAGCAAAGGGTCTGAATACTTATACATTCTGTCAAGATGGGGTGCTGAGTGTACATTAATGAGGAACAAAGTTAACTTTTTTTGATTTTAGCAAATGGCTGCAATGAAACAAAGAGTGAAAAATTTCAAGGGGTCTGAATAATTTCTGTACCCACTGTACTATACTGCAACCAGTAGCAGAGGGAGCTCAGATGTTTTTGTGGTGTCACGCCGCCCAGGGCTCAATACATTATATGGTTCAATAGAATTTGCTTTGTTAATGGATTTTGCAGAAACTGAGTAATTTTTGAAAATCTAACTCAACAGTCTATTTCACTAATTTCATGTTTAGAGATTTAAGTTGGGTAAACCACAGCCGTTTTTATTACCCATGTGGGCTGTGTAAGTGAATTCTAACTCTGAACATTTGAGCAAACAGGGATGCAGTTGGCTGAGAGAAAAGAATCTGTTGGAGAGAGAAAATAAATTATTTTATTGAGCTTGAAAAAGCCTGTTTTCTCCTCACATGCTGTAGCCTATATAGTTTGGAAGGCGGAGGGTGAGAGATGGAGATGCAGCAGAGGATTAAAACAGAAAATGCCATGACTTGCATGGAAGTCTATTTCTTAGGATCACACTTTCTCCTCATCACCGATTAAACAGAAATGCTCAAACAAGCAGTCCTTTTGTTCTTTGTTCTATTTTGGTGTGTTCGAGCAAGCTGTCTGTTTCCTCTCCACTCCTTGACACACAGAATCTTACAAGGAATGATGGTTGTTTCAGATTTTACATCGTTCCTAATTTAGGATGTGCAAGTCACATGAACTGACGTTGATTAAAAATTAGGAAAGCTTTCATCAAAATGTTGTTGATATAGCAGACTTGTTAGATTTAACACTGATGACTCAAATTCACAACAGACCTCTTTTTTTCATTAGGCAGCTAAAAGGAGCGTCTACAGGTATCAGAAATGACTGTTAATGCTTAGATTGAAGTTTATCTAAACTTTACAAACACTGGGATTAAATTGAATATTTAGATGATCAAGCAAAACGCAATCTTCTACGTATGCCCTCCTAGTCTTCAGAAATGGACCAACAACAAAAATAAAGCTTCACTGAGGACTTTTTAACTATTTATGAAAACGGACAAATGTTTACTGATACATCTATGACCTACAGAAGCTAATGACACAATCATTAACAATATGGATTATTTCTTTATTGTAATTTTTTAATAGAGACCAACCCATTAATCGACTATAGCTGATAATGCCAGTCGATATTTGTTTATCTAGTGTCTATCAGTGTTGGTTAATTTTATCGAAGATATACGCCAATATAAGTAGATTTTTACCCGTCAAATAGCATTTTAATTTGAGATTTATTGTATTACACTAACAGCTTTTTTTTAACTTTTTTTTTTGTGAAGTCTCCTAACATTGATGTGAAAAAATGTATCCCAGAGGCTTCAAGGTTTATCTATTTCAACAACCACAGATAAAAGCAGAGGTTTTACACACTCACCTTTAAATATTTATAAAACACAAAAGGTTGAACCCTCGGCTACTTGATTTAAATAAAGTATAAACTTCAGTGTATGAAAGTCAGTGAATCATAGATGCCCAAATAAAGCCACTAAAGCATCTTGAAAGGCACTCTTAACGTCTTTGTATTACATGTTATTTCTGCTCTACCTCATAATGCTCTGCCTCATATTTACTGGACATATAGATTTGATTTGATCTCTTTACCTCACTCTGACACTCTACATGTTGTGCCCCTGCAGGTCAGTAGCCGAGGCCACAGAAGTCAACCTGAATATGCGTGTGGGCTTGCACACAGGTCGGGTGCTGTGTGGAGTGCTGGGCCTCAGGAAATGGCAGTATGATGTGTGGTCCAATGATGTGACCTTAGCCAATGTGATGGAGGCTGGAGGACTTCCAGGGTCAGTACTGGGTTATTACATGAATAACAGCCTCATGAACACAGGTCTAACAGTAGTCTCTTTTTTTGTGGAGCTCTTAAAACACATTTTTAATGATTGATATGTGATCTACTTTGAATGTTGAAATCTTATTGTACACTATGGTATTCAATTATGGGTGTTTTTCTCGTTCTCTGAGCACTCTGGACTCAGGTATGTCTTGGCCTCGGTTAGTGTGGTCTTGACTACAACACTATTATTTACTGACAATGTATTTCACTGGTTTTCTGCATATAAAAGCTAATCTTGCTATACACTATCCACACATACTGTACAGCAGGGCCTTCAACATAATCCAACATTTTATGGCTACAGTTTCATACAGAGCAATTTAGCAGCGACTTTTTGAGACTTGACTTTTAAAAAATCCAAACAATAACACAATCACTCGAGTTGGCTCTTAATGTTTTGCTTGTTACTGTATGTTATGAGAAGAAAAAAAAAGTGTTGTGTAATATTGCTCCTTGTTTTCCTCAGGAAAGTCCACATCACCAGATCTACGCTGGAGTGCCTAAATGGAGATTATGAGGTGGAACCTGGAAATGGACATGAAAGGAACGCCTTCCTCCAAAAACATGAAATTGAAACATTCTTTATAGTGCCATCTCACCGAAGGAAGGTACCGTATTGTAATTCTGTCATGTGTGTTTAAGATACTGAGTGGAAAATGACTAAGATGACAGATTATCCTCAGATGACACTTTTTGTCGCTCTCATTTGGTCCTTGTCTTACCTAGACGGTGCAGTAAACACATAATGACTGCAGGCTGCATGCTCATTTGTATTAAGTGAAACTACCTTTTCTTGTGATTTAGAGTAGATGAGGTTAAAATACAATAGGTTTATTCTGTGTTTTCTCTACCATGCAAATACAATAAGATAGTTGTCTATAGCATCCAGTGTCATATGAAGGAGCTCTCACGCATATTTTACGAAGCTGATCTCTCTGCCAGCCCTTAATGGATTGGACTGGGGCCTATAGAGACTGCAAAATACAAAAAAGACAGCCCAAGGCAACCATCATCTCAGATCTGCACAGTTCAACAAACGTACAGAGATGTATGTGTGCCAATGATTGCACATAAACATGCACATCTTTAACCGATGTTGCAGCCGGAGAGGGAATTTCAGTCTTGTGTTTGCTGTCTCCTCTCCTCTC